>NC_092707.1:356627780-357994325 GCF_047496885.1 Scyliorhinus torazame | reverse complement strand
GAGTAGTTTTGGACTAATTCCTTAAGAATTAAGCGTCAACTGAATGGACAGTATAAAGTATAACCGTAGAGAAGGATTTCCTGTGATTTCTAAAAGTTAAATGGGGCATGTTTTCCATAGTTTAGCATTTGGATGTCTAAACACCATTCAATAGATTATGTTGTTTTTAGTTTGTTTATTGCAGTAAAAGTCTTAAAACTTGAAATTTTGTGTTGTGTGATCCTTCCAGTCACCCTCTGGAAATTTGCATGTCTTTCTAAAAGTTATCGGTCTCTATGGATATCGTAACCATTGTAAGACAATGCCTCGCATATTCCCCCTTGGAGGAGGAAAATCAAACCAGCATTGACAATCAGGTGTCCTGAAAAAGTGATCAGATTGCCAGCTTGTTGTAACAGTTTATAATGCGTAAGACCACAAGAAAAAGAAGTTGGGTGACTGCAGTTAAAGCAACATGTCCATTTGAAAAAGTGTCAATTAGGTGTAGTTTTCTACTGACATCCGATGAGAAGAATATGTGTCAGCTCAAGTATATGTTAATAGTGCCCTTAGATCATCTCCCTGAACTCCTTTTATTAGAGTGGACTTTTTGTCCTTGAAAAGAGCCAGCACACCCTTGGGCTTTCTGTTGGAAATATGCTAAGTGTTGTAGTGGTTCATGTAATTTCTGTTCTTAACGGTTCTGTAACGTGTGTTTCTTGGGGAAATAGCGCAAAAGTTACTTTTATAAAAATAAACAGACTTAAAAATCTGAACTAAAATTGTAGGAGCACGCTCATTTTCTAAGAACAATTTTGCCAGAAATCGGAGATTAGATTGCGGCTTGCTGTTGTATTTAAGGAATGGTGCAGTCAAAGAATTATCCTCTCCTTGCACACTTTCACATCTCACACACTGTACAAATAGTGCAGCTTCCTATTAAACATATTGAGCATTGATAAGAGTGCACAAAATTAAGAACGCACAAAGACAGTCCAATTCAATTAATCTGCATCATTTACAAAAATGATGTACAGGGGAAGGAGGATTAAAAAGGGTTTTCAAAATTGATAAGTATTTCAATTTCTCTTGGCACTCGCACTGGCTTGCAACCTCAAATCCAGCCTTATTTCTGGTTTTGCTTCAGTGACAATAAGGTGTTCCTCTGTTCTCTAATTTCTCCTTTAACATATATTGCATTCAGTAATAGCAATTTTCTTACATTCAAACTAGACTCAAGAAAAAGCCACAAATAAAACACTGCCACATGGCCCTGATCGGGCACAGTTGCGCATGCACATCTCGCTAAGGCTGTGTCTGCCGGCGCATACAGTTTCTACAACCACACCGTTGTACACCCACCTACTGTTCCCAGCACTGATTTGCGCCTGTACATGATGCTGTTATAATTCTCACTGCCTGAAACTTGGGGAGCCATCCTTTCGACTGCTCCATCCTCATCCCCACCACCTTGGGACCAATTTGTAGCCAATAAGCCAGAGGAAGGGAGAGGTTAGTCATGGTATAACAATGAATGGCGGGGGAATAAAGAGGCATGGGGCCCAACCATGCCCAGCAAATAACAAAATACACGGCATCACGCAAATCCAACAGGATATAAGAGCTGATGAGGGCAGAAGGCGCGCCAGACGACCAGAAGGGGACGGGGGTTCGGGAAGAAAAGGGGGAGAGCGAAGCAGGGGAACCAGCAAGAATTAAACGCCTACTGGAGAACGTAAAACGAGAAGCTGGAACCGTTGTAAATAACAAAAGACAATTGCGTAAATAATGGAAGGCGACCGATGTAAATATATTTTTGTTTTCGATGTATGTTCACGCTTACCTTTGTGCTGTATAATATGAAAAATCCTTCATAAAAACATTTTTTATTTTTAAAGTGGAACCCAGAGCTTAGTCCATTAAAGTAGGACAAGTGGCATTGGTTCAAACAGGTGAAGGAGGAATTTAAGAGTAATATCTGGTAAGTGTTCTTCACATTCACATTTAGAATAGATTTCCAGGAATAGTGGCAGTGCGAACAATTAGAGTCACCCAAGAGCCCATTAAGTGGCATAATGAAGGGATTATGGATTTTTTATGTTTGGATGGAAGAACTAAAACAGGACATAATTTTAGTTTGCTACATTAAATGGTTCCAAATGAGAAATGTTGTGGTAAATATTAAACCGCAGCTAGCTCCGCAGCTAGTTCAGATTAAGGAGTAGAATCAGTACAGGTACTGAAATGAGGCGAAATACCATGCCAGAAAGGAGCTTCAAACTTCAATTTGCAGCCACAATTAAAATTAAAACTAATTTAAAAATATGTACAGAACTGTGTCAAAACTAAATTATCCATGAGAAATAAAATAAACAACAAGCAACCACTCCCCTTGCTTTCCTCACCCATCATAAAACGAGTTGATACTGCATTGCCAACCCAAAATTATCTCTGCTAAACTTTTCCCCCCCTTGTAGAATTACAGTACCGATTAGAGTATTGGCTTACTCAGTGTAAAGGAACAGAGTCCCAAGGACTAATAGCCCCTTCCAGGTCAATTAGTGAGCAGACTGCCTGGTCAATCATTAACGGTGCCTTGGTATCCTGCAGATCTGCATGGTCTAAAGATCAGATTACCCTGTTCCCAAATGTCCATCATCTAGTGTGTCACCCTGTTGTTACTTTAACCTGAGACTGATTGTGAAAACTATGCGGAACAGTAGCCAGGATGAGGCTAGCTACTCTGCACCAGTGACAAAAACTTTAAGCAGAGATATAACCTATCCTTATGCAGTGCCGAATCAGGATACATTATCTTGTTATTCAAACAAATTACTTTTGAAGTGCAGTTATGTAGATGAGCACTACAGAGGATGCTACCAAACTGTCACTAGCAGTATAAAATTGCAACCAAAGTAAAAGCAAGAGGTATAAATATTCTTAAGATCTATTTTCACATTTATGACTTTGAACAGAATAGCTGATGCAGCTGTATCTTAGTATTATTTAAAAATCAGCAAACTAGTAGTACATAAGAACATTCCACTCACCAATGACTTGTGTTGTTTGTTATAACTAAGGCTTCTTCATCATGAGTACATACCCTCAGTTCGTATAAAGAAGTTTTAAATGAATACTTACCGATTCCGGATACAGTTCAACGTATCTCTGTCTTTAGACATCATATCCGCCAAAATGTGCTGTACTCCAGTCTCTATTTCTGCCACACTTGAAAGACCTAGAAATTTGCAAGCAGAAAACTTAAAATCATTTATTGTAATTTATTATTTTCACTCCCCAACTCCACTCCTCTTCCCCTCACTCATTGACTTAGTTCTTTTCAGCACCTCAGTTATGTGACAACTCTGTACATAGGATCGCATAGTAAGCATTTGTTGGCTATTCAATCACAGGTGACACTCTAGCTATACCCAACACCAACTACCCAAGAGTCCCACACAGCAGAGATGACTGGAAAGTGGGTGTAATGATGTGCTTTCACAGACTTAATTTTAAGCACAAAATAATTTATTAATAAGAATTGTACAGCAGCCACATGGCTAGCTCCCGACGGGTCTCTCTGCCTCCAAGAGGACCCACCAGTCCCAATTGTCCCTCAAGCCAGGTGCCTCTATTCCTTAAAGGAACAATCACCACAAGACCAAGGAGCAGAATTAGGCCACTCGGCCCATCGATGGCTGATATTTTTCTCATCCCCATTATCCTGCCTCGCCCCATAACCCCCGATCCCCTTATTAATCAAGAACCTATCTACCTCTGTCTTGAAGACACTCAGTGAATTTGCCTCCACAGCCTTCTGCGGCAAAGAGTTCCACAGATTTATCACCCTCTAGCTGAAGAAATTCTTCCTCATCTGAATTTTAAAGATCGTCCTTTCAGTCTGAGGCTGTGACCTGGCGTTCTAGTTTTTCCTATGAGCGGAAACATCCTCTCCACGTCTGCTCTATCTAGGCCTCTCAGTATTCTGAAAGTTTCAATTAGATTCCCCTCATCTTTCTAAACTCCAACAGGTACAAACCCAGAGTCCTCAACCGTTCCTCATAAAACAAGCTCTTCATCCCAGTGTCCTCCACGGCTCCTCATATGAAAAGCTCTTCGTCCCAGGGATCATTCTTGTGAACCACCTTTGGACCCTCGCCAAGGCCAGCACATCCTTCCTTAGATATGGGTTCCAAAACTGCTAACAATGCTCCAAATGGGGTCTGCCCAGAGCCTTATACAGCCTCAGAAGTACATCCCTGCTCTAGCCCTCTCGACATGAATGCTAACATTGCATTTGCCTTCCTAACTGCCGACTGAACCTGCATGTTAGCCTTAAGAGAATCTTGAACTAGGACTCCTAAGTCATAGTCATAGATGTTTACAGCATGGAAAAAGGCCCTTCAGCCCAGCTTGTCCATGCCGCCCAGTTTCTATCACTAAGCTAGTCCCACTTGCCCGCATTTGGCCCAAACACCTCCACACGCACCTTGCCCATGTAACTGTCTAACTGTTTTTTTAAAGCTCTTGGCTTCTGATTTCCTATGCCTTTTCCAGTTTAGAAAATAAGTCTATGCCACAAATCACTGTCCTTGTAAATCTTTTATACAATCTTCAATAACTAAGTTACTCAGTCCTAAATTATAATGAAATATTATGTACATGAATTGGACAATTTTGAATTGAATCTTTTAAGGGTTTTCTCGGTTTCTTGAAGAGCAGAATAATTCTGTTCTCTGAGATGCTTCTACAGGATCGACATTAACAGGAACTGAAATAACACGTAAATCTTCTGGTACAGGTAGTTGCTCTCATGGAGACATTAGTTAGGTCTATAACAGGTTGTTCAAGTACTTTGATGCTTTGGGGTTCAAAAACATTCCTTGATTGCAACACGGACTGCTGGAGCGTCTCTCTACTTCTCAGTGGTTCACTTGTTTACAAACAAACCATCCTTCCATGTCTACTTGGTACGACAAGGGTCCATCTCAAAGACAATAATTCCGGGGATGTAACTTGATCCACTATATTAGGATATTGCCAGTCTGTCCTGTGTTCCCTTTTAATGCCAGTCTTTCTGCCTGTTCTGACCCACAGTTTTCTGTTTAAATTGCAGGACTTGGCATGTGTTGTGTGTGGAAAGCCAGCGAGTAAGGACCCTGAAATCTCGCTCTCCCCTCTCTCTGCTGATTTTAAGAGGCATTCTAGCCAAATCTGTGAAGACTTTCCTGTTACAACGGGCACACACACAAGGAAAGAGATCTTTGGTGTGAAAATGCAACTTGTTTTTCCAGGTATAAATTAAACATGGGGAAGAGTGAGGTTTTCCCGATTAAAGCAAGGGGACAGGAGGGGAGGCTGGGCTAGTTGCCGTTTAAAGTGGTGGGGCGAACTTTAAATACTTGGGCATTCAGGTGGGTGGGGATGGGGACATTTGCACAAATTGAACCTGGCAAGGTTGGTGGAGCAGATGAAGGGGGATTTTAAGAGGTGGGAGGTGCAGGGCGAAGTGCAAACCGTGAAAATGACGGTGCTCCTGAGGTTCCTATTCGTTTTTCAGAACCTCCTAACGGCATTTTTTAGGAAAGTTAATGCCCTGATTTTGGGGTTTGTTTGAGCGGGAAAATCCCCCCCGGGCAAAGAAGGTGCAGCTGGAGCTGGGACGCGGGCTGGCCCTGCAAAATTTATTGTCGTGCCTCACTAATTTAGTGGAAGGACATTACCAGTGCAGTGGACAACGGGTGCCAATGGATGTGGTATATCTGGATTTCCAGAAAGCTTTTGACAAGGTGCCACACAAAAGGTTGCATCATAAGCTAATGATGCATGGTGTTCAGGGTAAAGTAGTAGCATGGATAGAGGATTGGTTAATTAATAGAAAGCAAAGAGTGGGGATTAATGGGTGTTTCTCTGGTTGGCAATCAGTAGCTAGTGGTGACCCTCAGGGATCAGTGTTGGGCCCACAATTATTCACAATTTACATAGATGATTTGGAGATGGTGACCAAGTGCAATGTGTCCAAGTTTGCAGACGACACCAAGATAAGTGGTAAAGCAAAAGAGTGCAGAGGATACTGGAAGTCTGCTGAGGGATTTGGATAGTTTAAGTGAATGGGCTAGAGTCTGGCAGATGGAATACAATGTTGACAAATGTGAGGTTATCCATTTTGGTAGGAATAACAGCAAAATGGATTACTATTTAAATGATAAAATATTAAAACATGCTGCTGCATAGAGGGACCTGGGTGACCTCGTGCATGAGTTGCAAAAAGTTTGTTAACAGGTTGTTATAACCAGCCTGCTGACCATTGGCTGGGGACTAATGATAATCCCACAATCCTCATTGTCGATTTTCCATCCTGCTTTCTCCCAAGTGGGACTCATATATGTATATATATATCCACACACACACATATATATGTATATTATTGTAAATAAATGTTATTTCTTTGTATCCTTAAAACTCGTGCTGGATTCTTTGTGGCCCTCACAAAACTGGCGGCGAGGGTTAAAGTGAATAGCTGTCTACACTGCTGAAGCCACCTCCCTGGATTTTAGTTAGATACAGGTTGGAAGTTGTTTTCTATTACACCATGCCTCTGTACGGACGTTTGGATGTTTTTGATGCTGCGCTGGAAAGCTGGAACCAGTACGCACAACGGATGTGTTACTATTTCCGGGCAAACAATATCACCGCAAACGAGCGGCAGGTGGTCATATTGCTCACTGCCTGCGGCCCGCATACATTTGGGGTGATTAGGAGCCTTACGTACCCAGCTGCGCCGGACACCAAAAGGTTTGGTGAACTTGTGAAATTAGTGGGGCAACATTTTAACCCAACCCCGTCCACGATAGTCCAACGTTACCGGTTTAATACCGCTGAGAGAACCCCAGGAGAATCTCTTGCCGACTTTCTATCCAGGCTACGCAGGATTGCGGAGTACTGTGACTATGGTGAGACCTTGTCAGAAATGTTACCCGACCGTTTGGTTTGCGGTATTAACAATGTGGCCACCCAGAGAAAGTTGTTAGCTGAGCCAACATTGACTGACTTTTCAATAGGCCATTCAAATAGTATTGTCCCAAGAGAACGCAGAACGAGGAGTGCAGGAGCTACAGGGAATGGAGGTGCATGCCTTGGGGCGCAATCCCTTCCGTCCAAAAACATCCCCCCGCACTCCTGCGGTACCTTGGGCGAGGCGACGTCCGGATCAACGCCAGTGGCCGTCGGACATTCCTCCCTGAAGGGAGCCTTCTCCCGAACCAATGGATGAGGAGCCGTGTCAGACTTGTAGGGGCAGACCACGTCGCGGACGCCGGTCCTGGGGGAGCCAGAGGCACCGCCATTCCGACCGAAACTGGGAGCAGCCCAGGGGCCATACCTTCCATGTGGATGAAGCTGCAGCGACTTCTCCTGAGGACGTGGAGACGGAGGACGACTGCCTGCAGCTGCATTGTGTGGCAGCTCCCTGTGTGGCCCCCATTAAGGTGACAGTACGGGTCAATGGTCACCCGCTTGAGATGGAGTTGGACACTGGTGCAGCGGTCTCCGTGATCACCCAGAGGACATTCGACCGCATCAAGCAGGGTATACAGACCCTTACATTAACCGACTCACAGGCCAGGTTGGCCACCTACACGGGGGAACCATTGGACATTGCAGGAACTACGATGACCCCTGTTGTTTCTGGATGCCAGGAGGGGCGTTTCCCACTTATCATGGTGCGCGGCCATGGCCCAGCCTGTTGGGGCGGGACTAGTTGCGCCATTTGTGTTGCAGTGGCAGCACATCCTCCAAACAGTTTCTGAGGTGCTAGGACGATACCCAGATGTATTCCAGCCTGGTTTGGGGAAAATAAAAGGGGCCGTAGCCCGTATCCAAGTTGAACCAGGAGCCACGCCGCGCTATTTCCGGGCTCGCCCGATGCCTTACGCCTTGCTCGAGAAGATAGAAGGGGAGCTCACTCATTTGGAGACTTTGGGGTATTATCAGGCCCATCCGTTTTGCTGACTGGGCAGCACCAATTGCACCAGTAATGAAGCCAGATGCCACAGTTCGTTTGTGCGGCGACTATAAACTTAGTGAATACGGCTTCCCGACTCGACCGTTATCCAATGCCTCGCATAGAGGATCTCTACGCGAAGCTTGCAGGCGGACTCTCGTTCATAAAATTAGATATGAGTCACGCCTACCTACAGTTGGAGCTGGACCCTGCCTCCCGACCATATGTAACGATTAATACACACCGGGGCCTGTATGAATATACACGTTTACCCTTTGGAGTATCCTCTGCCTGCGCTAATTTTCAACGCGTTATGGAGCGCATTTTGAGAGGTTTACCGCGTGTTGCTGTCTACTTAGATAACTTTTTGATCACAGGGATGTCGGACCAGGAACATTTGGAAAATCTGGAGGCTGCCCTTAGACGCTTTTCGGAGGCTGGAGTCCGTTTACGTCGCACAAAGTGCGTCTTTCAGGTGAAGGAAGTAGTCTACCTGGGTTATCGGGTGGACCGCGAAGGTTTGCACCCCGTCGCAGAGAAGGTGCACGCGATTCAACAGGGCCCTGCCCCGGCTGACACTTCGCATCTTCGTTCTTTTCTCGGCCTCGTAAACTATTACGGGAAGTTCCTCCAAAATCTGGCAACTACGCTGGCACCTTCTGCTAAAGAAAAATCAGACCTGGGTTTGGGGTCAGCCGCAAGAAACCGCTTTCTGGCGGGTAAACCAATTGTCGTCGTCTGGGTTACTAACCCACTATGATCCTGGAAAGCCTTTGCTCGTCACATGTGATGCATCCCCATATGGTATTGGGGCGAGACTTGGGCGGAGAGATGGCAGATGGAGTTTAATCCGGACAAATGTGAGGTAATGCATTTTGGAAGGTCTAATGCAGGTAGGGAATATACAGTGAATGGTAGAATCCTCAAGAGTATTGAAAGTCAAAGAGATCTAGGAGTACAGGTCCACAGGTCATTGAAAGGGGCAACACAGGTGGAGAAGGTAGTCAAGAAGGCATACGGCATGCTTGCCTTCATTGGCCGGGGCATTGAGTATAAGAATTGGCAAGTCATGTTGCAGCTGTATAGAACCTTAGTTAGGCCACACTTGGAGTATAGTGTTCAATTCTGGTCGCCACACTATCAGAAGGATGTGGAGGCTTTAGAGAGGGTGCAGAAGAGATTTACCAGAATGTTTCCTGGTATGGAGGGCATTAGCTATGAGGAGCGGTTGAATAAACTCGGTTTGTTCTCACTGGAACGAAGGAGGTTGAGGGGAGACCTGATAGAGGTATACAAAATTAAGAGGGGCATAGACAGAGTGGATAGTCAGAGGCTTTTCCTCAGGGTAGAGGGGTCAATTACTAGGGGGCATAGGTTTAAGGTGAGAGGGGCAAGGTTTAGAGTAGATGTACGAGGCAAGTTTTTTACGCAGAGGGTAGTGGGTGCCTGGAACTCGCTACCGGAGGAGGTGGTGGAAGCAGGGACGATAGTGACATTTAAGGGGCATCGTGACAAATACATGAATAGGATGGGAATAGAGGGATACGGACCCAGGAAGTGTAGAAGATTGTAGTTTAGTCGGGCAGCATGGTCGGCACGGGCTTGGAGGGCCGAAGGGCCTGTTCCTGTGCTGTACATTTCTTTGTTCTTTGTTCTTTAATTCAGCGTGGAAGACGGCATCCTTTTGTGGGGGACGCGTGTGATTGTCCCGGAAAAAGGACAGGAGCTGATACTAAGAGACTTGCACAATGGGCATCCAGGTGTGACCAAAATGAAAATGTTGGCCCGGAACTATGTCTGGTGGCCAGGCCTCGACACCGACTTTGAGAACGTGGCCCAAAACTGCTCCATTTGCCAGGAGCATCAGAGGCTTCCGCGGGCCGTACCCCTACATCACTGGGGATGGCCAGGACAGCCTTGGGCGCGCTTGCGTGCGGATTTCGCCGGCTCTTTTCAAGGATCCATGTTCCTTCTATTAATCGACGCCCAGTCTAAATGGCTAGAGGTGCATAAAATGCTAGGCACAACGTCCTGCGCAACAATTGAGAAGACGTGTTTGTCTTTTAGAACGCATGGCCTCCCCGAGGTGCTGGTCACAGATAACGGCACTCCATTCACAAGTGAGGAGTTTGCGAGGTTCATGAAGATGAACGGCATACGCCATATCCGCACTGCCCGGCTTCAAATGAGTTGGCGGAACGCGCAGTGCAGACATTCAAACGAGGCCTAAAGAAGCAGTCTTCCGGGTCAATGGACACGAGACAGGCTCGCTTTTTGTTTTCGTATAGGACCACCCCCCATGCGGTGACCTGGTAGCTCCCGCAGAACTCCTAATGGGCCAGAGACTTCGCACCCGCCTTAGCATGGTTTTCCCGGACATTGGCGCAAAAGTACGCCGCACACCAGAACGGCAGGGACAGGGTTTTTCTCGGCATCGGCCGATTCGGCAGTTTGCGCCCGGTGACCCAGTGTTCGTTCGGAATTTTGCTGGTGGTGCCCAGTGGGTCCCTGGCGTAATCTTTCACCAAATAGGACCTATATCTTACCAGGTCCAAGCCCAAGGTCGTCTACAGCGCAAACATGTAGACCACGTTCGGTCCAGAAGACTATCCCTTCCAAAGATTCCCCGCCCCCGGAGCTAATTTCTACAGCCACGGAGAGAGACAATGGAAAGTAGTCCTCACAATCTTCCTCTGGTGCCTCACTCAAAGCCTACGCAGGTCGTTACAGAACCGCGTGGAGATAGAGACGCCGAGATGACGGAGGCAGCAGACTCTGACTCCGAGATGGAGACACAGGACGCATCAGAGGGGGAATCCTCGGGCCCACGGGCCGTGGATGTACAACCGTTACGCCGTTTATCACGGAAGTGCCGGTCTCAGTCTCGTTACACGCCGCCCAATCCAGCTCCACGTGCAAATGGTGTCCGGCCTGCGGCAAAACGAGTCCGACGCCCTCCTTCGCCAGGGTCTTCGGTAGATTCCTTGGACTTTGGGGGGGGGGTAATGTTATAACCTGCCTGCTTACCATTGGCTGGGGACTAACGACAATCCCACAATTCTGTGGGAGTATGAGCTTCCCCAATGAGGGGGGCGGAGAAATCATTAGCAGACTCCCTGTATAAATAAAGCTGTCCAGTTTGGAACCAGCAGGAAGGAGTGAGCAGCAAGTGAAGTTGCTGCTGCTGTTGTATATATATGTTATTGTAAATAAATGTTATTTCTTTGTATCCTTAACTCGTGCTGGATTCTTCGTGGCCCTCACAAAACAGGTGCAACAGGTGATTAATAAGGCAAATGGAGTTTTGTCCTTTTATTGCTCGAGGGATGGAGTTTAAGACGAGGGAGGTTATGCTGCAACTGTATACGGTGTTAGTGAGGCCCCACCGGAGTATTGTGTTCAGTTTTGGTCTCCATACCTGAGACAGGACATACTGGCGCTGGAGGGCGAGCAGTGTACGGAACAAGGTTGCGCACATTGAAATTGGCCGGTATGATGTTGTGGGCATCACAGAGACGTGGCTACAAAGAGATCAGGGCTGGGATCTAAATCTCCAAGGATATATGTCCTATCGAAAGCACAGGCAGATGGGCAAAGGGGGCGGGGTTGCACTGTTCGTAAGGAATGAAGTTAAATCAATAGCAAAGATCGATATAGGATCATAAGGCATAGAATCTCTATGGGTAGAGTTAAGGAATCGCAATGGTAAATAGACATTGATGGGAATTTTGTACAGGCCTCCTAGCAGTAGTCAGGATGTGGGGCAGAAAATAAATCAGGAGATAGAAAAGGCATGTAAAAAAGGCAACATTACAATAATCATGGGGGATTTCAATATGCAGGTGGACTGGGAAAATCAAGTTGATAGTGGATCCCAAGCAAAGGAACTTGTGGAATGTCTAAGAGATGTTTTTTTGGAGCAGCTTGTGACCGCCTACTAGGGAACAGGCAGTTCTGGATTTGGTGATGTTCAAATATTAGTAACAGTAATGTAGATGCGAGCCAGTCTGATGGTAGTGAGTTCACAAATAAGAGACAAAGAGATTCAGAAAGCATGGCAAGGAAGGGGAGAGGGGGTCTGATGGAGGATGGGGAAAAGGATGCTGGGTAACAAGAGGCCCAGGGTTAAGGAATGAGAAGTGAGCCAATTAGGATGTATGGTCAGGTCAGGAGGGGTAGAGGATAACCTATGGGAATCTGTATGTGAAACTTGATGCCATTTGAATGTATTTGCAGAGATCCCTTTGTCTCGGACCTCATTCATTTCCAAGGGGTCCAGGAGACTGGTTCTGTGTTGTGTGTCCCTGAGAAGCGAGTCAGACTTGCAAGTTGGTTAAAAATAAATAATACTATGCCTACAAATCCATCTAGAGTTTTTTGAGGCCAGACTGACGGGTAAAGAATTCAACATTTGTCAATGTGTAATGAGGCAAACTTGATTAGGGAACTTAAGGCGAAGGAACCCTTAGGGAGCAGTGACCACAATGTGATAGAGTTTACACTGCAGTTTGAGAGGGAGAAGCTGCAATCAGATGTAACAGTATTACAATTAAATAAGGGTAACTACAAAGACCTGAGGGAGGAGCTGGCCAGATTTGATTGGAAAGGGAGCCTAGCAGGGAAGACAGTGGAACAGCAATGGCATGGGTTTTTGGGGGTTATTAGGAAGGCACAACAGAAATTCATCCCAACGAGGAGGAAACGTGTTAAGGGGAGGACAAGGCATCCATGGCTGACGAGGGATGTCAAGGACAGCAAAAAAGCTGAAGAAAAAGTATGCAAAGTGGCGAGTATTAGTGGGAAGCTAGAGGATTGGGAAGCCATTAAAAGCGAGCAGAGGACAACTAAAAAAGCAATAAGGGGGGAGAAGATGAAGTAGGAGTGCAAGCTAGCTAGTAATATAAAGGAAGATAGGAAGAGTATTTTACAAAATATAAAAGGTGAGAGAGAGGCAAAAGTAGACATTGGACCACTGGAATATGTGGCTGGAGAAGTAATATAGGAAACAAAGAAATGGCAGATGAACTGAATGGTTACTTTGCATCAATCTTCACGGTGGAAGACACCAGTGGGATGCCAGAGCTCCAGGAGGACCAGGAGGAAGAGGTGAATGCAGTGACCATTAATAAGGAGAAGGTTCTGGGGAAACTGAAAGGTCTGAAGGTGGATAAGTCACCTGGACCAGATGGACTACAGCCCAGGGTCCTAAAAGAAATAGCTGATGAAATTGTGGAGGCATTGGTGATGATCTTTCAGGAATCACTGGAGGCAGGAAGGGTCCCAGAAGACTGGAAAGTGGCTAATGTAACACCCCTATTTAAGAAGGGAGGGAGGCAGAAGGCGGGAAATTATAGGCCGGTTAGCCTGTCTTTGGTCATTGGTAAGATTTTAGAGTCTGTGATTAAAGATGAGATCGCAAAGTACTTGGAAGTGCATGGTAAAATAGGACTGAGTCAACACGGCTTTGTCAAAGGGAGGTCGTGTCTGACAAATCTGTTAAGAGTTCTTTGAGGAGGTAACAAGAAAGTTAGACAAAGGAGAATCAGTGGACGTGATTATTTAGACTTCCAGGAGGCCTTTGACAAGGTGCCACATAGGAGACTGTTAAATAAGTTAAAAAACCACCGGCTGCCCCTGGCATAGATCAAGGATTGGCTGACTGGCAGAAGGCAGAGAGTGGGGATAAAGGGGTCATTTTCAGGATGGCAGCCGGTGACTAGTGGTGTGCCTCAGGGGTCTGTGCTGGGCCCACAACTTTTCACAACATACATTAATGATCTGGAAGAAGGAACTGAAGGCACTGTTACTAAGTTTGCAGATGATACAAAGATCTGTAGCGGGACAGGTAGTATTGAGCAAGCAAGGGGGCTGCAGAAGGATTTGGACAAGCTAGGAGAGTGGACAATGAAGTGGCAAATGAAATACAATGTGGAAAAGTGTGAGGTTATGCACTTTGGAAAGAGGAATTTAGGCATAGACTATTTTCTAAATGGGGAAATGCTTAGGAAGTCAGAAGCTCAAAGGGACTGAGGAGTCCTTGTTCATGATTCTCTTAAGGTTAAGGTGCCGGTTCAGTCGGCAGTAAAGAAGGCAAATGCAATGTTAGCATTTGTGTCAAGAGGGCTAGAATACAAGACCAGGGAGGTACTTCTGAGGCTGTATAAGGCTCTGGTCAGATCCCATTTAGAGTATTGTGAGCAGTTTTGGGCCTGTATCTAAGGAAGAATGTGCTGGCCTTGGAAAGGGTCCAGATCAAGTGCACAAGAATGACCCCTGGAATGAAGAACTTGTCATATGAGGAACGGTTGAGGACTCTGGGTCTGTACTCGTTGGAGTTTAGAAGGATGAGGGGGGATCTTATTGAAACTTACAGGATACTGCAAGGCCTGGATAGAGTGGATGTGGAGAGGATGTTTCCACTTGTGGAAAAACTAGAACCAGAGGACACCATCTTAGACTAAAGGGATGATCCTTTAAAACTGAGATGAGGAGGAATTTCTTCAGCCAGAGGGTGGTGAATCTGTGGAACTCTTTGCCGCAGAAGGCTGCGGAGGCCAAATCACTGAGTGTCTTTAGGACAGAGATAGATAGGTTCTTGATTAATAAGGGGATTAGGGGTTATGGGGAGAAGGCAGGAGAATGGGGATGAGAAAATAACAGCCATGATTGAATGGCGGAGCAGACTTGATGGGCCAAGTGGCCTAATTCTGCTCCTATCTCTTATGGTCTTATAAGGCAGAAGTGGGAGGAAGAGCTGGGGAGGAGGAAAAGAGATGGAGACTGGGTTATGGGATGAGGCTCTGAGGAGAGTGAACGCATCCTATTCGTCTCCTAGGCTTAGCCTCATTCAATTTAAAGTAGTCCATAGGGCATACAAGACGGTGGTGAGAATGAGCAGGTACTTTGAGAGGGTAGAGGATAGGAGTGGGCGGCACGTGGGGGCACCTGTGAACCATGTCCACATATTCTGGGCTTGTCCGAAACTGGAGGGATTCTGGCGGGGGTTTGCTGACGTTATGTCAGCAAACGATAAAGGTGAAGAGGCGATTTTTGGATTGTCGTAAGACCCAGGAGGCGAGAGAGGCCGTGTCTTGGCCTATGCCTCCCTGATAGTCCAGAGACGGATCTTGTTGGAATGGAGGGACTTGAGGCCGCCGAAACTGGGGGTGTGGGCAAGCGACCTCACGGAATTCCTGAAGCTGGAAAAGATTGGATTTGCCTCGAGGGGGTTCAATCCAGAGGTGGAAGCCGTTTATTGACTTCTTCAAGGATTGTTCAGATGTCAGTTGTGTCTGTGTCTGGGGGGGTATAAAGATTTTTTTTTTAAATAATAATAAATCTGTGTCTATAACTCATTGGAGCAGTCAAGGATTAAAGATCTTCGGAAAATACAAATTATTGGTTAATTCACTTATGTTGGAACTCGTGTGTCTGTGGGGTTGGAATTGACAGCACACTCGCCCAGGGTATCATAAGAACTACCAAAATTTCATATTGTGCCGCCATGCCATATTATATACTTAATGTGGGCTTTTTATGTTGCGTGGGTGGCTCATTGATAAGATCTTGAGATTCAGGTGTGTAAACATAAGCACTTTTATTGATAGGCTTTAACTAAGTGCAGTTCCAAAGATGATCTTGCATGGAGCTTTTCCATGCAGGCTTGCCGCTTACCAAGTTCCATCCTGGCCTGTTTTCTGACCATGGGACTACATATTTCAGTTTGTGGCGGTGTCACTCTTCAGTCCCTTACGTGATTATGCATGATGGTACAAATCAAAATCTTATGTCTTGACAGTTCTGTCTGTCACGTATGAAGGAATAGTCGTGGTACCCTGTTTCTTGTGATAAAGTTTCTTCTCCTTCCAGCATTTCAATTCAGCATCTTAGTCATCGACCATTTTATCATATTGGTTCTTGCGCTTTTCAATTATATGACCATTTCAACAATCTTGTTCTGGCACGTAACCTGTTTCATTGCATATCTGAATTGCTGATTCTACTGTCAATTTCAATGCTTTTAGCTCTTCAGTTAATTTTCCTTTGTCAAGCTTCCTTCTCCAAGTTCTTACTCCCATTCAATTCTTCACTGGACTTGGTGCTCATTTCTAGTTGCTTTTTCATTGGAGTTCAGCTTATTCGACATTGTCTCATTAATTTATCCTTCTTCTCAACTTCATCGTTTTTTGTTTTTTTTGCTACTTCTTTATTCTCCAAGTTTGTTGTCAGTCATTTTAATGTCTTCTCTGGAGCTTGATTTTTCTTTCTGATTCCTCTTTATGTTCAATAGTCCCTAGTTTATTCTGAAATCTTCAATTTTGGCGTTTCTCGTCCTTCATTTGGCCATTGAGGATCTTTGGTCGCCCTCTTTGTGGTCGCCCTCCTTGTGGGGTCTTTTGTTGTCCTCCTTGGGGTCTCTTGTTGCCTTTTGCTTGAGGTCTTAATTACTTATGGACCTCTTTTTTTTAAGTAAGTAAGAGTTGGCAGCTATCGGGGTCTTCTCTAATTTTCCTCTCCATAGCTGTTTTTCCTTCTTTTGGTTGATGCTTTTAAGTGCATTATCACTTTAAATGTACTAGCTCTTTTGGGGAGGCATGGTGGTGCAGTGGTTAGCACTGCTGCCTACGGCGCTGAAGATCCCGGTTCGATCCCAGTCCCAGGTCACTGTGTGGAGTTTGCACAATCTCCCCATATCTGCGTGGGTTTCACCCCCAGAACCCAAAAGTTAGGTGGATTGGCCACAAGAAATTGCTCGGGCAGCACAAGGTACACAATGTAATTACATAAACACCGGGATCAGGTGAAGCATACAGGGGTGTAGTGCTAATCAGGTCAGTCCATAAGAGAGTCGTTTAGGAATCTGGTAACAGCAGGGGAGAAGCTGTTTTTGAGTCTTTTGTGCATGTTCTCAGACTTTTATATCTTCTGCCCAATGGAAGAAGTTGGAAGAGTGAGGAAGCCGGGTGGGAGGGATCTTTGATTATGCTGCCCGCTTTCCCCAGGCAGCGGGAGGTGAAGACAGAGTCAATGGATGGGAGGCAGGTTTGTGTGATGGACTGGGCTGTGTTCACGACTCTCTGCTTGCGGTCCTGGGCCGAGCAGTTGCCGTACCAGGCTGTGATGCAGCCAGATGGGTTGCTTTCTATGGTGCATCTGCAAAATGTTGGTCAGCGGAGATTCACACGGATGATCCCAAGAATGGTAGGCCTAACATACAATGAATGTCTGAGGATCCTGGGATTATATTCATTGGAGTTTAGGAGGTTGAGGGGAGATCTACTGGAAACTTACAAGATAATGAATGGCATAGATAGGGTGGACGTAGGGAAATTGTTTCCATTAGCAGGGGAGACTAGGACCCGGGGGCACAGCCTTAGAATAAAAGGGAGTCACTTTAGAACAGAGATGAGGAGAAATTTCTTCAGCCAGAGAGTGGTGGGTCTGTGGAATTCATTGCCATAGAAGGTGGTGGAGGCCGAGAATTTGAGTGTCTTTAAGACAGAAGTTGATAAATTCTTGATTTCTCGAGGAGTTAAGGGCTATGGAGAGCGAGTAAATGGAGTTGAAATCAGCCATGATTGAATGGTGGAGTGGACTCGATGGGCCGAATGGCCTTACTTCCACTCCTATGTCTTATGGTCTTATGGTCTTAATCAATATGCATTGCTCAACTTGGTTTTTTTTTTCCAAATCATAGCTACCCCAACTATACCCCTTATACGCACATGACTGTGCGGCAAAATTCGGCTCCAACTCCATAGCTCCAACTGATGGCACGGCCGCAGTGGGTCGGAACTCAAACAACGATGAGTCAGAGTACAGGGGGGAGATAGAGAACCTAGTGGTATGGTGCAATGACAACAATCTCTCCCTCAATGTCAGCAAAACTAAGGAGCTGGTCATCGATTTCAGGAAGCAAAGTGTTGTGCACACCTCTGTCTGCATCAATGGTGCCGAGGTGGAGATGGTTAACAGCATCAAATTCCTAGGTGTGCACATCACCAACAATCTGTCCTGGTTCACCGACGTCGACGCTACGACCAAGAATGCAAAACAGTGCCTATCCTTCCTCAGGAAACTACGGAAGTTCTGCATGTCCGCATTGAATCTTACCAATTTTTACAGATGTCCCATGGAAAGCATCCTATCTGGCTGCATCACAGCTTGGTATGGCAACTGCTAGTCCCAAGACCGTAGAGCTGTGAACACAGCCCAGTCCATCACACAAACCTGCTTCCCATCCATTGATTCCATCTATACCTCCCGCTGCCATGGGAAAGTAGGCAGCATAATCAAAGACTCATCCCACCCGGGTTATTCTCTCTTCTAACCTCTTCCATTGGGCAGGAGGTACAAAAGTCTGAGAACATGCACTAACGGATTCAAAAACAGCTTCTACTTTGCTGTTACCAGATTCCTGAATGGCCCTCTTATGGACTGAACTGATCTCTCTGCATCTTCTCTACTGTTGTAGCACTATACTCAGTATGCTTCACCCGATGTCTACGTCTATGTATTTACATTGTGTATTTATTGTGTGTGTATTTATTGTGTCCTATGTTTTTCATGTATGGAAGGATCTGCTTGGACTGTATGCAGAACAATACTCTTCACTGTACCCTGGTACACATGACAATATATCTAAATCCAAATGCTATTTGTTACACCCAAATTATTACGAACTGGATACCCTTTTAAATTAGAACCACTTTTCTGTTCAACCAGTGAAGGACACTTAGTAAATTAAAATCTAAAGATTTGTAATTCAGTTGACAAGGGCACAGGCGAAAGGTCCTAAGTTGATTTTCCATGTTGTGTTTGTTAGCTAATGTGACAGCGGAGGTGCTACAGTTAGGCTTTGCATCTCTGATAGCACCACTGTGGTGACTGTCCCTTTATGGCCAGCACAGCAGAGTAAGTGCCAGTCTGTCCTTCCTGAGGTGTGGGGCCCAAAATTGCCCACAGTATTCTAAATGGGGCCTAACTCATGCTTTATAAAGCTTCAGAAGTTCATCCCTGCTTTTATATTCCAAGCCTCTTGAGATAAATGACAACATTGCATTTGCTTTCTTAATTACAGACTCAACCTGCAAGTTTACCTTTAGAGAATCCTGGACTAGGACTCCCAAGTCCCTTTGCACTTCAGCATTATGAATTTTGTCACCATTTAGAAAATAGTCCATGTCTCTATTCTTTTTTCCAAAGTGCAAGACCTCGCACTTGCCCACGTTGAATTTCATCAGCCATTTCTTGGACCACTCTCCTAAACTGTCTAAATCTTTCTGCAGCCTCCCCACCTCCTGCCCCTGCACCTATCTTTGTATCATCGGCAAACTTAGCCAGAATGCCCCCAGTCCCGTCATCTAGATCGTTAATATATAAAGAGAACAGCTGTGGCCCCAACACTGAACCCTGTGGGACACCACTCGTCACCGGTTGCCGTTCCAAAAAAGAACCTTTTATCCCAACTCTCTGCCTTCTGCCTGACAGCCAATCGTCAATCCATGTTAGTACCTTGCCTTGAATACCATGGGCCCTTATTTTACTCAGCAGTCTCCCATGAGGCACCGTATCAAAGGCCTTTTGGAAGTCAAGATAGATAACATCCATTGGCTCTCCTTGGTCTAACCTATTTGTTATCTCTTCAAAGAACTCTAACAGGTTTGTCAGGCACGACCTCCCCTTACTAAATCCATGCTGACTTGTCCTAATCCGACCCTGCACTTCCAAGAATTTAGAAATCTCATCCCTAACGATGGATTCTAGAATCTTGCCAACAACCGAGGTTAGGCTAATTGGCCTATAATTTTCCATCTTTTTTCCTGTTCCCTTCTTGAACAGGGGGGTTACAACAGCGATTTTCCAATCCTCTGGGACTTTCCCTGACTCCAGTGACTTTTGAAAGATCATAACTAACGCCTCCAGTATTTCTTCAGCTATCTCCTTTAGAACTCTAGGATGCAGCCCATCTGGGCCTGGAGATTTATCAATTTTTAGACCTCTTAGTTTCTCTAGCACTTTCTCCTTTGTGATGGCTACCATATTCAACTCTGCCCCCTGACTCTCCTGAACTGTTGGGATATTACTCATGTCTTCTACTGTGAAGACTGACGCAAAGTACTTATTTAGTTCCTCAGCTATTTCCTTGTCTCCCATCACTAGATTACCAGTGTCATTTTGGAGCGGCCCAATGTCTACTTTTGCCTCCCGTTTGTTTTTAATGTATTTAAATAAACTTTTACTATCATACCTAATGTTACTGGCTAGCCTACCTTCATATTTGATCCTCTCTTTCCTTATTTCTCTCTTTGTTATCCTCTGTTTTTGTAGCCTTCCCAATCTTCTGACTTCCCACTACTCTTTGCCACACTATAGGCTTTCTCTTTTGCTTTGATGCATTCCCTGACTTCCTTTGTCAGCCATGGCTGCCTAATTCCCCTCTGATAACCTTTCTTTTCTTTGGGATGAACCTCTGTACTGTGTCCTCAATTACTCCCAGAAACTCCTGCCATTGCTGTTCTATTGTCTTTCCCACTCGGCTCTGCTCCCAGTCGATTTTCGTCAGTTCCTCGCTCATGCCCCTGCAGTTACCTTTATTTAACTGTAACACCTTTACATCTGATTCTACCTTCTTTCTTTCAAATTGCAGACTGAATTCTACCATATTATGATCACTGCCTCCTACGCGTTCCCTTACTTTAAGATCTTTTATCAAGTCTGGCTCATTACATAACATTAAGACCAGAATAGCCTGTTCCCTCATGGGCTCCATCACAAGCTGTTCCAAAAAGCCCTCCTGTAAACATTCAATGAATTCCCTTTCCTTGGGTCCACTGGCAACATTTACCCAGTCTACCTGCATATTGAAGTCCCCGTGATCACTGTGACCTTGCCTTTCTGACATGCCCTTTCTATTTTGTGGTGCATTTTGTGCCCCTGGTCTTGACCACTGTTAGGAGGCCTGTACATAACTCCCATCATGGTTTTTTTGCCTTTGTGGTTCCTCAACTCTACCCACCCAGACTCCACAATATCTGACCCTATGTTGTTTAGTGCTATTGATTTAATTTCATTCCTAATTAACAAGGCAACCCCGCCCCCTCTGCCCACCTCTGTCTTTTCGATAGGTTGGGAATCCCTGGATGTTTAAATGCCAGTCCTGAACCCCCTGCAACCACGTCTCTGTGATGCCTACCACATCATACCTGCCAGTCACAATCTGGGCCACAAGCTCATCTACCTTGTTCCGTATATTGCGCGCATTTAAATATAGCACCTTTAGTTCTCTATTGACCATCCTTTTTTGTTTTCTTAGTGTGGTGGACCTTGGTTTACTGAGCCTTTCCATACACTGTCATATTTTGTGAGATGGGGACTGTCGTAACCTCTCCTGAGTTCGGTCTTTTGGTGCTTTTTTGTATTCCTAAGCAGCTACGCTTCCCACTGATTACTTCACCTCTTGGTTCCCTGACTTTCCCTTCCCCCCAATCTCTAGTTTAAAGTCCTATTGACCACCCTATTTACTCTTTTCGCCAGAACACTGGTCCCAGCTCGGTTCAGGTGGAGACCATCTCAACGGTATAGGTCCCCCCTGTCCCAAAACTGATGCCAGTGTCCCATGAAAAGGAACCCCTCTTTCCCACACCACTCTTTCAGCCACGTGTTAACTTCCCTTATTCTTGCCTCCCTATGTCAATTTGCACATGGCTCGGGCAGTAATCCGGAGATTATGACCCTTGAGGACCTGTTTTTTTTAATTTGAATCCTAGCTCTTTATAATCTCTAAACAGGTCCTCTTTCCTAGACTTGCCTATGTTGTTGGTACCGACATGGACCACAACAACTGGATTGCGTTCCATCTTCATGTTGAGAATGGCAAATCTGCCTTCGGTATCTATAAACAATCCTGCTTCAACAGTTACGTATTTGCAACAAAACAAATTTCAGTAGGCCAAAGTACCTCCTTCAATGTTGCAAATTAATCCAAAGACAATCATGAAAACATGGGGAAGTGAGATTCCTTTTGGAATGCTCAAGCAAAAGTTTGGCACAGATCAGATGGACCAAATGGCCTCCTCCTCTGTTGTAAATTTATAATTAACTCCTAAATTCCAAGTGATAAATCATGTTACATAAAAGACTATAATTTATAATGATCAAAACTGTTCAGAGCTACTGATAAAGAAAACACAATGAACCGTAATTTGCTGTCAAAACAATGATACGGTTAACAGTTCTTGATGCATAACTGCATAGGAGAGGACATGAATACATTCGGTTCATGCAGAAATCCAAATGTTGTTATCCCAAATTGCCACTCCAGCATGAGCTTCACAAAAACAGCATCTCTTTATCTTCCTCTTCATTACAATGCTTTGAATACCATGACGTTGCTCTACACACAGTAGACACAAACTAAACTCGCCACAGGAAGTTAAACCTCATCAATCTCAGTCTAGGTATCCTTTTAATAAATTGATGGGTGCTAATTACTGCCAATCAGGCAGTGAAAATTAATAATTGCAGGCATATTCCTTCATGTTTCAATTTAAAATATTTTCTTCCCATGACTCTTAACCCAGTCTTTCTTTTTCTATCTTTCCGCACCTGATTTTATATTGAATTCATTCACTCTAATCTACACATCCTTCCCAAGCCTTGATTAAAGAGAGAACATTGTCGATTGCTCTGTTCACGCAGGGATCCAGATAATCCAGTTTCTCATGCTGCATCTATTATCAATTTGCGCTTGCCACACAGAAATTCTAAAACCCTAAATGTGCAAGGCTAACCATCGATGCCTTTAGGTGTCCTGCTACAGTAAATGAGACCCAATGTAGAGTTGTCCATATTCATCAATATTCCTTTTTTTGTTACATCGATGTAGGTAATGGGTTTACAGAATTACTTGTCATTTTTGGAGCAAAACTTTTGAACATAGGTCCAATAAATCATATTCTGCCTAGAAAAAGCATATGGAGTTAATTTTGCATATACACAAATATGCACTCTTCAGATCAACGGGGTTTTTGTTCCATCGAATGGAGGTAGAGATTATGCAGCGCACTGTGAACTCTGAAACGCTAATCTACAGGGAGGAAAACGTTTCACTCAACCATTTTATAGATTGAAATACTAATAGGATATGAAATGCTTAAAAACATTGTCCTATGTAAATCTAATTTAATGCCAAAGTGAAACATTCTACTTGGAACATTAGACTACGTAAACTGCTCTTGCAAAGGCTGAAAATCAGCATGGACACACAGCTTATTTGAATTCCAACATCCTATGCAGTGAAGAAGCAACACACAGATTTGCCATGACAAGCACAAAGAAAAACCTGATCTTTGACATAGTGATACAGAAAGACCATGTTATTTCCAAAGTCGTAACATTTTGGGATGTTTGGTCACCATCATATAATGGCAAAGGCTAGTTAATAGCAGGATTGCAGGGATCAGTTCGAACATTCCTTGTTGCCCACTACTGCTGTCACCTTCGGCCCTTCCACAAACTCTGAACCCACGCCACCGATTCCAAACCTCTTCTCCAGTCTCAAGTTTATGGAGGTCAAGTTTATGGAGACAATGCATGGCCTCGCTATTCGGCAACAAGTTCAGTTTCCAATTCCATATCCTTTCCAAGACAAAGAATGCCTACTTCCCCCCAAATCTTTCATGCCATCCACCCACCCCCCAGAATACCCTAATGGTCTAACTTGGACCATTTGCACATTACTCCTCCTTTCATTAGTCCCATCATTAGAAATATTTTTGATGCCATTTTCTGTTCTTCCTTTTATAACCTTTCCACTATCCTCATCCCGCCACCTTTCCTTTTTGAGGTTCGTCCTCCAAAGCCACTGCGTTGATCCATCTTTGGCTCTATCCAGTTTTGTCAGACTCCATGAAGCACAGTGGTATGTTTCTGTACATTGTACAGGGCTGGTTTAGCACAGTGGGCTAAACAGCTGGCTTGTAAAGCAGAACAAGGCCAGCAGCGCGGGTTTAATTCCCATACCAGCCTCCCCAAACAGGTGCCAGAATGTGGCAACTAGGGGCTTTTCACAGTAACTTCATTTGAAGCCTACTTGTGACAATAAGCGAGTTTCATTTTCATTTCATTTTTCATTACATTAAAGGCACTATATAAATACACATCATTCTTGCTGGGATAACACTCTTAAAGATAACAGAACAGGAAGCACGACTGGAACATTAGCGGGGGGGGGGTAAAACTTGCTCTTCTCGCGAAGAGAAATTATTGTAAAGCATATTACATCATTGACTAGGTGAGATGGAGAACTCTTTTCAGTGTGCAAAGTTGATGACATTATTGAGTAGTTCAAATAAAATAACACTTTATAAAACTATACAACTGCAGCTATTTTATTACCTTGGATAAAACTAATTTCAAAATAAGATATCATCACAGCCTCTCACTCAGGTGATAAACAAACAGACCAAGTTTTAGATTACTTATTGAAAACAAGTTTCAATTTCAATCATTAAGCTGTTCTGTTTCATTGAAGTTCCCAACTTTTGAATAAACAAAGGTAACGAACAACTTGCACTTGCATACTGCCATTATGGTAGTAAAACCACCCAAGGCACTTCATAGGAAGTTGACACCGTACGACGAGGTATTAGGCTACGTGACCTAAAGCCTGGCCTAAAAGGTAGATTTAAGGAGTATTTTAAAGGAGAAGCATAAGATGTAGGGAGGGAATTCCAGAGCTAAGGGCCGAGTGTGGGATGATTGAAAAGGGAGAATTGGAGAGGGGGTCACTCAAAAGGTCAAAATTGAAGCTGCAGCGTGAATTTTGACAACAATGACTTGTATTTATATTGTACCTTAAACATAATAAACCACCCCAAGGCGCTTCACAGAGGCTTGTGAAAAGAAAATATAATAGAGTCATATAATGAGATATTGGGGCAGAAGACCAAAAGCTTGGTCGGAGGGGTAGGTTTTGAGCAGTGCGCTAAAGGAGAAAACAACATTGAAAGAGTGGAGAGACTTATGGAGGAAATTCCAGAGCTTAGAGCCTACGTAGCTGAAGGCGCGACCACCAAAGGTGGAGCAATCAAAATTGAGGATGCTCAAATGGCAGATTTAGAGGAGCGCAGTTACTCAGAGGGTTGCAAAGCTGGGAACGATTTCAGGGCAACGATGGAGCAAGGCCATGGAACAGTGATGAGCAACCTAGGCTAGTGAGTGGGCCGCATGAATGGCCCTCCTTCATCCCAGTGGGCCGCAAAGCTTGTTCACTAACCATGACACCAGGAATAACATTAAATACATTTAATACACACCAACTATTTTATAACGAGTTGTTAAAAATGCTTAATCATTTATATATTAATGGAACTATCACCTCCAAATGGCAAAACATAACACTTCGGACGCAGAGTTATCACAGGCAATGCTGTGTGCAATCAGCAGGCACCTCACTTGCCCTTGCTTTGAAAGCATACTTCAATCATAGCAACAGGGAAAAACTACGTGGAAGGAAACCAGCAGACTGTGGGAACTCTGCTTGTGGGCAACTGTCAACAAAATGTCTCGTGGATCGCACTCAGAACCCAGGCCACAGGTTGCCCACAACTGCCATGGAAGGTTTTGAAAGCAAGGATGAGGATTTTAAAATTCACACCTGGAATACTGTGAACAGTTTTTGTCTTCTTGTCTAAGGAAAGATATTCTTGCATTGGAGGCAGATCAGAGAAGGCTCACTGGGTTGATCCTGGGTATGGAGGGATTTTCTTATGAGAAGCGGTTAGGTAATTTTTGCATGTATTCATTGTCATTTACAAGAATGAGATGCAGCCTTATTGAGATATATAGCACTCTCAGAGGGCTTGACAGGTGTAAGAGTCGTTCCTGTTTATTTCCTTTGTTCCCATTTATTTTATTTTTATTATTTTGGTCCGTGGACCCATAATCGGGATGTGCCTTTAAGCAGTAGATTCAAAGTTGAAGCAGCCTGTTTGCCAGGACATTGTGTTCCCAGGTTTTGTATTTTGGAAAGTTCTTCGACACCGAGTGGATCCTAGGAACCAGGTTTGGAGGGAATTGGTTCGATTGGTTAACTGGGAACCGGTGGGTTGGCCAGGGACAGTGTTCTGCCTGACAGCGGTCAGTGAGCGGTTCCTGCGTGATGCTTTGAGCGAACTTGGCAGAAGTGTTTTGGCCTTGGAAGTGAAAGGAACTCTCTCTCTCATGCTTGCTGAAGTGAAAGAACTCTTGCTCTATTGATCTGAAACCAGTGAGTGCCTGGCACACCCTTTGCTGTGAACCTGAAATGATATGGCGTTTGCAGAGAAGGTAGACAACCTTGCCAGTGAAAACCATCTCGCGCCTAGACGGAAGAAGCACGACATTAAAAGGTTGAACTTCAGAAAGACATTGACATTGACAGGCAGCACGGTAGCAAAGTGGTTAGCACAATTGCTTCACAGCTCCAGAGTCCCAGGTTCGATTCCCGGCTTGGGTCAATGTCTGTGTGCATGTTCTCCCCGTGTGCGTGGATTTCCTCTGGGTACTTCAGTTTCCTCCCACAGTCTAAAGATGTGCAGGATCGGTGGATTGGCTATTCTAAATTGCCTTTAGTGTCCAAAAAGGTTAGGTGGGGTCACTGGGTTATGGGGATAAAAGGGGATGGGGTGGAGGTGTGGGGCTTAGGTAGGGTGCTCTTTCCAAGGGCTGGTGCAAACTCGATGGGCTGAATGGCCTCCTTCTGCACTGTAAATTCTATGATCTATGACTGGAAGTCACCCCCCAGTGCATCAAATATCCTTTAAAAAAATGTTATTAACATTTTCTTTCATTTTCCACCACCTTCCCCCTCTATGTATTTGAGAGAGTGGGGTGAGTTCGAAAGGGAGAGGTTGGGAAAGGGGCAGCAGATAGTCAGTTACATTTTCTATCCGTTTAATTATAATATTGTACATAATAAAAAGTTACTTGTGTTTTAAAGTTGCAAACCTGGTGACTAGTTTATTGGGCTCAGCCAAAGACCTTAGGTACTATAAATAAAATCTAATTTCACCTGTGTTAACCCAGAGTGGCAAGTGGGGCTGGAATTGACCATGCACTAGCCCGGGAGTCGTGAGAGGGTAGATGCTGAAAGATTGTTTTTCCCTCTGGGAGAATCTAGGACCAGAGGGCATAATCTCAGAGTAAGGGGACTCCCATTTAAGATGGAAATGAGGAGGAACTTCTTCTCTCAGAGGGTAATTAATCAGAGGGCTGTAGAGGTTGAGTCATTAAGTATGTTCAAGGCTGAGATAGACAGATTTTTAATCAGTAAGGGAATCAAGGGTTATCGGATTAAGGCGGGAAAGTGGATTTGAGGATTATTATATCAGATCAGTCAGAATTTCACTGAATGGCGGAGCAGACTCGACGGGGCAAATGGCCTACTTCTGTTCCTATGGCTTTAGAGGTGTTGCTGGATCAGGAGCCAATGTACATCAGAAAGTACAAGGGGCAATGGAAGAACAGGACTTGGTGGCAGTTAGGGTACGTGATGCAGCATTTTGTATGAGCTGAAGTTTACAAAGGGTGGAAGATGGGAGGCTGGTGAGAAACAACAGCATGGATGAGGACTTCACCATAATGGCATAGTGTAGGTTAGATGGCTTTTGTTTTGGTGCGTACTGCACTGTATCGTTCTATGATCTATGATCTATGATTAGCTGAGGCACGGGCAAAGACCTTCACTGTGTGCAGTGATGTGCAGGTAACCCCCTCGGGAGAGGTGAGGTGCCAATTATATGTAAAAAGGCATAGAACAGCTGTTTTTACTTGGCTTTTCAAATTTAACTCCCAAGTACATAGGTCTCCCAGACTTCCTGCAACTTTCCAGTGAAAGTAAGCAGAGGGGACAGTGGGAATTTAGGGGGCTGAACAAATGGTAGCCAAAAATTCCTGCGAGTCCTCAGACTGCATACCTGCTCCCTTGCCTCGGTAAAATGCTTTTGTTCTCACTGCTTCTTATTTGTGCCAACACTAATCATGGAATCCCGACAGTACAAGAGGCCATTTGGCTCGTCAAGTCTACACCGACCCTCTATAGAGAGCACCCCACGTAGAGCCACTCCCCTGCCCTATCCCTGTAACTCCACCTAATCTTTGGACAATAAGGGACATTTTAGAACAGCCAAACCACCTAACCTGCACATCTTTGGACTGTGGGAGAAAACTGGAACACCCGGAGAAAACCCAGGCAGACAAAGGAAGAGAGTGCAAACGTGACAAGACAGTCACCCACGGTTGGAATTGAACCTGGGACCCTAGCATTGTGAGGCAGCAGTGCTAACCACTGTGCCATCCTATTGCTGCCCGAAAAGCTATTGCCACCTCATAACATCGCCAGAGTGTCTCAAATCATATTGTGATGAAACCCATGCCTCTTATTACCTGTAGAATCTTCCAACACACACCTGGTTGGTCTCCCATATTCTATCCTCCATAAACTCGGGTCATCCAAGACTCTGCTGTCCCCGTCTTAGCTGACATCAAGGCATGCTGATCGATCACCTCTGGCTCCCAGCTAAGCAACGTTTTGATTTTAAAATTCTTCTCCTGGCTTTCAAATCCCTCCATGGCCTCACCCCTCCCGGTCTCTGTAATGGGCAGCACGGAGCATAGTGGTTAGCACTATGGCTTCACAGCGCCATGGTCCCAGGTTCGATTCCTGGCTTGGATCACTGTCTGTGCAGAGTCTGCGCGTTCTACCCGTGTCTGCATGGGTTGCTCTGTGTGCTCCAGATTCCTCCCACAAGTCCCGAAAGACGTGCTGTTAAGTCATTTGGGCATTCTGAATTCTCCCTCACTGTACCCGAACAGGCACCGGAATGTGGCGACTAGGGGCTTTTCACAGTAACTTCATTGCAGCGTTAATGTAAGCCTACTTGTGACAATAAAGATTAAAATTAAATTAATCTCCAAGATAAAATTCTTCTCCTGGCTTTCAAATCCCTCCATGGCCTCACCCCTCCCCCTCCTTTTATTGGTAGAGGGATTGAGTTTCGGAGCCATGAGGTCATGTTGGAGCTGTACAAAACTCTGGTGCGGCCGCATTTGGAGTATTGCGTGCAATTCTGGTCGCCGCATTATAGGAAGGATGTGGAAGCATTGGAAAGGGTGCAGAGGAGATTTACCAGAATGTTGCCTGGTATGGAGGGAAGATCTTATGAGGAAAGGCTGAGGGACTTGAGGCTGTTTTCGTTAGAGGGAAGAAGGTTAAGAGGTGACTTAATTGAGGCATACAAGATGATCAGAGGATTGGATAGGGTGGACAGTGAGAGCCTTCTTCCTCGGATGGTGATGAAAATGAAATGAAATTAAAATGAAATGAAAATCGCTTATTGTCACAAGTAGGCTTCAAATGAAGTTACTGTGAAAAGCCCCTAGTCGCCACATTCCGGCGCCTGTTCGGGGAGGCTGTTACGGGAATTGAACCGTGCTGCTGGCCTGCCTTGGTCTGCTTTCAAAGCCAGCGATTTAGCCCTGTGCTAAACAGCCCCTTGTGATGTCTAGCACAAGGGGACATAGCTTTAAATTGAGAGGAGATAGATACAAGACAGATGTCAGAGGTAGGTTCTTTACTCAGAGAGTAGTAAGGGCATGGAATGCCCTGCCTGCAACAGTAGTTGGCTCGTCAACATGAAGGGCATTCAAATGGTCATTGGATAGACATATGGACGATAAGGGAATAGTGTAGATGGGCTTTAGAGTGGTTTCACAGGTCGGCGCAACATCGAGGGCCGAAGGGCCTGTACTGCGCTGTAATGTTCTATGTTCTATGACTGCCTGCTGTGATAGTGGAGTTGGACACTTTAGGAACTTTCAAGCGGTTATTGGATAGGCACATGGAGCACACCAGAATGACAGGGAGTGGGATAGCTTGATCTTGGTGTCGGACAATGCTCGGCACAACATCGAGAGCCGAAGGGCCTGTTCTGTGCTGTACTGTTCTATGTTCTATGGTCTGATGTCATATTTTGCTTTAAAATGCTCCCCCAAAGATGTTCGACTACGTTAAAGGTACTGAATAAACGTAAGTTATTGTTGCTCTAAAGTGCACTTTTTCTAACCTTGTAGGTCTTAACTTGGAATGTTGTGCATCTGATCGACACTGTGAATCTGTCAAAGCATCAGTACAGCATTGGTGCTGCTTCTGCAGCTATAACATAGACCTCAAATGAGGACCAAGACAGGCCGTAACAACAGCAGCCTCTTGATGAGGGAGGGAATGTGTGCAGAGGTCCAGCTCAGAGGAGACAATATCACCAACACAAGATTGATAGGCAGAGGATCAACGCCCATTTGAAGACAGAGCACCAGTACTTCAGGACATTTATGCTTTTGTGTTGGTGATCATTGACATCTGCACTCGCCTGGAAGAAAACCTCCTGGCAAGTGGACTAGGTGGTATCACATCACCAGGAGCTGACAGATATGGGGTTGGCCTTCAATATTCACTAGTCTAGATATCAAGAACGATAGTGGCGTACTGCGTTTTGCATTACATAGCACAGCAGTGAGTCTAGTGCTCAGGGAGGAAGAACGCTAAGGAGTTGGGGAGGAGAAGAGACGACACAACTTGATATGGCAGTGACCCACACAGCTGTCCAGATTCAGGCACATTTCAGTTTGACTGAAATGCTTACGGCAACTAAATTCTGAACCCACTTTATTCCCCCAGTCCCCGGCACAAAGCAGTCCGTCCTTCAACAAAGTATTCCAGACACAAATGTACACTGCTCATCTTTAAATCTTGTCTTATCATTCATAGAACATAGAAGAAAGCTATGCAAATGGTTGGCAAAATCAATTTTTGGAAACTGGTTACTGAAGCACATCCAATTTATTTCAGCGAATCTGTGCACTGGAATGGATTGGATTTTGTTTATTGTCATGTGTACCAAGGTACAGTGAAAAGTATTTTTCTGCGAGCAGCTCAACAAATCATTAAGTTCTTGAAAAGAAAAGGAAATAAAAGAAAATACATAATAGTTTGAAATGTTTGAAAGCATTGATATAGAGGGGATGGGACAGGTCGAGTATGGAGGAAGGAGTGACTTGTCAGAGCTGGGTCATGAAGGACATAGTTTTAAGGTGATTGGAGGAAGGTATAGGGGTGATGTCAGAGGTAGGTCTTTACACAGAGAGTGATGGGTGTGTGGAATGCACTGCCAGCACAGGAGGTGGTGTCTGAGTCATTAGGGACATTTAAGCGACTCTTGGACAGGCACATGGACAGCAGTAAATTGAAGGGGTGTAGGTTAGGTTGACCTTAGATTAGGATAAATGGTTGGCACAACACCGTGGGCCGAAGGGCCTCATAAATGAGAAGTGAGAAATCAGAGACAGTTGTGGAGTTGAGAGAGGTGTTGGTGAGGTAGAGCTGGATGTCAGCAATATAAATGTGGAACCTGACATTGCGTTTTCAGATGATGATGCCAAGGAGCCGCATGTAATGCCTAATTTCTCATGCGGTTAGTCCAATATTCAGTGCTAGATGAGCAGAAATTTCCTCGAACTAAATATCGAAAACGCTAAGCCATCGAGCTAGATTCTAACCATCCGATGCATTGGCAGTAGTGAAGCCCAGTCCTTGGAGGTTTCAACAGCAGGTTGGCCAATGGCTTGGGGCTTTTAAACCCAGCTGCTGTTATTAGCATCAGACTTATGGTTTCCTGATCAATTAGTATGTAAATGAGAACTAGGAAACTGCCAAGGGCAGATCCTTGAGGGACACCAGAGAACAGTGCAGGCAGAAGAAAAGAAGCCAACACAGTGATGGTAGTCCCATCCAGCTGGGAATGGAGGATAAGCTCTGGAGCAGGATGACGCAGTCAAACATGTGAAAAGCAGCAGGTAGGGAAGGACAGGGAGAGATCATTTACCTTTGTAACAATCACAGAATGACATCTGCAAATTCGATAAGGGCCTTTACAGTGCTGCAGCGGGATCACGGGTTTTTGAGGGTTGGGCAATGGTGACAGGAGGGGGGAAAGCTACTTGATGGGTAGGAACCGTCAATAATATCAGCGACATGGAGCCATGAAGCAATGCTGGATGCTCAACAGTTTAGTAGGAATAGCGTTGAGGGTGCAGGAGATGTGACGCATCAACAAGATGAACTTGGGGGAGAGAGTATATTGAGATTGTATTAGTGAGAGGCAGCACGGTTTTGTGAAGGGGAGGTCGTGTCTCACTAACTTGATCGAGTTTTTCGAGGAGGTCACTAAGATGATTGATGCAGGTAGGGCAGTAGATGTTGTCTATATGGACTTCAGTAAGGCCTTTGACAAGGTCCCTCATGGTAGACTAGTACAAAAGGTGAAGTCACACGGGATCAGGGGTGAACTGGCAAGGTGGATACAGAACTGGCTAGGCCATAGAAGGCAGAGGGTAGCAATGGAGGGATGCTTTTCTAATTGGAGGGCTGTGACCAGTGGTGTTCCACAGGGATCAGTGCTGGGACCTTTGCTCTTTGTAGTATATATAAATGATTTGGAGGAAAATGTAACTGGTCTGATTAGTAAGTTTGCAGACGACACAAAGGTTGGTGGAATTGCGGATAGCGATGAGGACTGTCTGAGGATACAGCAGGATTTAGATTGTCTGGAGACTTGGGCGGAGAGATGGCAGATGGAGTTTAACCTGGACAAATGTGAGGTAATGCATTTTGGAAGGGCTAATGCAGGTAGGGAATATACAGTGAATGGTAGAACCCTCAGGAGTATTGAAAGTCAAAGAGATCTAGGAGTACAGGTCCACAGATCACTGAAAGGGGCTACACAGGTGGAGAAGGTAGTCAAGAAGGCATACGGCATGCTTGCCTTCATTGGCCGGGGCATTGAGTATAAGAATTGGCAAGTCATGTTGCAGCTGTATAGAACCTTAGTTAGGCCACACTTGGAGTATAGTGTTCAATTCTGGTCGCCACACTACCAGAAGGATGTGGAGGCTTTAGAGAGGGTGCAGAAGAGATTTACCAGAATGTTGCCTGGTATGGAGGGCATAAGCTATGAGGAGCGATTGAATAAACTCGGTTTGTTCTCACTGGAACGAAGGAGGTTGAGGGGCGACCTGATAGAGGTATACAAAATTATGAGGGGCATAGACAGAGTGGATAGTCAGAGGCTTTTCCCCAGGGTAGAGGGGTCAATTACTAGGGGGCATAGGTTTAAGGTGAGAGGGGCAAAGTTTAGAGTAGATGTACGAGGCAAGTTTTTTACGCAGAGGGTAGTGGGTGCCTGGAACTCACTACCGGAGGAGGTAGTGGAGGCAGGGACGATAGGGACATTTAAGGGGCATCTTGACAAATATATGAATAGGATGGGAATAGAAGGATACGGACCCAGGAAGTGTAGAAGATTGTAGTTTAGTCGGGCAGTATGGTCGGCACGGGCTTGGAGGGCCGAAGGGCCTGTTCCTGTGCTGTACATTTCTTTGTTCTTTGTTCTTTGTTCTTTGAGATAGGAGAGAAACTACAGAAAGATATATAAATTCACTACGAGAACAGAAAGGAACTTCAGAGGATGTTTGGCTTGGAAGGATGGGGAATGGAGTGAAGCAGCAGAGATAAGTGAACAGAAGGTCTCAATCTTGAAGAAGACCATGGGTTCCATGGACTGACTGGAGGTGAGCGTGCAAGGGCATGCATGGTGGAAGTGGGATTTAGAGGACGTTTTTTTTTATTTGAGAAGGGAAACTGGTGGTTCTTTGCATTTTAGCGTGGTTTGGCAATAGTGAGCCATTTGGGCAGACAAGAGCAGGATTGTTGGTTTATGTGGTCCAGTTAGACCTGCTGATGCATCCTTCGAACTAAAGGGAGTGGAGATGACATTGACACAAGGATGCGAGTGTGTTGTGGTTTTAATTAGAACAAGGGTATGAAAGGTGGGGGTCAGGCCGTATTAAGTAGGCTTGGATAGCTTTTTTTCTCTCTCTCTCTCTCTCTCCTCCTCTCTTCCCCCCCCCCCCCCCCCCCCCCCTCAGGTGAGGCCAGGATGGCACACAATCACATGTATGAAGGACTTATATTTGGAAAAAAGAGACCAGTAATCTTTATCCTTAAAACTACATGGGAAAAAGTAGCATGTTAAATAAAGGCAACAACAGGAGTTGCAAAATGTTGCCAAGCTGAATTATTACAGAATAGAAGGTTATGGGCTCAAAATCACAATTCTACACATAATCAGAGCTTGCAAATGCAGAACACCCATCTTCAAACCCAAAAAGTAGATCCAAGTTAACTTTTACAATGTTATTGCACAAAAAAGCAAGTAGCAACCTGCACCAAGCCAAGTTAAACATTCTTCATATACCAAAAGAAATAAACAGAATTCCATTATTTCTCCCCACCAATGTGTTCTGGTGTTATACAGTTGCCAACATTTCCCTGTTGATGAACGAGTGATACTCTTGGAAGGATCTTCACACTCTGTACAGAGTCACTGCGACAAAATGGCAGCCAAAATTCCAAGAAACTGTCTAATTGGATCAATGTATTGTGAAAATATTCTTTGAAGTCTCATCTCACCACAATAGGCAGTCAAAACTGGGCAGAGTGGAAAATCAGTCAAATTCGACATTTGACTCACCACAAGTAACAGTTGTTCTGAACTACAGGAAACTTTTTTCTCTCTATATATTACTGGCAGGAACGCCAAAGGCTAAATTAACCATGTACAGAGCCAAAAATTATTGAACACAAAATGCTACTTGGGACAAATAACCTCCCTTTTTCTAAAGTAATCTTTCATTCCATACGTGATAAACCTTGACCCTACATGTGTGTTATTGCATTAGCAAAGCAAATTCCTGTGTTGCTACATTACCTTATTTTATTTCACAAATTTTACAGGTTAGGCCCACAGATAACAGTTAACGTTTATTGTGCACATCAACTGCATTCATTGCCAAAGATTGCCCCCTGGAGTCCTAAAAGAGGAACTACACAAAATAGTTTAACATCGTTTTAAAAGACACCTCAAATCATTATTCAACAAAGCAAAACAAACAATCATAAATATAAAAGCACCAATAGGAGGCACTCACACAAGAAACAAGATCAGGAGTAGGCCATAACTTCTCCAGTGGTCGATAAGAAAAGATAATGAAGAAAGAAGTGGGAAGAACTACTTGTGCTAGTCCTCACATGGATATTAATTTTGTACTTTTAACATAATAAAACATCCTAAAGCATTTCACAGGGACATTATTAAACAAACTTTAATACCAAGCCACATGAGGCAATGTTAGGCCAGCTGAGGTTGGCACGGTGGCACAATGGTTAGCATTGCAGCCGGCAGCGCCAGGGTCCCTGGTTCAATTCCGACCTCGGGTTACTGTCTGTGTGGAGTTTGCTTTCTCCCCGTGTCTGCGTGGGTTTCCTCCGGGTGCTTCGGTTTCCTCCCAGTCCAAATATGTGCAGGCTCGGAGGATTGGATGTGCTAAATTGCCCTTAGGATTGGGTGGGGTTGCAGGGAGAGGGTGGGGGGTTGGGCCTAGGCAGGGTGGTCTTTCGAAGGGTTGCCGTGGACTCAATAGACCGAATGGCCTCCTGCTGCACTGTATGGATTCTATGACTCAACGATTATCAAAAGCTTGGCTAAACAGCTAAGTTTTAAGGAGTGCCTTAATAGTGGAAAAAGAGGGAGTGATGCTGAAATTAGGGAGGGAATTCCAGAGCTCATGAGACCTGGCATCTAAAAGCATAGCCACCAAAGGTGGAGCAATTATTTATGGGATGCCGAAAAGGGTAGAAATGGTGGAGAACAGTTGCCAGTGGTTGTGGGACTCGGGGCGATTACAGAGAAAGAAAGAGGCACGGCCATGGAGGAATTTGAAAACAAAAATGATGATTTTAAAAACTGAGCCAGTGTAGCTCAGCGAGCACAGAGATGATGGATCAACGGCATTTGTTGCGAGTTAGGATACAGTTAATAGAGTTTTAGGTGACCTCAAGTTTACAGCAGGTAGAAAGGGGAAAACTGTTCAGGGGTATTTTGGAAAAATCAAGTCTAGAGATAACAGATTCTCCCACTCACTGCTTGCCAGCTGACCCTCTCGGAAGCCAGCGGCTTCCACAATCCTCCCACTCTCCGCTTACCACCGATCCACTCGCTGTCAGCTGTTCGTGCTCCCTCTTACCGCTCCTCTCTGGAGTCCTTGTTCACAGCAAGGATTTTTGGGGGGGGGGGGGGAAGAGAGAGTAGGGGGGAAGCGGCGAGAGCAGGAGGGAACCTAGAAGGAGAGGTGGCTTGCAGTATATGATTTAGAGACGAGAAAGGTCTCCTCCACTGGCTAGAAAGCCAGCAAGAGTCCTAGGTTGCCTCCTTAGGGAAGGCACAAATTAAGTACCACTCAGGTAATTAACTGAACAGCAGCATTCCATCCCTGAGATTTGAGTCCTGCCCATCAAGCGCTGGCAGCTCCATTCAATAGCAACATAGGAAGACAGTGGCTGCTTCCAGTACAACACCCACCTGAGGCCTAGGATCATTGTTGGATCACAGACCTCTTGGGGGGTGGCGGTTGGGGGGGGGGGGGGGGGGGGAAGAGAGAGAGAGAGAGAGAGAGAGAGAGAGAGAATCAGGTTGGGGAGATTCAAACATGAAGTTCCGGGATAGACAGACATGGATTTGGGAAGCAAAAGCATGCTGAATGAATTGAAGAGTCATAGCTTGAAACTAAAACTCTGTTTCTCTGTGCACAAACGGTGTCAGACCTGCTAAGTTTTTCCAGGGAGGGAATCAGTTGCAGAATCTGATCAGATTGTCTCAATCGTCATGACAAAGACGTCCATGAGGTCCTTGGACTTGTTGGAGGTGAGGGTGAACGGCATCCACGGTATTTTGCTTTAATTTTATTGAATATATTTGGGAACGGAAAAGGAGGTTGGAGTGGCGGGGGGGCAGGGGGGGGGACAGAGGGCTTTTTGAGGCAAGGGTTATGGTGGTACTTTTGAAGGAGAGGAGGAGGATCTACACAGGGAAAAAGACAATATCAGCCAACATGGGAGCCAAGAAACTAAGTTGGGAGGTCAGCTGTTTATTGGGAACAGGGCCATGAGAGCAGGGTGTGGGTCTTGTGGGCAAGATGAGCTCTGAAAGGGCAAGAAAGATGATAGGAGAATAAGGTACGAGATCAAGGCTAGAGTAGGTGGAACCTTGCAGGACATTTGGTCCAATGGACATGGGGAAGGGAGGGAATCAACTGAGAAATCTGATCAGATTATTTCAATCCTCGTGACAAAGAAGCCTATGATGTTCTTAACCTTGTCAGAGGTGAGGGCAAACAAAACGGGAGAGAGCAGGTTTAAGCAGTTATTTTAAGAGATCTTGGATAGTGAACAATTCTGGCAGCCAAGACCAGGACCCAGTTAAGTGCTTTGTGGTCCAGCAAGAGCTAGCGAATGGCAAAATCAGTTACCTGCCATATCTGTTCAAATTAATTTCTTGGTTAAATGAACCCATTAGCATATGTTGTTATTCCTCAGCTTTGATAAGAAAAGCCAGATGGATGCGATCAAACTGCTTTGAAATCTCATTCTCATTGCACACTATTGACTCACAAAGGTTGTAATTTTTGGCTAAGATCAAGCCCAACTTCAGGTGCCATGCCTGTTCTTGTCAGCTTGGATCTTGAATGTCTCTTTTGTGGGGATCAGTATTTGTTTCGAATTTGAATTGTTTTTTGGTGCAAGCAAGGAGATAGATTAAGGGATTTCCCTGTCCACTCTGCACAATGGCTTTGTAACTTTAATTAAAAATAAAATTAAATAAAGCTGACTCCTAGCTCAAAAACAAGTTGATGAGGTTTAGGGGAACACTGTTATTGCATGGTGCAGCTATAAACAGTGGAGCAAAAGGAAATACATTAAATAGGAAATTATCGGGTCTGTCAAATGTCCCTAAAACCGTCATGTTTGAGCTGTGACTATTAGTAAGCAAATGAGTAGTCTGTTAGGGCAGGGCAAGAACACCAAAATGTTAATCAGAAACTGCTTTTGCTGCTGTCTATTGATAAAGGAAAGTCAGCAAGGGGAACTCTCCATGTTGTCTCGGGAACTACAAAATCTTTCTTAAACAAAAGTAATCTGTGCACTCAATTCCAAAGTAAAGTACCCAATGGACACAGACATCAAGGCAAAGACTCGGCAGATAAGACTACACTCAAAGCACGCCTTTAATAATACATCAGGCCTTGCCGCAATAGTAAAGTGTCAGCCTAGGTCCTGGACTTCAACCTGCTCCTAAAACTAAGAGACCTATATTACATATCCTGTATGATAATTCTATTGGAATAGACAGAAGTATTACAAATCGTATACCTCTGCACATGTCCCTGTCTCCAAATTCTTACTTCACTCTGATGCACTCTTTTGTATCGTGTTTCTAATTCCCACACTTGCATTGGAAATTGGTCATGTCTTCCAACTTTGCAGCTTGTATTATATCAAAGCTTCTATGCTCCAATTCTATTTCCCTGCTTCGTGGACTGCCCTAGCCTTTATTTAACTATAAATAAAGCAAAAATCAAGGAATCAAAATAAAAATAAAGATTAGAAAAATCTTTATAATCAAGAGTACACCTACATGCTCAGGTTGAATTATTCCCACCCTTCAAGAACTACTTCAGATGTACGCTTTGTCTAAACTTGTCGTGTGTACTGTCACGGGTAACCAATGGAAATGACTTCAGAATACACACTTTTACATTGTTTAATACAATTTCCTTGCCTGCGTTGAAACAGGGCGCGTGGCAAATGTTCCTACTGTGATACCTGTTTTCTGCCCTTCACCCATAACTCCCCCATCCAAAATGGAAGACTGTGACTTTTTATTTTATTTGTTCATGGGACGTGGGCGTCGCAGACTGTGCCAGAAATTATTGCCCATCCCTAATTGCCCTCGAGGGGGCAGTTAAGAGTCAACCACATTGCTGTGGGTCTGAAGCCATATATAGGCCAGACATGTAAGGATGGCAGGTTTCCTTCCCAAAAGGACATGAGTGAACCAGATGGGTTTTTACAACAGTCGACAATGGTCATTATTAGACTTTTAATTCCAGATTTTTATTGAATTCAAAGTCCACCATCTGCAGTGGCGGGATTTGAACCTGGGACCCAGAGTACTCTGGGTCTCTGGATTACTAATCTAGTGACATTACCACTACGCCACTGCCTCCATGTTTTATACAATTTCCTTCCCTGCGTTGAAGCTGAAGGAAAATAACTACATTATAATGAGGGCCCATGGCAATTGTTCCTACTGTGATACTTCAAGATTTCTGCCATTCATCTGTCTCTGAAATTGACAACTTACCTTTAACATTTGCTTGAATGTAATTATTTAGATTAAGTTCTCCCGGACGGTCAATCAGTAGATTTGCTGCAGGTTCTAGGCCAAGCTGACGTGCCTGCTGAGCTTTAGTCTTCTTACTTCCACTTTTATAAGGAGCAAACTGAAAAGAGTCAAGAAATTAATTAGACGAGTGTAAATCAGAAGTTACGTAAAAGTGCAGCATACACAATAACAAATAAAAAAATATAAAAAGACAGATAAGACACTTGGTTGTAAGCAGATCACAGAGTATAAAACTAAAAGAGATAAAAAGTCGCTTTGTAGCATAGCAGTTGAATTCTGCTGAAAAGAGATATGTTGCCGAAGGTGTTCGTCTTGCATTCATCAGGACAAAAGCAAAAACATCAAATTTCAAACCATCACAAACATTTATTCAACAGGTGAAAAGGGTGCTGACTGGTTGGCAAGTCGACTCTGATTGGCCGCTGTGTTGCATGGAGAAAACAATGGGAAACTATAGGCTCACCAAGCTCCTGGGTAATTGAAAAACACACATTTTTGAACATATTTGTTTTGTTTGCAGAGAACAGGACCCTGCTTATGAACATATGGCACTTCGAGCAACTGTAAGGGCAGCACGGTGGCACAGTGGTTAACACTGCTGCCGACTTCCGGGTGCGGCGATGACCAGCTAAGTTGCACGTTTCGGCAGCTCCCGGTGGAACGGACTTTTGGGCTCTTAATAAGAGCCCCAACGGCAATTTTAACGGCTAAAAGCACTGTGCGGTAAACCAGAAGGGAATCCCCCCTGGATACGGATGGAAAAAGGAGAGGAAAGTGGCCGAATTGCGGTGGATCCTTTAGAGCAGCGGCAAGGAAGGCAAGCAAAAACCAAGATGGCGCGGAAGGTGGCAGTTTAATATGGGGCCCTGAACAACACGAGTTTTTGAAACGCTGCGTGGAAGAGCTTAAAAAGGAGATGAAGAAGGAGCTGTTGGTCCCGATATTACAGGCGATTGAAGGGCTAAAAGATGAGCAAAAGACCCAGGAGCGGGAGCTTCGGGTCGTGAAGGCAAAGGCTGCCGAGAACGAGGACAATATACAGGGCCTGGTGGTGAAGACGGAGATGCACGAGGCACACCATAAACGATGTGTGGAAAGGCTGGAGGTGCTGGAGAATAATGCGAGGAGGAAGAATTTAAGGATTCTTGGTCTTCCTGAAGGTGCAGAAGGGGCGGACGTCGGGGCATATGTGAGCACGATGCTGCACTCGTTAATGGGAGCGGAGGCCCCGACGGGTCCGTTGGAGGTGGAGGGAGCATACCGAGTGATGGCGTGAGGACCGAGAGCAGGAGAAATTCCCAGAGCCATAGTGGTGAGATTCCTCCGTTTTAAGGACACAGAGATGGTCCTCAGATGGGCAAAGAAAACTCGGAGCAGTAGGTGGGAGAACGCGGTGATCCGCGTATATCAAGGCTGGAGTGCGGAGGTGGCGAGAAGGAGGGCGAGCTTTAATCGGGACAAGGCGGTGCTTCATAAAAAGAAGATTAAATTTGGAATGCTGCAGCCAGCAAGACTGTGGGTCACATATCAAGGGAAGCACCACTACTTTGAAACGGCGGATGAGGCGTGGACATTTATTGTTGAAGAGAAATTGGAATAAGCGGGTTATTAAAAAAGAACGTTTGAGTCAAAGTGGTGGGGCGAATATGGGGGGCGAAGAGGGGGGAAAAAGGGGGGAGAGATGATTTTTATGTTGTTAATCCTGCGACCCGGTAACTTTTCTCTCTTCCACAGGTTGTGGGGGAGGGAGGAAGGGAGGTGGAGGAGCTGGGGGCGTTGGCCATTGGGGGCGGGGCCAAAAGGGAAGAGCGGGCTTTGTTCCCGCGCTATGATAATTATGGCGGGAATAGGGAAGCAGAAAGGAGGGGGCGTCGCACGGTGCGAGCCGAGGTCACGGGGGGAAGCCGAGGTCGGCCAGAGTTTGCTGACTTCTGGGAGCAACATGGGGGGTGTAACTACGCAAGTGGGGGATCTAGCGGGGGGGGGGGGGGGGGGGGGGGGGGGATTTACTGGGTTGCGGCTGCTGGGGAGAAGGGGGAGCTGGTATGGGGTGGGGTGGGCGGGGCGGGAGGGCACCGCCTGGGGGGGACACAGCTGCGTGGGAACCGGGTGAGGAGCTGGATAAAAGTGGATGGCTAATCGACAAGGGGGGGGGGGGGAGTAAAGAGCCCCCCAACCCGGCTGATCACGTGGAATGTGAGAGGGCTGAACGGGCCGATAAAGAGGGCACGGGTACTCGCACAGCTTAAGAAACTTAAGGCAGATGTGGTTATGTTACAGGAGACGCATTTGAAACTGATAGACCAGGTTAGACTACGCAAAGGATGGGTGGGGCAGGTGTTTCATTCGGGGCTAGATGCGAAAAACGGGGGTGGCTATACTAGTGGGGAAGCGGGTATTGTTTGAGGCAAAGACCATAGTGGCGGATAATGGGGGCAGATACATGATGGTGAGTGGCAAATTACAGGGGGAGGCGGTGGTCTTAGTGAACGTATATGCCCGAACTGGGATGATGCCAACTTTATGAGGCGCATGTTAGGACGTATCCCGGACCTAGAGGTGAGGAAGTTGGTAATGGGTGGAGATTTTAACACGGTGCTGGAACCAGGGCTGGACACATCGAGGTCCAGGACTGGAAGGAGGCCGGCAGCAGCCAAGGTGCTTAAAGACTTTATGGAGCAGATGGGAGGAGTAGACCCATGGAGATTTAGCAGACCTAGGAGTAAGGAGTTTTCGTTTTTCTCCTATGTCCACAAAGTTTATTCGCGAATAGACTTTTTTGTTTTGGGAAGGGCGTTGATCCCGAAGGTGATGGGGACGGAGTATACGGCTATAGCTATTTCGGATCACGCTCCACACTGGGTGGACTTGGAGATAGGGGAGGAAAAAGAACGGCGTCCACCCTGGAGAATGGACATGGGACTAATGGCGGATGAGGGGGTGTGTCTAAGGGTGAGGGGGTGTATTGAAAAGTACTTGGAACTCAATGATAATGGGGAGGTCCAGGCGGGAGTGGTCTGGGAGGAGCTGAAGGCAGTGGTTAGAGGGGAGCTGATATCAATCAGGGCACATAAAGGAAAGCAGGAGAGTAGGGAACGGGAGCGGTTGCTGCAAGAACTTCTGAGGGTGGACAGGCAATATGCGGAGGCACCGGAGGAGGGACTGTACAGGAAAAGGCAAAGGCTACACGTAGAATTTGATTTGCTGACAACGGGTACTGCAGAGGCACAGTGGAGAAAGGCACAGGGTGTACAGTACGAATATGGGGAGAAGGCGAGCAGGTTGCTGGCCCACCAATTGAGGAAAAGGGGAGCAGCGAGGGAAATAGGGGGAGTGAGGGATGAGGAGGGAGAGATGGAGCGGGGAGCGGAGAGAGTGAATGGAGTGTTCAAGGCATTCTATGAAAGATTATATGAAGCTCAGCCCCCGGATGGGAAGGAGAGAATGATGTGTTTTCTGGACCAGCTGGAATTTCCTAAGGTGGAGGAGCAGGAGAGGGTGGGACTGGGAGCACAGATCGAAATGGAGGAAGTAGTGAAAGGAATTAGGAGCATGCAGGCGGGGAAGGCCCCGGGACCGGATGGATTCCCAGTTGAATTTTACAGGAAATATGTGGACTTGCTCGCCCCGCTACTGATGAGAACCTTTAATGAGGCGAGGGAAAGGGGGCAGCTGCCCCCGACTATGTCAGAGGCAACGATATCGCTTCTCCTAAAGAAGGAAAAAGACCCGCTGCAATGCGGGTCCTATAGGCCTATTTCCCTCCTGAACGTAGACGCTAAGATTCTGGCCAAGGTAATGGCAATGAGGATAGAGGATTGTGTCCCGGGGGTGGTCCATGAGGACCAAACTGGGTTTGTGAAGGGGAGACAGCTGAATACGAATATACGGAGGCTGCTAGGGGTAATGATGATGCCCCCACCAGAGGGGGAAGCGGAGATAGTGGTGGCGATGGATGCCGAGAAAGCATTTGATAGAGTGGAGTGGGATTATTTGTGGGACGTGTTGAGGAGATTTGGCTTTGGAGATGAGTATATTAGATGGGTACAGCTGCTGTATAGGGCCCCGATGGCGAGCGTGGTCACGAATGGACGGGGGTCTGCATATTTTCGGCTCCATAGAGGGACGAGGCAGGGATGTCCTCTGTCCCCATTATTGTTTGCACTGGCGATTGAGCCCCTGGCAATAGCACTGAGGGGTTCCAGGAAGTGGAGGGGAGTACTCAGGGGAGGAGAAGAACACCGGGTATCTCTGTATGCGGACGATTTGTTGTTGTATGTGGCGGACCCGGCGGAGGGGATGCCAGAGATAATGCGGATACTTGGGGAGTTTGGAGAATTTTCAGGATATAAACTGAACATGGGGAAAAGTGAGTTGTTTGTGGTGCATCCAGGGGAGCAGAGCAGGGAAATAGAGAACTTACCGCTGAGGAAGGTAACAAGGGACTTTCGCTACTTGGGGATCCAGATAGCCAAGAATTGGGGTACATTGCATAGGTTAAATTTAACGCGGTTGGTGGAACAGATGGAGGAGGACTTCAAGAGATGGGACATGGTATCCCTGTCACTGGCAGGGAGTGCAGGCGGTTAAAATGGTGGTCCTCCCGAGATTCCTCTTTGTGTTTCAGTGCCTCCCGGTGGTGATCACGAATGCTTTTTTCAAAAGGATTGAGAAGAGTATCATGAGTTTTGTGTGGGCCGGGAAGACCCCGAGAGTGAGGAAGGGATTTTTGCAGCGTAGTAGGGATAGGGGGGGGGGGGGCTGGCACGACCGAGCCTAAGCGAGTACTACTGGGCCGCCAATATCTCAATGGTGTGTAAGTGGATGGGAGAAGAGGAGGGAGCGGCGTGGAAGAGATTGGAGAGGGCGTCCTGCAGGGGGACTAGCCTACAAGCTATGGTGACGGCGCCGTTGCCGTTCTCACCGAAGAAATACACCACAAGCCCGGTGGTGGTGGCTACTCTGAAAATTTGGGGGCAGTGGAGACGGCATAGGGGAAAGACGGGAGCCTCGGTGTGGTCCCCGATAAGAAATAACCATAGGTTTGCTCCGGGGAGAATGGATGGGGGATTTGGAACATGGCAAAGAGCAGGAGTAACACAATTGAGAGATCTGTTCGTAGATGGGACGTTTGCAAGTCTGGGAGCGCTGACCGAAAAATATGGGTTGCCCCAAGGGAATGCATTCCGGTATATGCAACTGAGGGCTTTTGCGAGGCAACAGGTGAGGGAATTCCCGCAGCTCCCGACGCAGGAGGTGCAGGACAGAGTGATCTCAAAGACATGGGTGGGGGACGGTAAGGTATCAGACATATATAGGGAAATGAGGGACGAGGGGGAGATTATGGTAGATGAGCTGAAAGGGAAATGGGAAGAAGAGCTGGGGAAGGAGATTGAGGAGGGGCTGTGGGCTGATGCCCTAAGTAGGGTAAACTCATCGTCCTCGTGTGCCAGGCTAAGCCTGATACAATTTAAGGTGTTACACAGGGCGCATATGACTGGAGCACGGCTCAGTAAATTTTTTGGAGTAGAGGATAGGTGTGCGAGATGCTCGAGAAGCCCAGCGAATCACACCCACATGTTCTGGTCATGTCCGGCACTACAGGGGTTTTGGGTGGGGGTGACAAAGGTGCTTTCGAAGGTGGGGGTTGGCTATATTTGGGGTTGCAGAAGAGCCGGGAGTGCAGGAGGCGTGAGAGGCTGACGTGTTGGCCTTTGCGTCCCTTGTAGCCCGGCGCAGGATACTGTTGATGTGGAAGGAAGCCAAGCCCCCGGGTGTGGAGACCTGGATAAATGACATGGCAGGGTTTATAAAGCTGGAACGGATTAAGTTCGTCCTAAGGGGATCGGCTCAAGGGTTCACCAGGCGGTGGCAACCATTCGTCGAATACCTCACAGAAAGATAGAGGGAATGGAAAAGAAGAAGACAGCAGCAGCAACCCAGGGGGGGGGAACCAGAAGGACTCTCAGGGATGTTAGTGTATAAGTATAATATGTATAGGTTGTTGTTATAGGTAATTGTATACTGGACTGCTGAATTGTATTTTTGGAGAGTATTTATTTGGGACAAGGCAGTTGCCATTTAGTTTTGTTTTTTAATTTTGATGTTGTTTATATATTATTTATTTCTTGTTTAAAAAACTGGCCATTGTTATTTATATTGTTATATTACTGTGTAAAAGATACACAATGTACTGTTATGGTTGGCCAAAAATTTTGAATAAAATATATATTTTTTAAAAAAACACTGCTGCCCCACAGCACCAGGGACCCGGGTGCAATTACAACTTTAGGTGACTGTCTGTGTGGAGTTTGCACTTTCTCCCCGTATCTGCGTGGGTTTCCTCTGGGTGTTCTGGTTTCCTCCCAGTCTAAAGACATGCAAGTTAGGTGGATTGGCCATGCTAAATTGCCCCTTGGTGTCCAAAAGGTTAGGTGGGGTTACTGGGCTGCATGGATGCGGCGGAGGCGTGAGCCTAGGTAGGGTGCTCGTTAAGAGGGTCGGTGCAGACCCAATGGGTCGAATGGCGTCCTTCTGCACTGTAAGGATTCTATGTTAAAAGAGTCACACAACAAGCTTGACTGCTTACCTTAAATTGGATATGGGTGCAGCAGTTAGAGCACTGGAGATTGTTCAGCAAATACTGCCCAATCACAGAATCACATCTAAAAGTAGGTGTTTTGGGTTTTGCTAGCGCAGGCTGGTTGAGTATTGTCTGTACTCTGCCTATTGCAAACAACCGAGGCAACTTGCTGTTTGATTAGTTTCGTCAATCTCAGACCTGCTGCCTCCGTACCTGGTATCGTGCCAGCACTGCAATACATGCACTATGTTGTTCTGCCTACCATGTAATTGAGGTTCTTTTTGGACTGGCAGCTGCATCCTGTTAGTGGAAGACACCACATGCGTAGTCACTGCACAGTAGCAGCAGGAAACGGTTTACTTAACCTATTGTTCAAATTTGTGAGATAATTTGCCTTTCTAGGGTAATTTAGGATAGATCAGGTACTTTTCAGGTCCGAAAGTGGCAGTCTTTGGCTCATTCACAAGTTTGAGCAACACAGAGTGCAATGATCTGATCAGGAGCATTGTTCCGCAGGGTGTCTTGCAGGGCGAGCAAATGTCTCGGGCCCTACTTACAAGATTTCTGATACGGCCAATGTTATAGTGTGTGATGCTATACGAATCCCACATGTATACTGTCCGACATGCAGAAGACAGCAGTAGCGAACCCATTCGCAGATCTCTCAACTGATACGTTTAGGAAAGGCAGAACGTTAGACTAATCCATCTCAAAATTGAACATGAGAGTGGGAAAGAGCACATCATGGTGTACAAGAAAATCTTCACACGCAGCTTCAGATCCAAAGATTCCAAACATAAAATCTATGTATCAGAAACATATACAGAGAAGGAAGTTGGCCCTTATTCCATCAAAAACATGTTTCCCGTGGAAACTGATGGAAATGCTAGCGAGCACTGGACCTGGAGGGGATCACATGACTACACCATCTACTTCGGCATACATGGTGTCCTTAAAACTAAACTCAACTGCATGCAATCCTGAGTGTGCTAATAGCTACACTAACAACCAATTTAAGGTAATCTGTCAAGCTCTAACGAGGCTTGTTTGCGCTTACATTCATACGCAGGAACCCATTCTCTGCAAACAAAAAGATTATGTTCAAGCCTTGCCTCTTTTATGATTTATCCAGGAGCTTGGGGATTTTATAGTGCTGCACTATTTTCTCCATGTCAACGCTTTGGCCAATCAGAGTCAATTTTCAAACCAATCAGCACCCTTTTGTCCTGGTAATATATATTGTTGTGATAGTTTCAAATTTGGCATTCTTGTCTTTACTTTGATGACTAAAGAAGTTATTGTTATTGCACAAAAGTACTCACCTGTTCCCATTTGGAATTTTGACCATTAGTCATAGGAAAGATGGTCACTTTTTAAAAGTGCAAAACAATGAATCAATTCAAAGTGTCAGGAACATAAATTCAGCAAAGATTTACGGAAATTAAGCTTGTAACATTGGTGACTAGCTGGAGGTGATTTAATTGAAGCACAATTATAATCAAGCAAATGTAATCCAAACAGTTTGTTTTGAAACCTGAGGATAACAAATGAAAATCAGGAACAAAAATGAATGCTCCAGACGGACATTTATATCTACAAAGATTAAGGGGCAGCATGGTGGCGCAGTGTTTAGCACCGCTGCCTCACGGCGCAGAAGTCCCAGGTTCGATCCCGGCTCTGGGTCACTGTCCGTGTGGAGTTTGCACATTCTCCCCGTGTTTGCGTGGGTTTTTCCCCCACAACCCAAAGATGTGCAGGGTAGGTGGATTGGCCATGCTAAATTGCCCCTTAATTGGCAAAAATGAATTGGGTACTCTTAAGTATCTACAAAGATTATAAAAGACGTGTTTCAAACCAACTACTTTACTCACCACATGTTCCACTTCTTCTGGAGTCTGGCAGTTCAGCAAAGTATTTTTTAAAAAAGGTGTAAGTTTTTCGTCTTTTGCTAGTTTCTGTATAGCTGTGTGCGCTTTCTTTATTACTGTGCTAAAAAGGAAGAAAAATAAAGACCTTTATTAAAATCAGTTTCCTAGGATTTCACACAAAGAACAGGCTCTGCGATTTATTCCCACAAAACAGAAAAACACAACCTGATCTGATGGTTTCTGACAGGACTTTGTTGTTACGTTTGAAACCCTTAAATCGACACGTTCATCAAGATGCCATGCTGGCAGAAGAGGGGCATTCACAGATAAACAAACTGGTGGTCAGAAGTGGTGAAGGAGAAGGTAAGAAGTAAAAGATTGTGCAGGGTGACATCTTCTGGCACAAGATGAAACAACTGCAATGCACAGTAAACAGCAAAGGGACAGACCAATTAGGACCCCTAATTATTAGTTATTCGGCCCCTCAGGCTGCTCTGCCATTCAATAAGATCATGGCTGACCTGATCGAGTCCGCAACTCCACTTTGCAGAGTCTGCACCCCAGCCCCCCCCACAATAATTAATTAAATGCCAGGATCCAGATTTAATGGGAAGAGAATTCCATAATGACCCTCAAGAGAAAAAAAATTCTCCTCATATCAGTCTTAAGTGGGAAACATCTCATTGTTGAACAATGTCCCCTAATTCTAGTCTCTCTCACAAGGGGAAATATCCTTTCAGCAGCCTCTCTGTCATGTCCCCTCAAGCTCTTATGTTTCAATAAGATCACCTCTCATTCTTCTAATTACCAATGGGTAATGGCTAACCTTTATTCATACGACAAGTCCTCCACCCCAGGAATGTGTCAAGTGAACCTTCTCTGAACTGCGTCTAAAGCAGTTACAACTTTTTTCAAAAAAGGAGACCAAAAAGGTCTTCGGCGATCGCTCACTAACAAGTATGATTGTCCACCTAAAAAACTGTGTTACTGGTCATGGGTGCTGTGGGTTCTTGCATGGCTGATGAGCCTGATTCTAGAGCCTGATCGAAAGCACGCTTGGCAGGTGTTTCCGGATGGTGGGATTGGTCCATGGACTCTAGATCGTTTTCTCAGGCTCCTTTTCCGGGGCTCTTCTTACCTTTGAGAATAAGAATCATAGAATCCCTCCAGTGTAGGAGGCGGCCATTCGGCACATCAAATCTACGCCGACCCTCTGAAGGAGCACCCTACCAAGGTGGACTCCCCCACCCTATCCCTGTAACCCCAACTAACCCTTTGGGCACTATGACCAATTTAGCATGACCAATCCACCTATCCTATGTTCCTTTAATCAGGAGGTTCCTCCAAGTAGGTCTCTTCTGATCAAGGGTCTCCAAGGCAATGACATCCATGTTGCATTTCTTGATGTAAGCCTTCAAGGTGTCTGTGAAGCACTTATTTTATCCTTTTCTTGCTTGGGAGCCTTCCTTGAGCTGGGCGAAGATTTGCTTGGCAGTAGGGACCCGTGGCCGGTCCAGCGGTTGGTTTCAGATGATCATGGCCTCGATGCTGGTGCTCTTGGCTCCTTCAAGGACACTGATGTTAGTACACCTGGCCTCTCAGCTGATGCAGAGAATCAGTCTCAGACAGCGTTGATGGTACCTCTCCAGTGCCTTGAGGTGGCATCTGTACGTAGACTTGGGATGACAACCACCTTGTACACAAGGATCTTGGTGTCAGCACAGATGTCTCCGTTGGCAATGACTCTCATCCTTGGGCATCTGAACGAGGCACGTGTGGATTGGATACAATGTTGGATCTCTGTATCAACGTCAGCCTGAGAGGAGAGGTGGCTACCCAGTTCTGAGAAATGTTCCACATTTGATAGGGTTTCTCTGTGGATCTTGATGGAGGGAGAGACCAGATCATGTCCTGGGACAGGTTGGTAAAGGACCGGAGTCTTCCCGAGACTGAGGCTGAGACCAATTCTTTGGTATGCTGCCCCGAAGGTGTCAAGCAAGGCTTTGAGACTCTCTTCTGAGAAAGTGGAGATGGCAATGTCATCTGTATGCTCAAGTTCCACGAGTAATGTCAGTGTCATTTCCTTCTTGGATTTCAACCGGTTGAGGTTGAAAGGTTTTCCGTCCATTCTGTAGATGATGTCCATTCCACTGGGAAGCTTGTTCTTAACAAGGTGAAGAATAGGACCGGTGAAGATGGAGAAAAGGGTGGGGGCAATGGCACATCCCTGCTTGACTTCAGTCTTGACCTTGAAGGTTTCAGTCTTATTCCCATCCGTGAAGACCTTCTCCTTCACATGGAACTTCTCTCCTTGCTCCCGCACCTCAACTGACATCTTCATCATTGCCGCCTTTACCGGGCAATCGCCTCCTCCACCCACTCTTTCAACGCATCCATCATCTCCCTCCGAAGCACCTCCACATGCTTGGCAAACAGCCTCTCGAATTCCACCAACATCACCTCGGTCAGAGTTTCCACCGTGAGAGGAGTGGTCCCACCCTTCGATCCAACCCCCGCCATCTTTCTTCCTGAAGGACTCCCAGCCTCATTCGACAGTGACTTTCGCTCGCCCCCTTCTTTCCAGCACCTTTCTTCTGGGCCTTCGATATTTCATGTCTTCCTTATAATTTCCCGCATCAACTCATTCACAAACTACCCCTGAAACCGGCATTAAAGTCCAAAAATCAGAGATTCTAGCAAGAGCCACCTAATGTGCGACCTCCATCTACATGTCACCATCGGAAGTCCTGAATATGAAATTCTATCGTGTTATGATAACTGTCAGCTGGAGGCTCCTTTACTATGATGTTGTTAATGGCTCTAGAACGTACAGATCTCAGAAATTGTCCCAATTACACTCGATGAACTCATTTTGCAGGCTACCTTTGCCAATCTGATTCACCTGATCGATATTTCTATTAACATCCTAAAGCATTGCAGTTTCTGTCATCTACACCCCATTGATTTCTTCCTGTACATCTTGTCTTTTGGGTACCTTCTGTTTGGGGTCTGTACACTGCTCCCACACATGACCTTAGTCAACTGCTGTGAAAGAATGTCAATATTCAATGTTTGGGACTGTAATTTTATGTCTGCCTACAGGTTCTGTCTTTCCTTTCCTCCATTCAATACCTCAGTTTCACAAACTGTTTATTTGAATTATATTTTGTTGCGTATTGACCACATTTGCATTGGATGAAAACACAATTAATGCCCATGGACAATGAACACACATTCTGATGTTTGCAATTAGCACCAACAATTACACAATCAATTTACTGTGAAAGCATACAATAAGGAAAATCAAGCTAAAATTCAGTTCAAAATTATAACGTTCTTACGAAATCCAAACCTTTACAACTGCAATATAATGATATGTTCATCATTTGTAAACCAAAAAAACCGGGCAGGTATATTTCATGCCTGTCAACCGATTTAATACTGCCTTTTTCCAATTATATATCTGCAACGATAGGTAACTATATCCCAATCATTTTTCAGACAAGGCATAAAAGTTTTGTTCGAAGGAGGACATAGTGCAATGCTGATTTTATTACTTATGTTTCTTACGTCAATTCTTCAAGCGTCTGTTGTGCTTCTCGCAATGCATCAGCATCCATGTTATTAGTAAGTTCCTTTCGATAACGGGCAATAAATGGAATAGTGTTTTCTTCTTTGAAGAGGCGAATGAGGTTTGCGCAAGCCCATGCTTCTGTATTTGTCCTCTCAGACAAAACCTAGAGATACAGCACGTTTTATTAAGGTTGAGGCAACACTGGGCGTCACGTTTGAACACTCACCTTTGCTTTCTTAGCTGAGAAAATAATTGAAAATGAGTAACATTTTCATGGCCGTGCTCATGGCAGTTCCTCTGACTTACCCTGTGACTGCCATTGCATTTGTCTTTCTGGTGTTACGATTATGAGGTTTAAAAGGTTATGACATTTTGGGACTGTAATTTTATAATTAGGGCAAATGAAGGGGGTCATATGACCTGTTCCAAGTCCTTTTGATAGTAAGCCTGGGTAGTTCTATTGTTTAAGATCAAAGGGAGGTTCAAGTTATTTTGCTGGGGAAAAGGTAGAGGAGTTTTATACATGGAGACCATGACAGAAGTCTCTGAATTTACCAGTAGACCTCGAGTCACCGAAACCCCCAGAAGGTGTTGGAGGTATTGGTTTGTAAATAGTTATGCTGTAAATTATCCATTTACTTCCAAAGTGAAAGTGAGCAGAGTTCATGGACAGCTAATTAGGACTTCTGCCTAGTTGCAAGACTAAGTGTTTCACATTGCCAGGGGAAGGGAGCAGAGGAAACAATTTTGTAGATCAGTTTACAGGCTTCCCTACAAATTAATCAATATTGTAGACAGTTAAAAGAAGATCTATGTGGTCAAAGAAAATAGACTGCTTGACTTGGCCATCTACCACAGCCAGATGCACAAAGGAGACAGGCTCCAGTCAAAGAGACGCATCCTACCGTATGCCACAGCTTCTGGACATTTACAAAGAACAAAAGACAATACAGCACAGGAACAAGCACTTCAGCCCTCCAAGCCTATACTGGTCATGAAAACACCCTTGACCAAAAGCCTCAGCACTTCCTAGTGTTGCATCCCTCGATACCCATCCGATCCATGTTTTTGTCGAGATGCCTTTTTTTTTCATATATTTAGAGTACCCAATTCATTTTTTTCCAATTAAGGGGCAATTTAGTGTGGCCAATCCACCTACCCTACACATCTTTGGGTTGTGGGGGCAAAACCCACGCATACATAGGGAGAATGTGCAAACTCCACACAGACAGTGATCCTGGGCCGGGATCGAACCTGGGACCTCAGTGCCGTGAGGTAGCAGTGCTAACCATTGCGCAGGATGCGTTTCAAATGCCATGAATGTATCTGCTTCCACAACCATCTCTGGCAGGGCGTTCCAGGGACTCACCACCCTCTGTGTAAAAAAAACCTCCCTCGCACATCTCCTCTCAACTTTGCCCCACGGTCCTTAAACCTATGCCCCCTAGTGACAGACCGCTTCAACCTGGGAAAGAGTGCCCGCCCATCCACTCTATCCATGCTGCTCATAATCTTGTAGACGTCTATCAAGTCGCCCCTTAACCTCCCTCATGCTAATGAAAACAGTCCAACTCTATTCAGCCTCTCCGCATAACACCCTCCAGACCTGGCAACATCCTGGTAAACCTCCTCTGCACCCTCTCCAAAGCACCACATCCTTCTGGTAGAGTGGCGACCAAAATTGTGCACAATATTCCAAGTGCGGCCTTACCAAGGTTCGATACAACAGTAGCATGACTTGCCAATTTTTATACTCTATGTCCTGTCCAATGAAGCATTCCATGTACTTTCTTAACTACCTTGCCTACTTGTATTGCCACCTTCAAAGATCTATGGACCTGTCTGCCCAGATCTCTCTGACTTTCTATATTCCAAAGAGTTTTGTCATTTACTGTCTATTTCCCCGCTGTTAGACCTACCAAAACGCATTGCCTCACATTTATCCGGATTAAACTCAGTTTGCCATTTCTCTGCCCAAATCGCCAACCTATGTCCTGCTGTATGCTCTGATAATCCTCAACACTCTCTGCCACTCCACCAACCTTGGTGTCATCTGCAAACTTACTAATCAGACCAGCTACAGTTTCCTCCAAATCGTTTATGTATACTACAAACAAGAGGTCCCAGCATCAATCCCTGTGGAACACCACTAGTCACAACCTTCCATTCAGAAAAACACCCTTCTACTGCTACCCTCTGCCTCTGTGACCAAGTCAGTTCTGTATCCATCTTGCCACCTCACCTCTGATCCCGTGTGACTTTCACTTTTGTACCAGTCTGCCATGAGGCACCTTGTCAAAGGCTTTACTGAAGACCATGTAAATAACAACCCTCCCCTCATCAATCAAAAAACTTGATCAAGTTAGTGAGGCATGGCCTCCCCTTCACAAAACCATGCTGTGTCTATTGCTAATAAGTCCATTTGTTCCAAATGGGTATAAGTCCTGTCCCTGAGAATTCTCTCCACTAATTTACCTACTACCAATGTGAGGCTCACCAGCCTCTAGTTTCCAGGATTAACCCTGCTACCTTTCAAAAACAGCAGTACCACATTAGCTATTCTCCGGTCCTCTGGGACCTCACCTGTAGCCAATGAGGATACAAAGATGTCAGTCAAGGCCCCAACAATTTCTTTCCTTGCTTCCCTCAGTATTCTGGGGTAACTCCCATCAGGCCCAGGAGACTTATCTACCTTCATGTCTTTTAAAACAGCCAATACCTCTTCCTTTTTGATGTCAACATGACCCAGACTATCCGCACACCCTCCCCAAGAATCATCTTCCACAAAGTCCTTTTCTTTGGTCAACACTGATGCAAAGTATTCATTTAGTACCTCGCCCATTTCCTCTGGCTCAACACATAGGTTCCCCTCACTGTCCTCAAGTGGTCCAATCCTCTCTCTGGCCACCCTCTTGCTTTTTACATATGAATAAAAAGCTTTGGGATTTACCTTAATCCGACTTGCTAAGGACATTTCAAGACCCCTCCTAGCCCTCCTAATTTCCTGCTCAAGTACCTTCCAACTTTGTTTGTACTCCTTAAGGGTTTTGACTGCCCCCACCCTTATAGACCTTACAAAAGCCTCCTCTTTCTTTTTGCCGAGGTTCACAATATCTTTCGTTATCCAAGGTTCCCAAAACTTCCCATACTTATCCTTCGTTCTCTCAGGAACGTGTCTTTCCTGAATCCTAATCAACTGTTGCTTTAAAGACTCCGATGTTGATTTACCCTCCACAGCCACACCCAATCCAAATTCTTCTATTCCTGTCTAATGTTATCATAATTTGCCTTTCCCCAGTTTAGCACCATGTGGGTTACCCTCATCCCTATCCAAAAGTACCTTAAAATGTACGGAATTGTGGTCACTACTCCCGAAATGTTCCCCTACTGAAACCTCAACCACCTGTTCAGGCTCTTTCCCCAATACCAGATCCAGTACTGCCCCTTCCGTAGTTGGACTATCTACATATTGCATCAAGAAGCCTTCCTAGATACACCTTACAAACTCTGCCCTTCCAAGCCCCTGGCACTAAGTGAGTCCCAGTCAATATAGGGGAAATTAAAATCCCCTACCACAACAACCCTGTTACTTTTACACCTTTCCAAAATCTCTCTACCTATCTGCTCCGCTATCTCTCATTGGCAGTTGGGAGCCTGTAATAAACACCCAACATTATGATTGCCCTCTTCCTGTTCCTGAGCTCTACCCAGATTGCCTCATTGTGTGAAACCGGTGAGGTGTCCCCCGCAGTACAGCTATATTCTGCTTAACCAGTAATGCTACTCCACCACCCGTTTACATCTCCCTCTATCTCTCCTGAAGCATCTTAATCATCCAACGTTCAGCTGCCAATCCTGCCCTTCCTTTAACCACAATTCAGTGATAGCCACAACATCATAGTTAAAGAACTATTCAGTGCTCTTAAGTTCATCTGCCTTATCTGCTACACTTCTGGCGTTAAAACAAATACACTTCAGACCACTGCGTTTAAGCAGATAGGGTGATGTTGTTGTTCTCTTACTTTTGTTCTCTATTTCCTGTTCAGTTATTACACCTTCTAAGCCAAGCTCTGGTTCTAACACCCTACCATACTTGTTTAAATTCTCCCGAGTGACTAGCAAACCTCCCTGCCCCTCAAATCTAGATGCAAACTGTCCTTCTTGTACAGGTCCCACTTGCCTAGAAGAGATCCCAATGGTCCAGAAATCTGAAACCCTTCCTCCTATACCACCAGCTCCCAGTAGCTCCAGGGTTAATGAAACAGGTGACAGCACTCAGGATTTTTTTTAAATGACTGCAGCAGGATCACCAGTAACTGCACAACAGCTGACTCAAGCATCCTTATTTTCGAACTACACACAAAGAATTTCCAACAAACAAACGGTAGCGTGCAAAACAAAATCACACAAGTGGGGCATTAGGAACAGCCGTGATGTTTCTCTTGAATTGAATGTGATTCACAGGGATCAAGTAAAAGACCAGAGGCAGAACAGGAGTGTTTTGAGGGATGTAACACCAGAGACATTTTATAAAAAGTATTGCATTTGTTGCTTAAAGAGCATCAAGAATCAACCATCTTGCAAGTCGCATGGCAGCCAAACCAAGGGATAGCAGGTTCTTTTATTGAAATCCACAAATTTATTGAAGTGAGGACTTTGATTATTGAGGGCATTAGCTATGAGGAGCGGTTTAATAAACTTGGTTTGTTCTCACTGGAACGAAGGAGGTTGAGGGGAGGCCTGATAGAGGTCTACAAAATTATGAGGGGTATAGACAGAGTGGATAGACAGAGACTTTTTCCCAGGGTAGAGGGGTCAATTCTAGGGGGCATAATTTAAAGGTGTGAGGGGCAAGGTTTAGAGGAGATGTACGAGGCAAGTTTTTTTTTTTTTTTTTTTTTACACAGAGGGTAGCGGGTGCCTGGAATCACTGCCAGAGGAGGTGGTGGAAGCAGGGACGATAGTGACGTTTAAGGGGCATCTTGACAAATACATGAATAGGATGGGAATAGAGATACGGACCCCGGAAGTGTAGGAGATTTTAGTTTAGACGGGCAGCATGGTCGGCGCAGGTTTGGAGGGCCCAAGGACCTGTTCCTGTGCTGTACTTTTCTTTGTTCAAGTTTGACTACTTGCCATGGTGGGATTTGAATACTCAAGCCTCGTGCCTCCCGTCCAGTACGTAACCAGTGGCTACGGCATCCTCTAAGGGCAGACAGCGGCAGGGAGAAACAAGGCCAGGGATGAATTTAACCTCAAGGCAATGACAGAAATCAAAAGCCAATGTAGAAAACATGGGTAGTGTGGTAAAATGGCCAACGGCCTGAATCTTAGGCATGACACAGAATTGAACACTTTAAATTGAACCACAGTCAGAACCACAGATTGGCCTGATGGGAATTCAAACAGCTGGGGGGAGGGGCCGGTGTCCTGCAAAATTGCATTGAGCAACTCCATTCGGTGTTGTGACCCCGGCCCATGACCTCGTCGGCTGCAGGCCACAGAAACTTCTGGAAGGGCGCGAGGAGGGGGATAAGAGACACTCATAGGACACCCCCCTAACCAAGCGAACACTTGACAGGGGGACTACGAACCAGGCGGAGGCGAACCACAGATGGACGGAAGAGGCGTGCGAGAACTACTTTCGCAGACAAGGTCCCTGAGACGACGGAGACTCAGAGGACTGGACCCATAGCTCGTTCAAGTTCTTGGGCACGGGTAATATTTGGGATAATTTGGAAGAGTAGCTGTTTTATTGCGTTTGTGAATAAATTTGGGTTGAATCGTGAACCTGTGTTTGCACTTTATTCATCTCGCAAATAAGGGCATCTGGGTAAAACGCTTTACTTATAAACTGGTCAAAGGACTTCCGCTGGCGGCCATGGAGTAGGAGGTCGCGGATTTGGTAGCTCCCGCTCGTGACGTACCTTTTGGACCTTTTCTCGCGATCTTTGGGGAATTTTATGAGAAAAATCGGTGGAGAGTGAGAAAGTGAGGAGAAATCCCCCACCAGTACATGGAGCCGTGGACCAGAAGTGGTCGTATAAGAAGAATTTGTGTAACGAAGGCTACTGTAGAACCTGCACCACAGGAAAGCATGGCGGAGGTGCAGCATCCCAGTTTGGTAGCACAGTGGTCAACGGTACAGCTGGTGGAGTTCATTCAGGAGAGCTTCGCCAAGCAAAAGAACGGTTAGACCCAATTAATGCAACGATTGATCGGGTGAAACAGGGACTGGAAGCCGACGGACTTACGATTCAGAAGGTGGAGGAGGTGTCCGAGCAAGAGGACCATTTAACAGCTTTGGAGGCAGAGGTGGGGCTGATGACCGACCACCAGAAAAGGCTGCAGGAGAAGGTGGACGACCTGGAGAACAGGTCCCGGAGACAGAACCTGAGGATCGTCGGCCTCCCGGAGGGCAGTGATGGATCGGATACAAGGTCATATGTGGCAAGTATGCTGGAAAAGTTGATGGGAGATGGGGCGTTTACTCGACCCTTGGAAGTGGACAGAGCGCATAGAGCGCTAGTGAGGAAGCCGCGAGTGAATGAACCGCCGAAGGCGATGGTGGTGCGAGTGCACCGGTTCCTGAACAAGGAACAGATTTTGCGGTGGCCAAGCAGACACGGAGCTGCAAGTGGGAGAACTGTGAGTTGCACATCTACTAGGAGCTGGGCGCGCAACTGGCCAAAAGACGGGCCAGATTCAATAGGGTAAAATCAGCCTTCTTCAAGAAGGGGATGAAGTTTGGGATGTTATACCCAGCGTGTCTGTCGGTCACTTATGAGGTCCAGGAACTTTACTTTGAATCACAGGACGAAGTGATGGACTTTATCAAAGACAAAAGGCTGCCAGGGGTTTGAGGGCATTGAACCTTGGGGTAGGATATTGCGGCGTTGATTCTGTTAAAATTATTTTCGTTTTGAATTGTATATGCAGTGCCCTTTGTAACAAGTTTTTGGCCCATTGCTCAGATCTGTAAGTTAGCTTTGTTTCAGTGGGTGGAGGGATATTTTTTTTACTGTGTGTTTATTGGGGACTGTGATGTTTTGAATATGTATGTTCAAGCGGGGTGGAAAGCAATAGGGGATTGTTAAGGGGGGTTGGAATTGTGTTGCTGCTGATGGGAGGGGGCGGGGGAGAGAGGAGCTGTTGCTGGGAGACAAATGGGAGGTCGAGGACGGTGGATGGTCGAGGGCGGATCCACGGAGGTGAGAGACGCGAGCTGGAGGCTGGCCGAAGAAGGGTGATGGGTGATCGGCCCGGGGAGGGGGCTCATGACTTGGCTGATCACATGGAACGTTAGAGGGCTGAATGGGCTGGTTAAGAGGGCTCGCAGATTCGCCCAATTGAGGAGATTGAAGGTGGACTTGGCAGTGCTACACACCTGAGGGTAATAGATCAGACCAGATTGAGTAAGGGGTGAGTCAGCCAAGTATTTCATTCTGGGTTGGATTCTGAGACTAGAGGGGTCGCGATCCCGATCAACAAACGGGTGGCATTTGAGGCAGGGAGAATAGTGGCGGACATGGATGGCAGGTACATCATGGTGAACGGGAAGCTTGAGGGGATGCTGGTGGTGCTTGTGAATATATATGCATCAAACTATCAAACTGGGACAATGTGGAATTTATGAGGTGGGTGTTATGGAAGATCCCGGGCGTTTAATCGCATAACTTTAATATGGTCATTGATCCAAGGTTGGACCGGTCGAGATCAAGGACAGGGAGAGTGCCAGCCGTAGCGAAGGAACTAAAGGGGTTCATGGAGCAGATGGGGGGGGGGGGGGTAAGGCCCATGGAGGGTTGGATGGTCAAGAATGAAGGAGTTTTCTTTTTTCTCCCATGTGCACAAAGCATACTCCCGAATCAATTTTTTTTATTCTTGGCAGGGCTTTACTGGCGGGGGTGGTTGATACCGAGTATGCGCCGATTGCTGTGTTGGACCATGCCCCACATTGTTTGGTCTGAAGGGTGAGTAAGGAGAGAGGGCAACGCCCGCAATGGAGGTTGGATGTGGGACTGTTAGTGGATGAGGGTGTGTGCGGGCGGGTGAGGGAGGCCATCCAGAACTATCTGGGAATAAATGACACGGGGGGGAAGTCTTGGCAACAACGGTCTGGGAAGCGCTGAAGGCAGTGGTATGGGGGGAGCTAATCTCGATATGAGCCCATAGGAAGAAGGTGGAGCGAGCAGATGGATAGGTTGGTTGGAGAAATACTCCAGGTAGACAGGAGATATTTGGAGGCCCCGGAGGCGGGGTTACTGAAAGAGCGGCAGAGGCTACATGTGGAGTTTGGTCTGTTATCTACAGGGAAGGCAGTGGAGCATTTGAGGAAGGCGAGCGGGGCGATATACGAGTATGGAGAAAAGGCGAGCAGGATGCTTGTGCACCAGCTGAGGAAAAGGGAGGCGGCCAGGGAGATAGGGAGAGTGAAGGACAGAGGTGGGAACGCGGTTTTGGACCCAGCAGGGGTGAACGGGGTGTTTCAGGAGTTTTATAGCAGGCTATACGAGTCCGAACTCCCAGTGGGGGTAGAGGGGATGAGGCAGTTCCTGGGTGAGTTGAAGTTTCTGAAGGTGGAGGAAGGATTGGTGGAGGGGTTGGGAGCCCCGAGTGGAATTGAAACAATAGTAAAGGGGCTGGAGGCCATGCAGTCGGGTAAGGCCCCGGGACTGGATGGCTATCCAGTGGAATTCTACAAGAAGTTCTCGGGTGTGCTGGGACTGCTGTTGGTGAGGGTATTTAATGAGTCAAGGGAGCGGGGTGTCCTTCCCCCAACAATGTCACAAGTCTCGATCTCACTGATCCTGAAGCGGGAGAAGGACCCAGAGTATGTGGGTCATACAGGCCAATCTCCCTATTGAATGTGGATGCTAAACTGTTGGCTAAAATATTGGCCTCAAGGATAGAGGACTGTGTCGCTGAGGTGATAGGGGAGGACCAGTCGGGGTTTGTCAAGGGCAGGCAGCTGACGGCCAATGTTAGAAGGCTCTTAAATGTTATCATGATGCCCTCAGTAGGAGGGGGGCTGGGAGAGGAGGAGGAGATGGAAGTGGTGGTTGCGATGGACACGGAAAAGGCCTTTGACCGGTTGGAGTGGAATTATTTGTAGGAGCCGTTACGACAGTTCGGGTTTGGGCAGGGCTTCCTTGATTGGGTTTGGTTGTTGTACTGGGCACCCATGGCAAATGAGTCGGCTGACGTCAGGCTATTTTAAGATGCACCGAGAGACAAGGCAAGGGTGTCCCCTCTCCCCGCTGTTGTTTGCTCTGGCCATAGAGCCATTGGCGATGGCATTAAGAGCATCTTGGGACTGGAAGGGGTTGGTCCCGGGGGGGGGGGCGCGACCTGCTCCTGTATATTTCTGACCCGTTAGGGGGGATGGGGAAGATTATGCGGATCTTAGGGGAATTTGGCCTGTTTTCGGGGTATAAATTGAATATGGGGAAAAGTGAGATGTTTGCGATTCAGAGGAGGGGGCAGGAGAGGAGACTGGGAGAGCTGCCGTTTAGAGTGGTGGAAGGGAGCTTCCACTATCTGGGAATCCAGATGCCACGGGAATGGGAGGCACTACATAAGTTAAATCTGACCCGTCTAGTGGAGCAAACAAAGAAGGACTTCAGAAGGTGGGACATGCTCCGCTGTCACTGGCGGGGAGGGTTCAGACCGTGAAAATGATGGGCCTCCTCAGATTTCTGTTTGGTTTTCAGTGCTTCCCCATCTTTATCCCAAGGGCCTTTTTTAAACGATTAAACAAGGTGATTTTGGGCTTTGTGTGGGCGGGTAAAACCCCGCGAGTGAAGAAAACGTGTTGCTGGAGTGTAGTCGAGGGGAGGGTGGGCTGGAACTGCCAAACTAGGTGGCAAATATAGCCATGATTAGGAAGTGGGTTGAGGGGGGGTCGTCGGCGTGGGAGCATGTGGAGGCGGCATCATGCAAGGACACAAGTCTGGGAACATTGATAATGGCACCTCTGCCATTTTCGCAGGCCCTGAGTCTGGGGGAAGTGGAGGAAACATATGAGAATGGAAGGCCCCGATTTGCAATAACCATCGGTTTGTACCGGGAAGGCTGGACGGGAGGTTTCGGAGATGGCAGAGAGCAGGGACTGAGAGGATAGGGGATCTATTCATAGATGGGAGCTTCCCTTGTTTGAAGGATTAAGAGAAGTTTGAACTGCCAGCAGGAAATGGATCTGCAGATACGGGATTTTTTGCAAAGGCAGGTTTCGATCTTTCCGCTCCTACCGCCACGGGGGATACAGGGCAGGATAGTTTCCAGAACGGTGGTCGGAGAGGGAAAGGTATCGGACATCTGCAAAGAGCTTAAGGAGTCAGAGGAAACTCAGATAGAGCTAAAGGGAAAGTGGGAAGGTGAGCTAGGGGGAGAGATAGAGGCGGGTCTGTGGGCAGTTGCCTTAAGCAGTGTTAGCACATTGTCATCATGTGTCAGGCTCAGCCTGATACAATTTATGGTAGTTCACCAGGCACACATGACGATGGCCTGGATGAGCAGGTTTTTTGGGGTAGAGGACAGGTGTGCGAGGTGTACGGGGGGGCCAGCAAATCATGTCCATATGTTTTGGGCATGCCTGAAGCTTAGGGGATTTTGGTAGGGTTTTGCGGATGTCATGTCCACGGTGTTAAAAACAAGGGTGGTGCTGAGTCCAGAGATGGCTATCTTTGGGGTGTTGGAAGACCCGGGAGTCCAGGGGGCGAAAGAGGCTGATGTCTTGGCCTTTGCCCCCCTGGTAGCCCGGAGACGGATATTGCTAGCATGGAAGGACTCGAAGACCCCGGAATCAGAGACCTGGATTAGCGACATGGCCGGGTTTCTCAGTCTTGAGAAAATCAAGTTCGCCCTAAGAGGGTCAACGCTAGAGTTTGTCCGAAGGTGGCAGCCGTCAGCAGAGGCAATAAGGGTGTTAAGGGTGGCAGGGACTTGTTTTGTTAGGGATGGAAATGATGTATGTACTACGTTTATATTTGGATTTGTTTTGTTTTCTGTTGTTGTTATTGTTATTATTATACAATTACAAATACTTTAATAAAATGTTTTTTTTTTAATAAAATGGTCAATGTGCCTGTTAACTTACAAACAGTAGATTTCACATGTACTCTGATGAAAACCTGCCCTATCTCACATTTCAGCACGTTATTCACAGAGTAATCAATACATGGAATGGACTTCCAAACTGAATAGTCGAGACAATAAAATGACTTTTAAGGTCTTTCAGGTGGGTTGAGTGGAGATGCGACAAATGGCCTTTGTCATGTGAGAGTACCTTTAAGAAATGGGTGTTTATCAGTGATGTCAGAGTGTGGGTGGAGCTGGGCTGTCTGTCAGCTTTTTACTTTCGTTTTAGGCTGTTTGCTGCAGGGCGTGTTTTAGTTTTGTTTTCAATGTTGGAGCTGAAGCCAGGCAAAGCAGGTGTACTGTTGATCTCTCTGCCATCAAAAGACTATCTCTGGATCAGTGTGCTTCTGTTAAAAGGGATTTCTTTTTTCTTCTGGATGTTGTTTGGGAAGGTATTAAGGATTACTTAGTGTTGTATTCTTTGGGGGTTGTATTTGAATTAATGGTTGCTAAGATGTTCACTGTATGTTTTAAAAAGGTTAACTTGAGTTCATAGAATAAACACTGTTTTGCTTTAAAAAATACTTTTCCATTTCTGCTGTACCACACCTGTAGAGTGGGCCGTGTGCTCCCCATACCACAATCTATTAATCTAATAATAATCTAATAATCTATTAAAAGTTGTGGGTCAGGTGAACTCCATGATACGCTTTGGGGTTCTCTAAACCCTGACCCATAAAATTTCAGCACACAAAATAAAACAGTATTACTCCAATCATTTCCAAAAACAAATCTTTAAAGCTCAAACTGGTTACAACATGTTTTATGCTCCTTGAAAATAATTGAACATCAAGCAGAGGAATGGAGTAGGAATAGACCAACTGATCTCAACAGACTGCTCCACCATTCAACATGATTAAATGAAACACATATACCTGTATTATATTCCAATTCATCTGCGTGTCCCCAATCTCTACACATCCTCTTAGTCGTTTTACTGGTTTTGCATCTGGGTAATTCTCAACCTTCTGCTTCTTTAAAGCTGGTTCCTCCCATGTAAAAGATATGTCTGCTTCCTCCTTGACTTTCCTTTCACTGCTCGTTGACGGTTGTTCCACCTTAATCCCACAATGTTCCATTTCTTTCTTTATTTGCATTGTAGCTTGCTGAGGCATTGGTTTCACATTTCCTAAATTTTGCTTAATTTCTGCACTTAATTTATCTTCATTACTGTTCAAAGCTGGCAATGGTCTCTGTGTAAGATAAATAACATTTATGAGACTTGCATAGTGAGTAAAATCATCTTAAACCATTATGGTTTTTAAAAATTCTCTTCAAACCTGTTTGTTCCAAGATTTTAGTTGTGTGCTTGGTTGTCAATAATTATTTGCAGCAGTTCAGCTGACTCCCTATCCCGGTTATGCTTTTTATCCCTTGTAATTCCTAACTCCTGAAAGCATTGATGCCTTGTTGAGTTCTAGTCACACTACAGTACTTCACTCTCCTGCCTGTTATTCATGTGTGAGCCGATTCAACAGTGGTGGAAAGAAAGGGTTCAGGAATATCACAGCTATCCAAAATCATATCCTCACAACAGCCCCATTACACCATTCCATCAGAAATTGCTGGTTAGCAGTCAGATGCACGAATCTCAACAATTTTCCCCTTCATAACCTAGAGTGCTGGCTGAAATCAATGAACTCCATGCAGATTATGATTCAAATCAGCATTTCTATATCACGTCGCTGGATAAAAACCTTTCACAGATATTTATAAAGGGCATTCATCAAATCTATCTTAAAATGTGCACAAACACTCAGCACGCTTACTTATTTTTATTTTATTTTTTTTATTTTATTACTTTTTCTGAGTTACAAAGCCAGGGCTCAGAGTGTGGACAGGGGCGAACCCCTAATCTAGTTCCTTGCCTGCTCCAAAAACCAATTCAAATTGAATCCAATTCATGGTCCCCACAAGAGATACATACCAGATATCTTCATTGAGGATCGGGAGCAACTTTCAAAATTGCATGTCTTTGAACCTTTTATGATTTACAAATGATGTTGGGTGTTGTAACCTGCCTACTTACCATTGGCTGGGGAATAATGACTATCCCACAATCCTGCGGGAGTATGAGCTTCCCCAATGAGGGGGCAGAGAAACCACTAGTAAACTCCTAGTATAAATAAGCTGGCCAGTTCAGGAACCAGGAGGAAGGAGTATGTAGCAAGGGAAGTTACTGCTACTGTTATGTATGTATGTTATAGTAAATAAATATTACTTTGTATCCTTAAAACTCGTGCTGGATTCTTCGTGGCCCTTACAAAACTGGCGACGAAGGTAAAAGTGAATAGCTGTCTACACTGCTGAAGCCACCTCCCTGGATTTTTGTTGGATACAGGTTGGAAGTTGTTTTCTATTATACCATGCCTCTGTACGGACGTTTGGATGTTTTTGATGCTGCGCTGGAAAGCTGGAACCAGTACACACAACGGATGCGTTACTATTTCCGGGCAAACAATATCACCGAAAACGAGCGCCAGCTGGTCATATTGCTCACCGCCTGCGGCCCCCATACGTTTGGGGTGATTAGGAGCCTTACGTACACAGCTGCGCCGGACACCAAAACGTTTGATGAACTTGTGAATATAGTGGGGCAACACTTTAACCCAACCCCGTCCACGATAGTCCAGCGTTACCGGTTTAATACCGCTGAGAGGACCCCTGGAGAATCCCTTGCCGATTTTCTATCCAGGCTACGCAGGATTGTGGAGTACTGTGACTATGGTGAGACCTTGTCAGAAATGTTACGCGACCGTTTGGTTTGCGGTATTAACAATGCAGCCACCCAGAGAAAGTTGTTAGCGGAGCCAACATTGACTTTTCAACAGGCCATTCAAATAGTCTTGTCCCGAGAGAGTGCAGAGCGAGGAGTACAGGAGCTACAAGGAATGGAAGTGCATGCCTTGGGGCGCAACCCTTTCCGTCCAAAAACGTCCCCCCACACTCCTGCGGTACCTTGGGCGAGGCAACGTCCGGACCGACGCCAGTGGCCATCGGACATTCCTCCCCGAAGGGAGCCTTCTCCAGAGCTAATGGATGAGGAGCCATGTCCGTGTAAGACTTGTAGGCGCCGACCCCGTCGCGGACGGCGGTCCTGGGGACGCCAGAGGCACCGTCGTTCCGACCGAAACTGGGACCAGCCCAGGGGCCGTAACTGGGACCAGCCCAGAGGCCTAACCTTCCATGTGGATGAACCTGCGGCGACTACTCCTGAGGACGTGGAAACGGAGACCGACTGCCTGCAGCTGCATTGTGTGGCAGCTCCCCGTGTGGCCCCCATTAAGGTGACAGTACGGGTCAATGGCCACCCGCTTGAGATGGAGTTGGATACTGGCGCAGCGGTCTCCGTGATCGCCCAGAGGACATTCGACCGCATCAAGCAGGGTATACAGACCCTTACGTTAACCGACTCACAGGCCAGGTTGGCCACCTACACGGGGGAACCACTGGACATTGCAGGAACTACAATGACCCCTGTTGTCTATGGACGCCAGGAGAGGCGTTTCCCACTTATCGTGGTGCGCGGCCATGGGCCCAGCCTGTTGGGACTGGTTGCGCCATTTGCGGTTGCAATGGCAGCACATCCTCCAAACAGTTTCTGAAGGGTTGACTGAGGTGCTAGGACGATACCCAGATGTATTCCAGCCTGGTTTGGGGAAAATAAAAGGGGCCGTAGCCCGTATCCAAGTTGAACCAGGAGCCACGCCGCGCTATTTCCGGGCGCGCCCAGTGCCTTACGCCTTGCTCGAGAAGGTAGAAGGGGAGCTCACTCGTTTGCAGAGTTTGGGTATTATCAGGCCCGTCCGTTTTGCTGACTGGGCAGCACCAATTGTACCTGTAATGAAGCCAGATGCCACAGTTCGCTTGTGTGGCGACTATAAACTTACAGTGAATACAGTTTCCCGTCTCGACCGATATCCAATGCCTCGCATAGAGGATCTCTACGCGAAACTTGCAGGTGGACTCTCGTTCACAAAATTAGATTTGAGTCACGTCTACCTGCAGTTGGAGCTGGACCCTGCCTCCCGACCATATGTAACGATTAATACACACCGGGGCCTGTATGAATATACACGGTTGCCCTTTGGAGTATCCTCTGCCTGCGCAATTTTTCAACGTGTTATGGAGGGCATTTTGAGAGGTTTACCACATGTGGCTGTCTACCTAGATGACGTTTTGATTACAGGGACGTCGGAGCAAGAACATTTGGAAAATCTGGAGGCTGTCCTTAGACGCCTTTCGGAGGCTGGAGTCCGTTTACGTCGCACAAAGTGCGTATTTCAGGCAAAGGAAGTAGTCTACCTAGGTTATCGGGTGGACCGCGAATGTCTGCACCCCGGCGCTGAGAAGCTGCGTGCAATTCAACATGCCCCCGCCCCCGACTGACACTTCGCATCTTCGTTCTTTTCTCGGTCTCGTAAACTATTACGGGAAGTTCCTCCCCAATCTGGCAACTACGCTGGCCCCTTTGCACCTTCTCATAGAATTTACAGAGCATAAGGAGGCCATTCAGCCCATCGAGTCTGCACCGGCTCTTGGAAAGAGCACCCTACCCAAGGTCAACACCGCCACCCTATCCCCATAACCCATTAACCCCACCCACACTAAGGGCAATTTTGGACACAAAGGACAATTTATCATGTCCAATCCACCGAACCCGCACATCTTTGGACTGTGGGAGGAAACCGGAGCACCCGGAGGAAACCCACGCACACACGGGGAGGATGTGCAGACTCCGCACAGACAGTGACCCAAGCCGGAATCGAACCTGGGACCCTGGAGCTGTGAAGCAATTGTGCTATCCACAATGCTACCGTGCTGCCCCTAGCTAAATTGCTAAAGAAATCTGCTAAAGAAAGATCACACCTGGGTTTGGGGTCAGCCGCAAGAAACCGCTTTCCGGCGGGTAAAGCAACAATTGTCATCGTCTGGGTTACTAACCCACTATGATCATGGAAAGCCTTTGCTCGTCACGTGATGCATCCCCGTATGGTATTGGGGCCGTCCTGTCCCACAAGATGGAGAACGGGGCCGAGCGACCGATAGCTTTCGCCTCCCGCACATTGACTGCAGCGGAGAAAAAGTACGCGCAGATCGAGAAGGAGGGCCTGGCAGTGGTTTTTGCGGTGAACCGCTTCCACCAGTACGTGTACGGCCGCCATTTCACTATCGTGACTGATCATAAGCCCCTGCTGGGACTTTTCAGAGAGGATAAGCCAATACCGCCCATTGCTTCTGCACGGATCCAGCGCTGGGCTTTGTTGCTTGCTGCATACGAGTATTCTCTGGAGTACAAACCAGGTACGCAGATAGCAAATGCCGACGCACTGAGCCGATTGCCTTTATCGACCGGCCCCATGTCGACCCCCACGACTGGTGAGGTGGTTGCAACCCTAAATTTTATGGACACCTTGCCTGTCACGGCATCACAGATCCGTGAGTGGACCCAGACGGAGCCAGTCCTGTCAAAGGTTCGGCACATAGTCCTGTTTGGTGGGCAGCATTGACAGCTCCCAGTCGAGTTGCGGGCATTTTCCTCCAAGCTGTCAGAATTCAGCGTAGAAGACGGCATCCTCTTGTGGGGGACGCGTGTGATTGTCCCGGAAAAAGGCCAGGAGCTGATACTATCAGACTTGCACAATAGGCATCCAGGCGTGACCAAAATGAAAATGTTGGCCCGGAGTTATGTCTGGTGGCCAGGCCTCGACACCGACATTGAGAAGGTGGCCCAAAACTGCTCCATTTGCCAGGAGCATCAGAAGCTTCCGCCGGCCGCGCCCCTACATCACTGGGAATGGCCAGGGCGGCCTTGGGCACGCTTGCATGCAGATTTCGCAGGCCCTTTTCAAGGATCCATGTTCCTTCTACTAATTGACGCCCAGTCCAATTGGGCTAGAGGTGCATAATATGCAGGGGACAACGTCCTGCGCAACAATTGAAAAGATGCGTTTATCGTTTAGTACGCATGGCCTCCCCGAGGTGCTGGTCACGGATAATGGCACTCCATTCACGAGTGAGGAGTTTGCTAGGTTCACAAAGGTGAACGGCATCCGCCATATCCGCACTGCCCCTTACCACCCGGCTTCAAATGGGTTGGCAGAGCGCGCAGTGCAGACATTCAAAAGAGGCCTAAAGAAGCAGTCTTCCGGATCAATGGACACGAGACTGGCTCGCTTTTTGTTTACGTACAGGACTACCCCCCATGCAGTGACTGGGGTAGCTCCCGCAGAACTCCTAATGGGCCAGAGACTTCGCACCCGCCTTAGTATGGTTTTCCCGGACATTGGCGCAAAAGTACGCCGCACACAAGAACGGCAGGGACAGGGATTTTCTCGGCATCGTCCGATTCGGCAGTTTTCGCCCGGTGACCCAGTATTCGTTCGGAATTTTGCTGGTGGTGCCCAATGGGTTCCTGGTGTAATCTTTCGCCAAACGGGCCCTATATCTTACCAAGTGCAAGCCCAGGGTCGTCTCCAGCGAAAACATGTAGACCACGTTCGGTCCAGAAGATCATCCCCTCAAAAGATTCCCCGCCCCCGGAGCTCATTTCAACAGCCGCAGAGACCAGAGACAAGGGAAGGTAGTCCTCACAATCTTCCACTGGTGCCTCACTCGAAGCCTGCGCAGGTCGTTACGGGACCGAATGGAGATAGAGACGCTGACATGACGGAGGCAGCAGACTCTGACTCCGAGATGGAGACACAGGATGCATCAGAGGGGGAATCCTCGGGTCCACAGGCCGTGGATGTACAACCGCGCCGTTCATCACGGAAGCGCCGGTCTCCGTCTCGTTACACGCCGCCTGATCCAGCGCCGCGTGCAAATGGCGTCCGGCCTGCGGCCAAACGAGTCCGACGCCCTCCTTCGCCAGGGTCTTCGGTGGATTCCTTGGACTTTGGGGGGGGAGGGATGTTATAACCTGCCTACTTACCATTGGCTGGGGACTAATGACTATCCCACAATCCTGTGGGAGTATGAGCTTCCCCAATGAGGGGGGCGGAGAAACCACTAGTAAATTCCTAGTATAAATAAGCTGGCCAGTTCAGGAACCAGGAGGAAGGAGTATGTAGCAAGGGAACTTACTGCTACTGTTATGTATATATGTTATAGTAAATAAATGTTATTACTTTGTATCCTTAAAACTTGTGCTGGATTCTTCGTGGTTCTTACAAAATTGGGACATAAAACCCAGTGTGTTATTTAAGCATGGACTAATTAAATAATTGAATGAAAGGTGGCCTCATGGCCTAAAATGTTTGTGTGCATACACATATCCTGCAGCAACTATTTCCCTTAAGAGAAAGGCAATGTGAATGCTTAACTTCACCATTTTCTCCTTAATCAAATCCCTGATGGATGGGTAAAGGCAAAATTTGGATGAACAAGAACAATAAAGGACACAACGGAAATGCAACTATTGTGTCACGGAATGGTTAGAAGTGAGTTTATGTAACTTAGGTTTCTCATCTTGGCTATGTCATCTGTGGAAGATAGAGGGTGCTTCCCACAAAGGACCTAAGACAAACGTGCCTGTGGTGCAAATCCTAGCAGCTTGCTTCAGAGTGGCTGTCACTAAGCCTGAGGTGACCAGGCCATGCTGTTGGTCAGCAGCCTATTCAAAAACCTGAAATAAAGATGAAGTGGGGAAAGCAAACAGAATAAACAAATATCGGTGGCATTACAAGCCGTCTAAACTTTACATACAAAAGCACATTTGTTGGAATTCCTTTTGCGAGGATTGGTTGATATGGCACAGCCAGGGATCAAAACCTGTGACAATAAAGCAAAATACTGCAGATGACAGAAACCTGAAATGTAAAAAGAAAATGCTGGAAATACTCAGCAGGTCAGGCAATTTCTGTGATGATAAAAACTGGTTAACTTTTCAGATCTATTACTTGGCAAAACCCGTGACTCTTGGTTTAGACATCCAGTTAACAAAAATGTATCTTCAGAGATTTGATGAAGAAAATTGCGAAGTTAAACATTGCTAAATTCTTGGACGATGCTTTTAAAACATGATCTTCTGCAACTTTCTTACCATATCATTAGTATCCACATTAGTCTTTTCTGGTGTTTTTTTCCTGTTCTTTCTGACCGCTGTCTTGATTGTAGATCTTTTTACAGGTGTTTTTTTCGTCCTAGTACTTTCTGCTTCAGGCTTAACTTTCTTTTTTACAGTCACCGGCTTTGCTACAGATTTTTTTGGCTTCTTGGCAATTTTATTTTTCGGAACCCATTCTTCTTCTTCTTCTTCAGAATCAGATTCAGATGTACTGCACAATGATAATTACAAACAACTCAATATAAAATAAAGACAAATTTTATTTTCTAAACACAGTGGCACATGCTGTCATGTCATTCCATGGACAACCTCTGTACTCCGCTAATGTCACCTCATGCAAGTGACCTATTAGAGTTATGACTCTAGAAAGCTACCGGCAGATTTATTTAATTATGGCAGTCAGGGCGGTATTGGCAAATCTCGAGCCCCCATGTTATCCAGAAGCATACAGGGTACGATAAAGCAGAAAAAGAAAGCCCATTGCACTCACAGAAAGCTTAATACTGTAGAAAGCCTAGAAGAGTATAGAAGGTACAGCGGTGGAGTAGAAAAGACAATTAGGAAAGAGAGGGACTTCCGGTGGCGGCCATGGAGTAAGATGTTGCTCACTCAGGGCAGCTCTGGCTTGAAGACATCGGTTTGGGCATTTTACACCCATTAGCGGGGTAGCTCCGGCAGGAAAGTGGTGCAGAAGGTGTTGAGGGAGAGGTTTTCACCAAGATTGGCATGTCTACTGGACCTGGAAAAAAAACGGTTAAAGATCTGGCTTAGGATTTGGAGGGGACATGTTGCGTAGCAATAATTGCAAGAATGGTGGAGGGGGAAGGGCCAGCAGGAAATCGCCAGACAGTTGATGGCCTTCATCAAAGATGAATTTCGCCAGCAAAGGAAGGCGATGCATGGTGACTGGTCGAAGACCACTGAGGGAGCAGTAGCACCTCTGCGAGGGTCGATGGACCGAGTAGGTAAGTGCCTGGAGAGAGGGTGGAGCTGCGGAAGAGAAGTGAATTCAGGTGTATGCAAGTGAGGGATTTTGCGCAGAAGGAATGGAGAGGGTTTCCCAAGCTGCCGGAGTATATCCTGCTGGAGCAGCTCCCGGATGTGGAGGGAGAAGGCAGGATTAGTGACATATACATGATTGGCTGGGGTGCAAGGGAGAGTGCAGATGTTGCGAATCAAGAATAAATGGGAGGTGGAGCTGGAGGGGAAAGAGAAGATAAGATGGAGTGTGTGGAATGTGGCGATGCACAGGGTAAATTCGACCCCCTCGTGCACGAGGATGAGCTTGATCCAATTCATGGATTGGCCATGATAAATTGCCCTTAGTGACCAAAAAGGTTAGGACAGGTTATTTGGTTACGGGGATAGGGTGGAAGTGAGGGCTTAAGTGGGTCGGTGCAGACTCGATGGGCTGAATGGCCTCCTTCTGCACGGTATGTTCTATGTACTACATCTAAGGTGGTGCACAGGGTGCATATGACCTGGGCGAGGATGAGTGGGTTCTTCCAGGTGGTGGCAGGCGAGTGTGAGAAGTGCGGCCGAGGGCAGCAAATCACGTTCTGGTGCAATGAGAAGTTGGAAAGGTACTGAGAGGTGTATTCAGGACACTATCTAAGACTGTGGGAGTAGAGGTCAGGCTAGACCTAGTGGTGGCGATCTTTGCGGTATCGGGGTTTGCTGGAGCTGATGGAAGGGTGGAGGGTCGGTACTGTGGTCTTCGCCTCTCTAATTGCCCAGCGAAGGATACTGTTGGATTGGCGATCGGCAACGCCACCAAGGGTGGCGCCCTGACTGGAGGACCTGTATGAGTTCCTTTGGCTGGAAAAGATAAAAGTTCGCATTACGAGGATCATCGGAGGGCTTTGAGACACGGTGGGGATTGTTCATGACGATGTTTGAGGAATTGTTTGTGTGTTTTGGGGGGGGGGGGGGGGGGGGGATTGTACAAACTGAATTGTGGGAACGTTGACAACATTACTGATTTGTGTTTTTGTATTTTTGAATATGTTTGGAATAAAATACATCTTTAAAAAAAGATAAGTGTCTTGAGGCACAAGGGGCGACGATACAAAAAGTGGAGAAGGTGGTGTCCAACCAGAGCAATCGGATCATCTCCTTGGAGGCGGAAGTGGGGTCCTGGGGGACCAATGCAAGGCATTGAGGGTGAAGGTAGAGGAGCACAGGTGGAATTTGACAACGTTGGTGGAGGAGATTTGGGGGGATTTTTAGAGATGGGATACATGACACCAGACACTGGCAGGGAGAGTGCAGGTGGTAAAAATTAATGTGCCAAGGTTCATGTTCGTTTCCCACTCCCTCCCTATCTTTCTCCCCAAGGCCTTCTTCTGGATATTGGAGACGGTGATTTTGGAGTTTATATGGGCGGGGAAGAGGGCCTTGATACAGATGCAGAAAATGGGGTTGGCACTCCCGAACCTGCTGCACTATTATTGGGTAGCAAATGTGGAGAAGGTGAGGTGATGGTGGTGGGGTGAAGAGGGGTGGGGTAGGGTGATAAAATCAACAGAAACCCAAAGATGTTTTACCAGTACATTAAGAGTAAGAGAATAACTAAGGAAAGGGTAGAGCCTATCAAAGATGTAGGAGGTAACTTATGCATTGATGCCGACAATATAGGCAGGATTCTTGATGAGTATTTTGTCTCGGTCTTCACTAAGGAGAGGGATGATGCAGACATTCTAGTTAAAGAGGTGTGAAATATTAGATACAATAAGCATACTGAGAAAGGAAATGCTGACAGGACTGACATCCACGAAGGTGGATAAACCACCAGGTCTGGACAGATTATATCCCAGGCTGTTAAGTCCCAGGGAGGAAATAGTGGATGCACTGAGGATCATTTTCCAATCCTATCTACTTACAGGTGAGGGAACCAAAGGACTGGAGGTCTATGAACATTGTACCATTATTTAAAAGGAGCGCGAGGGAAAGGCCAGAAGGTTATAGGCCAGTTTAAAAGGAGCGCGAGGGAAAGGCCAGAAGGATATAGGCCGGTCAGTCTGTGGCGGGCAAATTATTAGAATCAATTCTGAGAGACAGAGGAAACTGTCACTTAGAAAGGCACATCAGAGATGACCAGTATGTTTTTGTTCCGGAAGATTGTGTCTTACTGACTAAATCAATTTTTTTAAGGAAGTAACAAGACAGATTAATTAAAGTAGTGCAATGGATGTTGTCTACATGCATTTTAGTATGGTGGCACTTGACAACATAGCAGACTGATGACAAAAGTGAGATATAGGGGAAAGTGGTGAATTGGAGCCAAAATTTGCTCAGCAACAGGAAACAAAGAGTAGTGGTTGATGGATGTTTTTGGGAATGGAAAGCAGCTCCACCAGCATTCCACAGAGCTCAGTGTTGGGGCCCTTGCTGTTTGTTACCTATATTAATGATTTTGACTTAAACGTGGGAGGCATGATCGGGAAATTTGCAGACAGCAAAGATTTACCGTTTCTGATTTTGATTTGATTTATTGTTACATGTAACGGGTACAGTGCGGCCAAGGGAACGTAAACAGTATGTACATAATAGACAAAAAAGAATAATCGACAGAGTACATTTACAAATGGTACATCGACAAAACAGTGATTGGTTACAGTGCGGAACAAGGGGACAAAAAAGCAAATACATGAGCAAGAGCAGCATAGGGCATCGTGAATAGTGTTCTTACAGGGAACAGATCAGTCCAAGGGAGCTTTGTTGAGGAGTCTAGTAGCTGTGGGGAATAAGCTGTCCCTATGTCTGGATGTGCAGGTCTTCGGACTTCTGTATCTTCTGCCTGATAGAAGGGTCTGGAAGAAGGCAAAGCCTGGGTGGGAGGGGTCTCTGATAATGTTGTCTGCCTTCCTGAGGCAGCGGGAGGTGTATCAATGGAATCAATGGGAGGGTGGCAAGCTTATGTGATACGTTGGGCTGAGTTCACCACACTCTTCAGGTTTTTGCGATCTTGGACCGTGTAGTTGATAGTGAAGAGGATAGCTGTTGTCTCAAGAATAATATCAATTGTTTGGCTTAGTGGGCAGTGGCAAATTGAATTCAATCCAGAGAAGGGTGAGGTAATGCATTTGGGAGGGCAAACAAAGTAAGGAAATACTCACTAACAGGAGGTTATTCAGAGGGGTTGAGGAAATGAAAGACCTTGGAATGAATGTTCACAGGTCCCTGAAGGTGGCAGGGAAGGTGGGAAAGAAAGCATATGGAATGCTTTCCTTTATTGAATACAAAAGCAGGGATGTAATGCTGGAAATTTATAAAACACTGGTTCGGCCACAGCTGGAATTTTGTGTATAGTTATGGTCACCACATTTTAGGAAGGACATAATTGCTCTGGCGAGAGTACAGAGGAGATTTACAAGAATACTGCCAGGGCATGGAAATTGCAGCTATGCAGAAAGATTAGAACAGCTAGGGTTGTTTTCCTGAGAACAGCGGAGGCTGAGAGATGACCTAACTGGGGTACACAAAATTATGAGGGGCCCAGACAGGGTACACAGGAAAGACCTGTTTCCCCTGAGGTGTCAATTACTGGGGGTATAGGTGATTCGTAGAAGGATAGAGTTGATATGAGGAAAAACGTTTTCACTCAAGATGGTAGTGGGTGCCTGGAATTTACTGCTTAAATTGGTGATTGAGGTTCAAACATTCAACTCACTTAATAGGTAGCTGGATCTGCACCTGAAGTGCTGTAACCTGCAAGGCTGCGGACCAGATGCTGGAAAGTTGGATTAAAATAAGTGGCTAGTTTCTTTTTTTTAATTATTGGCCGGCGCAGATACGAAGAGCTGAATGACTTTTTCTGCGCATTAACCTTTCTAAGGTTCTAACCCTGCCTGCACTTGACATCCGCAGACTAGTCTTTCCATCAAGTGATATTGTATCTGGAACTGAAGCCCTGGCAAAGATTTCTACTTGACGACCCAGAGTAACCAAACATTTACTGCCACCTTGATTGATATTGTCTAAATCAGACAATGGGTTATTGTGGAGTAGAATTTCTCCCTATCCAGAAAACGTACTTATTTTAGAAAATGGCTGTACAATAGAGAAAAGTAGGTTTTTCTTTCCTTTAGTGCTGTAAAGGGTTCAAAAGAATTATCCTCACATTAATATCGACAGTAATTCTTGGGCAAATTCCATTTCATTCTGGCATTGGATAAATTATCAATCGTCTGTATCACACCATCACAGTGCAGTTCTTCTGCAGGCAGCAATTTTACTAAATTGTCAAGATGGAGAAAATATGAATGGTGGTTCGAAGAGTTACAGAATTTTTTCACTGTGGCTTCACAGTAATGCCATTAAATATTCAGTGCCCCAACTTAAGCATTCTCTCCCAAGCTCACAATCAGAGGTTGGTCCCAATTTTTGCCAGCCAGGACCTGGACTTCAACCACCAGCTGGTCCTGATCCGCCACCCTCAAGTCTCTATAGCTAAGTATCTTTATTCACAATTTATATATGTAAGCCAAAGACACTCCTCGACATGCATATATTATCTGTCACTCAGTACTTAATAATCTACTGTCTTGTGATCAGATGTCTCCCAGTTTGCCACAAACGCTTCATCCATGTGCTGAATTCCTCTCCCCTTTCCAATTTGTCACACTCCATTCCTCATTGCCCACCTTTTCTGTAACACACCTATCCAATACTATCCTCACATTGATGTCCTAGCCCCTCCTGCTGGCATCCCACAGAATCGGTTTCACTCAATTTGAGAGTGTAAGAAAGATGGGGTTTTTGAGCATTGAGAACAGAGTCAAGCCAGTATTGGGGTAGCAAGGTCTAGAAACCTTATGAAAGTGGCCAAGACAATGGAATCCAAACTGGCCTTGTTCAAAACACCAGGACTCGTAGAGTTCCCACATCTCACATCAAAAGGCTCTTTCGCATTAGGCACCTCTTTGTCTGCAACCCCTCCCCCCTCCGCTTTGCTCCCCAAACTCCACGAGAAAATTTGTCTTTTCCATTGACATCCTTCCCCAGTCTTCATATTTCAGCTTTAAAACATTTGATGCATTACTACTGTTCCTTGAATTATAGAGCGAGATTATAACCCTATCTGCTCAAATAGGCAGTGCATTTTTAAAAAATGAATAAACATTCCCATAGAGCCGGAAGGAACAGGACTGCCCAGGTCTCTCCGTTCCAGTATACAAGAACATAGCGAAACTCATCCCCACAAATTATCTAATTGCCGATGACTGTTTCTTTGGTGATGTTCACCTTGTCATACCAATTGCAGCTCCGAGTTAAAATCAGCATTACAGTCCACGAATTTCTTCAAAATAAACATCTTGAGAATACACCACTTACGCAGTTTTCATATACAATAGACAGTAAACTTACCCTTTAAGCACAAAAATGCTTAAGATAAATATTTAACAATTTTCAACTCAAATAAAGGTGAAAGCGGCCACTGAAAATGGCTTGCGATAGCTGATACGAAAGGCAGCTGCAAAACAAGCTGAGACTACAGGAAAAATACACTCAAAACAATTCTTGTTTTCAAAATACCAAAAATGACAGCGTCATAAAAAAGGAGCTATTCAAATATGTGCCATTCAATTTTCTGAAGATTAAAATTTAAACAAAATAAGGCAAAAGATTTGAATGCACTCAAAATCACAAATATGTTGCAGAAGTAGGAGGAAGAACATTCAGTACTTAAAAAAAAAAATACACTGTTAAAATGAACTGTTTTGAAGAGCTGCACTTACATATTAAGAAATGAATCATCATCATCTGAAAATGGTCGTTTTTGGCATTTTACCGTTGTTAATTCCGACATCTGTAAATTAATTTGAATCAACGTCATTTTAATCTTGAAAAAGAACTTCAATTATTAGCTGCTGCTGAAACACCAGGAAGAAGCTAAACGGATGACGTTTTGGCATTAAGGTGGCTGCAAGATGGCAGGTTTTGCAATGGAAGTAAGAAAACAATCCTCAGTCACGGATAATGAGCTGAATTAAATGTTCTCAATGCAGGTTCCACCCATTCGCTTTTGGGAGGGGGAGGGGGGACTTATTTCTCTACCTCGGGAGGGTGGGGTGGTAGCGAGACAGGTTGCGTTGTGCAGGATATGGGGTGGGGGGTGCCACGGGGCGAGACAGGTAGTCAGTCGGGGGGGGGGGGGGGGGGGGGGGTCATTCAAGAGTCGACGGTGTGTTTTGATTCTCTCATCACCTTATACTCACCCAAGTGCACAGTCAATCTGCTTCTGTTAACAGATTCGAGTAATGTCTCCACAACTGACAAGTCTGTATTTATCGGCTTTCTCTCTCCTTCCCTTCTTAGTAAGAAGTCTTACAACACCAGGTTAAAGTCCAACAGGTTTGTTTCGATGTCACTAGCTTTCGGAGCGCTGCTCCTTCCTCAGGTGAATGAAGAGGTATGTTCCAGAAACATATATATAGACAGATTCAAAGATGCCAGACAATGCTTGGAATGCGAGCATTAGCAGGTGATTAAATCTTTACAGATCCAGAGATGGGGTAACCCCAGGTTAAAGAGGTGTGAATTGTGTCAAGCCAGGACAGGTGGTAGGACTTCGCAGGACAAACGGAGGGGGATGAATGTAATGCGACATGAATCCCAGGTCCTGGTTGAGGCAGCACTCATGTGCGGAACTTGGCTATAAGCTTCTGCTCGGCGATCCTGCATTGTCGCGCGTCCTGAAGGCCGCCTTGGAGAATGCTTACCCGGAGATCAGAGGCTGAATGCCCTTGACTGCTGAAGTGTTCCCCGACTAGAAGGGAACATTCCTGCCTGGTGATTGTCGCGCGATGTCCGTTCATTCGTTGTCGCAGCGTCTGCATGGTCTCGCCAATGTACCACGCTCGGGACATCCTTTCCTGCAGCGTATGAGGTAGACAACGTTGGCCGAGTCGCACGAGTATGTACCGCGTACCTGGTGGGTGGTGTTCTCACGTGTAATGGTGGTATCCATGTCGATGATCTGGCACGTCTTGCAGAGATTGCCATGGCAGGGCTGTGTGGTGTCGTGGGTCATTGTTCTGAAGGCTGGGTAGTTTGTAGTCAACCGGGACCTGGGATTCATGTCGCATTACATTCATCCCCCACCATCTGGCCTGCGAAATCCTACCAACTGTCCTGGCTTGACACAATTCACACCTCTTTAACCTGGGGTTACCCCATCTCTGGATCTGTAAAGATTTAATCACCTGCTAATGCTCGCATTCCAAGCATTGTCTGGCATCTTTGAATCTGCCTACAGATATGTTTCTGGAACATACCTCTTCATTCACCTGAGGAAGGAGCAGCGCTCCGAAAGCTAGTGACATCGAAACAAACCTGTTGGACTTTAACCTGGTGTTGTAAGACATCTTACTGTGCTCACCCCAGTCCAACGCCGGCATCTCCACATCATGGCTTCTCTTCTTAGATAATGGAATGACATTTGCAATTTTCCAATACATAGGCATAATTCCTAAAGAGAGTACTGTGGAACATTATCTGCAATTTCCTCGCCTCCACTGGACAATAACTGCTTCTCCTCAGATAATTTTTGTGTGGTACATTGCCCAGAGTATTTTTAAAATGCCCGTATTAATTATTTTATAAGTTACCAAATATAATCACAATCAAGATTAAAATATTAAATATAGAGGCAAAATGTCAAACTTTTTAAACAGAGTATTTAATATTTCAGTAATACATTGCTATTTTTGCCTGCAGGTCCCACTTAGGTTATAAAACACCGAGGAAGATAGTGGGTGGTGAGCATACAATCAGAATTTCTTTTTAATTTACAACTTCAGGGTTCTTTAGCCAATCTTCATCCAATAAACTAAATAATATGTAATAAAAAAAACATGGGGATGAAGTAAAATAGCAAGAAAGTGGCAATCATATTTTCATCTGCTTACCAGCAGTAAAAAATGACTACAGTACGAGCACATTTATTTTCAATAGTGGTGGGTCATTAAAAGAAAAACCCATCTTTATAAATAAATGTACCAAGTGATAAGTTACCAGAGCCAAATTGACCAAGATCAATCTTTGCTCGACAACAAGTTAACTAAGCTCAGACAAGGCAGTCGTGAACTAGGAAAGGGACCAGAGGAGGTCAAAAATAAGCAGCCAGAAATATATCAAACTTCAAGCAGTGAACTGCTGCCCAATGAATTTGATGGAACGGAGTGAAGAGTTGATTCAACTATGATACTTCTTTCCCCCTCTTCTGCCTTGCAGTCAAATTGCTATTCATCATCCATACTTAGTTAAAGAATGGTCAACTGAGTGAAACACCGCAAGAGTCAACCCAACCCATGGGTCGACATCAAAACATGAAGTTCAGTAGGCAAATAATACCAGATAAAACAAAGGGAAATAAAATTCTGACAATTTTAATGTTAATACATTTACATTACTTTCTTCATCTTTTCATACAGATAGCTCTGTGCACCAAGATTCTTGGTGTTCCCCAATCAGTCACCTTTGTACAGTTGAGCAAATGACAAAGCACCAGAAGATGAATATCTGTAGCAGCAACTTTAGTGTCTGGCCTGGTTGAGACAAGTCCATGCACACCAGAAATGCAAGAAGAGTCTACTGGTATGTCTAAGCAAGTTCAACGCTCAACCCACCCACAATCAAAAAATGTTTTAACATACATGGTAATATTCAACAGTATGTGGTGTCCTCCCATGGTCCTCAAATCACAGATATCAGTCTTCAGCCAATTCAGTTCACTCCATGTGATAGCAAGAAGTAGCTGAAAGCACTGGATACTGCAAAGGCTTTGATAGCATCTCAGCAGTAAGCTGATCCAGTACTGCTACAAAACTGACACCTACCAGATAATGTGGAGACTACCCCATGCATGTCTGGACCACAAAAGGAGCACAATCCAACTCAGCCAATTACTGCCCCATCAGTCTACTTTCAATCAACACCAAAGTGATCCAAAGTGTCAGTGCTACCAACGGCACTTGTACAGCCATAACTTGTCTACGGAAGCTCAATTTGGGCCACTCAGCTCCTAACCTCATCACAGCCTTGGCTCAAATATGGACAAGAGCTAAATTTAAGAGGTGAAGCAACCAGAAACTTAACAGCAGCAGCCATATAAATACTAGAGAAAGTTACTCACATCCTGACTCCTCAAAGCCTGTCCACCATCTACAAGGCCCAAGTCAGGAACATGATGGAATATTCTCTATTAGCTTGAATGGGTGGTGCTCCAACAACACTCAAGAAACTCAAAACAACTCCAGGACAAAGCAGCCCGCTTGATTGGCATCCCATCCACCACCGGCGCACATTAGCAGCAATGTGTATCACCAACAAGATGCATTGCAGCAACTCACCAAGCCTCCTTTGACAGCGCCTTCCAAACCCATGACTTCTACTATGTAGAAGGACAAGGGTAGCGGGTACATGGAAACCATTACCTGCAAGTTCCCCTCCAAACCACACATCATCCTGACTTGGAACAATATCTTCGGTTCTTCACTGTCGCTGGGTCAACAACCTGGAACTCCCTTCCTAGGAATGCTCTTGGTGCACCTACACCAGTTGATCTTCAGCGATTCACGAAGGTTGCTCATCATCACCTTTGTGCGCAATTAGGGGCAGACAACAAATTTGCCAGCGACATTCATACCACATGAAAGAATACAGACTTTTTATAAAAAATGATGCCACGCATGAGGAACAAGAGGGGCTTCCAACTGCTAGATTCAGTGACATTGCCTCACATACGATCAATGTTACTACCAAATCAAGAAGCTACACAAAATGTACAATAAGTACTCAAGCCATTCCATCAGCTGTTAATAAATAATGTTCATGCACATGAACTCATTAGTAATTATAAGAGATTGACACTTGCTGACATTCTATGCAGATCCTTCCATTTTCTATCAGCCTGTTCACTGCTGCCATGGCAGGGATGTGGTCTTTGTATGTTATCAACTGGACTGTATAGTAAACAGTATTGGGGTTTAGGATTTATTATTTTTGAAGATAAATAAGGACTGTAACGATTTCTCATTCTTTTTCCATTCACATATCCTTATTTGTGTGCAACTGTTGTTTTGGCAAAATGGACTTGCATACCAACAGGTTTAACTTCATTTCCACTACTTACATTTCCACTACTTAAACCCTCAACGAATGTACTTACCATTGAATTCAAGTGCTTGACAATGTATTTCACCACCTTCAAAAAAAGAGGGAAAAGAAACTGTTATACGTATGCAAAATATTTCTGGGTTTAACACTGGATATTACAAATCAGTTTCAGGATCACTAACCGTGCCTGGAGGCCGATACTGGGTGTCCGACTTTTCAACAATTGCATTTAACTTCCCAAAAGCTGGGTAAACAGTAGCAAGAGCCAGGAATGGAGCAGGAAGACATGCCAATGTGCGCCATCTGACTGTAATTTACAAAGTGTCAGAGAAGCAACAGTCAAATCCTTCCATTTCCCCAACCAGCTTCCATTCATTCTTCATGAAAAATATGTTGAATGCTTAAGTCACTGGCTCCTTTTCAGGAGCAACATTTACCAATCAAGGAGCTTGCAGTGCAATACTGGTTGCTGGGGATGAAAGAGGAATTGTTTGCCAAGTCAACAAATGTGTCACTCTACAACAAACCTCAGTGTATGTTGCAACTCAACTCCAACTTGATCTTGGCAGAACTCACCTTCAGAGACAAGGGAGTTTGCCTCCTTGCAGACTGACCAGGATCAAGTCCCACTCGTCAGAGATACTGGAGACAGAGGAGCAGAAAAATCTAGGTTCATCTCCATAAAGGATAAGCAGCAACAAAAGAAATAGCAGGATACTATTAAGGCCTCATTATCCCACCCATGTGGCTATCAAACAACGGAATAACATACAAAACAAAAAGGCATGGTCATCTGTGACTATCACTCTATGATGCCAGGTATCCTGAAAGCAGTATGATTAAGTCATATCCCACCAGTCAAACAATCCCACCATTATTTCAAGTCTGCTCCATCCCAGATGGATAGATTTTTGACACCAGTGCACAATCCCAATAGTGAAAATAAAGTAAAGAAAACTAATTTTCAGTTTCAATTCAGACAAAAAAAAACAGCAATTGCTGACAGGCTGGCCAGGCAAAGCACTAGTTAGGTTTTAGCTGGAATATTGTGTGCAGTTCTGGGTGCCACACTACAGGAAAGATGTGAAAGCATTGGAAAGAATGTAGAAGAGGTTTACAAGAGTGGTTCCACGGATGAGAAATTTCAGCTATGAAGATAGATTGGAGCGGTTGGGTCTGTTCTCTTTAGAGAGAAGGCGGCCAAGAGGAGATTTGATATGTCCAAAATCATGAGGGGACTGGACAGAGTAGATAGGGTGAAACTGTTCCTGCTTGTAAAAGGATCAAGAACAGGAGGGCACAGATTTAAAGTGATAGTTTGGGTCATATTGAGATCAAAAAGGAGGTGGTATTGGGAATCTTGAAAAACATTAAGGTAGATAAATCCCCAGGGCCTGATGGGATATACCCTAGAATACTGAGAGGGGCAAGGGAGGAAACTGCTGGGGCCTTGAGAGAAATCTTTGTATCCTCACTGGCTATAGGGGAGGTTCCAGAGGATTGGAGAATAGTCAATGTTGCTCCTTTGGAAAGAAGGGTAGCAAGGATAATCCAGGTATTTACAGGTTGGTGAGCCTTACATAGAACATAGAACATAGAACAATACAGCGCAGTACAGGCCCTTCGGCCCACGATGTTGCACCGAAACAAAAGCCATCCAACCTACACTATGCCATTATCATCCATATGTTTATCCAATAAACTTTTAAATGCCCTCACATCAGTGGTAGGGAAATTATTGGAGAGAATCCATCGAGACAGGATTTACTCCCACTTGGAAATAAGTGGACATATTAGCGAGAGTCAACATGATTTTGTGCAGGGTGTGTCTCACTAACTTGATTGAGTTTTTTGAGGAAGTGACAAAGTTGATTGATGAGGGTAGGACAGTGGATGTTGTCTCCATGGACTTCAAAGGCCTTTGACAAGGTCCCTCATGGCAGACTGGTACAGAAGGTGAAGTTGCACGGGATCAGAGGTGAGCTGGCAAGATGGATACAGAACTGGTTCGGTCAGAGAAGACATCGGGTGGCAATGGAAAGGTGCTTTTCTGAATGGAGGGCTGTGACTAGTGCCGTTCCTCAAGGATCAGTGCTGGGACCCTTGCTGTTTGTAATATATATAAATTACATGGAGGAAAACGTAACTGGTTTGATCAGTAAGCTTGCGGACGACACAAGGTTGGTGGAATTGCGGGGAGCGATGAGGACCGTCAGAGGAGACAGCAGGATATAGATCGGTTGGAGACTTGGGCAGAGAGATGGCAGATGGAGTTTAATCTGGACAAAATGGGGTCATGCATTTTGGAAGGTCTAATACAGATGGGAAATATACAGTAAATGGCAGAACCCTTAAGAGTATTGATAGGCAGAGGGATCTGGGTGTACAGGTACACAGATCACTGAAAGTAGCAACGCAAGTGGAGAAGGTAGTCAAGAAGGCACAGACATGCTTGCCTTCACCGGCCGGGGTCTTGAGTTTAAAAATTGGCAAGTCATGTTACAGCTTTCTAGAACCTTAGTTATGCCGCACTTGGAATATAGCATTCAATTCTGGTCGTCCGACTACCAGGTGTGGAGGCTTTGGTGAGGGTACAAAAAAGATTTATCAGGGTGTTGCAGAGTATGGAGGGCATTAGCTATGAGGAGAGGTTGGAGAAACTTGGTTTTGGAGGTTGAGGGACGACCTAATAAAAGTGTACAAGATAAAGGGCATGGACAGATAGTCAGAAGCTTTTTCCCAGGGTGCAAGAGCCAATTACTAGGGGGCATAGGTTTAAGGTGCGAGGGCCAAGATTTAAAGATGTACAAGGCAGGTTTTGGACAAAAGATGGTGGGAGCCTGGATCTCGCTGCTGGGGGAGGTAGTGGAAGCAGATATGATAATGACTTTTAAGGGGCGTCTTGACAAATACATGAATAGGATGGGAATAGAGGAATATAGTCCCTGGAAGGGTAGCATGTTTTAGTTCAGAATGCAGCATGGTCGGTGCAGGCTTGAAGGCCGAAGGGCCTGTTCCTGTGCTGTAATTTCCTTTGTTCTTGATTTGCGAAGGAAACAATGTGATGAAGAAACTTTTTTTTCACACAACGAGTGGTTCAGGTCTGGAATGCACTGCTTGGAAATGTTGTGGAGACAGATTCAATAGAGGCATTCAAGAGGGCATTAAATGATTACTTGAACAGAAACAATTTGCAGAGGTACAGGGAAAAGGCAGGGGAATGGCACTAAGTCACGATGCTCGTTTGGAGAGCCAATGAAGACATGATGGGCCAAATGGTCTCCTTCTGAATCATAACATTCCATCCAATGATACCAAGGACATGGTTGACTACAGTTAGCGTTGCGATCAAAGATCAATGTACATATACAGACTGCAGGGTCTCTCGTGTGAGCCATCATAAATAGACTTGCATTTAAATAGTACCTTTCACAACTTCAGGACTGCTATTTATTGACTACAGCTCCGCCTTCAACAACATAATCTCAGCCAAGCTCATACAAGGCTCCAAAACCTAGGACTTGGCTCCTCACTCTGCAACTGGATCCTCGACTTTCTGACCCATAGATCACAATCAGTAAGGACAAACAACAACACCACAATAGTCCTGAATACCGGCACCCGTAAGGCTGCGTACTTAGCCCCGTACTATGCTCCTTAAACACACACAGCTGTGTGGCCAAAAAAAAATATTTTCTTTTTAAATTTAGAGTACCCAATTTATTTTTTCCAATTAAGGGGCAATTTAGCGTGGCCAATCTACCTAGCCTGCACATCTTTGGGTTGTGGGGCAAAACCCACGAGAACACAGGGAGAATGTGCAAACGCCACATGAACAGTGACCCAGAATCAGGATCGAACCTGGGACCTCGGCGCATGAGTAAGCAGTGCTGACCACTGCACGAATGTGCTAACCACTGCGCGACCGTGCTACCTCTTGTGGCAAAATTTGGCTTCAACTCCATCTACAGGTTTGCTGACAACACAACCATTGTAGGTCGGATCTGGAACAATGATGAGTCAGAATGCAGGAGGGAGACAGAGAACCTAGTGGAGTGGTGTACTGACAATAATCTCTCCCTCAATGTCAGCAAAACTAAAGAGCTGGTCATTGACTTCAGGAAGCAAAATATCATACACACATCCCTGTCTGCATCAGTGGTGCAGAGGTGGAGATGGTCGGCAGCTTCAAATTCCTAGGTATGCACATCACCAAAAATCTGTCCCGGTCCACCCAAGTCGACGCTACGACCAATAAAACACACCAGCACCTATACTTTCTCAGGAAATAAGGAAATTCGGCATGTCCACATTGACTCTTACCAACTCTTACAGATGTACCATAAAAAGCAATCTATCTGGCTGCATCACAGCCTGGTATGGCAACTGCTCAGCTGAAGACCGTAAGAAACTACAGAGTCGTGAACACCGCCCAGTCCATCACACAAACCCACCTCCCATCCACTGACTCTGTCTACACATCCTGATGCCTTGGGAAAGCGGGCAGCATAAACAAAGTCCCCTCCCACCCGGCTTATTCACTCTTCCAACGTCTTCCATCGGGCAGGATATACAAAAGTCTGAGAGCACACACACGAACAGATTCAAAACAGCTTCGTCACCGCTGTTACCAGACTCCTAAATAACCCTCTTATGGACTGATCTGATCTCTTCACACATCCTCTCTACTTAGTAGTTCTACACTCCTGTATGCTTCACCCAATGCCTGTGACTCTGTATTTACATTGTGTATTTTATGTTTGCCCTATGTATTTTCTTTTCATGTATGGAATGATCTGTCTGAACTGTACGTAGAACAATACTTTTTACTGTACCTCGGTACACATGACAATAATCCAATCCAATCCAAGGATATCTGAAAGTAATTTACAGCCGATGAAGTAATTAAATGTGTAATCACTATTGTAGTAAACAAGACAGTCAATTTGCTCGAAGCAATAGGATATTGCTGTTATCTGTTTCATTAGTGTTGTTAGTCAAGTGAAAAAACGTTGGCCAGGACAGCAGGGATAACTGCCTTGACTCTCTTTCAAAATAGTAATATGGGATTTTCTACTTCCAGCAGAGAGGCCAGATGAGGCATCAGGTTCACGCTTCATACAGCCAGCACTTGTGACATTCAGCACTCAATCAGTACTGCATTGACAAGCATACCATGGATTTCTTTGCACACCGCCAAAGAAGACAACGATCTGTTGACCTTGATCTAGCAATATTAAGTCACGTGTCATTTTGGGCAGCCCGATAGCACAGTGGTTAGCACTGTTGTTTCACAGCGTCAAGGACCAGGTTCAATTCCCTGCTTGGGTCACTGTCTGTGCGGAGTCTGTACGTTTTCCCCGTGTCTGCGTGCGTTTCCTCTGGGCGCTCAGGTTTCCTCCCACAGTCCCAAAAGACGTGGACATTCTAAATTCTCCCTCAGTGTAGCCGAACAGGCGCTGTAGTGTGGCGACTCGGGAATTTTCACAGTAGCTTCATTGCAGTGTTAACTTGTGACACTAATAAAGATTATTATTTTTAAGGCAGCACTTGCACATCTATGCTCGTGATTCCCCTGCCGATGCCCACAATAGAAAATCAGGAACTTTTTGTTGTATAACTAATTGTGACTAACAAGTTTGACATTTTTCTACCTGAAATTCACACACAATCAACAGTGAGAGAAAGTAGTACTCTGGTTCTATACAAAATTTCTAAGCAATGCAATTGATTCATAAGGATGGATAACAACCACCCAGGAAAACAAAAGCTGTGTTTTTTGTGAAATGCTGACAATGAGTATAAATTTACAACAGCATGTACTTGTATATTCCTTTAACATGATAAAATCCCAAGCATTCCACAAAAGCATTACAGAGCAAATAAAAACAGAAAATATTGGACTGACTCAGGTCTACTCGCATCCATGGTGAGAGCAAGAGTTAATATTTCAAGTCCGTATGACTCTTCAAAGCCAGGTGAGGAGATATCAGGGCAAATGATCAAACGTTTGGTCAAAGAGGTAGGTTTTAATAAGCATAAGGAGGAGAGGTAGAGTTGGAAGGGTTTAGCAAGGGAATCCCAGAGCTTCAAGCCTTGACAGCTGAAGGCACAGATGCCAATGGTAAAGCATTTGAAATCAATGATATTCCAGATGCTAATGTGAGAGGCGCACATATATCTCAGAGCATTGGGAGGCGGGAAGAGATGACCGAGGTCGGGAGGCATGAGCCCATGGACGGATTTGAAAACATGGATTAAAACTTTAAATCAAAACATTGCTTAACCTCAAATCTATGTGAGTCAAGGAGGGCAGGGGTGATATGGATGAACAGGAACCTACTGTGAGTTAGAACACAGAGTTTTGGAATTCCCTCAAGTTTACAAAGGGTAGAATGTGGAAGGCCAACCACAAGCGCATTGAAATAATCTGATATAAAGATAACAAAGACCTGGGTAAGGGTTTCAACATGAGATAAGCCGAGGATAGGTGGCACGGCAGCACAGTGGTTAGCACTGTTGTTTCACAGCACCAGGGTCCCTGGTTCGATTCCAGGCTTGGGTCCAGAGTCTGCACGTTCTCCCCATGTCTGCGTGGATTTCCTCCGGGTGCTCCCATTTCCTCCCACAAGTCCCAAAAGACGTGCTTGTTGGGTGAATTCTACCTCCGTGTACCCGGACAGGCGCCGGAATGTGGCGACATGGGGATTTTCACAGAAACTTCATTGCAGTGTTAATGTGAGCCTACTTGGGACCATAATAAAGATTATTAGATTTTTATTATTAGAGTTGACCAACATTATGGAGATGGAGACAGGTGGTCTTAACAATGGCACTGTCATGTCACCAGAAGCTCATCTCAAGGTCAAATCTGGCACAAAAGTTGTGATCAGTTTGGTTCAAATTCAGATATGAGCCAGCAGCTCCTTCAACAGTTTGCAACAGGCACTGCAGACGATGGCTTTGAGCCTCCTAATATTTAAGCAGAGGAAATGTCTGCTGGTCTGGGACTGGATGTCAAACAAGTACCACATCAATTCAGAGACAGAGGAGGGACTGGCAGGGTAGGTGGTGAGGTCCAGCTGGCTGGGGATTGTCAGCCGACATGAGGGAAGTGAGGCTGTGTTTTCCAGATTATATCGCCGAGGGGCAGCATGTAGATGACAACCAAGGCACCTAAAGATCAATTCTTGGATGAACACCAGAGGTAACAGTACAAAATATAATGATCTGGTGACTGACATGAGAAGTACATGGCGTATACTTTAGGAGAAGGTGGGGTAAGGAATATGGCACCACATCTCCAAACTATACCCCTCCACATCAGATACTGTCAGCCACTGATGGGGCCACCAGCGCATATTAAATTTACCAGGGATTTTTTTTTCCCACAAGGCCCGAGCGTCTGCTCCTCGCCGCCGCCTGCCGTGGGATGCCGCTCTATCGGAGGTGCCGCTCACCCTTCTCCCGGTCTCGCACTCCCTGAGAACCCGCTCGCGCCACGCCGTCGCTTGACGTGACGTTACTTCCGCCGCCTGGACTGCCCCATCACCATTCGAACTCCTGGGGGGGTTCCTCGACATTGATTGAGAAAGGTTTTCGTTTCCCGAAGGAGGGATGACGCATGCGCGCACGTACCGAAATCGCCAAACAGATTTTATCCACGATTTTCAAGAAGCTTGAACGGAGATTAATCTTGAGCCTGCCTAAAATGAAGTGTAAAAGATGAGCACCCCCCCCCTTTCTACATCGTGTGGGCTATTCCATTGATTCCAATGCGGATGCGCACTGGCTCTGGGTGTTGCTCCCATTGTGGGCTTGAACGGGGTTTATTGAAGAGTCCCATCGGGCTGGAAATGTAACTCTGTTTGCCTATCCAGTGATTATCATAGAATTTACAGTGCAGAAGGAGGCCATTCGGCCCATCGAGTATGCACCAGCTCTTGGAAAGAGCACCGTATCCAAGGTCAACACCTCCACCCAACACTAAGGGCCATTTTGGACACTAAGGGCAATTTATCATGGCCAATCCACCTAACCTTCACATCTTTGGACTGTGGGAGGAAACCGGAGCACCCGGAGGAAACCCACGCACACACGGGGAGGACGTGCAGACTCCACACAGTGACCCAAGCCTGAATCGAACCCGAAACCATGGAGCTGTGAAGCAATTGTGCTATCCACAATGCTACCGTGCTGCCAGACCTGCTGAGTCTTTCCAGCATCTGCAGTGTTTTGCTTTTATTTTATCTTCATTGATGTTATCTTCATGGGTGTTATTGCAGTTGCTGAACCACACTATTCAGTAAGAAGTCTTACAACACCAGGTTAAAGTCCAACAGGTTTGTTTCAAACACTAGCTTTCAGAGCACTGCTCCTTCCTCAGGTGAATGAAGAGGTATGTTCCAGAAACATATATATAGACAAATTCAAAGATGCCAGACAATGCTTAAAATGCGAGCATTTGCAGTTAATTAAGTCTTTACAGATCCAGAGATAGGGGTAACCCCAGGTTAAAGAGGTGTGAATTGTCTCAAACCAGGACAGTTGGTAGGATTTCGCAAGCTCAGGCCAGATGGTGTTCACAACTTGACTATACCAATGTGCTCCTGTCTGGTATCCCACATCCTATGCCCTGGACTTGAGATCATCCAATACTGCCCATGCGCGAATTCACGTCAAGTCCCCTTCTGCTGTCACCCATGTATGTTCTGACCTACAGCGACTCTGGTTTAAACATCACTTGATAATATCCATGCCCATCTTTTCAAATTGCTCCATGACCTCACCCTCCCTATCTCTGTGAGCTCTCCAACCCCACAGCTCCCACGAGATAACTGTGCTGCTCTTAACTGGCCTCCTGAGTATTCCTGATATTAATTACGCCCCCACTGGATGCCATGCCTTTGGCAAACAAAGCCCTACGGGGATCAGACGCTTCTTAGACGGTCTGACATTCCCAAAAGTGGGCAGGGAGCTAGTAGAAGGGCTGGGCGCCCCGATCAGAGTTGAGATATTAGAGGGCTTAAAGGCCATGCAGTCAGGTAAGGCCCCGGGGCCGGATGGGTACCCGGCAGAATTTTATAAAACGTTCTCCGGGATATTGGGGCCACTGCTGGTCAAGGTTTTTAATGAGGCAAGGGACAGAGGGGCGCTGCCCCAGACGATGTCGCAGGCTACCACCTCCTTGACTTTAAAACAGGACAAGAACCCGGAGTCGTGTGGGTCCTTTAGGCCGATCTCCCTTCTTAACGTGGATGCCAAACTGCTGGCAAAGCCTTTGGCCACTGGGATTGACGATTGTGTGCCGAGTGTTATTAGGGAGGACCAAACATGGTTCATTAAAGGTAGGCAACTGGTGGCGAATATAAGAAGATTGCTCAATGTGATCATGATGCCGCCAGAGGGAAAGGAGGTGGAGGTAGTGGTGGCTATGGACGTGGAGAAGGCATTTGACCTGGTAGAGTGGGACTACTTATGGGAGGTGCTGGGACGGTTTGGATTTGGGGTGGGTTTCATCGACTGGGTCAGGCTGCTGTATCAGGTCCCGGAGGCGAGTGTGAGGACAAACAGGATGACTTCCGACTATTTCAGACTGCACCGTGGGACGAGACAGGGGTGCCCCCTCTCCCCGCTGCTGTTTGCGCTAGCTGTAGAGCCGCTGACAATTGCTCTGAGGGCTTTAGGGGGTTGGAAGGGGCTGATTTGGGGGGAGATGGAGAATAGGGTTTCATTGTATACAGATGACCTGCTTTTGTTTCGGACCCTTTGGCGGGGGTGGGCGGAATCATAGCGACCCTGGGGGAATTTGGCCGGTTTTCGGGGTACAAATTGAATATGACAAAAAGTTAAATGTTTGTAGTTCAGGAGAGGGACCAAGGGGATCGGCTGAGGGAGCTGCCGTTCCGGCTAGTTGGGGACAGTTTCAGGTACCTGGGAATACAAGTGGCGCGGGATTGGGGTCCCGGCTGGTAGATCAAATGCGAGGGGAGTTCCGGAGGTGGGATGCGCTCCCGCTGTCGTTAGCTGGGAGAGTTCAGACAGTTAAAATGACGGTCCTCCCGAGGTTCTTATTCGTGTTCCAGTGTCTCCCCATTTTCATTCCACGTTCCTTTTTTAAGAGGGTAAGCAAGATAATTTTCAGCTTTGTATGGGCGGGCAAGTCCCCGCGAGTGAAGAGGGTGATGCTTGAGTGGAACCGGGGGGATGGGGGGCTTGCACTGCCGAATTTCAGCAACTATTATTGGGCGGCTAACATAGCCATGATAAGGAAGTGGGTGGTGAGGGGGGTCGACTGGGAGCGGGTGGAGGCAACCTAATGTAGGGGCACCAGTCTGGGGGCATTGGTGACGGCACCTCTGCCGTTCCCGCCGGCACGCTTCTCCACCAGTCCTGTAGTGGTGGCGGCCCTTCGAATTTGGGGACAGTGGAGGAGGCATGTGGGAGCATCGGTCTGGTCCCCGATATGTGATAACCATCGGTTTGCTCCGGGGAGGTTGCAAAATTTAGGGTTGCAACCACCTCACCGGTCTTGGGGGTTGACATGGGGCCGGTCGATAAAGGCAATCGGCTCAGTGCATCAGCATTCGCTATCTGCGTTCCTGGTTTGTGCTCCAGAGAATACTCGTATGCAGCGAGCAACAAAGCCCAGCGCTGGAATCGTGCGGAAGCAGTGGGCGGTATTAGTTTATCCTCTCTGAAAAGTCCCAGCAGAGGCTTATGATCAGTCACGATAGTGAAGTGGCGGCCATACACGTACTGGTGGAAGCGTTTCACCGCAAAAACCACTGCCAGGCCCTCCCTCTCGATCTGCACGTACTTTTTTTCTGCTGCAGTCAATGTGCGGGAGGCGAAAGCTATCGGCCGCTCGGCCCCGTTCTCCATCTTGTGGGACAGGATGGCCCCAATACCATACGGGATGCATCACATGTGATGGGCAAAGGCTTTCCAGGATCATAGTGGGTTAGTAACCCAGACGACGACAATTGTTGCTTTTCCCGCCGGAAAGCGGTTTCTTGCGGCTGAGCCCAAACCCAGGTGTGATTTTTCTTTGGCAGAAGGTGCAAAGGGGCCAGCGTAGTTGCCAGATTGGGGAGGAGCTTCCCGTAATAGTTTACGAGGCCGAGAAAAGAACAAAGATGCAAAGTGTCAGTCGGGGTGGGGACCTTCTCTGCGACGGGGTGCAAACCTTCGCGGTCCACCCGATAACCTAGGTAGACTACTCCCTTTGCCTGAAATACGCACTTTGTGCGACATAAACGGACTCCAGCCTCCGAAAAGCGTCTAAGGACAGCCTCCAGATTTTCCAAATGTTCCTGCTCTGATGTCCCTGTAATCAAAACATCATCCAAGTAGACAGCAACACGCGGTAAACCTCTCAAAATGCCCTCCATAACACGTTGAAAAATAGCGCAGGCAGAGGTCACTCCAAAGGGCAAATGTGTATATTCATACAGACCCCGGTGTGTAATAATCGTTACATATGGTCGGGAGGCAGGGTCCAGCTCCAACTTTAGGTAGGCGTGACTCATATCTAATTTTGTGAACGAGAGTCCGCCTGCAAGCTTTGCGTAGAGATCCTCTATGCGAGGCATTGGATATCGGTCGAGTCAGGAAGCCGTATTTAAGTTTATAGTCGCCGCACAAGCGAACTGTGGCATCTGGCTTCATTACAGGTACAATTGGTGCTGCCCAGTCAGCGAAACGGACGGGCCTGATGATACCCAAAGTCTCCAAACAAGTGAGCTCCCCATCTGCCTTCTCGAGCAAGGCGTAAGGCACCGGGCGCGCCCGGAAATAGCGCGGCGTGGCTCCTGGTTCGACTTGGATACGGGCTATGGCCCCTTTTATTTTCCTCAAACCAGGCTGGAATACATCTGGGTATCGTCCTCGCACCTCAGTCAACCCTCCAGAAACTGTTTTGTGGATGTGCTGCCACTGCAACCGCAAATGGCGCAACCAGTCCCGACCCAACATGGCCGCGCACCACGATAAGTGGGAAACGACCCTCCTGGCGTCCAGAAACGACAGGGGTCATCCTAGTTCCTGCAATGTCCAATGGTTCCCCCGTGTAGGTGGCCAACCTGGCCTGTGTGTCGGTTAATGTAAGGGTCTGTATACCCTGCTTGATGCGGTCGAATGTCCTCTGGGCGATCACGGAGACCGCTGCGGCAGTGTCCAACTCCATCTCAAGCGGGTGACCATTGACCCGTACTGTCACCTTAATGGGGGCCACACGGGGAGCTGCCACACAATGCAGCTGCAGGCAGTCCTCCATCTCCCCATCCACAGGAGTAGTCGCCGCAGGTTCATCCACATGGAAGGTACGGCCCCTGGGCTGGTCCCAGTTTCGATCGGAACGACGGCGCCTCTGGCGACCCCAGGACCAGCGTCCGCGATGGTGTCGGTGCCTACAAGTCTGACACGGACATGGCTCTTCATCCATTAGTTCTGGAGAAGGCTCCCTTCTGGCGTCGATCCGGACGTCGCCTCGCCCAAGGTACCGCAGGAGTGCGGGGGGACGTTCTCGGACGGAAGGGGTTGGTTGTGGAGCCACCTGGGTTGGCCACTTCCCGAATTAAAATGGAGATCCGCAAAGGATGCAGGGAAATTCAGCCAACGCAGGAGAAACACGCAGGTGCAAAGTTTCCTGTGTATTGGAACTTGCAGAAACCCAGACAGCACTGGAACCAACAACCATCTGCATATTAATGAGTGATCCCCGGGAACAATTGGAAACATTTAAGGTAAACAAGGCCAAGCCAGACTCCTCGGCGCCAGCAGGAGCCAAGACAAAGGAAGGCCAACGGACACTCAGGGACCGCCCAGCGATCAGGGAACAGCTCCAGTATTGGAAAAATCGATCCAAGTGATCAGAATTCAGTCCAATCACTTGGAACCGGGGACGAGATTCCCCGACCACCCACCGGGTCGGAGAATCGCCGTGGGCCGTCGTGAATTCTGCCCCTGCCGCCCGCCGAATTCTCCGAAGGGAGAAAAGTCGGCGGGGCGTCAATCGCGCCGCGCACCTCGGAGAATGGCACGGGTGGGCGCGAGGCAATGGATTTCGGGGCTGCCGATATTCTGCCGTCCGGAAAACACCTTTCAATCGGCGGCAACCAGTGCTCAAGGTTGACGCCGACCAGCGTGGAGGTGGGTGATGGCCTGGGGAGTTGGCCGCTGGAGAGGTGATGGCGTGGCTGCAGTCTGTATGTGTGGGGGAGAGGTGTGTGTAGGGTTGTGTGTGTGTGTGCGTGCGTGCGGTGGGGGGGGTTTGAGTGGGGTGGGCTCCGGGGGAGTGCCAAGAAGGGGATGAGTGCCGGGGACGGGAGGATGACTGCTGGGGAGGGGGATGGGGACGGGGGGTCCATGCCGGGGAGGGGGACGGGGGGTGGGGTCCGTGCCGGGGAGGGGGGGGGGTCCGTGCCAGGGAGGAGGACGGGGGGTGCGTGACGGGGGGGGGGGGGGGTCCGTGCCGGGGAGGTGGCCGGGTGGGGGTCCGTGCCGGGGAGGTGCATGCCGGGGAGTTGGCGGGGGGGGTGGGGTCCGTGCCGGGGAGGGGGGCGGGGGGGTCCGGGACGGGGAGATGCGTGGCGGGGAGGGGGACGGGGAGGCGCGTGACAGGGGGGGGAGGGTGACGGGGGGGGGGTCCGTGCCGGGAGGGGGACAGGGCGGTGCGTGCTGGGGAGGGGGACGGGGAGGTGTGTGCCGGGGAGGAAGACGGGGAGGGGGACGGGGATGTGCGTGCCAGGGAGGAGGACGGGGAGGCCCGTGCCGTGGAGGGGGGGGGTGTCCGTGCCTTGGAGGGGGACGGGGAGGTTCGTGCCGTGGAGGGGGACGGGGGTCCGTGCCGGGGAGGTGCATGCCGGGGAGTTGGCGGGGGGGGTGGGGTCCGTGCCAGGGAGGAGGCCGGGGGGCGGCGGGGTCCGGGACGGGGAGATGCGTGCCGGGGAGGGGGAAGGGAAGGTGCGTGATGGGGGGGGGTCCGTGCCGGGGAGGTGGCCGGGTGGGGGTCCGTGCCGGGGAGGTGCATGCCGGGGAGTTGGCGGGGGGTGGTGGGGTCCGTGCCGGGGAGGGGGGCGGGGGGGTCCGGGACGGGGAGATGCGTGCCGGGGAGGGGGCGGGGAGGTCCGTGCCGGGGAGGTGGCCCGGTGGGGGTCCGTGCCGGGGAGGTGCATGCTGGGGTGTTGGTGGGGGGGGGGGGGGGGGGTCCGTGCCGGGGAGGGGGGCGGGGGGGTCCGGGACGGGGAGATGCATGCCGGGGAGGGGGACGGGGAGGCGCGTGACGGGGGGGGGGTGTCCGTGCCGGGGAGGTGGCCGGGGGGGGGGGTCCGTGCCGGGGAGGGGGACAGGGAGGTGCGTGCCGGGGAGGGGGACGGGGAGGTGTGTGCCGGGGAGGAGGACGGGGAGGCCTGTGCCGGGGAGGTGGCCGGGGGGGGGGGGTCCGTGCCGGGGAGGGGGACAGGGAGGTGCGTGCCGGGGAGGGGGACGGGGAGGTGCGTGCCGGGGAGGAGGACGGGGAGGCCCGTGCCTTGGAGGGGTGTCCGTGCCAGGGAGGTGGCCGGGGTGGTGTCCGTGCCAGGGAGGGTGACGGGGAGGTGTCCGTGCCAGGGAGGGGGACGGGGGGGTGCGTGCTAGGGAGGGGGACGTGGAGGTGCGTGCCAGGGAGGAGGACGGGGAGACCGTGCCGTGGAGGGGGACGGGGTGTCCGTGCCAGGGAGGGGGACGGGGAGGTGCATGCTGGGGAGGGGAACGGGGAGGTGCGTGCCGGGGGGGGGGTCCGGGATGGGGAGGTGCGTGCTGGGGAGGGGAACGGGGAGGTGCGTGCCGGGGAGGGGGATGGGGATTGCGTGCTGGAGAGGGGGACGGGGAGGTGCGTGCCAGGGAGGAGGACAGGGAGGCCCGTGCCGTGGAGGGGGGGGAGTGTCCGTGCCAGGGAGGGGGACGGGGAGGTGCGTGCTGGGGAGGGGGACGGGGAGGTGCGTGCTGGGGAGGAGGGCGGGGAGGCCCGTGCCATGGAGGGGTGGGGGGTGTCCGTGCCAGGGAGGGGGACGGTGAGGTGCGTGCCGAGGAGGGGGACGTGGAGGTGCGTGCTGGGGAGGGGGACGGGGAGGTGGGGGACGGGGAGGCGTGCTTGGGAGGAGGACGGGGAGGCCCGTGCCGTGGAGGGGGGTGGTGTCCGTGCCAGGGAGGGGGACGGAGAGGTGAGTGCTGGGGAGGGGGACGGGGAGGTGCGTGCTGGGGAGGGGGACGGGGATGTCCGTGCCAGGGAGGAGGACGGGGAAGCCCGTGCCGTGGGGGGGGGGGGTGTCCGTGCCAGGGAGGGGGACGGGGAGGTGTGTGCTGGGGAGGGGGACGGGGAGTTGCGTGCCGGGGGGGGTCCGTGCCGGGGAGGGGGATGGGGAGGTGCGTGCTGGGGAGGGGGACGGGGAGGTGTCCGTGTCAGGGAGGGGGACGGGGAGGTGCGTGCCAGGGAGGAGGACGGGGAGGTGCGTGCCGGGGAGGGGGACGGGGAGGTGTCCGTGCCAGGGAGGGGGACGGGCGGGGAGATGCGTGCTGGGGAGGGGGACGGGGAGGTGCATGCCAGGGAGGAGGACGGGGAGGCCCGTGCCGTGGAGTGGGGTGGGGGGGTGGGGAGGTGCATGCCGGGGAGGGGGACGGGGAGGTGCGTGCCAGGGAGGAGGACGGGGAGGTGCGTGCTGGGGAGGAGGACGGGGAGGTGCGTGCTGGGGAGGAGGACTGGGAGGTGCGTGCTGGGGAGGAGGACGGGGAGGTGCGTGCTGGGGAGGAGGACGGGGAGGTGCGTGCTGGGGAGGGGGACGGGGACGTGCGTGCTGGGGAGGGGGACGGGGAGGTGCGGGATGGGGAGATGCGTGCCAGGGAGGAGGACGGGGAGGCCCGTGCCGTGGAGGGGGACGGGGTGTCCGTGCCAGGGAGGGGGACGGGGAGGTGCGTGCTGGGGAGGGGAACGGGGAGGTGCGTGCCGGGGGGGGAGGGGTCCGTGCCGGGGAGGGGGATGGGGAGGTGCGTGCTGGGGAGGGGAACGTGGAGGTGCGTGCCGGGGGGGGGGGGTCCGTGCCGGGGAGGGGGATGGAGAGGTGCGTGCTGGGGAGGGGGACGGGGAGGTGCGTGCCAGGGAGGAGGACGGGGTGGCCCATGCCGTGGAGGGGGGGGGGGTGTCCGTGCTCGTGAGGGGGACGGGGAGGTGCGTGCTGGGGAGGGGGACGGGGAGGTGTGTGCTGGGGAGGAGGACGGGGAGGCCCGTGCCGTGGAGGGGGGGGGTGTCCGTGCCAGGGAGGGGGACGCAGAGGTGAGTGCTGGGGAGGGGGACGGGGAGGTGCGTGCTGGTGTGGGGGACGGGGAGGTGCGTGCCAGGGAGGAGGACGGGGTGGCCCGTTGGGGGGGGGGGGGGTCCGTGCCAGGGTGGGGGGGGGGGGGAGGTGCGTGCTGGGGAGGTGGACGGGGAGGTACGTGCCGGGGGGGGGGGGTCCGTGCCGGGGAGGGGGATGGGGAGGTGCGTGCTGGGGAGGGGAACGTGGAGGTGCGTGCCGGGGGGGGGGTCCGTGCCGGGGAGGGGGATGGGGAGGTGCGTGCTGGGGAGGGGGACGGGGAGGTGCGTGCCAGGGAGGAGGACGGGGTGGCCCGTGCCGTGGAGGGGGGGGGGTGTCCGTGCTAGTGAGGGGGACGGGGAGGTGCGTGCTGGGGAGGAGGACGGGGAGGCCCGTGCCGTGAAGGGGGGGGTGTCCGTGCCAGGGAGGGGGACGCAGAGGTGAGTGCTGGGGAGGGGGACGGGGAGGTGCGTGCTGGGGAGGGGGACGGGGAGGTGCGTGCCAGGGAGGAGGACGGGGTGGCCCGTTGGGGGGGGGGGGGGGTCCGTGCCAGGGTGGGGGGACGGGGAGGTGCGTGCTGGGGAGGGGGGACGGGGAGGTACGTGCCGGGGGGGGTCCGGGGAGGGGGATGGGGAGGTACGTGCCAGGGAGGCCCGTGCCGGGGAGGGGGGGATGCGAGGGCAAGTGAGTTGGTCCAACTGGCCAGGTGCCAGCCTCCAACAGTCGGACCCATGCGGTCCGTGCCACCTGGCTGGGGGGAGGAGGGGTGTGGGCAATGATGAATTCCCCCCCCCCCCCCCCACCCACAGGCCGTCATGTTTTCCGGTCAGCCAGCGATGTTGGCCGCCATGGCGGCAGCCGCGAATGCCCATGTTGCCCTGGATGAGGAGGAGGAGCGTGCCAGAGAAGCGGCGCAGGCTGCCGCAGAGGGGCAGGCGGCAGCCGCCCAGGCTGGAGGGACACCCGCCCGACAGGACGAGGAGGGGGAGGAGGACGTCGTGGCCCCACGGCAACGGAGGCACCCGAGGACGCCCCGTGTGTACCGGCCCCGGCTGTCGGACCAGGACCTCACGGACCGGGAATGCAGGAGGAGACACCGGATGAGCCGGGAAACCGTGGCACACATCTGCCACCTGCTGGCACACTTGTCACCGCGTGGCACTGGCTGGGGACACCCACTCCCCGTGTCCGTCAAGGTTACGGTGGCCCTGAACCTTTATGCAACGGGGTCATTCCAGGCACCGAGTGGGGACCTGTCCGGCATATCGCAGACATCGGTGCACCGGTGCATCCGGGCAGTGACAGATGCCCTATATGCCATTGCGCACCGCTACATCCGCTTCCCTGTGGACGAGGCCAGCCAAGATGCCCGGGCCGTGGGCTTCTCTGCCGTGGCCGGGTTCCCCATGGTCCAGGGCGCGATTGATGGGATGCACGTCGCCGTGCGGCCACCTGCAGATAACAGGGCCGTGTTCACCAATAGGAAGGGGACCTATTCGATGAACATACAGGTGGTCTGCGACCAAGCATGATGATCCTGCACATCTGCGCCCATTACCCGGGCAGTGTACACGACTCATACGTGTTGTCGCGGTCATACATCCCCGGCATGTACGAGGGACGCCATCCCCGGCTGAGGGGCTGGTTGCTGGGCGACAGGGGCTACCCATTGCGATCGTGGCTGATGACGCCTATACGGAGACCACGCAATGAGGCGGAGAACCGCTACAATGATGCCCATGTAGCGACAAGGGGCGCGATAGAAAGGTGCTTTGGCGTGCTGAAGATGCGTTTCAGCTGCCTGGACCTCTCTGGGGGCGCCCTCCAGTATTGGTCAGATAGGGTCAGCCGCATCATTGTGGTGTGCTGCGTCCTGCACAATATAGCCCAGCAGAGGAGCGATGTGCCGCAGGCAGAGGACGGCGGAGTGGAGGAGCAGCAGGAAGAGGCGCAGTCCTCCCCAGATGAGGGGGATGGGGGTAATGGTCAGGGCAGAAGGGCTAGACACAGGTGGGTGGCTGTCCCACGTTACCGGCTGGGCCAGCGGGCACGGGACAGGCTGATAGACGCCCGCTTCACTGACTAGATGGGCGTGGGAATCGGGTAGTATGGCCACAGACCGCACACCATGGCAACACCCGACCACCCACACCCCCCACCCATCCACCCACCCAGCACCCTCACCCCCCTCCCCAACCCCCCCCACCCCACCCGCATGCACACCACCACCCCCATTACCGATCCACCTGCGGCACAACGGCCGGGCTCACACAGTTGCCGGTGGACGCGTGTCTATTGCAGGCAATGGAGGATGATGACAACCCGCTCTGCGATGAGCTCTTGGCTCCACATCGTTGGACTATGTCTGACCCATGGCCACAGTACCACCATCCACCCGGACCATCCCTGCATGCGGCTGTGACACTGCAGCGCACGGTCCCGTCCTCTGCCCGGGGGGATGTTGATGGCGGCCCAGGGGGAAGGGGGCAGACTCACCTGGGGCTGAGGTAAGACCACCCCTCACACATACACTTGCGCTCAACGTACATGACACCCCCGCACGCTTTGGACAGAGCACAAAGGCAGCTTCTGTAGGTGTAACATTGACTTTAATAACCAAAGGAGTTCATGCACGTACCCTAGCCCCTAAAACTCATCTGTGCCCTGCACCTGTGCCAAATTACTCAGTGTCTAATTGTTTGGCCTTACGGGCCTTTTGACTACGCCTAGGTGGTTCCCCAGACGGTACTGCAGAACTGGAGGTGGACTCCTGCGATTCCTGCCCTCTGACACGGGATCCCTTTGGCGGCCGTTTCCTGGGGCGTCCTGGCCTAGATGGCCCAGGCTGCGGCCCGGGCAACTGGGATGGCGAGCTGCCAGCCTGTCCTGCCCGTTGCCACCCGATGCACCTGGGACGGAAGGGGGGGAGCCCGAGGTGTTGAGGTGTTCCGGGACCTCCCCTACAATGGGACCCGGAACGGGCCCCAGCACTCCTCCTCCCTTGGCGTGCCCGATGCCCCCCAGGCCTCTACATGGGTGGGGGATGCGAACGGACTGGCCATCCAACGCCCCCCCGACATCTGGCGCTGCCAGTCCTGGAGGCCCGTGCTGGTATCGACAGGGGTCTGCAGGTTTGCAGCCATGGAGCTCAGGGGGTTGGCAAACCCTGTCTGTGACTGTGCGACGCCGGCTCACACATGGGCAATGGCACCGATGCCCTCAGCAATGGCCTGCTGGGACTGGGCCATGGCCTGCTGAGACTGGGCCATGGCCTGCAGAGACTGGGCCATGGCCTGCTGAGACTGGGCCATGGCCTGCAGAGACTGTGCGACGGAGTTGAGCCCCTCTGCCATCTGCCGCTGGCGCTGGCTCATGGCCTCCTGTGAGAGGGCAGCCATGTCCTGGGCCACAGACGCCGCCTGCACGGAAAGCCCCAGGCCTCGCAAACCGCTCCCCATGTCTGACAGCGTCGCACCCATTGCCTCCACCGCAGACTCCACCCTTGCGGTGTCGGCCTGGGTGGCACGCATGACAGGCACCACTGCCAGCTCCTGGACGTGGGTGGACTCCTCCACCTGTGACTGCAGCCGCCGCAAGCCGGCCGTCACCCTCTTCGCTCGTCCCAGGTTCGGTGGTTGCATCGGACCTATGGGTGGGTGTGGTAACTCCAGGAACCCGGGATCCATCTGGGCGGCAGATGTTCGCCTGCGCCGGGCTGCCCTCCGACCGCCTGGCCCCTCTGATGCTCCTACCCCCACCTGCTGTACCGGGATGGCTGTGTTGTGCGCACCAGTGAGTGTACCAGACGCCTCATCACTAAAGTGCCCAACCGAGGTGAGCGTCTCTGCAATGGTGGAGGGTGTTGGTGACAGCAGTGGCGTTGTGTCGTGCGCATCGTCCAACTCTGAGTCCATGGCACTTTGGGGTGCCAGTTTGTCTCCACCCATCCAATCTGTGTCACTGTCCTGTATTTCAGTTTCCTGGGTAGGGGTGTCCTGGGTAGGGGTGTCCTGGGTTGTGGTTTCGTGGCTCGGCTGTGACAGGGGCCTGTGACTGCCCCTCTCATCGCTGGGTGGCACCCGCATGAGACAGGGGCGCCATCTCCCTGTTGCTCCAGGTCTCTCTGTCTCCCGTGGTCTCCGAGGGGCATCGTGTGGGCGTCGCATGCCAGAGGGTCCGGGTCTCTCCGTCTCCCGTGGTCTCCGAGGGGCATCGTGCAGGCGTCGCATGACAGAGGGTCCGGGTCGCTCTGTCTCCCGTGGTCTCCGAGGGGCATCATGCGGGCGGTCTGCATCTGCGGGGATCGGTACCCCGACGTTTGCTCTTGCGATACACAATGAAGCATGCATGGTTAGACACGCAGGCAGTGATCAGGTGATATGGGGGAGGGGGGATATGGGGGAGGGGGGCTAGGGGGGAGGGGGGATATGGGGACGAGCTGTCGGTGGCTCACTTGCTGGTGGGCCCCCGACCTCTGCATCAGCAACCTCCCGGTCCTCAGGTCCGCCAGTCAGTTCCAGGGCCCTCCCCTCATGTTCGGTCAGTGGCCTCTCATCAGCGGGGCCTCCTCCAGTCCTCACATGCTCCTTGGTGTTGTGTGCGCGCTTCTCCTGTGGGGGGTGGTGGCAGGGGTAAAAGGCAACAGTGTTAGGCAGGTATATGAATGCACGCCATCGGTTGCGCGTGTATTGCAGAGGTTAAGGTTAGGGCTGGATTCACTTGGGGATATGGGGATGGGGGCATATGGGGGAGGGGGGATATGGGGGATATGGATATCGGGCAGGGGGGAGGGGGCTCATCCTGGCTGCCCTGACGAGGTCGTTCACCTTCTTGTGGCACTGGGTGCCTGTCCGTGGTGTCAGGGCCACAGCGCTGACGGCCTCTGCCACCTCCCTCCACAGAGTCGGCTGTGGCGTGGGGCGACTCTGCGGCCGTGTCCGGGATACAGGGCCTCCCTCCTCTGCTCCACTGCGTCCAGGAGCGCCTCAATATCGCGGGACTGGAACCTCGGGGCTGAGCGGCGGGCGGCCATCCGGTCGGGTCTTCTGGTCGGGTGGGGGGAGCAGCGCGTCTTATGAGCCGTCACACCGTGCGGCGTGCATGACGCCGCATGGCGTGAATCACGTGAGCCAGCGTGGATAGCGTCACGTCGCTGCTAGCCCATTCCAGGCCGGAGACTTTGCGACCTTTGGGGCGGAGCGATGCAGGTGGGATTTGTGCCGTTTTGGGCGCCGGTCGGCGGACATCGCGCCAATATCGGAGAATCCCGCCCCAGGTACGGGGTACGCCCCGAATGGCGCGAAGCCCCTGGGGACTATAAAATAGAGTCCCCAAGTTCAATTCGTCCTTCTTGGCAGGGTCTCTCAGCAACTCGAAACAACCCTTGAACGTGACCTGCCTAGTAGCTACATCAACCAAGTAAGTCTCCAGTCAACGCACGCTACGAGATAGGCACTCCTAGCTACCAGATTATACCAGCTTTGAAACCTGCAGACTCAGAATCGAACGAAAGGCCATTTGTTCCCCTGACCTGGTGGGCCAGTTCCAAAGCTAAATATAGGCTGTTTAGTGTTAGTGATAAGTGTTAGTGTTAGTAAGTAGACTTTTATGCATGAGTAGTGATTGACTGTGTATAGTAAACGTGTTTTGATTTGAAACGTACTAACTGGTGTATTGCGTTATTGATCAGCACTTGAACTTGAACCTCGGGGTGGTATAAAGATACCTGGCGACTCGAGAGCAAAGGTTATAGAACCAGAGCAAACTAAGTAAAGACACAACGAGCAACATTTAAAAAAAATATATATATTTTATTCAAGATTTTTTGGCCAAACATAACAATACGTAGTGTTTCTTTTACACAACAATAAAGCAATATAAATAACAGTGGCCAGTTTTAAACAAATAAATAAATAATATATAAACAAAAACAAAACTAAATGGCAACTGCCTTGTCCAAAATAAATACTCTCCAAAAATACAATCCAACAATCCAATATACAATTACATATACCAAATACCTATACATATACAATAACCTCCCTGAGAGTCCGTCCGATTCCTCCCCCCCACCCCCCTTCTCCCCCCTGGGTTGCTGCTGTTGTCTACTTATTTTCCATTCCCTTTATCTTTCTGTGAGGTAATCGACGAACGGTTGCCACCGCCTGGTGAACCCCTGAGCCGAACCCCTTAACACGAACTTAATTCGTTCTAACTTTATAAACCCTGCCATGTCGTTTATCCAGATCTCCACACCCGGGGGTTTGGCTTCCTTCCACATTAACAATATCCTGCACCGGGCTACAAGGGACGCAAAGGCCAACACGTCAGCCTCTCTCGCCTCCTGCACTCCCGGCTCTTCTGCAACCCCAAATATAGCCAACCCCCAGCCTGGTTCGACCCGGACCCCCACCACCTTCGAAAGCACCTTTGCCACCCCCACCCAAAACCTCTGTAGTGCCGGGCATGACCAGAACATGTGGGTGTGATTCGCTGGGCCTCTCGAGCATCTCGCACACCTATCCTCTACCCCAAAAAATTTACTAAGCCGTGCTCCAGTCATATGCGCCCTGTGTAGCACCTTAAATTGTATCAGGCTTAGCCTGGCACACGAGGACGATGAGTTTACCCTACGTAGGGCATCAGCCCACAGCCCCTCCTCAATCTCCTCCCCCAGTTCTTCTTCCCATTTCCCTTTCAGCTCATCTACCATGATCTCCCCCTCGTCCCTCATCTCCCTGTATATGACCGCCACCTTACCGTCCCCCACCCATGTCTCTGAGATCACTCTATCCTGCACCTCCTGCGTCGGGAGCTGCGGGAATTCCCTCACCTGTTGCCTCGCAAAAGTCCTCAATTGCATATACCGAAATGCATTCCCTTGGGGCAACCCATATTTCTCCGTCAGCTCTCCCAGACTCGCAAACGTCCCATCTACAAACAGATCTCTCAGTTGTACTACCCCAGCTCTTTGCCATGCTCCAAATCCCCCATCCATTCTCCCCGGAACGAACCTATGATTGTTTCTTATCGGGGACCGCACCGAAGCTCCCGTCCTTCCCCTATGCCGTCTCCACTGCCCCCAAATTTTCAATGTAGCCACCACCACCATTGCTTGTAGGCTAGTCCCCCTGCAGGACGCCCTCTCCAATCTCTTCCACGCCGCTCCCTCCCCTTCTCCCATCCACTTACACACCATTGAAACATTGGCGGCCCAGTAGTACTCACTTAGGCTCGGTAGTGCCAGCCCCCCCCCTGTCCCTACTACGCTGCAAGAATCCCCGCCTCACTCTCGGGGTCTTCCCAGCCCACACAAAACTCATAATACTCTTCTCAATTCTTTTGAAAAAAGCCTTCGTGATCACCACCGGGAGGCACTGAAACACAAAAAGGAATCTCGGGAGGACCACCATTTTAACCGCCTGCACCCTACCTGCCAGTGACAGGGACACCATGTCCCATCTCTTGAAATCCTCCTCCATCTGTTCCACCAACCGTGTTAAATTAAGCCTGTGTAATGTACCCCAATTCTTGGCTATCTGGATCCCCAGGTACCGGAGGTCCCTTGTTACCTTCCTCAACGGTAAATCCTCTATCTCTCTGCTCTGCTCCCCTGGATGCACCACAAACAACTCACTTTTCCCCATGTTCAGTTTATACCCTGAAACGTCCCCAAACTCCCCAAGTATCCGCATTATCTCTGGCATCCCCTCCGCCGGGTCCGCCACATAAAGCAATAAATCATCCGCATACAGAGATACCCGGTGTTCTTCTCCCCCCCTGAGTACTCCCCTCCACTTCCTGGAACCCCTCAGTGCTATGGCCAGGGGTTCAATCGCCAGTGCAAACAATAACGGGGACAGAGGACATCCCTGCCTCGTCCCTCTATGGAGCCGAAAATAGTCAGACCCCCGTCCATTCGTGACCACGCTCGCCATCGGGGCCCTATACAGCAACTGTACCCACCTGATATACCCGTCCCCAAAGCCAAATCTCCTCAGCACCTCCCACAAATAATCCCACTCCACTATCAAATGCTTTCTCGGCATCCATCGCCACCACTATCTCCGCTTCCCCCTCTGGTGGGGGCATCATCATTACCCCTAGCAGCCTCCGTATATTTGTATTCAGCTGTCTCCCCTTCACAAACCCAGTTTGGTCCTCATGAACCACCCCCGGGACACAATCCTCTATCCTCATTGCCATTACCTTGGCCAGAATCTTAGCATCCACATTCAGGAGGGAAATGGGCCTGTATGACCCGCATTGCAGCGGGTCTTTTTCCTTCTTTAGGAGGAGCAATATCGTTGCCTCTGACATAGTCGGGGGCAGCTGCCCCCTTTCCCTCGCCTCATTAAAGGTTCTCATCAGTAGCGGGGCCAGCAAGTCCATATATTTCCTATAGAATTCAACTGGGAATCCGTCTGGTCCCGGGGCCTTCCCCACCTGCATACTCCCAATCCCTTTCACTACTTCCTCCGTCTCAATCTGTGCTCCCAGCCCCACCCTCTCCTGCTCCTCCACCTCAGGAAATTCCAGCTGATCCAGAAAGCACATCATTCTCTCCTTCCCGTCCGGGGGCTGCGCTTCATATAATCTTTTGTAAAATGCCTTGAACACTCCATTCACTCTCTCCGCTCCCCGCTCCATCTCTCCCTCCTCATCTCTCACCCCCCCTATCTCCCTCGCTGCTCCCCTTTTCCTCAGTTGGTGGGCCAGCAACCTACTCGCCTTCTCCCCATATTCGTACTGTACACCCTGTACCTTCCTCCATTGTGCCTCTGCATTACCCGTAGTCAACAAGTCAAATTCTACATGTAGCCTTTGCCTTTCCCTGTACAGTCCCTCCTCCGGTGCCTCCGCATATTGTCTGTCCACCCTCAGAAGTTCTTTCAACAACCGCTCCCTTTCCCTACCCTCCTGCTTTCCTTTATGTGCCCTAATAGATATCAGCTCCGCTCTAACCACTGCCTTCAGCGCCTCCCAGACCACTCCCACCTGTACCTCCCCATTATCATTAAGTTCCAAGTACCTTTCAATACACCCCCTCACCCTTAAACACACCCCCTCATCTGCCAATAATCCCATGTCCATTCTCCAGGGTGGACGCTGTTGTTTTTCTTCCCCTATCTCCAGGTCCACCCAGTGTGGAGCATGATCCGAGATGGCTATAGCCGTGTACTCCGTCCCCGTCACCTTTGGGATCAGTGCCCTTCCCAAAACAAAAAAATCTATTCGTGAATAAACTTTGTGGACATAGGAGAAAAACGAAAACTCCTTACTCCTTGGTCTACTAAATCTCCAGGGATCTACTCGTCCCATCTGCTCCATAAAATCCTTAAGCACCCTAGCTGCAGCCGGCCTCCTTCCGGTCCTGGACCTCGATCTGTCCAGCCCTAGGTCCAGCACCGTATCAAAGTCTCCACCAATTACCAACTTCCCCACTTCTAGGTCCGGGATTCGTCCTAACATACGCCTCATAAAATTGGCATCATCCCAGTTCGGGGCATACACGTTCACTAATACCACCGCCTCCCCTTGCAGTTTGCCACTCACCATCACGTATCTGCTCCCACTATCCGCCATTATAGTCTTTGCCTCAAACATTACCCGCTTCCCCACTAGTATGGCCACCCCCCTGTTTTTTGCATCTAGCCCCGAATGAAACACCTGCCCCACCCATCCTTTGCGTAGTCTAACCTGGTCTGTCAGCTTCAGATGCGTCTCCTGAAGCATAACCACATCTGCCTTAAGTTTCTTTAGGTGTGCGAGTACCCGTGCCCTCTTAATCGGCCCGTTCAGCCCTCTCACATTCCACGTGATCAACCGGGTTGGGGGGCTCTTTACCCCCCCCCCCTTGATGACTAGCCATTTCCTTTTTCAATCCAGCTCCTCACCCGGTTCCCACGTAGCCGTATCTCCCCCAGGCAGCGCCCCCCCCGCCCCGACCCCCCCCCTCCCATACCAGCTCCCCCTTCTCCACAGCAGCAGCAACCCAGTTAACCCCCCCCCCCCCGCTAGATCCCAAACTAGCGTAATTGCACCCCCCATGTTGCTCCCAGAAGTCAGCAAACTCTGGCCGACCTCGGCTTCCCCCCGTGACCTTGGCTCACACTGTGCGAGGCCCCCTCCTTCCTGCTTCCCTGTTCCCGCTGTGATTGCCATAGCGCGGGAACAAAGCCCGCACTTCCCTTTTGACCCCGCCCCCAAAGGCCAGCGCCCTCAGCTCCTCATCCTCCCTCCCCCCCCTCCCCCACGACATGGGGAAGAGAGAAAAGTTACAGGGTCGCAGGATTAGCAACTTGGGAACTCATCTCTTCCCCCTTTTCCCCCCTTCATCCCACATATTCACCCCCCCACTTTGTCCCAAACGTTCTTTTTCTGGCCCGCTCACTCCAGCTTCTCTTCGACAATAAATGTCCACGCTTCACCTGCCGTTTCGAAGTAGTGGTGTTTCCCTTGATGTGTGACCCACAGTCTTGCCGGTTGCAGCATTCCGAATCTGACCTTCCTTTTATGCAACACCGCCTTGGCCCGATTAAAGCTTGCCCTCCTTCTCGCCACCTCCGCACTCCAATCTTGATATACGCGGATCACCGCGTTCTCCCACCTACTGCTCCGAGTTTTCTTTGCCCATCTGAGGACCATCTCTCTGTCCTTACATCGGAGAAATCTCACCACTATTGCTCGAGAAATTTCTCCAGCCCTCGGTCTTCGCGCCATAACCCGATAGGCTCCCTCCACCTCCAGCGGACCCGTCGGGGCCTCCGATCCCATTAACGAGTGCAGCATCGTGCTCACATATGCCCCGACGTCTGCCCCTTCTACACCTTCGGGAAGACCAAGAATCCTTAGATTCCTCCTCCTCGCATTATTCTCCAGCACCTCCAGCCTTTCCACGCATCTTTTGTGTTGTGCCTCGTGCATCTCCGTTTTCACCACCAGGCCCTGTATGTCGTCCTCATTCTCAGCAGCCTTTGCCTTCACGACCCTGAAGCTCCTGTTCCTGGGTCTTTTGCTCCTCCTTTAGCCCCTCAATCGCTTGTAATATCGGGGCCAGCAGCTCCTTCTTCATCTCCTTTTTGAGTTCATCCACGCAACGCCGCAGGAACTCTTGTTGGTCAGGGCCCCATATTAAACTGCCTCCTTCCGACGCCATCTTGCTTTGTGCCTGCCTTCCTGGCCGCTGCTCTAGAGGATCCACCGCAATCCAGCCACTTTCCTCTCTTTTTTCCCCAAAGGGGGGATTCCCTTCTGGATTACCGCGCAGTGTTTTTTGCCGTTAAAATTGCCGTTGGGGCTCCTGTCTAGAGCCCAAAAGTCCGTTCCACCGGGAGCTGCCGAAACGTGCGACTTAGCTGGTCATCGCCGCACCCGGAAGTCACAACGAGCAACATTTAAGAGCCAACCAAAAGTTAGCAACAGTTGCGCCCCAAGGCATGCACCTCCATTCCCTGTAGCTCCTGCACTCCTCGTTCTGCGCTCTCTCGGGACAATACTATTTGAATGGCCTGTTGAAAAGTCGATGTTGGCTCAGCTAACTACTTTCTCTGGGTGGCCGCATTGTTAATATCGCAAACCAAATGGTCGCGTAACATTTCTGACAAGGTCTCACCATAGTCACAGTACTCCGCAATCCTGCATAGCCTGGATAGAAAGTCGGCAAGGGATTCTCTCAGCGGTATTAAACCGGTAATGTTGGACTATCGTGGGCGAGGTTGGGTTAAAATGTTGCCCCACTAAATTCACAAGTTCATCAAACGTTTTGGTGTCCGGTGCAGCTGGGTACGTAAGGCTCCTAATCACCCCAAACGTATGCGAGCCGCAGGCGGTGAGCAATATGACCAGCTGGCGCTTGTTTTCGGTGATATTGTTTGCCTGGAAATAGTAACGCATCCGTTGTGTGTACTGGTTCCAGCTCTCCAGCGCAGCATCAAAAGCATCCAAACGTCCGTACAGAGGCATGGTATAATAGAAAACAACTTCCAACCTGTATCCAACAAAAATCCAGGGAGATGGCTTCAGCAGTGGAGACAGCTATTCCCTTTAACCCTCGTTGCCAGTTTTGTGAGGGCCACAAAAAATCCAGCACGAGTTTTAAGGATACAAAGAAATAACATTTATTTACAATAACATATATATACACCAGCAGCAGCAACTTCGCTGGCTGCTCACTCCTACCTCTGGTTCCAAACTGGCCAGCTTTATTTTTACAGGGAGTCTGCTAATGATTTCTCCGCCCCCCTCATTGGGGAAGCTCATACTCCCACAGGATTGTGGGATTGTCATTAGTCCCCAGCCAATGGTAAGGAAGCAGGTTATAACACCTAGCTTGAGGGCGCTGGAGGCCAAGTTTGGGTTGACGAGGGAGAATGAATTCCGGTATATTCAGGTGTGGGACCTTTTGCGTAGGCAGGTGCCATCTTTTCCACTCTTGCCACTAAGGGGGATCCAAGATAGGGTAGTGTCTAGAGGATAGGTGGGGGGGGAAGTGTCTTGGATATTTACAAGGAGCTCATGGGGGCGTAGGAGACGCAGACCGAGGAGCTGAGGCATAAATGGGAGGAGGAGTTGGGAGGGGAGATTGGGGAAGGCCTGTGGGCGGATGCGCTGAGCAGGGTTAATGGAACTGCAACATGTGCCAGGCTCAGCCTGATTCAGTTTAAGGTCATCCACCGGGCCCACACGACAGTGTCCCGGAAGAGCACATTCTTCGGCGTAGAGGACAGGTGTGTAAAGTGTCTGAGAGGACCGGCAGACCATGTCCACATGTTTTGGGCGTGTCCAAAACTGAGGAGATACTGGCAGGGGTTTGAGGACATCATGTCTAGAGTATTGAACATAAGGGTGGCAATGGGTTCTGAGGTGGCGGTTTTTGGGGTTTCAGAGGCCCCGGAAGTCCGGGGGGAGAAAGAGGCCGACATTTTGGCCTTTGCTTCCCTGGTAGCCCGGACACGGATACTTCTAGCTTGGAGCGACTCAAAGCCCCCTAATTCGGAAGACTGGCTGTCAGACATGGCGAGTTTCATGGGCTTGGAGAAAATCAAGTTCGCCTTGAGAGGGTCGTTATTAGGGTTCGCCCTGAGGTGGCAACCATTCATTGACTTCTTTGCGGAGAATTAATCGTCAGCGCCGGTGGGGGGGGGGGTAGGGGAATGTAGTATAGGGGGTCGATTAGGCAGATCTGGGTAGGACGGGTTACGGCAATTGCACTTTGTTTATTGTACAGTCCTTTTGTTTTCACGTTCTGTAATTCTACTGTTTACAATACCAAAAAATACCTCATTAAAATTGTTTACCAAAAAAAAAGTGTGACATTAATCCACTGCTGTTCAGCTGTATAAATAATCTAGATTCTTCAGTTCCTGCCTAATATTGTTATCATTAGCTTTCCCCCAACTTAGCACCTTTATCTTTATCCAACAGTATCTTGAAACTACTGAATTATAGTCACTGTTCCTGAAATGCTCCCCTTCAACCACCTGGCCAGGCTCATTCCCTATTACCAGGTCCAATACGGCCCCTTCCCTAGTTGGACTATCTAAATATTGTTTCAAGAAACTCTTCTGGATGCTCCATCAAGCCCGTAGCTCTAAGTGAGTCCCAGTCAATATAGGGGAAGTTAAAATCACCCACCACAACAACCCTGTTGCTTGTATGCCTTTCCAAAATCTGCCTACATATCTGCTCCTCTATCTCCCGCTGGCTGTTGGGAGACCTGTAGTAAACCCCCAACATTGTGACTGCACCCTTCCTAATCCTGAGCTCTACCCGTCTTGCCTCGCTGCATGAGCCGTCCGAGGTGTCCTCCCGCAGTATAGCTGTGATATTGTCCTTAACCAGAAGTGCAATTCCCCAACCACTTTGCATCCCCCTCTATCCCGCTTGAAACATCTAAATCATGGAACATTTAGCCTCCAATCCTGTCCCTCCCTCAGCCAAGTGTCTATAATGGCAACAACATTATAGAAAGAAATGTAATTTCTATCCTCAGGGTGTTCCAAAGTGCTTCAAAGCTAATTCACCCCTCAGCCTAAGGCGTTGGGGTTAATATATTGTATGGTAGACTGGCTAACTATCTGAAAGCACAGTTGGGATAAATGGGTCGTTTTCAGGGTGACAAACTGTAACTAGTCAAATGCTAAAGGGATCAATCTTCGGGCCTCAACTATTTGCAATCTATATTCATGATTTAGATGTTGGCAAATTTGCTGATGATACAAAGACACGTAAGGAAGCAAATTGGAAGGATGATGCAAAGGAGGGGCATAGTTGCGGTGGAAGCAGTTCAGAGAAGCTGATTCCTGGAATTAAAGCTTTGTCTAATGAGGAAAGGTTGAGCATAGGTTCCTATTATCATTGGAAGTGCCTTGACAGGGTAGATGCTGAAACAATATTTTGTCTCATGAGGGAATCTGGAACTGGGGGCACAGTTTCAAAATAAAGGGTCCCCCAATTAAATCAGAGATGAAGAGGAATTTCTTCTCTCAAAGGGTCATTAGTGTTTGAAATTCTCTCCTCCAGCAAGCTGTGAAGGCTAGGTCATTAAATATATTTAAGTAAGCAATATACTGCGGGTTCTGGAATCTGAAAAAAAGAACAGAGGATACTGGGAAAACTCAGTAAGACAGGTAGCATTTGTGAGGAGAGAAAGCAGAGTTAACAAACTGGATTTTCTGTTTGGCAGACTATGTTTTCCCGACGGAGCTGGATTGCAACCGGTTTACGCTCCCTTCAGGCAGCACAAACCGGTAAGCAATTCGCCATGCCAGTTTAAAAAGACATGCTTGTTAGGTGAATTGGACATTCTGAATTCTCCCTCTGTGCACCCGAACAGGCGCCGGACTTTGGCGACTAAGGGATTTTCACAGTAACTTCATTGCAGTGTTAATGTTCGCCTACTTGTGACAATAATAAAGATAATATATGGTATTGGGGACATTGATGGGATTGAAGGCCAATAAATCCCGAGGGCCTGATAATCAACATTCCAGAGTACATAAGGAAGTGACCCGAGTAATAGTGGATGCATTGGTGGTCATCTTCCAAGACTCAATTGACTCTGGAACAGTTCCGACAAATTGGAGGGTGGCTAATGTCACCCCACCAGTTAAAAAGGGAGGTAGAGAGAAAGCAGGGAATTATAGACCAGTCAGCCTGATGTCGGTAGTATGGAAAATGCTAGAGTCCATTGCAAAAGATTTAATAGCAGAGCTCTTGGAAAACAGTGGCAGTCTCGGACAGTCAGGATTTGCGAAAGGGAAATCATGGTTATAAATCTACTGGAATTCTTCAAGGATGTAACTAGTAGAGTTGAAGAGGGAGAACCAGTGGATGTGGTTCATTTGGACTTTCAGAAGACAAAGTCCCACATGAGAGATTGGTGTGTAAAATTGTAGGACATGGGATTGGGGGTAATGTTTTGAGATGGGTAGAAAAAGATTGGCAGACAGGAAACAAAGAGTAGGAATAAACAGGTCTTTTTCCAAATGGCAGGCAGTGACCACTGGGGTACCATAGGGATCAGCGCTAGGACCCCAGCTATTCACAATATATACGAATGATGTAATATCTCCAAATTTGCAAATAAGTCAGTCCTGCCATCCCAGGATCAGCCTGGTAAATCTGGGTGGGAGCGTAAGCTTTGAGGAGGATGCAGGGATGCTTTGGTGGGATTTGGACAAGTTGAATGAGTGGGCAAATACATGGCAGGTTCAGTATAATGTGGATAAATGTGAGGTTATCCACCGAGGTTGCAAAGACAGGAAGCAGATTATTATCTCAATGGCTATAGATTGAGACAGGGGAGTGTGCAACAAGACCTAGATGTCCTTGTGCACCAGTCACTGAAAGTAAGCATGCAGGTGCAGCAGGCGGCAAAGAAAGCAAATGATATGTTTGTCATGATATTCAAACACACACATCATGATAGACACACCAACAGATAAATCAGAACACACAACACCACAACCAATCACAGAAAGATATAAAAGCACAAACACGACACCTGGTGGTCAGTATTAGCTGGGGACGAGGACCAGGACAGACCTGCTACACGACACACTCAGGGAGACAGCACGTGCAGAGTATCCAGAACGAACTGTATATGAGAGTTAAAATAAAATAGAGTTGTATCACATACAACTGTGTTGGCTCATCTGTGCACCAGAGAACCCAACACCACAATATTGGCCTTCATAGCGAGAGGATTAGTGTACAGGAGCAGGGTATATCTTGCTGCAATTAGACAGGACCTTGGTGAGACCACACCTGGAATATATGTTTTGGTCTCATTATCTGAGGAAGGAATACCTTACTATCGAGTGAGTGCAGCACGAGTTTACCAGACTGATTCCTGGGATGGCAGGACTGACACATCAAGAGAGATTGAGTTGGTTGGATTATATTTGCTGAAGTTTAGAAGAATGAAACCTGTAGAATTCGAACTGGACTAGACAAGGTACATGCAGAAAGGATGTTCCTGATGACAGGGAGTCCAGACCCAGGGGTCACAGTCTAACGATACGGGGTAAGGGTAGTATGGTGGCACAGTGGTTAGCACTGCAGCCTCACGGCACCAAGGTCCCAAGTTCTATCCCGGCTCTGGGTCACTGTCCGTGTGAAGTTTGCACATTCTCCCCGTGTTTGCGTGGGTTTCGCCCCCACAACCTAAAGATGTGCAGGGTAGGTGGATTGGCCATGGTAAATTGTCCCTTAATTGGAAAAAATGAATTGGGTACTCGAAATTTATTTTTTTTAAAGGATATAGGTTAAACCTTTTAGGACTGAGATGGGGAGAAATTTCTTCACCCAGCGAAAGGTGAGCCTGTGGAATTCTCTACCACAGAAATCAGTTGAGGCCAAAGCATTGTATATTTCCAAGAAGGAGTTACAAATAGCTCTTGGGGCTAAAGTGATGAAATGATATGGGTGGGGGGGGTGGGGTTAAGCAGGAACAGATTACTGAGCTGGATGATTAACCATGATCATCAAGAATTGTGGTGCAGTGCCAGGTTTGGAGGCTGGATAGACAAGCAGGTGGAAGGCTTGGGGACTTGTTTCTAGAGGGGCGGTTCGTGAGTCCAGAGGAGTTATCAGAGAAGTTCAGGCTTTCACAGTCCGAGAACTTTAGATATCTGCCGGTGAGGGACTTTGTGAGAAAGGTCTTCCCGCCATTTCCAGTAGTGCCGCCAGTCACATTGTTGAAGAGGGTTCTGTCGACTTCCGGGTGCGGCGATGACCAGCTGAGTCGCACGTTTCGGCAGCTCCCTGTGAAACGGACTTTTGGGCTCTTGATAGGAGCCCCAACGGCAATTTTGACGGCTAAAAACACTGTGCGGTAAACCAGAAGGGAATCCCCCCTGGATACGGATGGAAAAAGGAGGAGAGAGTGGCCAGATTGCAGTGGATCCTTTAGAACAGCGGCAAGGAAGGCAAGCAAAAACCAAGATGGCGTCGGAAGGTGGCAGTTTAACATGGGGCCCTGAACAACACGAGTTCTTGAAATGCTGTGTGGAAGAGATCAAAAAGGAAATGAAGAAAGAGCTGTTGGCCCCGATACTACAGGCGATCGAAGGGCTAAAGGAGGAACAAAAGACCCAGGAGCGGGAGCTTCGGGTCGTGAAGGCAAAGGCAGCCGAGAATGAGGACGATATACAGGGCCTGGTGGTGAAGACGGAGACGCAGGAGGCACATCAGAAACGATGTGTGGAAAGGTTGGAGGCACTGGAAAACAACGCAAGGAGGAACAACCTGAGGATTCTTGGTCTACCTGAAGGTGTGGAGGGAGCGGACGTCGGGGCATATGTGAGCACGATGCTGCACTCGTTAATGGGAGCGGAGGCCCCGGCGGGTCCGTTGGAGGTGGAGGGAGCATACCGAGTGATGGCGAGAGGACCGAGAGCAGGAGAAATTTCCAGAGCCATAGTGGTGAGATTCCTCCGGTTTAAGGATAGAGAAATGGTCCTTAGATGGGCGAAGAAAACTCGGAGCAGTAAATGGGAGAACGCGGTGATCCGCGTTTATCAAGACTGGAGTGCGGAGGTGGCGAGAAGGAGGGCGAGCTTTAATCGGGCCAAGGCGGTGCTTCATAAAAAGAAGATAAAATTTGGAATGCTGCAACCGGCAAGACTGTGGGTCACATATCGAGGGAGGCACCACTACTTTGAGACGGCGGATAGAGCGTGGACTTTTATTGTGGAAGAAAAACTGGAATGAGCGGGTTGTTAAAAAGAACGTTTGAACAAAGTGGTGGGGCGAATGTGGGGGGCAAAGAGGGGTTTTATGTACTAATCCTGCGATGTGGTAACTTTTCTCTCTCCCACAGGTGGTGATGGGGGAGGAGGGGAGGTGGAGGAGATGGGGCGTTGGCCATTGGGGGCGGGGCCAAGGGAGAAGCGCGGGCTTGGTTCCCGCGCTATGATAATCATGGCGGGAATAGAGAAGCAGGAAGGAGGGGGCGTCGCACGGTGCGAGCCGAGGTCACGGGGGGAAGCCGAGGTCAGCCAGAGTTTGCTGACTTCTGGGAGCAACATGGGGGGAGTAATTACGCTAGCGGGGGATCTAGCGGGGGGGGTGGGAGGGGGGAATTACTGGGGTTGCTGCTGCTGGGGAGAGGGGGGAGCTGGTATGGGAGAGGATGGGCGGGGGGGCACCGCCTGGGGGAGATACAGCTGCGTGGGAACCGGGTGAGGAGCTGGAAAAAGGTGATGGCTAATCGACAAGGGGGGGGGGGGTAGGAAGCCCCCCAACTCGGCTGATCACGTGGAACGTGAGAGGGCTGAACGGGCCGATAAAGAGGGCACGGGTACTCGCACACCTTAAGAAACTTAAGGCAGATGTGGTTATGTTACAGGAAACGCACCTGAAACTGATAGACCAGGTTAGGCTACGCAAAGGATGGGTGGGGCAGGTGTTCCATTCGGGGCTAGATGCGAAAAACAGGGGGGTGGCTATATTAGTGGGGAAGCGGGTAATGTTCGAGGCAAAGACTATAGTGGCGGATAACGGGGGCAGATACGTGATGGTGAGTGGCAAACTACAGGGGGAGACGGTGGTTTTGGTAAACGTATATGCCCCGAACTGGGATGATGCCAATTTTATGAGGCGGATGCGAGGACGCATTCCGGACCTAGAGATGGGAAAGCTGATAATTGGGGGAGATTTTAATACGGTGTTGGAACCAGGGCTGGATAGGTCGAAGTCCAGGACTGGAAGGAGGCCGGCAGCAGCCAAGGTACTTAAAGATTTTATGGAGCAGATGGGAGGTGTAGACCCGTGGAGATTTAGCAGACCTAGGAGTAAGGAGTTCTCGTTTTTCTCCTATGTCCATAAAGTCTACTCGCGAATAGACTTTTTTGTGCTGGGTAGGGCATTGATCCCGAAGGTAAGGGGAACGGAGTATACGGCTATAGCCATTTCGGATCACGCTCCACACTGGGTGGACTTGGAGATAGGGGAGGAAACAGGAGGGCGCCCACCCTGGAGAATGGACATGGGACTAATGGCAGATGAGGGGGTGTGTCTAAGGGTGAGGGGGTGCATTGAAAAGTACTTGGAACTCAATGATAATGGGGAGGTCCAGGTGGGAGTGGTCTGGGAGGCGTTGAAGGTGGTGGTTAGAGGGGAGCTGATATCAATAAGGGCACATAAAGGGAAGCAGGAGAGTAAGGAACGGGAGCGGTTGCTGCAAGAACTTTTGAGGGTGGACAGACAATATGCGGAAGCACCGGAGGAGGGACTGTACAGGGAAAGGCAAAGGCTACATGTAGAATTTGACTTGCTGACTACAGGCACTGCAGAGGCACAATGGAGGAAGGCACAGGGTGTACAGTACGAATATGGGGAGAAGGCGAGCAGGTTGCTGGCACACCAATTGAGGAAAAGGGGAGCAGCGAGGGAAATAGGGGGAGTGAGGGATGAGGAAGGAGAGATGGAGCGGGGAGCGGAGAGAGTGAATGGAGTGTTCAAGACATTTTATAAAAAATTATATGAAGCTCAACCCCCGGATGGGAGGGAGAGAATGATGGGCTTCTTGGATCGGCTGGAATTTCCCAAGGTGGAAGAGCAGGGAAGGGTGGGACTGGGAGCACAGATCGAGGTAGAAGAAGTGGTGAAAGGAATTAGGAGCATGCAGGCGGGAAAGGCCCCGGGACCGGATGGATTCCCAGTCGAATTCTATAGAAAATATGTGGACTTGCTCGCCCCGGTACTGGCGAGGACCTTCAATGAGGCAAAGGAAAGGGGACAACTGCCCCCGACTATGTCTGAAGCAACGATATCGCTTCTCTTAAAGAAGGAAAAGGACCCGCTACAATGCGGGTCCTATAGACCTATTTCCCTCCTAAATGTAGATGCCAAGGTCCTGGCCAAGGTAATGGCAATGAGAATAGAGGAATGTGTCCCGGGGGTGGTCCACGAAGACCAAACTGGGTTTGTGAAGGGGAGACAGCTGAACACGAATATACGGAGGTTGTTAGGGGTAATGATGATGGCCCCACCAGAGGGAGAAACGGAGATAGTAGTGGCGATGGATGCCGAGAAAGCATTTGATAGAGTGGAGTGGGATTATTTGTGGGAGGTGTTGAGGAGATTTGGTTTTGGAGAGGGGTATGTTAGATGGGTGCAGCTGTTGTAAAAGGCCCCAGTGGCGAGCGTGGTCACGAATGGACGGGGATCTGCATATTTTCGGCTCCATAGAGGGACAAGGCAGGGATGCCCTCTGTCCCCATTATTGTTTGCACTGGCGATTGAGCCCCTGGCGATAGCGTTGAGGGGTTCCAAGAAGTGGAGGGGAGTACTTAGGGGAGGAGAAGAGCACCGGGTATCTTTGTATGCGGACGATTTGCTACTATACATGGCGGACCCGGCGGAGGGGATGCCAGAAATAATGCGGATACTTGGGGAGTTTGGGGATTTTTCAGGGTATAAATTGAACATGGGGAAAAGTGAGTTGTTTGTGGTGCATCCAGGGGAGCAGAGTAGAGAAATAGAGGACCTACCGTTGAGGAAGGTAACAAGGGACTTTCGTTACCTGGGGATCCAGATAGCTAAGAATTGGGGCACATTGCATAAGTTAAATTTAACGCGGTTGGTGGAACAGATGGAGGAGGATTTCAAGAGATGGGATATGGTATCCCTGTCAATGGCAGGGAGGGTGCAGGCGGTTAAGATGGTGGTCCTCCCGAGATTCCTCTTTGTGTTTCAGTGCCTCCCGGTGGTGATCACGAAGGCTTTTTTTAAAAGGATTGAAAAGAGCATCATGGGTTTTGTGTGGGCCGGGAAGACCCCGAGAGTGAGGAAGGGATTCTTACAGCGTAGCAGGGATAGTGGGGGGCTGGCACTACCGAGCCTAAGTGAGTATTATTGGGCCGCTAATATTTCAATGGTGAGTAAGTGGATGGGAGAGGAGGAGGGAGCGGCGTGGAAGAGATTAGAGAGGGCGTCCTGTAGGGGGACTAGCCTACAGGCTATGGTGACAGCCCCATTGCCGTTCTCACCGAGGAACAACACCACAAGCCCGGTGGTGGTGGCTACACTGAAGATTTGGGGACAGTGGAGACGGCATAGGGGAAAGACTGGAGCCTTGGGGGCGTCCCCGATAAGAAACAACCATAGGTTTGCCCCGGGGGGAATGGATGGGGGATATGGAATGTGGCAAAGAGCAGGAATAACGCAACTGAAAGATCTGTTTGTGGATGGGAAGTTCGCGAGTCTGGGAGCGCTGACCGAGAAATATGGGTTGCCCCAAGGGAATGCATTCAGGTATATGCAACTGAGGGCTTTTGCGAGGCAACAGGTGAGGGAATTCCCGCAGCTCCCGACACAAGAGGTGCAGGACAGAGTGATCTCAAAACATGGGTGGGGGATGGTAAGGTGTCAGATATATATAGGGAAATGAGGGACGAAGGGGAGACTATGGTAGATGAACTAAAAGGGAAATGGGAAGAAGAGCTGGGGGAGGAGATCGAGGAGGGGCTGTGGGCAGATGCCCTAAGCAGGGTAAACTCGTCGTCCTCGTGTGCCAGGCTAAGCCTGATTCAGTTTAAGGTATTACACAGGGCACATATGACTGGAGCACGGCTCAGTAAATTTTTTGGGGTGGAGGATAGGTGTGCGAGGTGCTCGAGAAGCCCAGCGAATCATACCCATATGTTTTGGTCATGCCCGGCACTACAGGGGTTTTGGATGGGGGTGACAAAGGTGCTTTCAAAAGTAGTAGGAGTCCGGGTCGAACCAAGCTGGGGGTTGGCTATATTTGGGGTTGCACAAGAGCCGGGAGTGCATGAGGCGAGAGAGGCCGATGTTTTGGCCTTTGCGTCCCTAGTAGCCCGGCGCAGGATATTGCTAATGTGGAAAGAAGCCAAGCCCCCGGGGGTGGAGACCTGGATAAATGACATGGCGGGGTTTATAAAGCTAGAGCGGATTAAGTTCGTCCTAAGGGGGTCGGCTCAAGGGTTCACCAGGCGGTGGCAACCGTTCGTCGAATACCTCGCAGAAAGATAGACGGAATGGGAAAAAGAAGGCAGCAGCAGCAGCCCAGGATCGGGGGGGGGGGGGGGGGGGGGGGAGAGAGAGAGAGAGAGAGAGAGAGAGAGAGAGGAGGAACCAGAAGGGCTCTCAGGGTTGTTAATATATACTGTATAATATGTATAGGTCGTTGCTACAGATAATTATATATTGGACTGTTAAATTATATTTTTGGAGAGTGTTACTTGTGACAAGGCAGTTGCCAATTAGGGCTAGTTTTCATTTTTGTTATTTATTATTTATTCATTTTTTGTTTATAAAATAGGTCATTGTTATTTGTGTTGTTATAATATTGTGTAAAGGATGCACAATGTACTGTGTTGGTTGACCAAAAATTTTCAATAAAATATTTAATTTAAAAAAAAATACTCAAAAAAAAAAAGAAGAGGGTTCTGTCGCTTGCGGGGTTGGAGAAGAGGAGCGCCTCGGGAATTTATGGGAGGATAATGGCGAAGGATACTGCATTCCTCAAGGGAACTAAAGTCAAAAGGGAGGAGGAGTTGGGGATAGAATTAGATGAGGGGATGTGGTGTGAGGCCTTGCATAAGGTGAACGCATATTCATCATGCGTGAGACTGGGGATGATACAGTTGAAGGTGGTGCACCAGGCGCACTTAACTAGGACTTGAGTGAGTCGGTTGTTTGAGGGTCTGGAAGATAAGTGGGAGGGGCTCAGAAAATCGTGTGCATATGTTCTGGGCATGTCCTGAGCTGGTGAGATTTTGGGTTTCCTTCTTCAGCATCATGTCGTCAATTCTACAGATGAAATTGGAGCCCACTCTCCCCATATTTGGGGTGTCAGAGCTGCAGACAAGTACGTGGGTGGATGTCTTAGCTTTCGCTTCGCAGATTGCTTGCAGGCAGGTGCTGTTGAAGTGGAGGTCAGCGTCTCCACCCAATGCCTCGGTATAGCTGGGGGATCTTATAGAGTTTTTGCGTCTTGAGAAAATTAGATATATGTTAAGGGGTGCAATTGAGTTTTATAAAAGATGGCATCTTTCATTCTGTTGTTTAAAGAGCTAGTCACTGTCAGCTGTTGTGGGGGGAGATGGTTTTGTTTGAGGGTGTGTTTTGTTTTATTTTATTGTCCTGTATTAAAATCTTCAATAAAAATATATTTTTTAAAAGGAATGGTGGTGCAGACTCGAAGGGCCCAATAGCCTACTCCTCCTCTCTATGTTTGTATGTTAACCAGGAAATGCAAAGGCTTAAAATCAAAATACTTTCTAAAAGTTTTATGTACAGCAAACTAGACATTTGGACATATACATGGGGGTGACATTCAAGGGGGACAAAGTGGAACCGGTTGATGTGGTGTACTTGGATTTCGAAAAGGCAATTGATAAGGAGCCACATCAAAGGTTACAGCACAAAACAAGAGCATATCGGATGAGGTGTAACATATTAGCACAGTGTGGTATTATCACGTATTGCAGTACCCGAGAGGCTGAAGACCATTGGTTAAACCTAGGAGTTTATCATTGGCTGTTTGTATGTAGCTCCGCCCTGACAGGCGGGGTATAAGAACCGGTGCCGTCCCAGCAGCCCTCATTTTCTGTACCGAAGATGCTGGGGAACAGTTCTAGTCTATTAAAGCCTTCAGTTATGTTACAACCTCGTTTTAATAGTAATTGATTGTGCATCAATTTAATAGACTACACTTAAGCTGAAAGGATGGATCTCCGAATCAAGCCGGAGTGTCTGCAACTCAGCCCCAACGCGGAGAACTCGGCGGCGATCTTCAAGTACTGGCTGGCGTGCTTTAAAGGCTACCTCGAGACGGCCGGAGGCACACCCTTGGGAGAACAGAAACTGCATCTCCTGCACTCAAGGGTAAGCCCTGGGATCAACACCCTCATCGAGGAGATGGAGGACTTCAATGCTGCGATCGAACTGTTAAAAGGACATTATATCCGCCCTGTAAATCAGGTCTATGCACGTCACCTGCTTGCAACAAGACGGCAAAGCCCCGGGGAATCGTTGGAGGAGTTCTACTGTGCGCTACTGGTGCTGGGCAGAAACTGTGGCTGCCCGCAAGTTTCGGGGAGCGAGCACACGGAACTCCTAATCCAGGATGCCTTCGTAGCAGGTATGAGCTCCTCAGAGATCCGCCAATGGCTCTTAGAAAAAGACACCCTGGGACTTAGAGAGGCAAGGGCCCTGGCAGGGTCCATGGACGTTGCCTCCAGAAACACGCAATCCTATGCGCCCGACCGCGCGGCGACCCCCTGGGCAGTGTGGCATCCCGCAGCGGCAGCCCCACAGACTTTCCCCATGTCCCCGCAGGCCTGCGCTGTAAGATGGCCCGCTAACTCCGTTGGGCCCCGCTGTTTCTTCTGCGGGCAGGCGAGGCACCCCTGCCAGCGCTGCCCGGCCCGCACCTCCACCTGAAAAGGGTGTGGCAAGAAGGGCCATTTTGTGGGGGTCTGCCAGGCACGAGCCGTGGCCGCGGTCTCCAGCGGCGACTCCTGACCGCCGCGGCAACATTCTCTTCGGGCCCTAGGCGGCCAGCACTCACTGCCACCCCCCTATCCTAGGGCCACGTGCGACCCATGGGCGTGGCCATCTTGTTCCTCGGACACCACGCTGGACGGATGGGCGCCGCCATTTTGTCCATCCCCACCGCCATTTTGTCCAACCCCGACCACCATGTGCGACCCATGGGAGACGCCATCTTGGATGGGGCCCCAGGACCCCAGCACAGCCGACTACACGCTGCCCCATCAAAATCCGCAACTACTTCATGTGGCCTCGGTGACTCTGGACCAAACTCGACCTCGGACACTCTCAACAGCAACGACGACGGTCTTCATCAACGGCCACGAGACGTCCTGCCTGATCGACTCTGAGAGCTTTATACACCCCGACGCGGTAAGGTGCTGTTCATTTGTTACCCGCCCTGTAAACCAAAGAATCTCCCTGGCCTCCGGTTCACACTCGGAGGGGGCTGTGTATATTAAGGATGACTGTGGGTAATCCCTGATTCCTTTTTGTCATTTGTTTATGTAAACATGCGGGCTGATGTTTGGGGGTTGGTGGGAGGATGGGATCGTTGTTATTGTTATGGGGTTTGACATATCTGTTGCTGATTATTGTTTATTGTTGGTGGGTGTAACTTCGGGAGAAAATGTGAAAAAGGAGGAGAATAAAAATATTTTTTTAAAAAACTATTTAGAATCTATAGCAATTACTTGGATGAAGGGATGGAATATATTGTAGCTAAATTTGACAATAACACCAAGATAGATAGGATAGTATGTTGTCAAGAGGAGGTTGAGAATCTGCAAAGGAATATAGAAAGGTTAAGTGAGTGGGCAAAACTTTGGCAGACAGAGTATAACATGGGTAAATGTGAACATTTTGGCAGGAAGAATGGAGAAACAATATACTACTTAGAACGAGACAGAACTCAGGGGTAGAGGGATCTCGTGTCCCAGTCCATGAATTGCATAAAGTTAGTATACAGGTACAGCAAGTGATTAATAATAATAATAATAATAACCTTTATTGTTACGAGTGGGCTTACATTAACACTTCAATGAAATTACTGTGAAAAGCCCCTAGTCGCCACATTACAGCGCCTGATCAGGTACACAGAGGAAGAATTCAGAGTGTCCAAATTACTGAGGAAGGCAAACAGAATTTTGGCATTTATTTCAAGAAAAATGGAAGGTAGAAGTGCGAAAGTTGTACTGCAGCTACCCAGTGCCTTGGTGAGACCACAGAACTGTGTCTCCTAATTTGAAAAATAGATATAGTTGCTGTGGTAAACCACTGTTGCACCTGTATTAGGTGATGTAAGGTAGGAACTGTACTACAGGTTCGCCGGTAGTCCCTGCCTGCTGGCTCCGCCCAGTAGGCGGAGTATAAATATGCATGTCCTCCATTCAGCAGCCATTTCACCAGCTGCTGTGGGAGGCCACACATCTTAGAGCAATCAAGCCTCAGTTGTATCCAACTCTAGTCTTTGTTCAATTGATCGTGCCTCAATTTATTGCTCTAAGATTTTCCAAAAGATGGACCTCCGTATCAAACCAGATCGCCTGTAGCTGGATCCGCAATCAAGCGACGCCAAAAAGGACTTTAATCACTGGCTAGCTTGCTTCGAGGCATATATCAACTCAGCGACCACCCCTGTTCCGGAGGCTCAGAAGATACAGATCCTGTACTCAAGGTTGAGCTCCAACGTGTTTCCGCTGATCCAGGACGCCCCGAACTACGCCGACGCCATAGCGCTTCTCAAAGAAAACTACGCACAGAAGACGAATGCGCTCTTCGCCAGGCACATACCCGCCACTCGCTCTCAACTCCTTGGTGAGTCCATAGAAGACTTCTGGTGGGCCCTAATCCCACTCGTCCGGGACTGTGACTGTCAGGCCGTTACAGCCACCGAACATTCCAACCTTCTTATGCGGGACACGTTCGTAACGGGGATTGGGTCGGACCTCATACGCCAAAGGCGGTTAGAAGGGGCCATGCTCGACCTAGCTGAAACAAAGAAGCTAGCGCTCTCCATGACGGTTGCCTCACGTAACATTCAGGCCTACCCCACCAGCCGCGCGGCCCACCCCTCCTACCCCTCATGGACCCCACAGACGGCCACCCCAGTGGGGGCCTTACCCAGCCAGTACGCCTGCGCCACACGCCATCCCACGCACCCGGGGGTCCCCGTGTTACTTCTGCGACCAGCAGAAGCACCCTCGGCAACGCTGCCCAGCTCGCGCTGCCCTTTGCAAGGCTTGCGGCAAAAAGGAGCACTTCGCCGCGGTGTGACAGGCCCGCGCAGTCACCGCTATCGCCCCCACCCCCCTAACCTACACACAATGGGCGCAGCCATCTTCATCTCCCCAGACCACGCACAGCCAGTGGGCGCCGCCATCTTCACCTCCCCGGACCACGCGCGGCCAGTGGGCGTCGCCTTCTTCACCTCCCGGGGCCACGCGTGGCCAGTGGGCACCGCCATCTTCTCCCCCTCAGATCACGTGCGGCCCATGGGCGCCGCCATTTTATCCCCCGCAGGATCTTCAGGCGCCGCCATCTTGTCTCCCTCACGGGACATGGACACCGACAGCATTCCAGGTCCTGGGTTCCCAGGCTCCCCATCATCCAATGTCAGCGATGACTGGCCACGACTCGCCTCAGTGACGGTCGACCAGTCTCATCCGCACAACTTGGCCACCGCATCGACCAATGTGAAAATCAACGGTCATGTGACCTCTTGCCTGCTGGACTCCGGGAGCACCGAAAGCTTCATACACCCGGATACGGTAAGATGCTGCTCCCTCGCGGTACACCCTGCCAACCAAAGACTTTCCCTGGCCTCCGGATCCCATTCCATCGCAATCCGGGGGTTCTGCACGGTCACAGTCATGGTCCAGGGCATAGAATACAGCGGCTTCCACCTCTACGTCTTCCCTAACCTCTGCACTGCCCTACTACTCGGCCTGGACTTCCAGTGTAACCTCCAGAGCCTAACCCTCAAATTTGGCGGGCCTCTACCATCCCTCACTGTGTGCGGCCTGGCGACCCTAAAGGTCGATCCGCCTTCCCTCTTCGCCAATCTAACCCTGGATTGTAAACCTGTCGCCACCAGGAGCAGACGGTGCAGCACCCAGGACAGGACCTTCATCAGGTCCAAGGTGCAGTGGCTGCTTCGGGAGGGCATTATTGAGGCCAGCAACAGCCCCTGCAGAGCCCAAGTGGTAGTCGTTAAAACTGGGGAGAAATACAGAATGGTCATGGACTACAGCCAGACCATCAATCGGTACACGCAGCTCGACGCGTACCCCCTCCCACGCATATCTGATACGGTCAATCAGATTGCACAGTACCGGGTCTTCTCAACGGTAGACCTCAAATCCGCCTACCACCAGCTCCCCATCCGTAAATCAGACCGTCCATACACCGCTTTCGAGGCGGACGGTCGTCTCCATCACTTCCTCAAGTTTCCCTTTGGCGTCACTAACGGGGTCTCGGTCTTCCAAAGGGAGATGGACCGAATGGTCGACCGGTACGGTTTGCGGGCCACCTTCCCATACCTAGACAACGTCACCATCTGCAGCCATGACCAGCAGGACCATGATTCCAACCTTGCCAAATTTCTCCACACCGCCACTCCCCTCAACCTCACCTACAACAAGGAGAAGTGCATGTTTAGCACGACCCGCTTAGCCATACTCGGCTATGTGGTGGGGCCCAATCCCAACCACATGCGCCCCCTCATGGAGCTTCCCCTCCCCCACTGCCCCAAGGCCCTCATACGCTGCCTGGGGTTCTTCTCTTACTACGCTCAGTGGGTCCCAAACTATGCAGACAAGGCCCGCCCACTCATTCAGTCTACCCATTTTCGCCTGACGGCTGAGGCACAGCAGGCCTTCGCCTGTATCAGAGCCGATATCGCCAAGGCCGGGATGCACGCAGTAGACGAGACACTGCCCTTTCAAATAGAGAGCGACGCATCGGACGTCGCCCTATCCGCCACCCTCAATCAGGCAGGCAGACCTGTGGCATTCTTTTCCCGCACCCTTCATGCCTCAGAAATTCGGCACTCATCCGTCGAAAAAGAGGCTCAAGCTATCGTTGAAACTGTGCGGCATTGGAGGCATTACCTGGCCCGCAGGAGATTCACTCTCCTCACTGACCAATGGTCGGTAGCCTTCATGTTCAATAACACACAGTGGGGCAAGATCAAAAACGATAAAATCTTGCGGTGGAGGATCGAGCTCTCCACCTATAATTACGAGATTTTGTATCGCCCCAGCAAACTCAACGAGCCCCCAGACGCCCTATCCCGAGGTACATGTGCCAACGCACAAGTAGACCGACTCCGGACCCTGCACGACAGCCTTTGTCACCCGGGAGTCACACGGTTGTACCATTTCATAAAGGCGCACAACCTGCCCTACTCCGTCGAGGAAGTACGGACAATCACCAGGGACTGCCAGGTCTGTGCGGAGTGCAAACCGCACTTCTACCGGCCAGACCGTGCATACCTAGTGACATTATATCCGCCCCTTTTGAACGCCTCAGCGTGAATTTCAAAGGGCCCCTCCCCTCCACCGACCGAAACACATATATTCTCAGTGTGGTCGATGAGTACTCGAGGTTCCCCTTCGCCATCCCCTGCCCCGACATGACGTCTGCCACCGTCATCAAAGCCCTAAACACTATCTTCGCTCTGTTCGGTTTCTCCGCCTATATCCACAGTGACAGGGGATCCTCATTCATGAGCGATGAGATGCATCAGTTCCTGCTCAGCGGGGGTATCGCCTCCAGCAGGATGACCAGCTATAACCCCCGGGGAAACGGGCAGGTAGAGAGGGCAAACAGGACGGTATGGAGGGCCGTCCAACTGGCCCTATGGTCCAGGAACCTCCCAGCCTCTCGCTGGCAGGAGGGCCTCACTGATGCACTCCACTCTATTCGGTAACTGCTGTGCACCGCTACTAACAACACACCCCATGAACATCTTTTTGCCTTCCCCAGGAAGTCCACATCCGGGGTGTCACTTCCGACTTGGCTTGCAGCTCCAGGACCAGTCCTGCTCCGTAGGCACGTCCGCCTCCACAAGGCGGACCCATTGGTGGAAAGGATGCAATTGCTCCATGCCAACCCCCAGTATGCCTACGTGGTGTACCCCGACGGCTGCCAAGATACTGTCTCCCTCAGGGACCTAGCACCAGCAGTTCCACACACACACACACACCTCTCTGGCCCGGCCCCACCCTCCCCTTCCCCGGCGCTCCCAGCATTAACCCCACCAGGACCATCCGTCCTTCCCCTGCCCACGCCCGAGGATGAAGAGGATTTCGGCACGCTCCCGGAGTCACCGAACATCAGGCCAGCATCAACATCGCCGCCATGGCTACGTTGCTCCCAGCGGAACATCAAGGCACCAGACCGGTTGAACCTCTAACTGGTCCACCGGACTTCAAAAGACATTTTTTTTCTGATCAAATACTGTAAATATAAATTCATTGCTGTATATAGTTCTCCAACAACCCCGCCGGACTCAATTTTAATAGGGGGTGAATGTGGTAAACGACTGTTGCACCTGTATTAGGTGATGTAATGTAGGACCTGTACTACAAGTTCGCCGGTAGTCCCTGCCTGCTGGCTCCACCCAGTAGGCGGAGTATAAATATGCGTGTCCTCCATTCAGCAGCCATTTCACCAGCTGCTGTGGGAGGCCACACATCTTAGAGCAATAAAGCCTCAGTTGTATCCAACTCTAGTCTTTGTTCAATTGATCGTGCCTCAGTTGCTTTAGAAGCAGTTCAGAGAAGTTTCACTTGACTCATTCCTGTGAAGATGGGGTTATCTTAATAAGAAAGGTTGAACAGCTGAGGGCTGTAGGGATATTGGAATTTATGAGATTGAGACGTATTTTGAAACGTATAAGATCTTGAGTGGACTACTGGCAGGATGTTTCCTCTTATGGGGAAAAGTAGAACTTGGGGATATATTTTAAGAGTAAGATTTCTCCCTTTTAAGACAGGGAGGAAGATAATTAATTTCTCTCAAAGGATCATTGGAATCTGGAATTCTCTTCGCCGGAAGGTAGTGGAGTTTGGGTCTTTACATTTATTCAAGGCTGAGTGGATTTATTTTTGTTTGATATGGAAACAGGAAAAGTAGAATTGAGACCACAACCAGATCAGGCATGATCTTATTGACTGCACGGTGGCACAGTGGTTAGTATTGCTACTTCACAGCGCCAGAGATCTGGGTTCGATTCCGACCTTGGGTGACTGTCTGTGTGGAGTTTCCACAATCTTCCCATGCCTGCGTGGGTTTCCTCCAGGTGCTCTGGTTTTCTCCCACAGTCCAAAGATGTGCAGGTTAGGTGGATTGGCCATGCTAAATTGCCCCAAGTGTACAAAGGTTAGGTGGGGTAGTTCCGGACATTTAATGAAGCAAGAGAGAGGGGAGTCCTCCCCCCAACAATGTCGCAGGCCTCAAATTCATTGATCCTGAAACGGGAGATGGATCCGGAGCAATGCGGGTCATACAGGCCGATTTCTCTACTGAATGTGGATGCCAAACTGCTGGCTCAGATTCTGGCCACAAGGATAGAGGACTGTGTCCCGGGGGTGATAGGGGAAGACCAGACAGGATTTGTTAAGGGCAGGCAACTCAAGGCCAATGTTCGAAGGCTTCTCAATGTTATTATGCTGCCCTCAGAAGGAGAGGAGGCAGAGATGGTGGTAGCGTTAGATGTGGAGAAGGCCTTTGATCAGGTGGAGTGGAATTACCTGTGGGAGGCGCTGGGTACGTTTGGGTTTGGTGAGGGCTTTATTGACTGGGTGCGATTGCCCGATCAGGCACCAGTAGCGAGTGTGCGTACGAACCAGCTGAGGTCGGGGTATTTTAAACTACACCGAGGGACGAGGCAAGGGTGCCCCCTCTCCCCGTTACTGTTTGCTGTGGCCACAGAACCATTGACCATGGCGTTAAGAGCCTCTAGGAACTGGAAAGGGCTGGTTCGTCGCTCTACGCAGATGACCTGCTCTTGTACATTTCGGACCCGTTGGAGGGGATGGGGGAAGTAATGCGAATCTTGGGGGAATTTGGCAATTTTTCAGGATATAAATTAAACATGGGGAAAAGCGAGATGTTGCCGATCCAGGCAAGAGGACAGGAGAAGAGACTGGGAGAGCTGCCTCTTTGAATGGTAGGGAAGAGCTTTCGATATCTGGGAATCCATGTGGCCCTGATTGGGGGGCACTGCACAAATTAAATCTATCCCGGTTGGTAGAACAAATGGAAGGGGACTTTAAGAGATGGGACATGCTCCCGCTATCACTGGCGGGGAGGGTACAGAACGTGAAAATGACGGTCCTCCCCAGATTTCTGTTTGACTTTCAGTGCCTTCCCATCTTCATCCCTAAGGCCTTTTTCAAGCGGGTGAATAAGATTAATTTGGGCTTTGTGTGGGCGAGTAAAACCCTGCGAGTGAAGAAAGTGTTGCTGGAGCGCAGTCGGGGAGAGGGTGAGTTGGCGCTGCTGTGCTTCTGTAATTACTACTGGGTGGCTAATATAGCCAGGATTAGGAAGTGGGTCGTGGGGGAGGGGTCGGCATGAGAGCGGATGGAGGCGGCGTCATGTAAAGACACCAGTTTGGGAGCACCGATAACGGCACCTCTGCCGTTCTCGCCGGCCTGATACTCCACAAGTCCGGTGGTGGTGGTGGCTCTGAGGATCTGGGGGCAGTGGAGGAGATATAAGAGAGGGGAGGGAGCATCGATTTGGACCCCGATTTATAATAACCACAGGTTTGTACCGGGTAGACTAGATGGCGGGTTACGGAGATTGCAAAGGGCAGGAATTAGAAGTATGGGGATTTATTTATAGATGGGAGCTTTCATGGCTTGAAAGCCTTGGAGGATAAATTTAAATTGCCAGCAGGGAATGGTTTTAGGTATTTGAAGGTGCGAGGCTTCCTGAGAAAACAGGTGCCGGCCTTTCCGCTGCTGCCACCACGGGGGATACAGGATAGAGTAGTTTCCAGTACCTGGATGGGAGAGGGGAAGGTATCGGATATTTACCAGGAGCTTTCGGAGGCAGAGGAAACCCAAGTGGAAATTAAGAGCGTGTGGAAGGACGAGCTAGGAGGAGAGATAGAGGCGGGTCTATGGGCGGATGCCCTAAGCAGGGTTAATACCTCCTCATCATGTGCCAGGCTGAGCCTGATACAATTTAAGGCAGTCCACCGGGCACACATGATAGTGGCTCGGATGAGTAACTTCTTTGGGGTTGAGGATGGGTGTGCGAGGTGTGCGGGAAGCCCAGCAAATCATGTCCACATGTTTTGGGCATGCCCTAAGCTTAGAGGGTTTTGGCAGGGTTTTGCTAAGGCAATATCCACGATGCTAAAAACACGGGTGGTGCCGAGTCCGGAGGCAGCGATCTATGGAGTGTCGGAAGATCCGGGTGTTCAGGGGGTGAAAGAGGCCGATGTCTTGGCCTTTGCCTCACTGGTAGCCCGGAGACGGATCTTGTTAATGTGGAGGGACTCGAAGCCCCCGAGTGTAGAGACCTGGGTTAGTGACATGGCTGGGTTTCTCAGTCTCGAGAAAATAAAGTTCGCCTTAAGAGGGTGTGGTGGTATGTATTAGGGGTAATACGGTACACCATGAATGCTGAGGAGCTATTGGAGGACAGTTGCTGGGTCCCGATTGGATCTGCCTCCTACTGGGCTCCACCCAGATAGGCGGGGTATAAGAACCCGGTTTACTCCCCGCAGCTGCATTCTGTGACTGAGCTGCTGGGGAACAAGTCTGAACAAGTCTGCTCAATAAAGCCTCGATTGGAGTTCTCTACGTCTCGCCTCGTGTGTGATCGATGGTGCTACAATTTATTGAGCAGACTTGTTCAGACTTGTTCCCCAGCAGATTGATGGTGCTACAGAGGGTCAATGTTAGAGTTCACCCGGAGGTGGCAGCCGTTCGTCGACTTTCTTGGGGAAAATTAAAATGTCAGCCGATGCAGTATTCCAAGGGGGGAGGGGGTGGATTGTTGTTGTATGATTGAGGTGTGTGAAGATTGGGATGGGGGAAATGTTTATTGTTGATGTCAATGTGTTTGTTACTGTTATAAAAATGTTCAAATACCTCAATAAAATATTATTTAAACAAAAGGTTAGGTGGGGTAAAGGGTTACAGGGATAGGGCTGGGGATTGGGCCTAGGTAGAGTGCACATTCAGAGGTTCGATTCAGACTTGATCGCCAAATGGCCTCCTTCTGCACTGCAGTGATTCTATGATTTTATTGGATGGTGAAGCAGGCTTGAAGGGCCGAATGACCCACTCCTGCTTCTAATGCCTGTGTCCTATGAGAATGAAACTGACATATCATGGAACAATTCTTTTGAAATTCTAGTAATCAATCATGACAGAATAAGCTAACAACTCTACAAACAAACACAGAATTGTATTTTCAGGGCCACATCTAACGTTCAGCAATACTTATTTCTCAGAGCTTCATTAACAACCTCATTGAATAAAGTGTAAATTGAATCAGATGTAAACTTTACCCAGGTTTCTAACAGCGATGTGAGAACGGAAAGAAGAATCTTCTCACTACATCAAGTGATTTCACTGAATGCTGGCTCTGGAGGGTGTTAGGGTTGGGCGACAGTGCAACCTATGTCATATCAATGAAGGACACCGCGATTTAAAGATTTCTGAGTTCATCTGCACTTGCGCTAAATCCAGACATTGCAGTCAGAGGAAAAGATGGCGCCTGCGAATAGTTCACCGACAATATCCACCTCTAAATACCAATCATTAATTATCGCAACAGTATCTGAATAGGTGCAAGGAACCGATAGAAATCTAGGCAAAGTTCGGCAACTGCATTTTTGCAAGATTATAAGTATAAGCCCAATTCAAAATTATTTCGGAGATACAGATCTTGACTGGGATTTCTGTGGAATGCGGTGTTGGCTTTTCACCGTAGTAGGGAATATTTGTGCTTGTGCTTCACATTTCAGGCCATACCAGCACATTGTTGACATTTTTGAGTTTATTTAAGCAATTGTTATGGTCTTCCCTATTAGGAATCTGAAGACCTAATTGTTTCATTGGCCCACTGTCTAAAAGTATTGCCTTACAAATCTAACAGACCTTAATCAAATGGCAATCAAGGCACAGTTACCCAGTCAGACAAAAGGGAGGTACTCACTGTAGCTGCCAATATTGGTAATTTTACAATGTTTACTGGTTTCAGAGCTGCACCAAATTAATATTTATTGCGGAGCACTTTACAGATCTTGTTTAATTTTAACAAACTCCAATACTTACCTTAAGTTTAAATTGAAGCCACATTTCGGGAACTACAGTTTCCAGTGGGCTCTGGGATGTCAGTGCATGCGCCTGCTGGGAAATGGCCACAAATACATAGTTTGTTCATTTTCATGTCTTTCGGTTGGGAACTGGCCTTGCGGACGTGCGCAGAAAAAAAGGAAGCAAAGAAGTGAAACGGCACAAAACTGCAGGTCAGGTGACAAGGAACTGCATTGCCATCCATGAGAAGGTATCCAAGGGAGCAGGGCACAGGGAAGGGGACAGGGGGAAGACGCAAAACAAGAAAAGGTCCCAAAGCAGAGCATGGGACAGAAGGAGGTCCCTCAGTAAAGTTGCAGGCAGGACAAAGGCAGGGATTAGAGACAGATCCCATTGAGTCAAGATAAATGACCGGAACAGAGAAAAAGGTTCCAAGTTTTTTTAAAAAGCTGCGTGGATCAGATATGATCAAAGTGGGCTCAAGAGCAGCCCAGAAGACCTGAGAGGGTAGCCAAAGGTTGATGACATTGTGTACCCTTTTGGAACAGTAGTGGTCTGCTTGGCATGACCGGAGATCTAAAAGTGTACTTGGAAGATGAAGTTTGCGTGTATGCGCAGAGCCAGAGCAAAAGAATCTCAAAAGGAGAGATTGAAATCCTGGAGGAGGATCCTTGGTGAAACCGTCCAAGTGCTTGCAACATTTGGAGAGAATTCCAAGGCAACTTCTTCAAACACGGAGATTGTGAGAAAGACGGAATTTCAGTGTCTGCCTATAATATACCACGTTACCATCAAACAGGTAGCAGTCAAAGGAGCTCTGTCCAGGTACAATTGCCTGGCCCTTATCTACATTGTGAACAACTGAAATATATGAACTGGTGCCTCCAAGAATAATTTAACTCTACCATCCTGCTCTCCTTGTGGAGGTCTCACTCCTAGAAAGACGGATCACTCCGCGACAGTCAACCACTCTACCCTCGGAAGAAACTCTCCATTACACTGGGATTCTGAATTGTGGACTCATATAAAACCACAATTGGTATTCTTATTGTGGTCTGGCCCTGTACCCTTTCCTTTCACTAATCTCTCTTTTATTATATGAGTGCAAAAAGGGGTAGACATTGTGAAATCCCTTTTCCACATTTTGTGTGTGTGAAATAAACCAACACTTTTTTGTTATCTTATATTGTATTTGCTGTGCGAGTTGTTAATAGAGGATTGGAACACTCCAAATGTAAGGATTGGGGAAAATACCTATAAAGGGAGGAAATCAAAAACACTTCTGATAAAGGGCAATGAGAGAAGAAATCAGGGCTGTTTAAATTAATCCTCTTCCTGTCTGTTATATTTTATCTTCTTGAATTTGTATGTGTTTGCAAACGTATAGTTGGGGTGAAGGAATAGCGAATATTTGAATCATTTTCTTGTGTTTGCATTGAGATCTTTCCAACCTTTTTATCTGGTGTAATATAGTTAATTTTTCTTCTTCAATAAATTCATTATTCTTGATGTTAAAAGTTCATCAGCGAACTCTTTTGTGAATTTGTTCAGTAACTTTCCCCCGCAGTTTAAAAAAAAGTGCATCTATCAAGACAGGTTCCTCTCTGGCATCTGACTTATCTATAAATAATATTCACTGGAATCGTAACAATATACAAGTAACTTGGTTTTCTACTGACCAAAGTTTTTTCTTCTCACTTACTTTGTAAGATTTTAAAAAGATCTTTCCTTGCAGCATTTAAATTGAATCCCCTTGAACATATAATCATTTCTGTCAGGAAAATCAAAAGCTTTAACGGTTCTATTTTGCAATATCACTGTCATATTATCATATACTGGAAAACAAGCTAATGGGGGCGTGAGAAGCTTAATTGAATTAGAGACAGATGGACTGTAATGGTCAAACATCAGTAGGTAAAGTTGCCATAGACCTAAATGTCCATAGACAGATTTCCCTTTTGAGGGGGAAAGCTGACTGGTGGTGGTTTAACCTGTGGATCACCACACCTCAGATGAGGGGCAAGGTTGGGAAGGCGGGCCCTCGTGAATAACCTCAGCTGGTACAGGAATTGAACATGTGCTCCTGGCCTTACTCTGAATCATGAACCAAGGGCGGGATTCTCTCAGCCCGAGGCAGGGACGCGATTCTCCTCAGAGCGGAGAATCAGCACCATTGGCGCCAGCGTGTTTGGCACGACGCCAGTCGCGCGCCTCGATTCTCGGGCTGGGATGGGCCGAGCGGCCATCGTGGAAACGCTGAGTCCCTCCGACACCGTTCTAACCTGCTCTCAGTCGGCGGGACCTCAGCGTGGAAGGGTCGGGTGGCGGCCTGTGGGGGGGGGCACCGACCCCGGGGGGTCACCGATGCGGCCTGGCCCATGATCGAGACCCACTGATTGGCGGGCCGGCCTCTCTGGCTGGGGGCCTCCTTTCCTACGCGCCGGCCCCTGTAGTCCTGCGCCATGTTGCGTCGGGGCCGGCGCATTGAAGGAGGCCACTGCGCATGCGCGAATCCCGTGGCGCCCAGTTCGTGCCGGGATCGGCAGCTGGAACAGTGCGAACCACTCCAGCGGCGTGCTGGCCTCCGGTAGGGGCCAGAATAAGGCCTGGCAGTGGCCCATTCACGCCATCGTAAAACGTGACGGCGTTTACGACGGCGTGGACACTCTGCCGCGGGATGAGAGAATCCCACCCCAGGTGTCTAGCCAATTGAGCTAAAGCAACCCCACCGGCCTCAGACATTAGCAATACGGGTGTGAATGCATGTGGTTGATGTGATGATGAACAGGGAGCCACAGATGGAACTGGAAAACCCTAGCCCAAGAATAAAGTTCTCCTAGCCCTTAAATTACCAAATTAATCATTGTGAGCTGCTTTACCTCAAATAACATGGGCTTGATTTTGATGGCACGATCATATACACAGTGAATGAAAGCATGCAGCACATGCAGAAGGAAAATGCTTAGGCCCAATCGCCAGGCTTCATTATATTAAGATTTTCACCTATTATATCACAGTGACCTAGCTTGTAATTTTCAGAAGATGTCTTGGACCATTATTTAAATAATAAATGCATGTCCGAAAGGGAGGATGCATTGACTCAATTTTAAAGCTGCTTTTTCTTTAATCATCCATGGGATGCAGGTATCACGGCTCAGCCAGAAGTTATTGCCCATCCCTAATTGTCTTGAGAAGTCCATGTGGTGTAGGTATATCCATAGTGCTGTTAGGGAAGGTTCCAGCAATTCTGACCCAGCGACAGTGAGGGAATGGCAATATATTTCCAAGTCGGGATGGTGAGTGACTTGCCAGGGAACCTCCAGGTAGTGGTGTTCCCATGAGTCTCCTGCCATTCCAGATGGTAGCAGTCATGGGTTTGGAAGGTACTGCCTAAGGTGAGTTCCTGCAGTAAACCTTTAGGATATTATACATTGCTGCCACTGTGCATCAGTAGTGGAGGAAGTGAATGTTTATGAACAGGGTGTCAATCGAGCAGGCTCCTTTGTCCTGGATGGTGCCGAGCTTCTTGAGTGTTGTTGGGCTGCACTCATCCAAGCAAGAGGAGAATATTCCATTACACTTTTGTCTTGTGCCTTGGAGATGGTGGACAAGATTTGGGTAGTCAGGAGGTAAGTTGCTCACCGCAGGATTTCTAGACTCACACCTGGTTGTGTTTCCATAGTATTTATATGGTTAGTCCAGTTCCGTATCTCACCAATGGTAATCATTTGAATTTGATAGTGGGGGATTCAGTGATGGTAATGTCTTTGAATGTCAAGAAGCAATGATTGAATTCTCTCTTGTTGGAAGTGGTCATTGCCTGGCACTTGTGTGGCAAGAATGTTACTTGCAAATTGTCAACCCTAGCCTGGGTATTGCCAGATCTTGCTGAATTTGGACATGGACTGCTTCAGTATCAGTTGTGAATGGTGCTGAACACCATGCAATCATCAGCGAATAGCTCCACATCTGACCTTATGATGTGCGGACATTCATTGATGAAGCAGCTGAAGATGGTAGGGCCCAGGAGACTATCCTGAGGAACTCCTGCAGTGATGTCCTGGAACTGAGATGATTGACTTCCAAAAGCCATAACCATCTTCTTTTGTGGTGGGTATGACTCCACTAGAGGAAAGTCTTCTGCCTGATTTCCATTGATTCCAGTTTTGCGAAGACTCCTTGATGCCACACTTAGTCAAATGCTACCTTGATGTCAAGGGCAGTCACTCTCACCTCACCTCTGGAGTTCAGCTCTTCTGTCCATGTTTGAACCAAGGCTGAAATGAGATCAGGAGCTGAGTGGCTCCAGCAGAACCCAAACTGAGCCAGTTATTGCTGAGAAAATGCTGCTTGATAGCATTGTTGATGACTCCTTCCATCATCTTACTGATGATTGGGAATAGACTGATGGGATGGAAATTGATGGGATGGGTTGGATTTGTCCTGCTTTTTGTGTAAGGAGATACCTTAACAATTTTCCACATTGCCAGCTAGATGTCGGTGTTGCAGCTGTACTGGAACAGCTTGGCTAGGTGTGTGGCAAGTTCTGGAGTACAAATCTTCAGTACTATTTCTGGAATGTTGTCAGGCCCATAGCCTTTGCAGTGTCCAGTACTTTCAGCCATTTCTTAATTTCACGTGGAGTGAATTGAATTAGTTGAAATCTGGCAACTATGATGCTGGGGATCTCCAGAGGAGGCCAAGATTAATCATCCATTCAGGCACCTCTGACTGAAAATTGTTGCAAATCTTTTACAATGATGTTCTGCACCCACCCATCATCGAGGGTGGGTATATTTGTGGAGCCTCATCTTCCAGTGAGTTGTTTAATTTTCAATTATCATTCATGACTGGATGTGTCATCACTGCAGAGCTTAGATTTGGTCCATTTGTTGCAGAATCGCTTAGCTGTGTCTATCACTTGCTGCTTATGCTGTTTGGCATGCAACTAGTCCTGTGTTGTAACTTCACGAGTTTGACTTCTCATTTTTAAGTATGCCTGGTTCTGCCCTCCTGCTCTCTTCATTGAACTAGGGTTTATCCCTGGCTTGGTGGACTAGGGTTGATTCCTGGCTTGGTGGTAATGGTAGAGTGGGGGATATGCCGGGCCACAAGGTTACAAATAGTGGTTGAGCACAACTCTGCTGCTGCTGATGGTCCACAGTGCCTCATGGTTAGCCAGTCTTGAGTTGCTAGATCTGTTTGAAATCTATCCCATTTAGTACAGAGGTAGTGCCACACAACATGATGGAGGGTTTTGTCACTGTGAGGATGGGAATTTGCCTCCACAAGGATTGTGCGATGGTCACTCCTACTGATACCGTCATGGACAGAAGCATTTGTGGAAGACAATATGATGAGGATACGATTTAAAATGTTTTTCCCTCTTTTTGGTTCCCTCACCACCTACAGCAGACCCAGTGTTGCAACTATGTCCTCTCGGACGTGGCCAGCTCGATCTGTACAGGTACTACCGAGCCATTCGATGGTAATGGACATTGTAGTCCCCCAGCCAGAGTATGTTCTGCACCCGTGACATCCTCAGTACTTCCTCCATGTGGTGTTCAACATGGCGGAGTACTGATTCATCAGCTGATGGTGGATGGTATGTGGTAATCAGCACGGGGGTTTCCTCGACTATGTTTAACCTGATGTTATGAGACTTCATGCAGTCAGGGGTCGAAGTTGAGGACTTCCATGGCAACTCCCCCCTGACTGTATACCACAATGCTGAGTCTGTCCAGCTGTTGGGCCAGGACATACCCAGGAAAGGTGATGGTGGTGTCTGGCACATTATCTTAAGATTTGATTCCTTGTGTATGACTATGTCAGGCTGTTGCTGGACTAGTCTGTGGGACAGCTCTCAATTTTGGTGCCAGTGGTTTGATATGTTTGACCGACTTGCTGGGCCATTTCAGAAGGAATTTAAGAGTCAGCCACAGTGTTGTGGATCTGGAGTTACATGTAGGCCAGACCAGGTAAAGATGGCAGAGTTCCTTCCCTGAAGGACATTAGTGAGTCAGATGGGTTTTATGACAATCGGCAATGATTTCATGGCCATCATTAGATTTTTTTGTTCCAGATTTTAAAAATAAATTCATATTCCAGCATCGGCCATGGTGGGATTCGAACCTGGGTCTCTGGATTACTTGGCTCATGACAGTATGGCATAAATTATTCAAACTTTCTCTATTTTAAACAAGACTAAAAACTTTTTTACCACAGTTAGAAAAAAAGACAGCCAATAAAACCCAAATATAATCAACAAGTAGACTAAGTTTTGTTCAATTTCAAGTCAATGGAAATAAAAATCGAGAGAGACGTGAATCACACTACTGTAGAATCATAGAATCCCTACAGTGCAGAAGGAGGCCATTTGGCCCGTTGAGTCTGCACCGACCCTCTGAAAGAGCACCTTAACCACGGCCCAGTTCCCCTTCTTATCCCTGTAACCCCACTGAGGGACAATTTAACATATCCAATCCACCTAACTACAAATGCAAACTTCAAGGTGAATTCTGCACAAACCATTCCAGCACTAGCAACATCTGCACACAGCAGGTAAGAATCTCAATACTGCAAATGTTGCCTCTAATTTTTCATTCATGCCACAGTGTCAAGTGAGGTGTATGCAAGACGTCACCTGCACTGTGGGTTTTCACAATCTTTACCTTCCACTATAAATACCTTTTATTATATCAGTTAAGTAGATTATAAATGATACATTGTTTGTACCTGAAACTTAATACATAAGTATAACATTTCTCCTGATGTAAATCATCCCAAGAAATCTGAGTATGTATACTGATGAGAAATTGCACTGAAAACGGAATTAATCTTGCCTGCGGGCAATTTTTTCTTTAAACCATTAAGATATATGAAACAAAAGCCGTTTAAGAAAGTATTCACTGTTTGTTGGTATCTAGAAACGCGATTGTTTATTTTTTCTTTGCCGAAAGAAAGTTGGTCCTTTCCTCGAGATAGAAAGAATTCGCACAGGGCAACAGTTTACAAAGAACAAAGAACAAAGAAATGTACAGCACAGGAACAGGCCCTTCGGCCCTCCAAGCCCGTGCCGACCATACTGCCCGACTAAACTACAATCTTCTACTCTTCCTGGGTCCGTATCCTTCTATTCCCATCCTATTCATATATTTGTCAAGATGCCCCTTAAATGTCCCTATCGTCCCTGCTTCCACTACCTCCTCCGGTAGTGAGTTCCAGGCACCCACTACCCTCTGCGTAAAAAACTTGTTTATTCAACCGCTCCTCATAGCTAATGCCCTCCATACCAGGCAACATTCTGGTAAATCTCTTCTGCACCCTCTCTAAAGCCTCCACATCCTTCTGGTAGTGTGGCGACCAGAATTGAACACTATACTCCAAGTGTGGCCTAACTAAGGTTCTATACAGCTGCAACATGACTTGCCAATTCTTATACTCAATGCCCCGGCCAATGAAGGCAAGCATGCCGTATGCCTTCTTGACTACCTTCTCCACCTGCGTTGCCCCTTTCAATGACCTGTGGACCTGTACTCCTAGATCTCTTTGACTTTCAATACTCTTGAGGGTTCTACCATTCACTGTATATTCCCTACCTGCATTAGCCCTTCCAAAATGCATTACCTCACATTTGTCCGGATTAAACTCCATCTGCCATCTCTCCGCCCAAGTCTCCAGACAATCTAAATCCTGCTGTATCCTCTGACAGTCCTCATCGCTATCCGCAATTCCACCAACCTTTGTGTCGTCTGCAAACTTACTAATCAGACCAGTTACATTTTCCTCCAAATCATTTATATATACTACAAACAGCAAAGGTCCCAACACTGATCCCTGTGGAACACACAGTTTAATTTAGTCAGAGCAGTTTCGGAGCAGACATGAAACAGAAGTGGAAATTTTTGTAGTTTCTGGCCTCTCTATGTTATTTCTGGATTGAACTTTGCTCTTTATCTGAAAGTCATATGCTGTGATTTTCGTTTCCTCCAGCAACAACGGGATGGGAGTGTAGCCAAAATTGATAGTGTATCATTTGCTAACCTGCTCCTGCCCCAATATGACCACTGCCATTTATACCCATGGCGGATAGAAGTGTCCATTTGTTTTGGGGGACCCTACTTTGATAGGTAAATTTGAGTCTTGCGTGAATTGTCGGATTCCACAGTGACCATTCATGGTGTTTGCATGTCCAAACTACTATCCTCAAAAGAACGGTTGCAGGCTGCTCCAGCAGAGGCTAAGTAAAGGTTACTTTCAGGATCCTTCGCGATGGAGGAGAAAACTTCATGCTCTTCCTCACCCCCAAAAAGTAACTCCCAGTTCACTGCTGCCCAACTTGTTGTGAGAGAATCATATTTTGGAATCACACTTTGCAGCAGAATCAAACCACGCATTCAAACTTTGCACCTTTACCACATGTTTAGACTCTAAAGTGGACTGTTGTAACCTTAGCTTGCACAAGAGCTAGCGGCTAGCGGCCTGCTGCCGGGCTGAAGGTGGAAGAGAAAGAATTCGCTTTTGCAGTCTTTGGACTGGATGGTGTCCGAAGACCTGATGCCGGTACTGTGTGAGCAGCAGGGTAGTGCCACGATTGCCTGTGTGATTCTTTGTACTGATGTTGGTTGTTGTCTTATTGTTGGGGAATTCTATGTTTGTTATTGTATTCTTGTTGTTTATTATTTTTGACCCTAGCGGCTGGTGCTCACCAGTTGCGGCCCCTCATGTTTCTGTGCAATGGGGCTTCAGGGATGCTCCCGATGTTGGTGAGGGGACGGGTGTTCTCTCCCTCTCGCTCTCACTCTGTTAAAGCTGGTGCCGGGATGGGGTGGGTGCGCTGGCTTGAGTGCTGACGGCTTTGTCTTCTTGATTATGTGTTGGGTTTTTGGTAGGCGGAATTTACGGTTACCCTGTATTTCGTCTGGATTTCTTGCGTAGTGAAGCTGTGTTTTTTTGGGGTTGAACTGAGCCCCCTCTTGGGAGGGGAGTAGTGTTCCAACTCTGTCTCTTCTGCTGTGCCATGCATCGGTGTGTCCTTTTCCCGTGGTCTGTGCTGTTCATTTTAGCGCCTTTCCGCTGATGTGGGACCACCGTGGGTGGGGGCGGGGGGGGGGGGGCGCGGTGGCACGTGCTGGCTTGAAAGCTGGTGGTATTGTTTTCTTGTTGATTCATTAGTTTCTATTTTTGGTGTATTGTGGATGCTTTTAGTGTATTGCTGATTGCTTTGTATGAGGCTTTGTTCTTTTGTATTATGAAGTTGTTGATAAATTCAAAACATCCCCCTGCCAGAATCTCCACCACATCAATATGTGAGCTGCCTGTGCGTGCTGGTTCAGAGGTCAGAACATCTCTGCTATTGGCACCTAACAAGGAGCAGGGGAGATTCGCTTCTGACCGTCCTCTCATTTACCAAATGGCAACAGCTGGCTCGAAACCGGCTCCCTTTTCATTCTCCGTTCCCACCCTCTCCCACTGTCACTCACCTGAGGGTCACTGCTCGTGTGGCAAGTGGTTTGAAATTTGAAGCTGAAGGAGGGTGAGATTCCTGTAGAGGTGCACAGGCACTGGCTCCCATTACCCATGTCATTTAGATGAGGTTCTAAGCCTCTTTGGACCTTGTAGCTTAGCCAAACACCATGGCAATTAATTCCTCTTTGTGCAGGCAAATTTCCATCCAGTTTTGAATGATCCCAATTCTGTTTGTGCAGTACCACCTCACAAAACCAATTGGCACATAGTATAATCTAATAGTATTGTGTTAATATATTTTTATTTGGTTTTGGATGGAGGAGACAAGTGAAACCCCAGTGAGAATAAATAGCCCAGTCGTCAGGTTACAATTCATACAATCATAGAATCTATAGCACAAAGACATCTTCAGCCCAAACTGCTCCATGCCAACCAAAAAGCCCATCTAAGCTAACCCCATTTGGGCCATATCCCTCTAAACCTTCCCTATTCATGTATCTGTCCAAATGCCTTATAGAATCATATTATAATTATTGAAGACTATTTATTAAAGTAACAAAAAGACAAATATACACACAGAGGACTGCTCCACTATCAAGCAATTTAAGATGTATGAATTACTAAACACACGCAGTTTCTATAGAACGTATCCCTTGTGACAAAATATATCTACATGACCTAACTTCTGTAGGGCTTCCCTGTTCTCCAAACAACATCCAAATTGAATAACCAGCTATAGTTACCGCATGATATAAGGATGACACACAAATTTGTGAACCGTCTTTTTCTAGGTGCAGCAAATATATTTTAAAACTACTGTTCCGAAGGTTTACTGCACTGCCTTGGCTCTAAGACTTAGAAGCTTGTTTTGGCCTCAGGCTTGGTGGCTGGAAACTGGCTTGACTGCTTTCTGAGACTACGAGATGGTAACTGCTTCTCCTGGCTTCTCAGTCTGAGCAATTATGCCTTTGTTGTTCTTTGATTATACCTTCTGTGTATTTGGCTATCTGCCCCATCAACTTCCTTGTCTATACATTAACATATGTATAGCTCAGGGACCTTTCCAATCGTCTATAATCTGTTTCTCCTCCATAAACTATTCACACTTGATTATTAACCAAACTTCTGTTCTAAATTCATTACCGGGAGACACATATACCAATTGAGTACTATCTACTGCTGTCTCCAGGCGGATTCATGACAAGTTCCAGTCATGGATACGATGCAACAGCCACATATCTCAGCTTGAGCAAGTCTAAAGCCTGGTCTGATAACCCTGAATGTGCCAACAAAGAAAGGGCAACAAAAGACCCCAGCAAAAGGACAGAACAATCCCAGAGGGAAGAAAACAAAAGACCTCAGGGAGAGGGAGGCAATATTCAAGTAAAACACAAGATGGTTGCCAACCATGTTAGTGCAATGAAATATATGAGTCAAAGATAAATATTCTGAGGGACAATATTCACATCAGAGCTGAACTCGAAGAGTTGAAGGGCAAGAATCCAGATGAGTCTGTATCTTTGAAAACACATGATAAAATGAAGTGTTCAATGAACCAAGCTGTGTGAGATCTGAACAAACAAATTTCAGGGACAACACAAAGGTACCAGGAGGAAAGAATGATCCACAGCTACACAAGTGGCAACTTGAAGTGGGAGTTGAATAAACTCAGCTAAATGTACAAGTGCAGCTGCAGGCACATGCACTCAACCTGTGCAGCTGTTCCTTCACGTCAATTGGGTGGTCGGGGAGAAGGAATCTCACCAGCTGTACAGAGTACAGAATTCCCCTCAATACCAGCAGTCCATGAGTCCCCAACAATGGCAATGGAATAACAACAGTCACCAAGGCAACAAGGACCATTAGAGCAATACACTCACTGGACAAAGAATATCACCCAGAAGAAGCGTCAATGCACGTATGTTCCATGAAGAGATCTGGATGGTTTAAAGACAGAGCAATGCTGAGCAATAGGGATTGACTAGTAGAGCAAACAGTTAACACATGAGAACAGTGGGTCTAGAGTGGTTAACAGAATCATGCATGCAAATTTGTCTTTTGTTCACTAGAAAGAAGATGTTTTTGTATCTTTGATTCAATATAAAAGGAGATATGTTTGGATTTTGCAATGTAACCAGTCTGATTGGCATCTCAGACTTTCAATAATCATGTGACCATGCAATGATGCTGCCTCTGGAGGCAGACATCTTAAGATTAGTTCAATAAAGCTTCTCACAGAAACACACACTAATGAAGACTGCTGCCCTTCTACTTGCAACAGGCACAGATATTGAATGCGATTCTATGTCCTCGTCACGCCCGACTTCGGCTTCCCATGAGATCCACGACGCTCAAAACACCTTGGCACTGCCAGAGTGCATGGATGGTACTGCCACGGTGTCCAGGTGCCAGGTTGGCACTGCCTGGGATTGTGCCCAGGTGGGTCTTACCAGGTAGAGGAGGGGTGAGCGTGGGTTCCTGGTGGTCTCCCCAAAATTGGGGATGAAGGGGGCGGTCAAGAATGGGTGGGCTGAAAGGGGGGAAGGTCGGTGCACATACATCTTGGTATATCCTAATTCCTTCCTACCTCGAGTCCCGATTCACTTAGGAATCAACATTAAGGTTAACCACAACTAACAGTTTGATAAGATAAAACATTAATATTACAACAAGCATTCAGTTAGTCCTTCTGTTTACAGAAAGCGTTTGATTAAAGATTTAGTTTACAGCAGACATTTCATTAACCACTGAGTTTATAACACCTTTGATATTAAGTTTACTGTCAGCGTAATGTTGTATGTTTAGTTTACATTCAGCGATGTATCAATTGTCTTTATTATTTGCATTTATTATTACACATTGAACTTACAGTTGCCAATGGTTTAAGCATTGACATAGAAGTTATTAGGAGCAGCACGGTAGCACAGTGGTTAACACTGTTGCTTCACAGCTCCAGGGTCCCAGGTTCGATTCCCGGCTTGGGCCACTGCCCGTGTGGAGTCTGCATGTTCTCCCTGTGTCTGCGTGGGTTTCCTCCGGGTGCTCACGTTTCCTCCCACAGTCCAAAGATGTGCAGGTTAGGTGGATTGGCCATGATAAATTGCCCTTAGTGTCCAAAAAAGGTTAGGTAGGGTTGCGGAGATAGGGTGGAGGTGTGGGCTTAAGTGGGGTGCTCTTTCCAAGAGCTGTTGCAGACACGATGGGCCAAATGGTCTCCTTCTGCACTGTAAATTCTATGATTAAATCAATAAGCATTTACATTATTCCTGGCACAGTTAGACTTTGCCTTTCTAAGATTCAGCTAGAGACTAGAGAATAATTCACCCTGAGGCTGCCGCCATATGGCTCACGAAGTTCAATTATTCCAGGGTCCTTCAGTAGCTTGACTTTATGGTCCCATTGGTTCACTTTTTCTGGATATTTACAATGGATCACCATCTGCAGTCATCTCTATATTTTTATCTGTATTTTGACCTAGCTCCTTGATTCATTTTTTTACTCATTCGTTTTTAGGATGACCTGGAAATAATGTCCGCAGATCTCTGAAGGTAGCAGGACAAATAGATCAGGTGGCTGAAGTGGCAAATAACATACTTTCCTTTATTAGTGAGGCATCAAAATATGAAAGCTAGAACAGCAAAACAGCAAAACAAAAGTTAGATCACAGCTAGAGTACTCGACACAATAATGGTAAGGATGCGATCACACTTGGGAGGACAGAGAGGAGATCTACAAGGGTGTTGCCAGGAGTGGAGGATTTTAGCTACGTGGAAAGATCGGATAGGCTGAGGTTGTTATTTTTGGAACTAAGGAAGATGAGGGCAGTTTTAATTAAGGTGTATAAAATTATACACCAAAAAGGGCCTTGATGGAGCAGATACAAAAGACATATTTTCCTTAGCAGAGAGGTCACTAACCAATGACCATAGAGTGAAAACAACTGGCAAAATGATTGCAGAGGAGTTGAGAGGAAACTTTTCACCCAGAGGACAATGGGGACCTGGGCCTAATTGCTCTAAACCATTGTGTTATTCAAAAGATATTTGGACCTTCATTTTAAGAGCCATAACATCAAGACTGCAGACCAATAACTTGCAAGTACCACTAAGGCTGGCAAAGGTGCAATGTGCTGACTGGCATCATCCAGTTCCATAAATATTCTATGTTTCTATTGCCCAAAACTCCTGATCAGACTCTGAACCCCTGGGTTCAATATTGATCAGACAGAAAACTCCCACTTTCCTGGCTTCCAATCCACGATACAGAAGCACTCCCTCAGTGCAGGAATCCTCGCTGGAGAACAGCATAGAGAATCAGTGCAGAAGCTTTACCCCATTTCTACAGCACCAGCTGCTGTAGTGTGATAAGTATTTTAAAATCCCCCAAATCCCAGTGTGTTAGTGAATGAATGTATGAGTGAATGGGTGAGTTAGTAGGTGTGTAAGTGGGTGAGTGAGTGAGATAAGTGGATAAATGACTAAAAGCTGGGTATGGTGTCAACTGGGTGGAGTGACAGCTGGCTGAGTGGATAGGTGGGTTTGGGGAGTTGTGAGTGGGCCGCTGGGGGAGTTGGGGGGTCAATGGGGTTAATTGGGTGGCAAATTGTCCAGTTACACTCTGAGTTATCTGTCTAACATTTCATGGGTCATTATTCAGGTAAGTAAGTCCAAACTGCCCGAAGTCTCCAAGACAGAGACATTTTTGGAGAGTCCCAGAGAGCAGGGGAATTGCCCATCGGAATTTCAAATTTCTCGGGCAACTTCCATGGAGGCAGTGCATCAGGACTTCTGCTCTCTCAATATCTCTGATTGTGCCAAACCTTAACTTTGACGACCAACTCTACTTGATGGTTGGGATTACGACATTGATTGATTTGACTTAATGAAAGTTCCTGGCTCATTTTGCTTTATTAGTGGATTCCATCATACTGGCATAGTTGCAGTTACACATTTTTACTGGCTTGCACTTTGGGCTTCAGGAGCAATTTTAACTCTAGGGGGTTTACCATGCGCTTCTTTTGTCAAATTTCCTCTGAGGGCAAATGATCTACATGACACCTAGTCTATATTTTTCCCTTTGGCTGACCATAGAGCCCTACTGTAGTAATGTATGCAAGGAAGCGGGAAAAAGAGAAGCAGCAGGTATGAGAGAGAAGACACCACAATAAAGTTTTGTTTGTTTATTGAGTGTTCCTGAGTGTCGTTCTCCAAATACACAACAACGCCCATCTCCAGTCTTCACTGGATAAGCAAATTAACCTAGTCTCTTTGAATCATAGAATTTACAGTGCAGAAGGAGGCCATTTGGCCCATCGAGTCTGCACTGGCCCTTAGAAAGAGCACCCTACCGAAGCCCATACCTCCACTCTATCCCCATACCTTCACCCTATCCCCGTAATCCAGTAACCCCACCTAACCATTTTTGGATATTAAGGGCAATTTAGTATGGTCAATCCACCTAACCTGCATATCATTGGACTGTGGAAACCGGAGCACCCGGAGAAAACCCGCAGACATGGGGAGAACGTGCAGACTCCGCACAGATAGTGACCCAAGCCGGGAATCGAACCTGGGACCCTGGAGCTGTGAAGCAACTGTGCGAACCACTGTGCTACATTGCTGTCCTATTTGCAGGAACTTCAATCACGTACTTCTCCTTTTCACCTCAATGACTTTTCACCATGATCTCTAAGATTCATGCTTTACGTAGCTTAACTCATCTTCACTTTTTCTTGCTTTTCTCTTACTTTTCTATTGATATAAAGCTTAAGCAAATTAAACCTTGTCCGAGGAATATGTTTAATGACTAATGCATCAAGTGACCAACCTGTTGTAGACTGTGGAGTTATTCTGTAAGAGAACAGAAAATTGCCTAACCTGTGTAGAGGAACCTGTGCAGAGGAACAGGCCCTTCGGCCCTCCAAGCCTATGCCAATCATGATGCCCTCACTGAAAACAAAACCTTCTGCCCTACTCAGTCCCTATCCCTCTATTTCCTCCCTATTCCATCCAGATGCCTCTTAAATGTTCCTAATGTGCCTGCTTCCACCACACACTCTGGTAGCGCATTCCAGGCACCCACCACTCTCTGTGTGAAAATCTTACCACGCACATCTGCCTTTAACTTTCCCCCTCTCATCTTTTAATGACACTTCCACCCTTGGAAAAAACCTCTGACTATCCACCCTGTCTATGCCTCCAATAATTTTGTAGACCTCTATCAGGTCTCCCATCAGCCTCCATCTTTCCAGTGAAAATTATTTGCTAGCGTGTCACCCAGCAAAATACTTCTATAACCAGCTTTTCTCAATCTGAACACTTCTTCCTGCAGCACCATTGAATACTGGGTGCTATGGTGGTATTAGAGGGTGTTTCACTCAATATGACTCAGAAATCCTGAAACTATTCTGACGCAAACTGTGGACCATAATCTGACACCAAACATCTGGCAATCCATAAGTTGCAAACCAACTTCTCAAAACCGCAATAGTTTTGGCACTTGTGGTATTGGGCATATACTCAACATTTATCCACTTGCTATAGCTATTGCCAAAAAACAATTACGCCTTCCCTTCCACTTCAAAGAAATCTATGTGTACTTGTTCCCATGGTTTTCTTGTGTTTGACCATGGAATGAAAGGAGCTTTGATTTGATTATTTCTCATTCTGAGACACACTTCGCAACTTTTCACCAACTCTTCAATATCTGCATAAACCTTTAAATATAAAAAATGACTTTCTACTTTTTCATATGGACTATTCTTGATTTCTCTTGAAGAAGTTCCTCTAACAATCAGTCTCTGAACCCTGTCAAAATAATGCGTCTTAAACCTCATAGGTGACAACCTTGATTACATTCAGTTCATTTCTATGTGTGGAATACTCCTTCAATTTCTCATCTTCACGGTGTTTAGGCCAACTATTCATGACACAATGGAGCACTTTACTGGGCAACACATCCTTGCGTGTTTCTTCACTAATTTCCCTGGCAGGCACTGGTATGTTATTTGTGCATGTAAAAATATCCATGTTAACTCAAACTTAGTTGCTAAAAGTGAATCAATCATGGGAAATCTTGAAAGAATATATTTTGCAAGATATGCTGATATTTAAAATATTTAAAATCATACTGATGGGCCATCAAAATCAACACCCCTCTCTGAAGCCAAGCTGCCACTAGGGATGGTATTCCTTTCTTTGAATCAACTATCTTTTTAAAATTATATGGGTGTCACTGGCTTGGCCAACATCTATTGCCCATTGTCCAGCATTTGTTGCCCATTTATTGCCCATCTCCTACTGCCAATTCCATGGCTCTAGCCTCCTTTCACGTCAGCTCATGCTTGATGCAATCTCATTCTTGCTTGTGCCATAATATGAGTCCAGGTTCCCATGAATTTCAGAATAGTTCATCGTACTGGGGTCTCCTGGACAAAATAGGTTTGACACCACCTCAAAAGCATCTGGCTCCATCATGGTGAGGAAAACATTTACTTCACCCTCATCTCCTATTTTATTCACTTTGCATAAATATATATTTTTTTCTTCTTTTAATTAAATTTAGAGTACCCAATTTTTTTTTCCAATTAAAGGGCAATTTAGCGTGGCCAATCCACCTAACCTGCACATCTACAAATATGTAACTCTTGTTCATAATTATACTATTCTTGGTGTTGTATTCCCCCATTGTCCTATGCCACTAGTGCCTTTCCTAATTATGTACCTTACTGACTCACTGTGCACCTGAATACAATAGTGTAAGGGACCTTCCTGTTGATTCCCTTTTTCCCCTTTCTTTATTTTTGCTGTTATCATTTTGATCCACGGATGCTTAATGGACATACACCTTTAAGTTGAATAGGGCAAGTGAGGTAGTCAAAAGGTACAAAAGAGAACACTGCTATCTTCCGGACATCAGAACTCAAATTTTCCAGCACCCAAGAGGTCGGCAGGACTCCATTCGATTGGTTGGCTGATGGCCAATGAATTGGCCAAAAGGCCATATTCTGCCCGGTCATAGGCAGTGACTGGATCCTACTCCAGTGGGATGAGTTTCTGAGAACGAAGGAAGGGCCGTTGGCTCCTGGATTCTCAGAGGAAAGGACCTACTCTCTTTTGTCTCTCTTTCTCCATAAAAGCTGCATAGTTGTGCAGAGACCTGAATTAATCTACAGTGAAAATCATTACAGATTGAAAGCAGAACTATTGAACTGACAGCCTGAAACAAAGACTCTTAATCTTTTATTTATTATTTTTACCCGCTACTTTTCCCCTCTGTGTTTGTTTGTCTGCCTTGTGTGTGTGTGTGTGTGTGTGTGTGTGTGCGTATCGAGGGTGGGGGCGATTTAAAGAAGGGGGGTAGGAATTAGATTATAGTTAACCTGTTGTATTTGCTGCAATTTAATCAAAGTTGTCGTTATTAATAAAATTAATTGTGTTTAAATTTACAGACCTGGTGGCTGTAGTTATTGGGCAGTCAAGGGCCAAATACCTTCAGTGTTTTTCTAAGAATTATTTATTAATTTCAATTGTGTAGGGACTCCGGGTTAAGTGGGGCTGGAATTGACCATGCACTAGCCCAGGGGGTTGTAACAATATGCACATGGAGAATCTTTCAAATTGCTCAAACATCTCAAAATTAACTTTAGAAGTTCCAATAATTTTGCGACAATGTTCTTCAGTCCTTAATTTATTAAACAAAAAGTAAAAAATAATTCCACCTTTATCCTTATCGCCTTCTTTCCATTGCGTTTTGTACTATGACTAACACATGTTCAAATGCAGGCAGTATTGTTGAACTCAGTATATTTACACCTCCCCAACAGAGAGCGGCATGGTGGCAAAGTGGTTAGCACTGCTGGCTCACAGCGCCAGGGACCCGGGTTCAAGTCTGGCCTTGGGTGACTGTCTGTGTGGAGTTTACATGTTCTCTCCCTGTCTGCGTGGGTTTCCTCCGGGTGCTCTAGTTTCCTCTCCAGGTTAGGTGGGGTTATGGGAATATGGTGGGGGAACGGGCCGAGGTGGGGTGCTCTTTCAGAGGGCTGTGCAGACTCGATGGGCCAAATGGCCTCCTTCTGCACTGTAGGGATTCTATGGTTCTAGAGAGGCAGTAGAGAGGGCTCTACACCACACCTGCTTCTTCTAATGTGCAATGCTCATTAGCCGGTGCCACCACTTATAACTGTACTGTGTGGCCCACTGAGTGGATAGAATCTTCAGAAGGCATCTCCTTCTCTGAGGTGTGGCTGGCTCCAATGTCCTCTCCAGCACCACCTCTGACACTGGCTCTGTGGGAGTCACAAGAGTGCAATTCACAACATATCCATGCATCCCCTTCCTCCTGCCTGCATATGCTCCTGAATGTCATTTGGTCATATGGGCCACACAGGTGTCAGTGATAAGCCAACAGACAAGGAGTTGTGCCAGTAATCAATACATCACTCAGTCTATCTGGGATTCACATCCATTTCACCATTGGTGACAGCTTGACCACCAGCCTGTTAATCCTCATTGCTTCCTCCTCCTCGATGCTATATTTGTGAGGAAAAATCATCTCCTCTACCCTTATGAGCTCTGATAAGACCATAAGACATAGGAGCAGAATTAGGCCACTCGGTTCAATGAGTCTGTACCGCCATTCAATCATGGCTGACATTTTTCTCATCCCCATTCTCCTGCCTTCTCCCCATAACCCCCTGATCCCCTTAATAATCAAGGCTCGTAAACCTTCTTCTCCCACAAAATCACAAAGAAAGAGTCTCACACAACATTCCCACCTCTGCTATGCTGGTAAATCTGCACAATTTTTAATGGTCATCAATGTGGTACCGGGATCTCTGGTTCTGACATTCAGCCATTCAGGTTGGCATTGCTTTGTGCACAAGTGATTGGCAATGGTCGTCTGGCGTGTGACGCTCTGTCTTTAGTCACACGTTGGTTCTTGTTGAGTTCCTGTGCATCATTCTTCCATGACACATATCATGGCCACCATATTGTACATGAAGGGCTGCCACCTTGCCAACATGCATGCCACTCACCTCATGAGGTTATTGAAGATGTTCCAGCACCACATCCATGTTCTTGCAGCAATCCTTCAGTTGCAAAGCTCTCTGCCACCTCTAACCAAGGTATTACATGAGGCTGGCTGCCCTCCTCCTTCTGTACTCTGGGGGAAGGACCTGCCCGCTGGTGCATCTCCAGGAAGGTGTCACTAAACTGAGGAGCAACTCTTCCTCACATTCCTTCAAATTCTCCACACAATGCCTTCTGCTGAACCTCTAAATCATTTTTCGTGTTCAGCCAGTATGAAGGCTGCAGTCTGCCCTTAAAGATGGTGTTCTCAATTGAGCTGCGGACACCGACATCTGTCTGCCAACTGTAATTCCTCAGCTTTCCCACACGTTTGCGGTTAATTGCTCAAATGGCACAAAGAGATTTGGGCATGGGGAGTCATGGCCTGGAAATGAATCCGCTGTCAGAACCATGCTCAAACAATAAAATCTATCCCATTAAATCAGTTTCTCTCTCCACAGTTGTTGCCTGGTCTGCTGAGTACTTCTAACACGTTTTGGGTTTATTGCTTCGTCTTGGATGTTGTAAATAGACTTTCATGTTGTTGCAGCTGCGTCCAGGCAAGCTAGTGCCTAGTAGTTGGTGCAGAATCTTTGCAGAGACAAGAGCTGAATCACTCACTGCAGAACACCCAAGAGCTTCCTGAGGAATGCAGTGGTGTCTTGGGACTGAGATGATTAGTCTCCAAAAACCACAGCCATCTTCCTTCGTGCCAGTTATTACTCCAGCCATAAGTGATTTTCCTTCTGATCCCACTTAACTTCAGTGGAACAGCTGAGCTTGGGTCTTGGGTTATTAGCACGACATAGTATCTAGAGGAGACTGGAAAGGATCACCGACTTGACACTTCAAACTGAAGACGTTTGTAAACACGGCAGCTTTGTCTTTTGCGCTCATGTGGTGGGCTGGTCATTGAGTCTCAATTTACTGAGGTCTGCTCACTGGCCTTGCTGAGTGCATGCAATGTGCCCAACACTAGGTTTCAGCATGATTAAGTGTGCTCTAATTTCTAGACCAGTAAGTCTAATATTCCATATATCTTGTGACTGAAATCAACTAATTCAGCCTGGACTACAGATGAAACCAGGGATCACACTGGTCTATTCAATTTAGCACCACATGGTATGAGTAATTGAGTTATCTAAAAAGTTCTAGTTCCCTTTCACAACTGTGTATAGATTACAGAAAATAAGATGTGTTTTTTTAAATATCTTGCACTTTAATTTGATATAAAGTTGAATTACATAGGTAGTAATTGGCATCATGGTGGCACAGAGGTTAGCATGGATGCCTTACAGCGCCAGAGACCCAGATTTGATTCTAGCCTTGTCTGTGTGGGGTTTGTACATTCTCCCCGTGTCTGTGTGGGTTTCCTCCGGGTGCTCCGGTTTTCTCCCACAGTCCAAAGATGTGCAGGTTAGGCAGATTGGCCATGCTAAATTTCCCCTTAGTTTCCAGGGATGTGCAGGTTAGGTTACGGGCGGGGGAGTGGACCTAATTAAAGTGATTTTCCGAAGGGTCGGCCCAGACTCGATGGGCCAAATGGCCTCCTTCTGCACTGTTGGGATTCAATGATAATTCCTGATGCTGGACCTTTTGCTGTTTATAATGTGGATTTCCTCATTTATATTTTAACTCATGTACAACCCATGTAAACAAAAAGGATTCCAAATCTTACAGGATGTAAAAAAAAGCCTCATTCATTCTGTTCAGTAATATGCTTCTGCTTGTAATTCTGCATCAAGCGAATAGTGGCTTTTTAAAAAAGAAGAATGAATTGAACATTGAAATTCAGGATTGGAGCAGCTATGGACTGTTGCCAACATATAGAGTGGGTGACACAATAAACATAAGAGGACAAAACACAGTGTGACAAACAGCAAAGTCCATTATTTCAGTAGTAATATATGCAGCATCAAACATCGGCCCTTTTGAGCGATCGCGAACGGAGCGGCCGCAGCAAAGACGCTCCCACACAGCCACAAAATCACGGCTTTTTTGGGGGGGTTTTCCCGGGGAATTTTCAAAAAAATAAAAAATTCCTTAGGCCCCGCAAATTCGGCCCTGCCCAGGTGCCAAAGCTCCGTTCCACGGAGCTGGAGAGGGAGACGGGAAAAAAAGGAGAGACTGGCCCCAGTGAGCTGCACGTGGAGGAGGAGGGGGGATCGCTCAGAAACGGCCTGAAAGGCGGAGCACGGAGAGGATCACAAGAACAAAATAAGAATTTTAAAATTCAACCTTCCTTGTTCCTCTCCTGCAAATTTTTGTAAAAAAAGAAAAACTTTTTTAAAGGAGGGGGGGGGGGGGGAAATTTCAATACAGAAATCCCTTTTTATTAAAAAAAATCGTTTTTAAAAGGAAGGCACAGACAGAAATATGCCTCCAAATAATAAATTGAGGGGATGGCGAGATGTAAGAAGGGACAGCAGCGAAGGCGAAGGAAAAAAGCAGGAGCTGCGGCCGCGCAGGCAGACGACCCCAAGGGGCGAGGCGGAGGTTCAGGCGAATCAGGAAGCGGAAAAGCTGGCGAGCCGAGCAGGAACAGGACGCGGCGACCATCCCCCCCACCCCGCACAGGGGGAGGAATGGAGAAGCGTGCTGAAAACGGAAATAAACGCCATAAAGGAGGAGATAAAAACGGAGATAAACGCCATGAGGGAGGCATTCAGGACGGAGCTCCACACAATGGTGAAGGAGATGCTGGCGGAGACAACAGAAAAAATGCAGCGAACCATCGATGGCCTGGAAAGGAAGGTGGAGGTGCAGGAGAAAACTATTCAGGAGTTGGAGAGGGCCGCCTCGGACCAGAGCGACAGGATGGTAACTCAGGAAACCGAGGTGAAAAGACTGGTAACGACCCGGGGAGCCTAAGAGGGAAAGTGGAGGACCAGGAAAATAGGTCCAGACGGCAGAATGTTAAAATAGTGGGTCTGCCAGAGGGGATGGAGGGCAGAGATCCAACAGGCTACGTCACCCAAATGCTGGGCAAGCTAGCGGGAAGGGAGACATTTCCAATCCCCCCAGAAATCGACAGGGCACACAGGTCGCTCCGACCCAGGCCCAAAGCCGGGGAGCAGCCCAGAGTGATTATCATGAAGCTGCACAGGTTCCAAGACAGGGAAAAAATCCTAAAGTGGGCCCGGCAGACGAAAGCGAGCACGTGGGAAGGGAAGACCATAAGGGTGTACCAGGACATTGGGGCGGACCTGGCCAAAAGAAGGGCTGAATTCAACAGGGCCAAATCAACACTCTACAAAAGTAATGTGAAATTTGGGATGTTATTCCCGGCCAAACTCTGGGTAACATTTGAGGGGAAGGAGCCGTTTTTTAACACCCCAGCGGCAGCGGAGGAGTTCATTAGAGCAAACAAACTGGGGGAGGGACAGCCACATCGGCCATCATGAAAGCGACGGGGATGGAAAAGAAAGGAAGAATCAGAACAAAGAGCAGCGGGCAGACCGCAAACAGAGACAATAAGATCACGAACTGTACACACGTGTTTGGTGCACTGTGCGGGACTGTGCGAACTCGTACCCGGGCTCGTTCCACCTCTCAATGCAATGGGGGGGGCGAGCGAAGCAAGGTGAATGAGGTGAAAAAGGCGGACAGGAGGGTGAGACAAGGGCTAGCAAAAGGAAGGTAAAACAGGACCAGAACAGGGCAAGTACTGGGAGGGGGCCACCGTGCTAGCGAGGGGGGCAGGAAGAAAGGAGGGCCGCGGCGCGCTTCTCAGGGGAGAGGGAGGGCCTGGCACAAAGAGAAGGGAGGGGCAGGGCCGAAGGGGGGGGGGGGGAAGAACACAGGGCGGGGACAGAGGAACAGGGACTAAGGTGGGGGGGGGAGAGGAGTCGGGGGGAGAGCGCAGAACAAAAGAGAAGCAAAGGGAAGGATGAGGTAGATAAGCAGCACGAACACAGGCCTTGGCAGGCATGGAGCAGGGCGAGGAACCAAGACAGTGCCACAAACAGCCACACGAGAGGGCTTCAGGATGAAGGGAAACCCTGGAGTGCAGGGGCGCAGCCACGTGGCGTACACACAGCTGGCGGCCATGGTGGGTGCACCCTGGACAAAAGGAAACCCCGGAGCCCTGGGGCCTGACCTCATGGTGAGAGCGGTGACCGTGGCCATTTTGTACGGCCCCCTAACGAAGGGAAACCCCGGAGGGCAGGGGCGCACCCACCAGGTAAGTATGGGTGACCCCACAGGACGGAGGGCTCAAAAATCCGCCAACAGGATTGTTACCTGGAACGTAAGGGGACTCAACGGCCCGGTCAAAAGATCCAGAGTCTTCACCCACCTAAGAAGCCTGAAAGCAGACATAATCTACCTACAAGAGACGCACCTGAGGGAGAAGGACCGACTGCTGGTAAGGAAGGGCTGGGTGGGATGGACATACCACTCATGCTACCGGACGAGGGCTAGGGGAGTAGCAATATTAATTAGTAAGAGGATGAGGTTTACGGAAACCAAGACAGTTACGGACCCAGGGGGACGGTACGTCATGGTCAGCGGTGTCCTGGAAGGGGCACTGGTCGTACTGGTAAATGTGTACACTCCCAACTGGGACGACACAGAATTCATAAAGAAGACCATGGCAGAAATCCCCGACCTTGACACACTCCGACTGATCATGGGGGGCGACTTCAACTGTGTACAGGACCCACTGACCGACCAATCAAACCCCAGAGCAGGGAAAAAGACTGGCATGGTGAGGGAACGAGGAGCATTTATGGAGCAGATGGGGGTGGTGGACCCATGGAGGTTCCTGCACCCAGGAGAGAAGGAATTTTCATACTTCTCACAAGTACACAAGGTATGCACCCTTATCGACTTCTTTGCAGTGGGGAAATCGGTGCTTCCAGGGATCACGGGAACGGAGTACTTCACGATCGTTATCTCTGACCACGCTCCACACTATATGGATGTGAGGTTGGAGACAGGCCGTGCCCAGCGCCCCACATGGAGGCTGGACACGGACCTCCTGGCCGACAAGGGCATCTGTCAGAAAACATCGCGGGCCATAGGTGACTACGTGAGTAACAACCAAAATGCGGAGATCTCACCCTCCACATTCTGGGAGGCACTGAAGGCCGTGATTAGAGGAGAGATCATAGCCTACAAGGCAAGCAGAGATAGGGAAGAGAGGGTGGCCAGGCAACAACTGGTGGACTCCATCCTGGAAGTCAACAGAAAATACTCCGAGGCCCCGACTGTAGGGCTGCTGGCGGAGAGGAAAAAGCTGCAAATGGACTTTAACCTGCTATCCACTAGGAAATCAGTGTACCAACTCCGTCTGACACGGGGGACCTTCTACGAACACGGAGACAAGGCTGGCCGCCTATTGGCTCACCAGCTGAGAAAGCAGGCAGCCACAAGGGAAATAGCACAGGTAAAGGATAGCGGAGGCAGACTGGTAACAGAACCAAAGGAGGTCAATCAGGCATTTGAGACCTTCTACCGGGGACTGTACACCTCCGAGCCCCCCAACGGGAACGCGGGGATGAAACTGTTCCTCGACAGACTGGAACTACCAGTTGTGAGGTAAGACAGACAAGCGGAGCTGGAAGCACCAATAGACCAATAGCTCCATGCAGGCGGGGAAGGCACCAGGACCCGATGGGTTCCCGGCGGACTTCTACAAAATATTTGCACCAGTCCTGGCCCCACACCTAAGGGACATGTTCGCGGACTCACTGGCAAGGGGCACCCTGCCCCCAACGCTAGCGCAGGCCACAATTTCACTGATACCCAAAAAAGATAAAGACCTTACGGAATGCGGATCATACAGACCCATTTCACTGCTGAACGTGGACGCGAAAATACTCGCAAAGGTCCTGGCCAAAAGGCTAGAGGGCTGTGTACCAGAGGTGGTCGCAGAGGACCAAACCGGCTTTGTCAAGGGTAGGCAGCTCACAGCGAACATCAGGCGGCTGCTGAACGTAATAATGACCCCCCTCTGGAGAGAGAACACCAGAGGTGATCATCTCCCTGGATGCAGAAAAGGCCTTCGACAGAGTCGAATGGAAATATCTCCTCGAGGTACTGAAACGGTTTGGGCTAGGAGCGGGGTTCACCGCCTGGGTGAGGCTCTTGTACAACGCTCCCAAAGCGAGCGTCCGAACTAACACCACCAGCTCTAAATACTTCCAGCTGCAAAGAGGAACAAGACAGTGCTGCCCCCTCCCCACTCTTGTTCACGCTAGCCATCGAACCCCTGGCGATAGCCCTGCGGGACGCGAAAAGCTGGAAGGGAATCCGGACAGGACACAGAGAGCACAGAGTTTCACTCTATGCAGATGACCTGCTGTGGTATTATCAGGTATTGCAGTACCTAAGAGGCTGATGACCATTGGTTAAACCTAGGAGTTTACCATTGGCTGTTGATACGTAGCTCCGCCCTGACAGGCGGAGTATAAGAACCGGTGCCATCCCAGCAGCCTTCACTTTCTGTACCGAAGCTGCTGGGGAACAGGTTCTAGTCGATTAAAGCCTTCAGTTATGAAATCACTTCGTCTTGAGTGTAATTGATCGTGCATCACCTGCTCCTCTATGGCTCAAAACCACAGGAGGGACTGAAGGCAATACTGCAAATTCTGAAAGAGTTTGGAACCTTCTCGTGCTACAAACTTAACCTGGGCAAAAGCGAGGCATTCCCAGTGAACCCAAACGGGGGAGGGAGAGAGCTGGAGGGGCTCCCGTTCAAAACAGCCCAGAACAGATTCTGCTCCCTGGGGATCCAGATAGCCAGAGACTGGACACAGATCCACACGTGGAACCTGACCAGCCTGGTGGAGGAAGTAAGAAGAGACCTTCAATGGTGGGGCTCACTCCCACTCTCCCTGGCGGGGAGAGTGCAGACGATCAAGATGTACGTACTGCCAAGGTTCCTCTTCCTGTTTAGATCCATTCTGATCTTCATCCCCAAGGCCTTTTTCCAAAACGTAGACAGTCTAATCATGGCGTTTGTGTGTGGGGGGGGGGGGGGGGAGGGGTAAGAACCCAAGAATCTCAAAACAGACACTGCAAAGAAGGAAAATCAAAGGGGGCTTGGCCTTACCAAACCTACAATACTACCACTGGGCAGCAACGGCAGAAAGAGTGAGGGGATGGGTACAAGAACCTGACACAGATTGGGTACAAATGGAGGAGGCATCGTGTAAAGGAACGAGTCTCCGGGCCCTGGCTACAGCAGCACTCCCATCCCCCTCAACAAGATACACAACAAGCCCAGTGGTAGCGGCCACGCTGAGAACATGGACCCAGCTCAGACAACACTTAGGGATAACTAAAATGGCCCCCATGGCCACTATCTGCGGCAATCACAGATTACCCCCAGCCATGCTAGATACCACCTTCAAAAGATGGAGGCGGGACGGGGGCACATTGACAGTCGGGGACTTCTACGTAGGGCACAGACTGACGACACCAGACGAACTGATGAGGAAGTGGAGGCTAGCAAAAGGACAGGAAGTGAGACACCTCCAAATGAAACACATCCTCCGCAAAGAGACAGTGGGGTACCCTGGCGCCCCAGAAAGCACACTACTAGAGGACCTGATAGGCACAAGCAACGAGAAGGGGGGGCTAGAACAAAGAACAAAGAACAAAGAAATGTACAGCACAGGAACAGGCCCTTCGGCCCTCCAAGCCCGTGCCGACCATACTGCCCGACTAAACTACAATCTTCTACACTTCCTGGGTCCGTATCCTTCTATTCCCATCCTATTCATATATTTGTCAAGATGCCCCTTAAATGTCCCTATCGTCCCTGCTTCCACTACCTCCTCCGGTAGTGAGTTCCAGGCACCCACTACCCTCTGCGTAAAAAACTTGCCTCGTACATCTACTCTAAACCTTGCCCCTCTCACCTTAAACCTATGCCCCCTAGTAATTGACCCCTCTACCCTGGGGAAAAGCCTCTGACTATCCACTCTGTCTATGCCCCTCATAATTTTGTATACCTCTATCAGGTCGCCCCTCAACCTCCTTCGTTCCAGTGAGAACAAACCGAGTTTATTCAATCGCTCCTCATAGCTTATGCCCTCCATACCACGCAACATTCTGGTAAATCTCTTCTGCACCCTCTCTAAAGCCTCCACATCCTTCTGGTAGTGTGGCGACCAGAATTCAACACTATACTCCAAGTGTGGCCTAACTAAGGTTCTATACAGCTGCAACATGACTTGCCAATTCTTATACTCAATGCCCCGGCCAATGAAGGCAAGCATGCCGTATGCCTTCTTGACTACCTTCTCCACCTGTGTTGCCCCTTTCAATGACCTGTGGACCTGTACTCCTAGATCTCTTTGACTTTCAATACTCTTGAGGGTTCTACCATTCACTGTATATTCCCTACCTGCATTAGCCCTTCCAAAATGCATTACCTCACATTTGTCCGGATTAAACTCCATCTGCCATCTCTCCGCCCAAGTCTCCAGACAATCTAAATCCTGCTGTATCCTCAGACAGTCCTCATCGCTATCCGCAATTCCACCAACCTTTGTGTCGTCTGCAAACTTACTAATCAGTGCAAACTTACTAATCAGTAAGCTATGTGGGAAAATATATAGACAGCTACTGGACAGAGCCCGGACGCCACTGGACGAGATCAGACAAAACTGGGAGGACGAACTGGGACAGAGGTAGGATGGGGACTCTGGAGTGAAGCACTGAGCTGCGTGAGCTTCACCTCCTCCTGCGCAAGGCTAAGCCTAATGTAGCTCAAAATGGTGCACAGAGCGCACCTGACCAGAACCCGAATGAGCAGGGGGGAGGGGTGTGTGTGTGTGAACGGGGAAGGGGGAGGAACCATAGACCGATCCAGACGGCAATGAAAGGCACGTAGGGTCAGTTAAACGAAGGACAAACTAAACCTCTGTATAAAAAAGGAAATTAGCGCAGGCGAGAAAAATGTGATGTGTATATATACAACTGTTTATAAATATGAGAAATGCCAATAAAATGATTTTTAAAAAAACATTGGCCCTTTTCAGTGAAACACTGTACATGAATGGAACTTAAATAAATATTGTATTTGTAATCCAGTGTTTCCTGGGTAATCCAATGGCAGTTAGAATTACCTCTTTATTTAGAATATACAATGCATGCATATTTTATATATACATACAGATTTTTTTATCGGTATAATTGAATCCAGAAAATCAGAGGTAGACCATTGTCTTGCTATTGTGTGACTTCAGTGGCCTGCTGAAGAACAGGATTGATGTATGCTTTCAGAAAGGTCATCTGTCAAATCTCTCATCTGCAGGAGGTTAATGAAACTACAAGGCACTTGCAAGGAGAAAGTAATTGACAAATGTCGGCAACTCTGTAACTTTTTAAAACAATGATTCATCCTTCTAACGGTGTTGGCCCATGTATTCTGCTATCTGGCAGAATGTGGATGGAACGTAGACCTTTGCTGCCCAACAAAGTTTATTCCCCCCTTCAGTATTCAATAACAAGCACCTCAAATTCAATGTCATTGTGGTGTGGCCTCCTGTGCCATTGCTTCGTGGTGATTTTACGTGTCCCCCAATATCAAGGTACTGGGTCACATCACTGGATTTATCAAGTGGCTCATTTGTTTAAATAAATCTGTTAAATCCATCTTATATTAGCTAGCATAAGTTGGAACATGCAGCTTCCAGAGGCAGACTGACAAAATCCAGGGAAATTGATCAATTTTCAATAAAAAACAGAAATCTTGAATTTATGTGGCATTTTTTACAAACATCGGACGTCTCAATGTGCTTTGCAGACAAGTGTAGACACTGTTGTAATATAGGCTTGGTGCCAGTCTTTTTGTGTGCAACATATTCCCACACATAGCAATGAGATAATGACCAGATAATGTGTTGTTCTGATGTTGATTGAAGGATAAATATTGACCAGGACATCAGGGATCATTTCCCTCCTCTTCTTTGAAACAAACCCACGGTATTTTATGTTCAGCTGCGAGAGTAGACAGTTTAACACCTCATCAATTTCTAGATGGGTTGGAGTACCCGAGGTTAGGGGAGGGGGACAGGGCTACATTAGAAGGAGCGATAGTGGAGCAGGAGATAAAGGACGCAATTGGGAGGATGCAGTCGGGGAAGGTGGCAAGGCCGGATCGGTTTCCGGTGGATTATTATAAGAAATTCAAGGATAAGCTGGCACCCCTGAAGGTGGGGATGTTTGAGGAGGTGATAGGGAAGGGGTGTTGCCACAAACTTTGGGGCAGGCATCGATTTCCCTGTTGCTAAAAAAAGATAAGGATCCGACGGAGTGAGGGTCGCATAGGCCCATATCGCTTCTGAATGTGGACGCAAAAGTATTGGCGAAGGTACTGGTGGGTAGGCTGAAGGAGTGCCTCCCGAAGGTGATAGGTGAAGATCAGACGGGGTTCGTGAGAGGGAGGCAGCTCTTTTCAAACGTTAGAAGGGTATTGGAATGTCGTTATGGCACCAGTAGAGGGGAAGGAAACAGAGGTGGTTGTGGCACTGGGTGCTGAGAAGGCGTTTGACCGGGTAAAATGGAGGTACTTGATGGCAGTTCTGGAGCGGTTTGAGATTGGACCAAGATCTGTGACCTGGGTAAAGCTACTATATAAGGAGCCGAGGGCGAGTGTCCCCACAAACAACATCAGCTCGAGATACTTTTCTCTCCACCGTGGGACTAGGCAGGGATATCCTATGTCCCCCCCCTTGTGTTTGCACTCGCGATTGAGCTGTTGGCCATCGCATTGAGAAGTTCGGAGTTATGGAAAGGAATAGTGCGGGGGGATAGAGCATAGGGTGTCCTTATATGTCGATGATTTGCTGTTATATGTGTCGGAACCGAGTGTTTCGATAGGGGGAATATTGGAATTGCTTCGAGTGTTTGGGTCTTTCTCGGGGTACATACTAAATCGAGACAAGAGTGAGTATTTTGTGGTGTCTTGGCCGGGGGTGGGGGCAGGGGTGGGGGGGCTGCCATTCCGTAGGGCAGGGGCCACTTTAGGTACCTGGGGTGCAGGTTGCCCGGGAGTGTGGGGTGCTCCGCAGGTACAACATTTCTAGTTTGGTGGGGAGAGTGAAAGCTGATCTGGCAAGGTGGGATGGTCTCCCTCTGTCACTGGCAGGTCGGGTACAGGCGGTTAAAATGAATGTGCTGCCGTGATTTCTGTTTATTTTTCAATGCCTGCCGATTTTCCTGCCGAAGGCTTTTTTCAGAGAGATTGAGGGAAGGATTACTTTGTTCATATGGGGAGGGAAGGTGGCCAGAGTTAGAAAGGTGCTGCTACAGAGGGGAAGGCAGGCAGGGGGTTTGGGTCTTCCGAATCTGATGTATTACGACTGGGCGGCGAATGTGGAGAAGGTGCGGAGCTGGGTCAGAGGGGGTGATTCCCAGTGGGCCAGAATGGAGGAGAGTTTGTGCAGTGGGTCGGGATTGAAAGCACTAGCAACAGCGCCGCTCCCGATAGCCCCGGGGAAGTACTCAGGGAGTCCGGTAATAATAGCTTCATTGAGAATTTGGAGGCAGTTTCGCCAACACTTCGGGTTGGGGGCAGGGTCAAGGGAAATGCCGATTTGAGGGAACCACAGATTTGAGCCAGGGATGTGGATTGGAAATTTTCGGAAATGGGAGGAGAAGAGGATTAAGACACTAAAAGATTTGTTTCTTAGGGGTCGGTTTGCAGGGCTGAAGGAGCTGGAAGCGAAGTATGGGCTGGAGCAGGGGGAAATGTTTAGATACATGCAGGTTCGAGATTATGCCAGAAAGGAGATACAGAGCTTCCCGGTGGAGCTGGCCTCCACATTGCTGGAGGAGGTGCTGACGACAGGAGGACTGGAGAAGGTTCTGGATGATAATGGCATAGTGTAGGTTAGATGGCTTTTGTTTCGGTGCAACATCGTGGGCCGAAGGGCCTGTACTGCGCTGTATTGTTCTATGTTCTATGTTCTAAGGGGGTAGTGTCAGCAGTTTACGGAGCTATTTTGGAGGAGGAGAAGGCACCACTGGAAAGGATCAAAGCAAAGTAGGAGGAAGAGTTGGGAGAGGATATGGAGGCGGGGTTCTGGTGTGAGGTGCTCCGGAGAGTGAATGCCTCCTCCTAGTGCGCGAGGTTGGGGCTGATACAGCTGAAGGTGGTATACAGTGCACACCTCACGAGGGTGAGGATGAGACGATTCTTTGAAGAAGGAGAAGATGTGTGTGAACGTTGCGGGGGGGCCCCGCTAATCACGTTCATATGTTTTGGTCATGTCCAAAGCTAGAGGATTACTGGAAGGAGGTTTTTAGGGTGATTTCTAAAGTGGTGCACGTGAAACTGGACCCGGGCCCCCGGGTGGCAATATTCGGGGTGTCGGACCAGCCAGGGTTGGAAACGGGTGGGGAGGCAGATGTTGTAGCCTTTGCCTTGTTGATTGCCCGAAGGCAAATCCTGTTGGGATGGAGAGCAACCTCTCCACCCTGTGCCCTGGCATGGCAGGGGGACTTGTTGGAATTCTTGACTCTTGAGAAGGTTAAGTTTGAACTGAGGGGAAGGATGGAGGGGTTCTACAATTCATGGGCATTATTCATCGTGCACTTTCAAAAACTGGATAACATCGAACATTAGTTGGGGGGGTGGTTGGGAGGGTTGGGGGGAGGTGGGCGGTGTGTGTTGATGGTGACTATGGATGATTCCTGATTCCCTTTTGTCATTTGTTTATGGGAACATGCGGGCTAATGTTTGGGGTTTGGTGGGAGGATGGGATCGTTGTTATTGATATGGGGATTTACATATTTGTTACTGATTATTGTTTGTTGTTGGTGGGTGTAAATTTGGGAGAAAATGTGAAAAAGGAGAATAAGTTTAACATCTCATCCTGAAAGACAACACCTCTGACAGAGTAGCACTCCATCAGTACTGCAGGGGAGTATCAGCTCTGTTTTTTGCTCTCGAATGGGGCTTAAACGTGGAACCTTGTGACTCAGAGGTGCGAGAATCTACCAACTAAGTCACGGTTGACAATTAAGTCAAGTAAAATAAAGAGAATTAATATCTTAGTATCTAAAACCCTCATTTAAACCATCCTGGGGATGTTCCGTGGATCACAGAGAGATGGAATAGGTTGTGAGGAACTCAAAGAGAAAGCATGTTGAAGACCCAGAAGTAACAGGAACATCTTGAGATTCTGTGTAAGCAAGAGAGAAGTGACCTCAGTAATACATTGTGAACAACATGGGGCAGGAATGTTGAGTGCCTATTGCACCCGATTCATATAATTCTCAGAATTAAGAAATTATCAAGTTCACTTGTGCAGAAATGAAAATGAAGAGAAAAAATAAAATGGTAGTTGGACTTGGGCAAATTCTCAACAGTGCTATCTAGTGGCAGGAAATCTGCAACTACACCATGACAAGCAACTATTTACACAGGGGAAATTCTTATTAAAAATGTTTGCACACATAGTTTCAATTGTGTATGTTAACATATAAGCATTTTTGGAATATGTCAAAATACTGTGTTCATGCCCGGTGTAACACTTTTACAGCAATGAGACATCCTGAATGTGCGTAAAAATGTAAATGTTAATAATCTTTATTGTCACAAGTAGGCTTACATTAACACTGCAATGAAGTTACTGTGAAAAGCCCCTAGTCGTCACATTCCGGCGCCTGTTTGGAGACACAGAGGGAGAATTCAGAATTCTCAGCTGGTACGGGAATTGAACCTGCATTGCTGGCCTTGTTCTGCATCACAAACCACCTGCCTAGCAACTATATCAGTGATTTTGCTCGCTTTTCTGTACATTTTTATGAGAAATATTTATTGCGTTACTGGGTATATACAATGTGCGTCAAAATCTTTGTGCTGAGTGTTGCTAACTTTTGCTCTGTTTTATCACCTTTTGAGTCGGCAGGTATCTTGGTTCAAGTCCGAGTAATGATCAATAATCCAATGCACCGATTAGTAAGGTTTAAATCAAAGCACATTTATTATACACAGTAATCGCTACTCATGCACAAATTCTACTTCTAAGCTACTTCTTACAATTAACAGGCCTATACTTAACTTGGAACTGGCCCACCAGGTCAGGGAAACGAATGGCCTTTCGTTCGAGTTCTGAGCCTGTGGGATTCGAAGTTGGTACAGATTGGTAGCTAGGAGCACCCTTCTCGTAGCGAGCGTTGAAGTAAAACTTACTGGATATCGTCGGCGGCTGAACCGGTCACTGTCAAGGGTTGGTTCGTGTTGCTGAGTGACCCGGTCAAGAAGAACGATTTGAACTTGGGCTTGATTCTTATAGTCCCCAGGGGCTTCCCGCCTTTCGGGGCGGACCCTGTACCTGGTTCCAAGTGATTGGACTTTGTCCCAATCACTTGGTTCAATTTTCTTCAATGCTGGAGTGGTTCCCTGATCGATGGGCGGTCCTGAGGTGGTCGTTCACCTCCCTTTGTGTAGGCTCCTGCTGGTGCCAAAGAGTCTGGTTTTGCTTTATGTGTCTAAATGTTGCTTATTGTTCCTGGGGATTGCTCATTAATATGCAGATGGCCGGTGTTTTGTTATGCTGATGGTTGCTGGTATCGATCTTGTCTGGCCTTTCCAGAGGTAAATACACACTCAACCTGCAGCTGCTCGTTTGTGTCCTGTTGGCTGACTTTCCCATCAGCCTTTGTCGTTCGCCATTTTAAATCGGGAGTTAGCCATTCTAAATCGGGAGTTAGCCATTTTAACTGGCTACATGAGTAAAATGTTTTGCAATAATTCTAAATCAAGATAAAGTAATTTCTGGCTTGTTCATAATTATTATCATGATTTTGTTCACCAATTTGCCCAGAGTAAAATTGCATCTGCAATTTGGTCTCAAGACGCAGAATTCATAAAGTTAATGTGAATGATCTTGTATTTATTTACTGGAGAGCTACAGATGCCCCACTTAATACTAATGAATATAAAGTGCAATAAACATTGATTCTTCAGCTAACAGGTTTTGCTTGTTTGCAATTGGCACGGTGACACAGTAATAAAAGCAGAAAATGCTGGGCATACTGTTCTGGTGTTGAATACACAACGTAAAACGTTGGAATCTATCTTTTCTGTTTTAACCGTCAGCTTTGGTTTGTTGGTAATACTATTGTCCCTGAGCCAGTTAAGCTTCAAGTTCCGCTCTGCCGCATAAAATATTGATTGGCCCTTCATTGCAATACTGACGGAGGACTGCACTGTTTGAAATGCTGTCTTTAGGATGAGTTATTAAACTGAAGACCTGTCTACTTCCTCAGTGGACATCAAAGATCCCTTGGCACCACCAAAAAAAGATGATATGGTCAATTATTTCATTGCTTTTTGTAGACAGCAAATTGACCAACATGTTTCCCTCATTGTAAGTGACTACACTTCATAAGTTGGTTGTGCAATTCTTCGGGGTGCCATGAAAACAGCAATAAAATGGAAGTTCTTCTATTGTCCAAAATTATGTCAACCAGAAGTTTCAAGCATTTGCAAGGTATATGTAGATATATCAACAGAGATTATTAGTCCCATCTGGTCTTGGTTGACTCATAGATTTCATAGAATTTACAGTGCAGAAGGAGGCCATTCGGCCCATCGAGTCTGCACCGGCTCCTGGAAAGAGCACCATACCCAAGGTCAACACCTCCACCCTATCCCCATAACCCAGTAACCCCACCCAACACTAAGGGCAATTTTGAACACTAAGGGCAATTTATCATGGCCAATCCAGCTAACCTGCACATCTTTGGACTGGAAGGAAACCGGAGCACCTGGAGGAAACCCACGCACACACGGGGAGGATGTGCAGACTCCGCACAGACAGTGACCCAAGCCGGAATCGAACCTGGGACCCTGGAGCTGTGAAGCAATTGTGCTATCCACAAGGCTACCGTGCTGCCCTACAGAGCAACATAAATATCGGTTCATTGATTCTTTCAACATGCTGACATTGTGGGCGGAATTCACCGGAAAGATTTCAAAATGTGGTAGCAAGTGGGAACTGTCGCAAACTTCCCGGTGCTCAGCCCGGCGACCCCAGCACTGCAATGCAGCATTAATTAGTCCACTTAAGAAGGCCCCACGGGCTTCATGCTGCGAATCATGGCTCGCCAGCCAAGTCGGTGGGACCGTACTCGCCACCGACAAGAGTTACAAGTTAGCCAGGAAGGACCTAAAGAGAGAACTAAGAAGAGCCAGGAGGGGACATGAGACGTCTTTGGCAGGTAGGATCAAGGATAACCCAAAAACTTTCTATAGATGTGTCAGGAATAAAAGAATGACTAGGGTAAGAGTAGGGCCAGTCAAGGACAGTAGTGGGAGGTTGTGCGTGGAGTCCGAGGAGATAGGAGAGGTGCTAAATGAATATTTTTCGTCAGTATTCACACAGGAAAAAGACAATGTTGTCGAGGAGAATACTGAGATTCAGGCTACTAGACTAGAAGGGCTTGAGGTTCATAAGGAGGAGGTGTTAGCAATTCTGGAAAGTGTGAAAATAGATAAGTCCCCTGGGCCGGATGGGATTTATCCTAGGACTCTCTGGGAAGCTAGGGAGGAGATTGCTGAGCCTTTGGCTTTAATCTTTAAGTCATCTTTGTCTACAGGAACAGTGCCAGAAGACTGGAGGATAGCAAATGTTGTCCCCTTGTTCAAGAAGGGGAGTAGAGACAACCCCGGTAACTATAGACCAGTGAGTCTTACTTCTGTTGTGGGCAAAGTCTTGGAAAAGTTGATAAGAGATAGGATGTATAATCATCTGGAAAGGAACAATTTGATTAGAGATAGTCAGCACGGTTTTGTGAAGGGTAGGTCGTGCCTCACAAACCTTATTGAGTTCTTTGAGAAGGTGACCAAACAGGTGGATGAGGGTAAAGCAGTTGATGTGGTGTATATGGATTTCAGTAAAGCGTTTGATAAGGTTCCCCATGGTAGGCTACTGCAGAAAATACAGAGGCATGGGATCCAGGGTCATTTAGCAGTTTGGATCAGAAATTGGCTAGCTGGAAGAAGACAAAGGGCGGTGGTTGATGGGAAATGTTCAGACTGGAGTACAGTAGCTAGTGTTGTACCACAAGGATCTGTTTTGGGGCCACTGCTGTTTGTCATTTTTATAAATGACCTGGAGGAGGGTGTAGAAGGATGGGTGAGTAAATTTTCAGATGACACTAAAGTCGGTAGAGTTGTGGACAGTGCGGAAGGATGTTACAAGTTACAGAGGGACATAGATAAGCTGCAGCACTGGACTGAGAGGTGGCAAATGGAGTTTAATGCAGAAAAGTGTGAGGTGATTCATTTTGGAAGGAATAACAGGAAGACAGAGTACTGGGCTAATGGTAAGATTCTTGGCAGTGTGGATGAGCAGAGAGATCTCGGTGTCCCTATACATAGATCCCTGAAAGTTGCCACCCAGGTTGAGAGGGTTGTTAAGAACGCGTACGGTGTGTTAGCTTTTATTGGTAGAGGGATTGAGTTTCGGAGCCGTGAGGTCATGTTGCAGCTGTACAAAACTTTGGTGCGGCCGCATTTGGAGTATTGCGTGCAATTCTGGTTGCCGCATTATAGGAAGGATGTGGAAGCATTGGAAAGGGTGCAGAGGAGATTTACCAGAATGTTGCCTGGTATGGAGGGAAGATCTTATGAGGGAAGGCTGAGGACTTCCGGTTGCGGCAATGCCTAGGTAGGTCGCACGTTCGGCTGCTTCCGCCGGGAACGGACTTTTGGGCTCTTCAGAGGGGCCACAACGGCAATTGTTCGACGACTTCCAGTGTGGGAAGGTGACAGCAAGGTCCCCCTGTCAGTATATGGATTGGACCAGGAGTGGAGCGGTTAAAAAAGTCATCATGGTGCAGCGGAAAGTGCGACGGAGGAAAAGCAAGATGGCGGCGGGTGGAGACCAAGCAGCGTGGGCGCAGTGGGCGCAGGAGCAGCAGGAGTTTCTTAAACGCTGCTTCGAGGAGCTGAGGACAGAAATGCTGGCACCAATGAAGGCGGCAATTGAGAAGCTTGTGGAGACCCAGAAGGCCCAAGGGGCAGCGATCCGGGAGGTGCGGCAAAAAGACTCGCAGAATGAGGACGAGATCTTGGGCCTGGCGGTGAAGGTGGAGACGCACAAGAGGTGGGCGGAAAAATTTGAGGACCTGGAGAATAGGTCGAGGAGAAAGAATCTACGGATTCTGGGTCTCCCTGAAGGAGTGGAGGGGCCCGATGCCGGGGCATTTCTGAGCACAATGCTCAATTCGCTGATGGGCGCAGGAGCTTTCCCGAGGCCCCTGGAGCTGGATGGGGCGTATCGGGTCCTGGCAAGCAGACCCAAAGCCAACAAGCCGCCAAGGGCGGTAGTGGTGAGGTTCCACCGCTTTATGGACAGAGAGTGTGTCCTGAGATGGGCAAAAAAAGAGAGGAGCAGCAGGTGGGAGTACATGGAGATCCGAATTTACCAGGACTGGAGTGCGGAGGTGGCTAAGAAGAGGGCTGGTTTTAACCGGGCTAAGGCGATGCTCCATCGGAAGGGGGTGAAGTTCGGGATGCTGCAGCGTGATTGTGGGTCATGTTCCAAGATCGGCACCACTATTTTGAAACGCCTGATGAGGCATGGAACTTTATCCAGACTGAAAGGTTGGACTCAAACTGAGGGTTTGTCGTGGGGGGATGTTTACTGTGTTTACTGTGTTTGGGGAATGTTCTTTTTGTTTTGGTGCTGGGTGGGGATGGGTGAATGGATTTGATGTGGGGGCTGTGGGAGAGAGTGGGCGTCGGTGTTGGAGGTGCAGGGCCCCGCGGAGGAAGTGGGGGGGTGGAGGCCCGGGGATGGGGAGTTGTGGTAAGGCCGCAAAAAGGAGCTGCGCCAGAGGGGGCGGGGCCGGCTCAGGAAAGCGCGGGCTTTTTTCCCGCCTTAGGGAAGGATGGGGGTGGGGCCGGGGGTGGGGGGTGGAGCTGGAGAGGAGCGCACACTGACTGCCAAGGGGTGGGCGGATTCTCACACTGGGGGGTCGATGGAATGGCGGGAGAGGCCAGGGTCAGCAGACATCAGCTGACTTACGGGAGAGTTCATGGTGGGAGCAAAATGGCTAGATGAGGATCTAGCGGGAGAGAGGAGGGGGAGGGGGGAGGGGAGGGGAAATGGGTTGCTGCTGCATTGGCCAAAAGGGAGTTGGAAGTAGGAGAGGTAGTCGGGGTGGGAGTCCGTCGCCTGGGGGACTGGAGGGTGCGGGAGGCACGGGCACGTGGCTGGCCTAGAAAAGGAGCTGGCTAGTCAGCATGGGGGGGAGTGGGGGGGCGCGAGTAGCGCCCCGATCCGGCTGATAACTTGGAATGTAAGGGGCCTGAACGGACCGGTCAAGAGGGCTCGAGTGTTTGCGCACTTAAAGGGACTGAAGGCAGACGTGCTTATGCTCCAGGAGACACATCTGAAGGTGGCAGATCAGGTTAGGCTGAGAAAGGGATGGGTAGGGCAGGTCTTTCATTCGGGGCTCGATGCGAAGAACAGAGGGGTTGCAATACTGGTGGGGAAGCGGGTGTCGTTCGAGGCAATGAATATTGTAGTGGATAATGGAGGTCGATATGTGATGGTGAGCGGTAGGTTGCAGGGGGTGCGGGTGGTACTGGTTAAGGTATCTGCCCCGAATTGGGATGATGCCGGATATATGAAACGCATGCTGGGTCGGATTCCGGATCTGGAGGTAGGAAGCTTGATAATGGGGAGGGACTTCAACACGGTGCTGGACCCAGCACTGGACCGTTCTAGGTCCAGGACGGGTAAGAGGCCGGCTGCGGCCAAGATGCTCAGGGGGTTAATGGACCAGATGGGGGGAGTGGATCCATGGAGGTTTGTCAGGCCGCAGGCCAGGGAATTTTCCTTCTTTTCCCATGTCCGTGGAGCCTACTCCCGGTTAGACGTTTTCATTTTGAGTAGGGCGCTAATCACGAAAGTGGAGGGAACGGAATATTCGGCCATAGCCATCTCGGATCACGCCCCGCATTGGGTGGAGCTGGAGTTGGGGGAGGAGAGGGACCAGCGCCCGCTGTGGCGCCTCGATGTGGGACTGTTGGCGGATGAGGGGGTGTGCGGGTGGGTGCGGGGGTGTATTGAAAGATACTTGGAGGCCAACGACAACAGGGAGGTGCAGGTGGGGGTAGTTTGGGAGGCGTTGAAGGCGGCGGTCAGGGGAGAGCTAATCTCCATTAGGGCCCACAGGGAGAAGAGAGAGAGAGGAGGGTGGGGGAGATTTTAAGGGTGGACAGGAGGTATGCAGAGGCCCCCGAGGGAGTGACAGAACCTCCAGACAGAATTCGACCTGTTGACCACGGGGAAAGCAGAGGCACAGTGGAGGAAAGCGCACGGGGCGGCGTATGAGTATGGGGAGAAGGCGAGTCGGATGCTGGCACATCAGCTTCTTAAGAGGGAGGCAGCGAGGGAGATTGGTGGAGTCAAGGATAGAGGGGGGAATACGGTGCGGAGTGCGGTGAGAATAAATGATGGATCAGCTGAGGTTCCCGAGGGTGGAGGAGGAGGAGGTGGCTGGTTTGGGGGTGCCGATTGGGCTGAAGAAGCTGGTTAAAGGATTGGGGAGTATGCAGACGGGGAAGGCCCCGGGGCCGGATGGGCTCCCGGTTGAATTTTACAGGAAATACGTGGACCTGCTGGGCCCGTTGCTAGTGAGGACATTTAATAAGGCGAGGGAGGGGGGGACCTTGCCCCCGACAATGTCCAGGGCGCTGATTTCTTTGATCTTGAAGCGGGACAAGGATCCATTGCAATGTGGGTCATATAGACCAATCTCGCTCCTCAATGTTGACGCTAAGTTGCTGGCGAAGGTGCTGGCTATGAGAATTGAGGACTGTGTCCCAGGGGTGATTCATGAGGACCAGACGGGATTTGTGAAGGGTAGGCAGCTAAATACAAATGTGCGGAGGCTCCTCAATGTGATTATGATGCCCCCGGTGGAGGGGGAAGCGGAGGTAGTGGCAGCTATGGACGCGGAGAAGGCCTTTGATTGGGTGGAGTGGGAGTATCTTTGGGAAGTGTTGCGGAGGTTTGGGTTCGGGAAGGGGTTCATCAGTTGGGTCAGGCTGCTATATAGAGCCCCGGTGGCGAGTGTGGCTACGTACCGGTGGAGGTCGGAGTACTTTCGGCTGTATCGGGGGACGAGACAGGGCTGCCCCCTATCCCCCTTGTTGTTTGCACTGGCAATTGAGCCGCTGGCCATGGCACTGAGGGAATCCAGGAAATGGAGGGGATTGGTCCGGGGGGGGGAGGAACACCGGGTGTCGTTGTATACCGATGACCTGTTGTTGTATGTTGCGGATCCAGTGGAGGGGATGGCGGAGGTCATGCGGATCCTTAAGGAGTTTGGGGACTTTTCGGGGTATAAACTCTACTTAGGGAAGAGTGAGCTCTTTGTAGTGCACTCAGGGGACCAGGGAAGGGGGATAAACGAGTTACCGCTGAAGAGGGCGGAAAGGAACTTTCGGTACCGAGGGATCCAAGTAGCTAGGAGCTGGGGGGCCCTGCACAAGCTCAATTTGACGCGGTTGGTGGAGCAGATGGAGGAGGATTTTAAAAGATGGGATATGCTGCCACTCTCACTAGCGGGTAGGATGCAGTCGGTCAAAATGACGGTCCTCCCGAGGTTCCTCTTTGTGTTCCAGTGCCTTCCCATTTTGATCCCCAAGGCCTTTTTCAAATGGGTAAGCAGGAGCATCATGGGATTTGTGTGGGCAAATAAGACCCCGAGGGTGAAGAGAGTGTTTCTGGAGCGTAGCAGGGACAGGGGGGTTGCTGGCACTGCCGAATTTGTGTGGCTATTATTGGGCTGCCAATGTGGCAATGATCCGCAAGTGGGTAATGGAGGGAGAGGAGGCAGCGTGGAAGAGGCTAGAGATGGCGTCCTGTGTGGGCACGAGCCTGAGGGCGTTGGTGACGGCACCGTTGCCGCTCTTGTCGACAAGGTACACCACGTGTCCGGTGGTGGCGGCGACGCTGAAGATCTGGGGGCAGTGGAGGCGACACAGGGGCGAGGTGGGAGCCTCGGTTTGGTCACCGATTCGGGAGAATCATCGGTTCGTCCCGGGAAGGATGGATGATGGGTTTCGGAGCTGGCATCGGGCAGGAATTAGAAGAATGGGGGACCTGTTCATTGATGGGACGTTTGCGAGCCTAGGAGCGCTGGAGGAGAAGTTTGAGCTACCCCCGGGATATGCTTTCAGGTACATGCAAGTGAGGGCGTTTGTGAGGCGGCAGGTGAGGGAATTCCCGCTGCTTCCAGCATGTGGGATTCAGGACAGGGTGATTTCGGGTGTATGGGTAGGAGAAGGCAAGGTTTTGGCGATTAACCAGGAGCTGAAGGAAGAGGAGGAGGCCTCGGTGGAGGAGCTAAAGGGCAAGTGGGATGAGGAGCTTGGGGAGCAGATCGATGAGGGTCTGTGGACTGATGCCCTGAGTAGGGTCAATTCTTCCTCCTCTTGCGCCAGGCTCAGCCTAATACAGTTCAAAGTTACTCACAGAGCGCATCTGACAGGGGCGTGGTTGAGTAGGTTCTTTGGGGTGGAGGACTGATGTGGGAGGTGCTCGGGGAGCCTGGTAAATCACGTCCATATGTTCTGGTTGTGCCCGGCGCTGGATGGGTTTTGGAGGAGTTTTGCGAGGACTATGTCCAAGGTGGTGAACGTCCGGGTCAAGCCGAGCTGGGGATTGGCATTATTTGGGGTATTGGACGAGCCAGGAGTGCAGGAGGCGAAAGAGGCCGGTATTCTGGCCTTTGCGTCCCTGGTAGCCCGGTGGAGGATTTTGCTACTCTGGAAGGATGCGAAGCCCCCTCGTGTGGAAGCTTGGATCAATAACGTGGCAGGGTTCATCATGCTGGAGAGGATAAAGTTTGCCTTGCGAGGGTCTGTGCAGGGGTTCTCCAGGCTGTGACAACTGTTCCTAGACTATCTCGCGGAGCGTTAGGAGGAGGTCAGCAGCAGCAGCAGCCCAGGGGCGGGGTGGGGGGGGTTTCTTTTGAGGTGGTGTTTGGGTGAAGGTGTTTTTTTTCCCCTATTTGTGCTTTTAAATGTTATATGCGGGGTTATTGTATATGGGGGAAATCCAGTGCATAATTTCTGATTGTTGTATTTTTGTTTGTTTCTTTTTTCTTGTTGGGGGGGAAGGTTTTGTTAAACATTTGTTGGAAAATTTGAATAAATATATATATGTTTTTAAAATGAGGGAAGGCTGAGGGACTTGAGACTGTTTTCGATAGAGAGAAGAAGGTTAAGAGGTGACTTAATTGAGGCATACAAGATGATCAGAGGATTAGATAGGGTGGACAGTGAGAGCCTTTTTCCTTGGATGGTGATGTCTAGCACGAGGGGACATAGCTTTAAATTGAGGGGACATAGATATAAGACAGATGTCAGAGGTAGGTTCTTTACTCAGAGAGTAGTAAGGGCGTGGAATGCCCTGCCTGCAACAGTAGTGGACTCTCCAACACTAAGGGCATTCAAATGGTCATTGGATAGACATATGGACGATAAGGGAATAGTGTAGATGGGCTTTAGAGTGGTTTCACAGGTCGGCGCAACATCGAGGGCCAAAGGGCCTGTACTGTGCTGTAATGCTCTATGTTCTATGTACCCCTCGCTGACAAGGTCAAGCAGCACTTAAACAGCTCTTGCGTAGCCAACCCCACTCAGCTCGCAGCCATGCACCGAGAGGATTGGCCCCAAGATTTGGAGATGGTGACCTGGACTCTTAGATGCAGTCGAAGCCAGGAGGGATGTCCTAATCCCCCAACAATCCCCAAGGGTGAGCCACAGGGCAGCCAGTGCCGCCCGGGATGAAGTGGGAGCGGTGAAGCGACCATCAATTCACACGAGACAAAGAGTTGAAGTGAACAGTGGTTTTAATCAGCTCGAACTGTGCCTGCCTGCGACTGCTCTGCACTGAGTGCCGCCTACAGGCTGCAGCTCTAGATACCTCCCCCGAGGGGGCGGAACCACAGGCGGAGCCCACAAGGACATCAACATAATACAATACATTGTAATGCAATTACAATGGTGAATGGTAGCATAATACATTCACCACATTCACCCCCTGTTAAAAATTGAAGTCCAGCGGGGGTAAAGTGGGCTCACAGGTCAAGTCTGTCAGATGCCTTGATCGTTCGCTGCGATCGCCTGAGCTCTGGATTCGCTGCGGGCACGGGTGTTGAACTCATCGGCGGGCACGGGTGTTGGGCTCGTTGACTCCGGGAACGCCTCTTCTGGATATTCATCACTGTAGGTTGGCGATGGGGTGAGGGGGTTGTAGGCCATGTAGGGACGGGGACGGTGTTCGGTGTAGGGTGGGGGGGGGGGTAGGTGATGGTCGCAGGAGAACCGGCGGGTGCCAGATCCCGGAGGGTGACTGTATCTTGTCGGCCGTCGCGGTGCGCCACGTAAGCATACTGAGGGTTGGCGTGAAGGAGCTGGACCTTCTCGACTAGGGGGTCAAACTTATGGCTCCCCACGTGCTTTCGGAGGAGGACAGGCCCCAGTGTTGTCAGCCAAGATGGAAGCGAGACTCCGGAGGTGGATTTCCTGGGGAAAACAAATAGGCGGTCATGAGGAGTCTCGTTCGTGGCTGTGCAGAGGAGTGACCTAATGGAGTGGAGCACGTCGGGGAGGAACTCCTGCCAGCAGGAAACTGCGAGACTCCTAGACCGCAGGGCCAGAAGGACAGCCTTCCATACCGTCGCGTTCTCCCTCTCCACCTGTCCATTTCCCCGGGGGATGTAGCTGGTAATCCTGCTCGAGGCAATGCCCTTACCGAGCAGGTACTGACGCAGTTTGTTGCTCATAAACGAGGAGCCCCGGTCACTGTGGACGTAAGTGGGGAAACCGAACAGGGTGAAGATACTATGCAGGGCCTTAATGACAGTGGCAGAGGTCATGTCGGGGCAGGGGATGGCAAAGGGGAAACGGGAATACTCGTCAACGACATTAAGAAAATACGCAGTCAGTGGAGGGGAGGGGCCCTTTGAAATCGATGCTGAGGCGCTCAAAGGGCTGGGATGCCTTCACCAGGTAGGCCTTGTCTGGACGGTAGAAGTGCGGCTTACACTCTGCGCAGACTTGGCAGTCCCTGGTCATGGCCCTGACCTCCTCGGTGGAGTGGGGCAGTTTGTGGGCCATGATGAAGTGGAGAAGCCGGGTGAACCCCGGGTGACAGAGGTCATTGTGGATGGCCCGGAGTCGGTCATCTTGCGCGCTGGCGCATGTGCCGCGGGACAGGGCATCTGGGGGCTCGTTGAGCTTCCCGGGACGATACACAATATCGTAATTATAGGTGGAGAGTTCGATCCTCCACCTCAAGATTTTATCATTCTTTATCTTGCCCCGCTGTGAATTGTTGAACATAAAGGCTACTGACCGTTGGTCGGTGACGAGGGTGAACCTCCTACCAGCCAGGTAGTGCCTCCAATGCCGCACAGCTTCCACAATGGTTTGAGCTTCTTTTTTGACTGAGGAGTGTCGAATCTCGGAGGAGTTGAGGGTACGGGAAAAAAAGGCTACGGGCCTGCCTGCCTGGTTAAGGGTGGCGGCCAGGGCGACATCTGATGCGTTGCCCTCCACCTGGAAGGGGATGGACTCATCCACCGCATGCATAGCGGCTTTGCTAATATCTGCCTTGATGCGGCTGAAGGCCAGGCGGGCAGTCGTCAGGGGGAAGATGGTGACTTTGATAAGTGGGCGGGCTTTGTCCGCATATTTGGGGACCCACTGGGCATAATATGAAAAGAACCCGAGGCATCTTTTCAGAGCCTTGGGCAATGGGGCAGGGGGAATTGCAGGAGGGGGCGCATGCGGTCAGGGTCGGGCCCTAGGTCTCCGTTTTCCATGACATAGCCGAGAATGGCTAGTCGGGTTGTGCGGAAAACGCATTTCTCCTTGTTTCGGTGAGATTGAGGGCTTGGGCGGTTTGGAGAAACTTCTGGAGGTTGGCGTCGTGGTCCTGCTGGTCGTGACCGCAGATGGTGACATTGTCCAAGTACGGGAATGTGGCCCGCAGCCCATACTGGTCCACCATTCGGTCCATCGTTCTTTGGAAGACCGAGACCCCGTTGGTGACGCCGAAGGGAACCCGGAGGACGTGGAAGAGGCGGCCGTCTGCCTCCAAGGCCGTGTAGTCCTCCGGGCGGATTGGGAGCTGGTGGTATGCAGACTTCAGATCTACCGTGGAGAACACCCGGTCGTGTGCAATCTGATTCACCATGTCCGCTATCCGGGGAAGGGGATACACATCGAGTTGCGTGTACCAGTTTATGGTTTGGCTGTAGTCTACAACCATCCGGTTCTTTTCCCCTGTACTGACGCCCACCACTTGGGCTCTCCAGGGGTTATTACTGGCCTCGATGACCCCCTCCATCAAGAGCCGCTGGACCTCTGACTTGATAAAAGTCCTGTCCTGGGCACTGCACCACCTGCTCCTGGTGGCGACGGGTTTACAGTCGGCGGTGAGATTCGCGAAGAGCGGGGTATGGTAGTCTGTGTTTGGAGGATTACGGTACCTAGTAATGCCGGAATACCATTGGTGGAGAATATACTTGTTCCCATTGGATAAGCTTGCATGTTAGCTCCGCCCTGCAAGGCGGGGTATAAGAGCCCGTGCCGCCCCAGCAGCTTTCTTCTGTACCTGTACTGTTGGGGGAAACATCTAGCGTATTAAAGACTTCAATTGTCTTTAATCTCGTTTCTGAGGTTATTGATCGTGCATCAATTTAATACGCTAGATTTAAAAGAATGGAGCTCCGAATGAAGCCGGAGTGTCTGCAACTCAGCCCCCACGCGGCAAATTCAGCGGCAACCTTCAAGCACTGGCTGGCGTGTTTCAACGGATATCTCGGAACGGCCGAATACACACCCACGGGAGAACAGAAACTTCAAGTTCTGCACTCGACGGTGAGCCCAGAAATCTACACCCTCATCGAGGACGCGGACGATTTTGATGCAGCAATGGAGCTGCTGAAAGGATATTATATTCACCCTGTAAACCAGGTCTACGCCCGATATCTGCTAGCGACGAGGCGATAAATCCCTGGGGAATCACTGGAAGAATTCTACCGTGCGCTCTTGGTGTTGGGGAGAAACTGCAGCTGCCCGCAGGTTTCGGCGAGCGACCACACAGAACTTTTGATTCGGGACGCTTTTGTTGCAGGTATGCTGTCCTCCTAAATCCGCCAGCGATTGCTGGGGAAAGACACACTAGGCCTCAAGGAGGCATGGGCCCTTGCCGGCTCCCCGGATGTGGCCTCCCGAAACGCCCGCGCATACATACCCGACCGCGCGGCAGTCCCCTGTGCAGCGTGGAACCCCCCCCTGCGGCCGACCCCAAGGCATCTTCCATCCCCCCACAAGCTTGTGCTGCAAGATGGCCTGTCAACCCTGGGGGGGCCCCGCTGCTATTTTTGCGGGCAAGCCAAGCACCCCCGCCAGCGCTGTCCGGCCCGTGCATCCACCTGCAAGGGATGCGGTAAAAAGGGCCACTTTGTGGCGGTAATCGAAGGCCCGGGCGGTCGCTGTGGTCTCCGGTGGGGAATGTGGACCGCCACCACAATCCTTTCCACGATCCCCGTGCGGCCAGCGGGTGCCGCCATCTTCCTCCTCCAGGGCCACGTGCGATGGATGGGTGCCGCCATTTTGTGCACCACCAGCCATGTGCGACCAATGGGCGCCACCATCTTGGATGGACTCCCAGGACCTCAGCTTGGCTGACCACACAACGCCTGAAGAAAACATTCAACTTCTGCCACGAGTAGCCTCGGTGACCCTGGACCAGTCTTGGCCCTGAACACTATCGACTGCTACAACGACAGTGCTTATCAACGGGCTTGAAACGTCCTGTCTAAACGACTCTGGGAGCACGGAGAGCTTCATACACCCCGACACGGTAAGGCGCTGTTCTCTCCCCGTCCAGCCCGTTAATCAAAAAATCTCCCTGGCCTCCGGATCTCACTCAGTAGAGATCAAGGGGTTTTGTGTAGCTAACCTCACAGTCCAAGGAAGGGAGTTCAAAAACTATCGATTCTACGCCCTTCCCCACTTCTGCGCGGCCACACTCCTAGGGTTGGATTTTCAGAGCAACCTCCAAAGTCTAAATTTCAAATTCGGCGGCCCTATAGCCCCCCTCACTGTCTGCAGCCTCGTGACCCTCAAGGTCGATCCGCCTTCCCTGTTTGCGAACCTCACCCTGGATTGCAAACCCGTCGTCACCAGGAGCAGACGGTATAGTGCCCAGGACCGGATCTTTATTAGGTCAGAGGTCCAACGGTTACTGAAGGAAGGTGTCATTGAGGCTAGCAACAGCCCCTGGAGAGCTCAAGTAGTGGTTGTAAAGACCGGGGAGAAGCATAGGATGGTCATCGACTACAGTCAGACCACCAACAGGTTTACGCAGCTTGACGCGTACCCTCTCCCCCGCATATCCGACCTGTTCAACAGGATCGCGCATTACAAGGTCTTCTCCACGGTGGATCTTAAGTCCACCTACCACCAGCTCCCCATCCGCACTAGTGACCGCAAATACACTGCCTTCGAAGCAGATGGGCGGCTCTACCACTTCTTAAGGGTTCCCTTCGGTGTCACTGACGGGGTCTCGGTCTTCCAACGAGAGATGGACTGAATGGTTGACCGGTACGGTTTACGAGCCACATTCCCGTACCTTGATAATGTCACCATCTGCGGCCACGACCAGCAGGACCACGACACCAACCTCCGAAAATTCCTCCAAACCGCAAAAATCCTTAACCTAACGTATAACAAGGATAAATGCATGTTTAGCACCGACCGCCTAGCCATCCTCGGAAACGTAGTGCAAAATGGAGTTATAGGCCCCGACCCTTAATGCATGCGCCCTCTTATGGAGATCCTCCTCCCTCACTGCTCCAAGGCCCTGAAGCGCTGCCTAGGTTTTTTTTCCTACTATGCCCAGTGGGTCCCCAAATATGCGGACAGGCCCGTCCACTGATCCAATCAACAGTTTTTCCCCTGGCGATAGAGGCCCGCATCAAAGCAGACATTGCAAAGGCCACGATGTACGCCATCGATGAGTCCCTCCCCTTCCAGGTCAAGAGCGACACGTCCGACATAGCTCTGGCGGCCACCCTCAACCAAGCGGGCAGACCCGTGGCCTTCTTCTCATGCACCCTCCACGCCTCCGAAGACCGTCATTCCTCAGTCGAAAAGGAGGCCCAGGCCATTGTAGAAGCTGTGCGACATTGGATGCATTACCTGGCCGGCAGGAGATTCACTCTCCTCACTGACCAACGGTCGGTTGCTTTCATGTTCGATAATGCACAGCGGGGCAAGATAACAAACGACAAGATCTTACGGTAGAGAATCAAACTCTCTACCTACAACCAAGAGATCTTGTATCGTCCCGGGAAGCTAAACGAGCCTCCTGATGCCCTATCCCGCGCATGTGCCAACGCACACGTGGATCACCTCCGAGCCCACCACGAGGAGATCTGCCACCCGGGGGGGTCACTCGATTTTTCCACTTCATCAAGACCCGCAACCTGCCCAACTCCATCGAGGAGGTCGGGACAGCCACCAGGGACTGCCAAATCTGCGCGGAGTGCAAACCGCACTTCTACCGGCCAGAGAAAGCACACCTGATAAAGGCTTCCCATCCCTTTGAACGCCTCAGTATGGATTTCAAAGGCCCTCTCCCCTCCACCGACCGCAACACGTACTTCCTGAACGTGGTTGACGAGAATTCCCGGTTCCCATTCGCCATCCCCTGCCCTGACATGACCGCAACCACCGTCACAAAAGCCCTCCATAGTATCTTTACGCTGTTCGGTTTCCCCGCCTACATACACAATGATAGGGGGTCCTCCTTTATGAGCGCCGAACTGCATCAATTCCTGCTCAGCAAGGGCATTGCCTCGAGCAGGACGACCAGTTACAACCCCTGGGGAAACGGACAGGTAGAGAGGGAGAATGGAACGGTCTGGAAGACCATCCTACTGGCCCTACGGTCCAGGAATCTCCCAGTCTCCCGCTGGCAGGAAGTCCTCCCGGATGCCCTCCACTCCATCCCATCACTGCTGTGTACCACGACCAATCAAACACCTCATGAACGTCTCCTTGTCTTCCCAGGAAGACCGCCTCTGGGACATTGCTCCCGACCTGGCTGGCAGCTCCCGGACCCGTCCTGCTCCGAAAACACGTGCGGGTGCACAAATCAGACCCATTGGTCGAGAGGGTCCATCTCCTCCACGCTAACCCTCAGTACGCCTACGTGGCGTACCCCGACAGCCGACAGGATACGGTCTCCGTACAGGACCTCACGCTCGCTGGATCCCCACACACACCCCCGCCACCAGTCCCACCCTCCCTCCCACCGGCACACCCCACAGCCATCCCCTTCCCAGGTGGATCGGTTCTTCCACCGGCCCGGTCTAGGCCCTGCCCACCGGCGCACCCCACAGCTGCCCCCTTCCCAGGTCAGTCGGCCCTTCCACCAGCCATGTCTAGGGGTGATGAAGCTGCCACAGAGGCCAAAACCACGCTTCCGGAGTCACAGGCGCCCGAACCTCCACCGACATCACCACCAAAGCTACGACGATCGCAGAGGACGACCAGGGCCCCCGATCGACTAATTGCTTCCTTTTGAAATGTACATTACTGTTGTAAATAGTTAAAAGTTGTAAAGAGGCAAAACGCTGTACGGAGGCATTACGGTCTCTTCATAACTATAACTTCTACAACTTTTACCACGTTGTAATACAAAGCCACCACCTCCGCCGGACTCTTTTTTAACAGGGGGTGAATGTGGTAGTCTTTGTTAGGTGGATTACGGTACCTAGTAATGCCGGAATACCATTGGTGGAGAATGTACTTGTTCCCATTGGATAAGCTTGCATGTTAGCTCCGCCCTGCAAGGCAGGGTATAAGAGCCCATGCCGCCCAGCAGCTTTCTTCTGTACCTGCGCTGCTGGGGGGGGAACATCTAGCGTATTAAAGCCTTCAATTGTCTCCAATCTCGTTTCTGAGGTTATTGATTGTGCATCACGGGTGAGGGGCGACCTTAAGGGTCGCGAGGCTACATACGGTGAGAGTGGGTAGGGGCCCGCCGAACTTCAGGGTCAGGGTCCTGACGTTGCACTGGAAGTCCAGTCCTAACAGGAGAGGAGCGCAGAGGTCGGGGAGGACATATAGTTTAAAATTGGCGTACTCGACGGCCTGTATCGCGAGTTCATGGCACAGTACCCCTGGATCTGCACTGAATGCGATCCGGAAGCGAGGGAGATTGTTTGGAATGTGGGGGAAATTTGGCGAGAACAGTGCCTTACCCTGTCTGGATTTATGAAGCTCTCTGTGCTCCCAGAGTCAAGCAGGCAGGGCGTTTCGTGCCCATTGACCCAGGCGGTCATCATCGAGTTCCTGAGGTGCTTGGGCTGTGACTGGTCGAGGGTGACAGCGCCGAGCTGCGTGGTCGGAGGTGGTGGGGTGGTCCCAAGATGGCGGCCCCCGTCGGTCGCACGTGTCGGGCGGCATTGAAGATGGCGGCCAAGATGGCAAGGTAGGCCTCAAAACAGTGGAGCCAGTGCGAAAAAATTCCTTTGGCTTCAGCTGCCTGTGGGTCAAGTTCCAGTCGATCAGGTTTGAGGGCTGCTTCCGTAGCGATATTGTAGCTGGTTAAATTGATGCGACCATCAATTCACATGAGACGAAGAGTTGAAGTGAACAGTGGTTTTAATCAGCTTGAACTGTGCCTGCCTGCGACTGCTCTGTACTGAGTGTCGCCTACAGGCTGCAGCTCTTTATACCTCCCCGAGGGGGCTGAGCCACAGGCGGAACCCACAAGGGCATCAACATAATACAATACAATGTAATGCAATTACAATGGTGAATGGTAGCAGTAATACATTCACCACAAGCGGTCGTCAGCTCGGGCAGCGTGGTGAGGAGGACAGGCCTCCTATGCCAAAAAGGTCAATGACCGCACGTGTAAGCTGTCACAGGGACCCCCCGAAACCATCCCACCCCATGCGAACCATCGTCCCAACCCTTTGTTCCCCCCCCCCCGTCCCCACGGTGAACTATGTGTGTGGCTAACGATGCCATTTCTGTGTCGCCGCAGGAAAGGTTGTTCCACAACCGTTGACAGAGGGCCCAGACTGGCGGCGCTCCTCCTCCACGTGCAGCCGCTCCTCCGAACCCACCGGGACCAGTCTCTCCTCTCCCCCCCACTTCCAACCCTCCGGCTCCATGAAACGGAGCTTTGACGCTTTAACAGGGCGAAGGAGGCAGGGCCAACCCCGGAGAAGTTTAATTTAAAAAAAAACAGCAGGGAACCCCCCGGAAAAAGACCGCGATATCGCGGACCGGCGGGAGCTTCTCCTGAACGCGGCCACCCTGCTCGCGAATGCCACCGGAAGTCGCTTTCTTATGAATTATGATCTAATAATAGAAGATTGAATTTGGGGGTAATTCCCATTAAATGCCTTAACGGAGGGAATAATCTTAGAATCATATATGAAACAATTTAAAGCTGCAACAAAAGGACTTGAGTCTTTTTGAATGGATGAATTAAGATGGTTCAAATGGTCTTCTACATCCATAATTATCTTGTGATCACAATTGAGAACAGACAGCATTGTGAGGAAGGAGGCTTCCTTCACTGGAAACATCAACTTAGTTCAAATTCCAAATAATAATTTGGTGTTACCTTTTATTGTTTAATTACTTAACATGTATTATAATGTATTATAGGGCAGCACGGTAGCATTGTGGATAGCACAATTGCTTCACAGCTCCAGGGTTCCAGGTTCGATTCCCGGCTTGGGTCACTGTCTGTGCGGAGTCTGCACCTTCTCCCCGTGTCTGTGTGGGTTTCCTCCGGGTGCTCCGGTTTCCTCCCACAGTCCAAAGATGTGCAGGGTAGGTGGATTGGCCATGATAAATTGCCCTTAGTATCCAACATTGCCCTTAGTGTTGGGTGGGGTTACTGGGTTATGGGGATAGGGTGGAGGTGTGGACCTTGGGTGGGGTGCTCTTTCCAAGAGCCGGTGCAGACTTGATGGGCTGAGTGGCCTCCTTCTGCACTGTAAATTCTATGATCTATAAACTGTTAGGATGCAAAAGTTCAGATCCACAGTGCTTCTTCCGGTAGTGTTACAGGAGCCAATCATCCTCCTGCGATGTCATTTTAAGTCATTTTAAGCACAGCATACCATCTCGTGAAAGGTGTTCCCACATGCAACCCCCTCCACGAAGCTTCTGAATTAGGAACATAGGATCAGCAGTAGGCCATTTGGCCCATTGAGTCTGCTCAGCCATTCAATTAGTTTATGGCTGATCATCTCCAAGCCACTTTCCTGTGCTTTGTCCTGTTGCCCTTGATGTTATTAGTATCCAGAAGTCTATTTATTTATGTCTTGAACATGCTCAAGTGATTAAACTTCCACAGACCTCTAGGGTAGCAAATGTTCACCACGCTCCGAGTGGAGAAACTTCTCCACATCTCAGTCTCAAACGGCTTGTCTCCTCTGACGTTATGTCCCCTGGTTCTCGACTTGCCAGCCAGGGGAAACATCCTACCTACATCTACCCTGTCCCCCTTTTAAGAATTTTGTAAGTTTCAACGAGATCACCCCTTCAAAACTATAGAGAATACAGGCCCAGTTTCCTCAATCGTTCCTCACAAGACAATCCAGCCATCCCATGGATTAGTCTGGCGAACCTCTGTGAACTCCCTCTATGGCAAATCTATCCTTCCTTAGGTCAGGAGACAAAAACTGTACACAATACTCCAGGTGTGGTCCCACCAAGGTTCTATACAATTGCAGTTAGATATCTTTGCTCCTGTACCTGAAGGCTAACATACCATTTACCTTCCTAATTGTTTGCTTAACCGGCATACTTGCTTTTCATGACTTATGAACAAGGACACGCAGGTCCGTTTGGACATGGTAGTGGGTTGGATCTTCAACAACAATGAGTCAGAGGACAGGAGGGAGATAGAGAACCTTGTGGCATGGTGCAATGATGACAATCTCTCCCCTAATATCAGTAAAATTGAGGAGCTGGTCATCGAGCTCAGGAAGTGACGTGTCGTACACCCTCCTGTCTGCATTAATGGTGCCAAGGTGGCGATAGTTGACAGCTTCAAACTCCTAGGCGTACGCATCACCAACAATTTGTCCTGGTCCACCCATGTTATATTCCCCGCCTCCTTCAAGACGCTCATCCGAGTCTTCTGCAGCATAGCTTACCTGCCAACATCTTCCCTCCAGCCAGCAGGCAGGTGAAGCATCCTTTGCCCCTGGCCTGTACGGACTGGCCTAAATTCAGTGTTAACTTTTAACTTAGGTACACTGTCAACATCTGAGCTGGTGGCTGCCAGTGTCAAACCGAGTAATGGTGGCTTCTTCACCAATGCTCTGCTATTGGTTCCTCTTCTCCTCCTGGGGGCTGCTGTGGCTGGGCAGGTGAAAGTTCTTGAGTGTCTGAAATCAAAATCAGAAGGGAAGTTTGGGGTGAGAGAGGGGGGAAATGCTGTGAAAATCAGAAGGAGGTAGAAGGAAGAACTCTGCGCAGCCGACTTGGTGTAGCTGCAGTTTAGTCAGAGTAACTTGAAGGGAAACTTGATCGCTTCTCTCGGGAGGGGTAAGCAGTCTTACAATGAACGACCCATCATTCATTTAAGCTGATGATAAGAGGAGAAAACAAAAATCCTATTTAATGTTCGAGCTCCAGTTATTCCAGAATTCAGCATTAATCTAACCCAAACCAAATTTTGCTCGAAATCACTAGGGAGTACGGCTCCTTCCCCAGGTTTTGGGATCCAGATTGAATGTTGCCCGGTGCCAGGTCTGCTGAAGGCAGCATCGGTTTCGGTGCCACGTGCAGCCCCTGCATTCAGTGACGTTCCGGTCGCAAAGCTGCGAGCCGCTAGTGGGCGCTGCGCACCCACAAACTTCAGATCTGTCCCCCTACTCACCGCCTCAGAAGGTAATAGATCGTAAATTGTTCATGGGCTGAAACCGTTTACAAAACTCAACTGCGAGGATTCCCATTTGACTACTTTGCTGAGTCCAATTTTATAAACGTCATGATTTATATTACACACTAGTTTAGTGTTACAATTTTGAGAGAATTATGTGATTTAAAAATAACGCTCTTTACAGTAGTGAAAGATTGCTGGTAATATAAAAAGCTATGCCAAGACACATCATTAATAAAACAACCTGGCATTATATTTTACATCATTAGACTAAACAACAATTTGATTACGTTATAATTTGAATATGTTAGTTTACTGTCCTGGTTTTGACACCATGGTATAGTCATGGACTTGAATGATTTTTTTCTATTTCACTATTTCCCCACCAAACCTCTCAAGTATTTTTTTAGGGTGTCGACTAATCGATTTCCCATGGAGTTGGACACAGGGGATCAAAACCGAGTGTCGTTTTCAAGTGAAGTGAGGTTAGCATGCCTCTGTTTGTGCTCCACATGAGCCTGTGAGCCAATTCATTCTATCCTTTATTTCAAATCCCCATTATTACTCAGATCTCCAATTGCCATTGCAAATTGACTGTGTAACCGTGACACGCTGTAATTACACTCTTCTGCCATTGGCGGTGCTTGGACAACTTGACTAGGGAGGCAGTGCCGTTTCAATGTGATAAGTTTACATAGGCAGTTGCTATTATCAATGCTGACAGAGGGATTTGTAATAGAAAAACAGTTGGCACAGATACAACCTATTATGTTCTATGCCCATAGCTATAATGTAAACTATGTATCTAAACTTGTCACACCCTAATTATATCCTCCCACCAATGGAGGCACTGCAGGGCCACCACTTGCAATCAGCTGAAATGACAGCATGATCAGTTTGCATGGTTTACAGCTCAATTTACAGTCACATTCCATTACAAATGTGGCCATTGAAACTTGGTTGCGAATTATGGGGACTGAGTTACATCTGTGCACCTTTGCCCTTAAGTCTACTTTGCCGCAAGACTGCATGTCGCCTTCACTCCTCATATGCAGCGCATATTGAAATTGATTACATAATAAAGGTGTGTGATAACTCGGATACTGTGAGGTTTGTTGGATTACTGATACCGAATATAAACAGCAGCTGAGAAAGTCTCACTTGAGAAATTAAAATTCCCCGCCTGGCGGATCCAGAATCCACTATTCACCCTGGGATTCCTTAACCCAAGCAAAGGTAGGTCTCATCAGCCATTGTAGAACTCATCACAAAGAAATGAGATGGCATTCTAGTTGTCTTCAATATCACACAATGACAACAGATGTTTATACTTTTTAAAGATTGATTGCAACTCATCCTGAAGAACTCTTTTCATTACTTTGGGATGTAATGCTATAAAAATGTGAATTATTGTTACTTGAATTATTTAAATATTTAACTTTCAGTATGTTTTCTGGATAGGATTTTGGAATTTTCTCTCAAATAGATTCAAATAAAAATGAATAAAACTTGATCAATCCCTTCTGGTACATTAATAAAACAATAAATATGTTTATATTAAAGGTGATGACAGAACATTTATGCATGTTCGGGTGAACAAAAAAAGCATTCATTATAAATAAGATTACTGCTGTCACTTCTAACTTTAAATGTTAATTAAAACAAGGACACAAATATTGTTCGGAAATAATATTGACAGTAGTAAACTCTGGAGGCTATGTTTTCAAAATAAGCAAATGCTTTAATTTGTATCAGTTAAGCATAGAAGTGATTAAATCCTGACATTCATTCTTGTTTTAAAAAGAATACCCTGTTCGGGTAAGTTGATACAGGAATTGAACCCGCGTTGCTCTGCATTACAAACCAGCTGATTAGCCCACTGAGCTAAACCAGCCCATATATACAGGTGTGCATATAAATGCTGCTTCTGCACTCCTGGGCAGTGCTCGGAACATATATCACAAAACTGCAGTAAGAAGTCTTACAACACCAGGTTAAAGTCCAACAGGTTTGTTTTGATGTCACTAGCTTTCGGAGCGCTGCTCCTTCCTCAGGTGAACTGCAAATCTGGAAAACTGAAGATCAAGAACAAATGACTTGCCATCCATTCAAATTATTGGAAGAAAGTCCTGAACATTGGAACATTGCACTATATGTGCTTCAAATGTACTCCAGGCACACAGAAAGGGAAGCTTTACCAAATGGTTCCCTGCTTTGTGTTTAGTTAGCTGATCTCAGCAGGAATGAATCTAACAGAACTTTCAGTCTTTTTGTTCCTTGGCGAGAGAGTGAAAAATCATTATTTGCTATCTCATGATTCAAACAGAATTGCAGATAGATATATGGATGATGGCAAAATTTAGCTTGATTGTCAATTCCTTCCAACCTCCACCTGCCAGCCCCCTCAACCCCTAGCCATTCTATTTTAAGTAACGTGGCAACCCATTCTGCCTCGGCTGAAGTAAAAAATATTAAATTCCAGCAGAAGCACTGATGATTTGTAACACTTGTACAGACAGCCCCAACAAAGAGACGATGGAAGAAAAACAGGAAAATTGGGAGGGAGAAAAAATGTCCTGTCAGAAAATCCCACATTTATTTTCTGTGATAAAGATGAAATCCAGATGTGACGTATTTTCATCATCCCACCTTTCTGTGAGAGCAACAAAGTGACTAAGTGGAGACTTAATTGAAGTTTGCAAAATGATACAGAGAAGAAAAACCAATTATTTTCTCAATGTACTAAAGAGTGAAGGAAAAATAAATACCAGGGAAAATTTACTTCCTCAGAGTATGATAAATGTTTATAATAATATGCCAAATAAGATAACAAAGGCAAAAATATTGCAGTTATTTAAAATACAATTTGATATCCTGATGTTATTAATATAGGATTAATATTGATGGACTTATTTGGCCTTTGCCCATCTCTGAATGTTCTTAAGTTGTTACACATTCCACTGGCTACTCAGACTATAGAGGAACATAGCAACATAGTGACAGGAGTAGGCTTTTCTGCGCCTTGAGTCTGTTCCACCGTAAAATGAGTCTGTGGTTGATCAGTGACCTAAGTTCACATGGAATTTGTTGTTTCATTTGTCCTATAAATGATCAGCTAACACACCAGAATTTTACTGGATCAGACAGTGAGTCACAAACACTCTACTAATAAACTGTTATCACATTTGTATAAGGCCAATCCATTATTTATAAATCCTATACGAATGCGATTGTCAGGCATTAGGCATTGAATGTGTTTGAATGCTTGTGCCCTAATCATCTTTGGGGATGTCAGCTCCATTTGCACAAGCAGCTTTCAGGCCCCATTCCTGTGCTTATGTTGTTTTGGCACGCATGTTAACCTTGAAGTGCTGCAGATTTGTACAGGCCATGATTATAATGAACACCAAAACATCTGTACATCTCCATGCCAGAGATTGTATTGCATCAGAAATTGTTCACCACCTCAAGCTTTAACTTATGGCAAAAAAATAATCTCTGGCATTACAACTCTTTCCTCACCAGATGTGCTGCAAAAATTAAAACTAACATGGCCTGAAGGTGGAATGCCGTAATGTATCAACCAGCTGATAATAGAACGTGTGTTTTCCCCACACAGCAACTCCCTGAATTCTGTCATAGTATGGGTGGAAATGCTTCATGGAAACAGACGTTCTCCTGCAAGGAGGGATGTGGGAGATGTGGCGATGTGACTCGGGACTCGTACTGTTCGTACCAGCTCGTTTCACAGCAGTACCCTTTGAGCAGATTGCCCTCAAACCTGCTTGGTTGGTGAATGGGTGATGATGACGGTGTTCAGATAGAATTTAATTACAATGAATCGGTAGCAACAGTCAAAACAAATAATTTTCAGTTAAAATAAATAAAATAATTGAGTCAAAATTTAAAAAAATGTTGATGTTCAACCACAACTTGGGTTGCCTGTTCTTCGCATTTGAAATGTGCAACTTTTGAAACAAATCGAAATGGCCATTATACTTTTACAATTAGGGCATGGATCGCTGCAGTTTATGAATCAGCAATATTTCAATTCGAATCTCTGTACGAGTTGACTTCCTTCCTGCAGATATTGTAATGAGAATGGGAAATCCCACAAAATATCTTGCAGAGAAAAAAAATCTTTCTGCGCCTATCCTCTAAGGACCTCTAAGTAGTAGGATTTCGACAACAACATTAAACAAAGAAAAACGAGGTGACAATGCTTGGCTGTAATTGAACAGTAGCTGTGAATGGGGGAATGCCCAGTTATTCTGCCTATTTCCCCCCAAATGTCCTGGGTGGCACCGAATCTTTGGAAATGTTGCAATTATGTATTTCACGCTGTCCGTTCGGGCAAGCCGGGGTTCCAAATGAGAGTGCATTGCCTCTGCCCTGTCGAAACCAAACCCGAAAGGGGGCATTCTTGCCACAATGACTGATCGATCAGTATTTGGCGACTCGTGGTTTGTACAAGCGAACGATTGCCGTAGTCCGTGACTACTGTTTGCACTGTGTCGGTATTGAATGTCTGAACAGCGTCCATTCACTAAATCAGTGCCTTCACACGGAGCCGGTGCAACGTCGCTGAGGAAACGCCAGCGGTCCGGCCGGGATTGGCTGCTGGTGTGCGGATTATCCAGCAGGCAGGCCGGCGAGGAAGGCACCGTGCCCGCCCGGGCTGCTGCTTTGAGTGGAGTTATGGCACAGCACTCTGTTGCTCAGCCCGGGAGGACTTTCTGACGTCTTTTGCGCATTTCCTGCATCAAGGCCAACAGTGGAGGAGGGGGGGCGGGGAGGAGAGACAACAGAGAGAGGGAGAGTGGGGGGGAGACACAGTGAGTAGGAAATCACCGCAGCCACCCCCAACCAACAAACAAGCGTCTCTGCAGTTTGGCTCCGCGAGTTGCCAACAGCAGCCAACAATACAACAACTAAAAAGGTAGTGGCGAGGATCCCATTTCTCCATCCGCCTCTCTCTCTCTCTCTGTGGGTGTGTGTGTTTGGGGGGGAGGGGGGGGCGATCGTACCTGTGCTTAAAACAAAAAGAACCCAAATCAAACGTGTTTTTGACACAAACCAAGAGAGAGGAGGAGGAGGAGGGGGGAAAAGTCGATTTCCTGCATGAAACCCCCTCATTTCAGAGTGTGTGGATGTGATCTGGGCGAGAGGAGGAAGAGAGCGCGATGCGGACCGCTAGCCGAGGAGCGGGAGAGCCCCCGTTGATTTTAATCGGGCTATTTTAATTAGTTCAAAGAACAATTCTCTTCGCTTTCTCCACCTCCCTTCTCCTCTCATCCTCCCCATTTTCCAATCGCCCTCCCGAGGTGTCATTGGGGGGGGGGGGGGTTGTTCCGCGCTGAGAGGAGGAGGAGGGGTTGTTGTTGGGGTGATTTTTAATTTGAGGGGAGGGGGGATTATATATTTGTCGCCCCCCCCCCTTTTTCTCCGGGTCAAGCCGATTGGGGCGTCGCGAGAGCAAGAAGAAGGTGCTGGTGGTGGGGGGAGAGAAGCAAACATCCACTCACACTCACTCAGAGAGACACAGAGATCGCTTTCCCTCTCTTCGCCTTTTCTCAACTCAAATCAAGGGGCAGATCAGTGAGAGTGAGTGAGTGGCGGGACTGGATTTGCGAGGCGGATCTTCCTCCCCCCGCCACCACCTCCTCTCGCTCGGGCGCCAGCCGGAGCGATGGTCGTCTTCAATGGCTTGCTGAAGATCAAGATCACCGAGGCTGTGGACCTGAAACCCACCCCCTGGTCCCTCAGGCATGCCGTGGGCTCCAGGCCCCAGACTTTCCTGCTGGACCCTTACATCGCCGTCAACGTTGACGACTCGAGGATCGGCCAGACCTCGACCAAGCAGAAGACCAACAGCCCCGCCTGGAAGGACGACTTCGTGACCGACGTGTGCAACGGCCGGAAAATCGAGCTGGCCGTCTTCCACGATGCGCCCATCGGCTACGACGATTTTGTGGCCAACTGCACCATTCAGTTCGAGGATCTGTTACAGAACGGCAGCAGGCACTTCGAAGACTGGGTAAGGCCAATGTCTAAACACTTCAAACAAACAACCCCCCCCCCCCCCCCACACACACAGTGTGTGTGACCGTCAAGATGACATGCGGCGTTTTGCTTGTGTTCTTCCCTTCGCCACATCCCTCTTTGAACAACGTGTGTCCCCAGCCTGTCATTGACAGCAGAGTTGCAGTTCATTGAGGACACAGTACATGTACATTGCTTTGACCATTTATTCCCGAACCGACGACTTGTGTCGCCTGCAAATACTACTTTGCGCCTATTGATTGATTCCATGGTATGGTAATTGTGGAAAGATTGATCTCCCCCCCCCCCCTCCCCATCATGTTTTATTTTATAATACTGCAACCATAAGCACATTGTGAGCGCGTTTTAAGTGACACTAACATCAATGAGTTCACATCTCCAAGAACCTTTTTGGTTGAACCTAAATGCACATGGATCATAGATCATAGAATTTACAGTGCAGAAGGAGGCCATTCGGCCCATCGAGTCTGCACAGGCTCTTGGAAAGAGCACCCTACCCAAGGTCAACACCTCCACCCTATACCCATAACCCAGTAACCCCACCCAACACTAAGGGCCATTTTTGGGCACTAAGGGCAATTTATCATAGCCAATCTACCTAACCTGCACATCTTTGGACTGTGGGAGGAAACCGGAGCACCCGGAGGAAACCCACGCACACACGGGGAGGATGTGCAGACTCCGCACAGACAGTGACCCAAGCCGGAATCAAACCTGGGACCCTGGAGCTGTGAAGCAATTGTGCTATCCACAATGCTACCGTGCTGCCCCTAAATACAGAGGAATCTGTGCTAATGTACATTGTATAGATTTCGACATAGCTGGTAGTTGAAATAATTATTGTCTTCCGATTTCTTCCAGTGCACACAATGTCTGGTCACCATTGTATTGCCCACATATAAATAACTCAGCAGTTACAGACATTATTATAATAAAGCTGTTAAGAATTCAGATTGTCCCTTTATTCTTTCCTGGGGGGGTGGGGGGGGGGGGGCGGCTCTGCTTTTATGTTTACGTGGTGACTTTTCCGACCTGAAAAAACACTTTTAGAAATACACGAACACAAATGTAACCAGATATGAATGCAGCCTATGGTTGTATGAGATGAAGGTTTGACTTGAGGATGTAGTGAGATCTTAAGATATTCAGGATCATCATTTGGCAGCTTGGGAAGATTTGAATATAGGCAATATACTCTGGATTTTTAAACGTTCTCCACTTTCTGTATTGTCTGCGCAAGGGATAATGGTCATCATGACACCTATTATTAATTTATAGTGTGATTTAAAAAAATGTTTTTTTAGAGTACCCAATTCATTTTTTCCAATTAAGGGCCAATTTAGCATGGCCAATTCACCTACACTGCACATCTTTGGGTTGTGGGGGCGAAACCCATGCAAACATGGGGAGAATGTGCAAACTCCATATGGAGAGTGACCCAGAGCCGGGATCGAACCTGGCACCTCGGCGCCGTGAGGCAGCAGTGCTACCACTGCGCCACTGTGCTGCCTATAGTATGAATTTGAGTGTAGGTGAAAATGGTTACAGATAATGCCGAGAATGTGAAGCTTTTAAAAAAACAATAACTCTTGGATACTGCAAGATATAAAGTGTGCCACTTAGATAGATAGCATAAGGGAGATTTCCTTTGTGTGTTATGTGTAACATAATTCTGAGGCTGTTTATGAAGAATCTGTTTGCAGTTTTACTACACATAGTAAGAAGTCTTACAACACCAGGTTAAAGTCCGACAGGGTTGTTTCAAACACCTGAGGAAGGAGCAGTGCTCCAAAAGCTAGTGTTTGAAACAAACCTGTTGGACTTTAACCTGGTGTTGTAAGACTTCTTACTGTGCTCACCCCAGTCCAACGCCGGCATCTCCACATCATTACTACACATAGTTTACAAAGGAAATCTGTTCCCTCCTCAAGTGTCAGTTTATGCAAAGGAAACTGGCGTAGATGAGAGTAGTGACCTATGCCCACAATGGTACCTGTCATTGAACTAATTTAACAGTGTGAATTATTCATTCAAATATATTCTCATTAGTTTTTGCAGTGTATTGTGGAGCGGTGGAGGGGGGAGGTCGAATGATAGCAATCATCTTGGTAGTAATGGTGCTTACGTGATCATTTTTCCCTGGCAAAGCCATTTGTATGCTTTAATGAATAGATATTGCGGTGACAAATAAATGTTTTTTTAAGGTAGAAAATCCTTCTTTGTCCACACTCACTTCTTTGAGTTACCAGATCATAGGCTGTTTAGTCGTGTGTGTCCCCCCACCCCCCCAAGCCTCTTCCACCATTCAATTAGACTATGGCTAATCCACATCTCAACTCTATTCCCCGCCATTGTTGCATTTCCCTTGATACCCTTAGCTAAAGAAAATCTATCCAGAACAACTTCCAGTAACATGATCAAGGAAACATTAGGAGATATTAGGTTAGATGGCCAAATGCTTGCTTAATGAGCAACGCTCAATGGGTGGCACAGCAGCACAGTGGTTAGCACTGTTGCTTCACAGCAGCAGGGTCCCAGGTTCGATTCCTGGATTGGGTCACTGTCTGTGTGGAGTCTGCACATTCTCTCCGTGTCTGCTTGGGTTTCCTCCGGCGTAATCCCGTTTCCTCCCACAAGTCCTGAAAGACTTAGGTAAATTGGACATTCTGAATTCCCCCTCTGTATACTCGAACAGGCGCCGGAATGTGTCGACTAGGGGCTTTTCACAGTAACTTCATTGCAGTCTTAATGTAAGCCTACTTGTGACAATAAAGATTATTACTATTATGAGATCGATTTTAAGGAATGTATTTAAGGAGGAAAGCAACATCAAGAGGCAGGGAGGTGGAGGGAGGGAAGTCCAGAGCTTGGCTCCTTGGCAACTGAAGGCATGGCCAGCGATCACGGTGCAATTAAAATTCTGGATGCTTAAGAGGCCAGAATGAAAGGAGCACAGATATCTTGGAGGATTGTGGGACAGCTGGAGATCACAGAGATAGGGAGAGATCATCAAGATTTAAGGTGTTTCAATGTTCTTTGTTCTGCTTTTAGTTTTCTGTGGTGACTAAAACAAAAGACATTTAAAAAAAATAAAACACATAAATATAAGTAAGTATAAACGCGAGTTAAGGGTTGTGTGAGGTGAGCATCCTAAGGGTAACAGAAACTTTAGTTGGCAGTTTGGAGATATAAAAACTTCAGTAATGTACTCTGGCTTTTAAAAAATTCTGCACTGTTTGTATTATCTGCTCAAGGTGATACTGGACAGATAATGGTGAGACCTTTTTCTATTATTTTGTAGTATGAATTTTAGATCAGATGCACTAGTTACAGAAAATGCTGAGTATATGCAACTTAAAAAAAACAAAGTAGTAACTCTTGGCAGACTTAGGCTTTACATTTTACAGTATCCATTTCCATAGATACCCTCAGGGAAAAAAATCTCTGTGTTATGTGTAACATAATTTTGAGGCTGTTTATGAAGAATGTGTTTACAGTTTTACTACAAATAGTGCACAAAGGAAAGATTGGAAAACAAGGACGAGAATTTTAAAACCAAGACATTGGCTGATTGGGAGCCGCTAAAAGTCAGTGAGTACAAGGGATGATGGGCGAACAGGGCACAGGCAGCAGTGCTTTGGATGGCCTCATTCTTATGGAGGGTAGAATTTGGGAGAGCAGTTGGGAGTGTATAGGACTGGTCAAGTAAAGAGGGAACAATGGCATAAATGAGGGTTTCAGCAGCGTGAACTAAGATAGGGGCAAAGTCGGCTAATGTTGTTGAGGTAGAAATAAGTGGTCTTGGAGGTGGCGTGACTATAAGGTTGGGTGCTCATCTTGGGGTCAGATATGACACCAAGGTGCCAAAGAGTGTTGTTTGGTCTGATTGTTGCCAGAGATGAAATTGGTTTTGGAAACAGAGTTTGTGGTCGGGACCTACAAATGGAGTGTAAGCATCCGAGAGGGAAGAGGAGGAGGGATCACCACTGAAAGCCCAACCCACATCAGGTTTCCCAAGAACACTTTTCCTACCTCCATATTATAGATCTAATTCTTGAAAGCTTCAATTGACATGGCATCCACAGTCTCTTTGGAGAGAAATTTCCAGGTTTCTCTGACCCTTTGTGTGAAGGAATGCTTTCTAATCCCACCCCTATTTTTAAAATTTATTTATTTATTTATTTTAAAATTTAGAGTACCCAATTCATTTTTTCCAATTAAGGGGCAATTTTGCGTGGCCAATCCACCTACCCGGCACATCTTTGGGTTGTGGGGGCGAAACCCATGCAAACACACAGAATCTGCAAACTCCACACGGACAGTGACTCAGAGCTGGGGTCAAACCTGCGACCTCTGTGCTGTGAGGCCGCAATGCTAACCACTGCGCCTCTGATCCCACTCCTGACTGACCTGGTTACAATTGTAAAATAAGGGCGCTGAAATTGGGTTGTGCAGTACTGCTGCTACTGGCTACAGAAGCTCAAAAGACCTTAAATGGCACTGTCTGCACTTGTGGTGTGTTGGCCTATGTTGTGAAGGCCACTGGTGTAGGCATGCTGTACCTGCATGGAAGCTTCAGAAGAAGTCCTATCGTGATGGCAAGTCCTGATGACTTGACACTTGTTCCACTAACTTGTTCTGAGCATTTCATTCTTTTTGCAGGATGTGTGTGACGCTGGCTTCATTTATTGTCCCGACCAATATGCCCTGAAAAACCATTGATCTTTAAAAAGAAATTCATTCATGGGATGTAGGCGTCATTGGCTGGGCCATCATTTGTTGCCCTTCAACTGAGTGACTTGTTAGACTATTTGAGATGGCATTTAAGAGTTGACTATAGGCCAGACCGGGTAAAGGTGGCAGAGTTCCTTCCCTAATGGACGTTAGTGAACCAGATGGGCTTTTATGACAATGGTTATCATTAGGCATTTTAATTATTGAATTTAAATTTCACCATCTGCGGTGGTGGAATTCGAACCCAGCACCCCAGAGCATTACCTTGGTCTCTGAATTACTAGTCCAGTGACACTATGATGTGCTCTGAACACCTGTGCTAATTACTCACAGGTGTACAGCGGCCTGAAGGCCCTACCGCCGCTACAATAATTATGTAAAGATCCGATCACCAACCTGCAAGTGTGGTGCTTTTGAATGAGCTCTGCTTTGGTAAAGTTAGTGTTAGGACTGTGGATTGTTTTTGGGTGTTTTTGAGAGCTACTGCATACATTCAGGGAGGCAATAGGATTTGGTGACCATCTCTGCATGAGGTATAGGTACCTCTGGGTCTGCAACATGGCCAATAAATGGAGTGAAGGCTGCAGAAACAAAGTGTGAGGAGAAAGAGGTCTTTCCCCAAATGGCCCTACCCATCACTGGATTCTCGAGCATTTTTCTCACTTCCATCACGCCAGGGGCAATGTCCGAAGCAACTCGGGTTCACTAAGGATGTGTTGACAGACCTATGCCACCTCCTTCGACTCATTCTAGAACCTTGCACCAGGGCAAGGATGCTGCTGCCAGTAGCTATAAAAGTCACAGTGACATTGAAATCTATGTGTTGAATCTTTCCAGGCAGAAGCATTTGACATTTCCAACATCCCTCAATATGCCATTCATTGATGCACCTAGACGTTTTCGGGCATCTATGATTGGAGAACCAAATTTATAATTTTCTCCCTCAGCAGGGAGAAGCAGGTAGAGTGGACACATGGCTTTGGCAGGATGGTGGAATTCTTGATGATGTGGGTCATCATCAGCTGCATGCGCATAGATCTGTGGGCAGTGCATGTCAATGGGAAGAGATTATAAAATCTTCAATGCCTACCCATCTCTCAACGTGCAGTTGATTTGTGACCATACACAATATATCATGTCAGCGAATGCCTGCTAACCCTGCGGTAGCCACCATGCCTTTATTCTGAGGCAGTCTCCCATTGGTGCCATCTTAACCTTCTGCTGAATCATCAGAGGGTGATTGCTTGGGGAAAAGGTTACCTCCTGTATAAATGGAAGATGACCGCTTTCCATCATGTGGCCAAGCAAGATCAACACTGAGTGCTGAATTTGGGTGCATTTGAGTGCCACAGTGAGCGTTTGGTGACTAAGGGATATTAAGGGTTCATTTTTATCTAAAGTCTCGTCTTTCTTTTATTTAGTTAATTAACTTAAAAGTTGCTGTTTGGTTTCGAAGAAGGTGAATTTTCAATCAGCATTAAGCAAAGGTTCTACTTGGAGCTACTTGCAGCTGGAGCTTGTTAATTAGTTAATTGGATTAGGCCAATTTTCAGAGGCCAGAGTCACAGTATAAAGGTGAGCCAGCTACAGTGCAGACTTTGTTTGCACTGAGTGCTGAATTTGGGTGCATTTGAGCGCTATAGTGAGAGTTTGGTGACTGAGGGAGTGCTGAATTTGGGTGCATTTGAGTGCTATAGTGAGAGTTTGGTGACTGAGGAAGTTAGGTGAGGAGGGAGCAAGGCGCTCCGTTCATTTCATTTCCTCAAAAAGCGAGAAGGGAGCCAGGAGTTTACAGAGAGTGCAGCTGACTGGGAGCAGAGTCGGAGGGCGGCGTTCCAGTTGGTCCACAGGGCAGCTACATTCTGTAAGATAAGAGGGGATGGAGGCTAGGGCAGGTGCATGCTCCGCCTGTAGGATGTGGGTGTTGAGGGATACCACCGGTGTCCCCGCTGATTATACTTGCAGGAAGTGCACCCAACTCCAACTCCTCAGAGACCGTCTTAGGGAACTGGAGATGGAGCTGGATGAATTCCGGATCATCCGGGAGGCAGACGGGGTAATAGAGAAGAGTTACAGGGAGGTAGCCACACCCAAGGTACAGGACAAGAGTAGCTGGGTTACAGTCAGGGGAAGGAAAACAAATGGACAGACAGTGCAGGGATCCCTCGTGGCCGTTCCTCTTCAAAACAAGTATACCGTTTGGATGCTGTTGGGGGGGGATGACCTACCGGGGGAAGGCCCTAGCGGCCAGATCTCTGGCACTGAGTCTGGCTCTGCGGCTCAGAAGGGAAAGGGGGAGAATAGAAAAGCAATAGTGATAGGAGACTCAATGGTTAGGGGATGGATAGGAGATTCTGTGGTCGCAATCGAGACTCCCGGAAGGTATGTTGCCTCCCGGGTGCCAGGGCCAGGGATGTCTCGGATCGAGTCTACAGGATTCTTAAGGGGGAGGGGGAGCAACCAGAAGTTGTGGTGCACATAGGCACCAACGCCATCGCTAAGAAAAGGGATGAGGATCTAAAAAGTGATTTTAGAGAGTTAGGCTGGAAGCTAAAGAGCAGGCAAACAGAGCAGTGATCTCAGGACTGCTACCGGTGCCACGTGCAAGTGAGGCAAGGAACAGAGAGTGAGTGCAGCTGAACACGTGGCTACAGGGCTGGTGCAGGAGGGAAGGCTTCAGATATGTGGATCATTGGGATATCTTCTGGGGAAGGTGGGACCTGTACATGAAGGACGGATTGCACCTAAACTGGAGGGGCACCAATATCCTGGGTGGGAGCTTTGCTCGTGCTCTTCGGGAGGGATTAAACTAGTTTGGCAGGGGGATGGGAACCAGAGCTATGGATCAGAGGATAGGGTAACTGTTGAACAGGCAGAAATAGTATGCAGCAAGTCTGTGAGGAAGGATAGACAGTTCATAGGGCAAAGTTGCACTCAGTGGAATGGGTTAAAGTGTGGCTGTTTCAATGCAAGGAGTGTCAGGAATAAGGGAGATGAACTTAGAGCATGGATCAGTACTTGGAACTACGATGTTGTGGCCATTATGGAGACATGGATTTCACAGGGGCAGGAATGGTTGTTAGATGTTCCGGGGTTTAGATGTTTTCAGAAGAATAGGGAGGGAGGTAAAAGAGGAGGGGGAGTGGCACTGTTAATTAGGGAGTGCACCACCGCTGCAGAAAAGGAGGTAGTTGAGGAGGGTTTGTCTACTAAGTCAGTATGGGTGGAAGTCAGAGACAAGAAAGGAGCAGTCACTTTATTGGGAGTTTTCTATAGACCCCCCAATAGCAGCAGAGAGATAGAGGAACATATTGGGCGGCAGATCTTGGAAAAGTGCAGAAGTAACAGAGTTGTTGTCATGGGTGACTTCAACTTCCCTAATATTGACTGGAACCTCCTTAGTGCAAATGGTTTGGATGGAGCAGATTTTGTCAGGTGTGTACAGGAAGGATTATTGACTCAATATGTAGATAGGCCGACTAGGGGGGAGGCCATATTGGACTTGGTGCTCGGCAACAAACCAGAGCAGGTGTCAGATGTCTCGGTGGGAGAGCATTTCGGTGACAGTGACCACAACTCCTTGACCTTTACCATAGTCATGGAGAGGGACAGGAACACACAGTATGGGAAGGTATTTAATTGGGGCAGGGGAAATTATACTGCTGTTAGACAGGAGCTGAGGAGCATAAAGTGGGAACAATTGTTCTTGGGGAAATGCACAACAGTAATGTGGGGATTGTTTAAGGAGCATTTTCTGCGAGTGCTGAATAGTTTTGTCCCACTGAGACGAAGAAGGAATGGTAAGGTGAAGGAGCCTTGGATGACAAGAGAAGTGGAGCTTCTAGTCAAGAGGAAGAAGGAAGCTTACGTAAGGTTGAGGAAGCAAGGATCTGACTCGGTTGTAGAGGGTTACAAGGTAGCCAGGAAGGAACTCAAAAATGGAGTGAGGAGAGCGAGAAGGGGGCATGAAAAAGCCCTGGCGGGAGAAATGTGAGAAATAAGAGGATGATCAGAGTGAGAGCTGGGCCGATCAGGGATAGTGGAGGTAACTTGTGCCTAGAGTCCGAAGAGTTGGGGGAGGCCCTAAATGAATACTTTGCTTCAGTATTCACTAGAGAGAGGGACCTTGTTGCCCATGAGAACAGTGTGAACCAGGTTAATAGACTCGAACAGGTTGCTTTTAAGGAGGATGTGCTGGAAATTTTGAAAAGCATCAGGATAGATAAGTCTCCTGAACCTGACGGGATATACTCAAGGTTATTACAGGAAGCAAAGGAGGAGATTGCTGAGCCATTGGCGATGATCTTTGCGTCCTCACTCTCCACTGGAGTAGTACCGGATGATTGGAGGGAGGCGAATGTTGTTCCCCTATTCAAGAAAGGGAATAGGGAAATCCTTGGGAATTACAGACCCATCAGTCTTACGTCTGTGGTGAGCAAAATATTGGAAAGGATTCTGAGAGATAGGATTTATGATTATTTAGAAAAACAGTTTGATTAAAGATAGTCAGCATGGCTTTGTGAGGGGCAGGTCATGCCTCACAAGCCTCGTTGAATTCTTTGAGGATGTGACGAGACATATTGATGAAGGTCGGGCAGTGGATGTGCTGTATATGGATTTGATAAGGCATTTGATAAGGTTCCCCATGGTAGGCTCATTCAGAAAGTTAGGGGGCATGGGATACAGGGAGATTTGGCTGTCTGGATACAGAATTGGTTGGCCGAAAGAAGACAGCGAGTGGTAGTGGATGGAAAGTATTCCGTCTGGAGGTCGGTGACCAGTGGTGTCCTGCAAGGATCTGTTCTGGGACCTCTGCTCTTGTGGTTTTTATAAATGACTTGGATGAGGAAGTGGAAGAGGGGTTCGTAAGTTTGCCGATGACACAAAGGTTGGTGGAGTTGTAGATAGTGTTGAGGTTGTTGCAGGTTACAACAGGACATTGACGGGATGCAGAGCTGGGCTGAGAAGTGGCAGATGGAGTTCAACCTTGATAAATGTGAAGTGATTCAATTTGGAAGGTCGAGTTGGAATGCTGAATACAGGATTCTTGGAAGTGTGGAGGAACAGAGGGATCTTGGGGTCCACGTAGATCCCTCAAAGTTGCCACCCAGGTTGATAGGGTTGTTAAGAAGGCGTATGGTGTGTTGGCTTTCATTAACCGGGGGATTGAGTTTAAGAGCCGCAAGATTTTGCTGCAGCTTTATAAAACTCTAGTTAGACCACACTTGGAATATTGTGTCCAGTTCTGGTCGCCTCATTATAGGAAGGATGTGGATGCTTTGGAGAGGGTACAGAGGAGATTTACCAGGATGCTGCCTGGACTGGAGGGCATGTCTTATGAAGAAAGGTAGAGAGAGCTAGGGCTTTTCTCACTGGAGCTAAGAAGGCAGAGAGGTGACTTGATAGAGGTGGACAAGGTGATGAGAGGCATGGATAGAGTGGATAGCCAGAGACTTTTCCCCAGGGTGGAAATGGCTGTCACGAGGGGACATCATTTTAAGGTGATTGGAGGAAGGTATAGGGGTGATTTCAGAGGTAGGTTCTTTACACAGAGAGTGGTGGGTGTGTGAAATGCACTGCCAGCAGAGGTGGTGGAGTCAGAGGGGACATTTAAGCGACTCTTAGACAGGCACATGGACAGCAATAAATTGAAGGGGTGTCGGTTAGGTTGATCTTAGATTAGGATAAATGGTTAGCACAACATCGTGGGCTGAAGGGCCTGTAGTGTGCTGTACTGTTCGATGTTCTATTTTCTAAATGCAAGCCATGAAGCAACTAGAAACACCATCGAGCAGACCACCAAGACATGCTCTAGCATTGCAGTGCTCGGTGCCTTCTGTCTATGCTGTATTGGAAGTCGAGACATTGTCCACCAGATGCTACATCATGGGTGGGTCTGTAAGTGCTGTCAGAGTTGGCCACCATGTCCATGCTGAACAGGTTGGGCTCCAAACTCTGTGAAACGTTCTGTGTCAATTTTGAGCTTGACTCTTCCATTGTCTCCTTGACAGTGATAACAGGCTCTGTGAAGTTCTGCCAGTGCGCCAGGTATCTCTGTAAGCATGCCCATCAACATTTTCACTCCTGTAGGATGCATCTAAGCCGTCATCTGCAGCTGAACTTGTCTGCAGCCTTGCCTGTTGAGCTGGCAAGTAAGCTATCCTTTTCACCTGGCCTGCTTGCAGCTCAGTCATGCCCAATGACCCACTAACCTCTGAAGTTTGGTCAATGCCAATATCTGAGCTGGTGGATACAAGTGATGGTGCTACTTTCTCAGAGGTCTGGTGCAGCTTTTCCTCCTGGAGCTGTGTGGCTGCATATCTGAAAGCATAAAATCAGAATGGGGATCACGGGTGTAACTGAGTCGATCCAAGGTCACACCAGCTGCTAATTACAGATCATTCCAGATAGTAGGATCAGGGAATTGAGAAGGGGAATAAGGCAGTAATATACTTTAATCTTGAATGCTCTCAGCGACACTGGATACTAGGGCCCAGTTTCAGCCAGCCCCATGATGTGCAGCACCATTTCCTCATCAGGTTCAGGCAATGAAGTTGTGCCTGTCCCCTTTACTAGCTTTACTCTTTACGACTGTGTATTACCTTTTCCTGCAAGGGAGTGGAAGAATGTCAGTGATCATGTTGCACTATGTTTGGTTGAGGGGTCCTTGCCATAATTGAATAGCTGGAAGTATGTGGAGGCAGCGAGAGGTGAGTGTGAAACTGGCAGCATTGGAAAGTGTGTAAGTGTGTATGAATATCTGTCCATTAGGCGTGAGTCCTGTATGCAAGGGATTGTTGATGGGTAACCGGTGAGAGTGTGGTGGATAGGAGATGTTACGTGAAGATGGATTCACTGACCTTTACCTGTGTGAGGCAATTGAACTTCTGCTGACATGATTGCCACGTCTCTTGGCAGTTGGTCATCTGCTCCCATTCCATTCAGCGGACAGTCCTTGAGGGCCTCCTGCAGAATATGGCATCTATTCTCCTATTCACCTCCATGACTAAAGGCCTCTAGTGCTGAATCTGTGAACTGCAGGTCCCTCTCTTAGTCCTGGTGCTTCATTGTCAGTCCCTTCATTTACGACAGTGATGGTGAGCGTCTTCCTGCTTTTAGTTGAGAGAGGCGTATGAGGAGATACTGAGTAGACTGGGACTATTCTCATTGGAATTTAGAAGAATGAGGGGGGATCTTATAGAAACATATTAAATTATGAAGGGAATAGATAGGATAGAAGCAGGGAGGTTGTTTCTACTGGCAGGTGAAACGAGAACTGGGAGACATACCTCAAAATAAGGGGGAGCAGATTTAGACTGAATTGAGGAGGAACTTCTTCACCCAAAGGGTTGTAAATTTATGGATTTCCCTGCCCAGTGAAGCAGTTGAGGCTACCTCAATGTTTTTAAGGCAAAGATAGATAGATTTTTGAACAGTAAAGGAATAAAAGGTTATGGTGAGTGGGCGGATAAGTAGAGCTGAGTCCACAAAAAGATCAGCCATGGTCTTATTGAATGTTGGAGCAGGCTCAAGGGACCATATGTCCTACTCCTGCTCCTAGTTCTTATGTTCTTATGTGGTCTGTGGAAGCTTCTCTTTCAAAAGGACGAACAGCCTGTAAATACTAGGTTTATCCTTACACCCTTTTTTCCAGTCCTCTGGTTCCATCATGAATCAAAGGAGAATTGGAAGATTATGGCCAGTGACTCCTTACCCATTAACCTTGGATGCATCCCATTCTTTTATTTTTTAATGGGATGTGGGTATTGCTGGCAAGGCCAGCATTTGTTGCCCATCTCTAATTTCCCTTGATTTGAGTAGCTTGCCAGGCCATTTCAGAGGGCAGTTAAGAGACAACCACAGGCGAGCTTTCAATTCCAGATTTTATTAATTGAATTTAAATTCCACTAGCTGCCATGGTGGGATTTGAATCCATGTCACCGGAGAAATTAGCTTGGGGTTATGAGTCCAATAACATTAACATTATGCCATTATCTCTCCGTCGACATGATTTATAAACTTTACACGCACAGCCAGCCTTTCTAATATCTCCTCATTATCCATTTTTAGCCCATCCAGTATCTCGCCTATCTCTTCTTTCACTATGACCTGGGCAGCATCTTCTTCCTTGTTAAAGACAGATGCAATACACGCATTTGGCACCTCAGCCTCGATAGATAGGTCTCCTTTTCAGTCCTTAATCAGTCCTACCCCAATCTCACAGCCTTTTACTATTATGTGTTTATGGAAGACTTTTGAATTCCCTTTTATTTTAGCTTCAACCTTCTCTCATACTCTTTCTTTGCCTCTTTGATTTCCTTTTTCACTTCCACGATCAACTTTCTTTATTAAGCCCGGTTTTCAATTGTACTAAGAACCCGACACTTGTCAGACAGACCCTTTTTCTGCTTTGTCATACCATCTTCCCCTCTTGTCATCCAGGAATGACTTTGGTTCCCTTACCTTTCCTTTTTTGGGAATATACCTCGACTGGCCTACTCCTGCTCCTAATTCGTAAGTTCGACTGTACCTGAACCATCTCTGCTTTAAATGCAGCCCATGTTCCATTTACTGTTCTTTGATTTCTATTTATGTGGGACACATCCATTCTCATCCTACTGAAATCTGCCCACCTCCAATTAGTATTTCATATTTTAAATTGTTCCTATTCCTTTTCCATGGCTAACTTAAACTTTACTATGATAATATGGTACTATGATCACTTTTCCTAAATGTTCCCGGTCCACTTGACCCACCCAACTCCCAAGAACCAGATCTGGCAATGCTTCCTTCCTTGTTGGGTGTGAAGCCTGGTGTTGGATTTAACTTTTCTCCCCTCACTGCCTGGTATGAAGGTGGAGGTCAGGGTAATGTAAAATCCTATGGACACGATGTCCTCCAGCTCGCCCCCTGCCTCCACCCTGTTACAATTTTGCCAGTGATGGGGAATCTGGTGACCTGCCAGCCTGCAGGTCAAGTGAGGCCCTTAACTGGTCATTTACTGCCTCTTAAGGACTCCTTAAATACCTGACTGGTTCTGCTTGATTGTCCAGTGGTCACCTATTTCCCCCCTGTTTGTACATTTAAAAAATTTTTTTTTTAAAAATTCTCCTCCATTTTCACATTTTCTCCCACATTTACATTCATCAACAATAAACAATAATCAGCAAGATATGTCAGTCCCCATAATAACAACGATCCCATCTACCCACCAACCCCCAAACCTCAACCCGCAAGTTTACATAAACAAATGACAAAAAGGAATCAGGGATTACCCGTAGTCACCCTTAATCTTACACAGCTCCCACCCAGCTTGGCCCAGCTCAGGACCTTCTCCTTCACCCTGTACCTACGGAAGCACAGAGTCACTGCCCTTGGCGGCTCACTCGTCTTTGGTACAGGCCTCCACGACCGATGAGCCCGATCCAGTTCATATCGGGAGGGGACCTCCCCCTCCCCCAATAGTTTTGCCAGCATCGCGGCAAAATACTCAGTCGGCTTCAGTCCTTCAACTCCTTCGGGCAGCCCCACAATCCTCAAGTTCTGTCTCCTGGATCTATTGTCCAGGTCTTCCATTTTTCCTCGCAGATCCTTGTTAGTATCCATCACCTTCCGCATCTCTTTCCCCATCGAGGCAAGTTGATCACCGTGCTGCAATAACGTCTCCTTCACTTCCTTCAGCGCCTCCCCTTGCTCTCGCACCTCCGCCACTGCGCTCGCCACCGCCGTCATCACCGGGGAAACCGCCTCCTCCACCAGCACATTCAAAACCTCCCTCATCTCCTTCCTCACCGTCTCCATGCATTTCGCAATCTGCGCCAACTGCTTTTCAAATTCCGCAGCCATCACCTTGGTTATTTCTTCAGCCGTAAGCAGTGCGGCCTTCCCTGGTGCTCCAGCCTCCATTTTTCCTGGTGACCCCGCGGTGACCTTTCCACTCCCCGACGAACCTCCAGCTGGTTTTTTTTCGGCCGTTTTTTTGCTCACCCTCGACATTTTCCTTTGGGTTCTTTTCCCTCCTGTGTCTTCACAGTGCCTCCTCCGTGCCTTCTCCCTGCTTCTGCCGCCTCCGTGGATCCTGGGACCGGGCTTAAAGCCCCGAAAATGCCGTTCCCGAGCGGCAGCTTTCCATTGTGCGGCCGCCTCCCGCCCGCTGTCACCGGAAGTCCTGTTTGTACATCTTTAAGGTGTAGGATGACCATCTCCAGCAATGTTCTATTCACAAAGCTCTCACTCTCACAATGCACCACAGTAGCTGCACAAGCTCTGAAACCCAAACTTGGAGCTCCTCCAGCTGATGAAATTTCTTACACATATGGTTGTCCAGGACACAAGATGGTGTTCCCACGTGGATCGAGACTTGCATCATAGAATAATAATAGGAGAAGGAGCAGGCCATCCGAGCCTGCTCCGCCATTCATTATGATCTTGGCTGATCATCCAACTCAGTAACCTGTTCCCCCTTTCCCCCCCATATCTTTTGATCCTTTTAGCCTCGAGAGATAAATCTAAACCCTTCTTGAAAACATATAATGTTTTGGCCTCAACTGCTTTCTGTGGTAGAGAATTCCGCCGGCTCACCACTCTCTGGGTGAAGAAATTTCTCCTCATCTCAGTTCTAAATGGTTTTCCCCTTATCCTTAAACTGTGACCCTTGGTTCTGGACTTCCCACTATCATGGACATCCTCTCTGCATCTACCTTGTCTTGTCCTGTCAGAATTTTGTAAGTTTTGATGAGATTCCCCCCTCATTCTTCTAAACTCCAGCGAATATAATCCTATTGACTCAACCTCTCCTCATACATCAGTCCCGCCATCCCAGGAATCAATTTGGTGAACTTGTGCTGCACTCCCTCTGCAGCACGAACATCCTTCCTCAAATAAGGAGACCAGAACTCCACACAGTATTCCAGGTGTGGTCTTACCAAGGCCCTGATCCTGTATTCTAACCCACTTGCTATGATAACCAACATACCATTTGCCTTCTTTACCACCTGCTGCACCTGCATGCCTACTTTTAGTGACTGGTATACAAGGACACTCAGGACTCGTTGCACATTCCTCTCTCTCAACCTGTAGCCATTCAGATAATAATCTGTTTCCTGTTTTTGCAACGAAAGTGGATAACCTCACATTTATCCACATTTTACTGAATCTGCCATGCATTTGCTCACTCACTCAACTTGCCCTAATCACACTGCAAGATCTCTGCATCCTCCTCACAGCTCATCTTCTACCGAGCTTTGTGTCATTCACAAATTTGGAGATTTTACATTTAGTTCCTTCATCTAAATTATTAGTATATATTGTGGATAGCTGATGTCCGTGCACTACTCCCTGTGGTACCTCATGAGTCACTGCCTGCCATTTGGAAAAAGATTCTTTGTTTCCTGTCTGTCTACCAGTTTTCTACGCATCTCAAAACACTGCCCCCAATCCCATGTGCTGAAATTTTAGACGCTAATTATGTGGGACTTTGTCGAAAACATTCTAAAGTCCAAATAAACCACATTCACTGGCTCCCCCTCATCAACCCTACTAGTTACATCCAAAATTCTAGTAGATTTCTCAAGCATGATTTCCCTGTCCTAAATCCATGCTGACTCTGTCTGATCCTGCCACTGTTTTCGAAGTGCTCTGCTATTAAATCTTTTATATTGGACTCTCACATTCTCCCCACTACCGACATCGGGTTGACTGGCCTATAATTCCCTATTTCCTCTCTACCTCCCATTTTAAATAGTGACGTTCCATTAGCAATCTCCAATCTGTAGAAACTGTTCCAGAGTCTATAAAATCTTGGAAGATGACCATCGATGCATCCACTATTTCTAGGGTCACAATGGGACTGAGATGCCCTACCACGCCTCTTAATTATTTGGCAATTAACTAAAAGTTATGATAAAGAAAACTTTGAAACAAATTTGAGCTTTAAGACCCTGATTAGTTTTCCTGGTTCCTTATTTTAGATCTTAGATCCTTACCTCAAAAATTCCTGTCCATACTGATCTTTGTTCACCTGCGTTCTGCTGATCCTACCTCTCCACACTGATTGGACTACTGTGTATTTCCTTGCCTAAGGAAAAACATGCTTTCCTTAGAGAGGGTGAAACAAAGCTTCACTAGACTGGTTCATGGGGTGAGGGGATTGATTAGGCAGGGCCTATTTTCCCTGAAGCTCCAGCTTCTATATTTGTTTACATAAAGAGTTTGAATGTCCCAAAGCTGCTTTAAAATAGCTACAAAGTGAAGGCAATGTATGAGCTAAGTGGGTAAGGGTTAGGGTGGGTAAGGGTGTGGGTGGCTGATGGGTAGGGCAGCAAGTGGGTGAGGTAGGTCAGGGGAGTCAGGTTGGGTCATGATAACGGGGATTTCGGATGGTGGGGACTATTCGGATTAGGTTGGGGAGGTGTCAGATGGTGGGGACTAGTCAGGGAGTAGTTGGGGGTTGGGGAAGCTAGTTAGATGGTGTAGGCTAGTCAGGTTGGTTAGGGGAGGGTCAGGGCAATTGGGGAGGTGGGGTGGTCAGTTCTGTAGTTACCCATCCAGGTGGTAGGCTAAGATTTTCTTGTCTAATGTTTCCTTGGTGTCTTTCCAGGTAACCAAGTTAGAATTGTTTGAACTGTCTGACTCTAACCCAGAGTTGAAGAGTTTTTCCAATGATCTTGAGGAGCTGGGGAATTGCCCATTTGAAGTGCAAACCTCTCCAGAAATTCCCACAGTGTCCTTGCTACGGTGTTTCCGGTAGCATATCGTCTGGAGTACACCCAGTCTTTGACTTTCTGGAAGATCTGGGTCGTAACATTCTTAATGGGCTTGACATGGTAGATGCTGTGAAGTTTTTTCCCCATATTGGGGAATCTAGAACATGGGCTCACAGCATTAGAAGAAGGGGTCAGTCATTCGGTATGAGATGAACAGAAATTTCTTCCCTCAGAGTTGCAACTTTTGGAAATCTTTACCCGGAGAAGGCCAGATGCTCGGTCGTTAAGTGTATATAGGATAGGTATGTTGGAAATTTCTGGATGCTAAGTGAATTAAGGGACACTGGGCTGGTGTGGCAATAGAAGGTCAGTCATGATCTTGTTTAATAGCAGAGCAGACATAAGGGGCCAAACGGGCTACTTTTGCTTCAATTTCTTATGTTCTATCCATCCTGCAGTGCAATATATGGAACTGAATGCAGTTAGTTTTGACCTAACCTAAGTATCATTGATACATCTAATTTTATAAACAAAGTATAGAAAGGAGAGCTGAGAACTTTGGCATCGCAGCTCCATTCTAAGTGTCCCAAGGAGGAGGATATTGCTGTACGTGATCTATATTCAGTTATTATTGGCTCAAATAGGGCTAGTTTTCTCCATGTCTTTCACACATTCTTAAATGTCATGTCATGTGTGCTCTGCTCAATGGCAAGTCCTTGGCTCACTGTCAGCTAGTGTTTCACCCTGAACCATTTTCTTGATAAATCTTTGTCAGTGGTGGTTAGCCTATGCCTTCCACTCAGTTACCCATATTCTTCAATAGTAAATTCAAATCAACAGAATCAAACTTTCTCAATAGCTTCTTTCTTGAAGTAAAAATTTATCAAACTATTTTCATGAATATTTCAGTAAAGCCTATTGCTGAATTTGTCAAATAGTCATACTAGCTTTGATCGTTTGATCAGAATGCAGATGGGAACTGGTTTAGCAGTTGGCTGGACAGCTGGTTTGTGATGCTGAGCGCAACAACACGGGTTCAATCTCTGTCGGCTGAGGTTATTCATGAAGCCTTCTCAGCCTTGCCCCTCGCCTGAGGAGTGGTGATCTTCAGGTTAAATCACCACCAGTCAGCTCTCCCCCCTCAAAGGGGTAAGCAGCCTATGGTCATCGAGAACTATGCTGACTTTTAACAAGGAGCTTTTAACAGTAACTTCAATGCAATGTAAGCCTACTTGTGTCTGCACGGAGAACGGAGTCTGCATGTTCTCCCCGTGTGTGCGTGGGTTTCCTCCGGGTGCTCCGCTTTCGTCCCACAGTCCAAAGATGTGCAGGTTAGGTGGATTGGCCATGCTAAATTGCCCTTAGTGTCCGAAATTGCCCTTGGTGTTGGTTGAGTGGGGTTACTGGGTTATGGGGATAGGGTGGTGTGGGCTTGGGTAGGGTGCTCTTTCCAAGAGCCGGTGCAGACTCGATGGGCCGAATGGCCTCCTTCTGCACTGTAAATTCTATTCGATTACTTTATGCACAGTGCATCACATACTGTTGTAAATACTGTTTTGGAAGAGAATTACTCTTGCGATTTTTCATGTTCTGACATCACAACATGCACAAGAGTAAACCTGTAATTTTTCGCCATCTTAAGTCATTCGTCCACAGTTTTTAATTACAGATGCTGTCACTGTGTATTTGTACGGGTACTTTTATAGTACATATCTTCTGTGTAGACTATTTATTTTGACAATCTATTCATGCATTGCATAGAATAGAATCGTAGAAGGAGGTCACTACAGAAGGAGGCCATTCAGCCTATTGTACTTTTGCTGGTTCTTCAAAAGAGGCATCCTGATATCCAATTAGTCCCACTCCCATATTCTCTCCCCATAGCCCTGGATTCATGATCATTGGTTGAGGGAAGGGCAAGACTGGCAACTAAATATCCCAGGGTATAGATGCTTCAGGAGGGATAGAGAGCAAGGTAAAAGGGGTGGAGGAGTTGCATTACTGGTCAGAGATGATATCACAGCTGTGATTAAGGAGGGCACGATGGAGGATTCGAGCACTGAGGCAATAAGGGTAGAGCTAAGAAATAGGAAGGGTGCAGTAACATTGTTGGGACTTTACTACAGGCCTCCCAAAAGCGAGTGTGAAGTAGAGGTACAAATATGTAGACAGATTATAGAAAAATGTAGGAGCAATAGGGTGGTCGTGATGGCACATTTTAACTTCCCCAACATTGAATGGGACTCAAGTAGTGTTGGAGGCGTAGATGGAGCAGAATTTGTAAGGAGCATTCAGGAGTTTTTTTAGAGCAGTATGTAAATAGTCCAACTTGGGAAGGGGCCATACTGGACCTGTTATTGGTGAATGATCCCGGCCAGGTGGTTGAAGTTTCAGTCAGTGATTACTTTGTGAACAGCGGTCACAATTCCGTAAGTTTTAGAATACTCATGGACAAAGACGAGAGTGGTCCTAAAGGAAGAGTGCTAAATTGAGGACAGGACAAGTATAACAAAATTCGGCAGGAGCTAGGGAATGTGGATTGGGAGCAGCTGTTTAAGGGTAAATCCACATTTGAAATGTGGGAGTCTTTTAAGGAAAGGTTGATTAGAGTGCAGGACAGACATGTCCCTGTGACAATGAGGGATAGAAATGGCAAGATTAGGGAACCATGGATGACGGGTGGAATTGTGAGACTAGCTAAGGTGAAAAAGGAAGCATGCATAAGATCTAGGCGACTTAAAACTGATGAAGCTTTGGAGGAATATCGGGCAAGTAGGACAAATCTCAAACGCGCAATAAAGAGGGCTAAAAGGGGTCATGAAATATCTTTGGCTAACAGGGGAAAGGAAAATCCCAAAGCCTTTTATTCGTATCTAAGAAGCAAGAGGGTAACTAGAGAAAGGATTGGCCCACTCAAAGACAAAAGAGGGAATTTATGCGTGGAGTCAGAGGAAATGGGTGAGATTCTTAATGAGTACTTTGCATCGGTATTCACCAAGGAGAGGGACATGACCGATGTTGAGGCTCGGGATGGATGTTTAAATACTCTAGGTCAAGTCGGCATAAGTTTTGGGTATTCTAAAAGGCATTAAGGTGGACAAGTCCCCAGGTCCGGATGGGATCTATCCCAGGCTACTGAGGGAAGCAAGGGACAAAATAGCTGGGGCCTTAACAGATATCTTTGCAGCATCCTTGAGCACGGGTGAGGTCCCGGAGGACTGGAGAATTGCTAATGTTGTCCCTTTGTTTAAGAAGGGTAGCAGGGATAATCCAGGGAATTATAGACCTGTGAGCTTGACGTCAGAGGTAGGCAACTATTGGAGAAGATACTGAGGGATAGGATCTATTCACATTTGGAAGAAAATAGACTTATCAATGATTGTCAGCATGGTTTTGTGCAGGGAAGGTCATGTCTTACAAACCTAATAGAATTCTTTGAGGAAGTGACAAAGTTAATTGATCAGGGAAGGGCTGTAGATGTCATATACATGGACTTCAGTAAGGCGTTTGATAAAGTTTCCCATGGCAGGTTGATGGAAAAAGTGAAGCCGTATCGAGTTCAGAGTGTACTAGCTAGATGGATAAATAACTGGCTGGGCAACAGGAGACAGAGGCTAGTGGTGGAAGGGAGTGTCTCAAAATGGAGTAAGGTGACTAGTGGTGTTCCACAGGGATCCGTGCTCGGACCACTGTTGTTTGTGATATACATAAATGATCTGGACGAAGGTATAGGTGGTCTGATTAGCAAGTTTGCAGATGATACTAAGATTGGTGGAGTTGCAGATAGCGAGGAGGACTGTCAGAGAATACAGCAAAGTTAATGTTAATTTATTATTTATGTACGGGGGGAGGGGTTTGGGGTTGCTTTTTTAGATTGTGTTTTGTACTTAACCCTGTTGGGTTCTTTTTTCTTTCTCATTTTGTTATTGATATTTTATGAAAACCTTGAATAAAAATTATTTTAAAAAAAAATACAGCAAAATATAGATAGGTTGGAGAGTTGGGCAGAGAAATGGCAGATGGAGTTCAAACCAGGCAAATGCGAGGTGATGCATTTTGGAAGATCTAATTCAAGAGCGGACTATATGGTCAATGGAAGAGTCCTCTGGAAAATTGATGTACAGAGAGATCTGGGAGTTCAGGTCCATTGTACCCTGAAGGTGGCAAAGCAGGTCGATCGAGTGGTCAGGAAGGCATACAGCATGCTTGCCTTCATCGGACGGGGTATTGAGTACAAGAGTCGGCAGGTCATGTTACAGTTGTATAGGACTTTGGTTAGGCCACATTTGGAATACTGCGTGCATTCTGGTCGCCACATTACCAGAAAGATGTGGATACTTTAGAGAGGGTGCAGAGGAGGTTCACCTGGATGTTGCCTGGTATGGAGGGTGCTAGCTATGAAGAAAGGTTGAGTAGATTAGGATTGTTTTCGTTGGAAAGAGAGAGGTTGAGGGGGGACCTGATTGAGGTCTACAAACTTATGAGAGGTATGGACAGGGTGGATAGCAACAAGCTTTTTCCAAGAGTGGGGGTGTCAATTACAAGGGGGTCACGATTTCAAGGTGAGAGGGGGAACGTTTAAGGGAGATGTGCGTGGAAAGTTTTTTACGCAGAGGGTTGTGGGTGCCTGGAACATTTTGCCAGCGGAGGTGGTAGAGGCGGGCACGATAGCATCATTCAAGATATATCTAGACAGATATATGAACGGACAGGGAACAGAGGAAAGTAGATCCTTGGAAAATAGGCGACAGGTTTAGATAAAGGATCTGGATCGGTGCAGGCTGGGAGGGCCGAAGGGCCGTTACAATGCTGTAATTTTCTTTGTTCTTTGTTCTTATTACAACTCACAGCATAGCTTTCGTTCCTTGTATCACCTCTGATTCTTTTGTCAATCACTTAAATCTGACCTGGATATATATCATCATTCCTCCACGAATGTTGGGTCAAAATCTTGGAACGCCCTCCTTAACATCACCATGGGTGTACCTGCACCACATGGACTGCAGCGGTTCAATAAGGCAGCCCTTCACTACCTTCTAAAGGGCAGTTAGGGACGGGAAATAATTGCTGACCGAGCCCACATCTCGTAAAGGAGTAAAAAATAATTTATCTTTATTCTCTGTCATAATCCTTCAAGACTTTGAACACCTCTATCAAATTTCCCTACTTTAAAGAGGCCAACACTCGTTTCTGCAGTGCCTCAGTGTGACTAAAGTCTTTAATCCGTGTTACAGTTCGAGTAAAAATTCCTCTGTACCTTCTCCAAGGCCATAGCATTCCTCCTAAAGTATGTTGCCTGGACTTGGCTGCAATATTCCAGCTGGGACCAAATTCCAACTTATTCAAAACTCATTCATTTAGATTTTTGATCAACACGGGAGTCCAGGGTTATGAGGGATGGACAGGAAAGTGGAGTTGAGGCCGCAGCCATGATATTATCAAATGGTGGAATAGGCTGCAGAGGCGAAAAGCCAACTCCTCTTAATTCTTGTGTTCTTGTGTGCACAATTAAAATTGGGCCTCTGTAAAACCAAGGATCTCATTTGCCATTTTAACAGATTTTGCAACTTGTCCCTGACACCTTCAAGGATTTCAGTACATATGCACATATGCACCAAGTCTCTTTGTTCCTGCATCCCTTATAAAATGTACCATTTAATTTTTATTGCTCTCACTCTTGCGACCAAAATGAATAATTTCATATTTTCTGCAGTGAATTCATCTGCCACATGGTTGCCCATTTTGTTATGCCGTATGTTCTGATACCAGGGGTCGGAATTGAGATCCTTGCTTTTCCTGATATATATTAATGACCTATACCTTGGCATAGAGGGCACAATTTCAAAATTTGAGGATGATACAAAACTGGCAAGCATTGTGAACTGTGAGGAGGATAGTGTAGAACTTCAAAAGGACATAGAGAATTTGGTGGAATTGCTGGACAAGTGGCAGGTGAAGTTCAATGCAGAGAAGCGTGAAATGCTTCATTTTGCTCGTAAAAATATTGAGAGACAAGAGAAAATAGGGTATAATTCTAAACGTAGTGCAGAGGCACCTCAGTGTGCATGTGCATTTTTTTGAGGGTTGGGAGCGCAATTAATGAAACATACAGTAACCTAGGCTTTATTAAAGGTGCATTGATTACGTGAGAAAGTCGTGGAAAAGGTGAGAGTTTGACCATCTCCTGCTAATTCTCTAACAGGTCTAATAAAGTGAGAGTCATTGGGTGTACTTACACTTCTGTATGTAGCTGAAGTTTATTGTAATGGTTCCTGCACTGGTATGTGCTAAATCATGGATGAGTGAACTTTTGGGGGCACAAGCTGCGATTGGATACACAAACAGAGTTGCGTGGATAAACAAATTTGTGTTGAAGGGGTCATAAATGACGGGAGTTGACTGCATTCAAAATCATGAGGTGTCTGGACAGAATAGATAGGGAGAAACTGATCCCACTCGTGAATGGGTCAAGAACGAGATGGGCTGGATTCTCCACCCGCGGGATTCTCCGTTCCGCCAGGAGGGTACCCATGCCCGTGGGTTTCCCACTGGCCACAATGGGAAATCCCATTGGCTGGTGACGGGAACGGAGAATCCAGCTGCTGGCGAGGGCACGCAGCCATAAAAATATGGCTGGCCGACTGGAGAATCCCGTCCAAGGTAATTGTCGAAAGAAACAATGGTGTCAGGAGGAAAACCAGCAAGTGATTAGTGTCTGGAATACTCTGCCTGAGAGTGTGGTGGAGGCAGGTTCAATTGAGGCATTCAAAATGGATTTAGATTGTTATATAACATACAGTGCAGAAGTAGGCCATTCGAGTCTGCACCACTTAAGCCCCTACTTTCACCCTATCCCTGTAACCCAATAACCTCTCCTAACCTTTTTGGACACTAAGGGCAATTTAGCATGGCCAATCGATCTAACCTGCACATCTTTGGACTGTGGGAGGAAACCGGAGCACCCAGAGGAAACCCACGGAGACACGGGGGAATGTGCAGACTCCGTACAGACAGTGACCCAGTGGGGAATCGAACCTGGGACCCTGGCGCTGTGAAGCCACAGTGCTATCCACTTGTGCTACCATGCTGCCCTTGTGCTACCGTGCTGCCCGTTATCTGAAAAAAAAGAATGTGCAGGGTTATGGGGAGAAGGCGGAGGAATGGCACTAGATTAATTGATCATCAATAAGTTAGAGCAGCCACAATGCAGGCTGTGCCAGCATTTATTGCCCTTGAGAGGGCAGTTAAGAGCCAACCACATTGCTGTGAGTCTGGAGTCACATGTAGGCCAGACCAGGTAAGGATGACAGATTTCCTTCCCTAAGGGACATTAGCGAACCAGATGGGTATATGCGATAATCAACAATGGTTTCATGGTCATCATTATACTTTTAACTCCAGATATTTTATTGAGTTTAAATTCCATTCCCTGCCTTGGTGGTATTTGAACCAGGGTTCCCAGATCATTATCCTGGGTCTCTGGATTATTAGTCTAGCGGCAATACCACTATGCCACTGCCACCCCCACTGCCTCCACCTTCTGATGGTCATCAGAAAGGACATTGGTACTAATAACGACTGTTGGGAGATAAGATTACATGGTTGATGTACAATCTGCAAATAACCCTTTACTTTCTGTCACTTAACCAATTTAATATTCACGCACCCATTGTCTTTTTAATCTTGTGAGATTCAATTTTGCTAACATCGCAAAAGGATGTTTTTGTTTGTTGAAATAGATATGCTACATGTAATATAGAAAATAACAGATAGCCATTAGAATGCATGAAATCTTTTCATCTCCGTCAATTTTCGATCTCTCCTCCTCTGATGTGGTTAACTGGTTGCAGGGGTGCAGTTGCCCTATTGGGTGGCACTCTCCAGCCCAAGTGGCTGTTACTCATGACTGAGACTTGAAGGTATATGTCACCAAGCTATTCAAAATAATTCCGCATTTACCTTTGACAGGCCTCTTCAGCTCCATTGCCTGTGGAAATGATTTTTAAAAAAAATTTGTTCATGCAATGTGGGCGTTGCTGACTGGGCCAGCAACTATTGCCCTTCCCTGAGGGGATTTAAGAGTCAACCACATTGTGTGGATCTGGAGTCACATGTAGGCCAGACCAGGTAAGGACGACAGATTTCCTTCCCTAAAGGACATTAGTGAACGAGAAGGGTTTTTACGACAATGGTTTCTTGGTCACATTAGACTTTTAATTCCAGATTTTTATTGAATTCAAAGTTCACCATCTGCCATGGTGGAATTCGAACCTGCATCCATAGAGCATGACTGTGGGTGGACTCTTTTCCTCATGGAGATAAGGCAAGATGCAGCAAGTCAGGATACCTTGTTTTTTTCCTGCAAGATGTATTTGGGGATCTTCTGCTGAATTAACATGCAATGATTCTGCCTGTGCTGTTGTGTATCTATCTGTTGCAGGGGGGCAATATCAGTTGAAACTTCTGGAGCAGTGGTTCGTGTAATGGGTGCATTTTAACCTGATGTGCCCAGGGACTGCTTTGTCGGTTTAATTTACATTATATTAAATATTCATTTATTCTTTAGCAGCTGAAACAATTTCAGAGAATACATTCTTCACCTTATGGTTCTAGATACTGTTGCTTGCTTCTTCCTGACATTTTTATCTTTTCTCTACTTTTATGCTTTTAAAAAAAACTGTACACAGGGATAACCTTCGCAACATTTTTGGGGAAACCTTATGGAGAAGCCTTTGCTTAACACACTTGTCTTTGTTCGTACATTTGTCCACACATGTTGCTTGAAAGCATTTTCTGCTTGGTATTTGAAAGGCAGAAAACAGATATTTTGAAGAAAGAAATACCATCTGATTGCTGAGGGGTTAGAGAGAGGTCTGACAGGTAACAATAGGAGTTGCTACATTGTTTCCATTGATTCGCATTATGTGATCCTCACAGGAAAGAAAGAGTTACCATTTATAAAGCAACTTTCACAACATTAGGACACCCCAAAGTGCTTTACAGACAAATAAGTACTTTTGAAGTGAAGTCACTGTTGTAATGTGGGCAACGTGGCAGCCAGTGTTTTGCTGAAGAAAACTCATTAATCATGTTTTTATTGGCTGCTCCATGTTTTTCCCCAGCTTTCATCCCTTTCATCGCCCTCCTGAATTTAGTACTCAGTTCAATTGCCCCAATTACTACTTTCCTGCTGTGAGCTTGGACAGTAAGTATCAGTGAGACATTATCCACGAGACTTGTCATCGCTGAAGTGCCCCACCCTCCATTGATACTGCTATATGGAAACTTTCAACAAGGTAGCAATCAGTGGATTTTCTTGCCTCTCCCCCACTCCCTCACAACCCAAGGCAAACATTTTGAGGCAACTTGCTGTACCCCAACTGAACAGAGAATATAACTTGAACTTGATGTGTACGGCATGAAAACAGGAAATGTTGGGTCAACGCAGCAAATCATAGAATTTACAGTGCAGAAGGACGCCATTCGGCCCATCAAGCCTGCACCGGCCCTTCGAAAGAGCACGAAGCCCACACCTTCACCCTATCCCAGTAACCCCACCTAATCTTTTTGAACACTAAAGGCAATGTAGCATGGCCAATCCACATAACCTGCACACCTTTGGACTGTGGGAGGAAATTGGAGCACCCGGAGGAAACCCTCGTAGACACGGGGCGAACGTGCAGACCCGCACAGACAGTGACCTAAGCCGGGAATCAAACCTGGGACCCTGGAGCTGTGAAGCCGTCCATAATGTAAAGTCGCCATAGTCCCAGATGACCAGGGCAGCACGGTAGCATAGAGGGCAGCATAGTAGCATAGTGGTTAGCACTATGGCTTCACAGCACCAGGGTCCTAGGTTCAATTCCTGCTTGAGTCACTGCCTGTGCGAAGTCTGCATGTTCTCCCCGTGTCTGCGTGGGTTTCCTCCGGGTGCTCCGGTTTCCTCCCACAGTCCAAAGACGTGCAGGTTAGGTGGATTGGCCATGCTAAATTGTCCTTAGGTTAGATGGGGTTGCTGGGTTACAGGGATAGGGTGGAGGTGTGGGCTTAAGTCGGGTGCTCTTTCCAAGAGCCGGTGCAGACTCAATGGGCTGTGAAGGGAGAAACAGAGTTAACATTTCTAGTGTGTATGACTTCCTCAGAGCCATTGATGTGAATGGCTCATAAAACAATATGCTTTGTTTATCGACTGAACAGTGCTGGTGTGCCCTTTACCACCATTTGAAAATCTACTCTTCTCCCCTTTTCAGCTTCCTTTTTCCAATATTACATCGGATTCCCTTTTGAAATTCCCCCAGTCACTTCTGAGCCATTTACACTGCATTGAGGAGGTTCATTTCATTTTTGCTTTTCTTCCTCTCTTTGGAGTTAAATCAACTTGCCTCTTCACTGCATTTTCTTTCGTGGTCTAACCAGAAACAGGAATTTGCTGTCTCAGATTAATAAAGAGAAGAAAAACATAGGTCCTACCATTGCAACATGCAACATATTGAAAGATTAACCAGTGTATTACTAACTTGTCTTCTGGAGGGAAGTAAGGGGTAATTCTTAGATAATTACATTGTAAAAGAATCCATTTTATTCTGAGACTCAAGAGTTACTCACTATGATGAGATCTAAAACAACTGTGCTATGAATTCCACCTGACCGGAAGGTAACAGCATCATTTTCACAGAGCTACTGGGCGCGATTCTCCGCTCCCGCGCCGGTTGGGAGAATCGCCTGAGTCGCCAAATTTTCCCGCGACGCCGGTCCGACGCCCTCCCGCCGCGATTCACGGAAGCGGCCAGATCGGCACAATCGCGTTTTGCGCGGCGCGGTACGGTGAATCGCCCGAGACAGCCAAAATGGCGATTCACCGGTACCCCCGCGATTCTCCGGCCCGGCTGGGCCGAGCGGCCTGCCCAAAACGGCAGGTTCCCCCCCGACGCCGTCCACACCTGGTCGCTGCTGGCGGGAGCAGCGCGAGAACGCTGGAGGGGGGGCGGCCTGCGGGGGGGGGGGGGGGGGGGGGGGGCGAGGGGGGATCCTGCACCGGGGGGGGGGGGGGGGGGGGGGGCTCAAATGGGGTCTGGCCCACGATCGGTGCCCACTGATCATCGCGCCGTCCTCTCTGAAGGAGGACCTCCTTTCTTCCGCAGCCCCGCAAGATCCGTCAGACATCTTCTTGCGGGGCGGACTCGGAGAGGACGGCAACCACGCATGCGCGGGTTGGCGCCGGCCGCGTCAGTTATGCGGCACCGGCCGCGTCATGTATGCGGCGCTGCCTTTACGCGGCGCCAAGGCCTGCCGCACATAAATGACACAGCGCCGCTCCTAGCCCATTATCGGGCCCTGAATCGGTCGGGATAGGGGCCGTTTCGCGCCGTCGTGAACCTCGGCGCAAACACTCTGCCTCCATTTCGAAGAATCCCGCCCATTGTTCCTTCTGCAAACAATTCAGTTTGTGATAATTTTTTTAAAACTCTGAGCATCTGTTTCTCTTTCATCCCTGTTGTAGAAAATGGCGTTAAACAGCCACTGTTCTCATAGCAACCACATAACAACCAATGAACATGCTGTGAACAGGAGGCCCAAAATGACCTATAGCAACATTCACATGCCGTCAGTCTTAAAAACTACAGTGGCAATTTTAACCTAATTCACCCAGTGGGACACCAAATGAGATGGATTAGGCTCCTTCAGCAGAAAGTAAGATCTGGGAGTCTAAGTCCCGTGGCGAGTGGGAAAGTCGGAACAGCTGAACATGCGTCATCTTCTGCCGTTCAGCTCATTAATTGGGCAACTACAAGGACCACAGCGAATCTCATGATGGGGCGGGCAGGAAGTCGCAATTATCTCAGGGGGTCGAAGAGGACACTGACAGCCATTCAGTCAATGCAGGCCAGAAGCTCTATTATGCTTCCAGAGTCCTTGTCGTTTGCAGCTCATACTGGAGAAGCTGGCAGATGTGAGCAACCACAGAGGTGCATCTGGCATTGCCTTTTGCTCATTTCTAGATAAGAACATTGCGTGCGATATGCCCATGATCAGGCCAATGCTCAGCCTTGCAGTAAATCCTGTTTCCAGCATTTTGACCTTTCTGCTCAGGCCGTTGCTGCTCCTAGCCCTTCTTCTCCTCCTCTGGATTACCTAGGCAGGGCTGCCTTCAGCCTGCATCACTAACACCTTGGTGGATCTGTGAATGAATTGAAGTGATAATGCGGTGAGCATGTCCTTTACAGGTTTCCCTCCACCTCAAAGCCAGCAGACCTATGCTAAGCCCCTTGCTTAGCCTTCATCTATACTTGGCATCCCCACCCCATTCCTTGTAGGTGAAGGACATCTGGAGGACCAGTGATTGGTGTTCCTCCTGTTCATACATGATTGTGCATGGAGACATTGCTCTTTGACCTGGTTGATGAGAGCTAACTGTGAGAAGCCTCCATTTGATTCTATTCTGCTTGCCTTTACTACCCTCAAGACTATACAGAGAGACCATTGCCATGGCAGCATAGAATGACTTACCATATGATCCCATGTCAGTCATGACCATTCAGCTGGGCATGACTTGTCTGCCATCCACCAGTCATATCCCTTGGCAATATTTCACCTCACTCCCTTCCTTGATCCCTGCCTCTGAATACACCAGATGGCAAATGACACAATGAATGGCAGGTCCACACCTTGCTGCGACCTTGGGACCGGTGAATCAGGAACAAACCTGCTGCAATGTGGGCTTCATCATGGAGAGAACACAACTGAGCATGATTGATATCCAGTTGCCTCATAATTATTAATGGCCACTTGAACTCTACCCACCTGAAAAGACCTTTACTGACTGTGTAGTCAAACTCATTTGAAAAATAGTGTGCGACACATTACAGACTCGCTCCACACCTTCTACCCTCACTCTGTGACCCACCAACTTCTCCTCATCACACTTGAACCATCCAACATCACGATTCCTCTCCCCTCTGTCACCCTTGAACCGCCCTCCATCACCTCAGACCCTGCTACGTTCCACTTGCACATGCTTTTCCTCCTCTCAGAGTCGAGACACCTATTATCGTCCCCATGCCCACCCTGCTCTCCCATTAACATTGCCACGTACCTCACCTCCCTCCATGACCTCTTCCCCAAAACCTTCACCTAACCAAAGACCTGGCACCCTACTGTATCCCACTGCCGCCTCTGACTGTGACTGTTCCCTCCTACTTACTAGTACAGAGTGCACCTGCAGATCCCATTTCAACACATTCGATCCCACCCTCTATGACAACACCCACATGCGATTGCTATATGCCTCCATTCCATCCAAAGTGATGCCCTAAGCCTCCTACGGTTTCTTACATAACCAGCTCCTCCCAGATCCATCCTCACCTCTCTATTGGTGGTCTCCTACAGTGTTCCAATTGGACTTTCGCTTTACCCCTACACACACCCGTTACACCTCAATGATGATCTCTCGCCCAGCCAAGTGACGGATTCCCAATACTTGTAGTCTCGCATCCCTTGCAGGCCAATCCGAACCATCCTCACACCCTCTGAAGACCACAGACCAGAGCAGCTCCGAAGGAGACATCTCTGAGACAAACATTGAGCAGGTGTCACAGCTGTCACCCACACCCTCCGCCAGCGCAGATACTCACCTTGGTGGGATTAACTTGCCGACAAGCTTCTGGGTCACATCCTGGTGAGCACCTCCACAGCAGGTGGAGGAAAGAATGTCCCATGTATCTGGCATTCAGAGGGATGCTGGAGTCCAGGACTCTGCTGAGCCGCGGATGTGCCCCTGGGTCTGGTCATTCTAGAGCTGCTAGATCTACAAAGGTAGAGTCGCGAGCATCTGGATGAGATGTCAGCATCCCTCCTTGTACTGCAACGTTGACTGGAGAAGTCCTGTCGTCTTTTGTCGAGGGAATGGTGCCGTCACTCCAACGCAACAAGGCCAACGCTGCAAAGGTGGCATCTGCAGTGGAGACCTTGGTGCAGGAGGTGCACTCCAAGGCGAGGGATGTCCATTTCATTGTTAAGTTCATGACCTCCACGGCTGAGGGCATAAACTCCATGGTGCATGGCTTCAACTGCATGGTGCAGGCTTCAGTAGACGTTGGACCTTCTGGATCTCACTCTGGTTGCCCCTCTATCCCATGGAACGGCATAGGGGGTCTCCAGGCAGCCAAAGAGAGGAGGATAGGCAGAATTACAGCCCGGGGCCTTCCACTCAGGAGATCCTGGTAGTGTCTAACCCATCTGACACTCCCTCTCTATGAGTAACACATCTCCAGCGCCGCACACAGCCTCGTAACAGCCTCCCCGAACAGGCGCCGGAATGTGGCGACTAGGGGCTTTTCACAGTAACTTCATTGAAGCCTACTTGTGACAATAAGCGATTTTCATTTCATTTTTCATTTCACACCGAAAAAGGCAGCACAACAACACCCGGGCAGCTCGAAAGCAGGCCCAGACCCTCAAGGCCCTGATCCCACCAGGGTCTGCCCGTCAAGGTCATCTCGGGCAAAAGGGTGTGGAAGTCAGCAGCTACCTCAACCTCAGCTGTTGGGGAAGGGTGAGGAAGAGTAGGCATCAATAGGCACCTGGTGGGCACAGGCACTTGTTCAGCCATACAGATCCCCCACACTGTCATGTCATGGCTGCATGCTCTGCAAACCCATACTCTGGGCTTCATCCTTGTGGAGTGTGAGAATGGCAGCACGATGCATCTCCCACCTCCCACATTGACGATGCAGTAAAGATGGGCAGCTGCTGGCACAGGCCCTGCCATCCATGGAAGGTTAAACCACTCCCCAATATCAACGCTAATGCCTCTAATATTTGATAGTAAATCTAATGATGAGGATGCCAAAGGTGGAAAACAGGCGGAGAGCCTGTCCAGCTCGTAGGTGGTGAAAAAACACCAGGATCCCTGACCTCGGAGGGAGCAGCAGCAGCTGAGATTTGTCATCCAGCGCCTCTGAGCTCTATGATACGCCCGTTCATTTGCAGGTCGCATTCAGCTCTCTGTCAGGCCAGAGTCAGACATGTTGCTGAGGATAAGAGGAGCGTTGCTCTGACCTCACTGCAAGTTATCATCATTCTCCTGCACCATCTGGCCAATTGCTTTAGCGCCTTATCCATGAATGTAGCCACCACCATGATGACCTCCCGGAGACACCTCAGTAGTGAGACGATGTCAGACCCCATGATGGGAGAAGTCTTCACAACCTAGTCCTGGACATCGCCAAATCAAGAGTCAATGAGGACATCCCTAGTTCTGCACCCCATACGCGCCCTAGCCATCGCCTAGGTCCTTCCTCCTCCTCCTCTATGGGTTGCCCCTCACCGCCTCCTTGACATCCTCCTCATTTGAGGAGGATCCTCCATGTACTCCTGGTCCAGCTGCTCTCCCTGCTGCAGTGCCAGATTGTGCAGAGTAAGGCAGGCCACTGGTATACCCTCTGGGGACTGTATCAGAGGCCCCCCCCCAACCAGTCCAGGCACTGGAATCGCATCTTGAGCAGTCCGGTTGCCTGATCGACTAGGGCATGTGTTTACGCATGGGTCTTGTTGTAGCGAGTCACATTGGGTACTTGTAGCCTCCGTGCTGGGATCATCAGCCACCTCCTAAGTGGATAGCCTTTATCCCCAATGAGCCATGCCTCCAGCCTTTGCTTTCCCTCAGAAATGGCTGGGAGCTGTGAGTGCCCCAAGATGTAACTATCATGGACGCATCCTGGGAAATGGGCACAGATCTGCATGGTGCGTATCATGTGGACATTGAGGGAGTGGAATCCCTTGTGGTTCAAAAATGGCGCCCCATGCCGCCTCAGGGAGTGCAGAGCCACATGGATGTTGTTGATGACACCCTGCACCTGGGGCAGACCTGCTATGTGGGTGAAGCTCATCGCCCTGCCTTCCTGGCCCGCCTGTTTGTTTTTTTAAATTCACTCATAGGATGTGGGCATCGCTGGCTGGGCCAGCTTTTATTGCCCATCCCTGAGGACATTTAAGAGTCAACCACAGTGGTACCTAGTCCAAGTTGATGTACATGTGGGCCTTTGCAAATAGCGCATCTGCTGACTGGGATATGTCGCACAGGACACCTGTGCTGTCCTGAAATGAGCCGCTGGCATAGAAACCATGTGAGACGGTGGAGCAGTGGTATTGTCACTGGACTAGCAAACCAAAGACCCAGGGTAATGCTTTGGGGACCCGGGTTCAAATCTCGCCCTGCAGATCGTGAAATTTGAATAAAAATCTGGACATTAAAAGTCTAATGATAACCATGAAACCATTGTCGATTGTCGGAAAAACCCACCTGGTTCAAGAATGTCCTTTAGGAAAGGAAATCTGCCGTCCTTACCTGGTCTGGCCTAGATGTGACTCCAGATCCAGTAATGTGGTTGACTCTTAACTGCCCCTCAAGGGCAAGTAGAGATGGGCAATAAATGCTGGCCCAGCCAATGTTGCTGCTGCTGGTCGGTCGCAATCAAAAGAATTGCCAACTCGACTGGCCCCATGATTCTCATGAATCAAAACCTGAAAGGAAGAGATCATCATAGTGAGGAATGAAGAGTCCTGACAATGCCCTGACCCACAGTGCTCTCAGGATCTGGGACACCCACCCATGCACATTCCCCTATGCGAGCATCTTTCCACTAAGCCTCACTTCCTTCCCTGTCACGCAATAATACTTCCCCACAGTTATCTACCCCAATTCACCATTACACCTTGCATGGGGGCCACATCTGTGTCACCTGCTTGTTATGTAGATGTGAAAATGAACCGTGGCAGTTTAATGCTTGGGGGCTAGACTTCCAACATAAAGTTTTAAAACCTCAGTGCCAATCAGTGGCACACTCATACATTGCAATGCTGATTAAATTGGCACAATTGACTCATCAAGGCAGGGTCAGGGAGCTGATTAGGCAACGAGCTTCCCCTTGAGACAGGCGATGCACAACTAATGTGTTTAAAGCCTGCAGTTAGCATGTCAGCGTCACCCTTCGAAGACACCCTCATTGCCCAGCTCTCATGGGCTGCGGATTAAACGAGCCTTCCACCTATCATTAACCCCTGACAGGCTGACCACCATAACCAGTGGCATTGAACTTGCCCTCTCGCTTCCACAGTGCTGCCTGAGTGTGGGGGTTCATTCGCACTGCAGTTGTCCTCCTCCCTGTGTGCTGGTCTTCAGGCTTCATGAGGCTGGAAAACACCCCTTGTCAAAGTCCCCCACACTCCCATTCAACCTAGCCTCTCATGGGGCCGCACCCAAGAACCTCACAGTCGCCCCCAATGCTGATCCTATGGATTCACTTCCTCCCACCCAATTTCCAGCTGCCACTCTGGTCGGCAAGCCCTCAGTGGTGATATCGTCACAAGTCCAGCAAGGAGGACACAGGAAGCGCAGCCTACATTCAAGCCACCAGACCCCTTTAAGCTCGAGGCTCACAGATGTGAAGGGTAGCTATGGCCTGTGAGCAACCCAATCCCTGAGATGCCGAGACTGAACCCCTTGTCGGCCCTGGGTGGAACTTACCTGGGTCTCCGGTCCCCCAGATCCTCCCCACTGCCCCCACTGTGTCCAGGACACTGGATAGTAATGGCGACCTGAGTACTCACCTCTGAAATACCCGTCGGAGCGGAAATCGCCAGGTTCTCGTTTTCAAACAAACAAAGAACAAAGAAATGTACAGCACAGGAACAGGCCCTTCGGCCCTCCAAGCCCGTGCCGACCATGCTGCCCGACTAAACTACAATCTTCTACACTTCCTGGGTCCGTATCCTTCTATTCCCATCCTATTCATGTATTTGTCAAGATGCCCCTTAAATGTCCCTATCGTCCCTGCTTCCACCACCTCCTCCGGTAGCGAGTTCCAGGCACCAACTACCCTCTGTGTAAAAAGTTTGCCTCGTACATCTACTCTAAACCTTGCCCCTCTCACCTTAAACCAATGCCCCCTAGTAATTGACCCCTCTACCCTGGGGAAAAGCCTCTGACAATCCACTCTGTCTATGCCCCTCATAATTTTGTAGACCTCTATCAGGTCGCCCCTCAACCTCCTTCGTTCCAGTGAGAACAAACCAAGTTTATTCAACCGCTCCTCATAGCTAATGCCCTCCATACCAGGCAACATTCTGGTAAATCTCTTCTGCACCCTCTCTAAAGCCTCCACATCCTTCTGGTAGTGTGGCGACCAGAATTGAACACTATACTCCAAGTGTGGCCGAACTAAGGTTCTATACAGCTGCAACATGACTTGCCAATTCTTATACTCAATGCCCCGGCCAATGAAGGCAAGCATGCCGTATGCCTTCTTGACTACCTTCTCCACCTGTGTTGCCCCTTTCAATGACCTGTGGACCTGTACTCCTAGATCTCTTTGACGTTTTCATACAGCTGTTGCAAATTGTGCAGGCGACCAATGAATATACAGTGGGGGGGTTGGTAGGGCTCGTTAATGATATTATAATGCATTAAAATGAAGTTCCCAGCCTTCCATGTTGTTTTTCTCGTTACGACATCGGCGAGGGACTTGGAAAATGGGAAAATGCAATCTCACCGGCGAGAATCGCATTCTTGCTAAATTTTCCGCCTGTGTCGCCGTTCTTGCTGACGGCTAACACGGGCGCAAAATCGCCCCCAAAGACTCTGGAACATCGTCAAGATATATTGCTGCGTTGGATACTTGCAGCTCACAGGGTGCACTGCGCCTTTGGCTATGACTGCACCACTGTTCGGAGATTTACGGGACAGCATCTGTTAATGAGATGCTAAAGTGCCGGTTGCTGGCTTTCAAACGCTTGGAATTGGAATTTTTCATCAAACGCATTGGCAGCTTCACTTGTCTTAAATCCACTTCAGTTACATACGTAGAAATTTAAATACAGAAATTTTGCATGTTCCAGTAAGTATCAGAAGTATTGAATAATTATTGAATTATTGACGGGGCAAGCTGCACAACTTTCAGTTTTTCCTCCATGAATCTGTTGCCACCAGACCCATTTGAGTATTGCCCTCCGTAATTGTCTCTCCGGCACCCCCACCACCACCACCACCACCATCACCACAAACAGATGCCGAATTCTGTGTGTAAATAATTTTGCCAAGTGTACAGAGTTGCTGCTGTTGAGTGGGTGCATAATACCCTACCAGTTACTTTATTTGATTTTGTATTTATCTCGTGTTGTTACTTTTTTTTTCTCTCCCTTTGTGATTTGTGTGTGTGTCCTTCTCTTCTGTAATATCCTGTGTACATAACGGCAAATATACTTTGTTCAAAAACCCAATAAAAAACATTTATTAAAAAAAAATGAATCTGTTGCTTTAATACCAATGCAGTGTGATGCAGTTATACTGTCAAATATGCTCGATACTGAGCTCAGTTTCCTTCTCAACCATCAGGTACTTTTGAAAGGTTATTGTTGCCCTGAACTTGAGTTATTTTTGTGAAGTCCAAGTTGAGGGCAGCCACCAAGTTGTGTCGGCTCACAGCTTCTGGTTTCAGTTTGCTTGAGCCCGGTACGTGAGATGACTCTGAAATTATATTGCTGCTTTTGCAGCGATGCGCAGCTGAAACCACTTTGAATTAATATCAAACTGTAAGTAAGTAAATTAAAAATATTTAAAAAGAAAGTAATTAGCCTCAGTGGATAGGTTTTAAAAATGTTGCTTTGAAGCCAATTCTGCTTTTAATATATAGCTGGAGCTAATGTAATGTTTCAAGACATTGGAATGCCAGCATGCTGCTTGCACAGGATATTAGGACTTGGGACTAGCAGCCATAATCTCCACATTGTTTTCTTATATTTAAGATGGAATTAGGCTTTGATTATCTGTAGCAGTTAGGTTCCAAGTATGAAGTACCAATCTGGGAAACAGGGGAGAATAGACTAGTTTTGTCTACTTTAATTAGGGAAAGGATCTTCTGCCATCATTACCTACCCTACATGGTACAGTGATTATGAACAAAGTGCACAAATTATGGGCATGAAGCCATTCCCTGAGAACCACCTCTTTGCAAACTCTCTCGCTGTTTTCATCATCTATCAATTTGCCAAAAATTATTCCGCAAGTTAACAGAACCCAAACCAAATAAAATATTCTGAGGCAGCAAAATTAATTTTGCGGGAGTTCCGTTGTTTCAGTTTCAACTTCTATTTGTCGTTTTATTTTTTGACAGCTTGGTAGATGAGTCAAGGCAGGTGAAACTGATACGCTGTCTTGTATAGTAGTTTTTCTTGGCTAGAGTGAGCTATAACATCAGAGCAATGAACTGAGTTTATATTACAGCTTCAGAATCATATGTCGCAGACAGCAACAATAGTGAATACCTCGGGTTGATTAAACAGAGGATAAATGATAGTTGGGAGTCGGTTCATACAAAGCAGGCATACAAATATAGGATGCCGTACGTCAAAGAGACTGAAGCCACAAGCAGTTTCTGATGTGGACCAAGCCTCGAGTGTTTTATCAGTATTCGTCACATGCTCAAGTGTCTCTTTCTTTGATGCTTGCCACCTCCTGTATTTAGCTTTTGTGTAATTTCTAATCTGAGGTTTTTAAAAGACAAGATTCCATGACTTTAAGCAAATAAAATAAACTTTACCAAGGTCAGCGAAGTAAAACAATTTACAATATCCATCTGTCTTCTAACATTCAAAACGAACATGAGGTAAATTTGAAGTAACAGGTAAATGTAGCGAACATAACACACTGCCATTAAATGGCAGAAATGACCAAGACCGATCCCACGGATTTCTTAGCAATCCGCCCAGACATCAGTGAGCCCTGTGAGAAACAATGGCCGGAATTCTCCGGCAGTTGGGAATCTCTGTTCCTGCCGGCAGCGGACCTCAGCCAGTGGAATTTCCGGCGGCATGGGATGGCTTTAGTGGGAATTCCCATTGACTACGCGAGTAGAGAATCCTGTTGCCTGCGAGCGGTGCACCGCTGAGAAACAGGTGACTAGGGGATTGCGAATCCAGCTCAATATCTTGCTAAAACTCTGTCTCCCTCATGAGGGATTTCAGTCCTTCACTTTTGAAGATCTAGACACTGAATTTCCTCAAAAGTCACCCTGACTCAAGCTGCCTCAACAAATGCTCACCTCCCAATGGTTCAATCTCTCCTCCTGTGTACCATGGAATTCACAAAGCCTCTAATCACCAGCACACTTCCAACTCTTTGGCAAACCACTAGCTTCGCTAAGCCAGCACTGCCGCTGGGTTCCTCTGAACTCCATTCTTTCCGGATATGTAAATGACTCTGAGGGCCTCTTATGGGCCCTAACTGCCTGGCATGGAACCAGTGAGCTTTCACCATCTTCTCAGCTCTCCAGGGCTTCTCTGTGAGATGTAAACGACACAATGTCCAAATTGCCGCTGACCTCCCCACTCTCCCAGCGAGCACACAGCTAAATTGGAACCTGGGGCTTTCTTACACTCCATCCATCTCCATGTCGACATAGCCTTTCAGGGTTCACTGAATGCTTTTAAACAATCTAATTGTAACTCCCAAAACAAAAGATCTCTCTGGCTTGCACTACTTGTGAGCAGTGTATACATCTCCAGTTCTCCAGTGCTCCAGCTAATGAAAATGAAAATCGCTTATTGTCACAAGTAGGCTTCAAATGATGTTACTGTGAAAAGCCCCGAGTCACCACATTTTGGCGCCTATTCGGGGAGGCTGGTACGGGAATTGGACCCGCGCTGCTGGCCTTGGTCTGCTTTACAAACCAGCTATTTAACCCACTGTGCTAAACCAGCCCTAAACCAGAGCTAAACTAGCTCACCTGCCGTTTTATGACTTCATTCCTTTGACCCTGACTCTACTAAACAAACAGGGGTAAACTTCTGAACTGCCATTTCGTTCTTAGGTGTTCTGGCAACCTCCAAAGCCCAGCATTTTAGGTAGCAAACCTTCAATAATCAATAATCTTCAAGAACTAAAAATTACCTCTAAAATAACAAAAATAATAATGAAATAGACACTTGTCACACATTAATATGACCCCAGTGAGGAGCAGCGTGTAAGGATGTTATGCTTCAGAATGGTTTTGATCTTAATCATGTGTCAGCCCCTAGAAATAGACCCACAACAAGGGAGCAACATCCAGGTGACACTCCGTAAGAATGAAAATCATGCTCTCAGCTGATACAACACTGGCTGATTGTGGGCACCAATGGGAGACATTGCTCAGTCAAGTCAGTGTGCAGTACAGCACTCTTGTTGAAAGGGTAACATGTTTAATAAGCATCTTGATAGTCATAATGGATTGAGAGAAGAATGTTTCAGAAGCTGTCCTAATAGAGTAGAGATCGGCAGAGTAGTGATCTGAGACGCACAAGTATTGCAGTCTTAGCAGAGCAGCACAACAGAGAATTCTAACTCTTCAGGATCACAAGAAAGAGAAAAAAAAAATCCTTTCGCTATAAGTAAGTTACCTGCCAGCCGACTGTAAAAAAAACACTAACAATGGTCATGAGGAAATGAACAACCTGACTGCCCAGATCATCTTGACAGAGTCAAGTGCATTGTAACTCATAAAACGGGACAAAGGATTAAGAAAACGGCAACTTATTTTGCTGAGTAATAAGGCAGCATTTCCAGAGAAACAATCTGATTGATTAGGGATATCTCAGTGTTGTGACTGCCAATTTTTTTATTTGCCAAATGTACCATTTGAACTAATCTCTATAATCAAAAGATTGTCAAATATTGGGAATAGTCCATTTGCAGATTAGAGGCAAGATGCTTGTTTGAAATTCGGTCCTGGGCATTTCTGAGTAATTCCAGTGTCACTCAGACATTCAGTGACAACTTGCTGGTTTTCTCCAGTCCAGTTTGAACCAGTTGTGATGACAGTAGCAACCCTCAGATGGGTCCAGAGGAAGGTGTTGGAGCTCGACAGTGTAGTGATATCATGGTGGTGTTGTGATTCACTGACTGACTATTAGGAGTCTCATTCGAATATAAGTGAATTTTAGAATCCGGGGACCTCAGACTGATTAAGGAGCTGGGAGAGAGGTTGCCATGTGCATGTTCATACTGTTATTCATCTGTTGTTTTGTAAATATTTGACCCACAGTTAATGTTAATAAATCGTTCATAGCTTTACCTACGAGTGTTCTTGTAATATAAATCAGGCCATCCAACAAGAACATTACAGACAGGAGTGGGTGAGTGTGGGCCAGCAGCAGCCACACTATTGTTCTGTCGGCAGAAGGAGCGCTCTTGGAGATCCTAGTTGCTTATCAAGGTGCTAAAATTGAAAACTCATCATTCCGTTAGCATGCTGCAGTGACCCAATGTTGCCATATGGCACCTCAAAGGAAACAGACTTAAAAGGAGTGGATCACGCTCTTTTGATTGCCTCAAAGCACTATGCTATGTTAGCCATGCTGCTTTACTCTTGCAAGAAAAGCAAACAGTCAGAAACTAATAAAACAATTAATCAAATGGTTCATTTTATTTTGCCAACGTTTCTTCCAAGAACTGTGAGAAGCCTGTGGATTGTGAGAAGCCAGCCTGGAGATGCTGATAGGCAGCGGTTTATTCTATAATTGATAATTGAGATATTCTTAACTTGATGTCACGAATGTCAGCTGCTCAGCAAGCCCAAGGACCGCTTTGCTACTGCACATGTCTGAGGCCTACATCACCCAGTTTCTCCATCCTATGGCTGGCTCTCTAACACAGATAAGAATCCCAACCAAATTATGCAGATTCGGAGAACCCTGCTTCATGTGAAGTACATTATTTTATTTAGAAACTAAAAAGAACAAATGCAGGTGCAATATTCACTCAATGCCCATGTTCAAAAGGTTCCCTTGATAATCTAACAGGTACGGAGTCACTTGATTAGCCCCCAGGCTGCACTGAACTTGCTGATGTAAGTTTGGACGGCAAGTTGACTCAGTGCTCTGAGGCTAGGGAGTTGTTCAAAGCTCCAGTCCTTTATTCTTGCATCCATAGCTTGCATTGAGCTCTGCGAGAAACTGTGTGCATGGATGTGTGTTGGCAATTGAATACCCTGCTGATGCTGTACAGGTTGAAGAACTGAAAAATGGCTACTTGACTGAGACACTGCCGTGTGACTGACGAGCGTGGAACCGCGCTCAGCAGGATGAGTTGCCTTCAGGTATTCATGGAGAATATGGGGCTGGAAAGAAATTTAATTTAATTGTTCGATTGTTGTAAAACCATGTTTACACATAATTCATAGAATTAGAATCATAGAATTTACAGTGCAGAAGGAGGCCATTCAGCCCATCGAGTCTGCAACGGCCCTTGGGAGGAGCACGCTACTTAAGCCCGGGTTTCCATTCTTTCCCTGACACCCAGTAACCCGACCTAACCTTTTGGACACTGAGGGGCAATTTAGTGTGGCCAATTCACCTAACCTGCACATCTTTGGACTCTGCGAGGAAACTGGAGCATCTGGAGGAAACCCATGCAGACATGGGGAGAAAGTGCAAACTCCACACCGACAGCCATCCGAGACATGAATTGAATCTGGGACCCTAGAGCTGTGAGGCAGCAGTGCTAACCACTGTGCCACTGTGCTGGCCAATTCATGTCTGGTGTGCCCATGTCATAATAATAGAAAAAAGTCATTTTTAGACAATGGTATAATGTAACCATAGATAGAGCTGATATGTCAATATTTGCTGGTCTTGATCTGAAAACAGCAGGTACTTTGATCTAGGACCAATGATTTTTTTTTTTTGGTTACCTGTTTGGCCTTATTAATATCAAGAAATAATCATAATTACACGACTTGTTTCTGTAAGCTTTATCAACTTTGAACTAGAGTAGCTTTTAATCATCTGAAGCAGAAGTAGAAACTATTATTTTGCAAGGGAATATAATAGCTTTTAAATATTGTTCTGAAATGAACTTTGCAGGTGACTGAGGTTGAAACTATCCTACTCCTGGAGTGTTATCCAGTTTCTTATATGCTATAGCTACTTCAACTATTTGGCAAATATTCTATACAGTTTCAGCATACCTTATTGCCAATTAGTAAATTAAGAACCAGTTTTTCTTTCATTTAGTACTTTTGACTGGCAAAAATGAAATTATGAATATTTTGTCACAGCAATCCTGTAAACCTTTTACCCAAACAAAACACAATTAGTGTGTATATGTTGTAAAGAATCCTATTTGTGAAAGTCTGCATTCAGTATCTATTGAATACAGATGTATGAAGGTAGTCACTTTTAAAAATTCATAAATAACTATGTGATTTGATCAAAAATTTAATTGCCTAAACAGACATGAAATTCCTTAACCAACTTTGACACTATAGTTTATTGAGAATGGAATATCTTCCATTATAAACTTCCTTTTATAATTTCACTGCACATATGAATTGGTTGAATGTTCCTCTATTAAACTTAAGTGAAAGTAAAAAGGTTTTAATAATCACAGCAGGAGTAGTGCAAAGCTCCTTGGCTCATTAGTTTATTACTGAGTGAAATGTGCAGGAAATGTGTGGAATATTATAAAAGGAACAAAAAAACATGTTTTGTTATCAAAGCAGATCATTCCCATTGCTTGCAACAACAGTCAGGCTCCACGTTTGAAGTACTAATTTTAAATCATGATGCATTCCATGGAAAATAATGGATACTTGGGAATGATTTTCATGCACCAATTTTACTAGGGGTTGACCAGTTTGAGGCAGTCATTCTAACTCTGAAATGCATGTCCCACAATGCTACTCGAATGTTATCCAAGCCAATGATTGCACATTTTTGGGTTGTGGGGGCGAAACCCACGCAAACTCGGGGAGAATGTGCAAACTCCACACGGACAGTGACCCAGGGCCAGGATCGAACCTGTGACCTCAGCGCCGTGAGGCCGCAGTGCTAACCCACTGTGCCACCGTGCTGCCCTATATGCACGTTCATATGTACTTGAATTATGATACACATGCTATGAAGGCAGAGTTTTTCTTATTAAGGATTAAAAATCGAGTCCAAGTCTTGGATTCACCTCCGAATTATTGTCTAATTGAAGACAGATTTCAGGTAGTAAGCAAAGTAAAATATGTTCTTGAAGGCTGCCGCCTAGAATCTGTCAGGGAAAATAGCTGCATTATTTTCCTAAACAGTTGACAATTTCCTTAGAGGCCTACCAGAAGCCTGCACTGCCATATTGACATTGAGTTGATCCCATTCATCATAGTACTACGCATTTTACATGTCTGTAATATGGCTATTTTAAAATTCTCATTGAAACAGTTGCATAATTGTATTCTATGTGCTATTTTTCCATTTTGATATTCAGCTCTAGTTTATAAAATTGTATTTTAAAAGGTTATTGTAAAATAACTTACCAAAATGTGACAGTGTTGACCCTTCCCATCCATCCTCTGGCAAACAGTTTGAGGAGTAAAGATGATTGACAATGTGCAGTAATATTACTGAATTGAATTGGTAACTGGCATCTTGCATTAATTGGCATCTTGCATTGGGTGGGGCGTTTGACACAATAGGTTAAACAACGGTTATAAACAACAGTGATGGAGTATGCTTCAAAGGAGGCAAAAGGTGGCAATAAGATTCAGTCCTACGCACAGGTATTTTTAATGTTCTTTTCTGTGAAGTCTTACATCTTAAATGTTCTATTAGATTCTTCCCCGAAGTTGTTTTGACAAGAAAATCTGTTCTAAGACCCACTTACGTAGGAGGCTTCAATGATCTGTGCTAAATGTTTATTTTCCTCAAATTGGCAAATCTGGAACATAGGTTGATTCAAGTAGCTACAGTTGAGCTGAGCCGGCCACAACACAGAACTGAGTAATGCAGAGTACCACAATGAATGTGTAGCCTGAAGGTGCATCAGGGGATCTGAGTACAGGGTGGCTGCAGGAAACCTCACCTGCCAGCAGTGCATGTTGGAAAGTTATTCCAGTATTATGCGGTATGTGGTATTTCAAGTTAAAACAGAAACTGGAAAACTAACTAATAGTGGCAAGAATAATGCTGCTCGGATTAGTGAGCCTGCTTTCTTTAATTAACCTCACCCCGCTGCTCTTTTATGTAATTAGAGAGCATTGATACTATTCTTACATTAGTACATTACAAGCGGTTTAAACCTAAGGAAGTGGTGCTGCTGGGGAAAGTTAGCTGAACTTTTGCACACAAACCTCAACTCAGCTGTCTTGTCTCGTGCACTTGTATAGACTCATTGTTTCATTTAAGTACTTTTCCCCATGCCTCCTGAAAGTGACATGTCATTCAGCAATATATCTACAGGTGCTTGCTGCCCGTCACAACCCTGTCCAAGTGGGAATTCTTCCCATGCATGTCAAGTGAATGATATCAGGTTGTTTAATCATTGCCATCACAGCCAAGTCTGATCAGATCCTCTGCCAATATTCACACCCTCACACTTTCCAGCAGAGATTAAGGGACAGAGATCCTGGGCGTCATTCTCCGACCCCCCAGTGGGTCGGAGAATGGCCGTTGGCCGCCGTGAATCCCGCCCCCGCCGGTTGCCGAAGTCTCCGGCACCGGATATTCAGCGGGGGCGGGAATCGGGCCGCGCCGGTTGGCGGCCCCCCCCCCCCGCTGAATTCTCCGGCCCGGATGGGCCAAAGTCCCGCCGATAAATTGCCTGTCCCGCCGGCGTGGATTAAACCACCTTTTGAACGGCGGGACAAGGCGGCGTGGGCGGGCTCCAGGGTTCTGGGGGGGGGGCGCGGGGCGATCTGACCCCAGGGGGTGCCCCCACGGTGGCCTGGCCCGCGATCGGGGCCCACCGATCCGCGGGCGGGCCTGTGCCGTGGGGGCACTCTTTCCCTTCCTCCTCCGCCATGGTCTCCACCATGGCAGAGGCGGAAGAGACTCCCTCCACTGCGCATGCGCGTGAAACTGTCAGCGGCCGCTGACGCTCCCGCGCATGCGCCGCCCCGATATGTAATTTCCGCGCCAGCTGGCGGAGCAACAAAGGCCGTTTCCGCCAGCTGGCGGGGCGGAAATCCCTCCGGCGTCGGCCTAGCCCCTCAATGTTGGGGCTCGGCCCCCAAAGATGCGAAGCATTCCGCACCTTCGGGGCGGCGCGATGCCCGTCTGATTGGCGCCGTTTTGGGCGCCAGTCGGCGGACATCGCGCCGTTTGGGGAGAATTTCGCCCCAGGAGTGGAAACTTCTGCTGATTTTTTCCAACTCTTTGAGTATTATTATTTCTTGGAGCATGCCCATCACCACTTTGCTGAGGTCAGCCATGTTTACAGTGATTGCGAGCAAATTTGGAACCAATCTGGTTTTCCTGAACCTCCAGGAATTTTTTTTCAAGAAGACATTTCTTAAGTTGTTCGTGTTGTTAGAATAAACTTAAAACAATTGCAATATTTAAAATTGATCCTGATGGTAGTCCTGAAATTTGTAGAGGGCAAAAATTGTTAGTTATAGTGCGCGATCCTCCGACCACGCTGTGCTGGAAAACAGGTCGTCGCGGCGCAGCTTGGTCGTTGAAAGCCGGGAAACCCTGCTCCCGGGATCTACCCAGCTTGCAACGTCTCGCGAGATTCAACGCAATCTCGCAAGGTGTTGCAAGTTGAATCCCGCCCACAATGGGCAGTATCACTTTTTCGCAAATCTGCGTATAAGAGCGAGGCAGTAAACCTTACTCTAATCTGCAGATTTCTGAGGTTCTTGAGACTTTGGGACTGAATCCCTTCACCTCGGGGACCTCGGGCGAAGCCGTTTGGTACTGGCCCGCACAAACGGATCCTCAGCTGCATGAGCTTTGGGCAGGGTGGTGCCCTGACACTGCTGGTGCCACCTGGGGATCCTGGCTGTGCCATTCTGGCATCCAGGCAGTGCCAACCTGGCACCCTTGCAGTGCCATCTGAGTGCCAGTCTGGCACTGCCAAGGTGGCATTTTGTGCACTCACGAGCGGGCCAGTCTTGCCCAGCCTGGGTGTTGGGGTTGCTGGGGGCCCTCTCATATTGCGTTCGGGCTGGGGGAGGTCAGGGATTCTTTTGGGGGCCTCGGAGATTGGGACGCCAATTAAAACTAGCGTCCTGATGTCTTGCTACAACGGGGAGTTCCGGCGAGCGTTCCCCGTTCAGGGCCCTTATTCAACACGAGTTGCGTTTCTCGGCACTGCGAGTGCTAGGAAACACACAGCTAAACGTGTTCGCTCAGGCACTTTGTTCGCTCTTGGGAAATTTGTGCCTAAAATCTTTATTAAGACCATAAGACATAGGAGCGGAAGTAAGGCCATTCGGCCCTTCGAGTCCACTCCACCATTCAATCATGGCTGATTTCAACTCCATTTACCCGCTCACTCTCCATAACCCTTAATTCCTCGAGAAATCAAGAATTTATCAACTTCTGTCTTAAAGACACTCAACGTCCCGGCCTCCACCGCCCTCTGTGGCAATGAATTCCACAGACCCACCACTCTCTTACTGAAGAAATTTCTCCTCATCTCTGTTCTAAAGTGACTCCCTTTTATTCTATGGCTGTGCCCCCGGGTCCTAGTCTCCCCTGCTAATGGAAACAACTTCCCTACGTCCACCCTATCTAAGCCATTCATTATCTTGTAAGTTTCTATTAGATCTCCCATAACCTCCTAAACTCCAATGAATATAATCCCAGGATCCTCAGACGTTCATCGTATGTTAGGCCTACCATTCCTGGGATCATCCGTGTGAATCTCCGCTGGACCCGCTCCAGTGCCAGTATGTCCTTCCTGAGGTGTGGGGCCCAAAATTTCTCACAGTATTCTAAATGGGGCCTAACTAATGCTTTATAAAGCTTCAGAAGTACATCCCTGCTTTTATATTCCAAGCCTCTTGAGATGAATGACAACATTGCATTTGCTTTCTTAATTACGGACTCAACCTGCAAGTTTACCTTTAGAGAATTCTGGACTAGGACTCCCAAGTCCCTTTGCACTTCAGCATTATGAATTTTGTCACCGTTTAGAAAATAGTCCATGCCTCTATTCTTTTTTCCAAAGTGCAAGACCTCGCACTTGCCCACGTTGAATTTCATCAGCCATTTCTTGGACCACTCTCCTAAACTGTCTAAATCTTTCTGCAGCCTCCCCACCTCCTCCATACTACCTGCCCCTCCACCTATCTTTGTATCATCGGCAAACTTAGCCAGAATTCCCCCAGTCCCGTCATCTAGATTGTTAATATATAAAGAGAACAGCTGTGGCCCCAACACTGATCCCTGCGGGACACTACTCGTCACCGGTTGCCATTCCGTAAAAGAACCTTTTATCCCAACTCTCTGCCTTCTGCCTGACAGCCAATCGTCAATCCATGTTAGTACCTTGCCTCGAATACCATGGGCCCTTATTTTACTCAGCAGTCTCCCGTGAGGCACCTTATCAAAGGCCTTTTGGAAGTCAAGATAGATAACATCCATTGGCTCTCCTTGGTCTAACCTATTTGTTATCTCTTCAAAGAACTCTTAACAGGTTTGTCAGGCACGACCTCCCCTTACTAAATCCATGCTGACTTGTCCTAATCTGACCCTGCACTTCCAAGAATTTAGAAATCTCATCCTTAACAATGGATTCTAGAATCTTGCCAACAACCGAGGTTAGGCTAATTGGCCTATAATTTTCCATCTTTTTCCTTGTTCCCTTCTTGAACAGGGGGGTTACAACAGCGATTTTCCAATCCTCTGGGACTTTCCCTGACTCCAGTGACTTTTGAAAGATCATAACTAACGCCTCCACTATTTCTTCAGCTATCTCCTTTAGAACTCTAGGATGTAGTCCATCTGGGCCCGGAGATTTATCAATTTTTAGACCTCTTAGTTTCTCTCGCACTTTCTCCTTTGTGATGGCTACCATATTCAATTCTGCCCCCCGACTCTCCGGAATTGTTGGGATATTACTCATGTCTTCTACTGTGAAGACTGACGCAAAGTACTTATTTAGTTCCTCAGCTATTTCCTTGTCTCCCATCACAAAATTACCAGCGTCATTTTGGAGCGGCCCAATGTCAACTTTTGCCTCCCGTTTGTTTTTAATGTATTTAAAGAAACTTTTACTATCATACCTAATGTTACTGGCTAGCCTACCTTCATATTTGATCCTCTCTTTCCTTATTTCTCTCTTTGTTATCCTCTGTTTGTTTTTGTAGCCTTCCCAATCTTCTGACTTCCCACTACTCTTTGCCACATTATAGGCTTTCTCTTTTGCTTTGATGCATTCCCTAACTTCCTTTGTCAGTCATGGCTGCCTAATCCCCCCTCTGATAACCTTTCTTTTCTTTGGGATGAACCTCTGTACTGTGTCCTCAATTACTCCCAGAAACTCCTGCCATTGCTGTTCCACTGTCTTTCCCACGAGGCTCTGCTCCCAGTCGATTTTCGTCAGTTTCTCCCTCATGCCCCTGTAGTTACCTTTATTTAACTGTAACACCTTTACATCTGATTCTACCTTCTTTCTTTCAAATTGGAGATTGAATTCTACCATATTATGATCACTGCCTCCCTCCTAAGTGCTCCCTTACTTTAAGATCTTTAATCAAGTCTGGCTCATTACATAACACTAAGTCCAGAATGGCCTGTTCCCTCATGGGCTCCATCACAAGCTGTTCCTAAAAGCCCTCCTGTAAACATTCAATGAATTCCCTTTCCTTGGGTCCACTGGCAACATTATTTACCCAGTCCACCTGCATATTGAAGTCCCCCATGATCACTGTGACCTTGCCTTTCTGACATGCACTTTCTATTTTGTGGTGCATTTTGTGCCCCTGGTCCTGACCACTGTTAGGAGGCCTGTACATAACTCCCATTGTGTTATTTTTTGCCTCTGTGGTTCCTCAACTCTACCCACACAGACTCCACATCATCTGACCCTATGTCATTTAGTGCTATTGATTTAATTTCATTCCTAATTAACAAGGCAACCCCGCCCCCTCTGCCCATCTCTCTGTCTTTTCGATAGGTTGTGAATCCCTGGATGTTTAAATGCCAGTCCTGAACCCCCTGCAACCATGTCTCTGTGATGCCTACCACATCATACCTGCCAGTCACAATCTGGGCCACAAGCTCATCTACCTTGTTCCGTACACTGCGTGCATTTAAATATAGCACCTTTAATTCTCTATTGACCGTCCCTTTTTGTTTTCTTAGTGTGGTGGACCTTGGTTTACTGAGCCTTTCCATGCACTGTGTCATATTTTGTGGGATGGGGACTATCGTAACCTCTCCTGAGTTTTGTCTTTTCCTGCTTTTTTGTATTCCTAAGCAGCTAAGCTTCCCACTGATTACTTCACCTCCTGGTCCCCTGACTTTCCCTTCCCCCCCCAATCTTTAGTTTAAAGTCCTATTGACCACCCTATTTATTCTTTTCGCCAGAACACTGGTCCCAGCTCGGTTCAGGTGGAGACCATCCCAACAGTATAGGTCCCCCCTGTCCCCAAACTGATGCCAGTGTCCCATGAAAAGGAACCCCTCTTTCACACACCACTCTTTCAGCCACGTGTTAACTTCCCTTATTCTTGCCTCACTATGCCAATTTGCACGCGTCTCGGGCAGTAATCCGGAGATTATGACCCTTGAGGACCTGTTTTTTAATTTGAATCCTAGCTCTTTATACTCTCTAAACAGGTGCTCTTTCCTAGACTTGCCTATGTTGTTCGTACCGACATGGACCACAACAACTGGATCCTCCCCCTCCCTCTCCAGTATCCTTTCAAGCCGGTCAGAGATATCCCGCACCCTAGCACCGGGCAGGCAACATACCATGCGGGACTCTTTATCCTGCTCACAAAGGATACTATCTATCCCCCTGATAATAGAATCCCCTACAACTACAACTTGCCTATTTACTCCCTCCCCTTGAATGGCCTGCTGAACCATGGTGCCTTGGTCAGCTGACTCATCCTTCCTGCAGCCCTGTTCGCCATCCACACAGGCAGCAAGTGCCTCATACCTGTTGGGCAGAGTCAAGGGCTGAGGTTCCTGAGTTCCTGACTGCTGGTTCCCTTTACCTGCCTGACTTGCAGTCACACCCTGCTGTCCCTGGCCACTGGCAGGATTTAAACAGGATTTACTTATTGTCACAAGTGAGTTTAGATTAACACTGCAATGAAGTTACTGTGTCGCCACGTTCCGGCGCCTGTTCGGGTACACAGAAGGGAGAATTCAGAATGTCAATTCACCTAACAGCACATCTTTCGGGACTTGTGGTAGGAAACCGGAGCACCCGGAGAAAACCCATGCAGACACGTGCAGACTCCACACAGGCTGTGACCCAAGCCGGGAATCGAACCTGGGACCCTGGCGCTGTGAAGCAACAGTGCTACGCACTGTGCTACTGTGCTGTCCCTGTTGGCATTGTCGAGGAAAAGTGTGCAACAATTTAAGATATGAGTGTAGGAGCTCAAATATTCTTCTCACTTTAATGACAGGGGTGGTAGACCAGGTAAAATTAAGAAGTGCTACGTTTCAGAAGATACAATCAGTGGTGATTTGTTAATGTTTAGTGGTGACCTCAGAATTTGCTTCTTACAAAACAAAGTAAGAAAGGCTACCTGTTAGTGGGGGAGAAATTTGTAATATAAAATAGTGACAGTGCCTTGTAATTTGGTGATAAGGCTATCAAAATGGCATGGGAAAGAGTGTGGCAGCATCCACCCCCTTTCCATCATATCAGAAAGCAATATCTTTAGGACAGTTTTTCCATATGAATTCCAATCAGTTGAGATTAATTCATACAAATATGATCAAGTGAATTTATTAAAGAAGTTAGGAAGACTCCTTAATGATTTAAGAAATGAGTTGATTAGGTCTTATGAAATTAACCTATTCCTTTTTGTCGAGTGCAGTCCATTTATGTCAAGTAATAATCAGGCAGGATTTCATTTTTATGAAAATACTTAAAATTATCCAACAACCTGATTTCTAAAGAGATCAAAGTTGTTTGCCTTGTTCACTTGGAACTCAGAAGCCTGGTTTTGTATCACTATGATGTAACCAGTTTGTATCTTCAGCAATTTTCCATGCAAAAAATTTACAAATCTAAATTTGCGAGAGCAATTGTAACTCATGGCAGAAGCCATTACATGACGTGCAAATTATAGTATATTATTGATCACGGGTAAGTTCTCTCCCCAGACAGTAGTAGCACTAGACAAGTCCCAAGTCAAAACATGAGTACCAATGACCATCACCTGACAAAGGAAGAATGTTACTGAAAATATTTCCCTATCTCAGTACCTTGCAGCTAATGGATTATATTTGAATCGCAGTGCTGATTGCCATCACTTGTATAACCTGACCTGCTTGTTCCATGCATTCAGAGAGAGGCAGACGTGGAGTGATCTACAGTGGCAAAAAAATAGGATGTACGTTCAGTGAAACCCCATCTGTAGAGGTGGTATGCATTCTCTCTTGGGTTATCTGTCTGGATAGATCCATTCTGCATGTCAGCAGCTTCAGTTGACCTGGAGCCAGTTCAAATTTTTATTCCCTCATTTTCATTGGTGCTCTGTTAGCTTCGAGTGATACACTTGTGGCACAGTGGTTAGCACTGCTGCCTCACAGCTCCAGTCCCCTTGTCGTCAACACCTCCTCCAGCAATGTGGAGGCCGGTTCCTCTGGGAAGCTCTGTATCTCCTTCCTGGCAAAATCCCGAACCTGCATGCACATAAACCCTTCTCCCTGCTCCAGCCCATACTTCGCTTCCAGCTCCCTCAATCCTGCAAACCGACCCCGAAGAAACAAATCTTTTAGCGTCTTAATCCCCTTCTCTTCCCATTTCCGAAAACTTCCATCCCACCTCCCTGGTTCAAATCTGTGGTTCCCCCGAATTGGCATTTCCCTTGACCCTGCTCCCAACCCGAAGCGTTGGCGAAACTGCCTCCAGATTTTCAATGAAGCTATTATTACCGGACTCCCTGAATATTTCTGTGGAGCTATCGGGAGCGGCGCTGTTGCAAGTGCCTTCAGCCCCGACCCCCTGCACAAACTCTCCTCCATTCTGACCCACTGAGAATCCACCCCTCTGACCCAGCTCCGCACTTTCTCCACATTCGCCGCCCAGTAGTAGTACAACAGGTTCGGGAGACCCAAACCCCCTGCCTGCCTTCCCCTCTGTAGCAGCACCTTTCTCACTCTGGCCACCTTCCCTCCCCATATGAATGAGGTAATCCTTCCCTCAATCTCCCTGAAAAAAGACTTTGGCAGGAAAATCGGTAGGCATTGAAAAATAAACCGGAATCGCGGCAACACATTCATTTTAACCGCCTGTACCCGACCTGCCAGTGACAGAGGAAGGCCGTCCCACCTTGCCAGATCGGCTTTCACTCTCCCCACCAAACTAGTGATGTTGTACCTGCGAAGCCTCCCCCACTCCCGGGCAACCTGCACCCCCAGATACCTAAAATGAGTCCCTGCTCTACGGAATGGCAGCCCCCCCACCCCTGCCCCCACCCCCGGCCGAGACACTACAAAGTACTCACTCTTGTCCAGGTTCAACTTGTACCCCGAGAAAGACCCAAATACCCGCAGTAGCTCCAATATTCCTCCTATCGACGCACTCGGCTCCCGACACATACAGCAGCAAGTCGACGGCATATAAGGACATATTTAACTCGTAAACTTAAATTAAACTAATTAATTAATTACTGATGGCTGGTCAGGTGATGTGCTTGAGCTGCTTGATGTGGGAGCTGGCAGATCCCATTGCGAGCTGCAGCGACCACATCTGCAGTAAGTGTTGGCTGCCCGAAGAGCTCCGGCTCAGAGTTGATGAGCTGGAGTCTGAGTTTCAAACACTGAGGCACATCCGGGAGGGGGAGACTTACCTGGACACTGTGTTTCAGGAGGCAGTCACACCTGTCAGAGTAAGTAGTTTAAATCCTGCCAGTGGCCAGGGACAGCAGGGTGTGACTGTAAGTCAGGCGGGTAAAGGGAACCAGCAGTCAGGAACTCAGGAGCCTCAGCCCTTGACACTGTCCAACAGGTATGAGGCACTTGCTCCCTGTGTGGATGGCGAACAGGGCTGCAGGAAGGATGAGTCAGCTGACCAAGGCACCATGGTTCAGCAGGCCATTCAAGGGGAGCAAATAGGCAAGTTGTAGTTGTAGGGGATTCTATTATCAGGGGGATAGATAGTATCCTTTGTGAGCAGGATAAAGAGTCCCGCATGGTATGTTGCCTGCCCGGTGCTAGGGTGTGGGACATCTCTGACCGGCTTGAAAGGATACTGGAGAGGGAGGGGGAGGATCCAGTTGTTGTGGTCCATGTCGGTACCAACAACATAGGCAAGTCTAGGAAAGAGGACCTGTTCAGAGATTATAAAGAGCTAGGATTCAAATTAAAAAACAGGTCCTCAAGGGTCATAATCTCGGGATTACTGCCCGAGCCACGTGCAAATTGGCATAGGGAGGCAAGAATAAGTGAAGTTAACACATGGCTGAAAGAGTGGTGTGGGAAAGAGGGGTTCCTTTTCATGGGACACTGGCATCAGTTTTGGGACAGGGGGGACCTATACCGTTGGGATGGTCTCCACCTGAACCGAGCTGGGACCAGTGTTCTGGCGAAAAGAGTAAATAGGGTGGTCAATAGGAATTTAAACTAAAGATTGGGGGGGGAAGGGAAAGTCAGGGAACCAAGAGGTGAAGTAATCAGTGGGAAGCGTAGCTGCTTAGGAATACAAAAAAGCAGGAAAAGACAAAACTCAGGAGAGGTTACGATAGTCCCCATCCCACAAAATATGACACAGTGCATGGAAAGGCTCAGTAAACCAAGGTCCACCACACTAAGAAAACAAAAAGGGACGGTCAATAGAGAATTAAAGGTGCTATATTTAAATGCACGCAGTGTACGGAACAAGGTAGATGAGCTTGTGGCCCAGATTGTGACTGGCAGGTGTGATGTGGTAGGCATCACAGAGACATGGTTGCAGGGGGTTCAGGACTGGCATTTAAACATCCAGGGATTCACAACCTATCGAAAAGACAGAGAGGTGGGCAGAGGGGGTGGGGTTGCCGTGTTAATTAGGAATTAAATTAAATCAATAGCACTCAACGACATAGGGTCAGATGATGTGGAGTCTGTGTGGGTAGAGTTGAGGAACCACAAAGGCAAAAAAACCATAATGGGAGTTATGTACAGGCCTCCTAACAGTGGTCAGGACTGGGGGCACGAAATGCACCACAAAATAGAAAGTGCATGTCAGAAAGGCAAGGTCACAGTGATCATAGGGGACTTCAATATGCAGGTGGACTGGGTAAATAATGCTGCCAGTGGACCCAAGGAAAGGGAATTCATTGAATGTTTACAGGAGGGCTTTTTGGAACAGCTTGTGATGGAGCCAATGAGGGAACAGGCCATTCTGGACTTAGTGTTATGTAATGAGCCAGACTTGATTAAAGATCTTAAAGTAAGGGAGCACTTAGGAGGCAGTGATCATAATATGGTACAATTCAATCTCCAATTTGAAAGAAAGAAGGTAGAATCAGATGTAAAGGTGTTACAGTTAAATAAAGGTAACTACAGGGGAATGAGGGAGGAACTGACGAAAATCGACTGGGAGCAAAGCCTAGTGGGAAAGACAGTAGAACAGCAATGGCAGGAGTTTCTGGGAGTAATTGAGGACACAGTACAGAGGTTCATCTCAAAGAAAAGAAAGGTTATCAGAGGGGGGATTAGGCAGCCATGGCTGACAAAGGAAGTTAGGGAATGCATCAAAGCAAAAGAGAAAGCCTATAATGTGGCAAAGAGTAGTGGGAAGTCAGAAGATTGGGAAGGCTACAAAAACAAACAGAGGATAACAAAGAGAGAAATAAGGAAAGAGAGGATCAAATATGAAGGTAGGCTAGCCAGTAACATTAGGTATGATAGTAAAAGTTTCTTTAAATACATTAAAAACAAACGGGAGGTAAAAGTTGACATTGGGCCGCTCCAAAATGACGCTGGTAATTTTGTGATGGGAGACAAGGAAATAGCTGAGGGACTAAATAAGTACTTTGCGTCAGTCTTCACAGTAGAAGACATGAGTAATATCCCAACAATTCCGGAGAGTCAGGGGGCAGAGTTGAATATGGTAGCCATCACAAAGGAGAAAGTGCTAGAGAAACTAAGAGGTCTAAAAATTGATAAATCTCCGGGCCCAGATGGACTACATCCTAGAGTTCTAAAGGAGATAGCTGAAGAAATAGTGGAGGCGTTAGTTATGATCTTTCAAAAGTCACTGGAGTCAGGGAAAGTCCCAGAGGATTGGAAAATCGCTGTTGTAACCCCCCTGTTCAAGAAGGGAACAAGGAAAAAGATGGAAAATTATAGGCCAATTAGCCTAACCTCGGTTGTTGGCAAGATTCTAGAATCCATTGTTAAGGATGAGATTTCTAAATTCTTGGAAGTGCAGGGTCGGATTAGGACAAGGCAGCATGGATTTAGTAAGGGGGATTCGTGCCTGACAAACCTGTTAGAGTTCTTTGAAGAGATAACAAATAGGTTAGACCAAGGAGAGCCAATGGATGTTATCTATCTTGACTTCCAAAAGGCCTTTGATAAGGTGCCTCACGGGAGACTGCTGAGTAAAATAAGGGCCCATGGTATTCGAGGCAAGGTACTAACATGGATTGACGATTGGCTGTCAGGCAGAAGGCAGATAGTTGGGATAAAAGGATTTTTTTCGGAATGGCAACCGGTGACGAGTGGTGTCCCGCAGGGTTCATTGTTGGGGCCACAGCTGTTCTCTTTATATATTAACAATCTAGATGACGGGACTGGGGGCACTCTGGCTAAGTTTGCCGATGATACAAAGATAGGTGGAGGGGCAGGTAGTATGGAGGAGGTGGGGAGGCTGCAGAAAGATTTAGACAGTTTAGGAGAGTTGTCCAAGAAATGGCTGATGAAATTCAACGTGGGCAAGTGCGAGGTCTTGCACTTTGGAAAAAAGAATAGAGGCATGGACTATTTTCTAAACGGTGACAAAATTCATAATGCTGAAGTGCAAAGGGACTTGGGAGTCCTAGTCCAGAATTCTCTAAAGGTAAACTTGCAGGTTGAGTCCGTAATTAAGAAAGCAAATGCAATGTTGTCATTTATCTCAAGAGGCTTGGAATATAAAAGCAGGGATGTACTTGTGAAGCTTTATAAAGCACTAGTTAGGCCCCATTTAGAAAACTGTGAGCATTTTGGGCCCCACACCTCAGGAAGGACATACTGGCACTGGAGCGGATCCAGCGGAGATTCACATGGATGATCCCCGGAATGGTAGGCCTAACATACGATGAACGTCTGAGGATCCTTGGATTATATTCATTGGAATTTACGAGGTTGAGGGGAGATCTAATCGAAACTTACAAGATAATGAATGGCTTAGATAGGGTGGACGTAGGGAAGTTGTTTCCATTAGCAGGGGAGACTAGGACCCGGGGGCACAGCCTTAGAATTAAAGGGATTCACTTTAGACCAGAGATGAGGAGAAATTTCTTCAGCCAGAGAGTGGTGGGTCTGTGGAATTCATTGCCACAGAGGGCGGTGGAGGCCGGGACGTTGAGTGTCTTTAAGACAGAAGTTGATAAATTCTTGATTTCTCAAGGAATTAAGGGCTATGGAGAGAGAGCGGGTAAATGGAGTTGAATTCAGCCATGATTGAATGGTGGAGTGGACTCGATGGGCCGAATGGCCTTTCTTCCACTCCTATGTCTTATGGTCTTATGGTAAAAACATCCCCCAACATCCCTCCCTCCACCCCCTCCTGCTTTCCTCCTAGGCCCATTGAAGCCTGCTATCCAGGCTCCAACGTCCGCAGTCCTCCTTTCACCTCATCCCCGTTCACTAACTGACTCTAGTTAGCTAGCGCGGGTGGCTCTCCCCGCCAAGACCTCTCGCCCCCTTCCGCCCAGTCCCAGAGAAAGAAACACCAAAACAAACCCAACAATCCAACCCCTACAATTCACTAACATAACATTTAACCGTCGCAACACAGAACACCATTAACGTGAACTCTGTAACAATGCAAAGAGAAGTAAATTTCAATACAAATCAGTAAAAAGAAAGTTGTAACATTTGTACATTTTCCAGCCGCTCAAACACAGTCCACAGTCTCTCTTCCAGTTCCGCTCTTCACGTCTGTCCCAAGCCTTCTGCCCTCACGAACGCCTCAGCAGCCTCCGCTGTCTCAAAATAAAAGTATTTGGCGTTATATGTTACTCTCAACTTCGTCGGGTACACCACACCAAATCGCACCCCCTTCTTGTACAAAGCCGCCTTCACTCGCCCAAACGCCGCTCGTCTTTTTGCCAACTCCACCGTCCAGTCCTGGTAGGTTCGAACCGCAGTACCATCCCACAGCACCTCACGCTTCTGCTTCGCCCAGCTTAATACTTTCTCCTTCATGCAAAACTTATGGAAGCAGATAATTACTGCCCTTGGCGGCTCGTTCACTTTGGGCTTCGGCCTTAATGACCGATGAGCTTGCTCTAGCTCGTACAGGGTGGGGTTCTCACCCTCCCCCATCAGCTCCGCCAACTTCTTCGCAAAGTATTGCGTTGGCCTTGGGCCCTCTGTCCCTTCGGGCAAGCCCACAATTCTCAAATTGTGCCGCCTTGAGCGGTTTTTCCAAGTCTTCCAGCTTTGCTCGGAGCCCTCTGTTAACCTCCACCACCCTCCGCAGCTCGTCCCCCATCGAGGTGACCTGGTCGCTGCGTCGTGTCACGGCCTCCTCCACCTCCTTCATCTTCTCGCCCTGCTCTCTCACCTCGGCCAATGCCTTTGCCACCTCCACCCTGATCGGGCCGATTGCCTCCTCCAACAATGACCTCACCCCGACCACCATCTCTTTCCTCAGGATCTCCATGTGCCTCACCAAACGTTTTTCCAGCTCCACCACCATCACCTCGGTCATCTTCTCCACTGTAAGAAGTGCGGTCCCGCCTTGCAGTTCGGCTTCCGCCATCCTGTCAACACTTTTGCTTTTGCTCATTTTCTCCTTCGGCGCTTCCTCCTTTCTTTGACGCTGCTTTTCGCATCTTTTAGCGGCTTATTTTTTTAAATCTTCTTTCCTTTATCCTCTCTCCCCCTTCACCCTCCTGCCCTTCATCAATCTGACATTCTTTTTTGAAAAGAAAACTTTTACCAAACTTCCTTAAATCTTCTTTCTTTCTCCTCTATATTCACCTGGGACCAGGCTTCAACCTTCTTCTTCCTAGGTGGGAGCCATCCGACATGGAGCACCCTCCCTACATGGCGCTCGGGCCTGCCGCCTCGACGTCTTCGTAGCTCCGCCCCCGCTGCTCTGACCTGCCGGGCCCGGCGCCTCAGCCCCCTGCCGCCCGACACCCGCGCGGGGTTCTTCGCCGGTTTTTAAACCGGCCCCGCTGGTTGCTCGTGGCGGCCCCAAAGGCCGACGATAGTCGGGGAGTGCGTGAGGTCTTGGGGATTTCCCCGAAATCGCCGCGAATCGCGACCACCGGCGGGGGCTTTCTTCTTTCCGGCCGCCCTGCTCGCCCACGCCACCGGAAGGCGCTCCAGGAATACAGTTTATCTTGGGTAATGATTTTGCTGGATCGTAGGTGGGAGTAATGCCTACTGTGGTTGATAAGCCAGTGGAAAATCAGGGGCGAGATTCTCCAACCCCCCGCCGGGTCGGAGAATTGCCGGGGGCTGGCGAATTCTCTGGCACCGGTTGGCGGGCCCCCCCCCACGATTCTCCAGCCCAGATGGGCCGAAGTCCCACTCCTAAAATGCCTGTCCCGCCGGCGTAGATTAAACCACCTAGATACCGGCGGGACAAGACGGCGCGGGCGGGCTCCGAGGTCCTGGGGAGGGGGGGGGGGGGCGCGGGGCGATCTGGCCCCGGGGGGCGCCCCCACGGTGGCCTGGCCCGCGATCGGGGCCCATCGATCCGCGGGCGGGCCTGTGCCGTGGGGGCACTCTTTCCCTTCTGCCTTCGCCACGGTCTCCACCATGGCGGAGGCGGAAGAGACTCCCTCCACTGCGAATGCGCGGGAATGCCTTCAGCGGCCGCTAACGCTCCCGCCCATGCGCCGCCCGCAGATGTCATTTCCGCGCCAGCTGGTGGGGCGCCAAAGGCCTTTTCCGCCAGCTGGCGGGGCGGAAATTCGTCTGGCGCGGGCCTAGCCCCTTAAGGTTGGGGCTCGGCCCCCCCAAGATGCGGAGCATTCCACACCTTTGGGGCGGCGCGATGCCCGACTGATTTGGGCCGTTTTGGGCGCCAGTGGGCAGACATCGCGCCGATACCGGAGAATTTCGCCCCAGATAACTGATTTTCCCGGATTGTGTGGTAACAAGGTCGCAAAGTCACAGGTTAAGACAAGAGAAGAAATCAAAGAATGAAGTTGAAGTGCAATTAGCAGATTTTTGATCAGATGGTTGAAAAAGAACAAGAACAGGCGGAGGATGAGTCGGATATTTTTAGTTCAGGAAAATTGGCGGAGTTACAACAGAAAGATGTAGAAATAAAACGGATGTGTCAGAAAGCACACACAGAAGAGGAATCCGAGTGTATAGCAGAGTGTTATGACCATAAAATTGATATCTTGATGAGAAATTGGAGACCTGTACATATGCAGGCGGATGAAAAGTGGGCAGATGTTCATCAAGTAGTATTGCCGGTAGGGTATAGAAAGGAGGTGTTACGAGTTGCACATGAGGTACCAGTGGGAGGTCATTTGGGAATAAGGAAAACTCAAGCTAAAATACAAAAACATTTTTATTGTCCTGGACTACATAAAGATGTAGTTACATTTTGTCAATCGTGTCACACATGACAAGTGATAGGGAAACCTCAAGCAGTGATAAAACCAGTGCCCATAATACCCATTCCAGCATTTGAGGAACCTTTTACAAGGGCCCTAATCGATTGCGTAGGACCGCTTCCTAAAACGAAAAGTGAGAATCAATATCTTTTGACGCTAATGGATGTGTCTACTAGGTTTCCAGAGGCCATTCCAGTGCGTAATATTACAGCTAAAAAGATTGTGAAGGAGTTACTTAAATTCTTTACTAGATATGGACTACCCACAGAAATACAATTGGCTCAAGGATCAAATTTTACCTCAAGGTTATTCAAAGAAGTTATGGATAGCTTAGGAATAAAACAATTTAAATCAACTGCGTGCCATCCAGAATCGCAGGGAGCATTAGAAAGGTGGCATCAGACATTAAAGACAATGTTGAGGGCTTATTGTCATGATTATCCAGAGGATTGGGATAAAGGAATTCCATTCGTACTGTTTGCAATTAGGGATGCATCTAATGAGTCAACCAAATTTAGTTCTTTTGAACTAATTTTGGTCATGAGGTAAGAGGACCACTTAAATTGATTAAGGAAAAATTGGTGAGTGAGAAATTGGAAATTACATTATTGGATTACGTGTCAAATTTTAGGGAATGATTAAATAGAGCAGGTGAATTGGCTAGACAACATTTAAAAGTTGCACAAAATGTGATTAAACGGGTAGCGGACAAGAAATCCAAAGTTCGTAGTTTTGCCAGTGGAGATAAAGTTTTAATATTGTTACCAGTGGTAGGTGAACCTTTAAAAGCTAGGTTTTGTGGACCGTATTAGATTGAAAGGAAATTAAATGAGGTGAATTATGTGGTAAAAACACCAGATAGAAGGAAGACTCACCGAGTGTGTCATGTGAATATGCTTAAAAGGTACTTTGAAAGGGAAGGAGAGAAAAAGGAGGAGGTTTTAATGATTCTAACACAAAGTGACAAACCAAATCCAGATGACTGTGAATTTGACATACCTCAAATAAAATTGGAAAAGGAGCATGTTCTTAAAAATTGGGATAAATTGTTGAGTTACCTTCCAGAGGAAAAACAAACTGATCTGAAAGAGTTATTGATATCACATGGGCATATTTGTGGAGATAAATTGGGAAGTACTAAAATGGCTATACATGATGTAGATGTGGGAAATGCTGTTTCTTAACCGTTTAAAATTGGCACAGGTTAACATAGAGATTGAGAGTATGCTTAAAAGGGCACAATTGAAGTGGGTTGCCACCAATGGAGCTCACCCATAGTGATGGTACCAAAACCAGACGGTACCCAACGGTTGTGTGTGGACTATAGAAAGGTTAATGCAGTTACAAGAACGGACTCTTATCCGATCCCACATTTGGAGGATTGCATTGAAAAAGTGGGACAATCAGCTTTTATTTCCAAACTGGATTTACTTAAAGGTTACTGGCAGATACCTTTATCTGAAAGGGCGAAGAAGGTTTCAACTTTTGTGATTCCAGATGGTATATACCAATTCAAAGTTATGCCATTTGGTATGAAAAATGCACCAGCCACATTTCAACGGTTAACTGACAAAGTTGTTTCAGGATTCCCAATTCTGCGGTATACATTGACGATCCTGTAATTTTCAGCCAGACATGGAAAGAACATTTAAAACATCTGATGGAGTTATTCGATCAACTTCAGGAGGCAGGTTTGATGATAAACCTAGCCAAAAGTGAATTTGGAAAAGCCCAAGTCACTTTCCATGAGGAGTTTCCGATACCCTCAAGACGAAGGGAAATGATGCGATTTCTTGGCATGAGTGGATTTGATCGATCATTTGTAGCGTGATTGCTCCACTGATGGACTTGCTGAAGAAACATCAAAATTTTCAGTGGACTGCGGACTTTCAACAGGCATTTGACGGCCTGAATGCTGTGATAACCAATGCTCCTGTGTTGGAGAATTACAAGGGACTCTGCGATCAGAATGAACTAAAGTATCTGACTTTAAAGAGAAATGCCGAGGCGCAGAGAAATGGACGATCGTGCAGCGACCTTCTTGTTCAAAGAGACTGTCAATCGAGAAAGATTTCAGTTGGAAGAAGAACGGGAAAAAAATGGACTATATTATTATACCTGTTTGCGTGTGTTAATTTTTGAAACGAAAAAGTATATTTACTGTGTGCATTTCTTAAAGGATAGTGAAAAGGTGAAAAATGAAACCATCTTGAAGTTGATAGGTTTTTTTTCTTGGGGGGGAGGTGTCATGTGAGAGTACCTTTAAGAAACGGGTGTTTATCAGTGATGTCAGAGTGTGGGTGGAGCTGGGCTGTCTGTCAGCTTTTCATTTTAGGCTGTTTGCTGCAGGGTGTGTTTTAGTTTCGCTTTCAGTGTTGGAGGTGAAGCCAGACAGAGCGGGTGTACTGTTGATCTCTCTGCCATGAAAAGACTATATCTTGATCATTTGGTGAATTCAAAATTATAAATGTTCTCAGTAGTGAATGTAAACCTAATGTGCTACTGTTAAAAGGTGTTTCTTCTGTCTTCTGGATGTTGTTTGGGAAATTATTAAAGATTACTTAGTGTTGTATTCTTTGGGGGTTGTATTTGAATTGATGGTTGCTAAGATGTTCACTGTATGTTAAAAGGATTAACTTGAGTTCCTAGAATAAACATTGTTTTGCTTTTAAGAACATAAGAGATAAGAACTAGGAACAGGAGTAGGCCATCTGGCCCCTCGAGCCTGCTCCGCCATTTAATGAGATCATGGCTGATCTTTGTGGACTCAGCTCCACTCTCCGGCCCGTACACCATATCCCCGAATCCCTTTATTCTTTAGAAAGGCATCTATCTTTTTCTTAAAAACGTTTAAAGAAGGAGCCTCAGCTGATTCACTGGGCAAGGAATTCCAGAGATTCACAACCCTTTGGGTGAAGAAGTTCCTTCTACACTCCGTCCTAAATCTACCTCCCCTTATTTTGAGGCTATGCCCCCTAGTTCTGCTTTCCCCGACCAGTGGAAACAACCTGCCCGCATCTATCCTATCTATTCCCTTCATAATTTTATATGTCTCAATAAGATCCCCCCTGCATCCTTCTAAACTCCAATGAGTACAGTCCCAGTTTACTCAACCTCTTGTCATAATCTAATCCCCTCAATTCTGGGATCAACCTAGTGAATCTCCTCTGCACTCCCTCCAGTGCCAATATGTCCTTTCTCAGGTAAGGAGACCAAAACTGAACACAATACTCCAGATGAGGCCTCACCAACACCCTATACAATTGCAGCATAACCTCACTAGCCTTGAACTCCATCCCTCTAGCAATGAAAGACAAAACTCGATTAGCCTTCTTAATCACCTGTTGCACCTGCACACCAACTTTTTTCGACTCGTGCACCAGCACACCCAGGTCCCTCTGCACAGCAGCAAGTTTTAACATCTTACCGTTTAAATAATAATCCATTCCGCTGTTATTCCTCCCAAAATGGATAGCCTCACACTTGGCAACATTGAATTTCATCTGCCAGACCCTAGCCCAATCACCTAACCTATCCAAATCCTTCTGCAGACTTCCGGTATCCTCTGCACTTTTTGCTTTACCACTCATCTTAGTGTCGTCTGCAAACTTTGACACATTGCACTTGGTCCCCAACTCCAAATCGTCTATGTAAATTGTGAACAACTGCGGGCCCAACACTGATCCTTGAGGGACCCCACTAGTTACAGGTTGCCAACCAGAGAAACACCCATTTATCCCCACTCTCTGCTTTCTGTTAGTTAACCAATCCTCTACCCATGCTACCACTTTACCCTCAATGCCATGCATCTTTAGATTATGCAGCAACCTTTTGTGTGGCACCTTGTCAAAAGCTTTCTGGAAATCCAGATATACCACATCCATTGGCTCCCCATTATCTACCGCACTGGTAACGTCCTCAAAAAATTCTACCAAATTAGTCAGACACGACCTACCCTTTGTGAACCCATGCTGCGTCTGCCCAATGGGACAATTTCCTTCCAGGTGCCCCGCTATTTCCTCCTTAATGATAGATTCCAGTATTATCACTAGTGCGATTTCAATTTTGCTAGCCATCTCTTTTAACACTCTGGGATGCATCCCATCAGGGCCAGGAGACTTGTCTACCTTTAGCCCCATTAGCTTGCCCAATACTGCCTCCTTAGTGATTACAATCATCTCAAGGTCCTCACCTATCATATCTTTATTTCCATCAGTCAATGGCATGTTATTTGTGTCGTCCACTGTGAAGACTGACCCAAAAAACCTGTTCAGCTCCTCAGCCATTTCCCCGTCTCCTATTATTAAATCTCCCATCTCATCTTCCAAAGGACCAAGGACCTTAGCTATTCTTTTTTGTCTTATATATTTGTAGAAGCTTTTACTATCTGCTTTTATGTTCTGAGCCAGTTTACTTTCATAGTCTACCTTACTCTTCTTTATGGCTTTTTTAGTAGCTTTCTGTTGTCCCCTAAAGACTTCCCAGTCCTCTAGTCTCCCACTAATTTTTGCCACTTTGTGTGTTTTTTCCTTCAATTTGATACTCTCCCTCACCTCCTTAGACATCCACGGTCGATTTTTCCCCTTTCTACCGTCTTTCTTTTTTGTCGGTATGAACCTTTTCTGAACACTGTGAAAGATCGCTCGGAAGGTTCTCCACTGTTCCTCAACTGCTTCACCATGAAGTCTTTGCTCCCAGTCTACCTTAGCTAGATCTTCTCTCATCCCATTGTAATCGCCTTTGTTTAAGCACAAAACACTAGTGTTTGATTTTACCTTGTCATCCTCCAACTGTATTTTAAATTCCACCATATTGTGGTCGCTCCTTCCAAGAGGATCCTGAACTATGAGACCATTAATCAATCCTGCCTCATTACACAGGACCAGATCTAGGACCACTTGTTCCCTTGTAGGTTCCATTACATACTGTTCCAGGAAATTATCCCGGGCACATTCTATAAACTCCTCCTCAAGGCTGGCTTTACCAACCTGGTTAAACCAATCGATATGCAGATTAAAATCTCCTATGATAACCGCTGTACCATTTCTACATGCATCCGTTATTTCTTTGCTTATTGCCTGCCCTACCATCCTGTTACTATTTGGTGGCCTATAGACTACTCCTATCAGTGAGCTTTTCGCCTTACTATTCCTGATTTCCACCCAAATTGATTCAACCTTGTCCTCCATAGCACCAATATCATCCCTTACTATTGCCCGGATGCCATCCTTAAACAACAAAGCTACACCACTGCCCTTACCGTCCATTCTATCCTTTCGTATAGTCTGATACCCTTGGATATTTAACTCCCAGTCGTGACCATCTTTTAACCATGTTTCAGTAATGGCCACTAAATCATAGTCATTCACGATGATTTGCGACATCAACTCATTCACCTTATTCCGTATACTACGAGCATTCAGGTAAAGTACCCTTATGCTGTTTTTTATGTCTTTGCTATGAATCCTAACACATTGATCAGTAACTTTTCGCAATTTATTTTTCCTCTTACCCTTTCTCCTAATTTTTCTTGTCTTTGAACCCATATCTCTACATAATAACCTGTCACGTAACCTGCTGCCTTGCTCTCCATTAACCATTATACTGTCCATAGCTTTACATTTCCCTTCCCCCCAACTTGCTAGTTTAAAGTCCTTGTGACCAACCTATTTATCCTATTCGCTAGAACACTGGTCCCAGAATGGTTCAGGTGAAGACCGTCCCAACGGTACAGGTCCCTCCTGCCCCAGTACTGATGCCAATGCCCCATGAAATGGAATCCCTCTTTCCCGCACCACTCCTTTAGCCACGTGTTAACTTCCCTAATTTTCTCAACCCTATGCCAATTGGCACGTGGCTCGGGTAGTAATCCAGAGATTATAACCCTGGAGGACCTGTTCTTTAATTTAGTCCCTAGTGTTTGATAATCCCCAAACAGGTCCTCTTTCCTAGTCTTACCTATGTTGTTCGTCCCAACGTGGACCACAACAACTGGATCCTTCCCCTCCCTCTCCAAAATCCTTTCAAGCCGATCAGAGATGTCCCTCACCCTGGCACCGAGCAGGCAACATATCATGCGGGACTCTCGATCTGGCTTACAAAGGATGCCATCAATCCCCCTAATTATAGAATCCCCTACAACTACCACTTGTCTTTTTGCTCCCCCCTCTTGAATGGCTTCCTGTACCACGGTGCAGTGGTCAGTCAACGCATCTTCCCTAAAGCCCTCTTCCTCATCCACACAGGGAGCAAGTACCTCATACCTGTTGGACAAGGTCAAGGGCTGAGGCTCCTCAACTCCTAAACTCAGGATCCCCCTACCTGCCTCCCTTGCAGTCACACCACTCTGTCCCTGACCACTGTCCGAATTAACAGTACTTATTCTACCGGGTGTGACTGCCTCCTGAAACAAAGCGTCCAGGTAATGTTCCCCCTCCCTGATGTGCCGCAGTGTGTGCAGCTCGGTCTCCAGCTCATCAATTCTGAGCCGAAGTTCCTCGAGCAGCCAACACTTGCTGCAGATGTGGTCACTGACGGTCTCAATGGGATCCACCAGTTCCATCATCATACAGCAACAGCACATCACCTGTCCAGCCATATTCAACTAGTTAATTAATTTAAATATATTTTTAAAATTTCCTTTATATAACCTCAAGGATAAACCCGAACACCAACAAAAACACAGCCCTCTCTCGCCACTCACCCAAACTCAGTCACTCACCTAAACTCAGATGCACTCTGTTCCAATCAGCACTCTGTGTCTAAAGGCACTCCTGCCACACCTTTTGTGCACTCACCTCTCCCAGCACTTTAAAAATATACTTTTCCATTTCTGCTATACCGCACCTGTAGAGTGGGCCATGTGCTCCCCATAACACAATCTAGTAAAAGTTGTGGGTCCGGTGAACTCCATGATACACTTTGGGGTTCTCTGAACGCTGGCCCATAACACTTGGCAAGAAGGCTACGATTGGATTGGAATTACCAGCAGGAGCAGTCAACTGTCTGGGGAAGGTCATCTCTAGTCTTAATTCATGTGTCACCGGAGCCTTTCAAGCACCCAGCTTGTTTGATTTTTAGATGACTGATGCCGTGTTCTTTGCACAATGAAATTATGACAGACTGCATTGGTTTCCTGACCTCTATTTATGTGTGTTCAATAAAAGAGTGTTACTATCAAGAGATGACTCAAGATAGTTTGGTGAAAAGAATGAAAGTGTGGCTCTTTGATGCCATCCAGCCTCTGAAACCGAGTTTAGTGCAGAGAATGTCATGAATGTTGGAAGAACCGTATGCCTGATGTCTCCTGTATGTACTCTGCCACCATAAATGTGTTGCATGAATGATTGATCTTGCAGATATAGTTGGGTACTGTATTAACATTAAATTCACTTCTAGATAATCATTTTGGGTACATGCATATGCAATATATCATGCAAATGAAGAATATGGTTAATCTGGTACACATTAGTAATTTTCCTTTCTGACTGTTAAGCTTTCAGCATATTCCCTCCTGAATAAATCAGTGATTGTTTCTCCATATGGAATGAGTTGCGTAATGTTACAGAGCCCATCGCCTGTTTCACGCAGAGACCTCCTGTTATCTGCTCATTTTTCCTTTGAAACTAAGAGCAGTGGAGATTGAGATATGATGACTTAACTCTTGGAAAATAGTTTCTCTTTTTTAGAATGTGGTTTGCACCAATCCATTTATTTACATTACTTGCAATTTACCTGCTACATCATAGCTAACAATTCTTTGTCAGTTCATAATATCTTATGGAAACCTTTGATAGCAACTACCAATTTATTTTGTGCTCCGTGTTGCTGCCTTGCAGTAATATTTGTTCCATAGTTTCATCCTGTTTTTTAAATTGCCCTTTTCCTTGCATTCCCAGCCAGGTCTGCAGATTTCTGAGGTTCTTGAGACTTTGGGATTGAATCCCTTCACCTCGGGGACCTCAGGCGAAGCCGCTTGGTACTGGCCCCCACAAACGGATCCCCAGCTGCATGAGCTTTGGGCAGGGTGGTGCCCTGGCACTGCTGGTGCCACCTGGGGATCCTGGCTGTGCCAGCCTGGCATCCAGGCAGTGCCAACCTGGCACCCTTGCAGTGCCATCTGAGTGCCAGTCTGGCACTGGCAAGGTGGCATTTTGCCAGCCTGGGTGTTGGGGTTGCTGGGAGCCCTCTCATATTGCGTTCGGGCTGGGGCAAGTCAGGGATTCTTTTGGGGGGCTTGGAGATTGGGACGCCAATTAAAACTGGCGTTCTGATCTCTCGCTACAATGGGGAGTTCCGGCGAGCGTTCCCCGTTCAGGGCCCTTATTCAACACGAGTTGCGTTGAATAGCCATGTGTTTCTCGGCACTGCGAGTGCCAGGAAACACACAGCTAAACGTGTTCGCTCAGGCACTTTGTTCCCTCTTGGGAAATTTGTGCCTAGAATCTTAATTGTCACAAGTTGGCTTACATTAACACTGCAATGAAGATACTGTGTCGCCACATTCCGGCGCCTGTTCGGAAACACAGGGAGAATTCAGAATGTCCAATTCATCTTGTCCAATGCACGTCTTTCGGGACTTGTGGTAGGAAACCGGAGCACTCGGAGGAGACCCATCCAGACACGGGGCGAATGTGCAGACTCCGCACAGACTGTGACCCAAGCCAGGAATCGAATTTGGTGAGAAGGCTATCAAAATGCCATGGGAAAGATTCCGGCACTGGACCACTCCAGGTCTCGGACGGGTAGGAGGCCGGCGGCGGCTAAAGTGCTGAGGGGGTTTATGGACCAGATGGGAGGGGTGGACCCTTGGAGATTTGCAAGGCCGGGGGCTAGGGAATCTTCATTCTTCTCGCACGTTCATAAGGCCTGTTCCCGGATCGACTTTTTTGTTATGAGCAGGGCGCTGATAGCGAGAGTAGAGGATACCGAGTACTCGGCGATAGCCATTTTGGACCACGCCCCGCATTGGGTAGACCTAGAGCTGGGGGAGGAGAGGGATCAGCACCCGTTGTGGCGCTTGGAGGTGGGGCTGTTGGTGGACGAGGAGGTGAGCGAGCGGGTCCGAGGAAGCATAGAGAGATACCTGGAGGCCACCGATAACGGGGAGGTCCGAGTGGGGATGGCCTGGGAGGCGCTGAAGGTGGTGGTTAGGGGAGTGCTGATCTCCATTAGGGCCCACAAGGAGAGGAGAGAGCAGAGGGAGATGGAGAGGCTGGTGGGGGAGATGGTGAGGGTAGACAGGAGGTACACGGAGGTGCCGGAGGAGGGACTGTTGAGGGAGAGGCATAGCCTCCAGGCTGAATTCGACCTGTTGACCACCAGGAAGGCGGAGGCGCAGTGGAGGAAGGCCCAGGGGGCGGTTTATGAATATGGGGAAAAGGCAAGCCGGATGCTGGCGCATCAGCTTCGGAAGCGGGACGCAGCTAGGGAGATCGGGGGAGTTAAGGATAGGGGAGGGAGTGGGGTTGGCATCAATGGGGTCTTCAGGGACTTTTATGAGGAACTGTATCGGTCCGAGCCCCCACTGGAGGAGGGAGGGGTGGGCCGCTTTCTGGACCAATTGAGGTTCCCGAAGGTGGAGGAGGGACTGGTGGCGGGATTAGGGGCCCCGATTCGGCTGGAGGAGCTGGCCAAAGGGATAGGGAGCATGTAGGCAGGGAAGGCACCGGGGCCGGATGGCTTCCCGGTCGAATTCTACAAAAAATATGTGGACCTGTTGGTCCCGTTGCTGGCTAGGACCTTCAATGAGGCAAGGGAGGGGGTGGGGGGTGGGGGGGGGGGCTTTGCCCCCGACGATGTCCCGGGCACTGAACTCCTTGATCCTGAAGCGGGACAAGGATCCCCTGCAGTGTGGGTCTTACAGGCCGGTTTCCTTCTTAAATGTAGATGCCACGGTGCTGGCGAAGGTCTTAGCCACGAGGATTGAGGATTGGGTGCCGCAGGTGATCCACGAAGACCAGACGGGATTCGTGAAGGGGAGGCAGTTGAACGCGAATGTGCGGAGGCTCCTGAACGTTATTATGATGCCGGCGAGGGAGGGGGAGGCGGAGATAGTGGTGGCGATGGACGCTGAGAAGGCCTTCGATAGGGTAGAGTGGGAGTCCTTGTGGGAGGTGCTGAAGAGGTTTGGGTTTGGTTAGGGGTTCGTCAGGTAGGTTAGGCTGTTGTACGAGGTCCCGATGGTGAGTGTGGCCACGAACAAGAGGAGGTCTGAGTACTTTCGGTTGCATCGAGGGACGAGGCAGGGGTGTCCCCTGTCCCCCCTGCTCTTCGCACTGGCGATTGAACCCCTGGCTATGGCACTGAGGAAGTTGAGGAACTGGAGGGGACTGGTGCGGGGTGGGGAGGAGCATAGGGTGTCGCTCTATGTGGACGACTTGCTGCTCTATGTGGCAGACCCGGTGGGAGGAATGCCGGAGGTAATGAGGATCCTCAGGGAGTTTGGGGATTTCTCAGGGTACAAGCTAAACATGGGGAAGAGCGAGTTGTTCATGGTTCACCCAGGGGACCAGGAGAGGGGGATTGGCGAGCTCCCACTAAAAAGGGCGGAGAAGAGCTTCAGGTATTTGGGGGTCCAGGTGGCCAGGAGCTGGGGGCCCTGCATAGACTTAATTTCACGAGGCTGGTGGAGCAAATGGAGGAGGAGTTTAAGAGGTGGGACGCGTTGCCGCTGCTTTTTGTTCCTGTTCCAGTGCCTCCCCATTCTTATCCCGAAGGCCTTCTTTAGGCGGGTCAACAGGAGTATAACGGGGTTTGTGTGTGCGTGAGGGACTCCGAGGGTGAGAAGGATGTTCCTGGAGCGGAGTAGGGATGGGGGGGGGGGGGGGGCTGGCGCTGCCCAACCTCTGTGGGTACTACTGGGCCGCCAATGCGACGATGGTGCGCAAGTGGGTGATGGAGGGGGAGGGGGCGGCATGGAAGAGGCTGGAGACGGCGTCTTGTGAGGGTACGAGTCTGGAGGCGATGGCAACAGCACCGCTCCCTCCAATGAGATATACCACGAGCCTGGTGGGGCGGCTACCCTCAAAATCTGGGGGCAGTGGAGGGGAAGACCTCGGCAACATACCAGGTGATGCAGGAGGAGGAGGAGGCCTCGGTGGAGGAGCTGAAAGTAAGTGGAAAGAGGAGTTGGGGGAGGAGATCGAGGAGGGGACGTGGGCAGATGCCCTTGGGAGGGTGAACTCTTCCTCTTCGTGCGCAAGGCTCAGCCTCATACAGTTTAAGGTGCTGCACAGGGCACACATGACCGGGACAAGGATGCGCCGGTTTTTTGGGGGTGAGGACAGGTGTGTTAGGTGCTCAGGGAGCCCAGCAAACCACACCCATATGTTCTGGGCATGCCCAGCGCTGGTGGAATTTTGGAAGGGCGTAGCAAGGACGGTGTCGAGGGTGGTAGGATCCAGGGTCAAACTGGGCTGGGGGCTCGCAATATTTGGGGTGGCAGGGGAGCCGGGAGTGCAGGAGGCGAAAGAGGCCGGTATTCTGGCATTTGCGTCCCTGGTAGCCCGGCGAAGGATTCTTCTTCAGTGGAACGATGCGAGGCCCCCAAGCGTGGAATCCTGGATCAACGATATGGCGGGGTTTATTAAATTGGAGTGGGTGAAATTTGCATTAAGGGGATCGGTGCAAGGGTTTTTCAGGGGGTGGCAACCGTTCTTGGACTTCCTGGCAGAACGGTAGATAATGGTCAGCAGCAGCAGCAACCCGGGGGGGGGGGGTTCTATTTTATTTTTGTTTGTCTATACTGGGGGGATCTGAGGGGGTGTATATATTTGCTGTGTTTGCTATGTGTTAATTCGGGGTGTTAATTTATTATTTATGTATCGGGGGGAGGGGGGCACGGGGTTTTGTTTTGTTTTGTATTTAATTCTATTGGGTTCCTTTTACATTTAGTTGTTGATATTTTGTGAAAACTTTAATAAAAATTATTTTTAAAAAAGAAACGAAATTAACCTGTTCCTTTTTGCCGGGTACAGTCTTATGGACGAGATTCTCCACTCCCGCGCTGGTTGGGAGAATTGCCTGGGCCGCCAAAATTTGCCGGGCCGCCTGTCCGACGCCCTCCTGCGATTCTCCCAAGCGGCGGGAACGGTCCCGTCGAGTTCCGCGGGCCGCAGGCCGGAGACACCCAAAATGGCGATTCTCCGGCACTCCCGCTGTTCTCAGGCCCGGATGCCTTTACGCAGCAAAAAGGCCTGGCGCGTGTAGATGACGCAGCCCCGATCCTAGCCCATTGTCGGGGCCTGAATCGGTCGGGAACGGGGCCGTTTCGCGCCGTTGTGAACCTCAACGCCGTTCACGACGGCGTGGGCACTTCGGCGCGGGAGTGGAGAATCCCGCCCCATGTATGTCAAGTAATAATCAGGCAGGATTTCATTTTAATGAAAATACTTAAAATTATCCATCAACCTAATTTCTAAAGAGATCAAAGTTGTTTGCCTTGGTCACTTGGAACTCGGAAGCCTGATTTTGTATCACTATGATGTAACCAGCTTGTACCCAGTTGTTGAATCAGTGTTCCATTGTCACTTACTTTGACACATGTTGCATTCCTGTATATTTGGGAATCATCGTCAACCATGAAAGTAGTGCTAGCATCATTCCATTATTGAGCCTACCGGCACTCAAGCTTTGTTTTTCCATTGATATTTCCTTATTTACAGTGCAGTAATGTTCACTTAATGTTGTGCACACCACAGCTGGATTAAAGAAATGTTTTAATCATTTATTGGAAGGGCTCTTTTAGGTAATTGAGAAAAATTAAAGCATCATTAGCACTGCTGTTCTGTGTCCTGGATGCTATTTTTTAAACAAAATATCATACTTCAAATGTGCAATCCTATAACTTGCGTTAGTTCCACAGAGAAATATGTATTTTTATATTATCATGTAAAGAGGAATGTTAAGCAACAGTTTGGGGTGCGAAATAGGGATCATAGGGAGGAACTGCCAACTTGGACCACAAGACATTGGAGCAGAATTAGGCCATTCGGCCCATTGGGTCTTCTCCGCCATTCAATCATGGCTGATATGTTTCTCATCCCCATTCTCCTGCCTTCTCCCAATAAACCTGATCCCCATATCAATTAAGGACCTATCTATCTCTGTCTTAAAGACGTCCGTAAGAAGTCTTACAACACCAGGTTAAAGTCCAACAAGTTTGTTTCGAATCACTAGCTTTCGGAGCACTGCTCCTTCCTCAGGTGAATGACTTCCATACATCTAGCACACTGCTTGCCAATCAACAGGAGGATTGGTAAAGGCTTTGGGAATAGATTGCCTCTGCATTACATGAGAAGTGCATTTTGCATTGGGCAAGAGATTAACATCTTAACATGTAATATCAAGACTTGGGGCAGGATTCTCTGGCCACGCCTGCCCGGCGACCAGAAATTCCCACCCGAGGTCAATGAACCGTTACACAGCCCAAGTCCCATTGGTGGCGATCCTGCTGCCGGCGGGGCGTAAGAATCGGGTCCTTGGTATTACATTAAGCTTAGTTGTGGGATCAGTGTCATGTTATTTCAGTTACCTATTTCCAACTGCTGGATAATGAAAATCTTTCAGTACAAAAAATGATTTTACATTCTTAGGAGTAGATTGCAATCAATTTTGGGATTGAGACAATGTGCATAATGTCCAATGAGCTCTTCCACTGATCTGTCTTGCAATGAATTTACTGATATTATTGCTGTAATATTATAAGATTTTGAGATATTGAAAATCCATTTAGCACTTTTTCTCCTCGTCACATTATACCCTTTGTTCTAATTTCCCTACATCATAGTCCTTATCTCCTGTGATGAATGTAAAAATTGTTATATATTATGCGCGCGATCTAACGATAAATCTTCTAAGTGTGATAGTGAGCGGGAGATGTCGGGTGTTTCCCAACAGCTGACTAAGCGAGGCCGTCACTGGTATTGAACATTAATTAGGGCACCTATTGATGCCCCCCCCCCGGGCTTCATGCCGCATATGACTGTCCCGCCGGCTGATTCACTGTGATCGCACCTGCCAACTCCTCGTTAACGAGGGGGAGCAACACACAACCCAATTCCACAGAGCAAACCCCAGACAGCACGCAGCCATGCCACCGCAAAGACCAGCACCACGTTTCGGATATGCCAAACTGGCCAGGCTGATGGATGCGGTTGTGTCCAGACGAGATACCCTGTTCCACCGAGGGGCTCGGAGGGTCAGCCACTGGGCAACAGTGCTGCCTGGGAGGTAGTGGCTGCGCCCGACAGCTCGGAGAGTGTCACCAGGAGGACCGCTCGTGGTGAGTTGGCATCAGCCGCCGGCACCGATCCCGCCTGCTACCCCAGAGTGGTGAGCCTGTACCCCCCACCCCCAAGCCCCCCAGCCCATCCGCGATGTATGAAGTATACGCCTCATGAATCCCCCTCTGTGTCCCCGTAGGAGAAGTTTGCCCACAAGTGACAGGAAAAGGCCCAGATGGGCGGTGGGGTGCTGGACCTCAGGGTCTTCCCCCCCTATCAGGAACAGGCGTTGGAGGTCGCAGGGGTGGCTGAGTACAGATTGGTCACCGATGTTGAGATTGGTCTGCGCCGCAGAGGTGAGTATCCACCGGCTCCCACCCAGATGACCTGTCACGCATGAGCTGTTGAAGCCAGCATGAGTATCCTTTCGTCCCACTGACCACATGTCCATTCTCCCGCCCGCAGGGTGGCCATACGATGGTGCCGGTCCATCAGGGAAACGCCCCCCCGCCCCCGCACCATCCAAGGGAACACCTTGGAGGAGAGCTCTGAGGATGCCACCATTGATGCATCACCGATGTCATCCCCACCCGCCACTAGCAGAGACACACCTTGGTGGGTGAAAGTAATAGACAGGCTTCTGAGGCACAATCTGGTGTGCACAACACAGTTGCAGATGCGCGGTAGGTGGAGGCAGGAGCACCCAGGGGCGACAGCAGTCAGAGGCCTGCTGGATCCCAGGGCTTGCTGAGTCCCAGTCAGATGATGAGCCTCTGAACCAGACTATCCTGGAGCTGATGCAGTCGATAGTCATGAGGATTGGAGGGGATATCAGTGACGCTCCAGTGGGCCCATAGCCGATTAGAGGAGTCCCAAAGGCTATGGGTGCAGAAGACGGCACTGGCAATGTGTGACACCAAGACCAACACTGCTAGGGTGGCGACCGTAGTGGTGAGCCTGGAGCACCTTGTTAGTAGCATGAGTGGTGGTGCCCAAGGCATAGCTCAGTCAGTGAAGGCCATGGCTGAAAACCTCAACAGCATGTCCGAGTCACTGTGGGATATATCCCTGTCGCAGGTGGACCTTTCCGAGGTACTATGGAGAATGTCCCAGTCTCAGGTGTGCATTGCGGAGCATGTCCCGGTAACTGGGGGACCTGTCCCAATCTCAGCAGACCTTGCCGGATCTCTCCAATGGGAGCAGGCCAGTTAGATTGGAAGCCGATCGGCACCTGGTGTGCTTACTGATTTTTGCCTCTCTCACTATCTAACTGGCTCGCTCGTTTTCGCACCAGGTGTGACGTGGACAGTAGATTGCACCTTGTATTTTATATCTGTTGCAGTAATGCTTTTAAAAAGCCTGGTTAAGGTATATATTTGTTGCAGTAATATTATTGAAGAACCTAGGTTAAGGTATTCAGATTGTGTGTTTATTAAAACTCATTAAAAAAAATAATTTAGAGTCCCAATTATTTTTTTCCAAATTAAGGGGCAATTTAGTGTGGTCAGTCCACCTAACCTGCACATCTTTGGGTTGTGGGGGCGAAACCCACACAGGCACGGTGAGAATGTGCAAACTCCACACAGACTGTGACTCAGGGCTGGGATTGAACTCGGGTCCTCTGCGCCGTAGGCAGCAGTGTTAACCACTGTGCCATCGTGCCGCCACCCTAAAGCTGTAGTTAAGGAGTCATAAAAGAGTGAGGTAATTATTGATTTTAACCACTTGGTTACAGTTAAGGGGCTAATAGAATTGTGTTTTGATTGCTGGAGATTCCCTGGAGTGTAGATAATTTATGAGGGAGCGGTGTCTAGTCCTAGCCCAGCAGATCATGGAACGTAGTGGGACACGGATGATGTAGTAAATCGGAGGAGCCAGATCTGTCTGTAACTTTGCAGTCTGTTATGGGATTTCAAGTTGAGCAGCAGTTTTGCCAAATGCTATTAGGTTGAGCAGAAGTGTACTGGATCTGCTCTTGAAAGGAACTCTCTCTGCTAAGCAAGTAAACCTGTTTTGTTCACTTCATTTATAAATGGCATTTGAACTGTATTCGGTTGCTTAATTGGAGTTAGTTTTTCCTTGTGTTTAAGAACTTTTCAACTGATAATTGTAAAGCCATTTCTTTGATGGTGACGTGGTTAATTCTGTGTTTAAATTAAAGTTTGTTTCAACATAAAATATACCTATTGGCCAGAGTCATCACTCCTGGGGTGAAGTATCCTTTTCTCAGAGTTTAACAAATTAACAAAAAAATTGTTGGGGTTCTCGTCCGGTACCCTAACAAATGTTGGGGTCATGTCCGGTATCCTAACACTCCCTCCGCCATTTTAAAGTGTTACTCCGTCATTTGGGCAATCACATTAAGCAATGATGATTGATGATGGAAACATGGGGCGAGATTTTCCGACCCCCCGCCGGGTCGGAGAATCGCCGGGGGCTGGCGTGAATCCCGCCCACGCTGGTTGCCGAAGCCTCCGGCACCGGATATTCGGCGGGGGCGGGAATCGCGCCGCGCCGGTTGGCGGGCCCCCCGAGCGATTCTCCGGCCTGGATGGGCCGACGTCCCGCCGCTAAAATGCCTGTCCCGCCGGCGTAAATTAAACCACCTACCTTCCCGGCGGGACAAGGCAGCGCGGGCGGGCTCCGGGGTCCTGGGGGGGGGGTGGCGCGGGGCGATCTGGCCCCGGGGGGTGCCCCCACGGTGGCCTGGTCCGCGATCAGGGCTCACCGATCCGCGGGCGGGTCTGTGCCGTGGGGGCACTCTTTCCCTTCCGCCTCCGCCACGGTCTCCACCATTGCGGAGGCGGAAGAGACTCTCTCCACTGCGCATGCGCGGGAATCCTGTCAGCGGCCGCTGACGCTCCCGCGCATGCGCCGCCCGGAGATGTCATTTCTGCGCCAGCTGGCGGGGCACCAAAGGCCTTTTCCGCCAGCTGGCGGGGCGGAAATTCGTCCGGCGCCGACCTAACCCCTCAAGGTCGGGGCTCGGCCCCCAAAGATGCGGAGCATTCCGCACCTTTGGGGCGGCGTGATGCCTGTCTGATTTGCGCCGTTTTGGGCGCCAGTCGGCGGACATCGCGCCGTTTCCGGAGAAATTCGCCCATGGTTCCAGAGATGGAAAATTTCAAGTCCACCAAAACGAAACTGAACATGAGAAACCAAACATCAGACAATAACAGGAAAAGCAGGGGTTTCAAACCCACACAATCAATAGTACAAAATATAATCCCGCGTGACAACTCTGCGCGAATATGAAATGGAACAGGAAATTATGTTTATTCTACAGAGATAATAGTGGATATGTGGGAGTGATTATAAGGCAGTAATTACATTGAGAGGTGGAAAGCAAACTTAAGTGGTTTCGAAAACTATCAACTGAAACCGAAAATGAAATTACATCCTTGAAATCACTCCCACGTATCTGTTTTATTAAATATATGTTGGGTTCCAAAGACAGTTTTATTAAATTTATGGTCTTTTTAAAAAAATGCTGCTGATAAGTGTTATGGTAGATGTTGATACCCTCTGCACTCCTTTGTGTTTCTTTCACGATAATGCTGGTGGTTCAGGATTAATGACTGTTTTAATCGCTCCAAGTTTTTTTAAATATTAGGTGATATAGCAGGGTGCAGCTGGAGGAAACCGTAACCTGGACAGGTCTCTCGCATATGACCCTGAGGTTTGCACAGAATGACTGAGAAGAATTTCTGGTGGATCATAGAGAAAATTTTAGATTTCCTGCAGTTCAATGCTTTTAATGTTGCCTACTGCTGTTTCAGCAAGCAATCATTCAACTTTTCTGTATTCAAGAGACAGAGTTCTAGGCAAATAATACCAGGGAGAGAACTGCCCGGGCAGGAAAAGCTGTATTAGGAGCATAATTACTGGACGTTCTTTATAGACTATCGGCTGCAGTGGCTCTTATATTCTTGGCATCAGTGAGGAAAGCTGGCTTTAGTGCAAAATTATGTACTGTTCGAGCCATACTCATGTGGACGGCTGACTGCTTTTCCACATCTGCTTGAATGGATTCAGCTCTTGAATAGGCCATTTACATGAGGTCTGTGGTAAACTGTGTACCATTGGTCAATACTCAGTTGCCGTTTCTTCTGCCTTTTGACCAACAGCTGTCCATTAGTTATGAGATTTGCAGATTATCGAAGATGCCATTCGTGACCAGGCTTCCTTGGCATTCTCATTAGTTATGAAGTGATAATGTACATTGCATAATACAAATGCTGGAAATGTATATCAGAGCCTGTATGCAGTCTCAGGAATGGAATGATAAGCCACTAGCTTATAATAGTGTTGCTGCTTTTAATTTACAGGGATGCTGTACTCCTGTTTAAAAAATATAATTTTTCATGAAACTCACTCTGTCAGTTGAACCCATTATAATAGTCTTGTCTTTTAATGTTGAAAACACCCATCCTGTCACGTGACTCAGAGCAATATGGAACGAGTCAATGCCCATAATGCCAAATGTTAATGACAGTAATGGAAAGTACCTCCTCCAACTGAAAGCTCCAGCAATATTGTCAAATTGTGACTTATGATGCCACTTAAACTTTTCAAGTGTCTTACTGCAATACAATAAACCTCAGCTATTGTTTCTTCTGTGAGAAATATGGATTCCATAGAATCCCTACAGTGCAGAAGGAGGCCATTAGGTCCTGTGAGTCTGCACCAAACCCCGAAAAGGGCAACCTACCCACACCTACTCTCCCACCCTATCCCCATAGACCCACCAGATTTACCCAGTCAGCGCATCTTTGGACACTAAGAGGCAATTTTAGCATGGCCAATCCACCCAATCTGCACATCTTTGGACTGTGGGAGGATATTGGAGCACCCGGAGGAAATCCATGCAGACAGGGGGAGAACGTGCAGACTCCACATAGTCACCCAAGGTCAGAATTGAATCAGATATCTTTATCCCTAATAGGCCCCACTCCATCTCTGACTAGCCACTTACTATTTACATGCCAGCACAAGATATTTTGGGTTCCCTTTCATGTTAATTGCCATTCTTGGTTCATTTCCTCTTTGCCCTTTAAGAATCATTTGTGGTCTTGATGTGCTTCATGCAACAATATTCCTTGATGAGCCTTCTTAACGTTTGCCCTGTTTATACAATGTGGCTGATTTCACAACTTATTCAGCAGTCTTAGGTCGGCCCCCAGGACCGAGGATGATTTGCTTCCATTCCGGTTTGATGGGTTCTGTGATGGCTGATGTCCAATGTGTGAGCTGAAGACCCTGCTACATGCAGGGTAGGAGATACTTGGACAGTTACCTAGATGAGTTGTCTGAAGGTTTGTGCACTTACTTTTCCACGATGACTTTGGCTCTGCAGGTGCCTCCCTGATTGAATCTCCTCCATTTTGGTCAGTCACAAGCCACGGTCTCCCATGAGTCGGCGGGGATGTTTGACCTCATTAAGGATGCTTTGAGGGCATCCCTAATTTTTTGCTGATCTCCTGGGCATCTCCTTCTATGACCAAGTTCCAATTAGAGGAGTTGCTTTGTGAATCTGGTGTCAGGCATAAGAGCAATATATCCTACCCAGCAGAGCTAGTTTTGAGTAATTAGCATCTCGATGCTGGGCATGTTGGCTTGGGGAAGATGTTGGACCATCCTTTTTAGTCACTGGATCTGGAGGACCTTGCGAAGACTGTGCTTCTCCAATGCTTTGGAGTGGCTACTGTAGGTTCTCCAAGTCTCTGAAGCATATAGGGGTGCCGGAATTATTGCTGCCTGGTGAACCTTATTCTTGAGTTTGAAATGTTTGTCTTAATTGACCGAAGGCTAAACTGGCACAGGACGCAATGACGAATTTTGTTGTCTATATCTGCCTACGTTGAGAGGAGGCTCCCATGATATAGAAAGCAGTCGGCATCTTGCCATTGATGTTACTCAGTTGCGGAAGGTGTTGTGTTGTGGGAGCTGGTTGGAAGATGACCTTAGATTTCTGGCTGTTTAGTGAAAGGTCTGTTTTCTCAAAGTAAGAAGTCTTACAACACCAGGTTAAAGTCCAACAGGTTTGTTTCGATGTCACTAGCTTTCGGAGCGCTGCTCCTTCCTCAGGTGAATGAAGAGGTATATTCCAGAAACATATATATAGACAGATTCAAAGATGCCAGACAATGCTTGGAATGCGAGCATTAGCAGGTGATTAAATCTTTACAGATCCAGAGATGGGGTAACCCCAGGTTAAAGAGGTGTGAATTGTGTCAAGCCAGGACAGTTGGTAGGATTTCGCAGGCCAGATGATGGGGGATGAATGTAATGCGACATAAATCCCAAGTCCCGGTTGAGGCCTCACTCATGTGTGCGGAACTTGGCAATAAGCTTCGGCTCGGCGATTCTGCGTTGTTGCGCGTCCTGAAGGCCGCCTTGGAGAACGCTTACCCGGAGATCAGAGGCTGAATGCCCTTGACTGCTGAGGTGTTCCCCGACTGGAAGGGAACATTCCTGCCTGGTGATTGTCGCGCGATGTCCGTTCATTCGTTGTCGCAGCGTCTGCATGGTCTCGCCAATGTACCACGCTTTGGGACATCCTTTCCTGCAGCGTATGAGGTAGATAACGTTGGCCGAGTCGCACGAGTATGTACCGCGTACCTGGTGGGTGGTGTTCTCACGTGTAATAGTGGTATCCATGTCGATGATCTGGAACGTCTTGCAGAGATTGCCATGGCAGGGCTGTGTGGTGTCGTGGTCACTGTTCTGAAGGCTGGGTAGTTTGCTGCAAGCAATGGTTTGTTTGAGGTTGCATGGTTGTTTGAAGGGAAGTAATGGGGGCGTGGGGATGACCTTGGCAAGATGTTCATCTTCATCGATGACGTGTTGAAGGCTGTGAAGAAGATGTCGTAGTTTCTCCGCGCCGGGAAAGTACTGGACGACGAAGGGTATTCTGTCGGTTGTGTCCCATGTTTGTCTTCTGAGGATGTCGGTGCGGTTTTTTGCTGTGGCGCGTTGGAACTGTTGATCGATAAGTCGAGCACCATATCCCGTTCGTACGAGGGCATCTTTCAACGTCTGTAGATGTCTGTTACGCTCCTCCTCGTCTGAGCATATCCTGTGTATACGGAGAGCTTGTCCACAGGGGATGGCTTCTTTAATGTGTTTAGGGTGGAAGCTGGAGAAGTGGAGCATCGTGAGGTTATCCGTGGGTTTGCGGTAAATTGAAGTGCTGAGGTGACCGTCCTTGATGGAGACATTTGATGACATTTTTTTCCTTTGGACCCACGGCGAAGAATCACCGAAACGACTTCATGATGACATCAATAAGTTCCATCCAACCATCAGACACACCATGGACTACTCTCCAAAATCAGTTGCATTCTTTGACACACTTATTGATGTCATCATGTAGTCGTTTCAGTGGTTTCTCATTGGTTCTGCATATTATCGCCACACCTGTGGGTGATTCGTTAGAGTTGACGTGCAGTATTGCAACGTGGAAGATGGAGACAAAAGGTGGTGTGATCACACAGCCTTGTTAGACCCGAATCGTCACTAAGATAGGGCCTGTGGTTCTGTTAATAAGGATCATGGCTTGCGTGTCATTGTGGAGTAGTTGAAGAATGCCAAAACGTTTCTGAGGGCATCCAGATTTGAGGAGGATACTCCACAAACATTCAAGGTTGACAGAGTCAATGGCCTTTGTGAGGTTGCAACTGTTCTAGACTACTAGTTTACTGGACCAGGAATGGGCAGGTTCTCTTGGAGACGGTAGGTTTGTATCCACTAGAGTTTGGAAGAATAAGAAGTGCCGTGATCGAAACATTTAAAATCCAGAGGGGAATTGACAGGGTGTGATGTGGGGAGGGTGTTTCCTCTTGTCGACGATCCTGGAATCAGCATTCATTGTTTAAAAATAAGAGGTCGCCCATTTAAGACAGATGAGAATTATATTTCTCTCAGAGGTCGTGAGTCGGGAACTCTCTTCCTCCAAAGATGGTGGAAACAGAGCCTTTGACTATTTTTAAGGCAGAGCTAGATAGATTCTTGATTAACAAAGGGGTGAAAGGTTATCGGGGATAGGCAGGAATGTGGAGTTGAGGTGACAATCAGATCAGCCATGATCTTATTGAATGGCGGAGCAGGCTCCAGGGGCTGAGCAGTCTACTCCTGCTCCTAATTGGTATGTTCGAATATTCCTTACACTTTTCTTGAATTTGCTGTGCACTGAACATCAATTCTGTGCTGCCTCTCAATTGTTGAAAACCACAACGAGACTCTGGAAGGAGCTCTTCGGCCACGGGGAGGAGACGATTGACGAGTATCCCTGCATTGATCCTCCCCGCAAAAGGCAGCAGGCAGATTCCTCTGTAGGTACTGCAATTGAACTTGTCTCCCTTTTTGTACATAATCATGATCACAGCATCCCTGAGCTTCCTGCCGTGCACCAATCACCCCAGAGGAGGGATGTGAGATTCTGCCGCTGGGCCAGGAGCATCTCCGCCGAGTTTCAGAATATTGGCAGGGATTCCATCTATTCCAGATGCTCTCTGGTTTTTTATAGCTGTCAAATGGCTTTTTTTAACTTTGCTCAGTATTGGCATTGAGGTTTCACAACACCAGAACAAAAGCACAAATGCAGTTATGCATAAAATATTGTTTTCTATCATGTTTTGTGACTTTTCCTTTGGCTGGTCAGTAAGAAGGAAGCCATATCAAGTTGGATGGACATTAGAATAAGTCCAACCTTCCGGGGCAAGAAAATCTGTTGATCTCTGAGTCAAGCAGCTGTTCCCAAAAGCAATGATGTTTGCTGAAACACTAGTGAAACATATTTCTTTGGTTGGGTGTTAGAGCATAGGAGACATGAGGGCATTCTTATTTATTGTTGTTATGGCCGGTGAGGTCACGTGTCAGGGCTTGGCATTTCTTTCCCACTTCTTAATTGATTGTGGCTGGTTTAATTTCGAAGGATGAAGCCATTAATTCAATGCCTGCACTGAACCATTTATGCGATGCTTGCAAAGCACTCTGTCCAACAGGCTTTCTTGAATTTAAACACATAGGATTTAGGTTTGTTTTTGTGCTAATAATCCTCCCAGGTAAAGATGTAAAGATATTTAAAAAGGTGAAGCCACATCCCGACCCCAATTACAAGTTATACAGGAAGAGGTTACATTTTGGCCAAATTCAAGATTCAATGATGAATGGTTAAAACAAAGAGAGGTCACTGTTTATGAGTCCTTTGCTGGAGTTTGATGGTCTTGAAATTCTAGTGAGGTTAAGGCTAATGTAAATTACAGTTTCTGGAGGCAGTCTCTTAATCTGTAATCTGTCTTTTCCAAAAGTTGATGATATTGTACATGAGGCTCCTTTTGATTAAAATTTTCTATCTCTGTGATGGATTCCACAATATAACAGGGTAGGGCTCCAAATTTGAAAACATTGGAAAATTCAGAAACTGGCCAATTTGTAATACCAGATGTGTTCGGTGAACTGTGGCAGTCATCTTCAGTCAGTGGCAAATGGTATGCTGGTCTTCATTGCGAGAGGATTTGAGTACAGGAGCAGTGATGTCCTGCTGCAATTATACAGGGCCTTGGTGAGGCCACACCTGGAATATTGTGTGCAGTTTTGGTCTCCTTACCTGAGGAAGGATGTTCTAGCTATAGAGGGAATGCAGCGAAGGTTTACCAGACTGATTCCTGGGATGGCAGTACTGCCGTAGAAGGGGAGATTGCATTGATTAGGATTGTATTCGCTGGTGTTCAGAAGAATGAGAGAGGATCTCATAGAAACCTATGAAATTCAACAGGACTGGACAGGGTTGATGCAGGAAGGATGTTCCCAATGGTGGGATTGTCGCGAACCAGGGTCACAGTCTAAGGATATTGGGTAGACCATTTAGGGTAGACGTGAGGAGAGATTTCTCACCCAGAGAGTGGTGAGCCTGTGGAATTTATTACCACAGGATGTAGTTGAGTCCAAAACATCGTATGGTTTCAAGAAGCAGTTAGATATAGCATTTAGGGCGAAGGGGATCATAGGATATGGGGGAAAGCGAGATTAGGCTATTGAGTTGGATGTTCAGCCATGATAGGATTGAATGGTGGAGTGGGCTGGAAGGGCCGAATGCCTCGTCTTGTTCCTATTCTATGTTTTCTATGTTTCTATGAAAGCCCAATCTCATTTCATTAGAAGACTGGGAAAAAGTACAATAATAATTATTAAAAATAAACAAAATTCATACCCAGAACAATCATCCACTACCTCATATCTTCCTTTTTACTCTGTTGAGAGCTGTAAGGCGAGGTGGTAGCACAGTGGTATTGTCACTGGACTAGTAATCCAGAGACCCAGAATAATGCTCTGGGGACCCAGGTTCAAATCTCGCCACTGCAGATGGTGAAGTTTGAATTCAATGAAAATCTGGAATTAAAAGTCTAATGCTAACCATGAAACAATTGTCGATTGTCGTAAAAACCCATCTGGTTCACTAATGTCCTTTAGGGAAGGAAATCTGCCATCCTTACCTACCATCCTTACTCCAGACCAACAATTAGGGATGGGCAATAAATGCTGGCACAGCCAGCGAAGCCCACGTCCCATGAACAAATTAAAAAAAATATTTGGTTGCTTTCTGAGTTGTATATCCCATAATTGGATTATTTTTTTCTGCAATGTGGGGAATTTTTAAGTAAGACAGTCAAATAGTCTTTTTTGGTTCTGAATTTTTCGACAGAGGTTAAGAGGTTGTATATTCTGGTCTCGATGTAGACGATTCGGACATATATATCAAAGTACATGAGAGCTACTGATAATTCTAAGGTTCCCTTCTCAGTGGAATAGCATTTCTGGTGTTTGTTCAAATTCGTGGAGAAATACCTGTTTGGTCTCTTTGCCTGATGCATGCTCCTGGAGTAGGATAGCCTGACCCTGAGGTCACTAGCACGATGCCTACATTAAATGCTTTGTTGAAGTATGGAGCTGCCAACACCGGTTTGTTTGCTAGATGGGCTTTCAGCTTCTCAAAAGCTGTTTGGTATCTCCCTGTCCACACTATCTTTGCCTTTTCCTGCAATAGGTTTGTTAGTGGGGCAGGGATAGCACTGAAGGCAGGGAGAAACCTGTGATTCCTAGAATCTATTATTATTTCCTCTTCTGATGTGAGGATGGGAAAATTCACTACTGCCTGTACCTTCACAGCTCTAGAGCTAAGTAGGTCAACTGAGCCTCAGCAAACCAGCTTTTTTGTGAGCATGACCAAAAGGTCAGCAGATTGTAACCTTTGGAAGAGGGCTTTTAGTTGTTCTAGCGACATTCCCGGTGTCACTCTGCACTAGTAGGTTGTCTAGGTACACTATACAGTTGGGTAAGCCCATCATTACCTGGTTCATCAGCCATTGGAAGATGACTGGGACATTTCTGAATCAAAATGACAAGATTTGACATTGGCATAACCCATCTGGAGTTATGAAGGTAAAGATCTCCTTTGCTCGGGTGGTTAAAAGTATCCCGCTAAGTGCAGGGGCACTAGCTTAGCAGCCCTGGTCACGGCGCCTCTGCCGCTTTCGCCGGCACGGTACTCCACCAGCCCGATAGTGGTGGCGGCTCTTTGTATCTGGGGCCAGTGGAGGAGGCATGTAGAGGAGGTAAGAGCATCGGTGTGGACCCCAATCTGCGACAACCACAGATTTGCCCCGGGGATCATGGACGGTGGGTATCGACTGTGGAGGAGGGCGGGGATTGTGAGGATGGGGGATCTGTTCCTGGAAGGGAGCTTTCCGAGCATGAGGGCGCTGGAGGAGAAGTTTGGGCTGAGAGGGAACGACTTTAGATACTTGCAGGTGAGGGATTTTGTACGCAGACTGGTGCCGTCCTTCCCACGTCTCCTGCCGAAGGGGAGGCAGGACAGGATAGTTTCTAGGGGAGAGGTGGGAGAGGGTAGAGTTTCAGACGTCTACAAGGAGCTAATGAGAGCTGAGGATACGCAGACTGAGGACCTGAAGCTTAAGTGGGAGGAGGAGCTCGGAGGGGGGAGCTGGAGGATGGTATTTGGGCAGAGGCCCTGAGCAGAGTAAACACGACCGCAACATGCGCCAGGCTCAGCCTGATCAAGTTTAATGTGGCCTGGATGGGCAGATTAATCGGGCTGGAGGACTAGATGCGCCGGAGGGCCGGCTAACCATGTACACATGTTCTGGTCGTGCCCTAAACTCTCGGGGGGTATTGGCAGGGATTTGCAGATGTCATGTCCCGGGTGTTGAAAACTGGGGTGGTAATGAGCCCGGAGGTGGAAATCTTTAGGGTTTCGGAGGACCCAGGAGCCCAGGAAGAAAGGGAAGCCGATGTTCTGGCCTTTGCTTCCCTGGTGGCCCGGCGACGAATACTGTTAGCGTGGAGGGACTCAAAGCCCCCAAGAGCTAAGGTATGGCTATCGGACATGGCGAGCTTTCTTGACCTAGAGAAAGTCAGGTTCGCTACTAGGGTTCGCCCCAAGGTGGCAGCCATTTATTGACTTCTTCGCAGAGGAGTAAGCGTTAGCAGGGGGGTGGCGGGGGGGGGGGGGGGGGGGCGGAAGAGAGAGGCGGGGGGGGGAGAGGCTAGAGTAGAGTAGAGTAGAGTAGGGGGATATTGAGGCAGGTCCGTGTGTGAACAGAGCCGTGGTTTGCATTATGTTTCATGTGTAATTTGTGTCTTGACTTCTTTTTTTGATTGTACTGTACAATGTCATTTTTTCTATATGCCTGAAATACCTCAATAAAATTGTTTGTTAAAAAAAAAGTATCCTGCTAATAAGTCTATCTTAGCGATGTAGGTTGCGTTACCTCCTCTGTCTATGCAATCTTCCAGGTGGAGTCAGTTTTGGGTTACTGCTTTAACCTTTTGGTAAACAATGCAGAGTCCTGCGGTTTGGGAATGGCATACCAGGAACTACAAATGCTGATATTGGGGTCAGATTTTCTGGACCTAGACAGCGGGAATTTTGTTTAATGGGAGGGGTCTCTCCCACATCCACTTTTAGTTGAGTTAAAGTGGTGCAGCCTGGTTCAAGTCGCCAGATGCTGTTAAATGCGGTGAGCAACCTTGCCAAGTTGCTTCTTTGTTCCATATTTCAGTGTAAAATCTCCCTCAAATTTCCATGTTTGCTAACCAGAGAATAGGGGGTGCAATTTGGGGCTCACCCTGGCCGTCCTCTAATTCATCCTCCAGTTCTTTTGCTACCTGACAGACAGTTAGTTACCTGCTTGACACTAGCTCAGTGGTCAAGACAGCTGGATTGAGATGCAGACTGAGGTCAGCAGCGCGGGTTCAATTCCCGTACCGGCTGAGGTTATTCATGAAGGCCCCGCCTTCTCAGCCTTGCCCCTCACCTGAGGTGTAGTGATCCTCAGGTTAAATCGCCACCAATCAGCTTTCCGCCTCAATAGGAAAGCAACCTATGGTCATCTGGGTGAATGGTGGCTTGGGCGGCATGGTAGTACAGTGGTTAGCACTGTTGCTTCACAGCACCAGTGTCCCAGGTTTGATTCGCAGCTTGGGTCACTGTCTGTGCGGAGTCTGCAAGTTCTCCTCTTGTCTGCATGGGTTTCCTCCGGGTGCTCCAGTTTCCTCCCACAAGTCCCGAAAGACGTGGGCCAGGATTCTCCCCCAACTGGCGGGCGGGCCGTACCGGGCCCAAGGAGCGGCGTGAACCACGCCAACATCGGGCCGCCCGGAAGTTGCAGAATCCTCTGCATTTCGGGGGCTAGGCCGGCGCTGGAGTGGTTGGCACCGCACCAACCGGCGCCGAAGGGCCTCTGCCGACTGGCGCGAGTAGGCGCATGCGTGGAAGCACCAGTGTGTTCTGGTGCATGCGCAGAACCGCTGCCGTGATCCCTGCACACGCACAGAGGGTTTCTTCTCCACGCCGGCCATGGCGGAGCTTTACAGAGGCCGGCGCGGAGGGAAAGAATGCCTCCACGACACAGGCCCGCCCGCAAATCGGTGGGCCCCGATCGCGGGCCTGACACCATGGGGCACCCCCCTCCGGGGACTGGATCCCCCCCCCCCCCCCCCGAGGACTCCGCAGGCCGCCCTCAGAGCCAGATCCTGCCGGTATGGACATTGTCTAATCCACGCCAGCGGGACTGGCCGAAAACGGGCAGCCGCTCTGCCCATCAGCCCCGGAGAATCACCGGGGGAGGGGCGCTGCCAATGGCCCCCGACGTGAACCCGCCCCCACTAAAAAAACTGTGCCAGAGAATTCAGCAGCTGGCGCCGGCGGGGCAGGATTCACGCCGCCCCCGGCGATTCTTCGACCCGGCGGGGAGTCGGAAAATCCCACCCGTGCTGTTAGGTAATTTGGACATTCTGAATTCTCCCTCTGTGTACCCGAACAGGCGCCGGAGTGTGGCGACTGCGGATTTTCACAGTAATTTCATTACAGTGTTAATGTGAGCCTACTTGTGACAATAAAGATTATTATTATTATTTCCCTAACCTTTTACATGCTTGTCTCCTTCCCGGCTGTGGTACTGTTTTAGAATGTTGACATTACACAGCCGCTGTTTTTTCCTATGATCTGGGATATTGTTAAATAGTTTACCTTCCCAATTGTCTTAGCTGCTCTGTATGGACCACTGAACCCGTCTTTCAGGGGTTTACCCTCTATTGATAGGAGTATTAGCAAGTAGTCTTCTGGCTGAAATGTTCAGGCTTTGGCATGTTTGTCTGCCTGGTTTTTCAGAGCTGCTTGGAGGTTTTAAGTGCTGCTGAGCCACATCAAAGGCTCTTGTGAGCTGCTCACAGAACTCAGATATAATGGGGACAGGTACATGGAGACCTCTTGTATTCGACAAATTTCTCCATGATTAGTTTCATGGGACCCCTCACTTGGTGTCTGTTTTTTTAAAGAAATATTTTTATTCAAATTTTTACATATTTTCAACAAACCCCCCCCCTTACAGAAAAAGAAAAACAAAGAACACATAAATAAATATCTTACAACTACATCACGAATTCCCCCAATATACAAACCCCCCATTAAGCAATAATAAACACAGTAGAAAACACAAAGTACACCCCCCCCCCCCCCCCCGGGTTGCTGCTGCTGACCACCTCCTAACGCTCCGCTAGAAAGTCTAGGAACGGTTGCCACCACCTGAAGAACCCTTGCACAGACCCTCTCAAGGCAAATTTTACCCTCTCCAATTTAATGAACCCTGCCATGTCGCTGATCGAGGCTCCCATGCTCGGGGGGCCTCCCATCCTTCCACTACAGCAGAATCCTCCGCCGGGCTACCAGGGACGGAAAGGCCAGAATACCGGCCTCTTTTGCCTCCTGCACTCATGGCTCGTCTGATACCCCAAATAGTGCTAACCCCCAGCTCGGCTTAACCTGGGTGTTCACCACCTTAGACACCGTCCTCGGAATACCCCTGCAGAACCCATCCAGCGCCGGACACGCCCAGAACATATGGGTATGATTTGCTGGGCTCCCCGAGCACCTCCCACACCTGTCTTCCACCCCAAAGAACCTGCTCAGCCTCGCGCCTGTCATATGCACTCTGTGAAGAACCTTAAATTGTATCAGGCTAAGCCTGGCGCAAGAGGAGGAAGAATTAACCCTACCCAGGGCGTCCGCCCACGTACCCTCATCTATCTCCTCCCCAAGCTCCTCCTCCCATTTACCCTTTAGCTCCTCCACCGAGGTCTCCTCCTCCTCCTGCATCTCCTGGTAGATCGCCGAGACCCTGCCCTCTCCAACCCACACCCCCGAGAGCATCCTATCCTGGATCCTGAGTGATGGAAGCAGCGGGAACTCCCTCACCTGCCATCTTACAAACGCCCTTACCTGCATGTACCTGAAGGCATTTCCGGGGGGAAGCCCAAATTTTTCCTCCAGCGCCCCAAGGCTCGCAAACGTCCCATCTAAAAACAGGTCCCCCATCCTTCTAATTCCTGCCCTGTGCCAGCTCAGGAACCCTCCATCCATTCTCCTCGGGACGAACTGATGGTTCTCCCGGATCGGGGACCAAACCGAAGCCTCTACCTCACCCCTGTGGCGCCTCCACTGCCGCCAAATTTTCAAAGTCGCCGCCACCACCGGACTCATGGTGTACCTAGTTGGCGGGAGCAGCAGCTGTGCTGTCACCAGTGCTCCCAGACTCGTGCCCACACAGGATGCCATCTCCAGCCTCTTCCACGCCGCCCCCTCCCCCTCCATTACCCACTTGCGTATCATCGCCACATTGGCCAGCACAGTAATACCCACACAGATTAGGTAACGCTAACCCTCCTCAGTCCCTACTCCGTTCCAGAAACACCCTTCTCACCCTTGGGGTCTTTTTCGCCCACACGAATCCCATGATGCTCCTACTGACCCGCTTAAAAAAGGCCTTAGGGATCAGGATGGGGAGGCACTGGAATATAAAAAGGAACCTCGGGAGCACCGTCATCTTCACCGACTGTACCCTACCCGCCAAGGAGAGTGGCAGCATATCCCACCTTTTAAACTCCTCCTCCATCTGCTCCACCAGCCTCGTCAAGTTGAGCTTGTGTAGGGCCCCCCAGCTCCTGGCCACCTGGATCCCCAGATACCGAATACTCCTTTCTGCCCTCTTCAGTGGAACCTCGCCTATCCCCCTTCCCTGGTCCCCTGGGTGTACCACTCTTCCCCACGTTGAGCTTATACCCGGAAAAGTCCCCAAACTCCCTGAGGATCCGCATCACCTCCGGCATCCCCCCCACTGGGTCCGCCACATACAGTAACAGGTCATCGGCATACAACGCAACCCGGTGCTCCTCCCCCCCCCCCCCCCCCCACCCCGGACCAGCCCCCTCCAGTTCCTGGACTCCCTTAGAGCCATAGCCAAAGGCTCAATTGCCAATGCAAATAGCAAGGGGGATAGGGGGCACCCCTGCCTCGTCTCCCGGAACAGCCGAAAGTATTCCGACCTCCTCCGATTCGTGGCCACACTCGCCACTGGGGCTTCGTAAAGTAGCCTAACCCAACTAATGAACCCCTCCCCGAACCCAAACCTCCTCAACACTTCCCAGAGGTACCCCCACTCCACTCTATCAAAGGCCGTCTCCGCGTCCATCGCTGCCACTATCTCCACCTCCCCCTCCACTTTAGGCATCATGATTATGTTAAGGAGCCTCCGCACATTGGTATTCAGCTGCCTACCCTTAAACAAAACCTTTCTGGTCTTCGTGAATCATCCCCGGGACACAGTCCTCAATTCTGGTAGCCAACACCTTCGCTAACAGCTTCGCGTCCACGTTGAGGAGAGGGATTGGCCGAGACGACCCACACTGTAATGGGTCCTTGTCCTCCTTCAAGAGCAGCGAGATCAGTGCCCTGGACATCGTCGGGGGTAGGGCCCCCCCTCCCTCGCCTCATTGAAAGTCCTCACCAGTACTGGGTCCAGCAGGTCCATGTACTTCCGGTAAAATTCCACCAGGAACCCATCTGGCCCCGGTGCCTTCCCCGCCTGCATACTCCCCAGCCCCTTAGTCAGCTCCTCCAGCCTACCGGTGCCCCAAGCCCAGCCACCTGCTCCTCCTCCACCCTCGGGAACCTCAGTCAATCCAACAATCTACGCATCCCCCCCTCCTCCGTCGGGGGCTCAGACCTATACAGCCCCTCATAAAAGTCTCTAAATGCCCCATTTATTCCCATCGCACTCCGCACCGTGTTCCCCTCCTTTATCCCTAACTCCCCCAATCTCCCTCGCTGCCTCCCGCTTCCGAAGCTGGTGTGCCAACATCCAGCTAGCCTTCTCCCCGTACTCATACACTGCCCCTTGCGCTTTCCTCCACTGCCCTCTGCCTTCCTGGTGGTCAACAGGTCGAACTCGGCCTGGAGGCTTCGTCGCTCCTTGAGTAGTCCCTCCTCGGGGACCTCTGCATACCTCCTATCCACCCTTAAAATCTCCCCCACCAATCTCTCCCTCTCTCTCCTCTCCTTCTTCTCCTTTTGGGCCCTAGTGGAGATTAGCTCTCCCCTAATCACTGCCTTCAGCACATCCTAGACCCCCACCACCTGCACCTCTCCATTATTGTTAGCCTCTAGATAACTTTCAATACACCCCCAGATCCGCCCGCTCACCTCCTCATCTGCCAGCAAGCCTACATCCAGGCGCCACAGCGGGCACTGGTCCCTCTCCTCCCCTAGCTCCAGCTCCACCCAATGCGGGGCATGGTTTGAGATGGCTATGGCCGAATACTCCGTGCCCTCCACCCTCGGAATTAGTGCCCTGCTCATAACGAAGAAGTCTATCCGGGAGTAGGCTTTATGGACGTGGGAAAAAAAGAAAATACCCTGGCCAGCGGCCTGACAAACCTCCATGGGTCCACTCCTCCCATCTGGTCCATAAACCCCCTCAGCACCTTGGCCGCCATCGGCCTTTACCCGTTCTGGACCTGGAGCGGTCCAATGCTGGATACAGTACCGTGTTGATGTCCCCCCCCCCCATTATCAAGCTCCCTGCCTCCAGGTCCGGAATCCAGCCCAACATGCGCCGCATAAATCCGGCATCGTCCCAATTCGGGGCATATGCATTCACTAATACCACTCGCACCCCCTGCAACTTACCACTCACCATCACATACCTATCTCCATTGTCAGCCACGATGTTCAGCGTCTCAAACAACACCCGCTTCCCCACCATAATCGCCAACCCTCGATTCTTTGCATCCAACCCCGAGTGGAAAACCTGCCCTACCCACCCCTTTCTCAGCCTAACCTGATCTGCCATCCTCAAATGCGTCTCCTGGAGCATAACCACATCTGCCTTCAGTTCCTTCAGGTGTGTGAACACACAGGCCCTCTTGACCGGCCCGTTCAGGCCTCTCACATTCAAGTTATCAGCCGGATCAGGTGGTTCCCCCCCCCCACCCCCGCCGATTAGCCATCCCCTTTTCTAGGCCAGCCGCATGCCCGCGCCTCCCGCATTCTCCATTCCCCCCAGCGGCAGACCCCCGCCCGACTCTCTCTCCGAGCTCCAGCTCACCTTTGGCCAATGCAGCAGCAACCCAGCCCCCCCCCCAGCTAGGTCCCCCCCTAGCTGCGTTGCTCCCCCATAGCACAAGTCAGCTGCTGAACCGGCCACTCCCGCCACTCTATCGACCCCCCCAGTGTGGTCGTCTCCCCCCCCCCCTCCTGTCCATCAGCGGCCGCTCCCCTCCAACACCGCCCTTCCCCCCCGGCTCTGCCCCCTTCCTTCCCTAGCTCGGGAAAAAGCCCGCGCTTTCCATCAGAACGACCCCGCCCTCTCTGGCGCATCTCCCTTTTGCGGCCTAATCCCAGCTCCCCCACCCTCGGGCCTCCCATCATTCCTCCCCCCAACGGGGCCCCGTCCTTCCAACCACCCACACTCTCACAAAACCCCCCCTTCGAACCAATTCACCCTACCCCACCCAGCACCCAAGGAAACAAGACAGAACAGAACAGAACATCCCCCAAAGCACAGTAACCACAGTAGCCCCCTGCGACCTCCCCTCACAACCGACCCTCAGTCCGTGTCCAACATTTCGGCCTGAATAAAGGTCCACACCTCCTCCGGCATCTCAAAGTAGTGGTGCCGGTCCTTAAGCGTGACCCACAGTCGCGCTGGCTGCAGCATCCCGAATTTCACCCCCTTCCGATGCAGAACCGCCTTAGCCTGATTGTACCGGCCCTCTTCTTGGCCACCTCCGTGCTCCAGTCCTGGTATATACGGACCTCTGCATTCCCCCACTTGCTGCTCCGCTCCTTTTTTGCTCATCTTAGGACACACTCCCTGTCCACGAAGTGGTGGAACCGCACCAATACCGGCCATGGTGGCTCGTTAGACTTGGGCCTCCTCGCCAGGACTTGGCCTGGCTCCAGGGGCCTCGTGAAGGCACTCGCGCCCATCAACGTGTTCAGCATCGTGGCCACATATGATCCAGCAGCCGACGCCTCCACTCCCTCCAGGAGTCCCAGAATCCGCAGATTCTTCCTCCTCGACCGATTCTCCATATCCTCGAACTTCTCCTGCCATTTCTTATGAAGTGCCTTGTGCGCCTCCACCTTCACCGCCAGGCCCAATGTCTCGTCCTCATTCTCGAGGCCTTCTGCCGCACCTCCCGGATCGCCGCCCCTTGGGCCTTCTGGGTCTCGGCCAGCTTGTCGATCGAAGCCTTCATCGGCTCCAGCAGCTTTGCTTTCAACTCCGTGAAGCAGCGCTTGAGAAACTCCTGCTGCTCTTGCGCCCACTGCGCCCACGCTGCCTGGTCTCCACGCGCCGCCATCTTGGCTTTCCTCCCTCGCACTTTTCGCTGTACCAGAATTATTTTTTTCACCGCTCCACTCCTGGTCCAATCCATACAGTGCCGGGGAAATCGTACTGTCACCTTCCCACACTGGGAACCGTCGAACAAATGCCGCTGGGGCCCCTCAAAAGAGCCCAAAAGTCCGTTTCTGGCGGGCGCTGCCGAACGTGCATTGTGGATAGCACAATTGCTTCACAGCACCAGTGTCCCAGGTTCGATTCCGACTTGGGTCACTGTCTGTGCGGAGTCTGCAAATGCTCCCTGGGATGCGTGGGTTTCATCCGGGTGCTCCGGTTTCCTCCCACAGCCCAAAGATGTGCAGGTTAGGTGGATTGGCCATGATAAATTGCCCTTAGTGTTGGGTGGGGTTACTGGGTTATGGGGATAGGGTGGAGGTGTTGACCTTGGGTAGGGTGCTCTTTCCAAGAGCCGGCACAGACTCGATGGGCCGAATGGCCTCCTTCTGCCTGTAAATTCTATGATATTCTATGATTAGCTCAGCATAGCCGCAACCGGAAGTCCACTTGGTGTCTGTTAACTAACTCAAAAGTACTTAACCCGATGGACTCATTTGGCGGCAAACTGAAGAAAACCCAGTCCTTTACCCCAGTTATTGTGAACAGTAGGTCCTAATCATTGTTATGAGGGTCTGTTGGTACCGTTTTAAAGCTGCTTGTGACTGTGGGTGATATGCTGTGGACTTATACCCAGGTTACTCATGACACCCCGGGATAGTCTGGACATGTAATTTGAGCCCTGTTCCGATTGGATCTCGGATGGCAGCCTATATCGTGTAAAGAATTGTGTTAATCACTTTATCCTGTCCTATCATAATTTTGGGTCATTTACCCATTTAGTACTTTGTTGCACTGGCTGTTTGAACAGTAAATAATCAAAATGTTAGCCATTTGACCCAGCTTTTTAACACAGTATTTTTGTATTGTACTGGCATCACAAACCTGTTCCCGCTGATATCTGTGCTCAGCTACAGTCATTGAAAAAAAATAGAGGTTTTCATCTGTGGCTAACGTATCAACTTGGTTCAGTGGGAGCACTTTTGCCTCTGTATCAGGAACTGATGGGTGTGAACCCCATTCCGAAACAAATGGGGTTGGGTGCTCACTGCTTGGTATAAAAAGGCAATGTGTGACAGAACAAGAGCTTTGCTTATTTATATCTGAAAATTGCAACCTGGGTCTGGCAACTGGCGACCCTTTAATAAAGGCAAGGGGAGTCCGACGAGATAACAAAAGAAGACGTTTGTTTATAAGAACTATTTACATGAGGCCCGGCTGTACCTCATCGGGCCCTCTCTCTGTGTCGGTTGGTTCCTGACTGGCCGACCTTTTATACAACATGGTTATTACCCGTAGTTAGCGGGGGAGCTCATAATCCTCGAGCAACACGGGGAAAACAGCCAACCCCGCCCCACGTGTTCATTCAGGTTATTACAGACCCCAGTTTGAAACTTCCAGCAGCCTCTGGCTTTAAATACGTTTGTATAATGCTCACCTACTTTAGGGGCCTTGGACAAGAGTGGAGGAGCTGCAATGTCCCTCCACCCCCAACAACCCCCTCCTCAATTTGCAACTGTTAGCTGCTGATTGTTCAGGTGAGAAACAGATGGGGGTGGCGCAGTGGTTAGCACTGCTGTCTCACGGCACCGAGGTCCTGGGTCACTGTCCAGAGATGTGCAAGTTAGGTGGATTGTATATGTTAAATTGCTCCTTGATTGGAAAAATTAATTGGATAGTCTAAATTTAACATAAAAAGGTGAGGAACAGATGAGTGACAGCTGATAAAAGTAATTCATTGGCTGCAAGGCAATTTAGAATGCCCCAAGGACACGACAAATGTGACTTCCTTTTTCCACGTGCATTTTAGAAGCCATTAAAGCTTACATAATCTTATGCATCGGCATGAGAACCAAATAAAATGATTCTGATGAAGTTTGTCATCTGCAATAGTAACCCCTTTTTCCTCTGTTCCAATCTACTCTGCATTGCAAATGTTTTCAAATCCGAGCATTTGTAATAATTAAAATCTTGTTGAATTACCAGAGGGTGAAATTTTCTGGGCTCAAATTCTGTTGTGGCCGCTAACTCTCGCGAGGGCCATAAGGGATTTGCGACAGTGAGATTTCAGTTTGATTACCATTAATTTGCATGCATTTTAAAATTCCCACCCGCCAGCGTGGCATGATGCCGGCAGGGGCGCGATTCAACGGGCTGTAGATAAAGTCTGATAGATAAAGGCTGTAGATAAAGTAGATGCGTTTAGCGGCTGCAGCGTCGAGAAATATCCCGCTATCCAATAGCAGTTTGCCGATTCTTTTGACCTCGGTGTGTTTCTTCCCACCGAGGCTGCACGAGGAGGGATTTAAGCTCACCAGCAGGAAAGGCTCCTCGCAGATTGGGGCATCTCTACTTTGACCAGAAGCCCCGATCTTTCTCTCCCCACCCCCGCTTCAGACCCCCGTGTTTTTGACCCCCCCCGCCCCATGCACCAAATCTGGGGAGGTACCTGGAAAGCACTCACCCCTTTTGTACCTGGCAAGGCATCCCCGTGCCTGACCCTGGCAGTGCCAACCTGGGCACCCTGGAAATGCCAGCACGGCACGCTGGCAGTGCCTGGGTGGAACTGGCAGGGTGCCAGTCTGGCAGTGCCCAGGTGCCTTGGAAAATGCCAGCGTGCCCCCCTGCCCTGCCCCCACTCCCCAGGATGCTCAATGGTTTGGGAGACCTCCCCCAGGTGCTGTCACGGACCAGCACTAAATGGCACCCTGGCGAGGTCGCTCAGGTGCAGTTGGTGAGTCCTGGGCACGGGCAATTCCGGTGTATGGGTATTTAAATGTGCAATTATGCACATGGAGTTGAGGTTCTGCGCCTGGGTGGAGCCTGATTTAGGGCTCACGCATGAATCATCCATTCTGCCTGGATCCGCGCCAAAAACAAAACCAATCGTGATGACCATGCCATGGGGGAGAGGAGCCAGGTGCAGTGGCAGTGGCGGGGCAAGTGACGGGTCCCCTGGGGAACCCAATTGGGGAGAGGGTTACCATTCTGCGGGGCGGGAGGTGGTGGAGACTTAGAATGAGGGTGGGGGATGTGTTGTCCCGATGATACGAGAATTGTGGTGGTGGGGGATTGGGTCACCCTGATACCTGTTTGGCGGGGGTGGGGGGTGGGGGGGGGGGAGGGCGGAGATCATTTTTGGGGAGGGGAAGGGGCTCCACAATGATGGGAAGGCTGGTCCTCTGTGTTACAAGATTGGGGGGTGTTCCCTTGTCTGCTGGGAATCCCGATGTCTGGGGGTGGTGTGTAGAGGGGCCTTGAACTGCACTTGGAGATTGCAGTGCCCTTTAAAAGTGACGCCCTCATCTCTGTGTAGCCGGGCATGCAAACTCTGAGGCCCTGCCCCGCCAGAGTGAAAGCAGAAAACAGGCCCCTCCTGCTTTTTGTTTTGACAAAGTGTGAAGATCCGCCGTGAAAACCTGCTTCTGTTTCTGGGCAGAAACACGCTGGTTTTCAGTCAGAACCTGACAATTTGCCATTTTTTGAAGGAAAGTTTCACCTACAGTTTTTATCTGAAGGTCTTGTGACCTGACTGAGCTAGGAAAATAGGTACGAATGTATTGCTGATATTTTGATTTGCACCAAATGTACAAAATCAAACAAAATCTTTTCCAAAATTGCTTATGGTCATGAGCTCATGCTGCAGATCTGTATTTCCATAAAAGCTTAAGATGAGCAGTACATTTGTTGAACAAAACATTGCTTTTTACTGATAGGAAACTGTCAGATCATAGATCAAAACAAAATCCTGTCATCCCATTAATACCATCTCCACCGACACACATTGTAATTCAAAGGGATTTAGCACAGATTTGATTGGTGTTCTGGATATTATCCAAAAGATCACATTATCCAGCTGAGAACTAACATTGAAATGAAAACAATTGAACAAAAATTGACCATTTTTCATATTTATCAGAGTGATATCAGTGCTCGTTATGCTATTTTTATTGCAGGGTCAGATGTATAGCACCTTCCAAACGCGCCACCTCTTACCACCGAGAAGGTCAGGCGCAGCACAGGTTTCCCTCTTAGCCACAACACCATCTGGACTTCGAACTATATCGCCGTTCCTTCACTGTTGCTGGGTCCAAATCCTGGAACTCTCTCCCCTAACAGCACTGTGGGTGTATCTAACCGCATGGACTGCAGCGGTTCCAGGAAAGTGTCTCACCACCATTTTCTCAAGGGCAATTAGGTATGATTAATTTCTTCTGGCCTAGCCAGCACAGCCCACATCCTGTGAACGAATACATTTAAGAAAAGAATAAAGTTTCTTTAGCCCATGCTTTACCCCAATGTCAGAGGAGCATCGCCTTCTTGTTCAGTGTAGACTTTTCAACTCCACACACATATATTAATAGTCTTTCTAAGTTAGATTTTTAAGAAAACCAGCACCCACTACTAAGAGGATTATCAATGTCTGAAATGCATTCCACAAAGGACCCTTCCACAAAGGGAGGTAAATCTTGTAAGTGTGGACTAGCTTCACACCTGAAGGTGAAAGGTCAATGTGCAAAGCCAATTTACCACCCTGCTTCCCCACAAACATGAACACATTTTGAATAAAATGGAAGCAGTGTGGTGAGTGCTTGATCTCGGGATGCTTCCAAATGTTCTATTGTTGCCCTTGTTGAGGCATGGGAGGCAGAGTACTCCTCCTCTGCTGGGCTCCTTGGATTCCCCGTCTATGTCATGAACCAAGTCTTCTGAGGATATCCCCTGTCACTAAGGAGCCATCCCTGCAGTTTTGCAGGGGGAGTAAACAGCTGTGGCACTTGAAGCTGTAAAGAGTCATTAGAGCTGCCTGGGAAGCATGCACACACCTCCAGGATTCATGTCCAGTGGTTACAACCAGCTGCATGTTGATGGAATGAAACCCCTTGTGGTTTATGAAGGCTGATAGCTATTCCCAGGGAGCTCTTAGCCTCACATGTGTTCAATCACTAGGCCCTTGTCCATATGAAAATCCAGCAATGGAGCCACATCCAACAGCACTGGCTGCCTAACTTTCAGAGTCTCCGGCAAACCGCACAGTCATTGACTCTTTAGAATGTGGAATTGGTGAACTCCCTTATGCATCTGTGTGGCTGACTTGGTGATGCCACTTATTTTTCCTGTGGAGCCTTGGAACAACCTAGTGGGGCAGAAATTCAAGGCTGCAGTGATTTCTAAGGCTGATGGCATAGGGTTGCCTCTCATCCCACAGGGCTGTAGGTCTTCCTGCAGGAACTGACATTTGTCATTGATTGACTGCCATGACATCCTCGGCCATCTTTGACATTGTGTCTCTGACATTTACAGGTAGTTACTCCACCCATGGTATATTCAGTCCTATACCATTGTTTAGCACTACACTAGCATCCTGAGCTGCCTGATGCGGTGCTGTTGCCCATTACTGTCGCTCTGGCCAATGCCCTGCCAAACCATGGATCATCCTATGCCGGTTCCTTTCCTCTGCCCCGCCGTCAAATAGCACAAGGCCCGTCCTACTTGCCTGAAGTAAACTGGTCAGATGGAGGGTAAATATCTGGTTAGCATAGTCTATTTGGACCAATGGGAAACTCACTGCTGTGCATCCACCGTATCCTGGCTTCCACCCATTCCACTGTGAATGGCTGCCTCCTCAATTCTGCTCTCTGGTCATTTCTTGCAGCTGTTGTGGCAATATCCCTGGACACTCACACTCTGACACTGGAATTGCAAGACATCACACTGCACTCTCCCTCAATCATCTTTCATCTTCCCTCCGTCACTCTTGGTGATGGCTTCCATCACCCTAACGTTATCTTCTGTGACCCTTGTGCTACTCATGTCAGCCACAACGCCGGTTTCACGATTTTTAAAAGCACAAGTGAACCTCGCCGTCGGGAATTCGGCCCATTGGAGGCGAAGAGTCGTGGAGGCCCCGGTGAATATCGGGTCGGGCTGGCTAATGATAGACAAATGGTGTATACTGTATGTGCGTTCTGGAACGCATTGACGCTGCTATCGAGGCGACGGAGAATTGCGATTTGGCATGAAATCGGTGCCTGCTACGATTTTGGTGTTGGAACCGATTGTCTGCCCAATCGCATTTCGCGATTCCGGCATCAGCCAATGTAGAATCCCGCCCACTTGCTATAAGCATTTAACCTCAGCTTCAATAACATTACTGCAACAATAAATTCATCACAGTATGTCAAACACCGTTGAAAGTTAATGAAAGGTTCAAACCTTTGCCTGGATTGCTCAATTAATGGAATTACAGGATTCACAGGCACCAACCTGTCAACTCTTGGTTATGTTTAATAAAGTAAAGAAAAAACTTTTTTGAGTGTTTTTGGTACTTCTGAAATACATTGTGACCCAATGGAAAGAATAATTTGTGTGCTAAAATATGTAGAAAATGTTGACTAACCACTCACGTTATATTTATATCAAAGATCTGAGGCGGGATTCTCCGTAATCGGCGCGATGTCCGCCGACCGGCGCCAAAAACAGCACGAATCAGTCCGGCATCGTGCCACCCCAAAGGTGCGGAATTCTCCACATCTTGAGGGGCCGAGCCCTTACCTTGAGGGGCTAGGCCCGCGTTGGACTGATTTCCGCCCTGCCATCTGGCGCGAAAGGCCTTTGGTGCCCCGCCAGCCGGCGCGGAAATGACTTTGCCGGCGGCGCATGCGCGGGAGCGTCAGCGGCCATTCACGGCATCCCCGCGCATGCGCAATGGAGTGGGTCTCTTCCGCCTCCGCCACTCCGCCATAGTGGAGACCATGGCGAAGGCGGAAGGAAAAGAGTGTCCCCACGATACAGGCCCGCCCGCGGATCGGTGGGCTCCGATCGCGGGCCAGGCCACCGTGGGGACACCCCCCAGGGCCAGATCGCCCCGTGCCCCCCCCAGGACCCTGGAGCCCGCCCGCGCCGCCGTCCCCCGCCGTCCCAAAGGTGGTTCAATCCACACTGGCAGACGTGGGTTGACAGCGGCGGGTCTTCAGCCCATCGCGGGCCGGAGATTCGCCGGGGGTTACCGTCAACCGGCGCGGCGCGATTCTCTCCTACGCCGAATATCCGGTGGCGGAGAATCCACGACACGGCAGGGGCGGGATTCACGCCGGCCCCCGGCGATTCTCCGACCCGGTGGGGGGTCGGGGAATCGCGCCCCTGCTCAACAGACTGAAGCTGATCGGGCGGGATTCTCCCTAATCGGCGAGATGTCCACCGAACGCCAAAAACGGCGCGAATAAGTCCGGCATCGGCCCGCCCCAAAGCTGCGGAATTCTCCACATCTTGAGGGGCGGAGCCCTTACCTTGAGGGGGTCGGAGAATCGTGCCCGATAAGTTTAAATCAAATGTATGCCGTCTTTTATTTTAAGAAAGGAAACACTGTTCGTATTTTCTGTTGCGGTTTGATCAATAATATTAAAGATATGTGGTGGGCTGTTTCTGTGTTTTATGCTAATTATATTTAATCATCTTGCATTGGGGATATCGATATTTGGGGCGTCATTCTCCGACCCCCCGCCGGGTTGGAGAATCGCCGGGGGCTGCCGTGAATCCCGCCCCCGCCGGTTGCCGGTTGGCGGGCCCCCCGCTGGATTCTCCGGCCCGGATGGGCCGAAGTCCCGCCGATAAATTGCCTGTCTCGCCGGCGTGGATTAAACCATCTTTTGAACGGCGGGACAAGGCGGCGTGGGCGGGCTCCGGGGTCCTGGCGGGGGCGCGGGGCGATCTGGCCCCGGGGGGTGCCCCCACGGTGGTCTGGCCCGCGATCGGGGCCCACCGATCCGCGGGCGGGCCTGTGCCATGGGGGCACTCTTTTCCTTCCGCCTTCGTCACGGTCTCCACCATGGCGGAGGCGGAAGAGACTCCCTCCACTGCGCACACGTGGGAAACTGTCAGCTGACGCTCCCGCGCATGCGCTGCCCCGAGATGTCATTTCCGCACCAGCTGGCAGGGCAACAAAGGCCGTTTCCGCCAGCTGGCGGGGCGGAAATCCCTCCGGCGCCGGCCTAGCCCCTCAATGTTGGGGCTCGCCCCCCAAAGATGCGCAGCATTCCGCACCTTTGGGGCGGTGCGATGCCCGTCTGATTGGCGCCGTTTTGGGCGCCAGTCGGCGGACATCGCGCCGTTTCGGGAGAATTTCGCCCTTGCTTCCATCTGAACAGTGGGCGAGATTCTCTGACACCCCGCCGGGTTGGAGAATCGCCGGGGGCTGGCGTGAATCCCGCCCCCGCCGGTTGCCAAATTCTCCGGCACCGGATATTCGGCGGGGGCGGCCCCCCCCCACCATTCTCCGGCCCGGATGGGCCGAAGTCCCGCTGCTAAAATGCCTGTCCCACCAGTGTAGATTAAACCACCTACCTTACCGGCGGGACAAGGCGGCGCAGGCGGGCTCCGGGGTCCTGGAGGGGGCGCGGGGCGATCTGGCCCCCGGGGGTGCCCCCACAGTAGCCTGGCCCGCGATTGGGGCCCACCGATCCGCGGGCGGGCCTGTGCCGTGGGGGCACTCTTTCCCTTCCGCCTTCACCACGGTGTCCACCATGGCGGAGGCGGAAGAGACTCCCTCCACTGCGCATGCGCGGGAATGCCATCAGCGGCCGCTAACGTTCCGGCGCATGCGCCGCCCGGAGATGTCATTTCCGCGCCAGCTGGCGGGGCACCAAAGGCCTTTTCTGGCGGGGCGGAAATTAATCCGGCGCGGGCCTAACCCCTTAAGGTTGGGGCTCGGCCCCCCCAAGATGCGGAGCAATCCGCACATTTGGGGCGGCGCGATGCCCGACTGATTTGCGCCGTTTTCGGCGCCAGTCGGCGGACATCGCGCCGATACCGGAGAATTTCGCCCAGTATTTTCATATCATAGAATTCACAGAATTTACAGTGCAGAAGGAGGCCATTTGGCCCATCGAGTCTGCACAGGCTCTTGGAAAGAGCACCCTACCCAAGGTCAACACCTCCACCCTATCCCCATAACCCAGTAACCCCACCCAACACTAAGGGCAATTTTGGACACTAAGGGCAATTTATCATGGCCAATCCACCGAACCTGCACATCTTTGGACTGTGGGAGGAAACCGGAGCACCCGGAGGAAACCCACGCACACACGGGGAGGATGTGCAGACTCCGCACAGACAGTGACCCAAGCCGGAATCGAACCTGGGACCCTGGAGCTGTGAAGCAATTGTGCTATCCACAATGCTACCGTGCTGCCCGTGATTCATGAGATTCCTCCAGTGTGGGATGTTATAGTTTACCATGTTTGCATTCAAATAATAAGTGGTTGGTAAGGAAAATATTTCATTTATATCATGTTTTATCGCATTTTGAAGATGTACAAAAGTGCTTCACATCCAGTGAATTATTCTTTTAAGTGTAATCATTTATCATGGAGGGAAACCAGTAAGATGCATGATCTGATGGTCTGTTGTTGATGCTATTGGTCGAGAGAGGGACATTGCCATTACTCTGGCATAGAGTGTCGTGGGATCATATACATCCAGTTGTAACAGAAAACATGCAGACAGAATGTTGGTCTGATGTATTTTTTGAAAGACAGAGTGAGTTACAAAAGGATAATTGAGCTATTCCGATTATGCCATGCTATAAGCAAATATCCATCATCATTTATGTGCAATTTGTTTTTGTTGCCTTTTTTAAATGCCATGAGGTTTCTGTGGCAAATCTGGCAAAGGCAGCAGTAGATCAGTGTAAGAGAAATAATAGTAAAGATATTCTTGACTGGACTTGAACACATAGGGAGCCCCACGAGTTTCAAAGTGTATACCCTTTGTATCATTGCCTATGTTATAGAAGAGTATTACAAGTATTTGTGTGCATTGTCAGACATCTTTCTATACGTTATATATTCATGTTAACAGCCCTCACAGCTGAAATGGGCGAATCAAACACATTTCAGATTCATGTTTTCAGTGTGCTTGCACATTGCTGCAGATCTGTAACTGCAGTGCATTTTCATTTCTGAATGCTCATCACTTTCTAAGGCATGTGGCAAGACATGTATAGACGTTATCTTCAAACCACAGTGGGAGTCTCATGGGTCGATGTTATGATCATCCACTCCCTGATGCTATGAATGAAAACTGCACTCATTTGCACCTCCTCGAGATGCAATATCGCTAACAGCTTCCCGGTCTTAACACAGTTGAGAAACTAAATGAAAATATCAGGGGCGAAATTCTCCCCAAATGGCGCGATGTCCGCCGACTGGCGCCCAAAACGGCGCCAATCAGACCGGCATCGCGCCGCCCCAAAGGTGCGGAATGCTCCGCATCTTTGGGGGCCGAGCCCCAACATTGAGGGACTAGGCCGGCGCCGGAGGGATTTCCGCCCTGCCAGCTGGCGGAAACGGCCTTTGTTGCCCCGCCAGCTGGCGCGGGAATGACATGTCGGGGCGGCGCATGCGCGGGAGCGTCAGCGGCCGCTGACAGTTTCCCGCGCATGCGCAGTGGGGCGAGTCTCTTCTGCCTCCGCCATGGTGGAGACCGTGGCGGAGGCGGAAGGGAAAGAGTGCCCCCATGGCACAGGCCCGCCCGCGGATTGGTGGGCCCCGATCGCGGGCCAGGCCACCGTGGGGACCCCCCGGGGTCAGATCGCCCCGCGCCCCCCCCCCCCCCCCCAGGACCCCGGAGCCCGCCCACGCCGCCTTGTCCCGCCGGTAAATAGGTACTCTAATTTACGCCGGCGGGACAGGCAAATTATCGGCGGGACTTCGGCCCATCCGGGCCGGAGAATCCAGCGGGGGGGGGGGGGGGGGGGGGGGCGCCAACCGGCGCGGCCCGATTCCCGCCCCTGCCGAATATCCGGTACCGGAGACTTCGGCAACCGGCGGGGGCGGGATTCACGGCGGCCAACGGCCATTCTCCCACCCGCTGGGGGGTCGGAGAATGACGCCACAGACACTTAAAACATTCTCAGGTCATAATGTTTTCCATTTTTATGGATATTTGTAGTCATTGTTGTAGAAGGCACATGTCTCGATTATCGTTTTGAGGATATCTTTCTCCTGGACTCCTATTGGCTTGATAAGAAAAATTGATTGATTGATTTGATTTATTGTCAAATGTACCGAAGTATATTGAAAAGTATTTTTCTGCGGCCGAGGGAACGTAAACAGTACCTATATAGTAGACAAAAGTATAATCGACAGAGAACATTGACAAATGGTACATCGACAAACAGTGATTGGTTACAGTGTGGAACAAGGGGCCAAACAAAGCAAACACATGAGCAAGAGCATCATAGGGTGTTGTGAATAGTGTTCTTACAGGGAACAGATCACAGTGACAAGGCAGAGACTCAGAGAAGTGAGTAACTTGTTTTAACCCATGCTGTTGTTACTGTATGTAAGAGGAGCAATTAATTCGAGATAGTGTACACTTTATCCTTGTATCTTGCTATGTTTGAAATAGTTATTCAGTTTTTCATTATGAGAGGCAAAATCTGCTTTTTTTAAAAATATATTTTATTCAAGTTTTTTGGCCAAACATAACAATACGTAGTGTTTCTTTTACACAACAATAAAGCAATATAAATAACCGTGGCCAGTTTTAAACAAATAAATAAGTAATATATAAACAAAAACAAAACTAAATGGCAACTGCCTTGTCCAAAATAAATACTCTCCAAAAATACAATCCAGCAATCCAATATACAATTACATATACCAAATACATATACAATAACCTCCCTGAGAGTCCGTCCGATTCCTCCCCCCCCCCGCTCCCCCCTGGGTTGCTGCTGTTATCTACTTCTTTTCCATTCCCTCTATCTTTCTGTGAGGTAGTCGACGAACGGTTGCCACCGCCTGGTGAACCCCTGAGCCGAACCGTTTAACACGAACTTAATCCGTTCTAACTTTATGAACCCTGCCATATCGTTTATCCAGGTCTCCACCCCCGGGGGTTTGGCTTCCTTCCACATTAACAATATCCTGCGCCGGGCTACAAGGGACGCAAAGGCCAACACGTCAGCTTCTCTCGCCTCCTGCACTCCCGGCTCTTCTGCAACCCCAAATATAGCCAACCCCCAGCTTGGTTCGACCCGGACCCCCACCACCTTCGAAAGCACCTTTGCCACCCCCACCCAGAACCCATGTAGTGCCGGGCATGACCAGAACATGTGGGTGTGATTCGCTGGGCCTCTCGAGCATCTCGCACACCTATCCTCTACCCCAAAAAATTTACTAAGCCGTGCTCCAGTCATATGCGCCCTGTGTAGCACCTTAAATTGTATCAGGCTTAGCCTGGCACACGAGGACGATGAGTTTACCCTACGTAGGGCATCAGCCCACAGCCCCTCCTCAATCTCCTCCCCCAGTTCTTCCCATTTCCCTTTCAGCTCATCTACCATGATCTCCCCCTCGTCCCTTATCTCCCTGTATATGTCCGCCACCTTACCGTCCCCCACCCATGTCTCTGAGATCACTCTATCCTGCACTTCCTGCGTCGGGAGCTGCGGGAATTCCCTCACCTGTTGCCTCGCAAAAGCCCTCAATTGCATATACCGAAATGCATTCCCTTGGGGCAACCCATATTTCTCCGTAAGCGCTCCCAGACTCGTAAACGTCCCATCTACAAATAGATCTCTTAATTGTACTACCCCAGCTCTTTGCCATGCTCTAAATCCCCCATCCATTCTCCCCGGAACGAACCTATGATTGTTTCTTATCGGGGACCGCACCGAAGCTCCCGTCCCTCCCCTATGCCGTCTCCACTGCCCCCAAATTTTCAATGTAGCCACCACCACTGGGCTTGTGGTGTATTTCTTTGGTGAGAACGGCAACGGCGCCGTCACCATTGCTTGCAGGCTAGTCCCCCTGCAGGGCGCCCTCTCCAATCTCTTCCACGCCGCTCCCTCCCCTTCTCCCATCCTCTTACACACCATTGAAACATTGGCGGCCCAGTAGTACTCACTTAGGCTCGGTAGTGCCAGCCCCCCCCCTCTGTCCCTACTACGCTGCAAGAATCCCCGCCTCACTCTCGGGGTCTTCCCAGCCCACACAAAACTCATAATGCTCTTCTCAATTCTTTTGAAAAAAGCCTTCGTGATCACCACCGGGAGGCACTGGAACACAAAGAGGAATCTCGGGAGGACCACCATTTTAACCGCCTGCACCCTACCTGCCAATGACAGGGACACCATGTCCCATCTCTTGAAATCCTCCACCAACCGTGTTAAATTAAGCCTATGTAATGTACCCCAATTCTTGGCTATCTGGATCCCCAGGTACCGGAAGTCCCTTGTTACCTTCCTCAACGGTAAATCCTCTATCTCTCTGCTCTGCTCCCCCGGATGCACCACAAATAACTCACTTTTCCCCATGTTCAGTTTATACCCTGAAAAATCTCCAAACTTCCCAAGTATCCGCATTATCTCTGGCATCCCCTCCGCCGGGTCCGCCACATATAGCAACAAATCATCCGCATACAGAGATACCCGGTGTTCTTCTCCCCCCCCTGAGTACTCCCCTCCACTTCCTGGAACCCCTCAGTGCCATGGCCAGGGGTTCAATCGCCAATGCAAACAATAACGGGGACAGAGGACATCCCTGCCTCGTCCCTCTACGGAGCCGAAAATAGTCAGACCCCCGTCCATTTGTGACCACGCTCGCCATCGGGGCCCTATACAGCAACTGTACCCACCTGATATACCCGTCCCCAAAGCCAAATCTCCTCAACACCTCCCATCCATCGCCACCACTATCTCCGCTTCCCCCTCTGGTGGGGGCATCATCATTACCCCTAGCAGCCTCCGTATATTTGTATTTAGCTGTCTCCCCTTCACAAACCCAGTTTGGTCCTCATGGACCACCCCCGGGACACAATCCTCTATCCTCATTGCCATTACCGTGGTCAGAATCTTAGCATCCACATTCAGGAGGGAAATGGGCCTGTATGACCCGCATTGCAGCGGGTCTTTTTCCTTCTTTAGGAGGAGCGATATCGTTGCCTCTGACATAGTCGGGGGCAGCTGCCCCCTTTCCCTCGCCTCATTAAAGGTTCTCATCAGTAGCGGGGCCAGCAAGTCCATATATTTCCTATAGAATTCAACTGGGAATCCGTCTGGTCCCGGGGCCTTCCCCGCCTGCATTCTTCCAATCCCTTTCACTACTTCCTCCGTCTCAATCTGTGCTCCGAGCCCCACTCTCTCCTGTTCCTCCACCTTAGGAAATTCCAGCTGAACCAGAAAGCACAACATTCTCTCCTTCCCATCCGGGGGCTGAGCGTCATATAATCTTTCATAAAATGCCTTGAACACTCCATTCACTCTCTCCGCTCCCCGCTCCATCTCTCCCTCCTCATCTCTCACCCCCCCCTATCTCCCTCGCTGCTCCCCTTTTCCTCAGTTGGTGGGCCTTCTCCCCATATTCGTACTGTACACCCTGTGCCTTCCTCCATTGTGCCTCTGCATTACCCGTAGTCAACAAGTCAAATTCTACATGTAGCCTTTGCCTTTCCCAGTCCCTCCTCCGGTGCCTCCGCGTATTGTCTGTCCACCCTCAGAAGTTCTTTCAACAACCGATTCCTTTCCCTACCCTCCTGCTTTCCTTTATGTGCCCTAATAGATATCAGCACCCCTCTAACCACTGCCTTAAACGCCTCCCAGACCACTCCCACCTGTACCTCCCCATTATCATTAAGTTCCAAGTACCTTTCAATACACCCCCTCACCCTTAAACACACCCCCTCATCTGCCAATAATCCCATGTCCATTCTCCAGGGTGGAAGCTGTTGTTTTTCTTCCCCTATATCCAGGTCCACCCAGTGTGGAGCATGATCCGAGATGGCTATAGCCGTGTACTCCGTCCCCGTCACCTTTGGGATCAGTGCCCTTCCCAAAACAAAAAAAATCTATTCGTGAAAATACTTTATGTACATAGGAGAAAAACGAGAACTCCTTACTCCTAGGTCTACTAAATCTCCAGGGATCTACTCCTCCCATCTGCACCATAAAATCCTTAAGCACCCTAGCTGCAGCCGGCCTCCTTCCGGTCCTGGACCTCGATCTGTCCAGCCCTGGGTCCAGCACCGTATTAAAGTCTCCACCCATTACCAACTTCCCCACTTCTAGGTCCGGGATTCGTCCTAACATACGCCTCATAAAATTGGCATCATCCCAGTTCGGGGCATACACGTTCACTAATACCACCGCCTCCCCTTGCAGTTTGCCACTCACCATCACGTATCTGCCCCCACTATCCGCCACTATAGTCTTTGCCTCAAACATTACCCGCTTCCCCACTCGTATGGCCACCCCCCTGTTTTTTGCATCTAGCCCCGAATGAAACACCTGCCCCACCCATCCTTTGCGAAGTCTAACCTGGTCTGTCAGCTTCAGATGTGTCTCCTGAAGCATAACCACATCTGCCTTAAGTTTCTTTAGGTGTGCGAGTACCCGTGCCCTCTTAATCGGCCCGTTCAGCCCTCTCACATTCCACGTGATCAACCGGGTTGGGGGGCTCTTTACCCCCCCCCCCCCCCCTTGACGACTAGCCATTTCCTTTTTCAATCCAGCTCCTCACCCGGTTCCCACGTAGCTGTATCCCCCCCAGGCAGCGCCCCCCCCGCCCCGACCCCCCCCCTCCCATACCAGCTCCCCCTTCTCCCCAGCAGCAGCAACCCAGTTAACCCCCCCCCCCCCCCCCCCGCTAGATCCCAAGCTAGCGTAATTGCACCCCCCATGTTGCTCCCAGAAGTCAGCAAACTCTGGCCGACCTCGGCTTCCCCCCGTGACCTCGGCTCACACTATGCGAGGCCCCCTCCTTCCTGCTTCCCTGTTCCCGCCATGATTACCATAGCGCGGGAACAAAGCCCGCGCTTCCCCTTTTGGCCCCGCCCCCAATGGCCGGCGCCCACAGCTCCTCATCCTCCCTCACCCTCTCCCCCACGACATGGGGAAGAGAGAGAAGTTACAGGGTCGCAGGTTTAACAATCTGGGAAGTCCTCTCTTCCCCCTTTTCCCCCCTTCATCCCACAAATTCACCCCCCCCACTTTTGTCCAAAACGTTCTTTTTCTGGCCCGCTCACTCCAGCTTCTCCTTGACAATAAATGTCCACGCCTCGTCTGCCGTTTCAAAATAGTGCTGTTTCCCTCGATGTGTGACCCACAGTCTTGCCGGTTGCAACATTCCGAATTTGACCTTCCTTTTATGCAACACCGCCTTGGCCCGATTAAAGCTTGCCCTCCTTCTCGCCACCTCCGCACTCCAATCTTGATACACACGGATCACCGCATTCTCCCACCTATTGTTCCGAGTTTTCTTGGCCCATCTGAGGACCATCTCTCTGTCCTTGTATCGGAGAAATCTCACAACTATTGCTTGAGGAATTTCTCCAGCCCTCGGTCTTCGCGCCATAACCCGATAGGCTCCCTCCACCTCTAGCGGACCCGTTGGGGCCTCCGATCCCATTAACGAATGCAGCATCGTGCTCACATATGCCCCGACGTTCGCCCCTTCTGCACCTTCGGGAAGACCAAGAATCCTTAAGTTCTTCCTCCTCGCATTGTTCTCCAGCACCTCCAGCCTTTCCACACATCTTTTGTGTTGTGCCTCGTGGATCTCCGTTTTCACCACCAGGCCCTGTATGTCGTCCTCATTCTCAGCAGTCTTTGCCTTCACGACCCGAAGCTCCTGTTCCTGGGTCTTTTGCTCCTCCTTTAGCCCCTCAATCGCTTGTAATATCGGGGCCAACAGCTCCTTCTTCATCTCCTTTTTAAGTTCATCTATGCAACGCCGCAGGAACTCTTGTTGGTCAGGGCCCCATATTAAACTGCCTCCTTCCGACGCCATCTTGCTTTGTGCCTGCCTTCCTGGCCGCTGCTCTTGAGGATCCATCGCAATCCGGCTACTTTCCTCTCTTTTTTCCATCTGTGTCCAGGGGGGATTCCCTTCTGGTTTACCGCACAGTGTTATTTGCCGTTAAAATTGCCGATGGAACTATTAAGAGCCCAAAAGTCCGGTCCACCGGGAGCAGCCGAAACGTGCGACTTAGCTGGTCATCGCCGCACCCGGAACGCAAAATCTGCTTTAACCTCTCCATGTGGAAAAGTATTTCAAGCTCTCGCCATCTTCTGTGTAAGGAAGACCCTTTTTTTACTCCTCATAATTTTAAATCAGCATCCCCCCGCCAGTGACTCTCTAACCAGAGGGGAATGTGTTTCCCTATTCATTATATCCAGTGCACCCAATTTTGAAAAATCTTTATTAGCTAGTTGGGGACAGGGATAAATTCATCTGGCGGCAAAACTTGGCGCAGTATCAGTGGAATGACAGTTCTGTGCCAGCCCGAGGCCTGAACCAAATTTGAAGTTGGTCCTCATTTCAATGATGACAGTGTCACAGAGTCATGTGGACTGTCTCCGGAGTCGGTAAGATAAGAATTCAACTGGCTCCGACTCAGAGCTGTCTGGTGGGTTGGGGAGTGCGGGGGTGGGGGGGATTCATCGGTAGGCAGCGACCCCCAGGGCTTCAAAGAGGAAACAACGGTGAAGTCTCTAAAACCGTCAGCAATTATATTTTGAGCTGGCTGCTGGGATATCTGTGAGATTTACTGACTCTCTTTTTTGGGCTTGTGTTCAATGATTTTTGTCAGTGAATCAACTGAGACGCAAAACTCAATGGAATGGAAATTTCTATAGTGCACTCGTGGCAGATCTAATATAATTCCACGGTCTGTAGCGACTAGAACAAAGAACAAAGAAATGTACAGCACAGGAGCAGGCCCTTCGGCCCCCCAAGCCCGTGCCGACCATGCTGCCCAACTAAACTACAATCTTCTACACTTCCAGGGTCTGTATCCCTCTATTCATGTATTTGTCAAGATGCCCCTTAAACGTCACTATCGTCCCTGCTTCCACCACCTCCTCCGGTAGCGAGTTCCAGGCACCAACTACCCTCTGTGTAAAAAGCTTGCCTCGTACATCTACTCTAAACCTTGCCCCTCTCACCTTAAACCAATGCCCCCTAGTAATTGACCCCTCTACCCTGGGGAAAAGCCTCTGACTATCCACTCTGTCTATGCCCCTCATAATTTTGTAGACCTCTATCAGGTCGCCCCTCAACCTCCTTCGTTCCAGTGAGAACAAACCAAGTTTATTCAACCGCTCCTCATAGCTAATGCCCTCCATACCAGGCAACATTCTGGTAAATCTCTTCTGCACCCTCTCTAAAGCCTCCACATCCTTCTGGTAGTGTGGTGACCAGAATTGAACACTATACTCTAAGTGTGGCCTAACTAAGGTTCTATACAGCTGCAACATGACTTGCCAATTCTTATACTCAATGCCCCGGCCAATGAAGGTAAGCATGCCGTATGCCTTCTTGACTACCTTCTCCACCTGTGTTGCCCCTTTCAGTGACCTGTGGACCTGTACTCCTAGATCTCTTTGACTTTCAATACTCTTGAGTGTTCTACCATTCACTGTATATTCCCTACCTGCATTAGACCTTCCAAAATGCATTACCTCACATTTGTCCGGATTAAACTCCATCTGCCATCTCTCCGCCCAAGTCTCCAAACAATCTAGATCCTGCTGTATCCTCTGACAGTCCTCATCGCTATCCGCAATTCCACCAACCTTTGTGTCGTCTGCAAACTTACTAATCAGACCAGTTACATTTTCCTCCAAATCATTTATATATACTACAAACAGCAAAGGTCCCAGCACTGATCCCTGTGGAACACCACTGGTCACATCCCTCCAATTAGAAAAGCATCCTTCCATTGTTACTCTCTGCCTTCTATGACCTAGCCAGTTCTGTATCCACCTTGCCAGCTCACCCCTGATCCCGTGTGACTTCACCTTTTGTACTAGTCTACCATGAGGGCCCTTGTCACAGGCCTTACTGAAGTCCATATAGACAGCATCCACTGCCCTACCTGCATCAATCATCTTAGTGACCTCCTCGAAAAACTCTATCAAGTTTGTGAGACACAACCTCCCCTTCACAAAACCATGCTGCTTCTCACCAATACGTCCATTTGCGTCCAAATGGGAGTAGATCCTGGGCGTCATTCTCCAACCCCCCGCCGGGTTGGAGAATCGCCGGGGGCTGCCGTGAATCCCGCCCCCGCCGGTTGCCAAAGTCTCCAGCACCGGATATTCGGCGGGGGCGGGAATCGGGCCGCGCCGGTTGGCGGGCCCCCCCCCGCTCGATTCTCCGGCCCGGATGGGCCGAAGTCCCGCCGATAAATTGCCTGCCCCGCCGGCGTGGATTAAACCACCTTTTGAACGGCGGGACAAGGCGGCGTGGGCGGGCTCCGGGGTCCTGGGGGGGGCGATCTGGCCCGGGGGGTGCCCCCACGGTGGCCTGGCCCGCGATCGGGGCCCACCGATCCGCGGGCAGGCCTGTGCCGTGGGGGCACTCTTTCCCTTCCGCCTCCGCCACGGTCTCCACCATGGCGGAGGCGGAAGAGACTCCCTCCACTGCGCATGCGTGGGAAACTGTCAGCTGCCGCTGACGCTCCCGCGCATGCGCCGCCCGGGGATGTCATTTCCGTGCCAGCTGGCGGGGCAACAAAGGCCGTTTCCGCCAGCTGGCGGGGCGGAAATTCCTCCGGCGCCGGCCTAGCCCCATAATGTTGGAGCATTCCGCACCTTTGGGGCGGCGCGATGCCCGTCTGATTGGCGCCGTTTTGGCCGCCAGTCGGCGGACATCGCGCCGTTTCGGGAGAATTTCGCCCCCTGTCTCGAAGAATTCTCTCCAGTAATTTCCCTACCACTGAAGTAAGGCTCACCGGCCTGTAGTTCCCTGGATTATCCTTGCTACCCTTCTTAAACAGAGGAACAACATTGGCTATTCTCCAGTCCTCCGGGACATCCCCTGAAGACAGTGAGGATCCAAAGATTTCTGTCAAGGCCTCAGCAATTTCCTCTCCAGCCTCCTTCAGTATTCTGGGGTAGATCCCATCAGGCCCTGGGGACTTATCTACCTTAATATTTTTTAAGACACCCAACACGTCTTTTTGGATCTCAATGTGACCCAGGCTATCTGCACACCCTTCTGCAGACTCAACATCTACCAATTTATTCTCTTTGGTGAATACTGATGCAAAGTATTCATTTAGTACCTCGCCCATTTCCTCTGGCTCCACACATAGATTCCCTTGCCTATCCTTCAGTGGGCCAACCCTTTCCCTGGCTACCCTCTTGCTTTTTATGTACGTGTAAAAAGCCTTGGGATTTTCCTTAACCCTATTTGCCAATGACTTTTCGTGACCCCTTCTAGCCCTCCTGACTCCTTGCTTAAGTTCCTTCTTTCCTACTTTCCTTATATTCCACACAGGCTTCGTCTGTTCCCAGCCTTTTAGCCCTAACAAATGCCTCCTTTTTCTTTTTGACGAGGCCTACAATATCTCTCGTTATCCAAGGTTCCCGAAAATTGCCGTATTTACCCTTCTTCCTGACAGGAACATGCCGGTCCTGAATTCCTTTCAACTGACACTTGAAAGCCTCCCACATGTCAGATGTTGACTTGCCCTCAAACATCCGCCCCCAATCTATGTTCTTCAGTTCCCGCCTAATATTGTTATAATTAGCCTTCCCCCAATTTAGCACATTCATCCTAGGACAACTCTTATCCTTGTCCACCAGCACTTTAAAACTTACTGAATTGTGGTCACTGTTCCCGAAATGCTCCCCTACTGAAACATCTACCACCTGGCCAGGCTCATTCCCCAATACCAGGTCCAGTACCGCCCCTTCCCTAGTTGGACTGTCCACATATTGTTTTAAGAAGCCCTCCTGGATGCTCCTTACAAACTCCACCCCGCCTAAGCCCCTGGCACCTTGTGTGTACCAGTCAATATTGGGGAAGTTGAAGTCTCCCATCACCACAACCCTGTTGTTTTTACTCTTTTCCAAAATCTGTCTCCCTATCTGCTCCTCTATCTCCTGCTGGCTGTTGGGAGGCCTGTAGTAAACCGCCAACATTGTGACTGCACCCTTCTTATTCCTGATCTCTATCCATATAGCCTCAGTGCCCTCTGAGGTGTCCTCCCGCAGTACAGCTGTGATATTCTCCCTATCCAGTAGCGCAACTCCGCCACCCCTTTTACATCCCCCTCTATCCCGCCTGAAACATCTAAATCCTGGAACGTTTAGCTGCCAATTCTGCCCTTCCCTCAACCAGGTCTCTGTAATGGCAACAACATCATAGTTCCAAGTACTAATCCAAGCTCTAAGTTCATCTGCCTTACCCGTAATATTTCTTGCATTAAAACATATGCACTTCAGGCCACCAGACCCGCTGTGTTCAGCAACTTCTCCCTGTCTGCTGTGCCTCAGAGCCCCACTGTCCCTATTCCCTATTTCTCCCTCAATGCTCTCACCTTCTGACCTATTGCTCCCGTGCCCACCCCCCTGCCATATTAGTTTAAACCCTCCCGTGTGACACTAGCAAACCTCGCGGCCAGGATATTTATGCCTCTCCAGTTTAGATGCAACCCGTCCTTCTTATATTGGTCACACCTGCCCCGGAAGAGCCCCCAGTGGTCCAGATAACGGAAACCCTCCCTCCTACACCAGCTGTTTCGCCACGTGTTTAGCTGCTCTATCTTCCTATTTCTAGCACGTGGCACAGGGAGTAATCCCGAGATTACAATCCTAGAGGTCCTGTCTTTTAACTTTCTGCCTAGCTCCCTGAACTCCTGCTGCAGGACCTCATGCCCCTTCCTGCCTATGTCGTTAGTACCTATATGTACAACGACCTCTGCCTGTTTGCCCTCCCCCTTCAGAATGCCCTCTACCCGTTCGGAGACATCCTGGCCCCTGGTACCAGGGAGGCAACATACCATCCTGGAGTCTCTTTCACGTCCACAGAAGCGCCTATCTATGCACCTGACTATAGAGTTCCCTATTACTATTGCTCTTCTGCGCTTTGACCCTCCCTTCTGAACATCAGAGCCAGCCGTGGTGCCACTGCTCTGGCTGCTGCTGTTTTCCCCTGATATGCTATCCCCCCCGACAGTATCCAAAGGGGTATACCTGTTCGAGAGGGGGACAACCACAGGGGATTCCTGCACTGACTGCCTGCCCTTTCTGGTGGTCACCCATTTCTCTGCCTGCACCTTGGGTGTGACCACATTTATATAACTGCGATCTATGACGCTTTCCGCCACCTGCATGCTCCTAAGTGCATCCAATTGCTGCTCCAACCGAACCATGCGGTCTGTGAGGAGCTCCAGTTGGGTGCACTTTCTGCAGATGAAGCCACCCGGGACGCTGGAAGCCTCCCAGACCTGCCACATCTCACAGTCAGAGCACTGTACCCCTCTAACTGACATTGCGTCAATTAATTGAAATTAAAAGTTTAATTTTTTTTTATATTTAAAAAATAATTTTTTTTTTAAGTTACTGTTAACTATCTGTTTCCTAGCACTAGATTTCTAATATAAATGCGAAAGCTAAATATAGTACTCTCCGATCTCTGGCTTAGATACCCCTCTAAATTATAATTAAGTAATTATGTTTAATTAGTTACCAATGCTTAATTTAATTTAATGTAGATTCCCAACCAGCCACTCAGGTCACAGCTTTTCTGTGATGTCACTTCAGTTTCCCCCCGACACACACAATTTGAAAAAGGTATAAAAGTAAAAATGAGTAAAAATCACTTACTTACCTTCTTACTTTCTGAGTGTCTTAGATGTTCTCAGGTTCTCTCCCTGACAGAGATTGCTCCTCCTCCTCCGAACGGCTCCCGAAACTAGGCCGTGATCTTTTAAAATCTCCGCCTACTCGACTTGTAAACTTCATTGCTTTGTGGGCAAAGGGTGGTCGGGAAAAAAGGGAATCATATTGATTAAGCAAAGGCACGCCTTTCAATGAAACAATAATGGCGGGGGCGGGATTCTCCGATCGCTGACGCCGAAATCGGCAGCGATCGGCCGGAGAATCCCCGTTTGCGCCAGAAGCGGGGGCGCCGCCATTCTTGCGATGCTCTGCCCCCTCAAAAACAGCATACCCGAGGAGTATGCCATATGGATGGCCTCAAGACGTCACCTGAGGCCTTCCCCCGATGCTCCGGCCGGGTCCCTGACGGCATGGGATACGTGTTCGCACCGTCAGGATACCTCGCGTGGTGGCTGCGGACTGAGTCCAGCGCCGCCACTGGGGCAGGCGTTCCACTGGCAGGGGGGCCTTCAGCAGGGGCTGGTGGGGGTGGCCCGGGAATGGTGAGGCTGTTACCGGGGGGGACCACAGGCCACCGCCTGCCGCCGTTTGACCTGGCCATTCTGCGGCCTTATCCACAGTTAATGCCACGGGGTGGGGGGGGGGGCTTTACACTGCGCGGCTGCTAGCCCCCCACCGGACGGAGGATCGGTGGTGGGGCGCCGCCGACTTTCTGGTTGTCAGACTCCATCCCAGTGCTGCCAGTAAATCTTAAATTGTCAATTTGCAATATTTTTACACTTAGGCCATCAGTCAAACTAACTTGAATCATTTATTCTATTAATCAAATTCAGGGGCGGGATTCTCCGAGCCCCCGCCGGGTCGGAGAATCGCCGGGGGCTGGCGTGAATCCCGCCCCCGCCGGTTACATTTTGGCTATCAGCATCACTGGAGTGGGCAGCATAAGGAAAAGTCAGCGAGCAAAACCCTGTTGAAATGTAAACATTTGGACACTGGATGAGAAGGGAATCAGGCTCGGCTGTGATGCCATGCACTGTCTAGACTCACAAATGATCACTTGAGTGAATAGGAAAGGGTGGAACATGGATTGCAAGGTGGAGCACCAGCCCAAATAGAGGTTTAATCCACTGAATAGTGTGAAGTTGATTTCTTGGCCATGAAGCAACACAAACATGCTGTTTGGAAAATAAGAGTCTGAACAAGGTAGGGGAACCACAGGACCGGGGGTCACAGATACACAAATGATTTAAAGTACTAATGTAGGTTAATAAGGCATAACAAAGCAAACAAAGCACTGGGGTTTATTTCCAGAAGGATGAATATCCGGGGAGTTATGTTAAACTTGTAAGGAACCGTCACTAGACCACACTTGGAATGTAGTGTACAGTCCTGATCTGCATATTCTAAAAAAGATACAGAGACATTGGCGAAGATGCAAAAAAAATCTACAAGAATGATGTAGAAGTGAGAGGTTATATCTGTCAGGAAGGTTTGATCGTGCTGGACCTCTTTTTCCAGAAAGAGGTAGGCTGAAGGTAACCCGATCGAGGATTTTACAATTATAGAATAGTTGAAAGGGTAGGCGTAGAGAAGATGTTTCCACTTATGGGGAGACCATAATTATAAAGTAGTCACTAATTAATACATGAGGGAATTCAAGAGCAACATCTTTAGGCAGAGAATGGTTGGAATTTGGAATATTGAACTTGCTACCATAACAGGAAGCTAGGTAAACACGAGGAGAAAAAGAATAATAATAATCGCTTATTGTCACAAGTAGGCTTCAGTGAAGTTACTGTGAAAAGCCCCTAGTCGCCACTTTCCGGCGCCTGTTCGGGGAGACCGGTACAGGAATTGAACCTGCGTTGCTGCCTTGTTCTGCATTATAAGCCAGCTATTTAGCCCACTGTGCTAAAGGTTTATGACAGGGTTAGATGACAAGCGAAGGAGCAGGTCCATGTGGAGCAGACTCAATATTAACCAGATGGCCTTTTTGTTGTACATACCACATAATTCTACATAATATATCCCACATAGCATTTAAATAGACCACTTATTTGAGGGTATGGGAGCAGAGGTAAGAATTTCTTCTAACTGTACAAATTACAACTCAATCTATGGAAATGTTACATTTTGCATTGTTTGTGTCAATAAAAGGTGAATTCGGTGAGGAGGTATGTCTGCATTGTAGATTAACGTATATCAGAGGTCATTCCTGAGGCCAATCTCTAAAATATTTGCAGTGCCTCAAAATGGATAGAATCCCTACTTCACAATACAAAGAGAAGGGAATGATTAGTTTTGATACCAGTTAGAAACCTGAATGTTTTTTCTGACCATTTTAAGATTCATTTACAGTGCTTTGATTGTTGGATTCAAAAACTGCTGAATGATGAAGAAAAAATACAAATTTTACTGAGCTAGCAAAGTCAAATCATAACTCGGAAATCTGGCGAAGAGCTATATTTGTACACAATTTATTTGTGGTCACCAAGGAGTTTTCTCTGACAAGAATAATAATATCAACTTTATTCTTAGCACTTTACATCTCAGCAAAACACAGAAGTTTAATTTTTATGGATTTAAAGGTACTATTAAACATCCTATTTCTTCCTACATAAATCTAACTTGTATCACGTGCTTACATGGACCAAATGTGCTTATACATAACGTTTTGATTTCCATTTGATTCCTGGGGCTTGACCCCTAAAGGTGCAGCCCGACGCCGGAGTGGTTCCTGCCACTCCATCCCGCCGGGTAGGGGAGAATCCCGGCCCTGTTCATCTACCTAAACATTTCTCTGTCCCATCAAAATCAGTACCAGTATCTCACTGATTTGACAGACAGCGATGGTATAACTATTTTGTTTGTGAGAGAAGTATTTAGAAATGCAATGAATCGAAGATTATGGTATGGAGGACTGGGTATAACTCTGGAACATGAATATGACTGCGGCTCAGCTTGGTGGGATAAAAGTCTCCTTTCTCCACTGGTCATGAAATTACAACAAAATGTTAATTGTGACAGTCTCGAGACAGTTCCAGTGCTGTCCTTCCTGGTGCTCCTCATTGTGTTTCGTTCCAATAGCTTTTGGAGCTGTAAAGCTATTCAGTTTGGTCATTAAATTTCATTTGATCAGAACCCAGATGCTCCAATTTTGCTGGACTCCAATAATACATTTCTTTCTGACGATGGGTGGGGGTGACATGCAGAGAAATGTATCTTATGTTTAAGAATCACGGAAGCAAGCAAATAATACATTCAAAAAGGAGGGTGCCCGTTTGCCAGATGTGATGTAGACACTCACATGCTTCCAGGGAGCTGAAGTGTGAGCAAGGAGCAGGAGTGTCAATTATTGGACACTATATAAAGGAAAACAAACCCTGAAATGGTACAGAGGAATAAAAGAGGAGGATGTGAGATAAACACTCTGCTGAAGGAAAAACGTTGACCATGATACTGGGGAGCTCTGTGGGCAGGGTTGTGGGTGTAAGTATTTTTAAAAAAGAGATTTTCAGAAGAAAAGTTAACAGAGATCTGCGGCACTGACATTGGGCAGTATGTTCTCAGCTAGGTGGAGGCAGGTTCTGATGTTTGTGGGGATAGGAACAACCCAGAAAATCGGCATCCAAAGCTGAGGACCTCAGTGGATCCAGGTACAGGGTAGGAGGTGGGGCCACGGGGGGAGAGGTAAGATGGGAGATGGCAGCAAGGCCCCCCCATATTACTATGTCCCTGGATCAGGCACTGAATGCCTTTGAAGGAGGGACAGTGCCCTCTTTCTCTGCTCCCAGAATCCTGCAAGCAATCATGCTAGTATTTACTTTTGGGCTTCTCCTATGGTGAGGTCTCCTGCTTACTGCTCAGTGAATATGAGCAAAGGTGAGACAATATCCTTAACGTGAACATTAACTATCCACTCAATTGGTGTCAGGGCATGAAGATCGTCCACAGGCCTTTCTGCAAAGGACTTAATCACGGCAGAAGGCAGCAGGGTCCCCAGCCACCACCCTCTCAATTGATTAAATGTCCCTGCCACCAAACTCACCATTTGGGAGAACATTATACTCTGCCTCCATTTCACCAGGGTCAAGTGCACAGTGGGAAGAGCTTCTTTAGTTGCATGCTGGAAAGAATTCGATCAGTGAAATTGAAGCGTTCCAGCTATGGTCATTAAGAGATTGTTGTATAAAAGCACTTTGTTATGAAAGTAAGAAACTATTAAATATATTTTGTATTTTGTTGTAGTAATGTTATTGAAAACGCTGGGTTCAAATACATACAGGCAGTATGCCTGCTAAAACTGTGATTAAGGGATAGTAAAAGGCGAGGTAGTCATTGATTTTAACCATTTACTTGTTTATAGAGAGATGACTATGGAATATATTTTGCTTGATGGAGGTTCCCTGGGGTGTCAATAATTTGAAGGAGTGGTGTTTAGTTCTAGCTAAGCAGGTCATGGGACATCTTAATGGGATACAGATCATGTAATTAATGGGAGGAGCCGGGTCAGTCTGTAATTTCTGGCAGTTTTGCCAGAGGATTTGAGTCTGATAAGACAGAAAGGTTTCAGGTTGTACCTAAAAGGTCTCCAAAGGTCTGCACAAGAGAACAGAAAGTAACTCTGAAAGCTAATTTTATTTATGAGTGGATTTTGAACTGAAATGGATTGCTTAGATGTAAAATATACAGTAGCAGCTTTAGATAGTGAGTTAAAGTGCTTCCTTTTGTTTAAGAACTGTTAACTGATAATTGTAAAGCTGTTTTTTTGATGTTAATGTAGTTCTGTGTTTAAAGGGCAGCACGGTAGCATTGTGGATAGCACAATTGCTTCACAGCTCCAGGGTCCCAGGTTCTATTCCGGCTTGGGTCACTGTCTGTGCGGAGTCTGCACATCCTCCCCGTGTGTGCGTGGGTTTCCTCCGGGTACTCCGGTTTCCTCCCACAGTCCAAAGATGTGCAGGTTAGGTGGATTGGCCATGTTAAATTGCCCTTAGTGTCCAAAATTGCCCTTAGGGTTGGGTGGGGTTACTGGGTTGTGGGGATAGGGTGGAGGTGTTGACCTTGGGTGCTCTTTCCAAGAGCCGGTGCAGACTCAATGGGCCGAATGGCCTCCTTCTGCACTGTAAATTCTATGAAATAAATTAAAGTTTGTTTTAACATAAAAGATACCTATTGGTCAGAGTCATCACTGCTGGGGTGAAGTATCCTTTCCTCACAGTTTTACCATTTGCAAGTAGTTTGGGGTTTCTTGTCTGATATCCTAAAAACTGGGTCAGGTCCGGTATCCGAACAACCCCTCTCAGAGTTTGCTTACATTGCTTGATAGGTGACTGCCAACCTCTTGGAAGGTATTTCACCTTTCCAGTGCTGCTTCACTTACATTCAGTTACATTTCCATGCTGCCAGCCTTCACTATGGCAAGGCTGCAACTTTCTGTAGCTGCACCATCCAATTTTATTGAGGGGCAAGACCAGAGATCACATTGCTGCCAACAGTTCCGGCAGGAGCAGGAGTAACAACAACAGTAGTACCAGCTGCCTTCTTAGCCGCATGGCCCCCTCTGCAGGGCATATGGAATGAAAAACAAATCCAGCTGGAAGGAAATGACATCCCCCACACAGGGCCTACAGGCAGAGAGGATCAGGTATCTGGACATCTCTGACCACCAGTGCCTCACTCTTGACACCTGCAGCCTCCTGGAACAAAACCTCCTTCCCAGTGGACCAGGTTGGGACACAAAGCCAATACCTGAGACGTTACCTGTTGCTGGAAGGTCAAAGGGCCCCCATGCCTCTCGCCAAGGAGAGAAAGAAGAAAGGCGTGAGATTTTGTAATGGCTCGTGCGGAGAGGAGTAAAGGACCACCAGTTGGGGAGGGGGACTGTGAAGCATGGATGCCAGAGGCAATAAGGTGAGGGTGAGTGTGTAGACTTGTTGTTTGGATGGGGAAATGATGTGTCTGGGGAGAGAGGAATGAGTGGTGCTGTGTGGTGTATCGATCCAAGGAGAAAATGCTGGGAATATTAGAGTGTGGGGCCTTACACCTATAAGTGTTATTTTACTTACCTTTCCTGCCCTGCTGAGGTCCTGGATCCTTTCGGTACAATGTTACCAGGTCGGAGGGAACAACGCTCGTGTTGTCAACTTCCTTGGCAACTTCCATCCATCCTGCTTGGTTGGAGAGGTTGCCTTCTTCCTTCTCTCCTTGAGAAAGATTCCTTTGCTGCTGCAGCAACTAACTAGAGGACACCAATTTAAGACGACAGGCAAAAGAACCGGAATCAACATGATAATAAACATTTTATACAGGGAATGGTTAGGATGTGGAATTCACAGCCTGAGAGAGTGGTGGAGGCAAATTCAACCATGGCTTTCAAAAGCAAATTGGACATAAGAGCAGAAAGAAAATCCAGGGCTATGGCAAAAGGATGGGGTTGTGGGGCGAGCAGACTGGCTTTTACAGGGCGCCTGTACCTGTCACAAAGGGCTGAGTGGCCTCCTGTACTTAATCATTCTGTGATTCTAAGTGGGCAAGATTCAGTCCGCTGACTCCAAAGTTTAAAGAGTATTTTCAGACCATTTTGGCAATCTGAATCAGAGTTGAAGGACACAAAAGCATAACAATTATGAGCAGAGGAAACAATTTGGTTCCTGACTGCACAGTATTTTTACCCCTCTCTGAGCTAATTTTACACAGTGCTCAATTTCGAACCTTCTTCCCAAACAAGTCTCATTTTTCCCATTTCCTTTAGACCCCTTTATACTTCTCTATTAGTTACCCATATGCCATTAATACATTGCGCAAATCATTTTCTTCTGAACTCCTCCATTGTGTAACTGGTACTCATCTTGAAGTTGTGCACTGCAGCCTTCAATTTATTAATAGTCAATCAATGTTTACCTTGTTTTTTGCTTTGATTATCGTAGTTAACCGGAAGCAAAGTTTAACTTCCATCTGGAACTGTAGCAATTGCAATTAATGTTGAACCTTGTAATGAACTCCTTGCAATGCATCTTTTTGTTTTTGGAGGGGGGGCGGGGGGATGGGGAGAAAAAAACAATGAGACAGGACATATCCTGATGTCACCACACCCTGGTAATTATTCAGCTTCACCGTTTCAGGGTTGTAAATCTGATCACAGCCCTTGCTTTTTCAGCGGTTTCCCACTCTTGCCGAGCAGTCCTTTGTCTTGAAGTAAATGTTATAATGTCTGTCTCATCATTTAAATACAATTGTGTAAAATTAAAAGAAATCGCTGGTAGGGTTGTACCTTTCCTTCCCTTAGCTGCTTTATGTTTAGGGAGCAGCTTTCTGTGTGAAGTTTGAAAATATTATTCTCTGATAATAGAAGGAAACCTGTTGAAAGAAAAATTGAGCCATGTTATTGGATAAAAGGTACAAAATCTATCCATCCAAAAATCATAAGGTCAGGCAAGATGATGTCATTGAAATTTTAATATTAACCTATCGTACTCACGGTGTTCAGTTTGTGCATTTTCTGCACTTAACACACTATCACGTTGATTTCTGTACAAGATTCCAAGCGCATGCTTTGACAGGTTCCTATTGTTTCTGTGTGACACAGATCACCTAATGACAACTAATTGGCCTGCCATAGAAAAGGTGTTTTGGTGCATAATTACCAATGTGGATACAACCAACAAGGACATGTAAAACCAAAGTGAAAATGGGAGAGGACAAGAGAAACAGAGCTATCCTGAAAGGCTATTCCATTAGTACCCTGACGATGGCAAGCAAATTGGTCTTGACATTTATGTGGGGTGGGGGTAGGCATGGGAGTTTTTTGCATTTGGTAAGCCTGGAATCATGGGTTCCCTCTGGTTCTGTGGGGGAGGGGGCAGTAAGGGGAACTATAGCCAAGAAATTGAGAAAAAGGTGACGTGGAGATTGGAAGGATTGGGTTTGTAAGAGAACAGAAGGCGGAAAGTAAAGAGTGCCCCCACGGCACAGGCCCGCCCGCGGATCGGTGGGCCCCGATCGCGGGCAAGGCCACCGTGGGGGCACCCCCCGGGGCCAGATCGCCCCGCGCCCCCCCCCAGGACCCCAGAGCTCACCCGCGCCGCTGTCCCAAAGGTGGTTCAATCCACACCGGCAGGCGAGGGTTGACAGCGGCGGGACTTCTGCCCATCGCGGGCTGGAGAATCGCCGGGGGGGGGAGGGGGGGCCCGCCAACCGGCGCGGTGCGATTCCCGCCCCCGCCGAATATCCGGTGCCGGAGAATTCGGCAACCGGCGGCGGCGGGATTCACGCCAGCCCCCGGCGATTCTCCGACCAGGTGGGGGGGGGTCGGAGAATCGCGCCTCTGATTGCAGGAGGTGAGAATGGCAAGTGTTCTGGGCTGCGGGGGAGAAGCAAATTATCTTGGTGGGACAGCAAGGAAGACTCCTGCACCTGCTGGCCGACAGGTAGTTCTGAATAGCTACTTATTTGCCAGATTCAGAGGGTGCAATTCTCCCATCGGGAGATTAAGTCCCGATGCCGGAGTGAAAACCGGAGTGTTTCACTCCAGCGTCGGACCCGCTCCCAGCCCCCTATTCTCCCACCCTCGGGGGGGGGGGGGGGGGGGGGGGGGGGGGGGGAGGAGCGGTGTCGCGTCATTTACGTGTGCAGGGCCTTGGCGCCGCGTAAATAACACGGCAGGCGCCGCGTAAATGATGTCACGCGCTCATGTGCCGGTTGGCCGGCGCCAACCCGTGCATGCGCGGTTGCCGTCCTCCCCGAGGCCGCCCCGCAAGAAGATGTCGGATGGATCTTGCGGGGTGGCGGAGGAAAGGAGATCCTCCTTCAGAGAGGCCGGCTCGCCGATCGATGGGCACCAATCGTGGGCCAGACCCCTTGTGAGGCCTCCCCCAGTGCAGGAACCCCCCTCCCCCACCACAGGCCACACACCCCCACCCCCCGCGACCAGGTGTGGACGGTGTCGTCGGGAACCCGTCGTGTTGGGCAGGCCGCTCGGCTTTTCCGGGCCGGAGAATCGCCGCTCACCCGTTGCAAACACGGTGAGCGGCAATTCTCCCGGCTGTGATTCTCGCCGGTTTGGGGGGGGGGGGGGGGGGGGGGGGGGGAATCCCGTGGGGGTGCCGGGGCGGCATGGCGGGGCTCACGCGGCGCCCCGGCGATTCTCCCACCCGGCGTTGGGGGGGAGGGGGGGGGGGGGGGGAGAGAATTCCGCCCAGAGTCTCCCTTCAGCTGCTGAGTTTCTAGAGGTCCAAATAAAAATGGAGGTCACATTGACGGCATGTAGCTTCAGTTATATATTTAAGTAAGGGACTTTCTGCTTGGAAGCGGGTTGGTTTCCCCCACCTTGCCCTGCCCACCCACCTCTGTCGCACCTCTGTCAAATCTGTAACTGGGCAACCTCATGCCAGTTGGGGGTGAGATTTTTCAGATTTTAAAATCCTGTCTGTTTTTGGATGTTGGAATTCCACCAATATATATATATATTGGTTGGTTGATGTAGGGCATGTGTATTGGACTCAGCAGGATTGGCACGGGAAGATCAGTGGGTTGCGGGGAGGGGTTTGCAGGTGAACAGTAATAATAATTTTTATTGTCACAAGTAGGCTTACATTAACACTGCCATGAAGTTACTGTGAAAAGCCCCTAATCGCCACACTCCGGCTCCTGTTCGGGTACACTGTGGGAGAATTCAGAATGCCCAAATGACCTAATAAGCACATCTTTCGGGACTTGTGGGAGGAAACCCACACAAACACGGGGAGAACGTGCAGACTCCGCACAGACAGTGACCCCAGATGGGAATCGAACACGAGTCCCTGGTGCTGGAAAGCAACTGTGCTAACCACTGTGCTATTGTGCCACCAGCAGTTCTGCTCATGAAGATTGACCAGTGATTCCTCCTGGAAAATGAAGATATATGTGCACATCCAAGTGAGAACAAGCTTCTCCCTCGAGGAGAGAATGTTAAGGGGATTGTTAACCTTAATAGAGACGATCAAAAACATGAAATGTTATGCCAATAAGAAGAATCTGTTCACACTTAGAAGGGTCAGGAACTGGAGGGCATAGCTTGCATGTGATTGACAAAAGCACTGGAGGTGACAAGAATAATAAATACATTTTGTTATGATCTGAGCTACATTAAATGAAAGGATGGAGGAAGGGAATTGAATAAATCTTTCAAGAGGAAATATTTGCAGGGCTATGGCAAAAGCAGTGACGAAGGAGACTAATTGGATAGCTATTTCCAAGACCTGGCACATGCACGGTGAGCTGAACAGCCTCCTGTGCTGTATCGTTCTGTGATTCTGTGGGTTGGCTTTCCGAAAAGGCTGTGATCTCTTTGAATCCCAAGTAGCCTATCATAACTATCATCTAGGCTGGTAGTTAAAAAATGTCTATTTGAGTGAGACACTGTAGGGCATTTACTGTATCGGAGGATGAGTAAGCCTTTTCAGCGGAAGAGACAACGTAATAGAAAAGAAGTGACATTTTGCCTGAAGCTTTATTGCAGATTTGAAGCAGGACGACTCGGTGGCACAGTGGTTAACACTGCTGCCTCACAGGGCCAGGGAACCGGGTTCAATTCTGACCTTGGGTGACTGTGTGGAATTTGTACATTCTCCCCATGTCTGTGTGGGTTTCCCCTGGGGCCTCCGGTTTCCTCTCACAGTCCAAAGATGTGCAAGTTAGGTGGATTGGCCATGATCATGCATGGGATTACGGGGACAGGGCGGGGGAGTGGGTCTAGGTAGATTGCTCTTGTGGAGGGTTGGTGCAGACGCGATAAGCCAAATGGCCTCCTTCTGCACTGCAGGGATTCTATACCTAATTTTAGAAATCTCTAACTGATTACCTCCCCAAACATGGCCATTCTGAATTGCCCCCTCGAGCCCAAAGGTTTGGTGGGTGTGGAATCTGCCAAAGTAGCACACATGAATCAGGAGGTAGAACACAATAACAAAGTTTATTCGATACACAAAAAGTCTCCACGTCCCGAAGGGTATGCCTCCCTGACCTTTTTACATAAGTGAGGGTTCCCCTAGTGAAAGGGAAGCCCCGCCCCTGTTACCGAGGAGGTTCATATTCTGTGGAGGTCACGGGGAATTGGATTGTCCTCGTACTGTGACCTCCATGGGGGTTATAACACTCTCTCCGCACTGCTAATCCATTTGACAACGGGTGGTACGGGGCGGTATGCACGTGGCGAATTCCGTTAACCACCATGAATGCCCCAAACTCTGCACTTGCGAAAGCTGTTCCGTTATCTGAAACCAGCACCTCGGGTATTCTGTGTTTACTGAATGACTGTCGCAGCCACTCGATGGTGGGCCGAGCGGTCGTCACCTGCATCTTGTGGACATCCATCCCTTTGTGTGGGCATCCAGGACTATGAGGAACATCGCCCCCTGGAATGGCCCAACAAAGTCTATGTGGACCAAGGTCGGCCCGGCCAATCCCATCCTCGACGCCAGTGTAGAATCCGCCAAGTAGCACGTATGAAACAGCAGTAGAAAACAATAACAAAGTTTATTCGATAAACAATAAGTCTCCACTCTCCGAAGGGTCTCCCTCCCCGACCTGCTCCCATGTCTGGGCTGATATACAAGTGAGGATTCCTCTAGTTAAGATGAAGCCTCACCCCCGTTTCTGGGGAAATTCATATTCCGTGGAGGTCATGTGGGATCGGATTGCCCATATACTGTGACCTCCAGGAGGGTTATAACAGTGGCATTATGGGAATAGGGCGGGGGTTTGGGTCTAGGTAGGGTTCTTTTTCAGCGGGTGGGTGCAGGCTCGATGGGTCGAATGGCCTCCTTCTGCCTGTAGGGATTCTCTGATTCTATGTGCCTGTGATAGTCCACAAAATAATTTTCCAGTCTGATTCCCCTTGGTTTGCCCTCATATAGCAGCAAATGAGATGTTGAAGCAGCTTTACTCACTGTCACTTTAGGTCAAGAACAGTGTGTTCCACAGAGAACCAAAATAACTGAGAGGGAAGCGAGATAAAATAAAGCTTGCTAGGCCTGAATAATGGTAGGTAGAGAAAGAGAAAATAAAGAACAAATTCTATCGACGCAGTGATTTCTGCATGGGCCGTATTTTCACAACAGACCTTTTGTTTCAAAAATCAAATCATTGAATATGAATTAGAACATGAAATACAGACAGGCAAGTCTGAAATTATTAAGTCCCCTTGTGGAAGTATCCAGTTGACAGTAGTTTTCTATTTAAATTGAATGTTGAGGCAACAAATGAAGGCCTATTCACGAATGCTAAACCAGATGCATGTGCTGCTGTGAAGCTGAAGTGTTTAGGGAAAAAAAATAATTTAGTGCTGACTGCTCTTGTGTCAAGAGGGCTAGATGAACAGGGCAAGAGGATGCAGTAAGCATCTGTGTCTATAAATAAAGAAATCATGGACACAAAAGGATCTGTTTCCTGTTTGCAACAATAATTCTGAAGCTGAACAGCGATGTGATTGTTGAGGTTATAGTTTGGACTGGGGCAGGGTTAAGGGCTTGAACAGTTATCATCACCGGCAACTCTGAGAACACGCTGAAATGAACTACATTTTATTGATTACGACTGTCACTGCTGGAGAACTAAGTTTGTTTTTATTTAATCAATTTGAAAACTAATCTTTACAGCAGTGGCATTTCTGCCAATTCAGAAGAAATATACTGCAAATGCATATAACATCGATGTATGACATTCGGGCCAAAATTAGACACCAGAGCCAGTGCAGGCACACTGTAACTCTGACAAGGTGTGTGGTAGAAGGGCCACAGATTAGGTTGAGATCCAGATACCATGAGGAATCTTGTGGAGATGATGGGGTCTTGGCCACCAGCTGGAGAGCGGGCGAGAGCCCCAGGATGTCTCTTGTCAGGAAGGTCTTGTGACACTGAGGCACTTGACAGGCCAGTGTCAAGCCTTTGTGGGATCAAGGAACCCCAGGGTCACTTGTTGAGAGCTGCCAACTATTGAAGGGCAGGACCATCAGCGAGGTGTTGGCAGCTGCTCGTACAACACCCGAGTGAGTGAAGTGAGGAGGGAGGGCGGGATGTGGTCGTGGGAGAAGGGAGTTGGCAGTATGGGCAGGGTGTTGACTCTTAGCAGGCCTCCCTCTTCCTTCCTGATATTGGGTCGCTCAGTCAGCAAACGTGCCAGGGTTTACTTTTTGTGCTCTCCGCATGGTGAGTCCCCTCATTTGCCGCTTGGTTAATGCCAGTGGCAGTAGGATTATGCCTTAGGTGGGCATTAATTACCCACTTCTGGGCCTCAGTTGGCACTGGGACGGGAGGTCCCACCACAGGCTGCCTGTGGACTGCGCATTTTTGCTGTAATCTGTGCAACTGGGAAAGATGGCTGTCTGACATGTGCCTATCGCAGACCCACCAGTACCATGGGAACATAGGAAGAGGAGAAAATCATGCAGATCCTTGAGCCTGTTCTTCCACTCAGTGACATCCTAGCTGATCTGTGACCTGAATCTTTCACTCTCCTTTGCTCCATATCCCTTAACATCTTTGATAAACAGAAATCTGATGATTTTATTTTTAAAACTAACAACTGATCTACCATTTTGCAGCAGGGAGAGTTGCCAACTTGTACCAATCTTTGCACATGTTTTTTAACTTCATGCCTGATTTATCAGCTACGGTCCCCAACCAGAGGAGCTCTTTTTCTCCCAATTGGACGGGACCTTCCACTGATCCTGAAAACTCCAACAGACCTGGTTTCAGTTTTCACAGCAGGAACATCTCCAAACTTCAACCAGGATATTGCCCCTGGGTACTCAGCTCCATGATCCCTCTAAAATACCACATTTCTAATCGGAAAACTAGATACGAGTCTTCAGCAGTCTTCTCAGATGATTTTTCGTTCACAGCCATTCAGTGGAATTTGGGGAGCGGGTTATCTAAAGAACAATTCATTAATGATCGAGTGCTAATCTTACATCAGGAATTGGTGACCGATGATACTGAGCGTTCATTTGTGAAGTTTGAAGGTTGCAGAAGTGGCTGAGCAAGGGGAGAATGCAAAGAGAATAAGCAAAGTTTCTGGTATTCACCTTTGGATGCTGGGCCATCCTTGTGGGATTTTGCTATTTCAGTGAGAGGTAATCCAAGAGATCTATCATCGGTAAACATACGTGTGGCACATGTTTAACATCCGTAGGGTTCTGCAGGGATTCTCCTGCTATTCTGCAGTAGATTCAGCCCCAAAGCTGGAGAAACAACCTTGGTAAAAGTCACTTTTCTGGGCGTTCAAGCGCTTTTTTCACCGAATTTATGGCAGACAAGCAGGGAAACTCGCTTGTAAATTTAGTGTGCTGTTTTAAAAGTTTTTTGGAAAACCTTGGTAATTTGCATCACAGTTTGTACAATTGTTCTGGATTTTGAATTGACCAAAACCTTTGTTATTATTAGACAAGCAATCATTTCAGGCATATGTTACCGGTAATAGATCCCAAAAGCATTATAAGGTCAATTTACCTCCAAACATGTTCTTCGGGTCATCCTGATTACACCATCTCCTTCTGGGAATTCGGTGTACAATCTACTGTCAGTGTTCTGTGTCTGTGCAAAGTATTAGGGCTCAATTTTACCCCTGCAACTCCTCACATGGTGGTTTTCTCATCTCCTCACATGGTTTTCTCATCTCCTTTCTGTAACTGGATGCCTGGTGCTTCTTCCAAGGTGGGGAAGAAAGCCACAAACATGGGAGACATTCTGGAGGAGCAGAGTAGTGTTGACAATGGCAGCTTCCAATTTGCTATTGGCTGAAAATATGCTTGGGAATGGGTGAAGGAGAAAAGAAGAAAAGAGAAATAACTTGAAAATCTAAATTCAGCAAGGCCCTGACTGTAAAGTCTTAGGCAAGTGACGACTCAGAAGCAATGACTGTAGAAAAGTTTTGATTCATTCTCCTTACTATTTACACTTCCTACTCCCCGAAGGATCCCCCTCAATGGGTAAATTGTACTCGGGTGAGGCCACAGGGCCTCTGAGGCTGCTGATCCCTGGGCCTCCTGTAGGGTTATAACCCCCCCCCCCCCCCCCATTTTGACGGGAGGAGTAAAATCCCATCGTCATCGCCAGTATAAAGTCTCAGGCAAGCGACCACTCAGAAGCGATGACTGTAGAAAAGTTTCAATTTATTCTCCTTACTATTTACACCTCCTACTCCCCGAAGGGTCTCCGGCACCCGGTCCACACCCGGGCCGGGGTATTTATGTCCCAGCAGTCACAGGCAAAGGGGGGTAGCCCCTTCCCCACTCATCTAGGTAAATTGTACTCGAGTGAGGCCACAGGGACTCTGAGGTTTCGGATTCCTGGGCCTCCTGTCAGGTTATAACACCGATTTAAAGGCAGAAGTATATGCCAAGGCAGTCTTTTGATATGACTTCTTAGATTACATAAATATTTCTGCTCACAGTTAGAGTTTATTTTGTTTTTAATTTGAAAATAATTTTCCGGTGTTTTAGCGCTTTTTTCTCCTCTGGTCTCCCTCAGCCTGCCACTTGTGGTTGATGGTTGGCCTTCTCGTTGGCCTCTGCCAATACTTTTCTGAGCTTAAACAGAAAATGCTGGATAATCTCAGCTGGTCTGACAGCATTTGTGGAGAGAGAATGAAGCTAACGTTTCGTTCTGGTTTGATAAAGTGTCGTCAGACTCAAGACGTTAGCTCTGTACTCTCTCCATAGATGTTGTCAGAATTGCTAAGTTTGTCCAGCGTTCTCTTTTTTCCTTTCAGATTCCAGCATCCGCAATAATTTGCTTTTATCTTTTCTGAGCTTGTTGTTTGAGAGGATTTCAACGCCTTGCTGAAATGATGCATCATAGACCAAAGGAGACCCCCCACATGGCGGGTTCCCTGGCGAGCTGTACAAAGCACCACAGCCTTTGGCGGGACTGGAAATTCCCACTGGCAGCCAATGGCGAGGACCTCTTCTGCCGGGAAACATGCAACCGGGGGTGGGTAGGGGGGGGGCTGGAAAATCCCGACCGAAGACTTGCATTTATGTAGCGCCTTTCATGACTGGCAGACCTCCTAAAGTGCTTTATAGCCATTGAAGTATTTTTGAGGAGTTGTCACTGTTGTAGCAAGCAAAGCAGTAGTGACATGCTGGAATTAAGCCTGCGCAACCCCATTTTAATAGTTGCTGCGCTGCTTTGAGCTACTGACCTATGTCCGGTCGAAAACGTTTTAGGAAAACGGGCGTCATTCTCCGACCCCCCGCCGGGTCGGAGAATGGCCGTTGGCAGCCGTGAATCCCGCCCCCGCCCCCGCCGAAGTCTCCAAAGGGAGAAAGGTCGGCGGGGCGTTAATGGCGCCGCTGCCGCGGAGAATGTCACGGGTCTGCGCAAGGCAGCCGATTTTGGGCCTGCCGATATTCTCCCTTCCGGATGGGCCGAAGTCCCGTCGACGTGATGACCGTTCACGTCGACGTGAATCAAACCTCCTTTTCATCGGCGTGACCCGGTGCTCCAGGCGGGGGAGGGGGGGGGGGGTGGTTAGAGTAGGCTGGGCTCCGGGGGAGTGCCGGGAGGGGGTCCGTGCCGGGGTGGAGGTTGGGGGGGGTCCGTGCTGGGTTGGGGGTTGGGGGGGGTCCGTGCTGGGGTGGAGGTTGGGGAGGGGGTCCGTGCTGGGGTGGAGGTTGGGGAGGGGGTCCGTGCCGGGGTGGAGGTTGGGGGTTGGGGGGGGTCCGTGCTGGGGTGGAGGTTGGGGAGGGGGTCCGTGCCGGGGTGGAGGTTGGGGAGGGGGTCCGTGCCGGGGTGGAGGTTGGGGGTTGGGGGGGGGGTCCGTGCTGGGGTGGAGGTTGGGGGTTGGGGGGGGTCCGTGCTGGGGTGGAGGTTGGGGAGGGGGTCCGTGCTGGGGTGGAGGTTGGGGGTGGGGGGGGGGGTCCGTGCCGGGGTGGAGGTTGGGGGTTGGGGGGGGGTCCGTGCTGGGGTGGAGGTTGGGGGTTTGGGGGGGGTCCGTGCTGGGGTGGAGGTTGGGGAGGGGGTCCGTGCTGGGGTGGAGGTTGGGGGTTGGGGGGGGTCCGTGCCGGGGTGGAGGTTGGGTGTTGGGGGGGGTCCGTGCTGGGGTGGAGGTTGGGGGTTGGGGGGGTCCGTGCTGGGGTGGAGGTTGGGGAGGGGGTCCGTGCCGGGGTGGAGGTTGGGGAGGGGGTCCGTGCCGGGGTGGAGGTTGGGGAGGGGGTCCGTGCCGGGGTGGAGGTTGGGGAGGGGGTCCGTGCCGGGGTGGAGGTTGGGGAGGGGGTCCGTGCCGGGGTGGAGGTTGGGGAGGGGGTCCGTGCCGGGGTGGAGGTTGGGGGTTGGGGTGGGTCCGTGCTGGAGTGGAGGTTGGGGGTTGGGGGGGGTCCGTGCTGGGGTGGAGGTTAGGGAAGGGGTCCGTGCCGAGGAGGGTGATGGGAGGGCAAATGAGTTGGTCCACCTGGCCAGGTGCCAGCCTCCAACAGTTGGACCCATGCGGTCCATGCCACCTGGCTGGGGGGAGGAGGGGATATGGGCAATGATGACATGTCCTCGTTCCCCTCCCCCCCCACCAGGCCGTCATGTTTTCAGACCATCCAGCGATGTTGGCCGCCGTGGTGGCAGCCGCTCATGTCTATGTTGCCCAGGATGAGGAGGAGGAGGAGGAGAAGGAGGAGGAGCGTGCCAGAGAGGCGGCGCAGGCTGCCGCAGAGGAGCAGGCGGCAGCCGCCCAGGCTGGAGGGACACCTGACCGACAGGACGAGGAGGGGGAGGAGGACGTCGCGGCCCCACGGCAACGGAGGCACCCGAGGGCGCCCCGTGTGTACCGGCCCCGGCAGTCATACCAGGACCTCACGGACCGGGAATGCAGGAGGAGACTCCGGATGAGCCGGGAATCCGTGGCACACATCTGCCACCTGCTGGCACACCTGTCACCGCGTGGCACTGGCGGGGGACACCCTCTCCCCGTGTCCGTCAAGGTTACGGTCGCCCTGAACTTTTATGCAACGGAGTCATTCCTGGCACCGAGTGGGGACCTGTCCGGCATATCGCAGACATCGGTGCATCGGTGCATCCGGGCAGTGACAGATGCCCTTTATGCCATGGCACACCGCTACATCCGCTTCCCCGTGGACCGGGCCAGCCAAGATGCCCGGGCCGTGGGCTTCTCTGCCGTTGTCGGGTTCCCCATGGTCCAGGGCGCGATCGATGGGATGCACGTCGCCGTGCGGCCACCTGCAGATAACAGGGCCGTGTTCACTAATAGGAAGGGGACCTATTCGAACGTACAGGTGGTCTGCGACCACCGCATAATGATCCTGCACGTCTGCGCCCGTCACCCAGGCAGTGTACACGACTCATTCGTGTTGTCGCGGTCATCCATCCCCGGCATGTACGAGGGACGCCATCCCCGGCTGAGGGGCTGGTTGCTGGGCGACAGGGGCTACCCATTGCGATCGTGGCTGATGACGCCTATACGGAGGCCACGCAATGAGGCGGAGAACCGCTACAATGATGCCCATGTAGCGACAAGGGGAGTGATCGAGAGGTGCTTTGGCGTGCTGAAGATGCGTTTCAGGTGCCTGGACCTCTCTGGGGGCGCCCTCCAGTATCGGTCAGATAGGGTCGGCCGCATCATTGTGGTGTGCTGCGTCCTGCACAACATAGCCCAGCAGAGGGGCGATGTGCCGCAGGCAGAGGAGGGCGGAGTGGAGGAGCAGCAGGAAGAGGCCCAGTCCTCCCCAGATGAGGGGGATGGGGGCAATGGTCAGGGCAGATGGGGTAGACACAGGCGGGTGGCTGTCCACCGTTACCGGCTGGCCCAGCGGGCACGGGACAGACTGATAGCCGCCCGCTTCACTGACTAGATGGGCGTGGGAATCGGGTAGTATGGCCACAGACCGCACACCATGGCAACAGCCGACCACCCACACCCCCCACCCATCCACCCACCCAGCACCCACACCCCCCTCCCCAACCCCACACACCCCACCCGCATGCACCCCCCCCCCCCCCCAATTGCCGATCCACCGGCGGCACAACGGGCCGGGCTCACCCAGTTGCGGGTGGACGCGTGACTATCGCAGGCCATGGAGGATGATGACAACCCGCCCTGCGATAAGCTCCTGGCTCTACATCGTTGGACTATGTCTGACCCATGGCCACAGTACCACCATCCACCCGGACCATCCCTGCATGCGGCTGTGACACTGCAGCGCACGGTCCCGTCCTCTGCCCGGGGGATGTTGATGGCGGCCCAGGGAGAAGGGGGCAGACTCACCTGGGGCTGAGGTAAGACCACCCGTCACACACACACTTGCGCTCAACGTACATGACACGCCCGCACACTTTGGACAGAGCACAAAGGCAGCTTCGGTAGGTGTAACATTGTCTTTAATAACCAAAGGAGTTCATGCACGTGCCCTAGCCCCTAAAACTCATCTGTGCCCTGCACCCGTGCCAACTTACTCAGTGTCTAATTGTTTGGCCTTACGGGCCCTTTGACTACGTCTACGTGGTTCCCCAGACGGTACAGCAGAACTGGAGGTGGACTCCTGTGATTCCTGCCCTCTGACACTGGATCCCTTTGGCGGCCGTTTCCTGGGGCGTCCTGGCCTAGATGGGCCAGGCTGCGGCCCGGGCGACTGGGATGGCGAGCTGCCAGCCTGTCCTGCCCGTTGCCCACCCGATGCACCTGGGACGGAAGGGGGGGAGTCCGAGGTGTCGCGGTGTACCGGGACCTCCCCTACAGAGGGAGCCGGGACGGACCACACCACCTCCTCCTCCCTCGGGGTGCCCGATGGCCCCCAGGCCTCTACATGGGTGGGGGATGCGAACGGACTGGCCATCTGACGCGCCCCCGACATCTGGCGCTGCCAGTCCTGGAGGCCCGTGCTGGTATCGACAGGGGTCTGCAGGTTTGCAGCCATGGAGCCCAGGGGGTTGTCAAACCCTGTCTGTGACAGTGCGACGCCGGCTCGCACATGGCCACTGGCGCCGATGCCCTCAGCGATGGCCTGCTGAGACTGGGCCATGGCCTGCTGAGTCTGGGCCATGGCCTGCAGAGACTGGGCCATGGCCTGCAGAGACTGGGCCATGGCCTGCTGAGACTGGGCTATGGCGTTGAGCGCCTCTGCCATCTGGCGCTGGCACTGGCTCATGGCCTCCTGTGAGAGGGCAGCCATTTCCTGGGCCACAGACGCCGCCTGCACGGAAGGCCCCAGGCCTCGCAAACCGTTCCCCATGTCTGACACCGTCGCACCCATTGCCTCCACCGCGGACGCCACCCGTGCGGTGTCAGCCTGGGTGGCACGCATGACCGGGACCACTCCCAGCTCCTGGACGCGGGTGGACTCCTCCACCTGCGACCGCAGCCGCCGCAAGCCACCCGTCACCCTATTCGCTCGTCTCCGTGTCGGTGGTTGCATCGGATCTATGTGTGGGTGTGGTAACTGCAGGAACCCGGGATCCATCTGGGCGGCAGATGTTCGCTTGGCCTGGGCTGCCCTCCGACCGCCCGGTCCCTCTGCTGCTCCTACCTCCACCTGCTGTACCGGGACGGCTGTGTTGTGCGCACCAGTGAGTGTACCAGACGCCTCATCACTAAAGTGCCCAACCGTGGTGAGTGTTTCTGCGATGGTGGAGGGTGTTGGTGACAGCAGTGGCGTTGTGTCGTGCTCTTCGTCCCACTCTGACTCCATGGCACTTTGGGGTGGGGTTCGTCTCCACCCATCCACTCTGAGTCACTGTCCGGTATTTCGTCTTCCCGGGTAGGGGTGTCCTGGGTAGTGCTGTCCCGGGTAGTGCTGTCCCGGGTAGTGCTGTCCCGGGTAGTGCTGTCCCGGGTAGGGGTGTCCTGGGTAGTGCTGTCCCGGGTAGTGCTGTCCCGGGTAGTGCTGTCCCGGGTAGGGGTGTCCTGGGTAGTGCTGTCCCGGGTAGTGGTGTCCCGGGTAGGGGTGTCCTGGATAGTGGTGTCCTGGGTAGTGGTGTCCTGGCTCGGATGTGACGGGGGCCTGTGGCTGCCCCCCTCATCGCTGGGTGGTCGCTCCCGCACGTGACGGGGGTGTCGTCTCCCTGTTGCTCCAGGTCTCTCCGTCTCCCGTGGTGTGCGAGGGGCATCCTGCGGGCGTCGCATGCTGGAGGGTCCGGGTCTCTCCGTCTCCCATGGTATCCGAGGGGCATCCTGCGGGCATCGCATGCAGGAGGGTCCGGGTCTCTCCGTCTCCCGTGGTCTCCGAGGGGCAGTCTGCGGGCGTCGCATGCTGGCGGGTCCGGGTCTCTCCGTCTCCCGTGGTCTCCGAGGGGCATCCTGCGGGCGTCGCATGCTGGAGGGTCCGGGTCTCTCCGTCTCCCGTGGTCTCCGAGGGGCATCCTGCGGGCGTCGCATGCTGGAGGGTGCGGGTCTCTCCGTCTCCTGTGGTCTCCGAGGGGCATCCTGCGGGCGGTCTGCATCTGCGGGGATGGGTGCCTGGACGTTTGGTCCTGCGATACACAATGAAGCATGCATGGTTAGACATCAGGCAGTGATCAGGTGATACGGGGGAGGGGGATATAGGGGAGGGGGGATATGGGGACGGGCTGTTGGTGGCTCACTTGCTCGTGGGCCCCCGACCTCTGCATCAGCAACCTCCCGGTCCTCAGGTCCGCCAGCCAGTTGCAGGGCCCTTTCCTCGTGTACGGTCAGTGGCCTCTCATCAGCGGGCCCTCCTCCAGTCCTCACATGCTCCCTATTGTTGTGTGCGCGCATCTCTTGTGGGGGGGGGGGGGGGGGGGGGGTGGCAGGGGTAAAAGGCAACAGTGTTAGGCAGGTATATGAATGCACGCCATCGGTTGCGCGTGCATTGCAGAGGTTAGGGCTGGATTCACTTGGGGAATATGGGGGAGGGGGGATATGGGGGATATGGGGGAGGGGGGATATGGGGGATATGGGGGAGGGGGGATATGGGGGAAGGGGGATATGGGGGAGGGGGGATATGGGGAGGCTCACCCTGCCTGCTCTGACGAGGTCGTTCACCTTCTTGTGGCACTGGGTGCCTGTCCGTGGTGTCAGGGCCACAGCGGTGACGGCCTCTGCCACTTCCCTCCACAGACGCCGGCTGTGGCGTGGGGCAACTCTGCGGCCGTGCCCGGGATACAGGGCGTCCCTCCTCTGCTCCACCGCGTCCAGGAGTGCCTCCACATCGCGTGACTCGAACCTCGGGGCTGAGCGACGGCCAGCCATCCAGTCGGGTGTTGCGGTCGGGTGTTCTGGTCGGGTGGGGGGAAGCTGCGCGGCCTTATGAGCCGTCACGCCGTGCAGCGCATATGACGCTGCACGGCGTGAACCACTGCGCAAGCGCGGATCCTGTTACGTCGCTGCTAGCCCATTTCGGGCCGGAGACTATCGTCCCATTTTTATGACGTGACGCAAGTGGGATTTGCGCCGTTTTTTGCGCCGATCGGCGGACTTTCCGCCGATAACGGAGAATTTCGCCCAACGTATCCATCATCAGTATAACAGTTGGAGGCTTCTTACTTCAAAAGCATTATTCCCCCAGCAACTTTCTCCTTTAAATAGAATTTGTAGCATCACTGTAGCGACTAATGGGTTCCCTCTGACACTGGTGAAAGCGAAAGCCTAATAAATACAACAGAATTAAATCCTCTTGTATCAACAGACTTTTATTACAGACCTCATGACGGTAAAGCTTTCTCTGGCTCCAACCAAAGTTGTGTTTTGAATTCAGGAGAACAGCTTGAGCCTCGACAGGGTGAGCTGGGATGGAGAGTGGCTTTTGACAGACCCCTTTGGCTTGCAATAAAAGATATCTCCTACTTTGTAAAAAAAACATTCATGCCTTTATTTCCCGTTATTCTTTCCAGTGAGAGCTAGCTGAATTAGATGGATCTAATCATAAACTGCCAAGATGAGTCATTTAAACATAGATGGAGCAAACACCTCAGTTAAGCAGCCAGGAAATTGCTATATACACCTGAGTGCACAGCTAGGTCCTCTCTTTATGGTTGACAGTTAATATCTATAATCATAATGACAGAGGTCTGTGGTTTCAGAACTGTTTGGCTCTTCAGCCAAAATAAAGCCTTCTGATTGAACAAAACGTCTCCAAAGTTGGACCATGTCAGCAGGGCGAAATTAACCCGTAACCGATCAGCACCCTCTTAAAATTCAAAATCAAGCAAAAGCAACAGTGAGACCAGGAAGCGGCTGAATTGTTGTTCTGCCAAGTTTTGTCTGTTTTGGCAGGAAGAATCGAAAAACGGGAGTATTATTGAAATGGAGAAGGACTGCAGAATGCTGCAGTCCAGAGCGATCTGGGTGTCCTTGTACATGAAACACAAAACGTAGCATGCCGATACAGCAAGTAATTAAGAAGGCAAATGGAATTATGGCCTTCAATGCAAGGGGGATTAAGTATAAAAGGAGGGAGGTCTTGCTACAACTGTAAGGACATTGGTGAGACAGCATCCAGAGTACAGTGTACAACTTTAGCCTCCTCACTTAAGGAGAGATATACTTGCATTGCAGGCATTTCAGAGAAGGGTCACGAGGTTGATTTCTTTGGATGAAGAATTGTCTTATCAGGAACGGTTGAGCAAATTGGGCCTGAACTCATTGGAGTTTAGAATCACGAGATGTGATCTTAGAATCATAGGATCTACAGCTCGGAGACAGGCCCTTCGGCCCAAACTGGTCCATGCAAACCAAAAAGCCCATCTATGCTAACCCCATTTGCCTGCATTTGGCCCATATCCCTCTAAACCTTTCTTATCCATGTATCTGTTCAAATGCCTTTTAAATGTTGTCAATGTCCCTGCCTCAACCACTTCCTTCAGTAGCTCATTCCACATACATACCACCCTCTGTGTAAAAAAGTTGCTCCTCAGGTTTCCATTAATTCTTTCCCCTCTTAACTTCAACCTATGCCCTTTCGTTCTCGATTCCCCAAGCTTGTAAAAAGATTGAGTGCATTCACCCTATCCATGCCTCTCATGATCTTGTACACCTCTATAAGATCACCCCTCAGTCTCCTACGCTCCAAAGAATATCCTAGCCTGTCCAATGTCTCCCTATAACTCAGTCCCTTGAGTCCTGACAACATCCTTGTAAATCTCTTCTGCAGACTCTCCAGTTTAATAACATCATTCCTATAGCAAGGCAACCAAAACTGAACACAATACTCCAAGTGCGGACTCACCAACATCCTGTAACTGCAACATAACTTCCCAACTTCTATACTCAGTGCCCTGACTGATGAAGGCCAGCATGCCAAAAGCCTTCTTCACTGCCCTATCTACCTGTGACTCCCACCTTTAGAGAACCGTGCACCTGAATTCCGAGGCCCCTCTCTTCCACGATACTCCCTAAGGTCCTACCATTCAACGTGAAAGTTCTCCTTGATTTGACTTTCCAAAATGCAACACCTCACACTTATCTGTATTGACCTCCATTTGCCATTTCTCGGCCCACTTCCTCAGCTGATCAATATCCTGCTGCAATTTTTGATAACCTTCCTCACTGTCTACGGTATTTTAGTGTCATCTGTAAACATACTGATCATGCCTTGGACATTCTCAAACAAATCGTTGATAGAGATAACAAACAGCAATGGGCGCAGCACTGACCCTGAGGCACACCAATAGTCACAGGCCTCCTGTCCGACAAGCATCCTTTCATCATTACCCTCTGCTTCTGACCATCAAGCCAATTGTATATCCAATTTGCCAGTTCTCCCTGGAGCAGCCTACCATGTGGAACTTTATCAAAGGCTTTCTTATAGACCACGGGCGAAATTCTCCCCCAACGGCGCGATGTCCGCCGACTGGCGCCAAAAACGGCGCCAATCAGACGGGCATCGCGCCGGCCCAAAGGTGCGGAATGCTCCGCATCTTTGGGTGCCGAGCCCCAACATTGAGGGGCTAGGCCGACGCCGGAGGGATTTCCGCCCCGCCAGCTGGCGGAAATGGCGTTTGTTGCCCCGCCAGCTGGCGCGGAAATGCGGCACATGCGCGGGAGCGTCAGCGGCCGCTGACAGTTTCCCGGCGCATGCGCGGGAGCGTCAGCGGCCGCTGAAAGTTTCCCGCGCATGCGCAGTGGGGAGAGTCTCTTCCGCCTCCGCCATGGTGGAGGCCGTGGCGGAGGCGGAAGGGAAAGAGTGCCCCCACGGCACAGGCCCGCCAGCGGATCGGTGGGCCCCAATCGCGGGCCAGGCCACCATGGGGGCACCCCCCGGGGTCAGATCGCCCCGTGCCCCCCCCAGGACCCCGGAGCCCGTCCACGCCGCCTGGTCCTGCCGGTAAATAGCTACTTTAATTTACGCCGGCGGGACAGGCAATTTCTCAGCGGGACTTCGGCCCATCCGGGCCGGAGAATCGAGCGGGGGGGCCCGGCAATCGGCGCGGCCCGATTCCCGCCCCCGCCCAATCTCCGGTACCGGAGACTTCGGCAACCGGCGGGGGCGGGATTCACGGCGGCCAACGGCCATTCTCCAACCCGCTGGGGGATCGGAGAATGACGCCCCACGTCTACCGTCCTGCTCTCATCAACCTTCCTGGTCACTTCACCAAAGAACAAATTTGGAAGGCATGATCTCCCATCCATAAAGCCATGCTGACTACTCCTAATCAAACCCTATCTTTCCAAATGCTTGTATATCTTATCCCCCAAAACCCTTTCTAGTAACTTAACCACCACAAATGGTTGGCTTACCAGTCTATAAGCCCCAGTTTTTTCTTTGCAGCCCTTCTTAAATAGGGGCACAACATTTGCTACCCTCCAGTCTTCTGGTACCTCACCCGTGGCTAACGATGATGCAAATATCTGAACCAGGGCTCCCGCAATTTCTTTTCTAGCCTCACACAGTGTTCTTGGATATAACTGGTCAGAGCCAGGAGATTTATCTACCTTCATACATTTTAATGCGTCCATCACCTCCTCTACTGTAATGGGAACTGTCCCGAATATATTGCCACTAACCTTCCCAGGTTCCCAAGTCTTCATGTCTTTCTCTATGGTAAACACAGAGGAGAAATATTTATTGAGAACCTGGCCCATCACCTGCAGTTCCACACCTATGTGTCCACTTCGGTTCTTAAGGGGTATTATTCTCTCTCCAGTTATTCTTTTTCCTTTAATATACTTAAAGAATTCCTTTGGTTCACCTTAGTCTTCTCGGCCAAAGCCAACTCATGCCCTTTTTGCCCTCCTAATTTCCTTCTTGAGTATACTCCTGTATCCCCTGTAGACCTCCAGGGAATCCCTTGATTCCAGCTGCTTGCACCTAAGCCATGACTCCTTTTTCCTGGTCAAAACCTCCATATGTTTTGTCATCCAAGGTTCCCTTCTCCTGCCAGCCTTGCCCTTCGCTCTAACTGGAACATATAGATCCTGAACTCTAGCTATTTAATTTTTAAAGGCCTCCAACTTGCCGGAGGTCCCTTTGCCCTCAAACAAGCGACTCCAATCAACCCTTGCACCGGGAGGCGAGAAGCTCCTGTCTAATTCCATCAAAATTTGCCTTGCCCCAATTTAGAACTTGCACCTGTGGACCAATTTTGTCCCTTTCCATAACTATTTTAAAATTAATAGAACTATGGTCACTGGTCCCAAAGTGACCCCCACCATCACCTCAGTCACTTGCCCTGTCCTATTTCCCAAGAGTAGGTTAGGTTTTGCCCTTTCCCAAGTAGGACCCTCCACATGCTGCCTGAGGAAACTTTCCTGAACACACTTAACAAATTCCACCCCATCTAAGCCCTTCACATTATGGCAATCCCAGTCTATGTTAGGAAAATTAAATCCCCCGCCAGGACAACCCTATTACTCCTGCAAGTATTCCCAATCTCCCTGCATATTTGTTCTTCTAATTCCAGATGACTAGTGGGGGGGGGGGCTATCGTACAACCCCAATAAGGTCACCATCCCCTTCTTATTTCTTTGTTCCACACACAAAGCCTCGCTGGATGACCCGTCGGTTATTTCATCTCTGACTACTGCCGTGATGCTCCTCCTAATCAAAAATGCAACTCCCCACTCCTCTCTTTCCTCCACCTCTGTCCTGCCTGAAGTACCTGTACCCTGGAATATTAAGTTGCCAGTCCTGTCCCTCCCTTAGCCATGTTGCAATTATGGTTAAAATATCCCAGTCCCACCTACCTATCCATGCCCCTCCCTGAGTTCATCAACCTTACCTGTCAGCCCTCTTGCATTGAAATAGATGCAATTTAATCCAACAAGTTTTCCCCGCTCCCTGACGTGCTCCTGCCTATCATGTCTGTTCAGCTTGTCATTGCTGAGTACTGCATCTCCTTTCAGCCCCTCATTTGCTTCTCTGCTGCTGAGGGTCCCGCCCGTTGCCATCTAGTTTAAATACTCCCTTGTAGCATTTATTAAATCTCCCTTGTAGATCTTGTTAAAACATGTAAGGTTCTGAGGGGGATTAATAGGGGTGATGCTGGGATGATGGTTAGTCATGTGAGGGAATCCAGAACAAGGGGTCAGATTCAAAATAAGGGATCTCCCTATTAAGTTAGAGATGAGAAAGAATTTCTTCTCTGATAGGATCATTAACCTTTGGAATGGTGTACACCAGATAGCAGTGGAGGTTAGGCCATTGAATACAAGGGAAACAAGGTTGCTGGGGGAAGGGGGGGTGGGAGGGAGCAATCAGGAAAGTAGAATTAAGTCCACAATCTTGTCGGACATTCTTTTTTCTGTAAGGTTCATTTTTATTCAAAGAAAAACATTTCAGTTTGCAAACATAAAAAATATTCAGCCCGATTCATACAAAATACGAAAGTATTCCACATCACCCAACCCCTCCCACCCCCATTCTGTTAAACAAAATGATATTTTTTCAGAATAACATCTTTACAACCATGTATGTACAACAGTTAACAATATTACAACCCTTTCATCACCCCCCAAACCCAAAATAAACAACAACCAATCCCCTATGCTCTCCCTCCCCCCCGTTGCACCTGATGGTGACCAACTCTCTGAAAAAGGAAATAAATGGCTGCTACCTCAGGTTGAACCCACCCAGCCAAACCTCTCTTGATTTTTACTTGATTTTTTTTCCCCAAGGACAAAAATTCCAACAGGTCGCCAGTCTCACTGAATGCTCAAGATTGAAGGGATTTAGTGGCCTATCCCTGCTCCTCCTTCATATGTTCTTGTGAACTTTATTGGATTCAAGATTGAGCACCATGAAGGATTGGCTGCCGGTTTGCTACAAGCCTTCTTTTTGTATCTGGCAGCGACCAATTTTACCCTCCACATGTGGTTTTCAGTTCTGTTTAAATGGTGGTAATTAAAGACTGCCACTGCTAGTACACGCATTTAGAGTGTGAGCTGAGACCTAGGGCGAAAGATGGGAGCAAGGGTTTGCAGGATTTGCAGACACGGGGAAATATTTTGAAATCAATGGGGGCAGTTTTGAAAAACAGTTGATGGGACGGCATAGCGGCGCAATGATTAGCACTGCTCCTTCACAGCGCCGAGGACCCGGGTTCGATCCTGGCCCCGGGACGCTGTCTGTGTGGAGATCTCGGGCGAAATTCTCCGGTATCGGCGCGATGTCTGCCGACCGGCGCCAAAACCGGCGCAAATCAGTCGGGCATCGCGCCGCCCCAAAGGTGCGGAATCCTCCGCATTTTGGGGGGCCGAGCCCCAACCTTGAGGGGCTAGGCCCGCGCCGGACTAATTTCCGCCCCGCCAGCTGGTGGAAAAGGCCTTTGGTGCCCCGCCAGCTGGCACGGAAATGACATCTCCGGGCGGCGCATGCGCGGGAGCGTTAGCGGCCACTCATGGCATCCCCGTGCATGCGCTGTGGAGGGAGTCTCTTCCGCCTCCGCCATGATGGAGACCGTGGCGAAGGCGGAAGGAAAAGAGTGCCCCCACAGCACAGGCCCGCCCGCGGATCGGTGGGCCCCGATCGCGGGCCAGGCCACCGTGGGGCCAGATCGCCCCGCGCCCCCCCCAGGACCCCGGAGCCCGCCCGCGCCGCCTTGTCCCGCTGGTAAGGTATGTGGTTCAATCCACGCCGGCGGGTCAGGCATTCTAGCAGCGGGACTTCGGCACATCCGGGCTGGAGAATCGCGGGGGTGGGCCACCAACCGGCGCGGCGCAATTCCCGCCCCCGCCGAATCTCCGGTGCCAGAGAATTCGGCAACCGGCGGGGGCGGGATTCACGCCAGCCCCCGGCTATTCTCCGACCCGGCGGGGGGTCGGAGAATCTCGCCCCCAGTGTCTGCGTGGATCTCACCCCCACAACCCAAAGATGTGCAGTGTAGGTGGATTGGCCACGCTAAATTGCCCCTTAACTGGAAAAAGAATTGGGCACTCTAAATTTAAAAAAAAGAAAAATTGTCAGTAGCGAATTGGTCACACATTTTGCACCATGGCCAATTTTATTTCCCCGAGACTGCTTTGTAAAAGAATATTGCGTGCGGGGTAAAATGGGCAGCGGATTTGCTGATGAGGATTTTTTCCTCAGGGATAGAGGTTAAAATGACCTCTAATGTGTTGATGGGAAGGAAACTGCTGCAGGCCATCAGGATCTGGTTAATAGGTGAACGGAAGGTGACGTGAGGTGAAAAGCAGGTCGCAAGCTCTTTATGAGCTCAAGCTGAGCTGGACCGTGGGAAGTCAGCAAATGAAAGTATCAGGGAAGTTGGACAAATGCTTTAATTTTACAATTAAATTATTAATGTTATGGGAAGACTTGAATTCATCATGGAAGGAGATTATAATAGAAGGATCCCATGATGAAAATGATTAGAAACATTTGTAAATGTGTTTTATTATTTCCTTCTAAGGATGAGGACATCGCCGTCATGCCTAGTTGTTTTAATTATGGAATGCTGGACCTTCCCCTTGAACTTCTTGTCACTAGAAGCATAACTTACGAAGTAACATTAATAGATGAAGTGAATGGGAATGGGCTAATTTGCGTTAAATGGATTTCTGAGTAGGCAAATATGGGGCGTCATTCTCCGATCCCCCGCCGGGTCGGAGAATGGCCGTTGGCCGCCGTGAATCCCGCCCCCGCCGAAGTCTCCGCTCCCGGAGATTGGGTGGGGGCGGGAATCCGGCTGCGCCGGTTGGCGGGACCCCCTACTGGATTCTCCAGCCCGGATGGGCCGAAGTCCCGCCCAGGAATTGCCTGTCCCGCCGACGTAAATCAAACCTGGTATTTACCGGCGGGACCAGGCGGCGTGGGCGGGCTCCGGGGTCCTGGGGGGGGGGCGCGGGGCGATCTGACCCCGGGGGGTGCCCCCACGGTGGCCTGGCCCGCGATCGGGGCCCACTGATCCGCGGGCGGGCCTGTGCCGCGGGGGCACTCTTTCCCTTCCGCCTCCGCCACGGCCTCCACCATGGCGGAGGCGGAAGAGACTCTCCCCACTGCGCATGGGCGGGAAACTGACAGTGGCCGCTGACGCTCCAGCGCATGCGCTGGGAAACTGACAGCGGCCGCGGACCCTCCCGCGCATGCGCCGCATTTCCGCGCCAGCTGGCGGGGAAACAAACGCCATTTCCGCCAGCTGGCGGGGCGGAAATCCCTCCGGCGTCGGCCTAGCCCCTCAATGTTGGGGCTAGGCCACCAAAGATGCGGAGCCTTCCGCACCTTTGGGCCGGCGCGATGCCCGTCTGATTGGCGCCGGCTTTGGCACCAGTCGGCGGGCATCCCGCCGTTGGGGGAGAATTTCGCCCATGATGTCATCCACTTTGGACCTGAAAAGTATAGATCAGAGTACTTTCTAAATGATGAAAAGCTGGAAGCAGTGGAGGCCGAAAGATACTTAACGGATTGGATCATTAAAATGTCACGTAGAAGTGCAAAAGGTAATCAAAAAGGCTAATGGGATGCTGGAAATGGGGTTAGAAGCCATGCTTCGGCTGTACAAAGTTCTGATCAGACCATGCCTGAAATGCTGAGTGGAATAATCCCCGAAATACACAGAGTGCTGGCTCAAGTGAGAAAACCGTTGTGCAGTTTACAGGCTTCATAGTTGTCTTTCCTCATTGTACTGAACAATGCTCTGTGCATTTTAAAAGGGATAAATTCACACCATCAGCTGGAGGGACAGGTCCGAAAGAGTCTCCCCCATCCCACCCCCTTACAGGCATGGGGGCTGTCCCCTCTCCTTCCGGTGCAGACATCCGGGCTCTCCCCTATTCGCCCCTCACAGGCACCTGGGCTTTCACCCCCCCCCCCCCCCCACACACACACATAAGGGGAACCCCTGCCAATGTGGCTCCCCAAAATGTCCACCCTGGAAGTGTCAGGTTTGTGCAGTATAGAGTTAACAGAATGATACTTGGACTCCAAGGGTTAAAGTATGAGAAGAGATTACACAGACTGGGATTGTATGCAATGTCCCCCACCCATCTATTTTCTTTTTGGATTCTCTGTAGCATTGTGTTCTGTATGCTTCACCCAATGTTTATGTATTTACATTGTGTATTTATCGTATGTCCTATGTTTTCACGTAGGAAGCGATCTGCCTGGACTGCGTGCTGAAAAGTACTTTTCACTGTACCTCTGTACACGTGACAACAAATCTAAATCTAGCCTAGTCATCTTAAGTGCATGGGACCTTTACTTTTTTGCATGGCTGCGTACGCACGGTTACTTAAAGCAGTGTTCTTCAAACATTTTTACCAACCGGCCAACCTTCGTGACCCAACCCGGCTGACCTTCGCAACCCATCATTTTCTCTTACCTTGTTTGCTGCTGACAAAAATGGAGGAAATGGTTTTGGGTCCCCACCGAACTTGTGTAAAGAAAAAAGTGAAAAAATTAAAAATTAAATGAATAAAATAAAATGAATAAACCCCCCCCCCACCGAACTTGTAAAACAAAAAGCTGTGATCGTTTAAAAAAAAATGCGGCCGCACTGCGCATGCGCGCCGATGATCTGGCACACATGCGCAGTGCAGCCGCATATCTTTACATGTTCGCGGCCATTTTGAAGGCCGCTTGCAGCCGACATTATTAACAGCCGGCTGTTGCGCGCAGGTTTGCGCGATCGGGAGCGCTGCGACGGACGGCTCCGCGACCCTCCCGACACCCGCCCGTGACCCACCCGCGGGTCGCGCCCGACTTAAAGGGACGATTTCTGAAATGCTTCTGCAGGATCTTCTGGATTAGAGAGAGCGTGGTTGTATTCCCCGGAATTTAGAAGGTGATCGGGTGTTTCGGTTTTCAAGATATTAAGAGGAACAGCCAGGTTGATAGAGAGAAACTGTTTCCGCTGATTTGGAAGTCTACAAAGTTAGACTTGTTCGAGGTTTTTAATACTTTCTGCAAATTGCTATTGATGCTCAGTTAATCGTTCATTTTAAATCTGAGATTGCTGGATTTCTGTTAACCAAAGGTATTAAGGGATATGGGACAAAGGCATTTATATGGATTTAGATGACAGATTAACCATGATCTCATTGAAAGGCAGAGCAGGCTCGAGGGGCTGACTACTGATCCTATGTTACTATATTTTCCAAAGCACTGCAGTGTTCTGTGTGGCCATTTGATGTAACCGCGTGCCATTTCAGAGGGCAGTGGAAGGTCAACTTTGGGACTGAGTCACCTAAAGAACATTAGTGCATCAATTGGGTTTATACAACAATCCAATAACCCCATGTCTTCTTTCCTTTTCAGATTTGTTATTCAAATTCTCAATTAAAACCGTGGACTGTTTATGAAAAGTTAAAATCACGGATTTTAATTTGGTTGTACTTCAGTGTAATCATTTACAATCTGCACTGGCTGTCACACAACATGACAATCATTTCTAGCTGAAAAGCACTAAAAGCATAAATTTGACAAGCAGAACTGATGGTGCACTTTAATTGCCCAATCCCTCCCCATATTTATAGCTTCCCGTCAAGGCAGCACAAATCCTATCAATAGGAGCCCTGCACACAGACTAAACAAAAAGGTAAGATTTCTAAAATAACAAGGACAAGTAGGTATTATGAAAGCAGGTACGATTCTTTGAATGAAATTGAGTATGTAGGATCAGTGGTGTACTTTCAATATTAAAAAGGACCAGCCCATGTGAAGACAAAATTCTGAATCAATTAACTAAGAATTTGTGGAATAAATAAGCTGCCGCGCTGAACATGAAACCTGTTGACTCTTGCAAATGGCTATCTGTTGTAGGAGGTTGTGAATGCCAGAGATTTAAAATAAGACCCAGATAACATTAGGTAAGCAAAGGATAAATAGATCGAGAATTAAGATTGTCCACACTGGACAGAAGAGGTTTGTTTGACTCTTCCTGTTCCACAGATTTTCTTTTGATATATGTTTTCCTTCACTTAGAATGTTGCTTTATACTAATACAAAAAATATTCTAATGAGGAAAACACTACGGCCTGAATTTGCACAAAGACAGAGAGGATCCCTGACTTATCCAAAACTATATCAGAGGCTTGATTCCAAAAGCCCCACCTCAGAACCAGGCACTCACCATTTCACCCGAGGGGGAACAGGGGCGAATTGTACTTTGCACATCTGCAGTTCATGGGGGCAGCTGCAACATGTAAAAGGAACAGCTCTTTGCAAATGTTGGCCGAAGAAAAGAAAATAATATTGGTATGAGAGAGTTAATTTGGCTGAGAAGAGCTTTATTTTCAGCTGAAAAGGAAAGGGATCCATTCGTTGATAGGGTCTGGATGGAGAAGTAGTAGCATTCTCTCAGGATCATCAGTGTTCAATCTTCCCGAAATTGCTGGAAGGCAGAAGAACTTTCACTCAGAAAGTCTCGAGCTAACTTTCTTTTAAGGTATTTTCCCACAGAATCATCTGCCACAGCAAAGTGTTAGTTTCTCATCAACATGCGCATCCCCTGGGTCTTGTTAAAGATCATCAGCTCCAGAAGATCTTGGTGTCACTGCCCGAAGTGTTCAACCAGTTCACGTTCCTCACATGCAATCCATGAATCCAAAGCAAGCGAAGCGTAGTTCTTCCCAATGTCCAATTATAACTGTAGTGTTTAAGGTATAAATATGTTTTTTTCTATTTAAGGGGCAATTTAGCGTGGTCAATCCACCTACTATGCACATCTTTGGGTTGTGAGGGTGAGACCCATGCAGGCACGGGGAGAATGTGCAAAACTCCATGCGGACAGTGATCCAGGGCAGGGATGGAACCTGGGACCTCGACGCCATGAGGCAGCAGTGCTAACCACTGCACCACCGTGCCACCCCTTTAGTTATAAACAACATGCTAGAAACTCCGCCTCTGCTACTGTCCATTATTATCCCATAGACAAATGAGAAAGCACTTTGGTCAGAAAATAAATGTAATATTTTGAGTTACATTCTTTCTGACATCGACACAGTTACATTGCTGCCACGTGTGACATTCTTTTCAAGGATTAACTCTTAAACAGATACATTTGGAATTGTGAAACTATCTGAATTGTGTGTGAATGTGTTTTACTCAATTAATTGATGCTTGTCCAGATTGTGATGGAACTTTTAGCACAGTGCTAAATCGCTGGCTTTGAAAGCAGACCAAGGCAGGCCAGCAGCACGGTTCAATTCCCGTACCAGCGTCCCCGAACAGGATCCGGAATGTGACAACTAGGGGCTTTTCACGGTAACTTCATTTGAACTTGTGACAATAAGCGATTTTCATTTCATTTCATTTCAACTTTTTCACTGCGGCATTTACATTGCCAGACTGCGACCAACTACAGCTGCTGTGCCGGCAAGATAAGGGGCGATATTCTCCGAACCCCCGCCGGGTCGGAGAATCGCCGGGGGCTGGCGTGAATCCCGCCCTCGCCGGTTGCCGAATTCTCCAGCACCGGATATTCGGCGGGGGCGGGAATCGAAGAGCGCCGGTTGGCGGGCCCCCGCCCGTGATTCTCCGGCCCGGATGGGCCGAAGTCCTGCTGCTAGTATGCCTGTCCCGCCGGCGTAGATTAAACCACCTCTCTTACCGGCGGGACAAGGCGGCGCGGGCGGGCTCCGCGTCCTGGGGGGGGCGAGGACGATCTGGCCCCGGGGGGTGTCCCCACGGTGGCCTGGCCCGCGATCGGGGCCCACCGATCCGCGGGCGGGCCTGTGCCGTGGGGGCACTCCTTTCCTTCCGCCTTCGCCACGGTCTCCACCATGGCGGACGCGGAAGAGACTCCCTCCACAGTGCATGCGCGGGGATGCCGTGAGCGTCCGCTAACGCTCCCGCGCATGCGCCGCCCGGAGATGTCAATTCCGCGCCAGCTGGCGGGGCACCAAAGGCCTTTTCCGCCAGCTGGCGGGGCGGAAATTAGTCCGGCGGGGGCCTAGCCCCTTAAGGTTGGGGCTCGGCCCCCAAGATGCAGAGGATTCCGCACCTTTGGGGCGGCGCGATGCCCGACTGATTTGCGCCATTTTGGGCGCCGGTCGGCGGACATCGCGCCAATACCAGAGAATTTCGCCCCAGGTTTTCATCGTTGGAGTCCCACCAAAAGAGGAAAATGCCTCTAGTGGTAGCTTGCCTTCTGGTCCTGCATAAATTGGGCGCAAGCTCCCAGCACAATTTTGCATTTACAAATAGGCAAAAAATTTTTTTTTAATAATCTTTATTGTCACATGTAGGCATACATTAACATTGCAATGAAGTTACTGTGAAAAGCCCCGAATCGCCACATTCCGGTGCCTGTTCGGGTAGACGGGGAGAATTCAGAATGTCCAAATTGCCTAACAGCAAGTCTTTCTGGACTTGTGGGAGGAAACCGCAGCACCCGGGGGAAATCCACACAGACACGGGGAGAATGTGCAGACTCCACACAGACAGTGACCCAAGCTGGGAATCGGACCTGGGACACTGGAGCTGTGAAACAACAGTGCTACCCACTGTGCTACCGTGCTGCCCATGGTTATTTCAAATTGCTCTGCATGGTAGGCATCCACGTTTAGTGTGTTTGCATAAAAAGGCACAATTTTATTCTTTCACTATGCTGTTCCAAAATGTACATTAACAGATTGATTTAGGAGTTTGTGAGGAATCTAAAGCAGCAAAATGTTTAATAGCAGGTTATGCCTCAGTCAGTTAGCTTGTTTTCTAATTTTCTAGCCTCAGGCTAATACATTCCTGTCTCTTTTACAACTCCTTATTTTCTGCTGAGTGTGAATTTAGCTGTTTTTTCTCAGCTGATTGCTTTGTCAGTTGTTTGCGCTACAGCTTTTGGAACTCAGCAGCAGGCCTCAGCAGCAGGCTGACAGGACAGAGCCTCTTAACTGAGATCCATTTTTCTTGTGTCTGGCGTCAGAAAGCCATGGTTTCACTGCACTTCATTCGAGTGCCTTTTGCAGAAGTCGCTGTTGTTTGCTTTTCTTCTGTTTTTCATTGAGCCCAACAGGGGGTAATCACTCCTGGTTGCTAACCAGTTTGTCCCACGTAGAAGGTGCACGCGCACGGTCATTCGGTAAGAAAAGGGTCAGGCTCGGCTGCCGTGCTCTCCCATGTTTGACTCGCTTGTTGACACTGCCTACACTGGTTCGTGCACGAAGAAAACCCACTTAAACAAAGTACCAAAGGGCTGCTGCCGTTATTGCAAGAAACATTGCAAACTGGATTTGAGGACCGGGGGACGTGAAGGATTGGTGGGTGGGAAACGTCCCACAATCGGATCACATGGAATTTTTTAAATCCCGTTTCTTCCTCTCCCCTACTCCATATAATCATTAACTTTGTATTTCATGAAATAACTTCACCAATTAGTGATCTTGATTGAGAACTTGACTCCTCCAGTTGCCTTGCAGAACATATTAGTGCGCTTGCCACCCGAATTTTATGGGCTGCTGGAGAAATGTTGTAATAAAGCAAGCTGAAATAGATTGAAAATGTTCCAGCTAGTTTAGAAATCCATAACCAGACAGTTATTATATTCACAGTCCTGACGACACAGAACTAAAACCTTTTTATGAAGGATAATCAAAGCTTTTATTGGTCACATTACTGCAGCCTTCATTTAATCTGCACTGTTCTAAAGTTCCATTTATGTTCTCAATGTAAAGTAAGAATTCTAATGTATCCTCTATAGAAAGTACAACAGTGGAGCCATTTATTTCCTGAATTTCTGTTTCTTTGGATTTATTTTGTAAATTAATGTATTTCATTTCCATTAACAAAGCCACACAAATGTTTGGTGTGTGGCCCTTGGAAAAATAGCTGTGATGCATGCACTTCCCATTATCCAGCACTGACATCCTTCACTTTAATAACATTTATCATTTGTCTTTAAAACAGTAAAAATGCTGTCTCAATTTTAACCAAAAATCATAGGTGACTTCCTCTCATTAGATGAGATTTTTCTTGTAAAAAGAGAGCTGGCTATTGAGGCACTGATCATTATTGGCTAAAATACCATGGAGAAAGGAAAATAAAATACATTGTTACACTTAGGACAAAAATAAATAATTCTGTATCATAATTAATGTTTGCATAGATTTAATGTGTTGGTCTAAAAAAACCGAACTGAATTGATAAATAACCATTAAGTTACAAATATTTTCTGTTCCAATCTGACTGAAAACCGCCACTGCTGAATGGTGATAGACCTGTTTGAATACGGACCACTGCTGAATGGTGATAGACCTGTTTGAATACGGGTTGATAGGATAAATATTTCATTTTTTATGGCTGGCAGTCAGTTTGGCTTTCTCAAACCAGTTTATAATGGGCTGGTTTGGTCAATTTTCTTTTTTCCGATTGCATCTCTATGAATCATCTTGGGATGCTCTTCTATGTTAAAGGCACTGGGCTGGATTCTCCGATCGGCGATGGCAAAATTGCGTTCAGCGATCGGCCGAAGAATCAGAGTTCCCGACCAAATCGGGAGCAGCGCCTTGCTCCCGTACCTCCGCCACTGTGTTCAATACCGCCGCCCTCACCGGGGCAATCGCCTCCTCCACCAGCACTTTCAATACAACCCCCAGCTCCTTCCTCATCGCCTCCATGTGTTTTGTGAACTGCCTTTTGAGTTCCGCGGCCATCACCGTAGTCATTTCTTCAGCCGTGGGCAATACGGCCTCCCCTGGTGCCCCAGCCTCCACTTTCCTTGCCGTCCCCGCGGTGACCTTTGCACTCCCCGACGGACTTTCAGCTGTTTTTTTCACGACAGCATGCATTAATATAGCACCTTTAGTATAGTAAAGTATCCCAGGATGCTTCATAGGAGTGTTATCAAACAACATTTCCAAGTGTAAATGTTCTTGTTCGATTACGTTTAACAGTTTTCGAAAAACAAAATTTTCAAAGACTTTAGAAATATTATTGTGCAGGGTAATTTAAATAAAATAATCCTGCTTACCTCCCCAGTACAACTATAAAGCTAAACATGGAAGATGTTGTAAATCTGAAACAGAGGCCATAAACAAAGTCTGTTACAATAAGGAGGTGGCGTAGGTTCAGGATGGAGGGTGTAGACCCTTTATCAGAACTGAGCATTAAAAGGGAAGACAGCTAGTTTGGTGGGGAGAGTGAAAGCTGATCTGGCAAGGTGGGATGGTCTCCCCCTGTCACTGGCGGGTCTGGTACAGGCGATTAAAATGAACGTGTTGCCACAATTTCTGTTTATTTTTCAATGCCTGCCGATTTTCCTGCCAAAGGCTTTTTTCAGAGAGATTGAGGGAAGGATTACTTCGTTCATATGGGGAGGGAAGGTGGCTAGAGTTAGAAAGGTGCTACTACAGAGGGGAAGGCAGGCAGTGGGTTTGGGTCTTCTGAACCTGATGTATTACTACTGGGCGGCGAATGTGGAGAAGGTGCGGAGCTGGGTAAGAGGGGTTGATTCCCAGTGGGTCAGAATGGAGGAGAGTTTGTGCAGGGGGTCGGGATTGAAAGCACTGGCAACAGCGCCGCTCCCGATAGCCCCAGGGAAGTACTCAGGGAGTCCGGTAATAATAGCTTCATTGCGAATTTGGAGGCAGTTTTGCCAACACTTCGGGTTCGTGGCAGGGTCAAGGGAAATGCTGATTTGGGGGAACCACAGATTTGAGCCAGGGAGGTGGGATGGAAATTTTCAGAAATGGGTGGAGAAGGGGATTAAGACACTGAATAATTTGTTTCTTAGGGGTCGGTTTGCAGGATTGAAGGAGCTGGAAGCGAAGTATGGGCTGGAGCAGGGGGAAATGTTTAGATACATGCAGGTTCGAGATTTTGCCAGAAAGGAGATCCAGAACTTCCCGGAGGAGCCGGCCTCCACATTGCTGGAGGAGGTGCTGACGGCAGGGGGACTGGAGAAGGGGGTAATGTCAGCGGTCTACGGAGCTATTTTGGAGGAGGAGAAGGCACCGCTGGAAGGGATCAAAGTAAATTGTAGTAAGAGTTGGGAATTGTAGTAAGAGGTGCTCCGGAGATGGAATGCCTCCACCTCATGCGCGAGGTTGGGGCTGATACAGCTGAAGGTGCTACACAGAGCACACCTCACGAGGGCGAGAATGAGCTGATTCTTTGAAGGGGGGGGGCGGGGCGCTAACCACATTCATATGTTTTGGTCCTGTCCAAAGCTAGAGGATTACTGGAAGGATGTTTTTAGGATAATTTCTAAAGTGGTGCACGTGAAACTGGAAAACTGGACCCGGGGCCCCGGGAGGCCATATTCAGGGTGTCGGACTAGCCAGGGTTGGAAACGGGTGCGGAGGCAGATGTTGTAGCCTTCGCCTCGTTGATCGCCCGAAGGCGGATCCTGTGGGGATGGAGAGCAGCCTCTCCACCCTGTGCCCTGGCGTGGCGGCGGGATCTGTTTGAATTCTTGACTCTTGAGAAGGTTAAGTTTGAACTGAGGGGAAGGATGGAGGGGTTCTACAATTCATGGGGATTATTCATCATGCACTTTCAAGAACTGGATAACATTGAACATTAGTTGGGGGGGTGAGAGGGTTGGGGAGGAGGGTGGTGGTGGGTGTTAATGGTGGCCATGGGTGATTCCTGATTCCTTTTTGTCAGTTGTTTATGTGAACATGCGGGCTAATGTTTTGGGTTTGGTGGAAGGATGGGATCGTTGTTATTGATATGGGGATTGACATATTTGTTACTGATTATTGTTTATTACTGATTATTATTTATTGTTGGTGGGTGTAAATTTGGTAGAAAATGCGAAAAAGGAGGAGAATCAATAAATATTTTTTTTAAAAGGGAAGACTTTTGTAGTAGGATGGAAGAGTAAAGCTAAGTGATGAAGGGGGGAGAGGCTCAGGGGAAAAGGCACAACTGATACTACAGCCACTGACAGGAAGTTAATGAGTTGAATGACCTATAAACTGTTTAGTGAAGGAACAGCAACCCGTTAAATAGTATAAAAGGTTATAGGAACATAGGAGCAGAAGTAGGCATTTCAGCCCTCTGAGCCTGCCCCACCATTCAATCAGATTCTCAGAGAGGCAGTAGAAAGACTTGAGAAAAATACATATGAAAGTGGTGCAGTGGTTAGGAGAAACCTGTGCAAAGAAAAGTCAAGAAAATTGGAAGAATTAAGGCAAAAGCATGTCTTAATTTCAGAATTAGATGAAAAACCAGTGTGACTTTAACTCCTTAAAAAACTTGCTGTAGGGACAGGAACACAGGAAGATAAGAAAAATGAATGGACTAATTCCTCTAATGTTTGGGACTTGTGCAGTACAAGGCTGTTCCGGTGCTTGTTCAGGGAGGCCGGTACAGGAATTGAACCCGCGCTGCTGGCCTTGTTCTGCATTTCAAGCCAGCTGTTTAGCTCACTGTGCTAAACCAGCCCCTCTAAGAAGTAGGAGATTTGGAGGGGAATGAAGGAGAGAGTTTTTCACCCAGGGGGCAAAGGGGATCTGGGATTTGTGGTTGGGGAAGAATCCACATACTTTTCAGTAAGTACTTGGAAAGTCTCTTGAGGTTCCATATCCTACTAAACTACAGATCTGTAGCCAGAAAGTGGGATTAGGATGGATAGCTCCAGGATGGCCAGCACTAACAAAATGGGCCGAATGGCCTCCTTCCATCTTATTAATGCGTGCCATAAGCTACTGGTGAATCTATTGCTATTTGCCTGCATAGTTACCATGAACTTATGTTCCTTTCTTTTGTTGGCGAGTATGAGGGACAAGCTATTGTCATAACTTGTAGCTCTCTTATTCGCTGCTATTTCATTTTTCACTTGATTTGTGGCTTTGTTTAATTCTGCAGTCCTTTGTTTCAATTTTATTTATGTTGGGACGTGGAGAGTTACTTGGACACTGCTCCAGGAGGTAGTCACACACCTGAGGTTATGTAGAACTTTAGATTGGTCAATGGTCAGGAACTAGAGGGTGTGAGTGTGAGTCAGACAGGTATGGGGATCCAACATGTAGTGATGGAGGAACTTTGGCCCTTGGCTTTAACCAATGGGATTCTTGCAACATGTATGGATGAGGAGCAGAACTGCAGAATAAATTGGCAAACTGACCATAACATCATAGTGCAGGAAGCTGTTCAAGTTGGGGAATGGTAATGTGATAGCGAGAGGGGATGTGAGAGTTACGGGGAACGGATACTGTTCTCTGCATCTGTGACCAAGAGTTCCCAGGGTTGTATTGCTTGCCTGGTGCCAGGGTTAAATGCATCCTTTTGTGGCTGGAGTGCGGGGAAAGGAGTCCTGTTGTGCTGCCTCACGCAAGAATTATTAGTATAGGTAGAACAAAGAACCATTTTCTACTGAGTTTGATGACTTTCGGTCAAAATTGAAACACAGAAAATCAAGTGGAATCATCTCATGGATTGTTACCTGAGCCACATGATTGGCACAGGATCAAGCAGATTAGAGAATTACACATGTGGCATAAGGAGTGGTGCGGGAAGAAGGGCTTTTGATTCTTCGTGCAACCTGAAGCTGGAGAAAGTGGGTGTTTTTCCATTGGGATGGGTTCCAGTTAAACACGGCTGAGTTCAGTGCCCTAACGAATTCTATAACTAGGTCTGTGGGTAAGGCTTTCAACTAAATCCACCGCACCTCAGTATGGGACACAATTAATTTTTCCTGCTATATCATCTCTACATCATTATTGAGTGAGTACAGAGAGTTCCTAAAAGAGGACATGTTACTTCTAAAACTGACGACAGTTGTTCTGCATTTTGTAAACTGTGGTATTATAGGTATTATGGTACCTGATAGGCTAAAGCACCATTGGTGGAAACTGCATGCTTTCTATTGGTTAGAATGTATGATAGCTCCGCCCTGCTAGGCAGGATATAAGAACCCGTGCCGCCCCAGCAGCCTTCATTCTGTACCTGAGCTGCTGGGCAAACATCTAGCTTATTAAAGCCTTCAGTTGGACTACAACCTCGCTTTAGTGGTCATTGATCGTGCATCAAAAACTACTACTTGAATATTGTCCACACTATTATAATCATCATAACACTTGTAGCAACCTAACCACAGAGATTCTTTGTTTGCGTACAGATGTTAGCATTGTCATTGTTTGAAAAGAAAACACTTTCACAGCATTGCTTCGCGGCTGCCTGAACCTAAGTGTATTGTGAACAGGACAAATCAGCATGTTTAGGAACAAATAGTTCTACAAATTACTTGACCATTTGAGGGAGCTGGAAGCGAAGTATGGGCTAGAGCAGGGAGAAGTGTTTAGGTACATGCAGGTTCGGGATTTTGCGAGGAAGGAGATACAGAGCTTCCCAGAGGAACCGGTGTCCACATTGCTGGAGGAGGTGTTGACGACAAGGGGACTGGAGAAGGGGGCAGTGTCAGCGGTGTACGGAGCTATTTTGGAAGAGGATAAGGCACCACTGGAAGGGATCAAAGCAAAGTGGGAGGAAGAGCTGGGAGAGGTTATAGAGGAGGGGGTCTGGTGTGAGGTGCTCCGGTCGGAGTGAATGCCTCCAGCTCATGTGCGAGGTTGGGGTTGATAGAGCTGAAGGTGGTATATAGAGCGCACCTCGCGAGGATGAGCCGATTTTTTGAAGAAGTAGAGGATGTGTGTGAGCGTTGCAGGGGGGGGGGGGGGGCGCTAATCACGTTCATATGTTTTGGTCCTGTCCAAAGCTAGGGGCGTACTGGAAGGAGGTGTTTAGGGTAATTTCCAAGGTGGTGCGTGTGAAACTGGACCCGCGTCCCCAGGAGGCCAAATTCGGGGTGTCGGACCAGCCAGGGTTGGAAACGGGAGATATCATAGCCTTCGCCTCGTTGATCGCCCGAAGGCGGATCCTGCTGGGATGGAGAGCAGCCTCTCCACCCAGTGCCCTGGCATTGCGGGGGGACCTGTTGGAATACTTGACCCTTGAGAAGGTTAAGTTCGAACTGAAGGGAAGCTCGGAGGGGTTCTACAAGTCATGGGCACTATTTATTATGCACTTTCAAGAATTGGATAACATCGAACATTAGTTGGGGGTGGGGGGGGGGTGAGGGAGGGGGGCTGTTTAGATTAAGGGTGACTCTGGGTAATCCCTGATTCCTTTTTTTCATTTGTTTATGTAAACATGTGGGCTGATGTTTGGGGGTTGGTGGGCGGATGGGATCGTTGTTATTATGGGGATTGACATATCTTGCTGATTAATGTTTATTGTTGATGGGTGTAAATGTGGGAGAAAATGTGAAAGAATTATTTGATCATGCCAGTCTGCAGTTGAAATGAAAAGTAAACAACATTAACCTGTTTCAGGTTAATGGGCAGCAGGTCCTGGGATATATTTGAACACCGACCTTTGGTTATCGTGGTTAAGTTGAAGGAAAGTCAGAGACAGACATTTAATTGCAGCTGCATTTTGTGGAGTGCAAGCTGTTCTGGCATCAATTGCAATTCCCAGCTGATCATAAATAACACATTGGTAGGGGGTTTAAGAGAATGTACATTTTTATCAACTGTAAAACGTATTTCCATCGAAAGGCAAGAGGAAGAACAGAGATTGGTATTATCATCCGGCCAGCAATCCATTAACTTTAAATTGTGCACTTCCATGCATATGCTAACTACTGAGAATAAAAACCAGTGAGCACCGGTTAGTTATCTGGAAAAGCCACAGCTCTGGTTTTGCATGTTTATGGCAGAGAGGATGGTACAGCCATAATCCTTCATTTGGCAGGTTGCTGAATTGACCACATTTAGTGTGGTAAGGGAAAAAGGCCAGGGTGGTTTTCAATATGGAGGAAATCAGTAAGGTGAGATAGCCAGTAGGTGGGTTAGCCAGCAAGTGGGTTAGCCAGTAGGAGGGTTAGTCAGTAGGTGAGTTAGCCAGCTGGTGAGTTAGCCAACAGGTGGGTCAGTCAGTAGGTGGGGTAGCCAGTAGGTGGGTTAGCCAGTAGGTGAGTTCGCCAGTAGGTGGGTTACTCAGTAGGTGGGTTACTCAGTAGGTGGGTCAGCCAGTAGGCGGGTTAGTCAGTAGGTGAATTAGCCAGTAGGTGAGTTAGCCAGTAGGTGGGTCAGTCAGTAGGTGAGTTAACCAGTAGGTGAGTTAACCAGTAGGTGGGTTAGCCAGTAGGAGGGTTAGTCAGTAGGTGAGTTAGCCAGTTGGTAAGTTAGCCAACAGGTGGGTCAGTCAGTAGGTGGGTCAGTCAGTAGGTGAGTTAGCCAGTAGGCGGGTCTGTCAGGGTGGGTCACTAGTAGGTGAGTTAGCCAGTAGGTGGGTTAGCCAGTAGGTGGGTCAGTCAGTTGGTGGTTCAGTCAGTAGGTGAGTTAGTCAGTAGGCGGGTTAGTCAGTAGGCGGGTTAGTCAGTAGGTGAGTTAGCCAGCTGGTGAGTTAGCCAACAGGTGGGTCAGTCAGTAGGTGGGTTAGCCAGTAGGAGGGTTAGTCAGTAGGTGAGTTAGCCAGCTGGTGAGTTAGCCAGAAGGTGGGTCAGTCAGTAGGTGGGTCAGTCAGTAGGTGAGTTAGCCAGTAGGAGGGTTAGTCAGTAGGTGAGTTAGCCAGCTGGTGAGTTAGCCAGAAGGTGGGTCAGTCAGTAGGTGGGTCAGTCAGTAGGTGAGTTAGCCAGTAGGAGGGTTAGTCAGTAGGTGAGTTAGCCAGCTGGTGAGTTAGCCAGAAGGTGGGTCAGTCAGTAGGTGGGTCAGTCAGTAGGTGAGTTAGCCAGTAGGAGGGTTAGTCAGTAGGTGAGTTGGCCAGCTGGTGAGTTAGCCAACAGGTGGGTCAGTCAGTAGGTGGGTTAGCCAGTAGGTGGGTTAGCCAGTAGGTGGGTCAGTCAGTATGTGGGTCAGTCAGTAGGTGGGTTAGCCAACAGGTGGGTTAGCCAGTTGGTGGGTTAGCCAGTAGGTGGGTTAGCCAGTTGGTGGGTTAGCCAGTAGGTGGGTCAGTCAGTAGGTGCGTCAGTCAGTAGGTGGGTTAGCCAGCAGGTGGGTTAGCCAGCAGGTGGGTTAGCCAGTTGGTGGGTTAGCCAGTAGGTGGGTCAGTCAGTAGGTGGGTTAGTCAGTAGGTGGGTTAGCCAGTTGGTGGGTTGGCCAGTTGCTGGGTCAGTCAGTAGGTGGGTTAGTCAGTATGTGGGTCAGTCAGTAGGTGGGTTAGCCAACAGGTGGGTTAGCCAGTTGGTGGGTTAGCCAGTAGGTGGGTTAGCCAGTTGGTGGGTTAGCCAGTAGGTGGGTCAGTCAGTATGTGGGTCAGTCAGTAGGTGGGTTAGCCAACAGGTGGGTTAGCCAGTTGGTGGGTTAGCCAGTAGGTGGGTTAGCCAGTTGGTGGGTTAGCCAGTAGGTGGGTCAGTCAGTAGGTGCGTCAGTCAGTAGGTGGGTTAGCCAGCAGGTGGGTTAGCCAGCAGGTGGGTTAGCCAGTTGGTGGGTTAGCCAGTAGGTGGGTCAGTCAGTAGGTGGGTTAGTCAGTAGGTGGGTTAGCCAGTTGGTGGGTTGGCCAGTAGGTGGGTCAGTCAGTAGGTGGGTTAGCCAGCAGGTGGGTTAGCCAGTAGGTGGGTCAGTCAGTAGGTGAGTTAGCCAGTAGGCGGGTCGGTCAGGGTGGGTCACTAGTAGGTGAGTTAGCCAGTAGGTGGGTTAGCCAGTAGGTGGGTCAGTCAGTAGGTGGGTTAGCCAGCAGGTGGGTTAGCCAGCAGGTGGGTTAGCCAGTTGGTGAGTTAGCCAGTTGGTGGGTTAGCCAGCAGGTGGGTTAGCCAGTTGGTGAGTTAGCCAGTTGGTGGGTTACTCAGTAGGTGAGTTAGCCAGTAGATGGGTTACTCAGTAGGTGAGTTAGTCAATCGGTTGGTCAGTCAGTAAGTGGGTTAGTCAGTAGGTGTGTTAGCCAGTAGGTGAGTTAGACAGCAAGTGGGTTAGCCAGTAGGGGGGTTACTCAGTAGGTGGGTTAGTCAGTCGGTCGGTCAGTCAGTAGGTGCGTCAGTCAGTAGGTGGGTTAGCACGTAGATGGGTTACTCAGTAGGTGGATTACTCAGTAGGTGGGTTACTCAGTAGATGAGTTAGTCAGTCGGTCGGGTCAGTTAGCAGGTGGGTTAGTCAGCAGGTAGGTTAGCCAGTTGGTGGGTTATTCAGTAGGTGAGTTAGCCAGTAGATGGGTTACTCAGTAGGTGAGTTAGCCAGTAGGTGGGTTACTCAGTAGGTGGATTACTCAGTAGGTGAGTTAGCCAGTCGGTCAGTCAGTCAGCAGGTGGGTTAGTCAGCAGGTGAGTTAGGCAGTAGGTGGGTTAGTCAGCAGGTGAGTTAGCCAGTAGGTGGGTTAGCCAGTAGGTGGGTTACTCAGTAGATGGGTTACTCAGTAGGTGGGTTAGACAGTAGGTGGGTTACTCAGTAGGTGGTTTAGCCAGTAGGTGGGTTAGCCAGTAGCTGGTTAGTCAGTAGGTGTGTTAGCCAGTAGGTGGGTTACTCAGTAGGTGAGTTAGCCAGTAGATGGGTTACTCAGTAGGTGGGTTAGTCAGTCGGTCAGTCAGTCAGCAGGTGGGTTAGTCAGCAGGTGAGTTAGGCAGTAGGTGGGTTATCCAGTAGTTGGGTTAGCCAGTAGGTGGGTTAGCCAGTAGGTGGGTTACTCAGTAGGTGAGTTAGTCAATCGGTTGGTCAGTCAGTAAGTGGGTTAGTCAGTAGGTGGATTACTCAATAGGTGGATTACTCAGTAGGTGGATTAGCCAGTAGGTGAGTTAGCCAGTAGGTGAGTTAGCCAGTAGGTGGGTTAGCCAGTAGATGGGTTACTCAGTAGGTGAGTTAGTCAATCGGTTGGTCAGTCAGTAAGTGGGTTAGTCAGTAGGTGTGTTAGCCAGTAGGTGGATTACTCAGTAGGTGGATTACTCAGTAGGTGGATTAGCCAGTAGGTGAGTTAGCCAGTAGGTGAGTTAGCCAGTAGGTGTGTTAGTCAGTAGGTGAGTTAACCAGTAGGTGAGTTAGCCAGTAGGTGAGTTAGCCAGTAGGTGTGTTAGTCAGTAGGTGAGTTAGCCAGTAGGTGTGTTAGTCAGTAGGTGGGTTAGTCAGTAGGTGGTTAGTCAGTAGGTGGGTTAGCCAGTAGGTGGGTTACTCAGTAGGTGAGTTAGTCAGTAGGTGGGTTAGTCAGTAGGTGGATTACTCAGTAGGTGGATTAGCCAGTAGGTGAGTTAGCCAGTAGGTGAGTTAGCCAGTAGATGGGTTACTCAGTAGGTGGGTTAGTCAGTAGGTGGATTACTCAGTAGGTGAGTTAGCCAGTAGGTGAGTTAGCCAGTAGATGGGTTACTCAGTAGATGGGTTACTCAGTAGGTGGGTTACTCAGTAGGTGCGTTAGCCAGTAGGTGGGTTACTCAGTAGGTGAGTTAGTCAGTCGGTCGGTCAGTCAGCAGGTGGGTTAGTCAGCAGGTGAGTTAGCCTGTAGGTGGGTTAGCCAGTAGGTGGGTCAGTCAGTAGGTGGGTTAGCCAGTTGATGGATTACTCAGTAGGTGGATTACTCAGTAGGTGGATTAGCCAGTAGGTGAGTTAGCCAGTAGGTGGGTTACTCAGTTGGTGGATTACTCAGTAGGTGAGTTAGCCAGTCGGTCGGTCAGTCAGCAGGTGGGTTAGTCAGCAGGTGAGTTAGGCAGTAGGTGGGTTAGCCAGTAGGCGGGTTAGCCAGTAGGTGGGTTAGCTAGTAGGTGAGTTAGCCAGTGGGTGGGTTAGCCAGTAGGTGGGTTAACCAGTAGGTGGGTTAGTCAGTAGGTGGGTTAGCCAGTCAGTGGGTTAGCCCCTCTGAAAATTTTCCTCTGCTGCTATAGGGAAAGCTGATATAAAAATTTAAATCCTGGAAAATGCATGAGATATGTAGGAATTTTTAATGACAATAAGGTAATATGAGTTGGTTTTAATGCCCCCTTCTCTTTATCTCCCTCCCTCTATCCTGCTGGACATGTTTTCGGTGGGTGTGGGGAGGAATGTAAAATATAAAATGGTAGGGGTGCAGGTGCCAATATCAGAAGCCTGCCTGCCATTTGAAATAAACGTCGATGGGCTTGTTAACAAACTAATTCACCCAAAAAACACACAGCCCACGTATAATGGTGCTGGCGTGGTAAAGCACATGAGAGGTGGAAAGTCATTTTTTTCAACAACTTGGTTGAAAATCCAGGAAGGGAAGGAGACACACCATTATTAGAGTGCCCTCTGTACATGAGGGGCAACACCCTTGCCTAAGTTCCTAAAGTGTTACACCATCCTCCCCTTTGTTTCCTCTCTTGCATGGCTTCCAAAAACCCTCTGACCTCTTGCTGCCCCCAGGAAATGTCCTGACAGTGATTTGAGCTGAAGGCGCTCAATGTCCATTCGTTTGCAATATTCAGCTCTTTTTACTTTCCCATCTGAAAATATAGTCTTGTTACTTCAACTGTATATATATTTAATGTTTGTTTCAACCTGTTTGCTGCAGTGGGATCATTTTGTTGGTCTGTTGGTGGTACCGAAGGCCACTGTGCTCGGAGGCTGATCCAATCTGCTGCTGGCTCTCAGATACCGACATCTAGTTCTGGCTGGGAGTCTAAGCTTGCACCATTTCTTTTGATCATTCACAGCACAAGTCCCTCCCGTTACCCTGAGAGGAAATCTGTCGGCTGTGCTTGTGGAGGACACTCTGGGGAAGGGTCATTCAAGAGACACCACAACAAAGCCACTGAAGTATTCCCAGCCCACATGTTTTAAATTAGCAAATGTGTCAAGAGAGTCATTTTACTTATTATGAGTCAGAATGAACTGAATGAATGAAAATCGCTTATTGTCACAAGTAGGCTTCAAATGAAGTTACTGTGAAAAACCCCTAGTCGCCACATTCCGGCGCCTGTTCGGGGAGGCTGGTACGGGAATTGAACCGTGCTGCTGACCTGCCTTGGTCTGCTTTAAAAGCCAGCGATTTAGCCCAGTGTGCTAAACCAGCCCCTGGACTTCCCGCAGCCAATAGTGATGTTTGTTGAACATTTGAGGTCAAACAATGACTGCTATTTATATTGCATTTCTAAAGTAATAAAACATTCCAAGGTGCTTCACCGGAGCATTATAAAGTGAAATTTGGCACTGAATCACATACGGCATTGTTGAGTCAGTAGCTTCAAAGTTTGTCCGAAGAGATAAGTTTTAAGGAGCATCCTAAAGGAGGAACGAGTTTGAAGAGGATATTTTCCCAGGGAAGGGAGGCCGGTTCGCATGCATGCAGGATGTTAAATTCCCCAAAAATGAAGTCAGATCAGGACACTGATGTCATCCTGCCTCCTTCACCTTTACCTGGAATGGGTTCTGTCGGCGGTTGGCAACTCCCTCGGATCTGGCAGAAAACCAATTAAGACATAAAACAGCTTCTTCAACCCTGCATGGTAACCTGCCCTGTTCACTGCACATTGTTTCACCACCTCACCAGGCCGCAGGAGGTGGGAATCCATTGCTGAATTAAACCGACCTACTTTCTACAGTGTGGAGGCTCAAATCGGCAAGCTTGTGCTTAGTAAAGGGCGGGTGCCTACAGGAGTAGTTTGCGGACAACACCAAGATTGGTAGGGTGGTTAACAGTGAAGAAGAGGGTCGTTGGTTCCAGGATGATACAAATGGGTTGGTCAGATGGGCAGAGCCAGTGGCAGATGATATTTAACCCTGATATGTGCGAAGTGATGCACTTTCGAAGAAGAAATACAAAAAGGGAGTCTGTAATGAATGGCAGGACACCAGGAAGCTCAGAGGAACAGATGGACCTTGGGGAACTTGTTCACAGACCCCTGAAGGCGGCAGAGCAGGTGCTTGGGACATGCCTTTATCAATCATGGAATAGAATATAAGAGCAAGGAGATTATGTTGGAGCTGTACAGAATGTTGGTTTGGCCACAGCTGGAGTACTGTGTGCAGTTCTGGCCACCTCACTATAGGAATGAGGTGATTGCACTGGAGGGGGTACATAGGAGATTCACCAGGTTGGAGCATCTGGGCTAAAAGGAAAGAGTGGACAGGCTGAGGCGGGATATGATTGAAGTGTATAAGATTATGAGGGGATTGGACAGGGTAAATAGGAAGCAGCTGTTCCCCTTGCTTGAGGAGCCAATCACAGGCAGGCATAGTGTTAGGGTCAGGCCATTCCGAGGGGATTTGAGAAAAAACATTTTCATTCAGAGGATGGCGTGAATCTGGACTGGACTGCCTGGGAAGATAGTGGATGGTGGAAACCTCACAACCGTTAAAGAGCACTTGGTTGAGCACTTGAAACATCATCACATTCAAGGATACGGGACACATGCTGGTAAGTGGGATTAGTGCAAGATTCGGGGTAGTTATTGTTGGTGCAGACTCGATAGGTCAAAGGGCCTTTTCTTTTTTTCTTAAATTTAGTGTACCCAATTCATTTTTTTCCAATTAAGGGGCAATTTAGCGTGTTCAATCCACCTATCCTGCACATCTTTGGGTTGTGGGGGCGAGACCCACGTAAACACGGGGAGAATGTGCAAACTCCGCATGAACAGTGACCCAGAACCTGTGACCTCGGCGCCGTGAGGCAGCAGGGCTAACCCACTGCGCCACCGTGCTGCCCTCGAAGGGCCTTTTCTGCGCTTTACGACGCTATGCTTTTAGTTCTTCCAGCTTAAATTCACTCAAAGCTTTGGGACGGTATGTTTATCCAGTATTAAAGGAGTTCACTGAGATCTATCTTAACTTCTTGCCTGTGAGACTTGCCTGCAAGTACCTGGTAGGAGGAGCTGCAGCATAATCCAGCTCAGCACCAAGAACAACAGGAACAGCAACTCCAGCTGCAGCAGCAATCGCCATCTCTACAGTCATATACAACACCATGGGACAGAGGGGATAAGCACACAGCTACATCTTGAAGGAGGCAATACCCTCAGCACAGGGTCTATGTGCCAAGGGACAGCATCATCATCATCATCGGAGGAGGAGGTGGTAGGGTCTGCAGTTGCCGACCTGACCGTCACTGGAGCCTGTGATAGACTCATTGTAATGACTTAGAGCAGGCCTTTGCGATTGGCCAATTGGAATATGAGTTCCCTGATTAGCGGCCCAATCAGGGAACCTCTTCTCTGTATATAACAGGGAGTGTCAAATCCTCTGCACTCCCAGTGTAGACAGCAAGCTGAATGCACATAGTTGTACTGCTGTTGGTTTTATTAATAAAAGGAATTTTGGTAAAGGGGCTTCTGTGGATTTATTACACTAATTCAGGCACGTTTCACGTGAAGAACATGCCTGCAGTATTTTAAGCTTTCCATCAAGACCCCTGTGCAATCTCCTGTCCCCTCCCACACCTCCACAACATTCTTTTGACTGCCCCCAGTCCAACCATCACACTCTCACACCCATCTCCCTGATCAAGGCTGACCAGTATATTCACTGGAATGACACTGACCAGGGTGTAGGGGGGAGGCAACACAGTACAAGCCATGACAATGAGGAGTCCACATAAACTCATTCTTTTATTCATTTTCATGGGATATGGGCATCGTTGGCAAGGTCAGCATTTGTTGTCCATCCCTAATTTCTCTTGAGAAGGTATTTGCAAACATCTGAATTAGGAGCAGGGGTCGGCCATTTGGCTCCCTGAGCCTCTTCCCCCTTTCGATAAGATCATGACTGATCTGATTGTAACCTCAATCGCACATGCCTGCCTACCCCCAATAACCTTTCACCCCCTTGTTAATCAAGAACCTATCCAGCTCTGCCTTAAAAATATTCAAAGACTCTGCTTCCAGTGCCTTTTGAGAAAGAGAGTTCCAAAAATTGTCTCTTGTTGAAGATAGTCATTGCCTGGCATTTGGGTGGCGCACATGTTATTTGCCGCATATCAGCCTGAATATTGTCCAGGTATTGTTATATATTTGCACAGACTGCTTCAGTAGCTGAGGAGTCACGGATGGTGCTGAGTATTGTGCAATCACCAGCGAGCATCCCTACTTCTGACCTTGTGATTGAAGGAAGATCATTGATAAAGCATCTAAAGATGGTTGGGCAGAGGACACTACCCTGGCGCACTCCTGCAACGATGTTCTGGAACTGAGATGATGGACCTCCAACTACCACAACATTCTTCCTTTGCGCTAGGTATGAGTTCAATCAATAGAGAGTATCCCCCCCAATTCCCATTTACTTCAATTTTGCAAGGTCTCCTGTAGTCCTGTAGCACACATGACTACCAGTGTACTCACAGCAAGGCCTCACTAACATTGAAAGAAATGTCCAGATCATTTTTTTAGGTGTTGGTTGAGGAATACCTATTGGTTAGGACACTGATAGTGCCTTGTGATCATGAGAGGACGGACAAGGCTCTGGCTTAACATCTCAGCCGAATAACAGCATTACGGCAGTGCAGGACTCGCTCGTCCTTTCATATTTGTGGTACTGCAGTATTTGCCGCTAATTTTTCAACTGCTGGTCTTCTGTAAATTGCAACACACCCAAGATAAACCTATGGGATGCTCTAAGGCCAATGTTGAGGAAGATCTGACTAAAAGTCTCTTGTATCCAGAGCAAATCTTACAGGCTAATACTGGATTGCTTCCCTCCATGCAACACTTTCATTCAGGGGCAGCTGTGCACAACCCACGCTGACAGTGGAAAAGTAGCTACAATTACTCCAGCAAGTCACTGTATTGCAGGGCGCGATCCAATTGCAACGGTGTGCCTGAAGGTCATCTCGCCACGGCCGGGAGATCCTGCTCGCAGGATCTAGCCGGTTCACAATGCCTCGCGAGATCTAATAATAATAAGGATCTTTGTCACAAGTCGGCTTACATTACCACTGCAACAAAGTTACTGTGAAAATCCCCTAGTCGCCAAATTCCGGCACCTGTTCGGGTGCACAGAGGGAGAATTCAGAATGTCCAATTCACCTAATTGCACGTCTTTCAGGACTCGTGGGAGGAGCACCCGGAGGAAACCCACGCAGACACAGGGGGAGCGTACAGACAGTGACCCAGGCCGGGAATCGAACCTGGGACCCTGGACCTGTGAAGCGGCAATGCTAACCACTGTGCTACCGTGTCACTTGCGATCTAGTGAGACATTGGGTGGGATCACTTTTTGGAAAATCTGCATATTAAAGAGAGACAGGTGGTCTCACTTTAATGCACAGATTCACAAGGTACCTGAGGCTTTGGGATCTGTCCCCATTGCCTTGGAAACGTCGGACGAGCATCGTTTGGTACTGGTCTCCACAAACGAGGGCCAGACAGAACGGCATTTGTGGGGGTCTCCCAGAGAATTGGAGACCCCCAGCTGCATGCCCTTTGGGCAGGGTAGTGCCTGGCACTGCTGGTTTTTGTGTCAGTGTGCCACCTGGGCACCTGGATGCCAGCCTGACACTCCCAAGGTGCCCTAGTGGTACTGTCAGTTGGAATGGGCACTTCGCAGGTTCCAATTTGGCGGTGCCAAGCTGGCATTTTCTGTGCCTGTGCAATTAGGCCGAGGCTGCCCCGCGTGGGTGTTGGGGAGGGGGGTGAGGTGGGACCCTCCCAAAGTGCGTTTGGGCTGGGGAGGGGTTGGGGGTCACTTTGGGAGCCTCAGAGATTGGGATGCCATTTAACAATGGCACCCTAGTACCAACCCGTAACAGCCTCCCCGAACAAGCGCTGTAATGTGGCGACTAGGGGCTTTTCACAGTAATTTCATTTGAAGCCTACTTGTGACAATAAGCGATTTTCATAGTCCGGTAATAATAACTTCATTGAAAATCTGGAGGCAGTTTCGCCAACACTTCGGGTTGGGGGCAGGGTCAAGGGAAATGCCAATTCGGGTGAAGCACAGATTTGAGCCAGGGAGGTGGGATGGAAGTTTTCGGAAATGGTAAGAGAAGGGGATTAAGACGCTAAAAGATTTGTTTCTTAGGGGTCGGTTTGCAGGATTGAAGGAGCTGGAAGCGAAGTATGGGCTGGAGCAGGGAGAAATGTTTAGATACATGCAGGTTCGAGATTTTGCCAGAAAGGAGATACAGAGCTTCCCGGAGGAACCGGCCTCCACATTGCTGGAGGAGGTGTTGACGACAAGGGGACTGGAGAAGGGGGCAGTGTCAGCGGTATACGGAGCTATTTTGGAAGAGGATAAGGCACCACTGGAAGGGATCAAAGCAAAGTGGGAGGAAGAGTTGGTAGAGGATATGGAGGAGGGGTTCTGGTGTGAGGTGCTCTGGAGAGTAAATGCCTCCACCTCATGTGCGAGGTTGGGGCTGATACAGCTGAAAGTGGTACACAGAGCACACTTCACGAGGGTGAGGATGAGCCAATTCTTTGAAGGAGTAGAAGATGTGTGTGAGCGTTGCGGGGGGTGGGGGGGGGGGGGGGGGGGGGCGCTAACCACGTTCATATGTTTTGGTCCTGTCCAAAGCTAGAGGATTACTGGAAGGATGTTTTTAGGGTCATTTCCAAGGTGGTGCATGTGAAACTGGACATATTCGGGGTGTCCTGTTGGGATGGAGAGCAGCCTCTCCACCCTGTGCCCTGGCGTGGCGGGGGGACCTGTTGGAATTCTTGACTCTTGAGAAGGTTTAGTTTGAACTGAGGGGAAGGACGGAGGGGTTCTACAAGTCATGGGCATTATTCACTATGCACTTTCAAGAACTGGATAACATTGAACATTAGTTGGGGGGGATGGGTGGGAGGGTTGGAGGGGGGCTGTGTGTATTAAGGGTGACTATAGGTAATCCCTGATTCCTTTTTGTCATTTGGTCATGTAAACATGCGGGCTAATGTTTGGGGGTTGGTGGGAGGATTGCGGAGTCTGCACATCCTCCCCGTGTGTGCGTGGGTTTCCTCCGGGTGCTCCGGTTTCCTCCCACAGTCCAAAGATGTGCAGGTTAGGTGGATTGGCCATGATAAATTGCCCTTAGTGTCCAAAATTGCCCTTAGTGTTGCGTGGGGTTACTGGGTTATGGGGATAGGGTGGGGGTGTTGACCTTGGGTAGGGTGCTCTTTCCAAGAGCCGGTGCAGACTCGATGGGCCGAACGGCCTCCTTCTGCGCTGTAAATTCTATGATAATCGTTGTTATTGTTATGGGAATTTACATATTTGTTGCTGATTATTGTTTATTGTTGGTGGGTGTAAATTTGGGAGAAAATGTGAAAAAGGAGAATAAAAATATTTTAAAAAAAATAATGGCACCCTGATCTCTCACTACACTGGGGAGTTCCGGCGAGCAGTGTCGAAAATGGGCCTGTGTGCGGCCTCGGCCAAGTGTTCCCTGCTGAGGCCCCTTATACAACACGAGTCACGTTGTATAGCCATGTGTATCTCGGTGCTGTGAGCGCCGGGAAACACGTGGCTAAACGCGCTTGCTATGGGACATTGTTCCTAATTAGTTGAATCGCGCCCCCACTTTCAGTTCCAGTTGTTAATTATCCCCTTTCTGCGATTAAAGGACTATTAGGTCAATTGTACGGCTGGCCATCATCAAACTGGGGCCAGCAATGACATATCACATAGTGTTGATCCTCATTGAGACGTGGTGTTTGCCCTGAAACTTAACTTTGAAGTGTTCCACAAAAATGTCTTAGTGTTGCTTGCTATGCTCCCCAGACCAACAGGAAATATGTTCATTTAGCAGCTTTGCACTGTTAGAGTAACATGGGTATAAATTTGTCAGCCTGCCAACCACAAGTGGTTTCTGCATTGTAGTAACCACCAATGTGCAGTGCCGTATCTTTTCGATTCAACCATAGGCTTTCACTCTACACACAGCCTTTTCACACGCTATATATGAATTTCTTATCTGTAAATTGTCACAATACTTAGGTGGAGAGGTGAAATTACTGAATTGTTTACATTTTGGGGCTGCAGAGTACAACGAGCTCACTGGGACAAATATTCATTTTACTACAAGGATGATAATCTAATAAAGTGGATCACTTGCCTGTTATAGAACCCATCCAATTTTATTCCATTAATTTATACCCCGTACAGTCCAGAGTACAAGTCAGAATAAGAGTGGCACAGTGGTTAGCACTGCTGCCTCACACCACCAGGGACCCGGGTTCAATTCCAGCCTTGGGTGACTGCATGTGTGGAGTTTGCACGTTCTTCCCGTGTCTGCATGGGTTTCCTCCGAGTGCTCCGGTTTCCACCCACAGTCCAAAGATGTGCAGGTTAGGTGGCTTACGGGGTTGTGTGGGGTTATGGGCTTACGGGGATAGAATGGGAGAGTGGGCCTATTTAGGGTGCTCCTTCAGAGGGTTGGTGCAGACGCGATGAGCCGAATGGCCACATTCTCCTCTGGAGGAATGCTATGATTCTATATCTTGTATATTATGTTTAGGCTTGGTTACCAAACCATAAACCCTGGGTGTGCGGAGGGATGTGTATGCAGAGAAGATGCACAAGTCTAATCCTCCACACCAGGGGGCTGAATTGTGAGGCATGTGAAGAAATGTGACCATTTCAGGCTTGAAAGGAGTGAGAGAGGACTTGATTAAGGTATTTAAGATAATAAATGGTACAAGAAGAAAGAATAGTGCTGCAAGTCAAACCATAGCAATAGGAAAAGGAACGAGCAAGTACCTTTTTTAAAAACCAGTGTTGCTTATATTTGGTCAGCTGTCCAAACATATTGGAGAGCCTTTGGGTGGGGCTGTTTAATCTGCTAAATGTGCACCCAAGATGTGAAAAATCACTGAGGAGGGTGTCTTTGTCTGCTGGCCAGGTTTAAATCTGTGACACATGCTTAATAGATAATGGAATATGATCAAGCAGTGTCCAGCAGTTGTTAGAAATGTTGTTGGACTGGTGGATATCACAGGACATTGCATGTTTCATCAATTCCAATTTCAAGGTTGACAACTCCATCCTTGTCCAATGCTTGTCCGCTGTCAGAAAGCTGGGTGACACTGCTCTCACCTTCGCTCATGGCTTGTCTCCCATTTTTTACCCACCGTCTACTTGAGGTCAGCGAAAGCTCTGATGCCCATGTCTTAATGCACAGCAAGTCCTGTTCCTATCATCCTGGGTTTGCTGACCCCCGTTGGCTGCCAGTTAAGCAAAATCTTGATTTTAAGATTCTCATCCTTGTTTACAAATTCCTCCATGGCCTTGCCTCTCCCTATCTCTGAAATCACCGCCAGCATCACACAACCCAAGGTTCCTTAGAGAGCACCTTCCAAACCCACATTTGCTGCCATCTAAAAGCACAAGGGCAGCAGATACGTGGGAACACCACCACTTGGATGTTCCCCTCCAAGTCACTCACCAACTTGACTGGGAAATATAACTGTGTTCCTTCACTATGACTGGAACTCCCTCTCCAACAGCACTGTGGGCATACTTACACCACGTGGACTATAGCAGCTCTCACCATCACCTTCTCCAGGGCAATTAGAGATGGGCACTAAATGCTGCCTTAGCCAGCAACACCACATCCCATGAATGAATTAAAAGAAAACCTTCAGTGATATCTGCACTCCTCTGGTTCTAGTGTCCCCAATTGTGATTGCACCACTGTTGGGTGTTTACACAATGAATGGTCAATACTTATAATTCAGCTCCACCTTGTCTTAGTGGTCAAGGGAGGAGGAGGACAATATATGGAGTCGTTCTTCTCTGATATGCCAAATGCCATCCCGCTTGCCTGTATCAAATGGGACATATATGAAAAGTAATACAAGATCAAGTTAGTGCAAGGAACATTTACAAATTAGATCAGAAGGGTGTTTACACAATGAATGGTCAATACTTATAATGGTTGTATGGATACGTTAATGGAAACAGGAAAATAGAATCAGTTCAGAACTTGAACAATAGGTTCTCGCTCGGTGGTTGAGCTACAATGGCCCTTTTGCCTTATCAATCTAAATCTATTTTTTGAATTCACAGGGCAGAAGTTGCTTTCTTCAACCTGATGGTCATCTTTTCAGTCAAATTCCTCTTTTTAGAAGAAAGAGTAAGATTTTAATGTAAGGTTCAAGCCAATCCTAACAACCACTGAAATGATCCAAATTCAGAGAGGAGCATAAGCAGCATTCCACACATTGTTATTTCTTGAAAAAATGACTTTTAATCATTTGGTCAGTGAAATATTAGAGAAAAGAGATGATTAATTATGCTCAATCTATAGCCAAAGCTATTTACTGGCAAATTATATCAGAACATTATATTGAGATATTAAGTTGTTTCATGTTACAAATAATTTGTTTAGTTATTTACTGTGAAACTATGGTCACGCAATAATTTAAATGCGAATTGTTGACAAACACTTAATATACGGCGTGGCATTTCTTAGTAATTTTAAAGCTGACTAACCTGTTTTTTGAATGAGCCATCACACTTCCACTCAATTAGTGAACAAAGTGTCATCATAATTTCTACCCCCCCCCCCTCCAAAAATCATGTCACCAATAAATAACGCCGAACCTGGTAACCGTAAATGGTGGCTTACGATAATGTGGGATGACACAGGCATTGCATTCAACCTTGTGTTTTCCTCATCTACTGTCTGCACTTGCACACTAGGGGTGTGAAGCTAGTTGATTTTTACCCTGCACAGCTCAGGGTTCAAAGGTTAATTGTTGTGCCGCCACCTCTTCCCTGTCCCACAACTGCTACCCCTCCTGAGATCAGCTGCTTCAGCGCTGACCTGCGATGGAACACTGGAATTGCTGTTTTTTTGTGGCTCAATTACACAGAAGAAGATGAGCTAAGCAATTAAGCTAACAGGAGTCTCTTCAGTGTTTTTATCTCCTGAGCATTTATAGTAATAAAGGGAAGAAAGATTAGCTACAGAAGGGATGTATGAATATAAAAACCTGGTGATTGGTTGAAACAGTAATAATTCCTTCTGGAGTCTTTTTATTTTATATATACACATTTCATAATTTCATTGGGAAATAGAAAAATCAATTTAAACCAAATTGGGCGGGGAAGGAAATTGCTGTGAGTATTTTACTATAAAATCATTGAGAATCAAAATGACAGTAGAGTGATAAGCTTGATCATATCTGACAGGAGTTTTCACATGCCTTTGAATACTCCTTTTTAAAAACATTTCGTAGTTAACATAATTACAAATCTTTCAATGGTTTGTTTTTACCTCTTCTTTCACTTAGAACACCAGGATTAGATTAATTTGCAAACCATATTTGACATGTTCAGGACATGTACGTTTTGTGCGTGTGTGTTCCTTAAACAATTTTTTTGACTTTATCACTTTTGTAAATTACTGTTACAGTCAGAAGATCAATTGTGCGTATTAACTGGGAATCCAAGAATGTCGGGGGTAAGGGGGAGCGAGACTGTGAACGTAAATTGGAAATTGAAACACAAAATGAAACTGGTAGTGACCGGAATTAAGATAGGTGGGACCGTTCATTTGTTCCTTCAGCAAATTGGGAGAGCTGTCCCACAGGCTATTCAAGTAACGCAGCCTAAGGGCAGCACGGTGGCGCAGTGGTTAGCACTGCTGCCTCACAGCGCCGAGGTCCCAGGTTCGATCCCGGCCCTGGATCATTGTCCATGTGGAGTTTGCACATTCTCCCCGTGTTTGCGTGGGTTTCGGCACCAGAACCCAAAAGATGTGCAGGCTAGGTGGATTGGCCATGCTAAATTGCCCCTTAATTGGAAAAAATGAATTGGGTACTCTAAATGTATTTAAAGAAGTAACGCAGCCTGACAGTCATACTCACCGAAACATACCTTATGGTCAGGGTGTCAGATAACACCACCACTGTCCCTGGATATGTCCCAGCAGGACAAAACTGAACTTGCACAAGCACTTATTGTTGGCTTAATGTGTAAATACAACCATAAAAGATAATCTTATGAGATTGCTGGATTAGCGTGCCCTTGTGAAAACCAACTACTTATCTATGTGATTTGGCACCTGAGGGCTCTCACTTTCAATGAACTCTTCAAAAACCAAAAGGGAGATATAATCAAGAGGAAAAAGTGGAGATAGAGTTCACACTTGACAGAGAAAACTAAGCCCCGTGTATGTTCTGGGTGAGTGCAAGGTTAAAGGGATCTGGGACTCCTTTTCCTGAGGATCTTTACAGCTCTATCATTCAGGTTCATTTTTATAAGCACTTGCCCTCCCATGCAAAGAAAAACAGAAAATGCTGCAGGAGAAGATTCTGCACTAATGGAGCGAAATGCAATTAGTTTGGGAATCTGTGCAACCAGATAAGAAAAAGCATCTTATTCACAGAAAACCATTTCCAAGACACTTTACGGGATCATGATTAGACGGAACGTATTTCAGAGCAAAAGGAGGCATCAGGGCAGGTGATCAAATGTTTCAATCAAAGATGTAGGTTTCAGTGAGGTTCTTAAAGAAGGCGGGAGATGGAGAGAAAAAAATGTTTTCGCCAGGGAGTTCCAGAGATTTGGCTTACAAAGCTGAAAGCATGGCGCTCAATAGTAGTTTAAAGGAATTTTGGAAAGTGGGAGTGCACTTCTGGAGGAGTTGGGGTTGGATAAGAGTTCAGAGTCGAGGAAACTTAAAAAAAAAATTTACAATGTAAAACTGGTATGGGGAAGCATTCCTTTAAAATGAGATCAGGTTGACTTGTACCTTTTAAAAATTCTTGATGAATTGATTAGCACGTGAAAACTTTAGATACTGCACAAAGAGATATTCATTTGTATTTATAAGACCATTGCATGGTAAGGTGTGACCTTTAGGACTAAAAGAATTATAGTTTCCAGTATTTTTGGATAAATATTTTATGCACTTTATGACAGACTTATTTTAAAAGGTTTATGCCGCTACTTTTAAAAATGTTTACTCTCTTTACCCTTCTCATACCCCCTCTCCTGTTATCATGACTCATTCCATCTCACCATCCTGGGTGCTTTTGCCTCCCAAATCCCTTCTCAATTTTTCAATGCTCTTCAACCTTCCTACTCGCTTTCTGCCATCCCAGGCTTAACTCCCTCTTAGATAAGCCTACAGCTTCTCTCTGTGCATATCCTGACACCCTCTAAAGTGCCCTCATCATGTTCCTTCCAAGCAGCAGCCACAAATGCCCCATCCTTTTCTTCTGCCGAATTTCCCAACAAGAATGCCTGCTGGGGGTTACTCTTGTCAATCTCCATCCCATCCGACTTGTCCTCCCAATGGTGACCTTATGGACTTTGCCAGCAGATTAGTTATCTCTGCTGCCCCTCTCTGTACCTCCTTCAAGTATGAATGACTGGTCACTCCTTAACAAGACCGTTGCCATCTATACGCTCATTATGGGTGATTGCATTGACATAGAATGTTTTGAGGATCAATGGGGTCCCGCAGCAACCCGCTCCATTGGGACCATATCTTGAGAATGCATTTTAGTTGAGACCGTGTTATGTTAGCCACCAATAAATTGCATTGCTCACCTGCTTCAGTTATTCCCTCTCTCGAGATGAAGTTCAATGCTACTCTACAAGTTGTGAGTAATGTTACTGCTGTGCTCTACATTATGACACAGATGGCAAATGTCAAAAGGGAGAAGGGACTTTAAAAATGGATGTTGCTACTTAAGATTGAGCATTTATGAACAATTATGAATCTTATCACCTTTCTAGTTTCTAATTAATCTCGGAGTAGTCTAAATTCCCTGTGTTCACCCTATTTCCATATCACAGAATCACTGAAAAATAGTGCAGAAAAGGCCCTTTGGCCCATTGAGTCCACACCACCGCATGAAATTCACATGATCTGCCAATCTTAATCTCATTTGCCAGCTCTTGGCCCATTGCCTTGAATGTTAAGACGTGCCAAGTGCTCATCCAGGTACTTTTTAAAGGATGTGAGACAACCCACTTCTACCACCCTCCCAGGCAGGGCATTTCAGTACGTCAACACCTGTTGGATAAAAAAGGTTTTCCTCAAATCCTCCCTGAACCTCCCGCCCTCACCTTGAACTTGTCTCCCCTCGTAACCGAACCTTCAACTAAGGGGAACAGCTGTTCTTTATCCACTTGTCCACGCCCCTCATAATCTTATACACCTCGATCAGGTTGCCCCTCAGTCTTCTCTGCTCCAGCGAAATCAACCCAAGCCTATCCAACCTCTCTTCATAATTTAAATGTTCCACCCCAAGCAACATCCTGGTGAATCGCCTCTGCACCCGCTCCAGTGCAATCACATCCTTCCTATAATGTGGCGACCAGAACTGCACGCAGTACTCCAGCTGCGGCCTCACCAATATTATGTATCACTCCAACATGACTTCTTGCTTGTAATCTATGCCACAATTGAGAAAGACAGGTGTACAATATGCCTTTTTCACCACCCTATTAACCTGCTCTCTGCCTTCAGAGATATATTTACAAAGACTTCAAGATCTCTTTGTTCCTCAGGACTTCCCAATGTGGTGCCAGTCATTGAATATTTCCTTGTCAAATTGCTGCTTCCAAAGTGTAACACCTCACAATTTTCTTCCCATTTGACCATCCCGTCTATATCTTCCTGTAACTCAAGACTCTCAGCCTCACTATTAACCACCCGGCCTATCTTTGTGTCATCCGCAAACCTATTGATCCTACCCCCCCACATAGCCACCTAAGTCATTTATATAAATGACGAATAATAGGGGACCCAGCACAGATCCTTGTGGTACGCCACTTGACACTGGCTTCCAATCATGAAAGCAGCTATCTGTCATCACCCGCACTTTGCTACAGCTCAGCCAGCTTTGAATCCACTGTATCACGTTCCACTGTATCCCATGTGCATTTGCCTTCTTTATAAGTCTCCCATGTGGGACCTTGTCAAACATTTTGCTGAAATCCATGTAAACTACATCAACTGCACCACTCCCATCTACACATTTTGTCACGTGCTCAAAAATTCAATCAAATTTGTTAGGCATGACCTTCCTCTGACAAAGCCTTGCTGACTATTCCTGATCAAATCTTGCCTCTCCAGGTGGAGATAGATTCTCTCCTTCAGAATTTTCTCCATTAGTTTCCCCACCACTGACATGAGATTCACTGGACTCGTCAGTGCAGGAAAAGATTGGGGCGCCATTTTTAAATGCCACTGCGATCTCTCAATCTCCTCGGACTCACCACCGTGGCCTCCGGACACCCACAACTTATTTGTTAGGGGATCCTCAAACACCCCTCACCCCAGCTCCTATAGACATTACAACCCCGTGCTCGATCCGTGGCAGGGATGTCCAGTTGGCAGTGCCATGGTGCCAGGCAGGCAGTGCCAGGGTGCCACTTCACCCAGAGCCCGACCACCCGGGAATCTTCCATGAACTGGGGGACCCCACAGGCTGTTATGCCTGTGCCATGCTTGTGTGGACCAGTGCTAAATGGCGCCTTGGCAAGGTCACCTAGGCATGGGCGTTTGTTCACAGGTCTCGGGAACATCGGGCGCTGACATATTCAAGAGAACATAACTGCAACCATCTGCCCCCAATGAAAATGGAGGGTGCTGAATTTGGGGGTGGGCTATCTGGAATTGGGCTCCAGTGCCATTTTGGTTCTGGCACAGAACCCATTCACCTTTATGAAAATTCAGGCCATGATCTTTGTACAAGTTCTAGGTAAAATAAAGTTGCTGCTTCTCTCGCATAATTCTCTTGCATTTAATCTTTTATCCATGTTCCTCCTTTTAAACTCCTGAACTACCGTAAACATTCTGATTCTGTGTACACTGTCTCATCCCTTTGCAATTTTCAATAACTCTGTCACCATGAATGTTCTCTCTTTTAGCAGAAACAGTTCCAGCTGCTCACTATGCAAACTCACTGAGCTAGTGTGCTCCAGGTATTGTTACTCCAGCTCCTTTACTCTGTTCACCTCAGTCACTCCCCTGAACCTTGATTCTTTTTATGCCATCAGCAGTCTGGTTTAAACAGTAACAGACAATACAATAAATTAAAAGATTTTCATGCTTTCCTGAAAATCTTCAACCAAAATAAACATGTAGGCCGCTATTCTCCCGATGCCCAACTAAGTACTCCTGCCAGCTGGAAAACCAGAGTAATTCCCCTTAGTGCTAGGAGTGACCCCGACGTGCTGTGCAATGGTACTTGGAATTTCTTTTACCTGAATTGGGTTTTCTGTGTCATTCCATGGCACACTGGGAACTGAGAGGAGAATGAACTGATCTTTCTGACAGGATCCACAACTCTGAGATCAGAGTGCCCTTTAAAAACTGTGCTCCGATCTCAAAATGCTGCAGCTCACCCCCTCCCCGATCGCTGATGGGAACATCCTCACCCTAATCACTGGGAAGGGCCCTCCAATAACCCCTTCAGTCCCCCCCTGGCAGTGCAAATCTGGCACCTTGCAGTCCGAGGGGTGGAAGGGATGAAAGTACCCTCTCAATTTCCCACAGGGTGCTGAGGGGGTCCTTCATGGGAGGTGGGGGAGGGGGTCAAGGGAGCTTGTGCTGGGCTTGAGGGGCTCAAGTCCAGGGTATTTCCTCGGATGGGGCTTTTTTGACTTCTCTCCCATCTGCAGCCTTTAAACAGTCAGTCAGTATGTAAAAATTAAAACTTTCTCATAATAAAGTGATCCCATCTGTACCCTTGAACTCTTTAAAAACTGTCAATATGCCAAGTTTAAAGGTCTTTGAGATGAATGTTAAAGCAATCCATTTAAAATGGTGAAAACCTTTGAAATAGTTTTCATATAGTCAACTTGATTGCCCTTTAAAATGTAAACGTCTGTGTGCAGGCCTTGAAGGCTGAAAGCTTTGAACTGCATTGTTTACATTCAATTTCATGCCCCATTGCCTGCTAAAAGCATTTTCATTGACAGGTCAAGGCAGTTTCAAAGAGGAGATTCAGATTCTTTATTTATATAGCTCTGCAGGGACCCATTACCTCATGATAGCAGGTGTTTTCCTAGCTGCAGTTTTGTTTATGAAGCTGCCTCTTTGTTTTCACATGCTTCCTGGAAAGAGCAGCTGTGGGGCAGCCCTGTTGCATGTTGCCAGTTTGGCCCTACGTGCCATGTCTCCAACCACCCAGGGATACAATGGCCTCCCACTCCTGGTGTGGTCATCGTGTCTTGTCTCCAGTGGTGGAAACCAGTAGTGATTCCCGCCAGCCGCAGCTGTGCTGGCAGGGGTGGGGTTTTCTTTGTGTGTGGGGGGGGCGAAGCAACTGCTAAAGCATATTTAAATGCTTACCAGAGTATGCTAATCTGGTTCACGCCCTCGCAATTACGTCAAGTGCAGCGGGCCAGGAGCATTTCATGCCATTCGGCACCTCATGCGAAACCCATTTAGGGGCTCTTCCACTATTCTACCAGCATAATGGGATGTGCAGCGGGTGTACTGTGAGCAGAGAATCTACCTCAAAGTGTTGAGGTAATTTCCTCTCTCCCTGATGCATCACAACATCCAAAACTCTATTCCAGCCTACCAGCTCTGAGCCGAAGCTCCTCAAGCTGAGGTTACTGCAGATGTGATTGCTGGGGATCACACTGGTGTCTGCCAGCATCCACGTGCTCCAGCTGCAACACATCTCCTGTCCTGCCATCTCTATTGTATTGTATCTAATGAGGATATCAAGTTTTGACATGTCACCCAATTGCCTATTTACCATTTTCAATGTCGTTAATAATCTTGATTAAGTTATTATATTTAGTTGTAATTAGGAAACACCTTTCTATCCAAAGAGTGTTGGAAATGGGAGATATCTTCTCCAAAAGACTTGGAGACTGGGTTAATTACATTTCCAAGAATAAGATCAACTTTTTAAAATTACATTAGCATGAGAAGGAATATGGATCAAATACGAGTAAATTAAGTTGAAGTTCAGATGATATTATTGTATGATGGATCAGGTTTGAGGGGCTGAATGGCCTATTACTTTCCTGGTGTTCCTTTGGAGTGTCATAGGTGTGTCCTCGATAATATTTATTGCTCTGTCTTGCGGCAGTTTTTGTGCTAGCTGAGTAGCTTGGTCACCATTTCAGAGAGCATCAATCATAGAATCATAGAATTTACATTGCAGAAGGAGGCCATTCGGCCCATCGAGTCTGCACCGGCTCTTGGAAAGAGCACCCTACTTAAGCCCACTACTTAAGTTAAAGCATTTCAGAAAGGCTTTCAGAAAGGATTAACTTCAAGAAGAGAAGCTTTTATAATCGTACTCATTCAGGCATTATACCCACATGATTGGGAAGCACCAAACATACCACAGCTGTTTGCGTTCATCATAGCCAATGCAGAGAGGTGCAGCATATTTGGATCGTTCCCGTTTTGGTAAAACCCCTCAAAAGTTTATTATAAATTGTCTGTTAGTCATAGCCGTGAAGCTTTTACCATGGAGGGTGACATGAGCTGTGAGTGATTTGACAATTAAGAGCTCTTTCCTAGGAAAGAGCTCTGAAAACCAGACCCACATAGTGTTAGCCTTTATCGAGCTGGACCCATGTAAATCTGGAGAAATTCCAGCCGGACACACACCAGGTCACCAGCTTTATTTAGTTTGACTACTGGGAGGGAGGGGGTTGGGAGGCAGTTGGCACAATTTATATTAGACATCTAAAGAATAGCTAACACTCCAGAATGCAGAACTAAAACTTAACACTGGCATAGGGGAGGGGTGTTGGGGGAGAGGGTACGGTTTGATAGCAGTAAGCAGGTTTTGTGTTTTACCTGTCAAGATTGTTTTTAAGACTTTTGCAGTTGAGTCTGCTGGAACAGTAACCACTTTAAATACAGATCCTTGGCTCAACTGGTGTGGGTGGATTATGGTTTGACAAAACCTTCTCAGTAACGAAACAACAACCAATCTTCTGGTCGGTGTTAGAGTACAACAGTCTGAAATTTCTATTACACATAACAAGTGATTGCTAACTGTCACGTGAGTACATCAGGGGAACAGATGTAGACAGGGCTCAGCGAAAGTGGCTCAAAAGTAAGTTGGAATTGGGGTTAATCTGGATGGTCTTCCTGGGATACATATATAGGGTTGAAACCACCCTGGATTCTCTGTGAGTTTCGAGGAATTACTGTCTGGTGCCCTTTCCTGTTCTGGGAACGTGGATATTAGGCAATTGCTGAGCTACCTGACTATTACTCTTACAGACTTCCTTAATTGTTTCCATATGTTACCTGCTACTGCTTTCCCTTTTTATCTTGGCTTCTATGTTCAAGTTAGTGTATACTCCAGAGCTGTGCCAAAATAGATACATTTACAATAAATAATTGCTGCTTTTCAAAATGTAACTAACACAAGAAGTGAGAATGGATTGAGCAGTGGTATGGATTGATTAGCGGTAAGGACAGAGATCAGAGAAGCAGAATGTGACCAGTGACCAGCAAGGAGGGGTGGGAACAGCACCAGTCTGCTTTTAGTTTCCTTTATATGACCACCAAATACCATTATTGATATAGATGGGAAGTGTAAATATATGCAAATCTGTCTTTGTTGACAGCTTTATCTTGTTCGCAGCTCCCCATCATTTACAGACTTTCTTTGCACTGCTGTTATGCGTGGGCAAAGACAATGCCTGGAAACTTTACTCAAAAGATAACAACAGATAACAAAGGAGATATTTTACAGATTGGAACCTGTGCTCCTGATACAGCTCTTGCAATTTAATGGAAGTAATTTCCTGATGTACCTTGCCCATAGTGTTAGCTATCTGCCTTTGGAGAGATCACCTCTTGAATACCTAATTTCAAGGCTGAAAATTTCAATGTTTCTTCAATGTAGGGGCAAAATCTCAATTTTTTTCGCGAAACCGGTGCCAGCCCCGATTTGGGTGTCAGAGTCGATTGTCCGCCCGATCGCCAATTACGAATTTGCCGTCGGGCTACGGAGAATCCCGCCCATGTTCTTATCTTTGTGCTTGACCTATTTTTCAAGCATTTACAACTTTCCTTTTTACCTCCCAGTGGTTTTCTTGGTGTTACAAGATGATAGCTGAAGACAATGTACCCAGGCCTTATTGTGTTATTCTGTGTTCTGGAAATGACTCACCATTACAGGTGAATGGACCACCTGGTTTTGTGTTTTGTTGTCAACTATATTAGTCGGCAGCTGAGAAGGATAGCTGGAAAGATTCAATAAGCCGTCACCAGAATTGAAGCTATAGTTATAAATGTGGAACCTGAGCACCCCAGTTGTACTGAGTGTTGAGTTCTCACTGAAAGCAAATCTGATGGCATCACTTTGATCTGGCAGAATGTGAGAAATGTCAACCGTAAACTCTCAAATTTGTATTTCATTATTACCATTCAAAGCTTCTTCTGGCTTTGAATACCGCTGGTCCACTCTGAATGCAGTAATTGGTTAATACTTCTCTCTATCAAATGGATGGATGCATCTTTTCTTCTTTCTACCATCCCTTGCAGTGGGTGCTGCATTTTGGTGAACCGTGGCTCAGTATTAGCAAAGAGGCGGCCATTGACCTTTGCTGTGACTTCTCCATCTGTCTCAGATCTGACCATCTATGTGGGTGTTTACTATTGTATGATTTTAGAGCAGGACTTCAGGTATCTCAAACCACAACCTCAATGAGCCCTGACTGCAGATACTCTAATCTTCCCTGATGAAATTTCGTCAGACTATGAAAAGCTTTAAATTCCCAGATAATCTCAAAACTTTAAAACCAAGTTCATGATGATGAATTTTCAATAGACACCTACTAATTGGGTCATGGGTTGAGCCTCAACCATGGCCTTGAAATAACTGTTCAATCAATCATATAATTGAAATAAAGGGAGACCAGCTAAATGACTTTGGTCACAAAATTCAATTTAAATTCAATTCTTTTATCTTTAATTAGCCGCCTGAATTTTTAAAATGCTAGGTGTCTATGCTGGGGCAGCACGGTAGCCTTGTGGATAGCACAATTGCTTCACAGCTCCAGGGTCCCAGGTTCGATTCCGGCTTGGGTCACTGTCTGTGCGGAGTCTGCACATCCTCCCCGTGTGTGCGTGGGTTTCCTCCGGGTGCTCCGGTTTCCTCCCACAATCCAAAGATGTGCAGGTTAGGTGGATTGGCCATGATAAATTGCCCTTAGTGTCCCAAATTGCCCATCGTGTTGGGTGGGGTTACTGGGTTATGGGGATAGGGTGGAGGCGTTGTCCTTGGGTAGGGTGCTCTTTCCAAGAGCCGGTGCAGACTCGATGGGCCGAATGGCCTCCTTCTGCACTGTAAATTCTATGAGTTATTTTGGTATCTGTGGAACTCAATCCCTTCCTCAAGACGCCCCCTTCCTCCAACAATTTTATGGGTTCTAAAAACAAACCCAAGAATGGCATCAGCTAGTTACTCCTAATCACCACTTCCTGATTTCCTTTGCCTTTTTCCAAGTCTTTTCAATCTTGCCGGTGGCTTGTTCTGTGGGTCTTTCAATTTGCCTTGATTTTTCAATCTTTTGAAAGCACAGTTTTTTTTTACAAATTCAGAATAGATTTAAGAAAGTAGTGGTCACAAGGTTAAGAGGGTGATTCTAAGTGAGCAGTGGATGGAACAGATAGTGGGGTGGTTTACACAAAACAAAAATCAGAAACAGAGTCCCTTTGATGGAGGTTAAAGGACGAATGTTGTTGCTTATTATCACGGGTTGTCCTTTGGTTGAAAAAATTCAAAAACCGCCAAGTGATTTATTTTGCTTTTTCTTCAGTGTTGTGTGTTGGACTTCTGGGGCGAAATTCTCCTACCCGCCCCGCCACATTTCTGCGTCGACCGGCCGGCGGGAGTCTCCGTAACACCGGCCGGTCAATGGGGTTTCCCATTGTGGGGCAGCCCCACGCCGTCGGGAAACCCCCCCGGTGCCGGCAGAACGGAGACTCCCGCCGGCGGAGAATGACGCCCCTGGTACCCCATTGAGACATACTACCAGCAAGGGAGCATTTCCTCTTTGCACAACATGTCAAAAAAATCACAAACACATTTATAAAGAATGTGTTTATGATTTTGTTGTCGCTGAAGTAGAGTAAATCTTCCTTGTTGGAAGGTTAATTGTATCTTTGTGAGTGATAGAGCTAGTACAATCCCTAATGATATTTAGAAAGAGGAAAATGTAGTTGGAAGTTCATTTTTTTTGTGCACAGTAAGAGGTATTGAAACTGAAATAATTGGGGAAACAAGCTATCAAAGAGAAAGATAAATGGTAGCAGTAGTGGTGGCAGGATGTGGGAAATTATAACACATTTTTGCAGCTCACAGTTTTTTTTCGATGTACACCGATCTTGTGTATTTTATCTAATCATGACACTTTTTCATCAATGGACAGAATTTATTTTATTTGTTTTCAAGAGTTTACATTTATATAAATATTTTATGAAGCGATTGTACATTTTGAATGCAAAGTCCGTACTGCAGTAGTACATTGACACATTAGATGGGCGGCTCGGTAGCACAGTGGTTAGCACTGTTGCTTCACAGCGACAGGTACTTGGGTTCGATTCCCGGCTTGGGTCACTGTCTGTGTGGAGTCTGCACATTCTCCGAGTGTCTGCGTGGGTTTCCTTCGGCTGCCCCGGTTTCTTCCCACAAGGCCCGAAAGACGTGCTTGTTAGGTGAATTGGACAGTCTGAATTCTCCCTCTGTGTACCCGAACAGGCGCCCGAATGTGGCGATTAGGGGATTTTCACAGTAACTTCATTGCTGTGTTAATGTAAGCCTACTTGTGACACTAATAAAGATTATTAGATTATTATTAAGAACGTTTTGCATTGTTGTGACTAATGAAACTTGAAGGAATTTAAAGCAATTGCTTCTCGATATCTGGGGCTGACTGGTTTCTCTGCCAGACCCTGATCCATGGTTGAGATGTGAGTCAGTGATTTAATCTTTTCTGCCAATACAATGTATGCAACAGCAAAATGCATTGACTAACTCATTGGTTTGCCTTCTTCCCATCTAACTGGGAACTCCTGGCCTAGAGCTGATCCGAGCGTTGGCATGGCCATCTGCTATCTCCGCATAGAGCAGGAAATAAACTTTGAACTTGCTTGATTTAAGTAGATTCTGCCTGTTTTACTTGAGTTAACATAGATACATAGAGTTTACAGTGCAGAAGGAGGCCTTTCGGCCCATTGAGTCTGCACCGGCTCTTGGAAAGAACACCCTACCCAAGCCTACACCCTCTCCGTAATCCAATAACCCACCTAAACATTTTGAACACTAAGGCCAAATTAGCATGGCCAATCCACCTAACCGGCACATCTTTGGACTGTGGGAAGAAACCGGAGGACACCCACGCAGACATGGGGAGAATGTGCAGACTCTGCACAGACAGTGACCCATGCTGGGAATCGAACCTGGGATCCTGGAGCTGTGAAGCAACTGTGCTAACCACAATACTAATGTGCTGCCACGGTATATTAAGGACCTGGTGCAGTTTTATTCATCACCAGGACACCTTTGTTCCACCCCTCAACTTTGCTCGCTTCTGTGCTCCCACAACCCCACTGCCACAGAGACCCTTACCCACACTGTGTCGCCTCTCGACTCAATGATGGTAATTTTGACATTGAGTAGTTTGACTTCAATGGAATGCATAACAGGTGTAAAATCAATATCACCTATTTTTGCTATCTCCTTTTGTGAGGGCCACGAAGAATCCGGCACGAGTTTGTAGAATAAAAAGAAAATATTTTATTTACAATTACATATATATATATAACAGCAGCAGTACTCCATCACTGCTCTCTCCTCTCTGGTTGGTTCCACACTGGCCAAGTCTATTTAGGCAGGTGACTCTGCTAATGATTTCTCCGCCCTCCTCATTGGGGAAGCTCATACCCACTAAAGATTGTGGGATTGCCATTTGTCCCCAGCCAGTAGTAATCAGGCAGGTTATAACACACCCATAGTTAAAATTACCACCAGTTCCTCTGGTGTCCTTCTTTCTGATTTCACAACCTCCCCTTTCATAAATATCCATTTGTTGTAATCTCAACGAGCTCTATTTGTCCTGATAAGGCCTGTTGTCCTAAGTCCGTCTTACTCGTTGCCCCTGTCTGTACAGACATACATTGACTTTGTATCTTCTAATGCACTTAATTTAACATCCTCATCCATGTCCTCTATCCTTCAGTAGAATCACTCACTCTTAAAATTTTCTATAGCCTTATTTCCCCAGTCCAAATCTTCCAGTCCTTTAACTCTGCCTTTTGTACCTTTGCTGCTCCTCTTGCCTTTGGTGACACAGCTCCAGCTTCAATAAGACCATAAGAAATAAGAGCAGACTTAGGCCACTTAGCCCATCGAGTCTGCTCCGCCATTCAATCATGGCTGATATTTTCTCTTCGCCATTCTCCTGCCTTCTCCCCATAACCCCTGATCCTCTTATTAATCAAGAACCTACCTATCTCTGTCTTAAAGGCACTCAGTGATTTGGCCTCCACAGCCATCTGCGACTGAGAGTTCCACAGATTCACCACCCTCTGGCTGAAGAAATTCCTCCTCATCTCTGTTTTAAAGGATCGTCCCTTTAGTCTGAGATGCTGTCCTCTGGTTCTAGTTTCTCCTACAAGTGGAAACATCCTCTCCACGTCCACTCTATCCAGGCCTCGCAGTATCCTGTAAGTTTCAATAAACTCCAACGAGTACAGACCCAGAGTCCTCAACCGTTTCTCATACGACAAGTTCTTCATTCCAGGGATCATTCTTGTGAACCTGATCTGGACCCTTTCCAAGGCCAGCACATCCTTCCTTACATACGGGGCCCAAAACTGCTCACAATATTCCAAATGGGGTCTGACCAGAGACTTATACAGCCTCAGAAGTACCTCCCTGGTCTTGTATTCTAGCCCTCTTGACACAAATGCTAACATTGCATTTGCCTTCTTTACTGCCGACTGAACCTGCATGTTAACCTTAAGAGAATCCCAAGTCCCTTTGTGCTTCTGATTTCCTAAGCATTTCCCCATTTAGAAAATGGTCTATGTCTAAGTTCCTCCTTCCAAAGTGCATAACCTCACACTTTTCCACAAACTTAACAACAGTGCCTTCAGTTCCTTCTTCCAGATATTAATGTATATTGTGAAAAGTTGTGGTCCCAGCACTGACCCCTGACTAATTACCGGCTGCCATCCTGAAACAGACCCCTTTATCCCCACTCTCTGCCTTCTGCCAGTCAGCCAATCCTCTATCCATGCCAGGATCTTACCCTTAACACTATGGGCTTTTAACTTATTTAATAGTCTCCTTGTCAAAGGCCTTCTGGAAATTGAAATCAATCATGTCCACTGGTTCTCCTTTGTCTAACTTTCTTGTTACCTCCTCAAAGAACTCTAACAGATTTGTCAGATACAACCTCCCTTTGACAAAGCCGTACTGACTCAGTCCTATTTTACCATGCATTTCCAAGTACTTCGCGATCTCATCTTTAATAACAGACTCTAAAATCTTACCAATGACCGAAGTCAGGCTAACCAGCCTATAATTTCCTGTCTTCTGCCTCCCTCCCTTCTTAAACAGTGGTGTTACATTAGCCACTTTCCAGTCCTCTGGGACCCTTCCTGCCATGGCCCAACTTTCAGGAACTCTCTGCCGAAATCACTCTACTTCTCCATTTCCAAAAACTTCTTGCTTTGACTGAACTTTCAGTCACCTCTTGGGTCTCTCTTCATGGCCAACATCACTTCCTTTGTCTCAATCCATCTATGTTATTTCCCTGCTCCCTCCTCCCTGACTCCACATACACACAGTAGGGTTCTACGGGACATTTACTGCATTAAAGGAACTACCTAAATGCAAATTGTTCTTTCTCCTTTTTTTCCTTCTCTTTATTTATTGGTTAACTTGGAAAGTGCAAGATTGCAGATGTTGGCCTTAAATGTATTTAACTAGAATTACCACATCTTAATTATTATACTCCTAAGAGTCATTCTTTTTGAGGCCTGGGCATATAACTTTGGATGTTGCTGGCAATTCTGCTTTGTCATTATTTGAGAATAATTCAATATGCAGTGGATTAGAAAAAATAACTGAACTTCTCTCAGCTAATCTTACCTCTGACGATATATTATAATTGCAACATGCTTTTAGTACATGTTCGCTTTTCACAGAAAACTTGGAAGGATCTTGTTTGGTTAAAATAAGGTTTGAAAGGTGGGGAATAATAATAATCACTTATTGTCACAAGTAGGCTTCAATTAAGTTATTGTGAAAAGCCCCTCGTCGCCACATTGCGTTACCTGTTCGGGGAGGCTGGAATGGGAATTGAACCCACGCTGCTGGTTTTGATCTGCATTACAAGCCCACTGTGCTAAACCAGCTGAAACGATAGGTTAGAGAGTTCACTGTCAGTTAAATAACTGAAGAGCTGTGTATTTGATTATTAGCATATTTGCTGGATTGAAGTGGGGAGGAAGCAGTTATTAGACCGACTCAGAAACCTCACTGCGATAGCACTTTTGCGAAGTGGGAGATTCTGAGTACATTTCGATCTGATTTTGAAAATGACCTCCAACTCACATAATTATGTTGTTCTGTGTGATGGATCTTATTAATAATGCTGTAATGTGCTGTGAATAAAGTTATTAAGAAGGGGGAAAGATTATTAGGTCTTCACCTTCTTTCATTGATTGACCTCTTTTGCTGATTCCTCATTCAAAGAACAACAAGCAAAAGTACAGCATAGGAATTGGCCCCTGGGCTCTCCAAGCCTGCGCTGAGCACAATTGTTCCTTTCTTTCAGAAATCCACCTCATTGTCTCCCAAGGTCCACTCCTCTTAAATTGCCCTGACAGTTTACTGCCCAGTTTAAAGTTGCTCATCTGATTACGTGGGTTGAATTTTTACCATGCTGTTCTGTGCAATTAATTTATTAAAAACTCCGAAATGAATGTATCCAACTTCCGAAAAAAGGCCTTTGTAATAAAAATTGGGAGCGTCTGAAATAAAAATAAGAACCTTGGCAGGACATTCACTTTTACCATTTGGACCCTCCCCACCAGCATCAGATGCAGTGTATCCCACCTCGTAAAGTCCCCCCGTATCTCCTCCACCAACTTTGTCAAGTTCCACTTGTGCAATGTCGCCCACTTTCCTGTCACCTGGATCCCCAAATACGTAAATCTATCCCTGGCTACCCTAAATGGTAGCCCCCCTAAATTGGCTCTCCGACCCGACTCGTTCACCGGGAACACCTCATTTTCCCCACGTTCAACTTACAACCTGAGAAAGCCCCAAACCTCTCTCAGAGGCCCAAAATCCTCCCCATACTCTCCAACGGGTCTGATACATATAATAGCAGATTGTCCGCACACAGCGACACCCGGTGCTCCTTACTCCCCCTCCTAATCCCCTGCCATTCTATTGACCCCCTAAGGGCCATCGCCAAGGGATCTATTGCCATCACAAACAGTAGCAGCGACTATGAGAACCCCTGCTTCGTTCCCATGTGCAACCAGAAACTCCGCAGACTCATTTCATTGGTCCGTACTCTCGCCACCGGGGTCACATAGAACAGACGCACCCACTTTGGCCCAAACCCAAACCTTCCCAGGACCTCGAACAGGTACCGCCACTTCACCCGGTCAAATGCCTTCTCCCCGGGCATAGACACCACTACCTCCGGTTCCCGTCCTCTCAACGGGGTCATGATCACATCAGTAATCACCTTTTGGTGCCTGCCCATTGGATCCTCTGCAACCACCCCCGGGACGCATCCTTCCATCCTCCCAGCCAGTAACGTGGCTAGCACTTCACATCCATATTTAACAGCGATATGGGCTTGTACGACCCACATTCTAATGGTCCTTCACTTTCTTTGGTATGAGCATAATTGTCGTCTGCGCTATTGTCTCCGTCAGCTCCCTCTTCTCCTGTGCCTCGCTAAATGCCCCTAGTAGGTGTGATGCCATTTCCGCTGCAAACTCCTTATAAAATTCCGCCAGGTAACCGTCCGGCCCTTCCCCGGCTTCATCCCTCTTATACTCTCCATTACCTCCCTCAGCCCTAAAGGCTTCTCTAGTGCCTGCCTCCTCTCCTCATCCAGCCGCGGAAATTATAGCCCGTCTAAGAACCGCCCCATATCCCCCTCTCCACTCCGCACTAAACAATTCCTCATAATATCCCCTGAATGCCTTGTTTATCTTCCCCAGCTCTGATACCACCTCCCCCGTCCCTGTCCGTACGCTCAAGATTTTCCTGGTCGAGGCCTCCGTAGCTGATGAGCTAACATGTGGCTTGCCTTTTCTCCTCGCCTTCCATAGCTGCCCAACCGCCCTCCCCGTCATCAACCAGTCAAACTGTTCCTGTAGCTTTTTCCTTTTCACCATCCCTCCGCGGTGAGGGCCCTCGAATACTCCCTATCCACCTCGACTGTCTCACCCGATAATCATTCGTACTCCTCTCTCCTTTTCTTATCTTCATGCACCTTGAAAGAAATAATCTCCCCTCAAACCACTGCCTTCAATGCCTCTCAAAATGTGGCCGCCGATACCTCCCCATTTTGGTTCAACTCCACATAAGCCTTAATCACTAACCATACCTTATTATAAAATCCTCTGTCTGCTAACAGCCCGGATCACACCTCCATCCCGGCCTCTGCTCTAGTCCCGAGCTAAGTCGAACCTCCAGCCAGCTCGGCACCTGGTCCGAGATTACAATCCCCGCATACTCCATCCCCACCAGCACCTCACGGCTCACCACAAAAACATAATTTCTGGAGTATACCTTATACACATGCAAGAAGAAGGACTACTCCCTCCCCCTGGGTTCTTAAATCTCCACGGGTCCACCATAGCCATCCTTTCCATAAACCCTCCCAGCTCGTTCGCTATCCGCAGCCTTCACATTGACCTAGGGCTCGACCTGTCCACCCTCAGCTCCAGCACACAATTGAAGTCTCCTCCCATAATCAATTGATGTGTGGCCAAGTCCGGAATCGCTCCCAACAGCCCACTCACAAAACATACATCATCTCAATTCAGTGTGTATACATTCACTAGCACCACCGGCGTCCCCTCCAACACCCCACTCACCATCATATGTCTCCCACCCGGGTCCCTCACTTCCTTCGCACTCACAAACCCCATCTTTTTACTCAGCAGTATGTCCGCCTCCCGGGACTTTGAATCAAACCCTGAGTGAAATACCTGGTCCATCCATCCCTCTCTCAACCTTATCTGGTCCCTCATGCAGAGGTGCTTCTCCTGCAGCATCCCTGGTTTCAGATTCCTTAAATGCGCAAAGACCCGAGTTCTCTTCACTGGCCCGTTTAGTCCCTGCACGTTCCATGTTGCGCTTCCATTCCCCTCTACTGTCAGCCATCCTCCTCTACTGGCTTTGCCCACTTTAATTTCACCTTGTACTGGGCCCTTCCAAGATGGCCCCCTTCTCCGCCCCTGACCACGCTACTTTTCGAATCATGCCAAACCACCCCCCCCATTTCACTTCCATTCACCAGCATTACTTGCCAGCGTGGCAGCTCCTGTCCGAAGGCTCCTCCTATCTACGCCCTCCCCCAATCTCTCCTCCGTTATCTGTGTAAACAGCTCCCCGTGGACCACCCCCTTCCCCACCCAAACAAAGACACATCTAAAACCACAGGTCGACTCCTCCAAAACGTAAACACCACCACAGGAAGGGGGGGGGATGCAGATACCCCCTTACAAACTTATTACCCCTGTAACAAATAGCCAACAAAAAACCTCCACCCTCCATCCCCCACACTGACTGTATCCACAGAACGCCTTTTTGCCAGTTCTGCTCCAATGTCCTGGTATATTCAGATCTTGTTCCCCTCCCATTCACAGTTCCGTTTCTCCCTGGCACACTGCAGGATCTTTTCCTTCTCCACAAACTTGTGGTGCCTTATGTTCACCACCCGTGGCAGCTCCCGCGCTCTTGGCTTTGCCTTATAGACCTGTGCACTCTATCTACCTCCGGGGCTTTGTCCAGCCCCCAGTCCGCCACCAGCCCCGCCAACATCCTTGAGCCATATCTCGTGGCACTCATGCCTTCCACACCTTCAGGCAAGCCGATGATACGCAGGTTCTGCCCTCTAGACCTGTTCTCCTGCTCTTCCACCTTTGCTCTTAACGACTTGCAATGGTCCCCCAGGAGCCCCACCTCTGCCTCCACCTGATCACTGTGGTCCGACATCACCCTCTCCATCTCCCGGATCTGCGACCCCTGTGCCTCCAAGCACTTCTCGGCCATCTCCATCAAACCCTTCAGAGGTGAATCCGCCTCTTTGATGGCCTTTCTCTAATAAAGCCATCACCTGTTCCATCTGGGATTTTCCAACCTGCCCCGATACTTTCCCCATCTCCATCTTTAAAATAGCTGCTGCGCCACAGGTCTCTTCCAATTCCTTGGCCAGGTCTTTCCTTCTTCTGCTGGGTCTGTTAACCAGCAGACATGCCACACCTGGGGGGGGGGAAATCTCCTCCACACCTTCAACTGCATTTACCCGTCAAAGTTTCACCTGTTTTCGGGTAAAAAGAGCTTAGTTCTACACCTTCGAGCACGCGGTGCCCTGTGTGCGACCACTCACTCCATGGCCGCCCCTGGAAATCGGTGTCCTATCATAGAATTTACAGTGCAGAAGGAGGCCATTCGGCCCATTGAGTCTGCACCGGCTCTTGGAAAGAGCACCCTACCCAAGATCAACACCTCCACCCTGTGCAATGAATAGGTGGGATTTTCTGGCCTTCTCCCGCAATGTTTTCCGGTGGTGGATAGCCGTTGGTCGCTGGCACGGTATCCCAGTCCTGCTGATGTCTATGGCCTTTTTATGTTGCTCGCCTGTCCTGTCGCCGTAGAACCTGCCAATTTTTTTCAAAGGGTGCATGGCCGTTGAAGAGCGGGAGACCCCGCTTCCAGGATTCAACGCAATCTCGCAAGACGTTATGTTAAGGATCACCTATTTGCATATTGGAGCGAGGCAGCTATTCTCACTCTACTGTGCAGATTCCCGAGGTACCTGAAGCTTTGGGATTCAACCCCTGTGACTCAAAGGCCTTGGGTGAGCACTGTTCAGTACTGGGCCCCACAAATGGAGACCGGATGGAACGGCACTTGTGGGGTCTTCCAGGCGATCAGAAGCTCTCAGCTTCATGCCCTTTGGGAAAGGTGTTGCCCTGGCATTACTGGTGCCAATTGAGACCCTGACAGTGCCACCTGGATGCCAGCCTGGCACTGCCAAGGTGGCATTTTTTGCATGTGTGCGTTCGAGCCGAGATTGTTCGGTGTTGGGGGGTTGGGCTGGGGGACCCTGCCATATTGTTCGGGCTGGGGTAGGTCGGGGATTGTTTCAGGGGCCTCGGAGATCGGGATGCCAGATCTCTTGCTGCAATCGGGCTGCATCCACTTGGTTGATTTTGGTAGGAGCCATCTCTAAACCTGACGCGCACAGATTAGACTTGATAGGAGCAACTCTGAACTTTGTGGATTGCCAGGTACCTTTTTGATATGGTCCCAGGACATGTTTGGGGAGGTAATCTGCCTTTTGAGATTTCTAAAATTAGGCATAGAATCCCTACAGTGCAGAAGTAGGCCATTAGGCTCATCGACCCTCCGAAAGAGCAATCTCCCTAGGCCCACTCCCCCGCTCTTTCCCCGTAACCCCATGCATTGATCGTGGCCAATCCACCTAACCTGCACATCTTTGGACTGTGGGAGGAAACCGGAGCACCCTGAGGAAACCCACAAAATGAAAATGAAATTAAAATCGCTTATTGTCACAAGAAGGCTTCAAATGAAGTTACTGTGAAAAGCCCCTAGTCGCCACATTACGGCGCCTGTTCGGGGAGGCTGTTATGGGATAGGGGATAGGGGAAGAATGTGCAAACTCCACGCAGTCACCCAAGCCCAAATCAAACCTGAGTCGCTGGCGCTGTGAGGCAGCAGTGTTTTATTTTTATACACTTAGAATGCCCAATTCATTTTTTTCCAATTAAGGGGCAATTCAATGTGGCCAAACCACTCTACCCTGCATATCTTTGGGTTGTAGGGGCGAAACCCCCGCAAACACGGGGAGAATGTACAACTGTAGACGGACCGTGACCCAGAACCTGGGACCTTGCCACCTTGAGGCTGCAGTGCTAACCACTGTGCCACCGTGCTGCCACCATGAATATGTGTAAAGGTTTCACATACATGTATAATTATATGCACATGTGTAAAAAATATAGGCCGGGATTCTCCGAAAACGGCCGCCGGAAAACGGGCGCGAATCAAAAAGTCCGGAGTGATTCTCCGATTTCAAGAGGGTTAGCAGGACGCGGGTGTGCGCCGCGCAGCTCCTGCTGCCGATATGGGGCCCTGTACTTTCGGCCGCGGGTCCGCGCATGCGCGCGGCGGCCGTTTTCACGCCGGCCCCCGCACAACATGGCGGAGCCACACAGCGGGCCGGCGCAGAAGAAGATAGGCCCCCCCCAGATCACCCGCGCCCGCCGATCGGTAGCCCCCGATCACGGGCCTGGCCGCTGTGGAGGCCCCCCCCAGAGTCTGATCACCCCCGCCCCCCCACCAGGACGGACAGCACGGCCGCGAGTCTGAGCTCTCGCCGGGTGGAGCCAGGTTGGAACCGCACTGGCGGAATTGAAACTGTCTAACCTCTGCCAGAAGTGTCAAGATGAACTGTCATAGGGGGCTAGCAAGCTGTCAAGGCATTAAAATCGCCAGCACTTTCACCCTTTAAAGAAAATTGTCTAAAGTGTTAGAAAGTGGGGCAGGATTCTCTAATTCCGCGGCAGAGTGTCCACACTGTCGTAATCGCCGTCGTGAACGACGCGTGCACCGTCCGCTGCCAGGACTAATTCCGCGCCGCGGGATCCACGCATGCGCAGTGGCGCCGGCGCAAACGCGAATGCGCAGTGACCTCCTTCAACACGCCGGCCCCGACGCAACATGGGGCAGGGCTACAGGGGCTGGCACGTAGGAAAGCAGGCCCCCAGCTAGATAGGCCGGCTCACCGATTGGTGGGCCCCGATCTCGGGCCAGGCCACATTCGGGCCGACCACCCCCCGGGGTCGGACCCCTCTCCCCCCCCCACAAGCTGCAACCCGACCCTTCAACCCCAAGGTCCCGCCGGCTCAGAGCAGGTTAGAACGGCGCCGGCGGGACTCGTTTTTTTTTTCACGGCCGCTCGGCCCATCCGGCCCGGAGAATCATGGGGGGGCCGCGTAGAGTGGCCCGCGACTGGTGCCGCACCAACCACGCCGGTGCCAATGGCGCCGATTCACTGCTCTGTGGAGAATCGTGTGCCGGCGTCGGGGTGGCGTGGCCCGATCGTGGGGATTCTCCGGACCGGCCCAGGGCTGGGAGAATCCCGCCAGTGATTGCTCACTGTTTCACTCTGGTGACCTAAGGCGACCATGGGGCGGGATTCTCCGACCCCCCGCCGAGTCGGAAAATCGCCGGGGGCTGGCGTGAATCCCGCCCCCGCCGGTTGCCGAATTTTCCGGCACCGGAGATTCGGCGTGGGCGGGAATCACGCCGGTTGGCGGGCCCCTCCCGGCGATTCTCCGGCCTGAATGGGCCGAAGTCCCGCTGCTGGAATGCCTTCCCACCGGCGTGGATTAAACCACCTCTCTTACCGGCGGGACAAGGCGGCGCGGGCGGGCTCCGGGGTCCTGGGGGGGGGGCGTGGTGCGATCTGGCCCCGGGGGGTGCCCCCACGGTGGCCTGGCCCGCGATCGGGGCCCACTGATCCGCGGGCGGGCCTGTGCCGTGGGGGCACTCCTTTCCTTCCTCCTTCGCCACGGTCTCCACAGTGGCGGTGGCGGAAGAGACTCCCTCCACTGCACATGCGCGGGGATGCCGTGAGCGGCCGCTGACACTCCCGCGCATGCGCCGCCCGGCAATGTCATTTCCGTGCCAGCTGCCGGGGCACCAAAGGCCTTTCCCGCCAGCTGGAGGGGTGGAAATCAGTCCGGCGCGGGCCTTGCCCCTCAAGGTTAGGGCTCGGCCGATCAAGATGCGGAGGATTCTGCACCTTTGGGGCGGCGCGATGCCGGACTGATTTGCGCCGTTTTTGGCGCCGGTCCGCGGACATCGCGCCGATTACGGAGAATTTCGCCCATTACTGTATTAGTGCTGAATAATTGATGTCACAATTGATTTCACATTTTACAGTTTGATTGATGCCTCCAAGGGTTAAGGACTTTTGAAGTGAGACTATAAATTCCAGTGCTTGTTTTAATACCTTATTGTGCAATTGAATGAAATGTTTGTTGTAATGGAAAAGGAATGTAAATATTGTCAATAGCTTTTGTGAATGTGTTAAAAAACAAAAAATGTTTGCAATAGACACTTGGAATTTTATTTAATATGCATGGCTGTGAGGTCAGCCATGGTGGAAACTGGATGGGTTGGCATGGTAGGTGTAAGGGCAATAGTGATGGGTGAGGGGCATACGTTAGCATTAGTTTTGAAGGCAAGTAGGCACTACAGTCTACAGAACGATATAGACAGATTAAGTGAGTGGGCAAAAACTTGAATATAATGTAGGAAAATTTAAGTTATGCACTTGGAGAGGAAGAATAAAGGAGCTGAATAGTATTTAAATGGAGAATGACTGCAAAAATCTGCAGCTCAGAGGGATTTGGGGGTCTTTGTGCATAAATCTTAAAAAGCTAGCATTGATTGATTGATTGATTGATTTGATTTATTGTCACATGTACCGAAGTGCAGTGAAAAGTATTTTTCTGCGGCTGAGGGAACGTACACAGTACGTACATAGTAGACAAAAGAATAATCAACAGAGAACATTGACAAATGTTACATCGACAAATAGTGATTGGTGACAGTGCGGAACAAGGGGCCAAACAAAGCAAATACATGAGCAAGAGCAGCATAGGGCGCCGTGAATAGTGTTCTTACAGGGAACAGATCAGTCCGAGGGGGAGTCATTGAGGAGTCTTGTAGCTGTGGGGAAGAAGCTGTTCCTATGTCTGGATGTGTGGGTCTTCTGACTTCTGTACCTCCTGCCTGATGGAAGGGTCTGGAAGAAGGCACTGCCTGGGTAGGAGGGGTCTCTGATAATGCTGTTGGCCTTCCTGAGGCAGCGGGAGGTGTATATAGAATCAATGGGACGGTGACAACCTATTGTGATGCATTGGGCTGAGTGCACCACACTCTGCAGTTTCTTGCGATCTTGGACCGAGCAGTTGCCATACCAGGCTGTGATGCAGCCAGATAGGATGCTCTCTATTGCACATCTGGAGAAGTTTGTGAGAGTCGATGCAGACATGCCAAATTTCTTTAGCTTATGTAGGAAGTAGAGACGTTCTTGGGTTTTCTTGACTGTTGCATCAACGTGAGTGGACCAGGACAGACTGTTGGTGATGGTGACCCCCAGGAACTTAAAGCCTGCAAGTTCAGTAGATAATAGGGAAGGCAAATTAAATGTTAGACGAAAGAGAAAATGCTGAAAAATCTCAGCAGGCCTGGCAGCATCTGTAGGGAGAGAAAAGAGCTAACAGTTCGAGTCCGGTGACTCTTTGTCAAAGTTTTGACTTCAAAAGGAATGAAGTATAAAAATGGACAAATCTTGTTAAAATTATACAAGGCACAAGTTAGACCACTAATGTGGCAGGGGGATGGGAACCAGATTAGGAAGTTAGATCACAGTAAAGAGGCAGCAACTAAAGCCAGTAAGGTACTAGATAATAAACTCAATGTGACTAAGGGGAAGAATAGACAGGGAAGAGATGATGAACGTAAAGGGACAGGTGGTCTGAGGTGTATTTGTTTCAATGCGAGAAGTGTAGCAGGTAAGGCAGATGAACTTAGGGCTTGGATTAGTACCTAGGAATATGATGTGATTGGTATTACTGAGACTTGGTTGAGGGAAGGGCAAGACTGGCAACTAAATATCCCAGGGTATAGATGCTTCAGGAGGGATAGAGAGGGAGGTAAAAGGGGTGGAGGAGTTGCATTACTGGTCAGAGATGATATCACAGCTGTGATTAAGGAGGGCACGATGGAGGATTCGAACACTGAGGCAATATGGGTAGAGCTAAGAAATAGGAAGGGTGCAGTAACATTGTTGGGACTTTACTACAGGCCTCCCAAAAGCGAGCGTGAAGTCGAGGTACAAATATGTAGACAGACTATAGGAAAATGTAGGAGCAATAGGGTGGTCGTGATGGGAGATTTTAACTTCCCCAACATTGAATGGGACTCATGGAGTGTTGGAGGCGTAGATGGAGCAGAATTTGTAAGGAGCATCCAGGAGAGTCTTTTAGAGCAGTATGTAAATAGTCCAACTCGGGAAGGGGCCACACTGAACCTGGTATTGGGGAATGATCCCGGCCAGGTGGTTGAAGTTTCAGTCGGTGATTACTTTGGGAATAGCGATCACAATTCCGTAAGTTTTAGAATACTCATGGACAAAGACGAGAGTGGTCCGAAAGGAAGAGTGCTAAATTGGGGAAAGGCCAAGTATAGCAAAATTCGGCAGGAGCTAGGGAATGTGGATTGGGAGCAGCTGTTTAAGGGTAAATCCACATTTGAAATGTGGGAGTCTTTTAAGGAAAGGTTGATTAGAGTGCAGGACAGACATGTCCCTGTGAAAATGAGGGATAGAAATGGCAAGACTAGGGAACCATGGATGATGGGTGGAATTGTGAGACTAGCTAAGATGAAAAAGGAAGCATACATAAGATCTAGGCGACTTAAAACTGATGAAGCTTTGGAGGAATATTGTGAAAGTAGGACAAATCTCAAACGTGCAATAAAGAGGGCTAAAAGGGGTCATGAAATATCTTTGGCTAACAGGGTTAAGGAAAATCCCAAAGCCTTTTATTCGTATATAAGGAGCAAGAGGGTAACTAGAGAAAGGATTGGCCCACTCAAAGACAAAAGAGGGAATTTATGGGTGGAGTCAGAGGAAATGGGAGAGATTCTTAATGAGTACTTTGCATCGGTATTCACCAAGGAGAGGGACATGACGGATATTGAGGCTAGGGATGGATGTTTAAATACTCTAGGTCAAGTCGGCATAAGGAAGGGGGAAGTTTTGGGTATTCTAAAAGGCATTAAGGTGGACAAGTCCCTAGGTCCGGATGGGATCTATCCCAGGTTACTGAGGGAAGTGAGGGACGAAATAGCTGGGGCCTTAACAGATATCTTTGCAGCATCCTTGAGCACGGGTGAGGTCCCGGAGGACTGGAGAATTGCTAATGTTGTCCCTTTGTTTAAGAAGGGTAGCAGGGATAATCCAGGGAATTATAGACCTGTGAGCTTGACGTCAGTGGTAGGCAAACTGTTGGAGAACATACTGAGGGATAGGATCAATTCACATTTGGAAGAAAATAGACTTATCAGTGATTGGCAGCATGGTTTTGTGCGGGGAAGGTTATGTCTTACAAACCTAATAGAATTCTTTGAGGAAGTGACAAAATTAATTGATGAGGGAAGGGCTGTAGATGTCATATACATGGATTTCAGTAAGGCGTTTGATAAAGTTTCCCATGGCAAGTTGATGGAAAAAGTGAAGTCGTATGGGGTTCAGAGTGTACTAACTAGATGGATAAAGAACTGGCTGGGCAACAGGAGACAGAGAGTAGTGGTGGAAGGGAGTGTCTCAAAATGGAGAAAGGTGACTAGTGATGTTCCACAGGGATCTGTGCTCGGACCACTGTTGTTTGTGATATATATAAATGATCTGGACGAAGGTATAGGTGGTCTGATTAGCAAGTTTGCAGATGATACTAAGATTGGTGGAGTTGCAGATTGCGAGGAGGACTGTCAGAGAATACAGCAAAATATAGATAGATTGGAGAGTTGGGCAGAGAAATGGCAGATGGAGTTCAATCCAGGCAAATGCGAGGTGATGCATTTTGGAAGATCTAATTCAAGAGCGGACTATACGGTCAATGGAAGAGTCCTGGGGAAAATTGATGTGCAGAGAGATCTGGGAGTTCAGGTCCATTGTACCCTGAAGGTGGCGACGCAGGTCGATAGAGTGGTCAAGAAGGCGTACAGCATGCTTGCCTTCATCGGACGGGGTATTGAGTACAAGAGTCAGCAGGTCATGTTGCAGTTGTATAGGACTTTGGTTAGGCCACATTTGGAATACTGGGTGCAGTTCTGGTCGCCACATTACCAGAAGGATGTGGATGCTTTAGAGAGGGTGCAGAGGAGGTTCACCAGGATGTTGCCTAGTATGGAGGGTGCTAGCTATGAAGAAAGGATGAGTAGATTAGGATTGTTTTCGTTGGAAAGGAGGTTGAGGGGGACCTGATTGAGGTCTACAAAATTATGAGAGGTATGGACAGGGTGGATAGCAACAAACTTTTTCCAAGAGTGGGGGTGTCAATTACAAGGAGTCATGATTTCAAGGTGAGAGGGGGAAAGTTGAAGGGAGATGTACGTGGAAAGTTTTTTATGCAGAGGGTGGTGGGTGCCTGGAACGCTTTGCCAGCAGAGGTGGTAGAGGCGGGCACGATAACGTCATTTAAGATGCATCTAGACAGATATATGAACGGACGGGGAACAGAGGGAAATAAATCCTTGGAAAATAGGTGACAGGTTTGGATAAAGGATCTGGATCGGCGCAGGCTGTGAGGGCCGAAGGGCCTGTTCCTGTGCTGTAATTTTCTTTGTTCTTTGTTCACTTTTAAAATCCGGGGATGAGTTTTTATCCCCTTATCAAATAAAAGATATACTTACATTGGAGGTGGTCCAGAGAAGATTCACTATGTTGACCCAGGGTATGGAAGAATTTTCTTATCAGGAGAGATTAAGTAGATTGAGCCTGTACTCATTGGAGCTTAGAAGAATGAGAGGTGACCTCATTGAGATATATAGGATTCTCAAGAGGTTTGACAGTGTATCATCGAGGGCATGAGGGACCATGGAGTTGGGCTGTGGGGTAAGGATTGGCATGGATGGTACAATGAGCTGAGGTGGCTGGTTGGGAGCTTGTGGTCATATGGATCATCATAGATGGGGTATGGGTTGCGAATATGGGGGTGGGGGGGTTGAAGGGGTGTGAGAGCTGGAGGGTTATTTTATCTTTTTCTGTTTTTTTAAGTGAAACCTCAGTACTCTATTGGTTTGGATGCTGTCCTTCCGTACATCCCGAAGAAAAATTCAACTTTCCGTGGCACCGTCTTCGGGTTGAGTTTGTGGAGCCAGGAAATGTCCCAATTCTGCCCTCCAGATCTGGGAGCAAACATTTGGGCCAAGGTCTTGTCTTTTCTATCATTCTGCTCAAAATGTTGTGAACTTTCAGATATCTACAAATCCTCTATTTTTAAAAATAAATTTAATGTACCCAATTCATTTTTTCCAATTAAGGGGCAATTTAACGTGGCCAATCCACCTACCTTGCACATCTTTGGGCTGTGGGGGCGAAACCCACGTAAACACGGGGAGAATGTGTAAACTCCACACGGACAGTGACCCAGAGCCGGGATCGAACCTCAGACATCAGCGCCGTGAGGCAGCAATGCTAACCACTGCGCCACCGTGCTGCCCCTCCAAATCCACTATTTAGCAGTAACAGTAACCTCTGATAGTACACATGTCTTGGCCTTAATATTTTTAACTTGGCTCTGGAATTGTTTTTCAAAGCCAAGTGTTTCCAGGAAAACCAATTTGCCTTGACGGCAGTGGCTGACATCCCCATATAACTCAGAAAAAAACATTAACATACTGGAACAGGTCCTTATACATTGTTTATCCCCAGCTTTAGTTCAGACCAAAGATGGGGTGTGAGAGCAGCATAAAACGAGAGGGAAGTTGGAATAAATTTAAACGTAAAACCTTGATCAAAAAAGACGAGGAGACAAAGTTACAGAAAAACCGAATGAGAAATCCTATCATAAAAAAGAATGAAAACAGAAGTACAAAACAGATGGACGGAATAAAATAAATAAATAAAAACATGAAGGAAGAAACCAATTCACGGAAAAAGGGAACATCTTGGATGGAGATGACAAGGAGAAAGAAAAAGATTACTACTCCTGACAGAATCAAAGCTTGATTCTCAGAAGCTCTCTTCCCCCTCACACACAAGTTAAAATTGGAACAACCTGTAGTTTTCTCTCCACCCAAATTGTATACTCAAAATTTGCAGATTCCATTTGTAATTTAATCTTTTGCCATTCCCAATTAAAAATTTGAAACTGATACACTAGTATACATTTACACAAATTCTTGTTCTGATTTTAATCATATTTTGACATATAATATTATAGTTATATATCATTCTATAGTCATTTTAATTTTATTATATAGTTATAAATCATAATATAAATCATATTTTGTTATTTTTCAAATCTCCAAATCATCATTAAGAAATTTCACAGAGGTCAGATTTTTCCAAGAATACTTTAATGGAGCAAAGTACATGTTTAGAAAACACAAAGGGCGCGATTCTCAGGTCTTGTTGCGCACGCGCTCAAGCGAAACGAGGCCGGTGCATAACGGGAGAGGCCAAAAACTTGAAGCCCGCCAGGCGCCAAACAGTTTGTGATGCAACTGGCCTTCTCCCGTTGGCGAAATCGGGATCTCTCCGTAGCGTGGCGAGATACCAATTATTACCACTTAAGCCCCATTTCCACACAATTAAAAAGAGCCACCCCTTATCCAATGGCTTCCTGTCATTCAGCTGCCTCCCCAGCAAGTGCCCACGCTGGTGCCGATTAATACTCCTTTTGAAAAACGTGAACCTGGCGGAAGGGCTTCCGTGGGGAACTGAGGAGGTGAATAGCCATATTTGTTCCCAGGCAAAGAACCCGGGGGCGCTGGGCTTGCGATCCCAGTGCTCGGCGGCGGGGTGGGGACTCTCCGCAGGGGTCGGCCGCCATAGGAGCGTGGCGGGGAGGCGCTGGGGGGGGGGGGGGGGGGGGGGGGGGGGGGCAACCGGGCGGGGCATCACTGTGCCAACCCCTGGATCTTGTGTACCTGTTCCTGGGGCAATCCTTGTCCCTGCCTGTCTGCCCCATGGACCACCCATAACCCCCACCAACTGCCAAGGCCTCTGGCTTTGCGGCTGAAGCTATTGCTAATAGGGACGTGGTAATCGTGGTTAACTGAACACTCCACACATCCCATGTGGATTCCCATGGGTGGGCAGGCAATGTAGCATGTGGGAGTCATTGCCTAGAATCCCAATCAGACCACGATACCTGAAGACTGTGTCTGAACATTGCGGGAGGCAACACCACACACGAGGCAGCCAACATGCGAACAACCAGGGGATGGGACATAGCTCCGGGGACATGTCCACGGCCAGAGGATGGGTGGGTGCCACGGGGAGGGTGAGATGCCTGGAGAGATGGGCCTTGGGTTCGGCATCAGTTCGCATTGAGGAAGAAAGCGACAGAGACATCATACTGGGTGTACACAAGGGTGTTTAATGTGTAATACAAGTCTCCATTCTCCTGATGGTGCCTCTCCCCTCCCTCTCCCCACTCCCTACCTACCCCATCCCCGATGCGCCCTGATCTTAAATGTGTTTGGCCCTCCTAGCTCTACCACTGCGTCTTGGTGTTTCTCCGGAATGCACATCAGAGGTGGAGGCAGCCAGAGGCTTACCTCTTCCTGTGGTCTTCGATGCCCCTGGCAGGCTTCCTCTGAGGGCGTTGTGGCCGGAGGGCCCCGGCTCACTTGTCAGCGGCACATGCACAGCCGTGCCACCCTGACCAGTGTGCAAACTTTTAGATGTGGCCTCACAGAGGCGTGAAACACGGGGGTGCACTCAGTGCCCCCTTCCTTCTGCTCGGTACCTATGGGGCCCTGGGGTCACCTTGGGACAGAGGGGCATCTGGTTCGAGCCCGGGCTGCCCCTGCATCATATGGTTCCCCATGGTTTCCACCATCGTGTCGACGCCTCGGCGATGCTCCTCAGTGACTGGGCCATGCTCTGCAGCACCTCGGCAATGCCCACCTGCGAGTGGGACAAGCTCCTCAGTGCCTCGGTCATTCCCATCTGAGAGCGGGACATGTCCCGGAGAACCTCATCAAGGTTGGCCTGGTACTGGGTGACTTTCCCCAGCGAGGCAGACATACTGCTGAAACCCTCAGCCATGGCTGTCACCAACTGCGCGATGCCTTGGACACCTTTACTCATGGTGCCAACGTCGTGCACCAGGCTTTCTACTGCGGTTGCCACCCGAGCAGTGTTGGCCTCGGTGCCACGCATTGCTGGCAACATCTCCTGTGCTCATAGCCACTGGGACTCCTCCAAGCGGCCATGGACCTGCTGGAGTGATGCTGACATCTCCCTTTGAATGTCTCGGTTGCTCCCTGTCATCTCCATCAGCTCAGGAGAACTCTATTCCAGAGGCTCAGCATTCCTGGGACCCATATGGGTCCTGGGATCCAGCAGCCCTCTGACTGCCATCTCGCCTGGGGGTTCCTGTCTCCACCTGATGTGCATCAGCGACTGCGTGGTGCTCACCAGATTGTGCCCCAGAAGCCTGTCCACTGAGAGTCCCACCGAGGTGCGTGTATCTGTGCTGCTGGAGGGTGGGGATGACTGCTGTGCTGCGACTATTACAGTGGCATTCTCGGAGCTCTCCTCAGATGTGGTCCCCTGGGAGGCAGGAGAGCGTGCCACCCGGGATGGGCAGGCGCCATCGGCTGGAGGATCTGCGGGAGAATGGACCTGTGGTCAGTGGGAGGGACAGGTCAGTCAGTAAGGCAATAATAACTCATGTTTGACAGTCCCCCGGGTAAGGCCCGGTGGTTCCTCACCTCTGCGGCGTCCGCCAGCCTCTGCGCGAGTGACCGTTCTGCCCTTGCCCACCCCAGTCACCTCCAGGGCACGCTCCTCGAAGGAGGTGAAGATTCTTAAGTTCGCCACCCCTCCGCCAGTCTGGGCCCTCTCCCGACGAGTATGGGGGAGCTTTTCCTGAGGAGACACAGAGGGGGCATCGTTAGTCAGAGGTGTGGTTCACAGTGGTGGGAAGGGTGGTGTGAAGGAGGGGTTAGGGGAGTTGAGGACGGTGGAGGGAGGGTTGGGGTCGTATGTGGAGTTGGGGGTGGATGCTCCCTTGGGGGGCAGGGGTGGGGAGGGGGGGGGGGGGTAGGGGGGGAGAAAGAGATCATTGGTGCTTACTCACTTGGGCTGCCCGGTGGTAGGTCATTGACCTTTTATTGGCACTGGAGGCCTGTCCTCCTGGTCACACTCCCTGAACTCACAGCTGCTGAGGTCCCATCAGCTATATTACGTCCACACCCAGCAAACACCCACCCCATACACTGTCCAGCAGGAGTCACTGAATAGCTGTCAAGTAGTATTCCTCTCAGGAGATAATTGTAACACCACACTGACTCCGTACTTGCAACAAACTCTGCACACGTGGAGAATCTAACTTGAACCTTCTAGTATGTTTGACTCCGTTGAACACTGCCATTACCGATTGACCCAATAAAATGACTGTTTATGATTTACGTGATAGAGCTTTAATCTTTGTGGTTACATTAGGCACTGTGGCTGCCACCCACCTCCTGTTATCCCTTTAGCTTCTAATCTGAACGAACTAGTTCATCTCAGTTGGTTACCACAGTTCAACGTGTGAAAAAATAGGTGACACAGAAGCTTACTGAATACTTGTGGTCTGTGGTTGTGGTCATTTTACTGGATTTCCAACCAAACAAATAACAGTTTTGAGTGCTAAGATTTCCTGTGAGAAGAATTTTCCTTTCTCAGCAGGGTGAGACTTGTCTCCTTGGGCTGTTGAGTGGAGCGTTTAGTGACGGTGGGAAACACTTAACAGGGTTGGGCGGGGAGAGGGGCGCTCAAGTATGAACTTGGCATTAATCAACCGATCCTATTTGAGTCACATTACTTGCCAGTCCATCTTTTGAACCAGAGAAGTCTGTGGCTGAGAATACATGTGCCGTGTTTACGTTTTTCTTTCTCCTTGACATCTTCTCACATTACAGATTTTATATTCTCCCATGCTAAGAGGGTGAGTTGAACTTGAACCTAAGCCACAGTTAAGGCTGTCCTCCAGGCAGTTGTCAATAAGCCAGTGAAGTGCCCAGAAATATTGTTGCAACTGAGATTATAAAGTTCACGAATGAGAGGCATAAGCAAGAACATATACCATGGATTCTTCCTTTATATGCATTAAAGGCAGCACAGTTTATGTTAAAAGGTGGCCAATTATTAAAGGAAACAAAGACGTGGACATCACTGGACTGGCATTTTGTGATGTTAGTTATATTCAACAAAATACAGGAACTGCACTGAACATATTAGGAATCAAATGGTGTAGGTGAGTGGAAAGGGGAATTTTATTCTGAGGTAAAAACTAGTGGGCGGGATTCTCCGACCTCCCCGCCGGGGGGTGGCATGAATCCCACCCCGCCGCTCCGTCGCAGGCTGCCGAATTCTCCGGCGCCGGTTTTCGGGCGGGGGTGGGGATCACGCCGCGCTGGTTGGGGGCCGTTGGCAGTGGCACCCCCGGCAATTCTCCAGGCCTCAATGGGCTGAGCGGCCGCCCGTTTCCGGCCAGTCCCACCGGCGTGAAATAGAAATGGTCCATCCCGGCGGGACCTGGCTTGTTGGCCGTCTAGCGGGGTCCTTGGGGGGGGAGGCGGGGGGATCCGACCCTCGGAGGGCTCCCACGGCGGCCTGGCCCGCGATCGGGGCCCACCGATCTGCGGGTGGGCCTGTGCTGTGGGGGCACTCTTTCCCTCCCCGTCGGTGGTTCTGCGCATGTGCCAACTCGCAGTGGCCCTTCGCCGCCGGTTGGCGCAGCGCCATCCCCTCCGGCGCCGGCATAGCCCCCGGAAGTGCGGAGGATTCCGCAACGTCCGGGTGGCCCGACGCCGGAGTGATTAGCGCCGCTCTTGGAGCCGGCGTCGGGCCATCGCGCCAAGTGCGGGAGAATCCTGCCCATTGTTTTTGTATTACTAGATCATTTATTAATGTAGCTATTTAAAGGTGTTTTGGCAAGATTTGTCATTGGTGCCTTGATGTTAATTGGGATAATAGGGAAGAAATAACCTGACATGCATGTTAAGAGGAATGAGACCCTTTGCTTCTCAAGTTGGAAGAATAAAATTCAATAATTGAATCATCAGAGACTTCATGGTCCTGATTTTTACTGGGAATTGGGGCGGGAGCCAAGGTGCTGTGTCTGGGAAACCAGGAAATCCGGGTTTAGTGGCAGGGCCGCTTTAAAGGCTGCCAGAGTAGAAGGCAGCAGTCAGAGACCGATGGGGGTGGCCCCGGCATCATGATCAGGAGTTTGTGAGTGACGGTGGTGGGGGTGGGTGCTTAGGACACCGAGCTAGAGGGCGGGTGAGATGGAAATGTGACTGAAGGATAAGATTTCAAGGAAATGGATCAGATTGTTGTTCATTCGACAGCTGTGACAGAGAGATCCAATTAGGAGAGAAAGATCAGGGGCGTCATTCTCCGACCCCCCCGCCGGGTTGGAGAATCGCCGGGGGCTGCCGTGAATCCCGCCCCCGCTGGTTGCCGAAGTCTCCGGTACCGGATATTCGGCGGGGGCGGGAATCGGGCCGCGCCGGTTGGCGCCCCCCCCCCCCCCCCCCCCCCCCCCCCGCTGGACTCTCCGGCCCGGATGGGCCGAAGTCCCGCCGATAAATTGCCTGTCCCGCCGGCATGGATTAAACCACCTTTTGAACGGCGGGACAAGGTGGCGTGGGCGGGCTCCGGGGTCCTGGGGGGGGGGGGGCGCGGGGCGATCTGGCCCCGGGGGGGGTGCCCCCACGGTGGCCTGGCCCGCGATCGGGGCCCACCGATCCGCGGGCGGGCCTGTGCCGTGGGGGCACTCTTTCCCTTCCGCCTCCGCCACGTCTCCACCATGGCGGAGGCGGAAGAGACTCCCTCCACTGCGCATGCGCGGGATACTGTCAGCAGCCGCTGACGCTCCCGCGCATGCGCCGCCCCAATATGTCATTTCCGCGCCAGCTGGCGGGGCAACAAAGGCCGTTTCCGCCAGCTGGTGGGGCGGAAATCCCTCCGGCGCCGGCCTAGCCCCTCAATGTTGGGGTTCGGCCCCCAAAGATGCGGAGCATTCCGCACCTTTGGGGCGGCGCGATGCCCGTCTGATTGGCGCCGTTTTGTGCGCCAGTCAGCGGACATCGCGCCGTTTGGGGAGAATTTCGCCCCAGATCATGGGAGAGAGAGAAGGCAATCTTTCTGAAGGAGCAAGGGCAAAGCACACCCGCTTCTTTCTGGCTGGCGGACAGTTTTGAAGAAATCACTTGCCTTCTAGATCCGTCAATTCTCTCTTGCTGAGTTTTCTGAGCCCAGGGAAACGTGACCTGCATCTATTAAATGAAGCAGCTGCCTAGCTCTGAGGAACACAGCCACATTAAGATATTAAAATAACTGTCTCACCTCTCTGGAATAATTTATTCAGATGTCCGCCCACCTGCCATGGCGAAACCAAGAGTAGGTGCATTGATGGTTGTTTGGGGTCAGGTTTCAGAGATCATAAAAGGTAGAGTGCCCAACACACTATTTGAAGCATAAAATATTGCAGAGCCATCTGGGAGATGGTAGCGTATTGGCTAATTTGGGGACGTAGGTTCAAATCTCACCATGGCAGCTGCTGAATTTGAATTCAATTAATGATCTAAAAACAGATAGTGCGATGAAGCAAACCATGATAGGGTACGAGATGTCCAGCAACAGGTAGAAACCTGCCTAGAGACAGCAGTAGCCAGTATTCAAAAATCCTCAATGAGATGTTTCTCTCCCCAGTAATGAGTTTAGAAGGCTGTACAGGTAAGAATCAAATGTGAATGGTTTATGAGGAGAATCAGCTTATTTTGTAGATGTTTGGGAGTGGCAATGCGATATATACATGTTAATGTATAGTCAAGGAAGTTGCTAGGGGCAGATGGCCAAACACACAGAAGGCATAATCAAAGACGAAGTGTATTGTGTGGAAACTATAAGCTGGTTATTTAATTTGGATGTTGGTTGGGGAACAGGGGAGGTCTTATGGAGTTCAAATATAGTAGGTATATTTTGGAATAAGGTGTACGTTCTATATACACTGTGTGTGTGTCGTAACTCAAATACCTTAATCGTCTTGAGTAGAGTAGTCTTTTTTGTGTGTATTTGTCTTTTCTTTACTTTAATAAGTACTCTTCGATATTTGTTACAGCGACTGTGCTGCTTATTCTCACCGGAGATCACTTGTCTCCTCACAGCAAAACAAAACTCGACATCCAACCTTATGTGGTCTGGCCTAGATGTGACTCCAGACCCACAGCAATATGGGTGACTCTTAAATGCCCTTTGAAATGACACAGCAAGCCGTTCTGTTTAAGGGCAATAGGGATGGCCAATAAATGCAGGCGTTGCCAGTGACGCTTACATCCCACGAAAGAAGAAACAAAAACTCTTGTTTAATGTTCGTTTTGATCATTACCAAAAAATGAACACTTGAGCACCATGTTTAAATAGAAATGTACATTCAACCAACCCAAATACTGCCTGGAAATGATGAATGATAAAGGATTGTTTAATCTGTTCACAGTGTTTATGGAACTCTACATATTTTGGAATAATTTCTGAATCTTCCACATACAATTCTGAAAAAAAGTAGCGTTTTCTAAAACTGCTGGGATCAAGTCGAGGAGTTAAAAGCATTTCACTTAATCGCCTTCACCAAGGCTGCACCTTTGTGTCAGATGGGTTAAAATGAAGTATTAATTGCTTGCTGAACAGCTGCAGTTGTTACCAGTTTTCCATTCTAGTTCATGATTATGAGACTAGGGACACAATCCAGTGGCCATGTTGCATCCGAAAAGCAGCTCGCCGTGGCGCAGCATGGCCGAGAAAAGCCAGGAGACCCCGCTCCCGGGATCTACCCAGATCGCAACACCTCGCGAGATCCAATGCGATCTTGCAAGATGTTGCGATGCAAATCCTGCCATTGTGTGCGGCATCACTTTTTGTCAAGTCGGCATATTAGAGCGAGACAGCGGGCAGGATTCTCCGACCCCCCGCCATGTCGGAGAATCGCCGGGGGGGACGGACGGCGTGAATCCCGCCCCGCCGCTCCAACACCGGCTGCCGAATTCTCCGGCGACGGTTTTTGGCCAGGGGCGGGGATCGCACTGGTCGGGGGCCATTGGCAGCGGCTCCCCCGGTGATTCTCCGGGCCCCATAGGCCGAGCGGCCGTCCGTTTTCAGCCAGTCCTGCCGGCGTGGATTAGACAAGGCCCATACCAGCGGGACCCGGCTTGGGGGGGGGCGGCCTGCAGAGTTCTCGGGGGGGGGGGGGGGGGGCGCGGGGGGATCTGGCCCCAGGGGATGGCCCCCCTTGGTGGCCTGGCTCGCGATTGGGGCCCATCGATCTGCGAGCGGGCCTGTGTCGTGGGGGCACTCTTTCCCTCCGTGCCGGCCTCTGTAAGGCTCCGCGATGGCCGGCGCGGAGAAGAAACCCTCTGCGCATGCGCAGGAACCATGGCAGCGATTCTGTGCATGCGCCAGAACACGCTGGCGCTCCTGCACATGCGCCAACTCGCGTCAGCCAGCGGAGGCCCTTCGGCGCTGGTTGGCGCGGCGCCAACCCCTCCAATGCCGGCCCAGCCCCCGGAGGTGCAGAGGATTCCGCACCTTCCGGGCGGCCCGACGCTGGGGTGGTTCACGCCACTCTTTGGCTCCGGTAAGGTCTGCCCCGCCGATTGCGGGAGAATCCCGGCCAGCTATTCTCACTCTAATGTGCCGATTGCCGAGGTACCCGAGGCTTTGGATTTATCCCCTTCGCCTTGGAGACCTTGGGCGAATGCTGTTCAGCAGTGGTCTCCACAAACGGGGACGAGACGTAACAGCACTCATAAGGGTCTGCAAGGGTATTGGAGGCATCCAGCTGCATGCCCTTTGGGCAGGGTGGTGCCCTGGCACTGCTGGTGCTGCCTGGGTACCTTGGCAGTGCCACCTTGGTGCCAGCCTGGCACAGCCAAGGTGCCCAGGTGACACAGTCAGCTGGCATGGGCACTGCCAGTTTGGCACTGCCAAGGTGCCAAGCTGGCATTTTTTGCGTGTGTGCTATTGGACTGGGGGGTGCATTGCTTGGGTGTTTGGGGGGGGGGCTGTGGCGCCTCCCGTAGTACATCTGGGCTGGGGGTCGTCGCTTCGGGGGCCTTGGTGATTTAAAAATGGCGTCCCAATTCCTTGCTATACTGTGGAGTTCCGGCAAGTGGAGCTACTCAGTGTACAAAACTGGGCTATATGTGGCCTCAGCTGCGCATTCCCCACTGGGGCCCCTTATATAATCTGAGTCGCTGCGAGTGCCGGGAAACACACGGTTAAACACGCTCGCTATGGGACTTTCTTCCCAATTTGTTAAATCGAGTCCTAGAGATTGCTTGTTCTTTAACATTGGTGGTGGTTGGGGGGGCTGTTCTGGGGTTGTTAGCATGACATTTCTACCATGTTTGACCAATTTTTATAGTTGTGTGTTGTTCAGACCATGTTTGTTAAATATGAAAACTGTAATAAAATATTATTTTTTGAAAAATGGCCCATAACCTCCTGGTTGCCCAGTGTTGCATTTTGGCGGTACCGTGACTTCTTATTCCTCCGGTGAGGAGGTGGAGGATCCCTCTACTTGGCAGTGTGGTGGGGGTATCGGGCCGGCGAGCTCTCCATGCATAAATTAGCATGTGAAGGGGAGAGATTCGTATACCGGGCCCAGCGCCTGGCACCAGCCGTGACCTGTAGCGATTCTCCGCTGGCGAGAGCACTTAGACTCCAGAGCGGAGAGCCATTCATTTGTCCCTTTCACAAAACCATGTTGACTCTGCCTGATCGCTGATTGTATTATTATATTCCAGATGTTCTGATAGTACTTCTTTCATCATGGATTCCAGCATTTCCCAGTGACAGATGTTAGACTAACTGGCCTGTAGCTTTCTGTTTCGTATCTCCCTTCTTGAATAGAGATGTTACATTTGTGGTATTCCTACCCACTGAGGCCTTTGAAGAACCTTGTGAATTTTGGAAGATTACAATGAGGGCATCCAGTATGTTTGCAGCCACATCTTTTAAGAAACCAAGATGCAGGCATTCAGGTCCAGAGGACTGGTCAGCTTTAGGTCCATCAGTTTGCTTTGTGCTTTTTCTGAAGTGATAGTGAATGTTTTAAGGTCCTCCCTTGTACCCTTGATTTTCTGCTGTTCTTAGGATGCTTTTTGTATTCTCTTTGAGTCATAGAGGTCTACAGCACAGAAACGGCCCTTTGGCCTATCGTGTCTGCGCCAGTCAAAGTCAACCCATTTTCCAGAACTTGGTCCATAGCCTTGTAAACCTTGGCATTGCAAGTGCACATCTAAATATTTCATAAATGTTTATGAGGGTCTCTGTCTCTACCACCCTTTGAGGCAGTGAGTTCCAGATTCCCACCACCCTCTCGGTGAAAAAGCTTTTCCTCACATCCCCTGTAAACCTCCTGTCCCTTAACTTAAATCTATGCCCCCCTAGTCATTGGCCCCTTCACCAAGGGGAAAGGTTTCATCCTATATATCGATTCCCATCATAATTGCATACATCTCAATCATCCCCCCCCCCCCCCATAGTCTTCTCTGCTCCAAAGAAAACAACCCTAGTTGATCCAATCTCTCTTTATATCTCTCCATCCCAGGTGACATTGTGGTAAACCTCCTCTGCACCCTTTCCAGTGCTCTCACATACCTCCAAAAATTGTGAATTCCAGAACACAGTAATCCAGCTGTGGCCTAACCAACATTTTATACAGTTACAGCATAACCTCCCTGTTCTTGTATTGTGAAGACAACACAAAATACTTGTTCAAAGTCTCTGCCGTTTCCTTGTTTCCCATTATTAATTCCCCCATTTTCTGCTCTAAGGACCAATACTTAATCTAGCTACTCTCCTTTTTATACACTTGATGAAGTTCTTACTGCCTGCTTTTAAACTTCTCATGAGCTTTCACAAACTCTATTTTCTCCCTCTATTCGTTTTTTAGTCATACCTTTCTGGTTGCTAAGGTTTTACCCAATCTTCTGGCCTATCACCAATCTTTGCAGTATTGCATGCCTTTTATTTTAATTTGATATCAACATTAACTTCCTTTCATAGCCTCATGGTGCTGAGGATCCGGGTTTGATCCCGGCCCTGGGTCACTATCTGTGTGGAGTTTGCGCATTCTCCCCGTGTTTGTGTGGGTCTCACCCTGACAACCCAAACATGTGCAGGTAGGTGGATTGGCCATATCTTTTTAATAAAACTGTAAAAAATATATTCAAAGCCAAACAGTACAAACACTAATTTTGTGATGGAGAAACAGGGTACCCTTGGCCACGCTAAATTGCCCCTTAATTGGTACAAAAAGAATTGGGTACTTTAAATTTATTTTTTAAAACTTCCTTTGATAGCCAGAGATGGTGCATCCTTCTCGTAGTCTTCTTTTCTCAATGTGATATATCTTCATTGAGAGTTATATATTTGAGGTACCTGCTACTGTTTATCTACCATCTTATCTTTTAATCTATTTTCCCAGTCTACTTTAGTCAACTATGACTTCATACCTTTATAACTACTTTGATTTCAGTTGACGACAATAGATTCTCACCCACAAACTGAATGTGAATTTCAGCATCTTACGATCACGTTTTCCCAGACAATCCTCACTTTTGAAATCCTTAATGAATCCTGGCTCATTACACATTATCAGATTTAATGCACCTGTTCTCTGTTTGGTTCCAAATATTATGATTAATGTAAACAACCAAGTAAACTAAATCAAGTGAACTGATGGATAAATTAAAGGGACAGTCACTTAAAGAGAAACTGCCTTAAACAAAAAGAAAGTAATCACAAATGAGACTTAAAACCAAAATATAATTAATGGGGTCAGTAAGACACCCCAGCCCCTGTGGTCCCAATGGGCACGCAAAGTCTCAAGGGCGACAGTGGACTATGCATGTTCCCTCTCCAGGGACACCCAGCCGCGAATATAGCTGCGGTAGAGGTGTTGATCGTCGGGTTGGACATCCCCCTTGATCGCTCGCTGCCTGAACCTTTTGATGGCAAGTTCACAAGGAGGTCCTTCTCCTTCCCCACCCCTATCCACACCCAGTGCCCGTACGCATTGTTTGAAGAAAGTGTTCTGGACAGACTTCATGAACTCGCCCTCAAGGCTCCCCTTGACTTTCAGTCAATAAGAAGCTCACAATTATTGCTGCCTTTCTTACAAATCTCCATTATTTCTTGATTTATACTTTGCCCTACAGTGGTTGGCACTGTTGCTTCACAGCGCCAGGGTCCCAGGATTGATTCCCGCTTGGGTCATTGTCCGTGCGTAGTCTGCACGTTCTTCCTTGTCTGCGTGGGTTTCCTCCGGGTGCTCCGGTTTCCTCCCAGAAGTCTGGAAAGACGTGCTGTTAGGTAATTTGGACCTTCTGAATTCTCCCTCTGTGTACCCGAACAGGCGACGGAATGTGGCGACTCGGGATTTTCGCAGTAACTTCATTGCAGTGTTAATGTAAGTCTACTTGTGACAATACTAAAGATTATTATTATTAGCGTAGCCCCGGTTTGGGAGGTGTAAGGATTACTTGGACCACCGACTTTATGACTCTATTTCTTACCTCCATCAAACTGATTCTAGAAACTATGAAACTGTACCTCCATTATAAGAAAGTAAGTTAACAAGCAGGAATTAACTTAATTCTTAACCTGGTGACAAAATTACAGATGGTTTCAGTTATAAAACTATAAACATTTTAATTCTACCCACACCTTGCAGCGATTTGAATACAGTAAGCCAGTTTGTTGCTTTACAAATGTTTTGAAAACTGTGTGAATGAGAGTGTGTGGATTGAAAGACTTTGTGAGAGTGTGGGTCTAACCCTTTCAAGGTGTGTATGGGTCTGTGAATGTCCGTTTATGTGACTGCGTGAGTGTGAATATGTGGGTCAATGTGTGTGTGCTTCTGGCTCCTCAGTGTCGATCAGAGTACAGATCAGTTGAAAAAAGTTTTAAAATTGTTTCCTGTGGAGACTGGAAACAAATCGCGTTGCGCCTTGTTTTGATTTCATGTGTTGGGTCAGCGCACATTGTGAGCAAATCTACACTACATTTCCCCAAGCTCTCTAATGTAATCACATGACCCACACCGACTTTTTCCAGTCATTTTCTGGTTGCACTGGATTATTATGAGTGCGGCATGACAAATTGAAGCAATGGTGTAATAACTGTACAAAAGGAGTGTGGATGGGAGTTGCGCTAGTGAATAGAGGAGCAACATGTGTGGGTGAGCAAGTGTAGTTGAGGGCAAGACAAGTGTATGAGGGAAAGTTTGTAGGAAACGGACACACAGACGACTGAGACCCAGGACACTGACTCACAGAGGACTGATACACAGAGGACGGCAACCCAGAGGACTGACAGACCGGACAGTGACACGCAGACGGGTGTGACTCAGGACCCATCGGGCCAGGGGACGACGCAGGAGACCCCGGACTTTGGCTCCGACAAACATCTTGACTCCTCGTCATTTCTGTCTCCTACACCCTCCACCATCGTAGAGAATATCACCTCGGTTGGGTACTTTAGTGATGAGGCTTCTGGGACACTGACTGGTGCGCACCACACAGCCGTACTGGTACAGCAGGTGGAGGTAGGAGCAGCCGAGGGGCCGGACGGTCAGAGGGCAGCCCAGCCCCAGCAACCAGCTGCCGCCCAGACGGTTCCTGGGTTCCTGGACGTACCAGACCCACCCATACACCTGATGCAGTTAGACACCTAGGGACTAGACAACGGGATGACGGCCGGCTTCCAGCAGCTGAAGACGCAGGAGTCCATTCGTGTCCAGGAGCAGGGAGTGGTGCCGGTCATGGCTGCCACCCAGGCTGACACCGCACGGGTGGCGTCCGCCCAGAGGGGGGTGGCGCAGTCCAAGATGGGGATGGCCCACTCCCTCAGCTCCATCGCTGCTGACGTTCGGACCCTGGTCGATACCACAGAGGGCCTCCAGGTGTCGGTGATGCCTCGGGGCTTGCCAGGTATCTTTATAAAATCCCATGAGGTTCAAGTCCGAGTAATGATCAATAACCCAATACACCGATTAGTTAGATTTAAATCAAAGCACATTTATTGTACACAGTAATCGCTACTCATGCACAAATTCTACGTCTAAGCTACTTCTACAACTAACAGGCCTATGCTTAACTCTGGACTGGCCCACCAGGTCAGGGGAACAAATGGCCTTTCGTTCGGGTTCTGAGTCTGCGGGATTCGAAGTTGGTACGGATTGGTAGCTAGGAGAGCCTATCTCATAGCGAGCGTTGAGTTAAGACTTACGATTTCGCTGATCACTGGTGTCACTGCACTGGTCACGGTCAATGTTGATTTGTGTTGCTGGGTGACCCGGGCAGGAAGAAGAGCGTGAAGAGAGCGAAGAGGTGAAGAAGAGAGCGATTTGAACTTGGGGCTCAATTCTTATAGTCCCCAGGGGCTTCCCGCCTTTCGGGGCGGACCCTGTACCTGGTCCCAAGTGATTGGACTTTGTCCCAATCGCTTGGTTCGATTTTCTCCAATGCTGGAGCGGTTCCCTGATCGATGGGCGGTCTTGAGGTGCTCGTTCACCTCCTTTGTTTTGGCTCCTGCTGGCGTTGAGGAGTCTGGCTTTGCTTTGTGTGTCAAAATGTTACTTATTGTTCCCGGGGATTGCTCATCAGTATGCAGATGGCTGTTTACTTTGTTATGCTGATGGTCGCTGGTATCGATGTTGTCTGGTTTTTGCAGAGGTAAATACACAGCAAACCTGCAGCTGCTGGTTTTTGTCTTGTTGGTTGACTTTCCCATCAGCCTTTGCCGTTCGCCATTTTAAATTGGGAGTTGGCCAATTTAAGTGGCTACAGTGCTATGTCCAATGCCTGCAGGGTCGGGTAGGGGACTGAGTGCCACTGTGGTCGAGGGGCCCGGTGTGTGTAGTGTGTGTCCCCCTCACCTCCCCGGACGTCCACACCACCCCACCCCCAGCGATTCGACAAGGCTATGCGATGGAGTGTCCAGCCCGCATACAGGGACCACCCAGCTGGAGGGCGTAAATGTGGCCATGAGTCAGACATTGTCGAACGATTTCGAGCTGACAGCTCATCGCAGAGCGGGTTGTCATCATCCTCCATGGCATCAAGCACACCCGCTTCCACAAGCAACTCTGTGAGCCCAGCCCGTTGTGCTGCAGGTGGATGTGTAATGGAGGGGTGTGGTGCATGAGGTTGTGTGGGAGGTAAAGGTGGTGGGTGGTGCGCCTCATGGGTGTTGTGAGAGGTGGGGGTGGTGAGGTGGTGCCGTACAGTGGGGTCAGTGCCCGTGTTCAGCGAGGCCCTACCACCTAGTTGGTGAAACATGTGGCGATCAACGCCTTCCGTGCTCGCTGGCCAAGCCGGTGGCACCGGCAGCCCCTCGTCCATATCCAGCCCCCATGTCCCGGCGATTCTCTTCCACCTCCCCCCCCTCTAATCCTCCTCATCTGGAGAGCCGTGCCCTTCCATGGCCACCTCCTCCTCTCCTCCCCCTCCCCCTCCCTCTCCTCCTCTCCTGCACCTCCCCCCCCTCTGCTGGGCTATATTGTGCAGGGCGCAGCAGCAGCCGATCCTCTCCGACAGGTACTGGAGGGCCCCTCCAGAGCGGTCCAGGCACCAGAAGCGCATTGTCAGCAGCCCAAAGCACCCCTCGAGCACACCCCTGCCGCGGACGTGCAGGATCTTCATCTGGAGGTCGCAGACCACCTAAGTGTTCATGGAGTAAGCCCCCTTCCTGTTCATGAACACATCCCTGTTCTCCGCTAGTGGCCTCATGGCGATGTGAACCCCATCGACCGCGCCCTGGACCATGGGTATCCTGGCGACGGCTGCGAATCCCGCTGCCTGGGCATTCTGGTGGGCGCGGTCCACAGGGAACTGGATGTAGCGGGCCGCGATGTCATACAGGGCATCATTCACTGCACAGATGCACCGGTGCTCCGATGTCTGGGAGATGCCGGACAGGTCCCCGCTCAGCGACTGGAAAACCCTGATACGTAGAAGTTCAGGGCCACTGTAACCTTGACGGCCACCGGGAGAGCATGTCCTCTCCCAGTGCCACGCGGTGTCAGGTGTGCCATCAGGTGGCATATATGGCCGACGGTCTCCCAGATCATCCGGAGTCTCCTCCTGCATGCCCTGTCCAGCAGGTCCTCAAAGGACATGCGGTGCCGGTAGACACGAGGCCTCATTGGCCTCCTCTGGCGCCATGGAACCTTCTCCTCCATCGCTCCTCCTCCATCACCTCCTCCTCCTCCCCTCCATCCACATCGGTATCCCCATTCTGTGCCTCGCACCTGTCTTTGTCCTCCTTCTCCTCCTGTGCCTGTTGGGCGGGCGGCCCTGTAGCCTGAGCGCGTGCCACCTGGCTCTTTGCAGCCCGTCCCTCTGCTGCAGCCGCCGTTGTCGCCGCCTCTCTGAGCCGCCTGCGCCGACGCTGCCGCAGGGCTGCATGTAGGGCAGCGGCTTCCGCCAACATCGTTGTCTGGTGCCCAAGCATTATGATCTGCAGGTGTTGGGCGGGTAGACAACAGGTTTAACCATGGTGCATGGCCCCCTCCACAACCATATACCATTGGCTTCATGGCCGCCCTGGTTGGCCATTTGCGCCACGCTTGCGCCACACACACGGATGCACACCCACCCCTTGCCGCACCCTCTGTGCCCTGACTCCCGTTGCACGTCCCTCATGATGGCACCACCGATGTAGGGCTGTGCCCTCACCGGGGGCTGCCATGAGTGCGGTCCTGGACCTACCCGCCGGTGGGTGCCTCCGGCTGGGTGGGCCCCCTGAAGGGGGTCCGGCTCCCATACGCAGGGCCAGGGGCTCGCACTGAGTCAGTGCCCAGGGTCGGTGCCCATCAGCCTGGCCGCAGTAATGGCAGACGTGGCTTAGGCACCGCCCTGCCATGGCGGCCCGTTCCCAGCCGGCGGTGCCGTCATCCCCACGTCCCCCCCCGAACCTGGAGGCCCTCCCCTCGTCATCCCCTACCCCCCCAGCCATGCCTGTGCCCGTCCCGCCACCGAGAGGTCCGCCCACCACGACTGGCTCACAATTTTTAAAAGCAGGTTAGCGTGGCGCCGGCGTGACCTGGGGTCATGCCGTTGGGAATGCGACCCAACCGGGCTGCAGAATCGCCGGGGCCCCAGAGAAACGCTAAATGGAGCCCCTCCAGCAATTCTCTAGACCGCTTGGTGCCGATCAGGACCCCACCGTTTGGGCCTGTTGGGAGAATCTCGAAACGGCATCGGACCGGTGTCGCGGAAAAAAAACAGCCAGAGAATCACGCCTCTAATTTCAGATTTTTATTGAATTCAAATTTCACCATTTGCCATGGCAGGATTCGAACCCGGATATCCATGACTTTGAGTCTCTGAATTACTAGCCCAGTGACAATACCACTACGCCACTACCTGTTGATTGAATTTCCCTAAATTTAGAAAACCAGCAGATCAAGAAAGGAAGAAAGGACAGGACCATGAGATTAGTTCTTTTACTGTTTGTGGGCTTGGAGGAGCAGGAGTGTTTCCTCCAGGCCCAACAAACTAACCTGTAAACACCTTGCGACCTGTCAGACACCTAGCACCTCCTCCCCACTCCCAATTGGATCCCCCACCATTGCGACCATCGTCAATGTCCCTGTGATCTATCCCTGGTCACCATCTCTTCCTGCAACCTCCTCATGGTCACATCTCTCCCTGCAATCACTCCCTGAACAATATCACTCCCCTGTAATTCCCCAATAACCATCTCTCCTCATTGACTTCTCCCCAACCCCCATTTCTACACCACACAAACTTTCCCCTAACCATCATAATTACCCTCATGATCTCCACCCCCCCAACACCACATTTATTCCTTTGATTTCTCTCCAGATTACCATTTCTATCCCAATGATCTCTCCATTTGATCACCCTTTTTATCCCCATGATCTTTGGTATTGACCTGAAGGTGGTAGAGACCATTGGTTTAGCAGGTGCCGTCAAAGGCACAATGGTGCTTTGATGTCATGTTTCCAGCAGCTGGTACATAGAACCATAGAATCCCTACAATGCAGAATGAGGCCATTCAGCCCATCGAGTCTGCACCGACCCTCTGAAAGAGCTCCCTACCTAGGTCCACTCCCCCTCCTATCCCTGTAACCCCATTACCCCACCTAACCTGCGCATCTTTGGACTATGAAAGGAAACCAATGCACCCAGAGGAAACCCCCGCAGACACGGGAGGAAGTGGAGACTCCACACAGACAATCAGCCAGGGCCAGAATTGAACCTGGGTCCCTGGCACCATGCCGGCCTATTGCTGCTAGTGTGTGCACGGATGTTGGAGGTGCTGATTGATGTGTAGCGCAGCTGGGTTGCTTTTTGCTAGATGGTGTGCTTTTTGAAAGTTCTTGGAGCTGTACTTATCCAGGCAAGTGGAGAATCTACCATTACACTCCTGACTTGTGCCTTGTAGACGATAAACAGACTTTGGGGAGTCAGGCGGCAAGTTAGTCACTGCAGAATTCCAAGCTTCTGATCTTCTCTTCTAATCACAGTATTTCTATGGCTGGCCCAGTTAATTTTCTGGCCAATTGTGACCTCCAGGATATGGATGCTGAAGGATTCAGTAATGGTGATGCTATTGAGTGACAAAGATATTGTCTTGTTGGAGATGGCCATTGCCCGTGTTATGATCTTGTTAGAGACCAGTATGTTTTTAAAATGTAGGTAAGGGAAGAAATCCCTGCTATTTACTAAGGGAATGAAGCCATGAGATTCCACAATTTAAAATGGAAGAAATTTTACTACGTGAGTCAGCAAAGCAAACACTAAATATTATCTATCCTACGCACTAAAATATAGAAGTAACATGAGTTCAACTTGAATTAACAGGCAGTAAAAGGAGCTGCGTCAGAGGTGGCGGGGCCGGGTAGGTGGAAGGCGCGGGCTTTTTCCCGTGCTGAAGACTGGAGGGGGCGTGGCCGGGGGGGAAGTGAGGGTTGTTTCCCGCGCTTGGGATGGAAGGGGGAGGTGGAGAGCCTGCGGATGGGGAATGGAAGAGGAGGGTATGTCACACAAAGGGAGGAGTCGAAGGAGAGGCGGGAGTGGCCGGGGTCAGCAGGGGTCAGCTGACTTGCGGAAGTGCAATGGGGGGAGTAAAGCGGCTAGGATGGGTCCTAGCCGGAGTGGGGGGGGAATTGAGTTGCTGCTGCTCTGGTCAAGGGGGAGCTGGAGTGAGTGGGGGAGGGGGGTTGAGACGGGGGTCTGCCGCCGCGGGGAAAGGCCGGACATGGGGTGCGGGCGCATAGCTGGCCGAGGAGGGGTTGTGGCTTGTCGGCGGGAGAGGGGGGCGGGTAGCCCCCTGATCCGGCTGATAACCTGGAATGTAAGGGGACTGAGCGGGCCCGCGTGTTCGTGCACCTGAAGGGGCTGAAGGCGGATGTGGTCATGCTCCAGGAGACATACCTGAAGGTGGCAGACGAGGTAAGATTGAGGAAAGGGTGGATAGGTCAGGTGTTTCATTCGGGGCTGAATGCCAAAAATCGAGCGGTGGCGATCTTGGCGGGAAAGAAGGTGTCGTTCGAGGCGTTGAGCATTGTGGCAGACAATGGCGGTAGGTACGTAATGGTAAGTGGTAAGATGCAGGGCGGTACTGGTCAATGTGTATGCCCCGAACTGGGATGATGCGGGTTTTATGTGGCGCATGTTGGGTCGGATCCCAGACTTGGAAGTGGGGGGCCTGATAATGGGGGGAGACTTTAACATGGTGTTGGATCCGGCACTGGATCGCTCCAGGTCTAGGACGGGCAGGAAGCCGGCGGTGGCTAGAGTGCTGAGGGGGTTTATGGACAGATGGGAGGGGTGGACCCTTGGAGATTTGCAAGGCCGGGGGCTAGGGAATTTTCATTCTTCTCACATGTCCATGAGGCTTATTCCCAGATCGACTTTTTTTATTTTGAGCAGGGCGCTGATAGCGAGAGTAGAGGATACCGAGTACTCGGCGACAGCCATTTCGGATCACGCCCCGCATTGGGTAGAGCTGGGGGAGGAGAGGGACCAGCGCCCGTTGTGGCGCTTGGAGGTGGGGCTGTTGGCGGACGAGGAGGTGAGTGAGCGGGTCCGAGGAAGCATAGAGAGGTACCTGGAGGCCAACGATAACGGGGAGGTCCGAGTGGGGATGGTATGGGAGGCACTGAAGGCGGTGGTTAGGGGAGAGCTGATCTCCATTAGGGCCCACAAGGAGAGGAGGGAGCAGAGGGAGAGGGAGAGGCTGGTGGGGGAGATGGTGAGGGTAGACAGGAGGTATGCGGAGGTGCCTGAGGAAGGACTGTTGAGGAAGAGGCGCAGCCTCCAGGCCGAATTCGACCTGGTGACCACCAGGAAGGCGGAGGTGCAGTGGAGGAAGGCCCAAGGGGCGATTTATGAGTATGGGGAAAAGGCAAGCCGGATGCTGGAGCATCAGCTTCGGAAGCGGGATGCAGCTAGGGAGATCGGGGGAGTTAAGAACAGGGGAGGGAGCATGGTGCGGAGTGGGGTTGGCATCAATGGGGTCTTCAGGGAATTTTATGAGGAACTGTATCGGTCCGAGCCCCACTGGAGGAGGGAGGGATGGGCCGCTTTCTGGACCAATTGAGGTTTCCGAAAGTGGAGGAGGGACTGGTGGCGGGATTGGGGGCCCCGACTGGGCTGGAGGAGCTGACCAAAGGGATAGGAAGCATGCAGACGGGGAAGGCACTGGGGCCGGACGGTTTCCCGGTCGACTTCTATAAAAAATATATGGACCTGCTGGGCCCGTTGCTAGTTAGGACCTTCAATGAGGCAAGGGAGGGGGGGGCTTTGCCCCCGACGATGTCCCGGGCACTGATCTCCTTGATCCTGAAGCGGGACAAGGATCCCCTGCAGTGTGGGTCTTACAGGCCGATTTCATTGCTAAACGTAGATGCCAAGGTGCTGGCGAAGGTCTTAGCCACGAGGATTGAGGATTGTATGCTGCAGGTCATCCACGAAGACCAGACGGGGTTCGTGAAGGGGAGGCAGTTGAACGCGAATGTGCGGAGGCTTCTGAACGTTATCATGATGCCGGCGAGGGATAGGGAGGCGGAGATAGTGGTGGCGATGGACGCTGAGAAAGCCTTCGATAGGGTAGAGTGGGGGTACCTGTGGGAGGTGTTGAAGAAGTTTGGGTTTGGGGAGGGGTTTGTCAGGTGGGTTAGGTTGTTGTATGAGGTCCCGATGGCGAGTGTGGCCACGAACAGGAGGAGGTCTGAGTACATTCGGTTGCACCGAGGGACGAGGCAGGGGTGTCCCCTGTCCCCCCTGCTCTTCGCACTGGCAATTGAACCCCTGGCTATGGCACTGAGGGAGTTGAGGAACTGGACGGGGTTGGTGCGGGGTGGGGAGGAGCATAGGGTGTCGCTCTATGGGGACGACTTGCTTCTATATGTGGTGGACCCGGTGGAGGGAATGCCGGAGGTAATGAGGATCCTCAGGGAATTCGGGGATTTCTCGGGGTACAAGCTCAACATGGGGAAGAGCGAGCTGTTCGTTGTTCACCCAGGGGACCAGGAGTGGGGGATTGACGAGCTCCCACTAAAAAGGGCGGGGAGAAGCTTCAGGTATTTTTGGGTCCAGGTGGCCAGGAGCTGGGGGCCCTGCATAGGCTTAATTTCACAAGGCTGGTGGAGCAAATAGAGGAGGAGTTCAAGAGGTGGGACGCGTTGCCGCAGTCCTTGGCGGGTAGGGTGCAGTCAATCAAAATGACGGTGCTCCCCAGGTTTTTGTTCCTGTTGCAGTGCCTCCCCGTGTTTATCCCGAAGGCCTTTTTTAGGCGGGTCAACAGGAGCATAATGGGGTTTGTGTGGGCGCGAGGGACTCCGAGGGTGAGAAGGGTGTTCCTGGAGCGGAGTAGAGATAGGGGGGGACTGGCGCAGCCCAACCTCTGTGGGTACTACTGGGCCGCCAATGCAGCGATGGTGCGCAAGTGGGTGATGGAGGGGGAGGGAGCTGCATGGAAGAGGCTGGAGACGGCGTCTTGTGTCGGTATGAGACTGGGGGCGCTGGCAACGGCGCCGCTGCCGCTGCCGCTCCCTCCAAGGAGGTATACCACGAGCCCGGTAGTGGCAGCTGCCCTCAAAATCTGGGGACAGGGGGGAAGTTGGGGCCTCGGTGTGGACCCCAATACGGGGGAACCACCGGTCCATCCCAGGGAGAACAGATGGAAGGTTTTCGGGGTGGCACAGGGCAGGGATACGAAGGTTGGGAGACCTGTTTGTGGACGGGAAGTTCGCGGGCCTGGGTGAGCTGGAGGAGAAGTATGGGCTTCCCGCGGGGAACACCTTCAGGTACTTACAGGTAAGGGCGTTTGCCAGGCGGCAGGTGGTGGAATTCCCGCGGCTGCTGCCATGCACAGTACAGGACAGGATGCTCTCGGGGGGGTGGGTGGGCAGGGGAAGATCTCGGAAACTTACCAGGTGATGCAGGAGGAGGAGGAGGACTCGTTGTTGGAAGTGAAAGGTAAGTGGGAGGAGGAGTTGGGAGAGGAGATTGAGGAAGAGACGTGGGCAGATGCCCTAGGGAGGGTGAACTCTTCCTCATTGTGCGCGAGGCTCAGCCTCATACAGTTTAAGGTGCTGCACAGGGCACACATGACTGGGACAAGGATGAGCCGGTTCTTTGGGGGCGGGGACAGGTGTGTTAGGTGCTTGGGGAGCCCAGCGAATCACACCCATATGTTCTGGGCATGCCCAGCGCTGGAGGAATTTTGGCGGGGTGTAGCGAGGATGGTGTCGAGGGTGGTAGGTTCCAGGGTCAAGCCGGACTGGGGGCTCGCAATATTTGGGGTGGCAGAGGAGCCGGGAGTGCAGGAGGCGAAAGAGGCCGGTATTCTGGCCTTTGCGTCCCTGGTAGCCCGGTGGAGGATTCTTCTTCAGTGGAAGGATGCGAGGCCCCCAAGCGTGGAATCCTGGATCAACGATATGGCGGGGTTTATTAAATTGGAGAGGGTGAAATTCGCGTTGAGAGGGTCGGTACAAGGGTTCTTTAGGCGGTGGCAACCATTCTTAGACTTCCTGGCAGAACGGTAGACATTGGTCAATGGCAGCAGCAACTCGGGGGGTGGGGGGGGGGGGTTACTTTATTTTTGTTTTTGTATGTTTACACTGGGGGGGTCTGAGGGGGTGTATATATTTGCTATGTTTGCTTTGTTTTAAGTCGGGGTGTTAATTTATTATTTATGTACAGGGGGGAGGGGGGTATGGAGGGTTGCTTTTTTGGACTATGTTTTGTACTTAACCCTGTTGCGTTCCTTTTTCATTTTGTTCCTGATATTCTGTGAAAACCTTAATAAAAATTATTTTTGAAAAATAAAATAAAAAATGAATTAACAGTCAAATTGTGGTTGAATATATACTATAAGTTGCATATTAAAGGACAAATACAACAAAGAAGGATCTTACGAATGATCTCAGCAGACCACTCAGATTTTAGTGATCAAAGTGAATCACAAAGTTTTTCAAACTCTGTCTTCCTCCTGAGAAATTTCAGCTCCTCTCTTTCTAGGATCTGGTCTGCTCCTCAGCCAACAGCAGGGCACAACTAACCTTATTCCATGGATACAGTCTTCAGTACAATTGGCACACGCCTGCAGAATGTATTCAACTCAGTCTGGATGGTACATATCCACCACTGCTATCTTCAAATAACTGAAACACTTGCAGCAGCTTATTTCTTTTAGCTCATTCTCAGCTTCTGGGTCCAGCCTCTTCTTCTCGCGTCTTCGTCAGCTTCTCTGGCCTGCTGTTGTGGACTTAGCTCCGCCAGCTCCTGCTGCGCAGATTGGACTGATCTGTGTCCTTTTTAAAAGAGAATTCAGTGTACCCAATTCTTTTTTTCCAATTAAGGGGCAATTTAGCGTGGCCAATCTACGTAACCTGCACATCTTTGATTTGTGGGGGCGAGACCCACGCAGACATCGGATCAAACCCAGGTTCTCAGCACCGTGGGGCAGCAGTGCTAATTACTGCAGCGCTGTGCTGCCCCTAATCTGTGTCCTTTTATATCTTTCAGCAAGTTATAGTTTTGATTTTCCAACCTCAGCTTGCTACCTGATTTGTTCAGAGACTGAAAGTTTCAGGTTCATTTCTGTGTTGACCTTTTCTGCTTCCCTTTTAGGTTCATTTACAGTTCAGCTTCTGCTTTGAGGTAGGGTCTGACTCAAAAAACACACAAATTAAATTTTAAAGTATCAATTCCCTCAGATCTGGCACTTGGGTGGCGTGAATGGTTGCTCGCTATTCATCAGCTCAAGCCTGAATCTTGTCCAGGTCTTCTGCATGTGGGCACAAGCTGTTTCATTATCTGAGGAGTTAATTATGAATGGTACGGAACATTGAACAATCATCAGCAAACATCCCCAATTGTGACCTTATGAGGAAGGGAAGGTTATTGATGGAACAGCTGCAGTTGGCCTAGGACATTGCCCTGAGGAACTTCTGTAGTGATGTCCTTGGATTGAGTCGATTGACCTCCGACAATCGTTATGACTCCAAAAGTGGAATGTTTTCACCCTTGATTCCCATTGATTTCAATTTTTTAAAAAAAGTATTTTTATTGGAGTTTTAACACAATATCAAAATTTACATCACACATATTTCATATTTAAAAAACAGAACACGAACAACAAGCACATCAACAACATATATATCACAGGTTGTCCCCGTATCTGTGACCATAGTTTTCATAATCATGCTTCCTTATTTACAATGGTGTACATAGTTACAAAGGGAACCTTTTATTTACATTCAAAGGTTACTAATGCAGGACTTCCTACCACCAAATTCTTTTCTGATTTTTTTTTAGAAATCTTTTTATTGGCATTTCCCATATTTATAAGCAGTTGTATATATAGACATCACATTTGTCTCGCCCGCACTAATTTCCTTTACTATACAGAGAGGTTTAGTTTGTCCTTTGTTTATCTGATCCTACGTTGCCCTCTGGATTGGTCTGTGGTTCCTCCCCGTTGCCCCCCCCGCTTCGGGGATTTCTGCCATGGTCTTCTTTATGAATTCTGTGTCGTCCCAGTTGGGAGCGTACACATTTACCAGTACGACCGGTGCCCCTTCCAGGACACCGCTGACCATGACATACCGTCCCCCTGGGTCCGTAACTGTCTTGGTTTCCGTAAACCTCGACCTCTTGTGAATTAATATTGCCACCCCCCCTAGCCCTCGTTCCATAGCATGAGTGATATTTCTGACCCACCCAGCCCTTTCTTACCAGCAGTCGGTCCTTCTCCCTCATGTGCACCTCTTGCAGGTAGATTATGTCTGCTTTTAGGCTTCTTAGGTGGGTGAAGACTCTGGATCTTTTCATGGGGCCGTTGAGTCCCCTTACGTTCCAGGGAACAATCCTGGTGGTTTTATTTTGACCCCCCGGTCCTGCGGGATCACCCATACTTACCTGAACAAAGAAATGTACAGCACAGGAACAGGCCCTTCGGCCCTCCAAGCCCGTGCCGACCATGCTGCCCGACTAAACTACAATCTTCTACACTTCCTGGGTCCGTATCCCTCTATTCCCATCCTATTCATGTATTTGTCAAGATGCCCCTTAAATGTCACTATCGTCCCTGCTTCCACCACCTCCTCCGGTAGCGAGTTCCAGGCACCCACTACCCTCTGTGTAAAAAAACTTGCCTCGTGCATCTACTCTAAACCTTGCCCCTCTCACCTTAAACCTATGCCCCCTAGTAATTGACCCCTCTACCCTGGGGAAAAGCCTCTGACTATCCACTCTGTCTATGCCCCTCATAGTTTTGTAGACCTCTATCAGGTCTCCCCTCAACCTCCTTCGTTCCAGTGAGAACAAACCGAGATTATTCAACCGCTCCTCATAGCTAATGTCCTCCATACCAGGCAACATTCTGGTAAATCTCTTCTGCACCCTCTCTAAAGCCTCCACATCCACTCCCCCCGACTCCCTCTGTTTTCACCCTGTGTTCTTCCCCCCCTTCTGCCCTGCTCCCCCCCCTCTTTGTGCCAGGCGCTCCCTCGCCCCAAGAGGCGCGCCGCGGCCTCCTGCCCTCCCGTGTTGGCCGCCCTCACGAGCACGGTGGTCCCCCTCCCAGTACTTGCCCTGCTCTGGTCCTGGTTTACCTTTCTTTTTGCTAGCCCTTATCTCGTCCTCCTGTCTGCCTTTCTCACCCTCGTTCACCTTGCTCCGCTCCCCCCCATTGCATTGAGAGATGGAACGAGCCTGGGAACGAGTCAGCACAGTCCCGCGCAGTACACCAAACACGTGTGTACAGTTTGTGATCTCTGTTGTCTCTGTTGCGGTCTGTCCTCCGCTCTTTGTTTCGATTCTTCCTTTCTTTTCCATCCCCGTCGCTGTCCCTCCCCCTGTTTGTTTGCTCGAATAAACTCCTCCGCTGCCGCTGGGGTGTTAAAAACGGCTCCTTCCCCTCGAATGTTACCCAGAGTTTGGCCAGGGATAACATCCCAAATTTCACATTACTTTTGTAGAGTGCTGGTTTGGCCCTGTTGAATTCAGCCCTTCTTTTGGCCAGGTCCGCCCCAATGTCCTGGTACACCCTTATGGTCTTCCCTTCCCACGTGCTCGCTTTCGTCTGCCGGGCCCACTTTAGGATTTTTTCCCTGTCTTGGAACCTGTGCAGCTTCATGATAATCGCTCTGGGCTGCTCCCCGGCTTTGGGCCTGGGTCGGAGCGACCTGTGCACCCTGTCGATTTCTGGGGGGATTGGAAATTTCTCCCTTCCCGCTAGCTTGCCCAGCATTTGGGCGATGTAGCCTGTTGGATCTCTGCCCTCCATCCCCTCTGGCAGACCACTATTGTAACATTCTGCCATCTGGACCTATTTTCCTGGTCCTCCAATTTCCCTCTTCGGCTCCCCTGGGTCGTTACCAGCCTTTTCACCTTGGTTTGCTGAGTTACCATCCTGTCGCTCTGGTCTGAGCCGGCCCTCTCCAACTCCTGAATCGTTTTCTCCTGCGCCTCCACCTTCCTTTCCAGGCCATCGATAGTTCGCTGCATTTTGTCCGTTGTCTCCGCCAGCATCTCCTTCATCATTGTGTGAAGCTCCGTCCTGAGTGCCTCCCTCATGGTGTTTATCCCCGTTTATATCTCCTCCTTTACGGCGTTTATCTCCATTTTCAGCATACTTCTCCATTCCTCCCCCTGTGTGTGTGTGGGGGGGGAGGGATGGTCGCTGCATCCTGTTCCTGCTCCGCTGCTCGGCTCGCCAACTTTTCCGCTTTCTGGTTCGCCTGAACCTCCGCCTCGCCCCGTGGGGTCGTCTGCCTGCACGGCCGCAGCTCCTGCTTTTTTCCTTCGCCTTCGCTGCTGCTCCATCTTGCATCTCGCCGTTCCCCCCGATTTATTATTATTTTTTCTCTGGGTTTTGGTGCGAAAAAGATTCTTTTTTTTCCCCCTCAAAGATAAAATCCCCAAGATTTTTTTCTCCTTTTAAAAACGATTTTTTTTTTTAGAGAGAGTTTTATTTTGAAAAAAGTTTTTAAAATTTTCAGGAGACTAGAAAAAAATAAGTTGAAGAAAAAAAATTATTATTTTGTTTTTGTCTTATCCTCTCTGTGGTCCGCCATTCAGGCAGTTTCTTGTTGTGATCCCCACTCCTCCTCCACGTGCAGCTGCTCTGCTGACCTGGGCCAGTCTCTCCTCTTTTTTTCCCTTCAGCTCCGTGGAACGGAGCTTTGGCGCCTGGGCAGGGCAAGGGAGGCAGGGCTTTAATTCTTTTTAAGAACCCGCCGGGAAAACCCCCGAAAAAAGCCGCAATTTTGTGGATCTGCGGGAGCCTCTTTGCTGCAGCCGCTCCATTCGCGAACGCCACTGGAAGTCCAAATCCCATTGATTTCAATTTTGTTAGGGTTCCTTTATGTCACACTCAGTCAAATGCTGCCATGCACCTTTAGAATTCAACTTTTTTGTCCTTCTTTGGATTGAAGCTGGAATCAAGCTTTGAGTCGTGGTCCTGCTTCAGCCCATACTGAGTATCGGTGAGGAACTTATTGCTGCGTAAGTACCATTTGATAGCACTCTCAAAGACGCCTTCCGTCACTTTACTATTTGAGAGTAAATTAATGGTCGTTGTCCCACTTTTTGTGGTCATGTTATACCCGGGCAATTCGCTATGCTGAATGTTGGCATCTTTGATGCTGGGGACCTCAGGAGGAAGTGAAATGGATCATCTGCACAACGTTTTTGGCTGAAGCTGATTGCAGATGCGATAGCCATTTTCCTTCCACTGACGTGCTGGGTTCCAGCATTATCGACAATGGCAATGTTAGTGGAGCCTCTTTTTTCCCGTTTGTTGTTTAATTGTCCACCGCCATTCATCACAGGGTGTGGCACGAGTATTGATCAGAGCTTAGCACTCCCTCTGTCTCCACACCCGTAGTCTTGTTCACTTCACCCAACTATAACCTCTGGCAGCAATCTCTCCCTGTACACTCTTCAGCAGGTGGCGTGTCAGTCAGGTTGGCAGTTGGGCAAGAAACATGGAGAAAAGATTGAAAAGGTGTCTTTCAGTTGGAGAATACACATAAAATAAATAATTTATATCCCAGATTTCACAACCTGAGGATGTCTCAAATTGTTCAGCAGCCAATTAAGTAATTTTTGAAATGCGGTCACTGTGGTAATGTGTGAAATGCAGCGGCCAAGATACGTTCAGGCAACCAGTACTTTGTTGGGTTTCCTGTCCATATTTTCTCCTATCTCCTGCTCTGAAAGTGCAGCCCTATAAATATTGGGGCTACTGGCTTGAACGCCGTCACCCCTCCCTCTAGTTGTTTACTTCTCTCATTCTTCTGCTTCATCTTCTATTTTCAATATTCCCTGTTCAATTTCTCCATGAAATCTCCCACGTTGAGACCTTGATGTTTGCTGTTCCCCTCGCTGGCAGGTATATGTGTGGTGGCTCCGCAATTTTACACTTGGATGGTTGAGGTCTAGGTTGGCCCAGCGGGCTTCACCTCCTCTCCCTGCCCTGAAACCCCTCCCGAAATGTACGCTGCAGAGACTAGAGAGCTGCCGACCAATCAGATTGGCTTGCAGCTCTCTGAGACGGGACCTCCTCTCCAGTGAGGGACAGAAACCCACCTCCAGCCAATTAGCCCTTGTTGGAGAGTTAAAGGGTTGCGGGGAAGGCAGTGTCAGTGGGAATGTGATCTCCGCGGACTCTTTGGATGCTAGGGAGGGAAACTCGGTTGTTCTTAAAATCCTGATCCATATCTTGTTTCTAACTTTGCAGGAGCCTTTTTATTGATTTGCTTTTAACTAAATTTAGTTGATGTTTCCCACATATTTGTGTTGGGCCTCTTTAAAAAATAAATCTGAACCATGGTTACGAATAATCCCCCGAGCTTTTTCTTGTAATTGACCATCCCGATGGATCATGCCAGTTCACAAGTAGAGCATCTCTAATGTTCTGTTTGATATGTTTATCCGTAAGCAAGTTTCTGAATTACAGAAATTTGAAAGGTCAAGAAAGCAAATCATTTGGAATGCAAAGCACAACTACCCAGGAGCAGAGAGTATCTTTATTCACATTGGGGGCACAGTCAGGATGATGTTATGTCTTTGCTGCTGGTCGGGAACCTTGTCTGACAGCAGCACATATCAGTAATTCATACATTTGCTGCCCATCATTTTCTGACCATTTATTGATTGTGGCAGCATGGGGCAGCAAACTGCTGCTCATGTCTGTACCCTCAGACTGACCTTAGCAATTGTATTTTTTACAAAGGAAAGCCAGACATTTTTTTCACTCAGGGCTGTGGCCTGAAATCTTTGACAAGCGTCCAAACGTCCCTCACCAAAGAGCAGCTAACTTGGATTAACCTCACTCTGTGTTTACTGGAAAGAAATTGGACTTTGCACCTTAAAGAACGCCGCTCTCTTTAACAATTTAAGAATAAATAGTGCTTTACATGGTGCAATACTCCTGATCTCTCAAATTGTGAACATCACGAGCAGCCCTCTGTTTTATCCAAAACGTCATGGGTCTGTTGGGGGGGGGTCTGCACTATCTGTCCTTGAAGATAATTTTTTTTGGGATGTCTTCCGATTTTCTTTTTTCGTATTGGTTAAGTCTCTGTAGTCTCTCCCATATTGATTGATTGTTTTGAACTTTTCATGTTCATCAATCATATTGCACACAACCTCTTTCCCCCAGGTAATGTTCTTCATCATCACAAATTGTAATAATGGCTTTCATTTATGCTGCACCCTTCGTGACCTCCGAGCATCCCAACATGCTTTAAAATCGGGGACTTAATAATAATAATCACTTAATGTCACAAGTAGGCTTCAATGAAGTTACTGTGAAAAGCCCCTAGTTGCCACATTCCGGCGCCTGTTCGGGGAGGTTGGTATGGGAATTGAACCCGTGCTATTTAGCCCACTGTGCTAAACCAGCCCCTATGCTAAACCGTGCTTCGAAGTGTAGTACTATAATATAACAGGAAGACATCTCTGCCAATACAGTTCCTCACTCACCCCGCCACACACTGAAAATAAGAAACACACAATTGACTCTCAAAAAATGCACCGATTCAGGAAAAGTCAAGAACTTACACCAAAATTGGCCCATCATACATTCCAATCTATAATAAAAAGCAAAATACTGCAACCGCTGGAGATTCTGAAGCACATTCCAGTCACCATGACATGACCGTTTTCCCCGCCCAAGAGTGAAAGGAGGAGTGTCAAACCTCTGTACCTGCTGGCAACTCCCCGCTTCCCCCCACCTGTGCTCCCAACCCTCGATCAACTCAGTTGGCATCCCAAGGTCTGACGTGAAGAATACATACATGTGTAACGTACTAACTACTCCATCTAACCCTGTCCTCTGGTGCCTTTGTGGGCCACAAACATTCTCCCACCTAGGCTACTGAAGCTTTGATCCGATGGTGAGTTTTCTGGAGGAAGGGGCAACAATTGGCAGAGACTCTTGGAGTAACCAATAAAACACTGGGGGAATTGAGAAAGTAACAGAGATAAACAAAGAGATTGATGGAGAATAATAAAAATTACAAGGAGGAAAACTGAGAATAACAATGGGAGAAGGGGGGCAAAATGAAGGGAGGAATGAAACCTGCAAAGCTCTTGTTGTAGACAGCAAACATGGTGACTTCATGGATCTATAATCTATGACAATCTGGAAAAAATTACGTTTTTACAGACTTCAAAGTACTTCACGGACAGTATTAGTGAAACCGGTTGAACCTCGGTCTCTCACAGATCCAACACGTAAGGCTAGAATTTTATCTTCAGGGTGGTAATTGTGAGTCAGGCCTTTTCCTGACATTGAGATGTCGCCTCCTGTCCAGCAGTGCCCACCCATTCTATTTTGGTGGAGATGGGCTGGAGTTAGAAATGGGAGCAGGCAGATGCTGAGGCGGGCAAGTTAAATTGCCCGTCTCCATTTGCTGGGACATTGGCCCAGTTCTGTAGATGAATGAGAGGCTTCCACCGCTCCCCCCCCCCCCCACATCCCCTCACCCTCCCCAATACCCACTCGCCCAGTATCCATTATTTAAAGAGCCCTATAATAACATTGGAATTCTTTGAGATGCACTTAAATCTGTCAAAATAAACCGTCAATTAAAAATTGCTTGAGAAACATTATCCTATTAAGTGGCCTTAAAACTGTCAGGGTAAGCAAACAGTCATTCAAAAATCATTTAATAAACAATTATCCTGCTCAGTGGTCATAAAGCTGTCAATATAAACTGTCATTCAGAAGCCACTTCATAAAACCATTATCCCATTAAATGATCATAAAACTGTCAAGATAAATAAACACATAGAAAGCCCACTGAACTGAATCTGTTAGTTGAGTGTGGAACTCAGTCAGAAATACATAGTGAAATTTAATCACCCAACTGTGTCAACAAAACTTCCAGAGCTGAATATATTAACGCCTTTGAAGCAATTGAAAGAGGATAGCCATCTGTTCAAGTTATAAAACTGGGAAACAGATGTCTGAGTAGTCCTTCAATGAAAAGATTAAATCACAGTGAACAATTGACAGTTAATTCTGAATATCAATATTGTTCAATGCTGAATAACACTTTTTCCAGTGGATAATATACTCTAAGACATCTGAAGACTTTTATACTTTCTACTTTCATTCTGCCGATCAGTTTAATAGTCATTTACCTTTTCCGATCAAAGGCTTACCATTAATCACTGCATTAAAGCCATATATAACTTATTGTAGAGCATTTCATTATGAAATGAAGTTGGCAAGAATCATCCAGTTGAGCAATTATGAGCTTACCTGCTTTCTATTTGGCATGGGAGGGCGGGGTGTTGTGATGATTGACATATCAGGCAACCAATGATAGATTTGTGGTCTTGGGCAGCAGGAGGTCATGTGATGATACCTCCAGGAATCCTTCCAGTCAGATTTGTCAAACGGAGCTGCATGACTGAGATTTGGCAGATTTTATTAATAAAGAAGCAAAATACAGCAGATGCTGGAAATCTGAAATAAAAACAGAAAAAGCTGTAAGTGCTCAGCAACATAAAAATGAAATGCACAGATCAGACTGGAGACAGACATTTATTCCTTTGTTTCTTCAGTATCAAATGACATTTGCTGCTGGATGCTATGGTGCATTTATATATTGCAAGATTCCCCATTTGATGAACTTCTGATCTCAGCTATCCTGCCAGAGGAAGGTGCTGAGTAAGACTTTCCTCTATAGTGGGGAAACAGAGAGAAAACCAAACCGTGTCCTTCTATGCCACTCATAACTCTCCTTTTAGCTTTTTATAAAACTGAGCTATCAGAGAATACCGTGTGACGTGAGCAGAATGAGAAGACGACACTTCAATTGTGAATCAGGTGGGGAACACAATACCCATGCAGTACAAAATAGAAAAAACTCTTGCTGGGAAATCTTTTGAGATCTAACAAAGAACACAAACCATCCTAAAGCAGTTAGGTCACATAGTAAAGTTGTCTGCTCAGTGCACCTTAGTCAACTTTAATTGTTGGAATTAACCACACAAATATGTTTAGATTGCCCGAGTTGAGTCGGAAATCTGACCTTTCCTGGTTGATAACAACAGTTGGATTAAACCCAACAACATTACTGTTCTGAAATTCTTCAAATATTTAACATGTAGTATGGTAATTAGTTGTTGGGAATGTAATCGCTGAAACAAACAGGAGGAATGGATGTGCTTTTCCCTTTGATCCTGAAGATGTAACGCAACATGTGCCAAGATAACTGTTAGTAGAGTTGCAGAAATGGCCTTTCCAGATATCTGTGTAAGTTGTCTTCTGATGTTGGTAAAATTAACTGAATTGGTGCCCATCTACCAACAAAATCAAAACATCAAGAGAGATTCTCTCAACTGCACTAATTTTTGTGGATGAAAAGTAAACTAAAGCATTGAGTAGGGTAACAGTTTTTGACTCTGGGTGGATATTTCCCACCATACGTATGTCAGAGTTTCAGCTGCTTAGTTTTCTCCACAAGCAATCATTAGTTAACCATGTTGTCTAAGCCTTTTGTTGTGCCAACAATTTTCAAAAAATGCTAATTTGGGTGTGAGCACAAAGTATTGAAAAAAGAAAGAATGACTTTTATGTATATATTTTCTTTCATGACCACTGATCATCTCAAAACACGTTACAGCCAATGAATGAGTCTTTTGAAATGTGGTCACTGTTATACAGTAGGAATTGCGGCAGCCAATTTTGCACGAACAAATTTCCGCAAACAACAATGTAATAACGACCAGATAGTACTTTTTTGTGATTTTGTTTGAGAGGTAGATATTGACCAGGACCCTGGGTTAACTCCCCGCCCTTCTTTGAAATAGTGGCAAGAAATCCTTTGCAAATGCCCAAGCAGGCAGATGGGGTTTCCAATGGGGGTTACTGGGTTACGGGGATAGGGTAGATACATAGGCTTGAGTAGGGTGCTCTTTGTAAGGGCCGGTGCAGACTCGATGGGCCGAATGGCCTCCTTCTGCACTGTAAATTCTACGGTTCTATGAACAGTACAGCGCTCCCTCAGTGCTGCACTGGAACATCGGTGAGAAATTCTGTGCTCAAGCCCTGGAGTGGGATTTGAACTCAGAACCTTGTGACTCAAGAGTAAAGCCAACTGAGCCACAGCTGACATAACAAACATTGAAAAACCTAATTTCTCTTGAAAAGTGTAGTTTTCCTCTGGTGTGGATTCAGTGCCTGTTAGAACTGTAATGATAGCACTAAAAAAACGGCAGCACCACCTTTTGAGGGTGATGGCTTGTTACAATTAGATCATAAGACCATAAGACATAGATGCAGAATTAGGCCACTCGGCCCATCACGTCTGTTCCGCCATTCAATCATGGCTGATATTTTTGTCATCCCCATTCTCCTGCCTTCTCCCCATAACCTCCGATCCCCTTATCAATCAAGAACCTATCTATCTCGGTCTTAAAGACACTCGGTGATTTGGCCTCCACAGCCTTCTGCCCTTTTCTGGAGCCCTTTAACCCTCATTGCATTGAAGATGGTAGATAGAGTTGTAGTAAGCAAGCATACAAAATGACCATTCCACCTTATTCCATTCCTACAACACGCCAAGTGTATGACCATTATTGTCATGCATCAGTTAATTAAGGCACCCAATATTGTACCAGAGGTGTCAAAATATTTGACCACTCTAATATTATTTCAACATCAGGGTCATCTCTGAAATCAAATATTGCTCACGCTTAATTTAAAGCAAGTATTCATCAAGCTGCGACTACATGGTTGGTGAGTTGGCATGAAGAAGGATATAAGACCAGGGCGAGATCTCCTGGCTGTTCACGTTAGCGGGATCTTACGCGCCTGTCGATGGCCCACCCTCTCCGCGGGTTTCCCGGTGCCATGGGGTGGATTTAATGGGAAATCCCATTGACAGCGGAGGGACCAGAGGATCCCACTGCCGGCCAACGGCGGGGCACCTCCTGCTGCCAAGAAACACACCACAGGGAGGCCAAAGAATCTAGGGCCAGGTTACTATATTGGCGAGAGACTGTGAGAACCCATCCTCTTGCAGATGCTGACTGACTGGTTGTGCATTTCCAGCATGCACCACATTTTCACTTTCAATTAAAAAATTTGATTTGGCCAAATGTAGAAAGATGCTGGGTAAACAAATAAACAATTTCAATGAAAATTCGATCATGGTTATTTGCAAAGCATTCCTTTAAAACTGGTTAAAAAGCACGCTTAGACTTCAAACCTGGTGCAGTGTGAAAGTATGCAAAACATGTCAGAAATGTAAATTCAAAATTTATCTAAATTTTAGATCATCTATCACCATGGGATTTAAGTGGAAGTTTAAATATGTTGGTGCCTGTTTCAGTAGGACATTTCTTTGCAATGTAGATACTGGTTTGTGCTGGAACACGCCATTAGCTATAAATCTTTAATTATCAAACTGTCAAGTTTAAACAAAATCTTCTCTATAGATCAATATTCACAGTTTTAACACAGTAACAGGCACAATGGCAGAATTTTCCCATGTCTATTCAGTGCTTCGCTCTGACTGAATCCCAGCATGTTGCTTTCCAGCTGCACAACTGAATTTTTAGCCCACATTTTGAGCCTCTCTGGGATGGTTTATGCTATCACTGTGATGGGGAGGGGTCTGATAGAGTTGGCGAGGCCGGTTCCACAGATATCGAAGCGCCTTTTAAAAATAGTGGCCCGATCAGCACAGAAAATAGCCCCTGCCCCTCAAGCATCGGGGGCTCTGGTAGATTGCAAACAAATCCAGTTCAGTAGTAATGTTGGCCAGTTCCTCTGTACTGGTTCTGAGTTTACGGCTGTGTAGAAGACAAATTTACATGTTGATGCCATCATACGTGGATGCAATAATACCATTTAGTGTGAAGTTCTTACTGTCTTTATTCTGGTCGCTGAAGTATACACATTACAGATGTACAAGATTATAGCTAGTAAACTGGCAATAAGTTAAGTGAATTGATTTGGAGGATCTGGGGCAAATCTGATTCCCAGATCGTCCAATTATAGTCATTATGCTGAGAGATTGAACTTGCTTTCTGCTTCATCTCAGACAGCTGGAGATGGAAGTTTTCGATCTGTAATGACTGTTAAGGGAAGGATGTTTGGGTGATTTCCATGCACTTCCTTGTGGATGTGAACTAAGACTACAAAACATAATTTGCCACTTATTGGAAAATCTCATTCAGAGAGGCCAAATGGATGGATAGTCATAGAGTCATAGAGTTTTACAGCACAGAAAAAGGCCCTTTGGCCCAGCGTGTCTGCGCCGGTTATCAAACACCTATTTGTTGGGCGTGATTTAACAACAACAAAAAAAAGAGTCCGACTTAGGCGCATATAACGGGGTGTTTCTCCGCACCTACAACGCCGGGAACGACCCCGCTATCAAATGAGACTTTGTGTTCTTTTAGGCCTTGGTGAGGATTGCCCCCCTCTGAGGCCACACTTAGTCTAATTTCAGCTCATACAGGGAGCGATAGGGGCACCATTTTAAAATGCTGCCCCGGTCTCTCAACCCTCTCAGCCATCGTACCGCGGTCTCCAGAGTCCCTCCTCTACCCCCAACTTACTTATTAGGGGGTTCTCGAGCTCCCCTCTCCCCCCCATCACCCCACCGCATAAGATCAGGGCATTCACTGGGCGGGATCCAGATTTGCACATTTATTTGCAAGGCGTCCTGAGGCACCTCGCGAGATTTAATGGCTCTGTCGCGTCACCGAGTCGCGCACTACCAGGCCATATCCCAGTTCTAATCCCATTTCCCTGCACTTGGTCCATAGCCTTGTGTGTGATTGACTCAAATTTCACACTGGTACCATCCATCCTGTGGTACTAACCTGGAATCCTTTGCTTAAAAAAACCCTATTGATTCGATTCCTAATTGGGCAGTGTTTGCTTTTGTCACCAGGGAAAATAAATTAATCCCCATGGATTTCCAGAAGAAAATTACCCATTTTCCCATTGTACAGAACAGTCCTATTGTAGGGCCAAGGCACTTTAATATGAGTCACTTTACTCTCTGATGTGTGAGTGTATATATGTTTTGTCCTTCTTAAAATTCTGCAAAGTTACAGTGAAGAGGCAGCTTTCTAAAGACTGCGGTACAGTTTTCACGGTCCTCACTGGAATATTCTTCCTTCTTCCAATCCGATAGCTTTCTACCATCTCTAATGGCTTGGGGTTGTAGTACTGCTCAAGCTTACACAATATATTCCAACAGTGGCGTGTATTTTGCCTTCGCAGGAGTGAACAAATTCTTGAGAGTTTCATACACGTCTGGGCCATCAAATATATTGTCCTTTTCCTTTCCCCCACTGCCTGATTAACAAATGGATTATGAGGATTTTCAAGAATATTATAAGCAGTGCATAACATCTCTAGCCATTCCACATAAGCATCGGAAGACCTCACGGTCATGGTTAAATTCTTCCAGTGCCTAATAATACACGTTCATGCAGTCATCTCTGAAGATCAGTTCAGTCGTGTAGAAGGAACCTTTTCTCCGAAACCAAATTTTTATGCCTATTTCTCACCAACAAAATCTCACAGGTTCCTCCGTTGGATTAACATAGACATAGAACATACAGTGCAGAAGGAGGTCATTCGGCCCATCGAGTCTGCACCGACCCACTTATGCCCTCACTTCAACCCTATCCCCGTAACCCAATAATTCCTCCTAACCTTTTTGGTCACTGTAGGCAATTTATCGTGGCCAAGCCACCTAACCTGCACGTCTTTGGACTGTGGGAGGAAACCGGAGCAACCCAGAGGAAACACACACAGACACGGGGAGAACGTGCAGACTCCGCACAGACAGTGACCCAGCAGGGAATCGAACCTGGGACCCTGGCGCTGTGAAGCCACAGTGCTAGCCACTTGTGCTACCGTGCTGCCCTCAGATTGCTTGCTGGAAGTTTCTCGAACTTAAATTCTTTCGGCTATAGAATCCGCAATTCCAGCTCATCACCAGACCGTGATATCTTTGCAGGACAAAAACACTGCAGACTCCCTGCTGCACAGCATCCAAGTGAAAACTGGTTTAATCCGGTTTGGTTTTTGTACATACGTACACAAATGGCCACAAGAGGATGCTATTACAGGGTTGATGTCACCAAGAAAATTCTGTGGTGTTGGAGGACTGGAGTAGACCTTCTGTCCCACTTTTTTGGCAGGGAAATGGTATGTGAAGAGTAAGTTTAAATAAAACTACCAAAAAAAACAGGTTGGAAACAGGTTTAGTGACAATGTGATGTAATTGGTGTGTCGTTTGAAGGTGAAGCACAATGTTACACTAAGTAGCTGTATTGATAGAAGGAATAGCAGTATGTTGTTAAACGGACTTGAAATGATTTACTGATAGTGTCTGTCAGGTTATATCATGTTTGTTGTAATGATCCACTCATGCCTTTCCTTTAAACAGGGAAAAAGACCTTGCTTAATCCAGTAATGCCCTTGTTACTGCAAATGAGCCACGTTAAACAATGTTGCTCGAGCAGGGTTATTTGTACTTCTTTGAATCCGATGTGCCACTCTGTAAGCTCTTCCACATTTCTGTCGGAGCAGCGATTAGCGCTGCCTCAAGGGTAAGGCATGCGCACTGAGGACTGCACAAGTGAGCCATGAGTACATGTTTTCAGGGTGTGGCATGTCAGGCATGTGCCACACCCCATGTTTGTGGTCGGCTGAGGTAACAATGATCTTCTTCCCACCTCCGCTGCTTCCAAAACCCTGATATTGATGCTATATTTAATTTTGTAACTAGTCTCTTACAGCAATTTCAATCCTCAGAAGGAACTGCTGAAGTGCAAATAGACATTTTCAGTGAAATACACTTAACTTATTTTGGTTGCACCTACTTGTCCAGTGACTATAATAATAATCATTATTATTGTCACAACAAGGCTTACATTAACACTGCAATGAAGTTACACTGAAAATCCCCGAAGAGGGGAGGATGCTGATGAATTTCTGATTCTTCGGCTATTCCTTCCTTGATTGATAATTTGGATACTACCCCTTTGCTGATTATTTCCATCATTGATATCTAATTTACATGTTATAAGCTCAAGTGTTGGAACTAGCTTGACGTGAGCAATTCATTGACTGTATTCTATTTGTGGAAAAGTCTGTATTTTTGGCCATATTTATGAAACAAGGAATAAAATTGAGAGTTTTGAGCATTTGTTCACTCTCAGGCATCTGCATTATAATTGACTCTTGATTTTATTTATTAATTGCAGATAGACCTGGAGCCAGAAGGAAGAGTGTATGTTGTCATAGATCTATCAGGCTCATCAAGTGAAGGTAACATTTCATTAAACTATTAGTCCCAGCATGATATCTTTGCTGTTTTTGATCTAGCAACTCAAGAATTCTTCAGCTTTCTCTTTTCGCTGTCACTTTTCTCTCAATGACCATATGTTACTTCAAAACCTCTCAGTACCATATTTTTCTCAATATCGAACAAAATAACTGGAATATAACAACACACTACCAATTCATTATTTCATGGAACTTTAAATATTTACGATGCTTTCAGCTGTTCTGCTATAATGAAGATAATTTAGAATAACCTATCAGATCAATGACTGCTTCATGTCCAACACCTTTACATATTTCTTTTTTAACCTTTCACTATTTGTTGTCAATTCCTTTACCCTTTTGTCAGACCTCTCTGTGAACAGTTTTCAAAGTTGGAAGTAAAGGATCTGAATTTAAAAGGATTTATTTATGGCGCAGCTACAGCTGGGCATTGTTTGAATATTGTTTGGGTACGGTGCACCCTATCACTTTATCTGCGCTACGTATAAAATATAGTTAACCCAAGTGGGGTTACACTTTATATGGGCAGGTATACAAGTTAGTTTTCATATTGTATTCGTAATATTCTTGGAGCACTTCTGGATGTTTTACGAGCTTGCTTTCACTTCAGGAATCTTGTGCGCTGCTTTATTTGCAATTGATTGAAAATATTTGTGGAGGGGGATTTTGGCAGGGATTTTCAGATGTCATGTCAAAGATCTTGGAAGGGAGGGTGACTCCGAGTCCAGAGGTGGCAATATTTGGAGTGTCGGAAGATCCGGGAGCCCAGGTGGGGAGAGAGGCCGACATTTTGTCCTTTGAATCCCTTGTGGCCCGGAGACGGATTTTGCTGGGAGGGAGGGACTTGGAGCCTCCAAAGACAGGGGTTTGGGTCAGTGACATGGCAGAGTTTCTTAGGCTAGAGAAGATTAATTTCGCCTTAAGGGGTTCATTACAGGGGTTCGCTCGGAAGTGGCAGCCGTTCATCGACTTCTTCAAGGAAAATTGACCGTCGGGTGGGGGGGGGGGAGGGGGGGTGGGGAGGGGGAGAGAAAGGAAGAAAAAGGGCAGGGAATCTAATGTATGTGTAGTTAGGATTTAGGGCTGGGGGAAGTTTGGTATGCTATTGTAATAACCTGCACAGGACTCATCCAACTGGGGATGATTGTTCCCCGTGTTCAATTGGACTGAGTTAACCCAGCACTAGCATAAAAGGCCGGCAGCTGTGGAGCCAGCTAAAAAGGAATGAGGACCCGGTGAAAGGTAACCGGGCCCTGTGCATGTATGATGCTGTTGCTGAAATAAAGGACTTTTAAGAAGCTCGTTGGACTCCCCTGACTTTATCACAGTTATTGTGGTTTTTTTTGCATGTGATGGATCTTTCTGTTTAAAATGTTAAAATTACAAATGCCTCAATAAAATATTTTCTAAAAAAAAAAAATGAGAATGTGCTGCATTGCAGATGAAATTATGTTTGGAGTTGCGAGGGGTTAAATCCAAGATCACACAGATACAGAATATGTGCTTTGTCACTGAGCTGTATCCCCTAAGGCTGCTCATTGTCTTTGGAGAGAGGTTCTTCTAAAATACAGAACCAGTAACACTGTCATGCAGATAGTACATAAGGGCATGAGCATCTATGGTATGGAGGATTATTGTCAGCAGTTAGCACATTTGTACCTTACATTGTGTATTTTTTTAAATGAAAATTTCTGTATTTCTCTTGTGCTTTTTGAAGCATTAATGGATCTTATATATGTGTGCCCGAGGAACAATTCTAATTCAGTAAGGGAATAGGATAGTTTACATTTTGCTCACATTGTTCCCATCATCATTGGGAAATGGATCTCCTTCAAGCTTAGGGTGGAAAAAGCTGAGACTTGGAAGCATTTTAACAATCACCTGCAGCAGGCATTGTGGAAAGTAATAAATATAATGTTCAAATTGATTGAAAGGAATCTTGTGGTAATGTCTGGCTAGTACAACGGGGCAGTCATAAAACTCTTTACAAGACAGAAATCGGCTGTAAGACAAGGATTTTAACGTAGGTGCGCACACAACAGTGAACCAAAAGGAGCAGGCGTACATTTCTCCCAGCAGAACCACCCACAATCTGCCTCTTTCCTTGTGATCTACTCAACCTCCCTCTAAGTCAATGATCTTCCCTTCCTCCTCAATGCATGCACTAAAGCTTCTCCACGATCCCCTGATCTTATCTGACTGGTGGAGTTCCTCTCTGTCCCGTCCCTGTCTGTGGCCTTTGTAACTGTTGGTTATGCTGTACAATTGGAGCCCTCACTGCCGCATCTTCCTCTGGGCCTCCCTGTAACTATTGGGATCAGAAACTCCCAACTTGTCAAATCAGCTAGTTGAAGAAATTTAAACAAAAGCTTCAGTCTGATTAAAATAAATGTTCCTTGATGCCAAACTCAGTCAAATGCTGCCTTTATGTCGAGGGCAATAACTCATCACATAAAAATCCAAAAATGGGTCTCTTTCATATGTAAACAAGGTCACCTAATTTCTGCTTACAGCTCCCTTACAAAATTAGTCTGCCCAGAATGGGGCAGGTGATGGGCATGCCTTGCTCAGGACTGTTCTGCCTAAGCAGCAGCTGCCAACTAAAAACTAGTTTTGAAAATTCCAATAATATTGCTGAGAAGCCAGGATATGCCCTCTGGCTTCATCGTATTTATGATTGCCTCCATTCCCGTATCTCCAAAACGCCATCCCTGTGATCTCCAACTTGCTCAGCCCAGCCATTTTCAAAATTTGCCAGTGATCTCTGTCCTCCCCATCACCATGATCTCAACATCCCGACCATGATCTATGACCCTTGTCCCGATCTCTGACCTCATAATCTCCAACCCAATCACCTACCCCCCCCCCATCCTAATCTTCCCATGGTCTTTCACTCATTATTCCCATGCTACATCCCACCTACGTCCTGCTCTTTGACCTTCCCAGGATCTTTGTCGCCCTCTCACCCCATCCCAATATTTGACCTCCTACCAATCTCCAACCTCCATTTCAACCTTTGACCTCCGTGCGATTTCCGATCCTTCCTCCTAATCTGTTCTTTGAATCTCTCTGCACTTTAATCTCCACCCCCTCAACCCTTAATCTCCACCTCCTCAACCCTTATGATCCTGACAACCTCCACGCATCAGGTATTTGTTCGTGGGCTGCTTTCCTTCCCAACATTGATTGATTTGCTTTATTGTCACATGTACCAAACTTCAGTGAAAAGTATTTTGCTGCAGCTGAGGGAACGTACACAATACGTACATAGTAGACAAAAGAATAATCAACAGAGAACATTGACAAATGGTACATCGACAGACAGTGATTGGTTACAACCACCATGGCTGTCAGATGGGGACCCCACCTCCCCCCGCTGTGGAGGTGGCTCAACATCCACTGCTGGTGGGATATTCTGGCCCTGCCAAGGTCGATGGCGATTTACACTGCATGCCTGTGCCACCCGCCATTGGGGAACCTCCGGGGGGGACGGACGGACGGGGACGGGACTCTGGAAGGCCCAGAACTTCCCGTTGGCAGGAAGGGCTGGAGAATTCTGCTCATACTGAAGAAATTGAAGCAATGCCCCGCAGTTAAATCTTCCAGAGCACCCTGAAAATCTTTTGGATTTCCTGTCTGGGAATCCTCCCCAGCTTCTCTCCACCCTCATCTCTTCACCAGTAAATATCAGGGTCATTGTCTCACGTTATCTGAGTGAACACGCCTGATTTTAAAATAGAACAACAAGTTATAATGTAAGAATGAGACAGAGAGAGAGAACAAGTGAATTCCAAATGGAAGATTTGATTGAGCTTACTTGGCGCAGACAGCGTTATTACTGATAGTCCAGCTGTGATATTTTGTCACAGAGATCTTTATCAGATTAGCATGTCCACATGGATCCTGTAGTGCATATGAACACCGTGCATTCATCGGAAAAGACCCAATGCCGTAATTTACTCCAAAATAAGTTGCATTTGTCAGAGGAGCTCAAAAAGATTGCAGGGTGATGAGACAGTGAAGTGGAAGAAAACATTTTTAAAAATTGCCTTTTATATTCAAAATATTGAAAAGAAATGGAGAATGTTCCAAGATCCCTTCAGAACTTGTTTCCCTTCTGAACACTGTAACTACTGTAATTACAGTTGACACAAATTGCAAAGGCATTTGTTAAAACTCTAAGACATCTTAATTAAATTGCTGTAATCATTTGCAGAATGTACGACATAGATTGAAGCTGAGCAGCAAAGGAATAACAAGGGTGAAGACCTTTAGGCAAACAAACTTGGGGCAGAGAATTTGATTCCCTGGTTAGCATCAGCTTAATGCCCTTCTCATTGCTATAAACTGGAGGATTGGAGCTCCAATCCCACCCATCAAGTCCAATTCGGTGAACTATTTTGTTTGTGCACTTTACGACCATATCAAATTGCATTTTTACTTTTAGCAATGCCAGACCTCTTAGTTCTTCTGTCCCATTTAGATTTTTATCTTCCAAGGAATAAGTGGTTTTCTTATCCATCCTGCAAAATGAACTATCTCACACTTTGCCTTAGTGAACCAAAAAACACCCGGAATCTGTTCTGGGTGGGATTAGTGGGGTCATTCCCGCGTTTTGCACCGGGAAGGACCCTGCTATCTCACGGCACCTTGTTGCTATTTCATTCCCTGGCAGGGAACGCCATCTCGAGGCCACACTTAGCGTCATTTAACCATCAGGACGCAAATTTTAAATGATGCCCCAATCTCTTGACCCCCCCCCCTCTGACGCGAATCTCGGACTCCCCCAACTCACCTGTTGGGGGGTCCTTGAGCTTCCCCCTGCACCCAACCACATGCCGGCAGTAACACAATACCAGCTTGGCACAGAACTTCCAGCTGTGGCACTGCCAGGGTGCCAGGATGTCAATGCTGTGGTGCCCAGGTGGCACCAGCAGTGCCAGGGTGCCAGCCTGGCCAGAGGCTGACCACCTGGGGGCCTCTGATCGCCCCAAGTGCCAGTACGCCTGGTCCCCGTTTGAGGGGAACAGTACTAATCGGTAGCTGGGGTCTCCTCGGCGATGCCGGTAGATGCTGGATAGCTGTTTGATCCGGCGTCAGCACAGCCAAATGGGTCTTCAACGTTCAGCTCATCAGTGAAGTGAGCTGTGGAATATTTTGTTTAATGTTTAATGCATTTGTATCAAATTATTCGCAGCTTAAATGGAAGCCTGAACATCTGCATTTTATTGGATTGATACTCCATTAAAAAAGCATTACAAAATCTGGTAAAATGTTCAATGTTCATCTGATAATTTCTCAGAGCATTAATGTGGGGTTTACATCTTTCGATCATCAGATCAAAATTATTTAAATGTACTTGAAATATGTAGGTATGAGAAATACAGATAGATATACCTCATCACTTATAAATTCTAAGTTTCAATTTACTGTATGAGGATGATCTTTAGTTCGACAATTGTCTTATTTGCCAATAAAATGGTCAAATATGTAAATGGGGGACTTTGAAAGCATCTTCTTTCCCTACTTATAACATTCTGAACACAAATTGAATTCTGAATGGTGGTATTGAATATGAAAACTATCATTTACTTCAGAGGTTCAGAGTTCTTAGAAACAAAGGGTAGAATTTAAACCCACTCCCACCGCCCCCCAGGAGTGGAGTGGGCGGTGTAAATGGGGCTGTAGAATCTGGAAGGAAGGTAGGAGGCAGAGTTCCTGTTGTCTTCTCAACTCCCTCTGATTAAAAGATTAAATCAGGTGTGAGGAAGGAATTGCTCAGCCAATTGTGGCCCTTAAGTGGTGAATTAATGGCTACATAAGGGCTTCATCCTGCTATTGTGCTGGTATTCTGCCAGCAATGGGAGAGCTGTAGACAATATGGGAGGCCACCCAGTAGAGGGTGGTGGCGGCGGCGGCTTCTCTGCAAGTTTGGTTTGGCTTGGTTTGGCTTGGCTTGGCTTGGCTTGGCTTGGCTTGGCTTGGTTTGGTTTGGTTTGGCTTGGTTTGGGGGGGGTGTGTGTGTGTGTGTGTGTGTGGGTGTGTGGGGAGGCCCTGTGATCCATAGAGTGTGATCCACAGAGAGCGCTCCCCTGGAGACGAGAGCTGTCCTTACTGAAAAGCTCCCTCCCCACCATTTGCAATGACTCATTCTACCCCATCGCCAGAACCTGCCTGACTGGCCCTGAAGAATCCATCCCACTCACTGGGTTTACTGCAGTACAAGGAGTGGCCATTGCTCTCAGTGATGCTGCTGGGATTGAAGACCCTCTGCCCTTCCAATTGATCAGCAGCTCTTGGAGGCAGGCTCTTTGACTTCAATGGCACGGAAGCGTCTGGAGCAGGCAGTTAACACATTTCATGCTTTTGGTGTTCCAAAAATTGCTGTGGTGCAATTTTCAGTGACTTTTCCTTAAAGTTTGAGTGCTTTACGGGCATCATTTTCCCGTATATGTACGATATATCATTTTGTAGCATCTCTGCTTTACCACAGGAGTGGCGCCAGGAACAATTTTATCTTGTAAGGGAAAAGAGGAAGAGACGGTCCTGTCAAAGTAGACCATGGCAGTGGAATTAGTTTTTAATTGCTATAACAAAAACAACAATGCCACACAACGGATTGTTTGCTAGATGGCTCAACATTCAATAAAATTTAGTAAAAGGGAACAAATCCAAATCTCCCAAGACTCTGGTGTCAGTGTCTTAGTTCACACATGAAGGGCTGTTGTCACAAATAACCTACCATCAATAAATGGGGTGGCAAAAAGGTCAAAATCATTCGGGATAAACACACAATTTTTTTTTATTACAGGCGCATTGTATGATGACATGAGTAGGAGTCTGTTATCATGTCATTGCAAAATAACACTATCACATGATTAACAGGCCAATCCAAAAAATGGAATTAGTTGCAATTTAAACCCGAATTAGCACAGAATTAAGAGCCGCGATTTATATTTATAATATTGATTTACTTTTTAAAAGATTATAAATAATTTTAACCAAATAGTGTGACCAAAGAAGACTGTTGTGCAAAATGACATATTTTGTTCACTAAATAGGGTGTTTGGTACTATCAACAAGCCTTGTTTTTGTTGTTTTCAGCAGCCTGCCCTCTGTTATATCATTTCATATTGCAATTGAACACTAAACAAATATCTTTCTAAAATCTAGTGAGTAAACTAAAGGCTTCCCAGTGGAGAATTCTGTGTTGCAAACCTATTTGTTCTTTGTTACTGGTTTATGACAAGAGTAGCTATCGTTTTCTGGTGTAAATTTACGGGGAGGTGGGTGGGGGGGGATTCTTCGACTGCTCTCACCAGCGGGATTGGTCTGCTCTTGCCGAGGGTACCCCCGCTACGGGGCGTGGGGGGGGGGGGGGGGGGGGGGGGGGTTCATTTCCTCCCTTCTTTTTAAAAAAAACCCTCTGAATTGAACTCCAAAGCGTAAGTTTTTGCTATGATTACTAAGTTCCATTTTGAGTGCCCTTTTCCGTCTTCCCGTCTGGTTGCTATGTAGCCCGTTCCATTTCCCAAACAATAGGACAGTAAATGTAACTTTTGACTGACTGGTTGAAGGGGGTAACTGACATAGGAATAGGCTATTTCGCAGGCCTGTTGATCCATTCAATGAGATTGTGGCTGATCTGTGACCTACCTTCCGAAACCTGACTTTTCTACATATCCCTCAATACCTTTTGAATGATAAAAATCAATCAGTCGCAGATATAAAATGAATAATTGCTCTAGCTTCAATTGATGTTTGCCGCAGAGAGTTCCAAACTTCTACCGCTCTTTGGTGTCACTGACACTAGGGGTGACATGAATTGTGAATCAATCTCTTCCCTTTCGCTTTCAAGGTAGTCTGCTGGCCCTTTTGTAGCAACAATACTTCATAAAGGAAGGAGACCCAAAGTTCATCACTAACATTTATTGATCGGGAATAAATTGTACTCATGTCGCATCTTTCAATTCCCCAGGCTGCCCAGAGCACTGCACAGCCAATGAATTGTTTTGGATGGATAAGTTGCTGCTGTTGTAAGAATGTGACAGCCAATTATCAGACAGCAAACAAACAAGTGGGATGAATGACTCGTTCATCTGCCTTTAAAGTTGCAGTTAAGGTATAAAGGAGTAGAAGTGATCCTCTGCAGCTCACCCATCTGAACGGAACTCTTAAGAAGTACTCTCTATTTACAGACCTCTCATAATCGCAGAATACTCCAATGCAGAAGAGGCCCTACGGCCCATCGAGTCTGCATTGATGCATGAAAGGCCCTGACCTTCCCACTTGCCAGCACTTGGCCCATGCCTTCAATGTTATGACGTGCCGAGAACTCATCCAGGTGCTTTTTAAACATTTTTTTAAACTTTAAATTTAGAGTACCCAATTATTTTTTTTCCAATTCAGGGGCCAATCCACTAAACCTGCACATCTTTGGATTGTGGGGGTGAAACCCACGCAGACATGAGGAGAATGTGCGAACTCCACATGGACAGTGACCCGGTACCGGGATAGAACCTGGGTCCTCAGTGCTGTAGACAGTACTGCTAACCACTGGGCCACCGTGCCACCCAATCATTCAGGTGCTTTTAAAGAATGTGAGGCAACCCCCTCCATCACCCACCATGGACAGGGTGGATAGGGAACACCTGTTCCCCTTAGTTGAAGGGTCAGTTACAAAGGGACACAAGTTCAAGGTGAGGGGCAGGAGGTTTCGGGCGAATTTGAGGAAATTCGCCCAGAGGGTGGTGACAGTCTGGAATGCTGTCCCTCTTAATCGTATGCACCTCGAGCAGGTTGCCCCTCAGTCTTTTCTGCGCCAGCGAAATACCTCTCTTCATGACTTAAACTTAAACTTTACTTCAGGAAACACCCCTGTCAGCATCAACGGTGCCGAGGTGGAGATGGTTAGCAGTTTCAAATTCCATGGGGTGCACATCTCCAAACATCTGTCCTGGTCCACCCACGTCGACGCTACCACCAAGAAAGCACAACAGCGCCGATACTTCCTCAGGAAACTAAGGAAATTCGGCATGTCCACATTAACTCTTACCACCTTTTACAGATGCACCATAGAAAGCATCCTATCAGGCTGCATCACAGCCTGGTATGGCAACTGCTCGGCCCAGGACCGCAAGAAACTTCAGAGTCGTGAACACCGCCCAGTCCATCACATCAACCTGCCTCCCATCCATTGACTCCATCTACACCTCCCGCTGCCTGGGGAAAGCGGGCAGTATAATCAAAGATCCCTCCCACCCGGCTTACTCACTCTTCCAACTTCTTCCATCGGGCAGGAGATACAGAAGTCTGAGAACACGCACGAACAGACTCAAAAACAGCTTCTTCCCCACTGTCACCAGACTCCTAAATTACCCTCTTATGGACTGACTTCATTAACCTGTATGCTTCATCCGATGCCGGTGCTTATGTAGTTACATTGTATATGTTGTGTTGCCCTATTATGTATTTTCTTTTATTCCCTTTTCTTCTCATGTACTTAATGATCTGTTGAGCTGCTCGCAGAAAAATACTTTTCACTGTACCTCGGTACACGTGACAATAAACAAATCCAATCCAATCCAAATGTTCCATCCCAGGCAACATTCTGGTGAACCACCTCTGCACCTGCTCCAGTGCAATCACATCCTTCCTATAATGTAGTGACATCATTTATTCAAGTCAAGTCTGACACTTTTGTTAGGGAAGTGCCCGTTGCTCATAATGTGCACATCGTTGATAGCGGCTGTGCATATTGAGGTGCTTTCTTCATGCCTGCTCACTGTTAGGATCAGTCCAAACTTGCTGAATTCTGACTTAGAAACACTAGTTAATATCCTTGCTAAGGTTATTAACCAACTACAGCTGCATGAAGAACGGTGGATTTCATAAAGGTTAAAAATACACAACGGAAAATAAAATGGCTGGAATGTCTATTTTCTTTCTAAATGCAGTGGCGGGCAATTCCGGCGGCTAGACTGGCGTGATCCTGTTCCCAGTTCCTCACCTGCAACCTCATTAATTAGGCATCTCCAAATCAATTGGTGGGTTTGAAGGTCTGGGAACCATATGTAAACACCAGTCCAGCACACTCATTTCACTCTATCTAATCCACCAGTCTTCACAAGACTGTGCAAGGTGCCCAGAACCGAGAGGCAAAAGATTAACAGCCACAAGAAGAAGTCTGTAGCCTGACTCAACCACCATGCCTCGGGATCTTGATTCCAGGAGTCTGGGCACAGAGGCATGACCCCTACCCAAGGGAAGGCTCCAGGAGGCAAAGCAACGTCACCTCTCTGGCCTGGGAGGCTGTTGTCCAAGAGGTCAGAAGTATCACACAGTGCAGGAAATGGATGAATGATCTCATCTGCTCTGCCGGGATGAATCCTCTTTCCACTCCCTCAACTATCAAACCCTCATCATGACATTGTGTACTGAAAGAGCAACTCTCTTCATGTCTCTCACACATCAGTTAGTGGCGCACACAGATTCTCTTATGGACACTTTTACATCACCAAACTCTCACCTGCAAGTTTCTCACACTCTGTCCTCTTGTCCTTCTGGACAGGGCTCACTTCTCTGTGCAGTCAGATTGTGAGGGGCACAGCAAACTGTGATCATGAAGCAAACCTTCTCCGGTACTTATGCAGAGAGCCACCTGAGTGGCCCAGACATCGCAATCGCACATTCAGGACAGACCACACATCTAAGTGGGAAGGTGTGGAGCTGTGAGCAGTGCTGTACTGTTCCTCGGCACAAATCTGAGGGTGAAGCATTAGCGTCATCAGCCACTGTTTAAGGGGGTATCCCTTATCCCCAAGCAACCATTCCTGCAGGCAATCTGAATCCAGTCATTGTTGTGAACATTTCCACCCCACCCCCCGGAGTCCATCACGTGCAACATGCCCAATCCCCACTTAGACCTCTATGGAGTCTGCCTGCATCCTCTTCCAGTAAACTACGTGGTATCCCTTTGACCCCTTATTTGTGAGCAATTCATGCAGCCTTGTTGGGGTCCAGGTTCCCTCCCTCAGTTTTCCCTCTGCCTTCCATTGTTCATCATCCTCATCCACCTGTTGCACCTTTGCCTGCCATCATGCACTTTCACCCCCCCAACCCCCGGCCTGTCTTCAACCCTCTTTCCATATTGCTCCCTTGTTTTCATCAGCTCCCTCCTCATCCCTGGTTGAACATTGATATGTTGGAGTGGAGGGTCCTTGAGTCTCGCAGCACAGTATGGAGCTGGAGGACACAAAATGGCCTGCCCTAGCAGATTGGCGTTCAGCTCAATATGAGCAGCATAGCGCTATGGTAGGTAGGCTATATATGATGCATTCACCTTGAAGTCTCGAGTGAACTGAACAGCACTCTTTTCAAATGGATTTGATTCTGACGTGAATTGCTGCTGGCGTGATGCAAGATTGGAATGCGCGATGAGATATTGGGGTGCAGCTGTTTTGAGCCTTCATGAGATGTAAATGAATGCAAGTGATATTCACACCACCAGAGAGCGGATGAACCAACTCCCATTACCCCATTGGGAAAATTTAAAACTGCTTTTATGCCGGCAAGTTTCCGACTTCTCAGCTCCAGCTGGATTCTCCACACCTGCCCGCCACCAAACCCACCACGGGCGGGGAGGGAAAATTCCACCTCGTCTTCAAGAAACAATCTGTGAGCCACGCTATGCCATAAAAACAGCGCGCCGTGGCACAACATGGCCGGTCAATGACAGGAGGCATCGCATTGTGAAGCCCACCCATTGTGGTTCCCAAGATGTTGGGATCTTCGCCTTGGAGACATTGGGCGAGCGCCGTTAAGTACTGCCCTCCACAAACAGGGACCAGACGGAATGGCACTCATAGGGGGTCTCCCAGGGGATTGGAGACTCACAGGTGCATGCCCTTCGCACAGGGTGGTACCCTGGCACTGCCACCTGGTGCCAGCCTGGCACTGCCAAGGTGTCCAGTTGGCACTGGCAGGGGCACTAATGTGGCCCACCCATTGTGGTGCCAAGCTGGCAATGACAGGGTGCCAAGCTGGCATTCTTTGAGTGGCGGTGATTGGGCCGGGGATGCCCTGTTTGATTTGTTATGATCCAGGTGTAGCATAAGCAACTTCCTTGTGGTGCACTTGACAAAGGAAGGTTCAGACGTGGAGATAACTTCAACACGTTTATTAAACTATTTACACTTCTATTACTCGGGTTCGACACTACTGCTAATCCTACTATAGCTACCCAGACTGACTAACCAGTTGCTGCAATCCACGTGGTGGGAGTGATATTGAATCAACCCTGTGTCTCTACTCACTGACTGTCTCCACTGGAAAGAGGCAGATCATGTGTGTGGTGTCTTTTATATATGGGTTGGTGTAATGCCCTCCTGTGGTCATGTCACCTCTTTGTGTATCGTGAATGTCCATTGGTCGTGTCCTATCTAACTGATCTATTGGTTGAGTGTATGTGTGTGATGTCTCTGGTGCTCCCTCTAGTGTCTAGCTAGCCTACATGTATTTACATTGATGCACACTGTTCATGTGAGGTGTGGTGTGGGGGAGGCGGGGGCAGGAGGAGGATCCCCATTTAGGTGAGGTGGTGTGAGGAGGACCCTTATCTAACCGGTGTCGCATTAGGTAGCGTTGTGTTTCTTGGCGCTGCGAGCTATGGGACATAGTTCCCATTTGGTTCAATCGTGTCCAAAGGGAGAATGCCGAGTAGTAAAGCAATAGGAAAATTATTGAGGTCCATCGTTTGTTGTTTAAAATGACACATGCAACTATTTAAAAAAAAACTGATTTCCACATGACCCTTGAATGTTATGGATAATTAACGATCAATGTTAAGCAATTAAATGTTTGCTTTGTGTATCAAGTCCATGTCTGAATAAACAAAAATGTAAAAAGAGCAATTTAGTGTGTAGGATGTTTGGTGTCAGCTAATATAGCCAGGACTGTCACCTCATAACACAGCAAGCGCTGTTTTGATTATGCTTCTTCCTCCTGTTATTAAATTACAATTGTCAAGTCTGCATCTTTATTGGTAATCACCAGGAGCAAATTGCCAGCCTACCTGCAACAGTTCACAGAGTGAGGCTGCGGGAAGATTGGAATCCTCCCTTTTGGTTTCATGCATTGTGTTGCTGTCTGTGCTTTTGGGTTTTATTTTTAACATTTTGTTTCCCTTTTTTTCTTCCGAAGCTATCGTGAATGCAGGGTCACATCTTCCATTTTCTGTTCCTCCACATGCTGAAGCATGTGACTTCTGAAAACAGGGTTGATAGTGTACGATTATGGATATGCCACTTAAACATTCCTGGCTAGGGAATGTAAATCAGCTTGAAGACTAACACAGACAATAAGGCGAAAGGTGGACAGAAGAAGATTTAAGGAAGAAATATGGACTATGACAGGCAACTTGCATGACGATGCAATTCTGTGTCGTTCGGGACAAAACCAAATGCTGTTCAGCGTTTGTTAAACAACTAGACAAATTTATTGCTTTCCTGTGCCCTAAGTGCTCCTTTTAATCAAATTAAATTGGGTTGCCTTCTTCCTGATTTTTAATTCACCCTTGCAGCAATAAGATAACAGGCCTCGATCCAAGTGACTGCCAACAATTATTCCTCTAACTCTGATCAGCTGACTCTGCTGTTTGGGCAGTGGCAGAGATAGTTATGTGAATTATTACCCTGTGATCAGAACTTCCAAAGAGCTCTTTTGCCTTCTCTGAGTTGTGCCTTGAAAGCAGAAGCAGATTTATGAAGATGTGTCTTTCCTCCTTGCCCACCTATGCCACGAAATTGCCTTTTCATCTGAATTTATCACTGATTGAAGTATTTCATAAGCAGTACGGGGACACTTTTAGTCGCTTAAGCTCCATAGGTCCTATGATGTTGTATGCAATTTGCTTTTCCCTGAGCAATAAGATTTCATTGCAGTAAGCCCATCATTGTTATTAACTCTGGAGGTCCGATTTGAACCCTGGTGGTGATTTTCCGAGCCCCGCGCCGGGCCAGAGAATCGGCGCAACCGCGGCATGACACCAGCGCGCGATTCTCCGAGGTGCGGAGAATCGGCGCCATTTGCGCCTGCGCGTTTTGGCCGCGGGCCCCTGGAATCGGCGGGGCCGCCAATTTTCCGGCCCAGATGGGCCGAGCGGCTGGGCGGATACAACAGAGTCCCAGCGCCGTTCACCACTGGTCGCTGCTCGGCGGAAACTCTGCACGAAGGGTCGGGGGGGGGGGGGGGCGGCCTGTGGGGAAAAGCGCTCCTTCACTGGGGGGGGGGGGCTCCGATGGGGTCTGGCCCGCGATATGGGGGCCCACGATTGGCGGGCCGGCCTCTCCCCCCCCCCCCCCCCCCCCCCCCGGGCCTACTTTGTTGCGCGGCCGGCCCCATAATCCCCACGCCATGTTGCGTGAAGAAGTCCCCCGTGCATGCGCGGGTTGGCGCGGCTGAACTGCGCAAGCGCAGGTTGACTTGGCACCGGGAAGGGAGGCTGGAGCGGTGTGAACCGCTCCAGCGCCGCGCTGGACCCCTGTGGGGGACAGAATCGGTTGGCCCCGTGCCCGTTTTACGCCGTTGTGAAACGCGACGGCGTTCACAACGACACAAACACTTCGTCTCCATTTTGGAGAATCGTCATCGTCCCCCTGTGTTTCTGTGAGAAAGAAGGTGGGCGGGTGCGTGAAATAGTGGTAGATTGTTTCCTGCTATCTTTCCAACATGCCTCCCCCACCACCATTTAAACCAGCCATTACCACAGGCAACCGAGCCCAACGTTTCTTTTAACATTTATTTGTTATACGTGGCTTGTTTCTACATTGTGCGGTCCCTTTAAATTTTTTTTGCATTGCTGCCCTCATGTTATTTATCACAGAACAATGCCTGCACAATATCTTGCAGACTGCTGTCTGGCTGCACACACACATAGTTTAAGTGGGTGTATTGGCCGCGAGAGCCAACATTGGTTCATGAATATATTTAAGTTGAGCTCCTATGGTGCAATTAGGACATTAATGCCACTTTTAACACAAAATCGTGGGGGCCTGCCAATAAAACCTGAGCCACTGAAGCCATATTTAAAGGGTCACTTACCAGCAGCTGATTGACTTATGTGATCGTCCTGCTATTTAACTTGCCCAGAATGTTTCTAACATCCAGATTGCTAGATAGGAATGAATTAAAAGCTTTTTTTTTTTGCTTTATTGTCAACCTGCTCTGTTTGTAATGGTTTTGTTGTGGCTAGTTTCATTTGGATGGAGAAGGACACTTGGAAGGGATTGGGGCATCAGCAGCCTCAGTAACCAAAATCTCATGCAGCATCAGTTACGCTCATCAGAAGCCAGTGGGTGAGGGTGATGTTGGTGGGAAGCTATTTGCAGGACTCGCACTGTATATGCCAAGAGTCAATTTTCTTGGATCTATCTGAAGAACAGTGTGTCAGGGGAGTGTCCTTATTCTGTGCAGATTCCTGCAACAGGACATGCTGCCTGCTGGATTGGCAGAGAGGGGTGGGTGCTTTTCTAGTGTCTGTGAAAGTCAACAGAGTAATTCTGGTCTGTTCTCGGGGACATCAGCTTCATATCAAGATCTGGAATGCAAAGCTGCACTAAACGGTGACACCCTGGGCTGGATTTTCACCGGGTTTGGATGACTCGGGAGCTCTGTAATCGGCCTGTCCCGATTCTGGGATTCCAGACTCCATTCCTGGGCTGTCTGCTTTTCGGGAGCGCCTTTAAAGGTTGCAGGCTGGTTCCTGTCAAATGTCTGCACTTGGCACTCCAGACCTGGCTGGCTCCATTGTGGAGATAGGCATGTCCTACCCCTCTGTCATTTTCAAGGAGTTGGGCCAGGCTTTTAAAGATCTGTGGTTCACAGTGCCGAGTTTGCATGAAGAAACTTTAAAAACGTGAGTTCTGAAGGCACTCCGCATGCCAAGTATGGCTATTAACATACTATTATACATTGTATAAAACCAATAAACCCTATGGTGACCGTAGGATATGTAAAAACAAAGCTTTAAAAAAGTCATTGATTCATTACTTGCCACTATAGTTTAAAAAGTAATTTCACTACAAGGCAATAGAAGTGTCAATCATCCAGACCTTTTAGGGTATCAATGTGACCACTTAATTTTGAGTAAACAAACATTGAGAAATTGACAGTAGAGATCAGGGAGCCACAGCTGTTAATCAAGCAATGTTTTCCCCGGGCTCAGCTGATTCAACAAGAATATTAGATCTCTGGGCTTTTGGTCAAGCCTTATTTTGTATGTTTGGCTTTTTCTCAGGTGGGCTGCCCCAAATCCAGCCCCCCCCCCGCCCCCCCGGGCAATTTAGATCCTACCCTTGCTCCCCAGGTGGGCAGGCTGAGCCAGGAATTATCCTGACTCCTGCTACCCACCTTGGTGATGACAATTCAGGCCCTTATTTGTCAGTTTGGCAACTTTGCTATTGATCTTGGAAGTAAAGGCAAGGGAGCTCAAGGATTAGCACAACCTCACCCTATGGAGATTTGGAGGAGATGTGCACTTGAAAAGAGAAGCAGATTTGTGAAGATGTATTTTCCTCCCTTTCCCACCCCTACCAAGAAATTGTCCTTTTCATCTGAACTTCACAGTGTTCTGGAATCTGATTGAAAAATGATTCCTTTGCATAAGCAGTACATGGGCACTTTCTGGTCACTTCCTCCCAAAATTCCTATGATCCCGTGCGCAGTTTGCCTTTCCCTGAACTGTGAGTTTCATTGAAACTGTGAGTTTCATTGCTATTAACTCTGGAGGTCCTGTATTTCTGAGAGGAACTGGGCAGACAGATGTTTCAAATAGTTGGAGCTCACGGACAGAAGTCCTCATTGGAAGAGGAAGTCGAGGAGGAAGGTGAAGAAGTAGCAGAAGAGGAACGGGAACCTCATCATCAAGCTGCAAGAGATGTGAGGGATTGGCTAATTGTTCTGCAATTTCAGTAACCAACTCATTCCCATGCACTGAAATGGACACAAAGCTCTTATGTTCCAATGAATGACCCAGATTTCAGGGAAGCCTATTTGTAGTAGTTCATGTGGTTTATTCAGGGCACCAATCATCCGATGTATGTATTATTTTTGATTGTTATGATGATCCAGGACCAGACCCCAACAGTGGCTAGGATACTGGACAGAAACCCCAATATTTTTGTTTAATTTTGTAAGACTGTGAGGAAAGGATACGTCACTCCAGGAGTGATTTTACACAGAATAGGGATATTGAAAATAGAACATAGAAAATACAGCACAGAACTGGCCCTTCGGCCCACGATGTTGTGCCGAACCTTTGTCCTAGATTAATCATAGATTATCATTGAATTTACAGTGCAGAAGGAGGCCATTCGGCCCTTTGAGTCTGCACCGGCTCTTGAAAAGAGCACCCTACGCAAACTCAACACCTCCACCCAACACCAAGGGCAATTTTGGACACTAAGGGCAATTTATCATGGCCAGTTCACCTAACCTGCACATCTTTGGACTGTGGGAGGAAACCGGAGCACCCGGAGGAAACCCACGCAGACACGGGGAGGATGTGCAGACTCCGCACAGACAGTGATCCAAGCCGGAATCGAACCTGGGACCCTGGAGCTGTGAAGCAATTGTATTATCCACAATGCTACCGTGCTGCCCTTAAGAACAAATAAATCTACACTATATCATTTTACCGTAATCCATGTACCTATCCAATAGCTGCTTGAAGGTCCCTAATGTTTCCGACTCAACTACTTCCACAGGCAGTGCATTCCATGCCCCCACTACTCTCCTGGTAAAGAACCGACCTCTGATATCCCTCCTATATCTTCCACCTTTCACCTTAAATTCATGTCCCCTTGTAATGGTTTGTTCCACCCGGGGATAAAGTCTCTGTCTGTCTACTCCCCTGATCATCTTATAAACCTCTATCAAGTCGCCCCTCATCCTTCTCCATTCTAATGAGAGAAGGCCTAGCACCCTCAACCTTTCCTCGTAAGACCCACTCTCCATTCCAGGCAACATCCTGGTAAATCTCCTTTGCACCTTTTCCAAAGCTTCCACATCCTTCCTAAAATGAGGTGACCAGAACTGTACACAGTACTCCAAATGTGGCCTTACCGAAGTTTTGTACAGCTGCATCATCACCTCACGGCTCTTAAATTCAATCCCTCTGTTAATGAACGCGAGGCCTTCTTCACAGCTCTATCCACTTGAGTGGCAACTTTCAAAGATGTATGAACATAGACCCCCAAGATCTCTCTGCTCCTCCACATTGCCAAGAACTCTACCGTTAACCCTGTATTCCGCATTCATATTTGTCCTTCCAAAATGGACAACCTCACACTTTTCAGGGTTAAACTCCATCTGCCACTTCTCAGCCCAGCTCTGCATCCTATCTATGTCTCTTTGCAGCCAACAACAGCCCTCCTTACTATCCACAACTCCACCAATCTTCGTATCGTCTGCAAATTTACTGACCCACCCTTCAACTCCCTCATCCAAGTCATTAATGAAAATCACAAACAGCAGAGGACCCAGAACTGATCCCTGCGGTACGCCACTGGTAACTGGGCTCCAGGCTGAATATTTGTCATCCACCACCAATCTCTGACTTCTATCGGTTAGCCAGTTCGTTATCCAACTGGCCAAATTTCCCACTATCCCATGCCTCCTTACTTTCTGCAAAAGCCTACCATGGGGAACCTTATCAAATGCCTTACTAAAATCCATGTTCACTACATCCACTGCTTTACCTTCATCCACATGCTTGGTCATCTCCTCAAAGAATTCAATAAGACTTGTAAGGCAAGACCTACCCCTCACAAATCGGTGCTGACTATCCCTAATCAAGCAGTGTCTTTCCAGATGCTCAGAAATCTTATCCTTCAGTACCCTTTCCATGACTTTGCCTACCACCGAAGTAAGACTAACTGGCCTGTAATTCCCAGGGTTATCCCTAGTCCCTTTTTTGAACAGGGGCACGACATTCACCACTCTCCAATCCCCTGGTACCACCCCTGTTGACAGTGAGGACGAAAAGATCATTGCCAACGGCTCTGCAATTTCATCTCTTGCTTCCCATAGAATCCTTGGATATATCCCGTCAGGCCCGCGGGACTTGTCTATCCTCAAGTTTTTCAAAATACCCAACACATCTTCTTTCCTAACAAGTATTTCCTCGAGCTTACCAATCTGTTTCACACTGTCCTCTCCAACAATATCGCCTCTCTCATTTGTAAGTACAGAAGAAAAGTACTCGTTCAAGACCTCTCCTATCTCTTCAGAACAATACACAATCTCCCGCTACTGTCCTTGATCGGACCTACCCTCGCTCTAGTCATTCTCATATTTCTCACATATGTGTAAAAGGCCTTGGGGTTTTCCTTGATCCTACCTGCCAAAGATTGTTCATGCCCTCTCTTAGCTCTCCTAATCCCTTTCTTCAGTTCCCTCCTGGCTATCTTTATCCCACCAATGCCCTGTCTGAACCTAGTTTCCTCAGCTTTACATAAGTCTCCTTTTTCCTCTTAACAAGACATTCAACCTCTCTTGTCAACCATGGTTTCCTCACTTGACCCTTTCTGCAGCTGTTATACTATCTCTAATTAACAATGCCACCCCACCTCTTTTACCACCCTCCCTAATCTTATTGAAACATCTATAACCACGGACCTCCAACAACCATTTCTGCCCCTCTTCTGCATTCCGCCAGCTGCGTTTTCTGGCGCGGGCCGCCAGCAGCGGGATTTTCCGTTCCCGCAGCCGGCCAATGGGACTTCCCACTGTGGCCATCCCACACCGCCGGGAAACCTACAGGCGTGGGTGTGCTGCCGGCTAAGTGGAGGATCCTGCCGATGGAGAATCCCGCAGTTGGACAATGAAACAAATTTTATTATAACACAGTATTAAAATATCTTTAACATCAAACAATAAATAGCTTACAATGACCTTTAAACAATGCTAATCAATATAGTGACACAATAACGGTGTGGCACGGTGGCATAGTGGTTAGCACTGCTGCCTCACAGTTCCAGGGACCTGGGTTCAATTCCAGCCTCAGGTGACTGTGTGGAGTTTACACTTCTTTCCATTGTCTGCATGGGTTTCCTCTGGGTGCTCTGGTTTCCAAAGATGTGCAGGTTAGGTGGATTGACCATGCTAAATTGCCCTTTAATGTCCAAAAGGTCAGGTAGGGTTACGGGTATAGGGTGGAGGCGCAGGCTTAAGTAGGGCGCTCTTTCCAAGGGCCGGTGCAAACCCGATGGGCAAAATGGCCTCCTTCTGCACTGTACATTCTATGGTAACCCATAACTGCTACATTTACTTCTACTAAACAACCATCTAAGATCCCAACCCACTCTTAAATAGAGTTAGCAGACTCAGGAACACTTGCTGCACAGAGATCTCTGGATACTCCGCTTTGAGAATGAGAGATCTTTTGACACTGATTTAAAGAAAGAGACTTGACCCTGTCAAAACAATGCAGGATCTCTAGCTAAAGTCATCAGAAACTGTTTTCATAATTTGACTTCCATGTCACTACTCTCAACCAAAACTCTGAACTACTTGGAAATAATCTGCTAGTCTGTCTACAGACAGTTCTTTAACTGAATTATATCGAAAGCAGACACTTTGACTTCTGTTCACATCCCCACCTAAAACCAAACTGCCTGCTTTTCTGAAAAATGCCTGGTACTCCAGTTTATCCCATTAACTAAATCACCTTACTAACTATACAATATGTATCTAATGACTAATCCACAGGGAACCCTCTTATATAAACAAAAATCCATTAGTCCAAGCTTTTACAATGCTTTAATTGCACCTCTGGCTCCCAAAACGCCTAGCTGGTGAACAATCTTTGGCAGGTAGGATCAAGGAAAACCCCAAGGCCTTTTACACATATGTGAGAAATATGAGAATGACTAGAGCGAGGGTAGGTCCGATCAAGGACAGTAGCGGGAGATTGTGTATTGAGTCTGAAGAGATAGGAGAGGTCTTGAATGAGTACTTTTCTTCTGTATTTACAAATGAGAGGGGCGATATTGTTGGAGAGGACAGTGTGAAACAGATTGGTAAGCTCGAGGAAATACTTGTTAGGAAGGAAGATGTGTTGGGCATTTTGAAAAACTTGAGGATAGACAAGTCCCCCGGGCCTGACGGGATATATCCAAGGATTCTATGGGAAGCAAGAGATGAAATTGCAGAGCCGTTGGCAATTATCTTTTTGTCCTCACTGTCAACAGGGGTGGTACCAGGGGATTGGAGAGTGGCGAATGTCGTGCCCCTGTTCAAAAAAGGAACTAGGGATAACCCTGGGAATTACAGGCCAGTTAGTCTTACTTTGGTGGTAGGCAAAGTAATGGAAAGGGTACTGAAGGATAGGATTTCTGAGCATCTGGAAAGACACTGCTTGATTAGGGATAGTCAGCACGGATTTGTGTGGGGTAGGTCTTGCCTTACAAATCTTATTGAATTCTTTGAGGAGGTGACCAAGCATGTGGATGAAGGTAAAGCAGTGGATGTAGTGTACATGGATTTTAGTAAGGCATTTGATAAAGTTCCCCATGGTAGGCTTCTGCACAAAGTAAGGAGGCATGGGATAGTGGGAAATTTGGCCAGTTGGATAACGAACTGGCTAACCGATAGAAGTCAGAGAGTGGTGGTGGATGGCAAATATTCAGCCTGGATCCCAGTTACCAGTGGTGTACCGCAGGGATCAGTTCTGGGTCCTCTGCTGTTTGTGATTTTCATTAATGACTTGGATGAGGGAGTTGAAGGGTGGGTCAGTAAATTTGCAGACGATACGAAGATTGGTGGAGTTGTGGATAGTAAGGAGGGCTGTTGTCGGCTGCAAAGAGACATAGATAGGATGCAGAGCTGGGCTGAGAAGTGGCAGATGGAGTTTAACCCTGAAAAGTGTGAGGTTGTCCATTTTGGAAGGACAAATATGAATGCGGAATACAGGGTTAACGGTAGAGTTCTTGGCATTGTGGAGGAGCAGAGAGACCTTGGGGTCTATGTTCATACATCTTTGAAAGTTGCCACTCAAGTGGATAGAGCTGTGAAGAAGGCCTATGGTGTGCTCGCGTTCATTAACAGAGGGATTGAATTTAAGAGCCGTGAGGTGATGATGCAGCTGTACAAAACTTTGGTAAGGCCACATTTGGAGTACTGTGTACAGTTCTGGTCGCCTCATTTTAGGAAGGATGTGGAAGCTCTGGAAAAGGTGCAAAGAAGATTTACCAGGATGTTGCCTGGAATGGAGAGTAGGTCTTACGAGGAAAGGTTGAGGGTGCTAGGCCTTTTCTCATTAGAGCGGAGAAGGATGAGGGGCGACTTGATAGAGGTTTATAAGATGATCAGGGGAATAGATAGAGTAGACAGTCAGAGACTTTTTCCCCAGGTGGAACACACCATTACAAGGGGACGTAAATTTAAGGTGAAAGGTGGAAGATATAGGAGGGATATCAGAGGTAGGTTCTTTACCCAGAGAGTAGTGGGGGCATGGAATGCACAGCCTGTGGAAGTAGTTGAGTCGGAAACATTAGGGACCTTCAAGCAGCTGTTGGATAGGTACATGGATTACGGGAAAATGATATAGTGTAGATTTATTTGTTCTTAAGGGCAGCACGGTAGCATTGTGGATAGCACAATTGCTTCACAGATCCATGGTCCCAGGTTCGATTCCGGCTTGGGTCATTGTCTGTGCGGAGTCTGCACGTCCTCCCCGTGTCTGTGTGGGTTTCCTCCGGGTGCTCCGGTTTCCTCCCACAGTCCAAAGATGTGCGGGTTAGGTGAATTGGCTAATGATAAATTGCCCTTAATGTCCAAATTGCCCTTGGTGTTGGGTGGAAGTGTTGAGTTTGGGTAGGGTGCTCTTTCCAAGAGCTGGTGCAGACTCAAAGGGCCGAATGGCCTACTTCTGCACTGTAAATTCAATGATAATCTATGATTAATCTAGGACAAAGGTTCGGCACAACATCATGGGCCGAAGGGCCTGTTCTGTGCTGTATTTTCTATGTTCTATGTTCTGGTGCGCAAACGAGGATTTTCAAAAACACTACTGCCACAGTCATACACACGCTAACCCAGGTTTTTAACCAGTACTGCACCAAAATACAAATAATACAATCTGAAATTCCTACATTCATCACATTTTCATTTTGCTGTGATTTCTTGCTACCATTGAAGCTAGAATCATAGAATTTACAGTGCAGAAAGAGGACATTTGGTGCATTGAGTCTGCACGGCCCTTGGAAAGAGCACCCCACTTAAACCCACGCCTCCACCCTATCCCAGTAACCCCACCCTACCTTTTTGAATACTAAGGGCAATTTATCATGGCCAATACAGGTAACCTGCACATCTTTGGACTGTGGGAGGAAACCGGAGCACCCGGAGGAAACCCACGCAGAGAGAACGTGTAGACTCCGCACAGACAGTGTCCAAAGCCGGAATTGAACCTGGGACCCTGGAGCTGTGAAGCAACTGTGCTACCCACTGTGCTACTGTGCTGGTCAGATGTAGCTCTGTACTTTGCTTAACAGAAAAAACATTAAATAACAAATAAAAAGAAAATCCCACGGTCACTCATAGATCCTCACAGAATCACAGAATTGTTATGGTTCAGAAGGAGGCCATTCGGCCCATCGAGTCACCACCGGCTCTCCAAATGAGCATTGTGACTTAGTGCCATTCTCCTGCCTTTTCCCTATATCCTTCCGCATTGTTTCTATTCCAAAAATCATCCAATGCCCTCTTGAATGCCTCGATTGAACCTGCCGCCACTTCACTTCCTGGCAGTGCATTCCAGATGCGAATCACTCGCTGTGCAAAAAAGTTTTTTCTCCCATCACATTTGCTTCTTTTGCAAATCACTTTAAATCTGAAGAATATCCAAAGCATTCAGCAAACTTCTATATCAGTGACATTCTGGCAGTGCAGACTCAGAAGATGCTACCAAGCCACACTGCAGACCAAAGTGCGAATTGTGATACACATGATTAATTTAATGAGTCTCAGGAATTAAAATGCTTCAAGCCACATGCTTGCTATGTCACAGGGACTTGCCACCCACCTCCAACACACCAAATTGACATGCTTAGTTATAATTGCAAGGTGCAGTTTAATAACAATGAGAGATTGAAAGAAACATATATCATCTCCATTTATTCAGCTATGACGGCAGTGAAGCCCTTCAAATGAAAAGAAGATTCTGCCGAGCTAGTGCTGGCATTATAATAGGAGAATTAAATATAGGTCACTGCGGAAGGTGTGACAGTTAAATCCATCATACATAACCTGATCAAAATAACTTAATAAAAATGTAGGGCAACTAAAGGAAATTAATTTTTTTTAAATACCCCCTTCTTTCCCCTTTTTGAAAATTGGTTTTGTAACAGAATAAAACTAATCAACGTTTGAAGCCAAACTTGCCATTTAAATTGAAGGGCAAATATCAGATCTTCCCAGACTGCACCAGTGAACCTATTGATAAAATGTTCATGGTTCTATCAGCAGGTCCAGCCTATTGCAGTTATTTTCATTGTGAGCACACTGATGGATCTAAGGGATTTTCAGTCGTGACAGTGGCTTATTAAAGTTTCTCACTGTTCGCACTGCTGCCTCACAGGTTTGATCCCAGCCCTTGGTCATTGTCGGTGTGGAGTTTGCACAATCTCCCCGTGTCTCTGTGGGGCTCACCCCCACGACCCAAAGATGTGCAGGGTAGGTGAATTGGCCATGCTAAATTGCCCCTTAATTGGGAAAAAAAAAGGATTGGGTACTCTGAATTTAAAAGAAATGTTTTCACTGTACAGAGTTGCCAGTCTTTAGTCAGGACAACATTCATCCAATGCATGTTACTTTTGATATGCCATTTTGCCACGTGACTTCTTGTTACCATTGGAGCTAATACAGTTATTCATTTGTTGCTTAAAAGAGAAAACGTAAATAAAAAGCAAAAAACAAATTCCAAGATTTTCAGGGAAATGTTTTTCAGCTTCTCTGAAACTTCCTTGAGCAGAGAAGAAGCCAGACGACCATCTGAAAAAAAAATCTCATTTCGATTTCCAAGTTGTGGCATTCCTGTGCTCTGGGAAGACTGGAATTTCATTCATAAGGGGCAAGACAGGGCTGGAGCAGGCCATTCAGCCCATCGAGCGGGTTCTATCAATCATGGCTGAATATTGATCTGCCTTGAAAGTTTCAATTGGATCAACATCTACACAGCTTTTTGGAGGGGAGTTCCGCATTTCCACTGAATTCCGTTCTTCCTGGTTTCACTTCATGACCTAGCTCTCGTTTTAATATTGTGCTCCCTTTTTCTCTACCTCCATAAATTGCTTTATCATTTTAAAGACCTTGATTAGATCACCCACAACGTTCTGAACTCAAGGGCGCAAAAAACAAGATTCTGTTACCTGCCTTCATGATTTAACCCTTCAAGCGCTGGTATAATTTTTTTCTTGCATAATGTTATGCCTACTTCAAAGTTGCTGCATCCTTCCTGAGGCTGAGTGCCCATAACTGAATGCAGTTTTCCAGATGGGTTTTGAGCAGAGTTCTGGACATTTGTCATCTTAATGCTTCATTAAAAGTTGATTTTACTCTTGAGAGAAAATGAGGTAAATTTAATCATCATTGGCAGGGTCCTAAGTCAGTGGACTTGGATTAATTGGATAGGTCTTTTAAAGAGTAGACACAGGGGGTGCGATTCACCACTCCCACGCCGGTAGGGAGAATCGCCTGGGCCGCCAAAATTTCCGGGGACGCCGGTCCGACGCCCTCCCGCGATTCTCCCAAGCGGCGGGAACGGCCTGGTCGAGTTTCGCGGGCCGGAGAATCGCCGGAGACACCGAAAATAGCGATTCTCCGGCACCCCCGCTATTCTGAGGCCCGGATGTGCAGAGCGGCCAGGCCAAAACGGCGGGTTCCCCCCGGCGCCGTCCACACCTGGTCGCTGCAGTCGTGAGCGGTGTGTGAACGCTGGGGGGGCGGCCTGTGGGGAGGCGAGGGGGGATTCTGCACCGGGCTTTACCTGAAATGTGGGGTGGCCCACGATCGGTGCCCACCGATCGTCGGGCCGTCCTCTCTGAAGGAGGACCTCCTTCCTTCCGCGGCCCCGCAAGATCCATCCCCCATCTTCTTCCGGGGCGGACTTAGAGAGGACGGCAACCCGCGCATGCGCGGATGACGCCCGTTATGCGGCGCCGGCCGCGTCATCTATGCGGCGCCGCTTTTACGCGGGTGACAAGGCCTGGCGCGTATAGCTGACGCGGCCCCGATCCTGGCCCATTGTCAGGGCCTGAGTCGGTCGGGACCGGGGCCGTTCCGCGCCGTCGTGAACCTCGACGGCGTTCACGACGGCGCGGCCACTTCAGCGTGGGAGTGGAGAATCACGCCCAAGGTGATGTGTCATTAGATTCTATGGTCACCCCATTCTGATCCTGACCTTGTAATCAGTCAAACCATTCTCAGCCTGGCACTGTGCTGGGAGGAATGGAATACTATCGGGTTTTTCCTCTTCCCCCCCCCCTCTTTCCCCCTTAATTGGCTTTGGATCTTCATTGGTTTGGTTTTTCACCTCTCCCAAGTGACGAAATGGCACCGAGGGAGTAAGGCAGTTTTCAGCATCACAGTTATGTGGGATGAGCCAGGTGGCCCAGCTGACTTTTCCTTCTGATGTTTTTGTATGTTCTTATATATCAAATATCAAAAACACGATTTTCAATATTGCAGATGATCTAGAATCAAACCACGAGGAAGTCCACGCAATTTCCCTTTAAATTCAGATGAAAAGAACTGGCGTTTAATAAGTTTTATTTTGATTTCCATGAGTGGGATTTGATTGGCTTCAGTTGTGAAAATAATAAATATTTTTAAATATTAAGGCATGGATTTGCCAGTACTTAGCAATGTGCCTAAGTGCATTTATGCATAGAGTAGAAGGGCCATTAGTGTCCACTTAATGGATATAGTAATGGCTACTTTTGCTGTCATTCCCATTAAGTCACATTTTAGGATATTAATTAATCATGGGTGTAATGCATTACTAGATAGGTATTAAGCTAACATTGCAACAATTTATTAAAGGACAGATCTGACTAAAGTAAGAACAATTATTTTAAATTAAACTGAGAGTAGAACAGAGGGTCACGGGTTTAATCTGTAAAATGCAAACAGTAACAGTCAACAGTAAGATTCGAAAATCAACTCCGTAACATTCCACATATCACACTAACCGATAAACAACAAGGAAACATCACCATTCCATATTGGTACCAATACAAAGCTATATCAGCTCATTTTCACAAAAATAAACAAACACATGGTATCACCCCTCGCAGGATCCACGACAGAAACCGAGGATAAGCCTGAGAATATGTTATCCTGTCCAGAGCTTTGTCGTAGAAATGATCTGTTCATCAGTGTGTGACTTATTCCACGTATCAGTGCTATTCTCCATCCAGGTTCACAGCTGTGCAGGCCCTCCCACACTGCCCAATCTCACCGGAACCAAATCCAGGCATCCACATATTCCATTGGCGCTCCAGGTGCAGTTGAACATCCTTGACTTCCAGCGTGTTTAACCCACGGTGATGTGCCAGTTACATGCAGCACTCACTACACCAGCAAGAAAAGCATCAGCCATCTGCGAAAGCATTTTTTCAATGGCGTCATCAGGTGGCTCATTTGGATCAATGTCACGCACCAAGTCCCAAAGCATCTTCTTGCTTTAAACCAGATTGCCCAGTGTTCCAGGACCCAGGTATCTTAGGAAAAAATGGCCTTCTTTCCGGCTACAGAAAAGGAAGAAAACAGCAACAGCAGCCTCCAGGCATTCGCAGCTACCAGCAGGAGTAAGCGGCAAACACAGCCTGCAGCTGTGAAGTGTTCTCACAACTAACAAGGCCAATTTCTTATTAGTGATAGCCTTCAGCTGTGAAAGTAGAGGCGGGTCCCAGCCAAAGGGAGTTAAAGTGGCTGTCAGCATATAACCAAGAACAGGGCTCTGTCCTGGAAGTTTTTGGTAGGACACGTAGGCAACAGCTGTAGTTGCCACTGTTATGAGTACAACAATATTTAAAGATAGCTTGAAGGCCTCACAGATGAAAAGCGCCCCCCCCCCTCACCCCACCCGCCCAGGGGTGACCTCCAACCTGCAATGCTTCAGGCCTCGACCAGGCCCAACCTCCCAGAGGGTTCCCCCACACCCCGAACATTGGAAAGTCCACTCCAGTGCCCTTAAGCTGCGTGTTGGAAAACAGAAATGGCTACTCACCTCGTTAATTCCCCACAGCAGCCATTGCGCCAGCTGACTTTTTAACAAAGGAGTACGAAACAACGCCGGCGGGATTTCTTGCTGGGGAACCGACTAATTCCCGGGAGGTTGTTACATTTGACTTCAATCTCGCTATCAAGATGGAAATTAATGCGAATACGGGTTCATGATATGTTCACCATATTTGCATGAGATACGGAACTCGCAATCGGGAGCAGGCTGGTTAGATGGCAAACTGATTTCCACCTGGCGAGAATCTGTATTGTGGCCATTCCTGCAATTTAACTGGTGCACCCTGATCCGCTCCGGGCGCAATGCGGTGGTTAAATCGTGCTCAAGGTATTTTGGATTGACTATGCTGTCGTTTATGCCATTTCATGCGGAGCAGCGAGCTTCTCTGATTTCAGTTGCTTTACATTTAATGTTGAAGTTCACTGTTCCCATGAACGTCTGAGCTCCTGGCTATGTACATGCAGGACTCATTCAAGCAACCACACTTGGCTGTACTCAGGAGGTTGCTGATTCAGCGATCTGTACATTTGGCTGAAGGAGTGAGGAATTAACACATACTATTGGGAAAACAAAAGTGGATTCAAGGGATTTATATTTATATTGGTAAACATTAGAATAAGGTATAGGTTTAAATGGGTTTCGTTTAATGTTTCTTTGCCTGGAAGGGTAAAATCTACAGCTAGATTCATGTGGAACAAAGGTGTTGTATGTGTTTGGTTGGTTAAGTTCCAACTGTGTTTCTGTTGTACAGAGAGGGCTATGGTGTGAAGAATAAATAAAAGGCATAAACAAGTGGGTGTTGCTTAGCAAGTGGGGCCTTGTAAGTTAGAGAAACAGTTGGTTTAGAAGGCTAGCGGGGGAACATTTCTCTCAGTTTTGTAAGAAGAAAAGCCATACCATGGAGTAATGGTTAAGAAAACAAGTGCAGAGATCTGAAGAGCAGCTAGATAATGAAACTAAATAAATGAAGAGAAGTGTCCAAGAAGTATGGAAGTAAGTGAACAAAGACCAAGGTATTGTTCAGGAGAATTCAAGGAAGAATAAATCAAGTGTTCTGAGTTAGTGAGACAATTGCAGTAACCAGATTTAAAGTGGGCCAATAGCCTTCAAGGGTAAAACTAACGTCTGATACCATTTTAAACAATCTGGAAATTTAGAGTTAAAGCAATTGCGAACAGTTTGTACATCAGTCATGATAAAGAAACGTAAAGGGGTTGGTGTAAAATTCTGGACTAGATTTGCTATTGAGAATAGAGCGGAAACTCTGTTTAAAAGAGTCATTTGTAAAACCTGGACAGGATTTTGGAATGTAACCACTAGGTTTGTGAGAGAAGATTTGGAAACATGTTTTTGAGATTAAAGTTTGGAAACTCTCATGTGAAAATGATCTGGGGGAATTCTGAGGAGCAAACCACTGACACTAAATTCCACTACACCACTTTATGTTAATTAGACCATTGTATCTTAAAATGTACTTTGTATTTTGAGTTAATCTTAAAATCTGTGAATTTGGTAAGATAAGGGAGAGTAAAGGAGTATTGTATAATAATCCAACTTTTCACGTTCAATAAATGTTTTTCTTTGTTATTAAAACTAATTGCCGATCATGTGACTCTATTCCTCCAAGCTCTATGAAAATAAAGTTAAAATTATGGCCTTTTGAGCAAGGTTCCATTATTGGATCTTCCTGTCCAGTTATAACGTCAACTGGGTTTGTAACATTGTACCATGTAACATTCCACCATAGGGCAGCATGGTAGCACAGTGGATAGCACTGTGGCTCCATAGCGCCAGGGTCCCAGATCCGATTCTCGGGTGGGTCACTGTCTGTGCGGAGTCTGCACGTTCTCCCCGTGTCTGTGAGTGCTCCCTCCGGGTGCTCCGGTTTCCTCCCACTAGTCCCAAAAGATATGCAGTTAGGTAATCTAGACATTCTGAATTCTCCCTCTGTGTACCCGAACAGGTGCCGGAATGTGGCGACTAGGGGCTTTTCCCAGTAACTTGATTGCAATGTAAACCTACTTGTGACAATAAAGATTATTATTAAGTATAGCCAGTATTTCAAGGCCAGTATTTCTGTTGTCAGATGCACTTGTGGAGCTACATTTCCAATATACAATGCCTTGGTGCCTGTGACAACGTACCTGTAGGTGGTTTATAATGCTCGGAATATCATCATCCCTGCATATTCCTGGCTCAGTCATTAATGCATTCTGCTTCATTCTGCTGTGCCTAGATTTGAGGCAGGTGATGGGATTATGTGCAAAGTTTTTGGGTGGCCTCCAAACTGGGATTTCCATAACATAAGCCTTAACATAATCCATAAACTGCGAGAGAGTGCAAATACATTGGAAAACATAAATCCAGATTGTCAACCAATCAAAACAATTGGAATACTGAAAATTCTTCCAACTAAATATGAGGCAGTCTTCAATATTTCCAACAAATCTTTCTGCTCTTTATACGAGTTTGGCCACATCTGCTAAGAAAGAATGCTTATCTTAGCCATTGAGAATGCTATGTTACAACAACTTGTTGATGTTGGTGAGTCAATTGCCATGCCAGAGAAATAAGGGTAATCTTTATCTAGTGATCAAAAAGTGAAATGTGATTTCATTTGGTGACTTATTTTCGGTGACTTATTTTACCTGCTTTTGTATGAGTTATGTTCAGAAACTGGGGAATGTATAATATGGGACAAAGAAATGGCTGAGCAACTAATTACATACCTTGGTTCTGTTTTCACAAATGAGGACACAAAGAAGGTACCAGAAATGTTGGAGTATGCAGGGTTCAGTGAGGGGGAGGAACTGAAGTAGATCAATATTAGTAGAGAAATGTTATTGGGGGAATTGATGGGATTGAAGGCTGATAAATTCCTCGGGCCTGATAATCTACATCCCAGAATACTTAAGGAAGTGGCTCTAGAAATAGTGGATGCTTTGGTTGTCAGCTTCCAGGATTCAATAAACTCTGGAACAGTTGCTGCAGATTGGAGGGTAGCTAATATCACTCCAGAATTTTAAAAAGGGAGCTAGAGAGAAAATAGGGAATTATAGATCAGTAAACCTGACGTCGGTCATGGAGAAAATTCTAGAATCCATTGTCAAAGATTTTATAGCAGTGCATTTAGAAAACAGTGGCAGGATCAGACAGAGTCAGCGTGGATTTATGAAGGGGAAACCATGCTTGATAAATCGACTGGAATTCTTTGAGGATGTAACAAGTAGAGTGGATGTGGTTTATTTGGACTTTCAGAAGGCTTTTGAAAAGTACCGCATAAGAGATTAGCATGTGAAATTAAAGCGCTTTGGATTAGAGATAGTGTACTGAGATCGATACGAAACTGGTTTGCAGACAGGAAAGAGTGGGAATTAACGAGTCTTTTTCACATTGACACACTAGTGGGGTACCACAGGAATCGGTGCTAGGACCCCAACTATTCACAATATATTGTCATGTGAGTGTCCCTTTAAAAAAGTTTTTTTTGTCTTATCACATGGCTTCAGTGAGGACATTTTTGTGGGTGGAACTGGGCTGTGGCTCTGTGAGTTTTACTTTTGCTTTGAGTTTTGGACTGGTTTGAACTGCACAGGATGAAAGGAGTGTCTTTCTCTATCTTCATTTTAAAATCTGTTCCAGACTGCTTGGTAACTTAAAAGAGATAATTACTTTCTGGAAGGAATTCAAATCTGCTGTTTCAAAAGGGGACCAAAGTATCAATGACAATAGTCTTATACAAGCGAGAATGCCGTGTGCTGGGCCATGCCTTTGAAAAGGGGTTTCTGGTTTTACTTGGATTTTGTTATTGAATTGGAACAGTTAAAGGGGAGTTCATCAAGCGTTATACATAGATTGCTATAGCTGTGTGGGGCCTTTATGTTTGTAATTGATAAAAGTTCTTGCTGTTTGTTTATATATAAATGTTAACTAAGTTCTTGGAATAAAGCTTGTTTTTTTGATTAAAAGCACCTAAGAAGTCTGTTGAATAACGCCTGAAAGGAAGTCTCTTGTGCTCACCCTAGCCAAATTCAACATAGAGGTTGTAGGTCAGATGGACTCCATAGTACACTTTGGAGTTTTTAAAACCTTTTAAGCCCACAACAAAATATTAATGATTTAGTTGAAGGAACAAAATGTAATATTTCCAAATTTGCAGATGACACCAAGTTGGGTGGAAGGGTGAGCTGTGAGGAAAGTGCAAAGATCCTGCAGCGTGATTTGAACAAATTGAGTGAGTGTGCAAATGAATGGCAGATGAAGTATAATTTGGATTCGGTAGCAGAAATGAGAAGGCAGACTATTATCTGAGTGGCCATAAATTAGGAGAGGGGAATGTGCAATGAGATCTGGGTGTCCTCATACACCAGTCACTAAGGTAAGCATGCAGGTACGGCAGGTGGAAAAAAAGGCAAATGGTATGCTGCCCTTCATTGCGAGAGGATTCAAGTACAGGAGCAGGGATGTCTTGCTGCAAGTATACAGGGCCTTGGTGAGGCCACACCTGGAATATTGTGAGCAGTTTTGATCTCCTTATCTGAGGAAGGACACTCTTGGAGGGAGTGCAGCAAAGGTTTACCAGACTGGGTGGCAGGACTGACATATGAGGTGAGATTGAGTTGGTTAGGATTGTATTCGCTGGAGTCTTGAAGAATGAGGGGGGGGTCTCACAGAAACCTATAAAATCCTAACAGGACTGGAGAGGGTAGAGGCAAGAAGGATGTTCCCGATGGTGGGTGTGTCCAGAACCAGGGGTCACAATCTGAGGATACAGGGTAAACCATTTAGAGCTGAGATGAGGAGAAATATTGTCACCTAGAGAGTGGTGAGCCTGTGGAAGACATTAGCACAAGACATAGATGAGTATAAGAAGCAATTAAACATAGCATTTGGGGCAAAGGGAAACAAAGGTTATGGGAAGGAAAGCTGGATTAGGCGATTGAGTTGAATGATCAGCCATGATTATCATGCATGGTGGAGCAGGCTCAGAGGGCTAAATGACTTCCTCCTGCTCCTAATTTCTATGTTTCTATGTTCTGTTATTATGGACAATTCTCCATATTTATAGCCTGGTGTTTATTGTTTGCAGATGGGTTTATCCAACCAGTGATGTGAACCAGTTATGTAATTTTTTTAAAAAAATAGTCAGTTTGAAAATGGCCTGGTGGCATCAGTCCTTTTCCAGAAGTGTCATCATTTACTTCTGATTCTGTTTGGATAATCCAGGAACAAAGTGTAATAATTCCTCTAGTTTCTCAACAATGACATTGTTAATGCATTGTTGAAGATTCTGTCTGGCAAAGTTGAAAATCTAGGCTGGAATTCTCCGGTTGGGAGACTAAGGGCGTGATCCTATGACCACGCTGCACCGGGAATTATGGTGAGCGGAGCCCCCACTGTAAAAAGCGGGGCTATGAGCGGCCTCGGCCACGCATTCCCCGTTTAGACCCCTTATTCAACACAAAGTGTTTCTCGACACAAGGGGACTTTGTTCCCTTTTGGGAGAATCGCGCCCTAAGTGATGCCGCTGGGACTGAATAACAAGCAATTTCCAACCCAATGGGCGTTGTAATCGCTGGGGCTGGAGTTTGCGCCAAGGAGCATTTTTTAAGAACTCTACTTACCACACACCTATGTAGCCATGAAGATTGCTCACCGAAGACCTTCTCCCCGAGTTCAGGAGTATGAGGTGGACCCGCAGCTCCATGCCAGTGAGGAGTGGAGGGACACCCTTTTCCCCACAGTGGGCTGCAAACTCGAGCCTGTCCTCCTGAACAGGGCCTGGAGGGTGGTGGCAGAGATAGTCAGCACTGCCAGGCTCGCCAGGAGGAAACAGCTGGCGATCCAGAGGGGTGTGGGTCACTTAGTGAGGCCTTTGCCCTGAGTGGGGCAGAGAACCAAGGAAGGTTCCAAAGGTCATGGTGCAGTTATCCTCTAGTTGAGGTGGGCTTTGCTGATGTTTCCTCTGCAGTGAGGCAGTGTGTCTGAGGAGTGCCAATACCTTTTTGGCCCCTGATTGAACTTGGCCACGCCCATCCTCATGATGAAAAAGCTGGGTGAAAAATGAGGGTGTCCAGAGTGGCCAGAGACCTTCCGAGCATTCAAAGGACATGGGCAGCACTGAGCAGTGTGAGCAGCCAAGAGCCTTTAAGGAGTACCAGAGGGCTGTGTTTAAAACACACACTGCAGCAATGGCAGTCTGAGCTAGGCCACATAGATTCCGAGGGGGGGGGACCCCGAGTCCACTGCACCAAGTCGCTCCCCACAATGGCCCCCTGTCTAGGAAGCAACCCCCAGCAAGCTTGACAATCTTTGAGGCTTTTTCAGGGCTTTTGATGCCTCCTGCTCCCCCTCCACAGCCCAGGCCTCAGTTGTCAATAGTTGCTCTAATTCATTCCCATGAGATTTCCGCCTAATAGGGGCGGAGACGGGCGGCACGGTGGTTAGCACTGTTGCTTCACAGCACCAGAGTCCCAGGTTCAATTCCTGGCTTGGGTCACTGTCTGTGCGGAGTCTGCATGATCTCTTCGTGTCTGCGTGGGTTTCCTCCGGGTGCTCTGGTTTCTTCCCACAAGTCCTGAAAGATGTGCTGTTAGATGAATTGGACATTCTGAATTCTCCCTCAGTGTACCCAAACAGGCGTCGTAGTGTGGTGACTAGGGGTTTTTCACAGTAATGTCTTTGCAGTGTTAATGTCAGCCTACTAATAAAGACTATTATAGCATCATGAAGGGGTGGAGCATGAAGTGTCCAAGCTGCAAATGATATTAAAATCCATGCAAATGACAGTTTTACATGGACCCACCAGCGCGGGGCCCAATCTTCAATATCGCCACCAGCGATATGGAGCATGGCGTTGGAAATGGCGGCAGGGGCAAACCCGATTTTTTTCCAATTTTGCGAATTCACCACCCGCTCGCGATTCCCACTTCCGGTGTCGTGAAGTGAAGAATTCAGCCCCTGATTGCCATTCGTTTTTGAGCATGTTGGTGATTTTACTTCCAGTACAGAGTAGAGGAATTGATTGCAATGCTCTGGCACCTTGTCACACAGAGATTACAGACTAGGTGGGAAACTTGGGAAATGAGCCAATTTGTCCCACCCTGGATTGTCACCTGATACTAATTGTGTTTAAATACTTATTGGCCGTGATTTAGGATTCATGTCGGTCAAGGCAAATTAGGAAATCAAACAAAATGGCAACCAACACAGATTAAGGAAAATCCATAATCCCATTTCTAATTGATGTCTGTGGAAGCCTGTCCTAATCAACAGATAAACCCTAATGAAAAGTTGGTATCACTGATGTTCACAATTGTTGGTGACAAGACTTCTTATTAAGTGGTTTCGCAATGTATCAATTATCGAGACCGAGTAGGTGGATAGAACAAAAGGAAATTTTTCTTGTCTCCCAGCAGAATTTGGATTTGTGGCAGCCATCATTAACTCAATGTGTGGATGTTCACAGGCACCATCCCATATCTCATCAACAGAGACCATTGCTGTGTGTGAGTGCGTGTGTAAGTGTGTGTGTGTATGTGTATTATAGATGTGATTGTGCATGGGGAGCTCTTTAGTTATTCACATGTGCTTCACATGCACCGTCAATTCCATCAGTTTGAGCACAAGCACCCTCTAGTGGTCAATGGCATGTGATTAAGAACTAAAAAGCTGTTAGAATCTGTAACAGGGTAAGTTAAGCTTTTGGTGTGAACCATCTGTCAGCGCATAAGAGTGATTGGCTGTCTACATCTTCTATCTTCATTGTTCCATGTTCCATGTCTTTTCTGCATGTTTTGTTTTGATATAATATCGTCAACATCTGCAGTCTTTTTGTTTATCACTACATAATTAGTTTTGAATTAAGTGTGGAAACAGTTTGCCAAAATGAATGTTTTGCATAGATGTGAAAGGGGGAATAGATTTTGACTCCCCAGCCTGTCTTCGTGGAACATTGGCAAGTGGGGGTATTGCCTGCTGAGAGATCTCACTTTGCCCTTGCAGCTGACCCCTCTCCTTTGTGACTCCCACCCCACGGCCGTCTTCCACCATCACTCACCTATGGCCTGGTGACCATTAGTGCAGGGTTTTTCAATCACAGGGTTGCGACCCGCGGGAGGGTGTTGGGATGGTTGCAGAGCGATCAGTCGTGGTGTTCCCGATCGCGGGAGAAACGCTCAATGGTCACGACCGGCTTTAAGTTTGAGAAATCCGGCCCGGACACGACCGGCCTTTAAATACAAACGATGGAGTCTTCTCCCCGCCAGAAGCGGTGGCAGGGAGCAGGTCACGTGCCTGGCACGTACACCGATGCCATGCGCCTTGTATGTTCATGCTTTGGGCTCAAAATCACGGAAGAGAGATTCCTCCATTTTGTAGCTGTCAGCAAGCAAGCAACAAGACTGTGAAAAACTGAAGATGGGTCATTTTGTAATAAGGAAGAGAGGGGCAGAGATACAAACAGAACAGGATCTCACAACTGAATCTCCTTGAGAGAGCTTGTCAGGAGAGTCCCCGGCAGGACAAAGCGGTGCTGTTGTGAGCTGAATGCAGAGCTCCAGGACCTCTGGTGAACAGTCTATTAAGAAGAAACTGAAATCGGGAACAAAGCAGTAAAAAGATGATTTCTTAAGGTATGGCTTTGTTAATTGTGCCACGGCAAATCAGGTGCAAAGCCCATGTATGATATATGCAGGGAATTACTGGCAAATGAAAGCTTAAATTCCTCTCTACTTCAAAGGCATTTGAAGACTAAGCATGCTGAGTTCGAAGAAAAAACTCTTGATTTTTTTCAAAGGATGCAATGAGAACTTAAATCGTCAGCTAAAGCCCTTAGCAGAAATGTAACATTGAATGACAAAGCAAGTGAGAGCATGAGGACCAAGCAGGCTCACCTGTCACATTAAATGTAAACAATAATGGTGTGTCACAAAGATTTGGCTGGCGTGGATCGCGAAGGTCAGTTGGCGTGGGTTTCAAAAGTCATCCGGCGTGGATCGCAAAGGTTGGCTGGTATGGGTTGCGAAGGTCGGCGGGTTGGTAAAAGTGGGTCCCAGGGGCGGCATGTGATGCAGTGGTTAGCACTGGGACTGCGGTGCTGAGGACCCGGGTTCAAATCCCGGCCCTGGGTCACTGTCCATGTTGAGTTTGCACATTTTCCCCAAGTCTGTGTGGGTTTCACCCCCAGAACACAAAGATGTGCTGGTTAAGTGGATTGGCCACGTTAAATTGCCCCTTAATTGGGAAAAAAAAATAATTGGGTACTCTAAATTTAAAAAAAAGTGGGTCCCAAAAAAGCTTGAGAAACACTGATTAGTGATCCGAGGTCTCAAGTGGGTGCTGTACCGGCAGCTGCACCGAGTGGTGCTGCCGTTCAATAGAGCTACCAGCGCCTGACTCGCTGGTCGCTCTTGACAGGCGAGACATCTGCCCCCGGGGAAGGCACGCTGTTGTCCAGTGCCTGAATGGCGCTTAATATGGTGGAACTTTTCTAAAAGAGGTGACTTGGGGCTCTCACTGGCTACCCAGTCACCTCCATTATATATTGCCCATAGTCTTTTCTTTTACATTCACTAATGGCTGCATTTCTTAACCATTTCTTCAGGACTGGTGGAACTCATAGGCAAATTGAATTTGTTTGATTTATGAAAAGAATTTTCTAGTTTTCCAATTATAGCAGGAACTGCTGTCTGATTCTGTGGACTACATGTTGCTTAGTGGTTTTGGAACAGCTTTCACAGTTATTTCAGCTGTTCTAAACAGCACCGGTAACAGCACCGGTAAAAATAATGTGATAAGATATTGAGGTACCATTAATTAGTAAAGATTGTCTGGACATAATCTGACTTCATAAAAGCATAGGTGTTTTGTAACTTCAATATATATTCCATCTGTTACATGGGCAGTGTCCCTTGCAGTGGCAGCAAAAACATTTTGAAGAATAAATATGTCACTGTTCATTTATTAATAAAACACCTTTGTGCCTGCAATTACGAAAAACTGACAGTGCTGAATACATAATTTCCAATAACTTCCAGGTTCACAGTGGCAGGATGACATATCTGAGGGAACGACTGAAGTTCAGCTGTGAGAGTCAAAGAGAACAACCAAAGCCCATGACCATTTCTGAGTATTATCTCAGAAACAACACAACTTGGAGGACAAGAACAGAAGACGGGAGCCCGTTGGCACCAATTAGGGCAGTTGGCTGGCACCTGGTTCAGAATTAACACCTACAGCACGGGCTCAATTCCCATTACTGCTGAGGTTGACTTTGTATCTCCTGGCTCTGCTCATGGGAGATGAAAGCAGTGGCAAACCACCACTGGCAAGAGACTGCAATGAAAAACAGTCCAGGATGAAGCAGACAGTGAGCTCAAGGGCCTGCCTTTGGCCAGAGCACACGTGAATGATTAAATAAATGGCACGATACGGTAGCACAGTGGTTAGCACAGTTGTTTTGTAGCACCAGGGACACGGGCTTGATTCCCGGCTTGGGCCATAGACATAGAATTTACAGTGCAAAAGGAGGCCATTCAGCCTATCGAGTCTGCACCGACCCTTTGAAAGAGCACCTCACTTAAGCCCACACCTCCCCTCTATCCCCGTAACTCAGCAACCCCACTCAACCCCTTTGTTCACTAAGGGCAATTTAGCATGGTCAATCCACCTAACCTGCACATCTTTGGACTGTGGGAAGAAACCGGAGCACCCGGAGGAAACCCACGCATGACGAGGAGAACATGCAGACTCCGCACAGACAGTGAGCCAAGCCGGGAATCGAACCTGGGACCCTGGAGCTGTAAAGCGACAGTGCTAACCACTGTGCCAGCATGCCGGTCCACTGTGCTACTGTGCCGTGCCGTTTATTTAATTATTCATTTGTGCTCTTGCGTCACTGTCTGTGTGGAGTCTACACATTCTCCCTGTGTCTGCATGGGTTTCCTTCAGGTGCTCTAGTTTCCTCCCGCAAGTCCTGAAAGACGTACTTGTTAGATGAATTGGGCATTCTGAATTCTCCCTCAGTGTACCCGAACAGGCCCCGGAGTGTGGCGACCCGGGGATTTTCATGGTAACTTCATGGCAGTGTTAATGTAAGTTTACTTGTGACAATAATAAAGATTATTATTATTATAATGCATTAGGAAAATGAACAATTAAAAAAGGATGGTAATATATGTAAGCCACAAAGCAGTAGGCTAAATATACAGGAAATGATGTCATCAGTCTTTGAAACTGCAAATGAAATCATTACAATTTCAAAGTCTATTTATGTAGAAGAGCATTGGTTGCTATAAACCATCCTTTGATCTTTCATCACCATTGTTTGGCCACTGTGTTTAATTATGAACAGATTGAATATAACAGATTAAAGGATCCAGGAAAACAAACCAAACAATGTTTGAAAAGATTTCAGAATGATTGCTGTTCAGAGATTCTGACTAAAGAATGTTATGCAAATCATGTAGCAGACATGGAACCGAGCAGGAAATCAAGTCTTTTCAGGCCACAAAGTGAGTGCAGTGGGTCTGATGTTTGGGTGATGGTTGCAATACTCGCTTGAGCAGATTTTAAGTTGCCTTAACTAAAATTTGGGCAAAACATTTAGACGCCTGCCTGAATGGAGTGCTGAAGCACTTGAAATATGTAAATACTACATCCTCGCTACAGACTAGAAGTGGCAACAGGGAAATACCCACTGGCACATCCATCAGCCTGCCCCACAAAGTTTGATGCTTTATGCATGTAAGTGTGGAACAAATGTGGAAAACGTGACTAGAACATGTTGCTTCCTCCTACCGTAAACTATATTTAACAAGTGGCTATTGGTGCCGGGTTTCAGCCCTGCCCATCTCGTTCTCAAGATGTGGCTAGCCAGTGCTTATTTATTGAAGTTCAGGGGTTATTTTATATTAACTTCTAACCCTACAACCTGTTGGATCTGCACATTTTGGAGCCTCTCTGTGCCCACTTCTTCTTCTCCACCTTCCCTGGTAGTTGATCATGCCATGATGTTGACGTCAATTGGAGCAAGCTTTACCGTCTATAGCATCCTGCTCCGCTGTGAGTTAATACCACTACGTCTTTTGGGGAAGAAGGGAAAATTGAAAGTAAAGTTACTTGTGCCTGTTGGTGCTGTGAAATATACCTCCTCATATTGCAGGGCATTGCAGACCAGCAATGACAGGAGTCAAAGGTCCAAGCTGGACCGTGGGCATATGCACTTCCTCAGGGGTTTCATTCGTGGTTACATTTGTGGCAACTGACCTTCCTCCAATGTGAGAACTCACACCACTTATTAACAACAAAACTGACTGCCAGCAGACCTAGCCACTTCTATTTTTGGCAATGCCATTTAAGGTCAAGGTATGGCAGAACTACCTCAGTTACACCCACCTGAAGAGGGAAATGACCTTCATTCAAAATTCAGTGTAGCACCCCTTCAATACTGCATTAAAGCATCAGCCTATTATCTGCCTAAGTCTGGGTTGTGCCTCAAGATTGAAACACACAGTGGGGGTAATTTTGACTTTGAGCGATAAAACTGGCGATGTCGACTTGACGATTCAATTGAACACCTCCCCCCAACTTCAGTTTCCAGTGAAGCAGACCCAGCACCAATTTGCCTCGACTGCACATGCAAACATCTGTTTCCTTTCTTCTGGCGAATTGAATTTGAGGGTTTAAATCAGTCTGTAATTAAGAGAGATTTTTCTCATGGCTGTGAGAGAAAAAGTTACTGATGAGTTTGTATATGTGAATTAGCAGATGTCTGAAAGAATCGTTCTACATTTTTGCTTGCTAAGCAGATCTTCCATCTTGGGAAACTAATGGAATTTTATTTATGATGTGCGAGTGTTTCTGCAGAATTTCTGCCAAGTTGTTTAACTTTCTCATTACTGAGCCAACTGTAGTTGAACTGACTTGTGTCAATGCTAAAGGGAGCCTGGGTTGTATAGTTTATCATACGCACAGGTTTTCGGAACTCAGCCCTACAATGTGACCACCAGCAAATTGAGAGTCATATGTGGCACTGAGGGGGATTTTTTGGCCCAGCATGTCCATACGCGCGGCGCGCTGTGGAGCAATCCAGCTATTCCCCATTCCATACTTAATCTCCGTAAACCTGTAGGAGTGTTTCCTTCAAGTTCTCTTCCAATTTCTTTTTGAATATCATTGATTGTTTCTGCTTCCACCGCCCTCGAGGGCAGCGAGCCCCAAGTCGTTATCACTCAGAAAGTAAAAAAGAAAAAATCTTCCTCCTATTCCCCTGTATCTTTTGTGCAAAATCTTAAATCTGTGTCCTCTCGTCCTTGTAATACCAGCTGATGGGAAGAATTTTCCCTTATCGACATTATCCACACCTGTCGTAATACAGTACACGTCTATCCTTTCTTCCCTCAATCTCCTTTGCTGTAAGGAGAACACACCTGGCTTTTCCAACCTAACCTTGTAATTAACCCCTCCCCATCCCTGGAACCATTCTGGTCAATCGCTTCTGCATCTTCTGAAGGACTGTCAGATCTTTCCTAAAGTGTGGTGACTAGAACTGAATACGCCATGTGGGCCTAACCAGAGTTTCATAACGGTTCGACATTCCTTCCCTGATTTTCTCTCAATACCTCTATTTTTGAAGACAGTTTGCACTGCACTGTCCTACATTCACTGGTTTCAGACCAGTACATGCTGAATATATAGAGGATCCAGCAGTACAGAGGCAACTATTGGCATTCCATGGTGCTCTGGTAAGGCAAAATGGTGTTTCCTCCACCGGTGTACATAAGCTGAAAGCTTATTAGTGTTAGTGAAGAGACATTGGGTCAGTTTGTTCCTTGAATTCCATCTGTGAACATTTTGAAAGTTAATTTTCCTTCAGCTGAGGTTAAATTTGGCATCAGTTTCAGAACTAAATGTAATGTCAGTTTACTGACTTCGCCGCCTGGTTATATTGCGGGTATTGTGAAAATCAAGCCCATTAATGCAAACTCTGTGGTATAACATACGCAGTAAAGGAGTAGTGTGTTTTTATAAAATATTGTTGGTAGATTTGTTATTATTGTGATTCTGCCAACAAAACATCTGCCCAATAAACGTCTGGGGAGGGAGGGAGAAAATGCCAAATTGCAGTTGGGGAAATGGCTACTTTCCCCTTATGTTTTGATGCCAGTTTAGTTTGGAATGTGTATGTGGCTACCTTTGGTCTACCACTAGAATCCTACAAGAGATGGACCCAGCTGTGCCAGTGCCTACGGAGAAGTGACTTCCTGACACTATTTTAACCACCACAGATGCAAAGTCGGGCACAAACTACTTATGCCAGACTGTTCCTTACTGACCTGATTGTCTGAATTAACTAATGCCATTGTAACCAGGGATGCTATATTTGGCCTGTAACCTGAGTATAAGTGCTATTAACAATGTTTGCAAAGAAAAGGAGAAATTAGAGTACAAATAGAGTGACCATGAGACATTGCCAAGATAGTTACACCCTGGCTCCCACTCTGAATCTGTGGGCGAGATTCTCTGGCCTCCCCGTGGCGTGTTTCTCGGCAGTGGAAGGCGGCCGCCATTGGCTGGCAGTGGGATCTTCTGGTCCCACCGCTACCAATAAGATTTCCTATTAAATCCGCCCCACACCACGCGGGGGTGCGCCATCGGCAGGACGGAAGATCCTGTCGACGTGAACAGCTGGAGGATCTCACTCGATGTGCCTAGGTAGATTTCTGCCAGATTCCAAGTCTTGCACAGAAAGAAGCTGGTCTTTAAAAAAAAATTTAGCGTACCCAATTCTTTTTTTCCAAGAAAGGGGCAATTTAGCGTGGCCAATCCACCTACCCTGTACATCTTTGAGTTGTGGGGGTGAGACCCATGCAGGCACGGGGAGAATGTGCAAACTCCACAGTGACCTGGGGCCGGGATCAAACCCGGGTCCTTGGCAGCGTGAAGAAAGAAGCCGGTCTTGGTTGAAATAATATTCTAGATGTTCAAGCTTGACCTTTCCGTGAAATTGGTCAAATCATTAAATCTTTTCTTGTTTACTATAGTGTCTCAGGCAGCCGTACTTGCAGTAGTTTGCCTCATTAGTCTCTAATTTATGGCAGTCAGTCATGTAGGCTTGCAAATATACGTTCCAACACGGAAGGACAGTCAGGGAGATGCAGCACTTCATCCCAAATTCTGTCTCGCCCCGCTCATGCAGCACCAGAAAGCCCTGAGGTAGTGTGATACACTTGCTTCCTGAGCTCTGTGATGGGGCATATCTTGAGAAAATCTAAAGGGAAAGGAAGAAAAAAATATAAAGGCGGATTAACGGTGGAAATGTATTTTGCATTACCGAACTTCACACTCTGTTAAAATATTAATGTTGTTGGTCTGCCTTTACCAGGTGCAAGAGGGAAAACAGGAAATCTCTTGGTTACCTCGTGTTACGTAACAAATGATCTTATAAAGAGTTGTAAAGACTCTGGCTGGAAATCCCTGGCCATTGCGATTCAGCACACCTCCGCCCGCGGATTTCCCGGCGGCATGGGGTGGTTTCAACGGGAAATCCCATTGACAAGGGGCAGGAAGGTAGAATCTGGCCGGCAGCATATGGTGCGTCACCGGGAAACACCGCGGCTTGGGAACCGCAGAATCCAGCCCTCTATAGAACATTACAGCGCAGGACAGGCCCTTCGGACCTCGATGTTGCGCCGACCTGTTTAACCACTCTAAAGCCCATCTACACTATTCCCTTATCGTCCATATATCTATCCAATGACCATTTGAATGCTCTTAGTATTGGCGAGTCCACTACTGTTGCAGGCAGGGCATTCCACGCCCTTACTACTCTCTGAGTAAAGAACCTACCTCTGACATCTGTCTTATATCTTTCGCCCCTCAATTTAAAGCTATGTCCCCTCGTGCTAGACATCACCATCCGAGGAAGAAGGCTCTCACTGTCCACCCTATCCAATCCTCTGATCATCTTGTATACCTCAATTAAGTCACCTCTTAACCTTCTTCTCGCGAACGAAAACAGCCTCAAGTCCCTCAGCCTTTCCTCATAAGATCTTCCCTCCATACCAGGCAATATTCTGGTAAATCTCCTCTGCACCCTTTCCAATGCTTCCACATCCTTCCTATAATGCGGCGACCAGAATTGCACGCAATACTCCAAATGCGGCCGCACCAGAGTTTTGTACAGCTCCAACATGACCTCATGGCTCCGAAATTCAATCCCTCTACCAATAAAAGATAACACACTGTATGCCTTCTTAACAACCCTCTCAACCTGGGTGGCAACTTTCAGGAATCTATGTACATGGACACCGAGATCTCTCTGCTCATCCACACTGCCAAGAATCTTACCATTAGCCTAGTACTCTGTCTTCCTGTTATTCCTTCCAAAATGAATCACCTCACACTTTTCTGCATTAAACTCTATTTGCCACCTCTTAGCCCAGCGCTGTAGCTTATCTATGTCCCTCTGTAACTTGTAACATCCGTCCGCACTGTCCACAACTCTACCGACTTTAGTGTCATCTGCAAATTTATTCACCCATCCTTCTACGCCCTCCTCCAGGTCATTTATAAAAATGACAAACAGCAGTGGCCCCAAAACAGATCCTTGTGGTACACCACTAGTAACTGGACTCCAATCTGAACATTTCCCATCAACCACCACCTTTTGTCTTCTTCCAGCTAGCCAATTTCTGATCCAAACTTGCTAAATCACCTTGAATCCCATGCCTCCGTATTTTCTGCAGTAGCCTACCGTGGGGAACCTTATCAAATGCTTTACTGAAATCCATATACACCACATCAACTGCTTTACCCTCATCCACCTATTTGGTTACCTTCCCAAAGAACCCAATAAGGTTTGTGAGGCACGACCTACCCTTCACAAAACCGTGTTGACTATCTCTAATCAAATTATTCCTTTCCAGAAGATTATACATCCTATCTCTTATAATCCTTCCCAAGATTTTGCCCACAACAGAAGTAAGGCTCACTGGTCTATAGTTACCGGGGTTGTCTCTACTCCCCTTCTTGAACAAGGGGACAACATTTGCTATCCTCCAGTCTTCTGGCACAATTCCTGTAGACAAAGATGACTTAAAGATCAAAGCCAAAGGCTCAGCAATCTCCTCCCTAGCTTCCCAGAAAATCCGAGGATAAATCCCATCCGGCCCAGGGGACTTATCTATTTTCACACTTTCCAGAATTGCTAACACCTCCTCCTTATGAACCTCACGCCCTTCTAGTCTAGTAGCCTGAATCTCAGTATTCTCCTCGACAACATTGTCTTTTTCCTGTGTGAATACTGATGAAAAATATTCATTTAGCATCTCACCTATCTCCTCGGACTCCAAGCACAACTTCCCACTACTGTCCTTGACTGGCCCTACTCTTACCCTAGCCACTCGTTTATTCCTGACATATCTATAGAAAGCTTTAGGGTGACTTCCGGTTGCGGCTATGCCTAGATAGGTCGCACGTTCGGTAGCTCCCGCCGGGAACGGACCTTTGGGTTCTCCAGAGGGGCCCCAACGGCAATTGGTCGACGGCCCCCAGTGTGGCAAGGTGACAGCAAGGTCCCCCAGACATTATATGGATTGGACCAGGAGTGGAGCAGTTAAAAAAGTGATCCTGGTGCAGCAGAAAGTGCGAGGGAGGAAAAGCAAGATGGCGGCGGGTGGAGACCAAGCAGCATGGGCGCAGTGGTCGCAGGAGCAGCAGGAGTTTCTTAAACGCTGCTTTGAGGAGCTGAAGACAGAAATGCTGGCGCCAATGAAGGCGGCGATTGAGAAGCTTGTGGAGACCCAGAAGGCCCAAGCGGCGGCGATCCGGGAGGTGTGGCAAAAAGCCTCGGAGAACGAGGATGAGCTCTTGGGCCTGGCGGTGAAGGTGGAGGCGCACGAGGCGCTGCACAAGAGGTGGGCGGAAAAATTCGAGGACCTGGAGAATAGGTCGAGGAGGAAGAATCTTCGGATTCTGGGTCTCCCTGAAGGAGTGGAGGGGCCCGATGCCGGGGCATATATGAGCACGATGCTCAATTCGCTGATGGGCGCGGGAGCTTTCCCGAGGCCCCTGGAGCTGGATGGGGCTCATCGGGTCCTGGCAAGGAGACCCAAAGCCAACAAGCCGCCAAGGGCTGTAGTGGTGAGGTTCCACCGCTTCATGGACAGAGAGTGTGTCCTGAGATGGGAAAAAACGAGAGGAGCAGCAGGTGGGAGAACACGGAGATCCGAATTTACCAGGACTGGAGTGCGGAGGTGGCTAAGAAGAGGGCTGGTTTGAACCGGGCTAAGGCGGTGCTCCATCGGAAGGGGGTGAAGTTCGGGATGCTGCAGCCAGCGCGATTGTGGGTCACATTCCAAGATCGGCACCACTATTTTGAAACGCCCGATGAGGCATGGAACTTTATATAGACTGAAAAGTTGGACTCAAATTGAGGGTTGGTCGTGGGGCGATGTTTACTGCGTTTGGGGAATGTTCTCTGGGTTTGAATGCTGGGTGGGGATGGGTGAATGGATTTGATGTGGTGGCTGTGGGAGAGTGTGGGCGTCGGTGTGGGAGTGGCAGGGCCACAGGGAGGAAGAGGGGGAGTGGAGGCGCGGGGATGGGGAATTAGGGTAAGGCCGCAAAAAGGAGCTGCGCCAGAGGGGTCGGGGCCGGCTCAGGAAAGCGCGGGCTTTTGCCTGCGGTAGAGGAGGATGGGGGTGGGACCGGGGGGAAGGGCGGAGCTGGAGAGGAGCGCACATTGACTGCCAAGGGGTGGGGGGATTCTCACACTGGGGGGTCGATGGAATGGCGGGAGAGGCCGGGCTCAGCAGGAGTCAGCTGACTTACGGGAGTGTCATGGGGGGAGCAAAATAGATAGATGTGGATCTAGCGGGGGAAAAGGGAGAACAGGGTTGCTGCTGCATTGGTCAAAGGGGAGCTGGAAGTAGGAGAGGTAATCGGGGCGGGGGTCCGCTGCCTGGGGACTGGAGGCTGCGGGAGGCGCGGCGACGTGGCTGGGCTAGAAAAGGAGATGGCTAGTCGGCATGTGGGGGTGGGGGGGGGGGGGGGGCGAGTAGCCCCCCGATCCGTCTGATAACTTGGAATGTGATGGGCCTGAACGGGCCGGTCAAGAGGACCCATGTGTTTGCGCACTTAAAGGGACTGAAGGCAGACGTGGTTATGCTCCAGGAGACACATCTGAAGGTGGCAGATCAGGTTAGGCTGAGAAAGGGATGGGTAGGGCAGGTCTTTCATTCAGGGCTGGATGCGAAGAACAGAGGGGTTGCAATACTGGTGGGGAAGCGGGTGTCGTTAGAGGCAATGAATATTGTGTCGGATAATGGAGGTCGATATGTGATGGTGAGTGGTAGGTTGCAGGGGGTGCGGGTGGTACTAGCGAATTTATATGCCACGAATTGGGATGATGCCAGATTTATGAAACGCATGCTGGGTCGGATTCCGGATCTGGAGGTAGGAAGCTTGATAATGGGGAGGGACTTCAACACGGTGCTGGACCCAGCACTGGACCGCTCTAGGTCCAGGACGGGTAAGAGGCCAGCTGCGGCCAAGGTGCTCAGGGGGTTTATGGACGAGATGGGGGGAGTGGATCCATGGAGGTTTGTCAGGCCGCTGGCCAGGGTATTTTCCTTCTTTTCCCACGTCCATAGAGCCTACTCCCGGGTAGACTTTTTCAGTTTGAGTCGGGCGCTAATCCCAAAAGTGAAGGGAACGGAATATTCGGCCATAGCCATCTCGGACCACGCCCCGCATTGGGTGGAGCTGGAGTTGGGGGGGGGAGAGGGACCAGCGCCCGCTGTGGCGCCTTGATATGGGACTATTGGCGGATGAGGAGGTGTGCGGGCGGGTGCGGGGCATTGAAAGATATTTGGAGGCCAACGACAATGGGGAGGTGCAGGTGGGGGTAGTCTTGGAGGCACTGAAGGCGGTGGTCAGGGGACAGCTAATCTCCATTAGGGCCCACAGAGAGAAGAGAGAGGGGAGGGAGAGGGAGAGGTTGGTGGGGGAGATTTTAAGGGTGGACAGGAGGTATGCCGAGGCCCCCGAGGAGGGGCTACTCAGGGAGCGACGGAACCTCCAGACGGAGGTTCGACCTGTTGACCACAGGGAAAGCAGAGGCACAGTGGAGGAAAGTGCAGGGGGCGACGTATGAGTATGGGGAGAAGGCGAGTCGGATGCTGGCACATCAGCTTCTTAAGAGGGAGGCAGCGAGGGAGATTGGTGGAGTTAAGGATAGGGGGGAATAAAGTGCAGAGTGCGGTGAGAATAAATGAGGTACTTAGGGACTTCTATGGGGATCTGTACAGGTCTGAGCCCCCAGCGGGGGAGGAGGGGATGCGACGATTCTAAGATCAGCTGAGGTTCCCGAGGGTGGAGGAGGAGGAGGTGGCGGGTTTGGGGGTGCCGATTGGGCTGAAGAAGCTGGTTAAAGGATTGGGGAGCGTGCAGGTGGGGTAGGCCCTGGGGCTGGATGGGTTCCCGGTTGAATTCTACAGGAAATACGTGGACCTGCTGGGCCCGTTGCTAGTGAGGAATTTCAATAAGGCGAGGGAGGGGGGGACCTTGCCCCCAACAATGTCTAGGGCGCTGATATCTTTGATCCTGAAGGACCCACTGCAATGTGGGTCGTATAGACCAATCTCTCTCCTCAATGTTGATGCTACGTTGCTGTCAAAGGTGCTGGCTACGAGAATTGAGGACTGTGTCCCGGGGGTGATTCATGAGGACGAGACGGGATTTGTGAAGGGTAGGCAATTAAATACAAATGTGCGGAGGCTCCTCAATGTGATTATGATGCCCCCGGTGGAGGGGGAAGCGGAGGTAGTGGCAGCTATGGACGCGGAGAAGGCCTTTGACCGGGTGGAGTGGAAGTATCTTTGGGAAGTATTGCGGAGGTTTGGGTTCAGGGAGGGGTTCATCAGCTGGGTCAGGCTGCTCCATAGAGCACCGGTGGCGAGTGTGGCTACGAATCGGCGGAGGTCGGAGTACTTACGGCTGTACCGGGGGATGAGGCAGGGGTGCCCCCTGTCCCCTTTTTTGTTTGCACTGGCAATTGAGCCTCTGGCCATGGCACTGAGGGAGTCCAGGAAATGGAGGGGACTGGTCCGGGGGGGAGAGGAACACCGGGTGTCGTTGTATGCTGACGACCTGTTGCTGTATGTGGCAGATCCAGTGGAGGTCATGTGGACCCTAAGGGAGTTTGGGGACTTTTCGGGTCTAAACCCAACGTAGGGAAGAATGAGCTCTTTGTGGTACATTCAGGGGACCAGGGAAGGGGGATACACGAGCTACCGCTGAAGAGGGCGGAAAGGAGCTTTCGGTACCTAGGGATCCAAGTAGCTAGGAGTTGGGGGGCCCTGCACAAGCTCAATTTGATGCGGTTGGTGGAGCAGATGGAGGAGGATTTTAAAAGATGGGATATGCTGCCACTCTCACTAGCGGGTAGGGTGCAGTCGGTCAAAATGACGGTCCTCCCGAGGTTTCTCTTTGTGTTCCAGTGCCTTCCCATTGTGATCCCCAAGGCCTTTTTCAAACGGGTAAGTAGGAGCATCATGGGTTTTGTGTAGGCGAATAAGACCCCAAGGGTGAAGAGAGTGTTTCTGGAGCGTGGCAGGGACAGGGCGGGGGGGGGGGGGGGGGGGGGTGGCTGGCGCTGCCGAATTTGTGCGGCTATTATTGGGCTGCCAATGTGGCGATGATCCGTAAGTGGGTAATGGAGGGAGAGGGGGCGGCGTGGAAGAGGCTAGAGATGGCGTCCTGTGTGGGCACGAGTCTGAGGGCGCTGGTGAAGGTACCGCTGCCGCTCTCGCCGACAAAGTACACCACGAGTCCGGTGGTGGCGGCGATGCTGAAGATCTGGGGGCAGTGGAGGCGACACAGGGGCGAGGTGGGAGCCTCGGTTTGGTTCCCAATTCGGGAGAATCATCGGTTTGTCCCGGGAAGGATGGATGGGGGGTTTCGGAGCTGGCATCGGGCAGGGATTAGAAGAATGGGGGACCTGTTCATCGATGGGACGTTTGCAAGCCTAGGGGCTCTGGAGGAGAAGTTTGGGCTATCCCCGGGAAACGCTTTCAGGTACATGCAAGTGAGGGCGTTTGTGAGGCGGCAGGTGAGGGAATTCCCGCTACTTCTGGCACGTGGGATTCAGGACAGGGTGATTTTGGGTGTATGGGTTGGAGAAGGCAAAGTTTCAGCGATTTACCAGGAGCTGAAGGAAGAGGAGGAGGCCTCAGTGGAGGAGTTAAAGGGCAAGTGGGAGGAGGAGCTGGGGGAGGAGATAGATGAGGCGAAAGAGGCTGCTATTCTGGCCTTTGCGTCCCTGGTAGCCCGGCGGAGGATTTTTCTATTATGGAAAGATGCGAAGCGCTCTAATGTGGAAGCTTGGATCAATGACATGGCAGGGTTCATCAAGCTGGAGAGGATAAAGTTTGCCTTGCGAGGGTCTGTGCAGGGTTTCCTCAGGCGGTGGCAACCGTTCTTAGACTATCTCGCGGAGCGCTAGGAGGAGGTCAGCAGCAGTAGCCCAGGGGCAGGGGGGGGGGCGGGGGGGGGGGGGTGGAGGGAGGGAGGGGAGGGAGGGGGTGCGGTGGGTGGGGTTCTTTTGGGGGGGACGTTTGGGTGGGCGGGAGGGGTTTCCCTATTGGTGTTTTTAAATGTCATATGGGGGGTTATTGTATATGGGGGAAATCCAATGTATAATTTTTGTATGATTTTTGAGTGTTGTGTTCTTGTTTCTTTCTATTTGTTGGGGTGGGGGGGTGGGGGTGGTTTGTTGAAAATCTGTTGAAAAATTTGAATAAATGTATTTTTTTTTTAAAAAGAAAACTTGAGGGTTATCCTTGATCCTACCTGCGAAAGACTTCTCATGTCCCCTCCTGGCTTTTCTTAGCTCTCTCTATAGGTTCTTCCTAGCTAACTTGTAACTCTCGAGCGCCCTAACTGAACCTTCATATCTCATCTTTACATAAGCCTCCTTCTTCCTCTTGACAAGTGTTTCGACTGCCTTAGCAAACCACGGTTCTGTTTCTACTTTAAAGCAGTAAAATAAACATGTAAATAGCAGTAAGGTATTTGGTGATGAAACAACATGTGTAAAGATAGAACATAGAACATAGAACAATACAGCGCAGTACAGGCCCTTCGGCCCACGATGTTGCACCGAAACAAAAGCCATCTAACCTACACTATGCCATTATCATCCATATGTTTATCCAATAAACTTTTAAATGCCCTCAATGTTGGCGAGTTCACTACTGTAGCAGGTAGGGCATTCCACGGCCTCACTACTCTTTGCGTAAAGAACCTACCTCTGACCTCTGTCATATATCTATTACCCCTCAGTTTAAAGTTATGTCCCCTCGTGCCAGCCATATCCATCCGCGGGAGAAGGCTCTCACTGTCCACCCTATCCAACCCCCTGATCATTTTGTATGCCTCTATTAAGTCTCCTCTTAACCTTCTTCTCTCCAACGAAAACAACCTCAAGTCCATCAGCCTTTCCTCATAAGATTTTCCCTCCATACCAGGCAACGTCCTGGTAAATCTCCTCTGCACCCGCTCCAAAGCCTCCACGTCCTTCCTATAATGCGGTGACCAGAACTGTACGCAATACTCCAAATGCGGCCGTACCAGAGTTCTGTACAGCTGCAACATGACCTCCCGACTCCGGAACTCAATCCCTCTACCAATAAAGGCCAACACTCCATAGGCCTTCTTCACAACCCTATCAACCTGGGTGGCAACTTTCAGGGATCTATGTACATGGACACCTAGATCCCCCTGCTCATCCACACTTTCAAGAACTTTACCATTAGCCAAATATTCCGCATTCCTGTTATTCCTTCCAAAGTGAATCACCTCACACTTCTCTACATTAAACTCCATTTGCCACCTCTCAGCCCAGCTCTGCAGCTTATCTATATCCCTCTGTAACCTGCTACATCCTTCCACACTATCGACAACACAACCGACTTTAGTATCGTCTGCAAATTTACTCACCCACCCTTCTGCGCCTTCCTCTAGGTCATTGATAAAAATGACAAACAGCAACGGCCCCAGAACAGATCCTTGTGGTACTCCACTTGTGACTGTACTCCATTCTGAACATTTCCCATCAACCACCACCCTCTGTCTTCTTTCAGCTAGCCAATTTCTGATCCACATCTCTAAATCACCCTCAATCCCCAGCCTCCGTATTTTTTGCAATAGCCTACCGTGGGGAACCTTATCAAACGCTTTGCTGAAATCCATATACACCACAGCAACTGCTCTACCCTCGTCTACCTGTTCAGTCACCTTCTCAAAGAACTCAATAAGGTTTGTGAGGCATGACCTACCCTTCACAAAGCCATGCTGACTATCCCTGATCATATTATTCCTATCTAGATGATTATAAATCTTGTCTCTTATAATCCCCTCCAAGACTTTACCCACTACAGACGTGAGGCTCACCAGTCTATAGTTGCCGGGGTTGTCTCTGCTCCCCTTTTTGAACAAAGGGACCACATTTGCTGTCCTCCAGTCCTCTGGCACTATTCCTGCAGCCAATGATGACATAAAAATCAAAGCCAAAGGTCCAGCAATCTCTTCCCTGGCCTCCCAGAGAATCCTAGGATAGATCCCATCAGGTCCCGGGGACTTATCTATTTTCAGCCTGTCCAGAATTGCCAACACCTCTTCCCTACTTACCTCAATGCCATCTATTCTATTAGCCTGGGGCTCAGCATTCTCCTCCACAACATTATCGTTTTCCTGAGTGAATACTGACGAAAAATATTCATTTAGTATCTCGCCTATCTCTTCAGACTCCACACACAATTTCCCATCCCTGTCCTTGACCGGTCCTACTCTTTCCCTAGTCATTCGCTTATTCCTGACATACCTATAGAAAGCTTTTGGGTTTTCCTTGATCCTTCCTGCCAAATACTTCTCATGTCCCCTCCTTGCTCGTCTTAGCTCTCTCTTTAGATCCTTCCTCGCTACCTTGTAACTATCCATCGCCCCAACCGAAACTTCACACCTCATCTTCACATAGGCCTCCTTCTTCCTCTTAACAAGCGATTCCACTTCCTTGGTAAACCACGGTTCCCTCGCTCGACGCCTTCCTCCCTGTCTGACCGGTACATACTTATCAAGAACACGCAGTAGCTGATCCTTGAACAAGCCCCACTTATCCAGTGTGCCCAACACTTGCAGCCTACTTCTCCACCTTATCCCCCCCAAGTCACGTCTAATGGCATCATAATTGCCCTTCCCCCAGCTATAACTCTTGCCCTGCGGTGTATACTTAACCCTTTCCATCATTAACGTAAACGTCACCGAATTGTGGTCACTGTCCCCAAAGTGCTCTCCTACCTCCAAATCCAACACCTGGCCTGGTTCATTACCCAAAACCAAATCCAACGTGGCCTCGCCTATTGTTGGCCTGTCAACATATTGTTTCAGGAAACCCTCCTGCACACACTGTACAAAAAAACGACCCATCTATTGTACTCGAACTATATCTTTTCCAGTCAATATTTGGAAAGTTAAAGTCTCCCATAATAACTACCCTGTTACTTTCACTCTTATCCTGAATCATCTTCGCCATCCTTTCCTCTACATCCCTAGAACTATTAGGAGGCCTATAAAAAACTCCCAACAGGGTGACCTCTCCTTTCCTGTTTCTAACTTCAGCCCATACTACCTCGGAAGAAGAGTCCCCATCTAGCATCCTCTCCGCCACCGTAATACTGCTCTTGACTAGCAGCGCCACACCTCCCCCTCTTTTGCCTCCTTCTCTGAGCTTACTAAAACACGTAAACCCCGGAACCTGCAACATCCATTCCTGTCCCTGCTCTATCCATGTCTCCGAAATGGCCACAACATCGAAGTCCCAGGTACCAACCCATGCTGCCAGTTCCCCTACCTTGTTTCGTATACTCCTGGCATTGAAGTAGACACACTTCAAACCACCTACCTGAACACTGGCCCCCTCCTGCGACGTCAAATCTGTGCTCCTGACCTCTATACTCTCATTCTCCCTTACCCTAAAACTACAATCCAGGTTCCCATGCCCCTGCTGCATTAGTTTAAACCCCCCCAAAGAGCACTAACAAATCTCCCCCCCCCCAGGATATTTGTGCCCCTCAGGTTCAGATGTAGACCATCCTGTCTGTAGAGGTCCCACCTTCCCCAGAAAGAGCCCCAGTTATCCAGAAATCTGAATCCCTCCCGCCTGCACCATCCCTGTAGCCACGTGTTTAAATGCTCTCTCTCCCTATTCCTCATCTCACCATCACGTGGCACGGGCAACAACCCAGAGATAACAACTCTGTTTGTTCTAGTTCTGAGCTTCCATCCTAGCTCCCTGAAAGCCTGCCTGACATCCTTGTCCCCTTTCCTACCTATGTCGTTAGTGCCAATGTGGACCACGACTTGGGGCTGCTCCCCCTCCCCCTAAGGACCCGGAAAACACGATCCGAGACATCACGTACCCTTGCACCTGGGAGGCAACATACCAAACGTGAGTCTCTCACACTCCCACAAAATCTCCTATCTGTGCCCCTGACTATAGAGTCCCCAATTACTAATGCTCTGCTCCTCTCCCCCCTTCCCTTCTGAGCAACAGGGACAGACTCCGTGCCAGAGGCCCGTACCCCATGGCTTACCCCTGGTAAGTCCCCCCCCCCCCACAAGTATCCAAAGCGGTATACTTGTTTCTCAGGGGAACGACCGCAGGGGATCCCTGCACTGACTGCTTTTTCCCAGTCCCTCTTACAGTTACCCACCTATCTCCAATCTTTGGTGTAACTAATTCCCTGAAGCTGCTATCTATGACCCCTTCTGCCTCCCGAATGATCCGAAGTTCTTCCAACTCCAGCTCCAGTTCCCTAACTCGGTCTTGGAGGAGCTGGAGATGGCAGCACTGCCTGCAGGTAAAATCAGCAGGGACACTAACTGCATCCCTCACCTCAAACATCCTGCAGGAGGAACATTGCACTCCCTTCCCTGCCATTCCTCTAACTTTCTACCAAGATCTGGCTAACAACTAAATTAAATTTTTTATAAAAAATAATAATAATATAATAAAATATGGTACTTACCTCAGACCAATGGGTTTTATTATTAGGTTAGAGGAGGAGGGCGGGTGGGAGACACTACACGTGTAGTGTCTCGGGTTTCCTCTCCACCAGAATTTATTGGTGAGGGTCTTCCCAGACGTCCGCGGGTCGACTTCCTGTTCCCGCCTAAAACACTAATTTAAAAAAAAAAAAAAAAAAAATTTCTCAGCTCCTGCTGAAATTGACTAACCAGCCAGCTCCACTCCCGCCGAAATCGACTGGCCTGCCCCTGCAAAGACAAGTGCTTTTAAAGGACAGACTTACCTCCCAGCAACAACTTCCGCACTGCTCCCGCTGAAACTGACTCACCAGCTGATTCTCCCGCCGAAATCGACTGGCCTGCCCCTGCAAAGACAAGTGCTTTTAAAGGACAGACTTACCTCCCAGCAACCACTTCCGCACTGCTCCCGCTGAAACTGACTCACCAGCTGTTCTCACGCCAAAATAGACTGGCCTGCCCCTGCAAAGACAAGTGCTTTTAAAGGACAGACTTACCTCCCAGCAACCACTTCCGCACTGCTCCCGCTGAAACTGACTCACCAGCTGATTCTCCCGCCGAAATCGACTGGCCTGCCCCTGCAAAGACAAGTGCTTTTAAAGGACAGACTTACCTCCCAGCAACCACTTCCGCACTGCTCCTGCTGAAACTGACTCACCAGCTGATTCTCCCGCCAAAATCGACTGGCCTGCCCCTGCAAAGACAAGTGCTTTTAAAGGACAGACTTACCTCCCAGCAACCACTTCAGCACTGCTCTCGCTGAAACTGACTCACCAGCTGATTCTCCCGCCAAAATCGACTGACCTGCCCCTGCAAAGACAAGTGCTTTTAAAGGACAGACTTACCTCCCAGCAACCACTTCAGCACTGCTCTCGCTGAAACTGACTCACCAGCTGATTCTCCCGCCAAAATCGACTGGCCTGCCCCTGCAAAGACAAGTGCTTTTAAAGGACAGACTTACCTCCCAGCAACCACTTCAGCACTGCTCTCGCTGAAACTGACTCACCAGCTGATTCTCCCGCCAAAATCGACTGACCTGCCCCTGCAAAGACAAGTGCTTTTAAAGGACAGACTTACCTCCCAGCAACCACTTCAGCACTGCTCTCGCTGAAACTGACTCACCAGCTATTCTCACGGCAAAATCGACTGGCCTGCCCCTGCAAAGACAAGTGCTTTTAAAGGACAGACTTACCTCCCAGCAACCACTTCCGCACTGCTCCCGCTGAAACTGACTCACCAGCTGATTCTCCCGCCGAAAACGACTGGCCTGTTCCTGCAAAGACAAGTGCTTTTAAAGGACAGACTTACCTCCCAGCAACCACTTCCGCACTGCTCCCGCTGAAACTGACTCACCAGCTATTCTCACGCCGAAATCGACTGGCCTGCCCCTGCAAAGACAAGTGCTTTTAAAGGACAGACTTACCTCCCAGCAACCACTTCCGCACTGCTCCCGCTGAAACTGACTCACCAGCTGTTCTCACGCCAAAATCGACTGGCCTGCCCCTGCAAAGACAAGTGCTTTTAAAGGACAGACTTACCTCCCAGCAACCACTTCCGCACTGCTCCCGCTGAAACTGACTCACCAGCTGATTCTCCCGCCGAAATCGACTGGCCTGCCCCTGCAAAGACAAGTGCTTTTAAAGGACAGACTTACCTCCCAGCAACCACTTCCGCACTGCTCCCGCTGAAACTGACTCACCAGCTGTTCTCACGCCAAAATCGACTGCCGTAATTGCCGTAGACTGCAGATCTTACAGATCTGCTGTAAGACTCACACCTTCAAGCAGGTTTTTATAATCAAGTACCTGGGTCTGTGAGTTGCGGTCTGGATTTCTACTTGCCTGATACACTGTGAGCGGGGGTGGTCGGAGAGGAGAGGTGAACCTGGAAGTCGGGATTCCCCATATGCCACCCATCGTTTTCCCACCTGGAAGCCAGCCCAACTGACTCCTGGAAATGGTTATTGAAGGCTGCAGTGCAAGGGGTGAGCATTGGGCCAATCCTGGAGGGAAGAGGGGTTGATCTGGGGGGGACGGGGGAAGGAGGTGTTCTCAGAGTAGGAGGGGGACTCCGTTGATTTCAGCATCGTGGGGAGGGGTGGTAGGCCTGCTGGTGGTCAACATCAGGTGACAGTGGGAGGAGCGGAGGACTGGGCAAGAGATGGTAGCCTTGTTGGGGGAGTGTGGGGTGATACCCAATCAAGTGGGTTGCTCAGAAAGACATACTGGATCCAATAGGTAGGTCTAAAGGCGCTCACCGCCAGCAACCCTCACCCGACGCAGCGACTCTGTTCCTGCTGCTTTAGGGGACACAGCTGGCCAGAATTGAAAACCTGAATAAGAGTGAAGTTTGCAACTTCATTATAATATTTAAAATGCTAACCCAGCCTTTTTGTGTGAGTTACCCCCCCCCCCCCCCAACCCCACACCACCTCAACCAAACACTCCATGATCACACTTTTACTGACCAAAAGTTATTAATGCGAACTATCGAAGCGACTAATGGCACTGAGCTTTACAGTGGTAATGTTTTAAAAGGCACTTGCCATTTGGTTAGAAGGAGTTTTAAAGGGCAGCATGTTGGCTCAGTGGTTAGCACTACTGCCTCATGGCATCGAGGATCCGGGTTCGATCCCGGCCCCAGGTCACTGTCCATGTGGAGTATGCATATTCTTCCTGTGTCTGCATGGGTCTTACCCTCACAACCCAAAGATGTGCAGGGCAGGGTAGATGGATTGGCCTTGCTAAATTACCCCTTAGTTGGGAAAAAAAGGAAGGAATTTTAAAATACTGTGAAGTATTTTCATTTGTGTCAACGTAACTTAGAAGAAGTGAGTCCAAGAAAGGAATGGTTTTGGGATAAACAAAGATGTACTCAATGGTGGTAGAAAGGAAAGAGAACATACCAGAAAAAAAGAATCCGGGGAGAGAAAAGGAGCGGGTAACTTTGCTAATGGTAACTTACCATGGCTGGGCATTGACTAAGATGTTTCTGTCTTAGTAATGGCTGTGGTGGACAGATGAAATCCCAAATCGCTTCACAAAATATACTATTTTGTTCTAATTCAGGAGCTCTTTCTTCATTATAATCTGTTGAGATGAAGAGTCCATTCAGAATGGTGTTTATTCTAAAATGGCATCTGGTGTCAATCTCCGTGGCACATTATTTACTGTTTCATATGGACTGTTATTTTCTCACCATGAACAAGAACTGTTCTCAGCTACTGCTCTTAAACCACAAGGACTTGATCCAATGCAGAGTTTTAAGTCCACTCCATTATGAAAAGAAGCATAAACACCAACAGGAACAGGCCCTTCGGCCCTCCAAGCCTGTGCCGACCATGAGTACCTGCCTAATCTAAAACCAGATGCACTTGCGAAGTCTGTATCCTTCCATTCCCACCATATTCAGAAATTTGTCTAGATGCACCTTAAATGCCGCTATCGTACCTGTGCCCACCACCTCCCCAGGCTGCGGGTTCCATATATTTCATAGAATTTACAGTGCAGAAGGAGGCCATTCGACCCATCGAGTCTGCACCGGCTCTTGGGAAGAGCACCCTACCCAAGGTCAACATCTCCACCCTATCCCCATAACCCAGCAAACCCCCCCAACACTAAGGGCAATTTTGGACACTAAGGGCAATTTATCATGGCCAATCCACCTAACCTGCACATCTTTGGACTGTGGTAGGAAACCGGAGCACCCAGAGGAAACCCACGCACACACGGGGAGGATGTGCAGACTCCGCACAGACAGTGGCCCAAGCCGGAATCAAACCTGGGACCCTGGAGCTGTGAAGCAATTGTGCTATCCACAATGCTACCGTGCTGCCCAAACACAGCCTCTGTGTTTACCACCGTCTGTGTAAAAAACTTGCCTTGCACATCTGTTCTAAGCTTTTTCCCAGGCACTTTAAACCTCTGTCCCCTAGTACTTGACTCTCCTACCCTAAAAAAGAGCATCTGACTATCCATTCTGTCCATGCCACTCATAATCTTGTAGACCTCTATCAGGTCACCTCTCAAACTCCATTGTTCCAGTGGGAACAGACCGAGTTTATCTAACCTCTCCTCATAGCTAATGCCCTTCATACCTGACAACATCCTCGTAAACCGCTTCTGTACTCTCTCCAAAGCATCCACATCTTCCTGGTAGTGTTGTGACCAGAATTGTGTACAATATTCCAAATGAGGTCGAACTAAGGTCCTGTGCAGCTGCAACATGACTTGCCAAGTTTTATTTTCAATGCCCCGACCGATGAAGGCCAGCATGCCGTATGCCTTCTTGACCACCTTATCCACATGCATTGCCACCTTCAGTGATCAGTGGACATGCACGCCCAGATCTCTCTGTCTGTCAGTATTCGCAAGAGTTCTACCATTTACTGTGTTATTCCTACATGCATTGAACCTTCCAAAGTGCATTACCTCACACTTGTCCGTATTAAACCCCATCTGCCATTTCTCCGCCCAAGACTCCAACCAGTTTATATCTTGCTGTATCCACTGACAATCCTCTTCACTATCCTCAACACCACCAATTTTTGTGTCGTCTGCGAACTTACGAATCAAACCCAGCTACATTTTCTTCCAAATCATTTATATACACCATAAACAACAAAGGCCCCAGAACTGATCCCTGTGGAACGCCACTAGTCAAAGCCTTCCATTTAGAAAAGCACCCTTCTACTGCTACTCTCTGTCTTCTGTGCCCAAGCCAGTTCTGTATCCAACTTGCCAGCTCTCCTCTGAACACATGTGACTTCACCTTTTGTACTAGTCTACCTTGAGCTACCTTGTCAAACACTTGGGTTGAAAGCTTTTGCTGTACTGTTAAAGTGACTTCTTAACTCAATCTGTTGAGATGAAGAGTCCATTCTTTGTCTCCATTTTTGTTCACTTCTCCCCTCAGTTTTTTTTTCATTCCTCTGCCAAAGATGTTGGATAATATTCCAGGATCCATGAAGTTGTTCTTCGTATATTCATCTTGGAGAGTGAATGTTGCCTGAGGAAGGGTGATCATGAGCGAGCTGAACATTGATTTGTTCAGACATTCTGAAATAGGCTCTTGGTAGCAAAATTTAATAGAGAGAAATTAGTAATGGGAACTTGGCTAGTTTTCCCTTGTCTAAGGACACCGATGTTAATTGCTCTCACAAATGCCATGGAAGAGTTCACCTCACTCATTGGAGATAATGGATTGAACCTTGGATCGACCTGATCTAGACTGTTCAAATGTAGTTGCACAAATTGCCCTGGGCCATAGATGCAGGAGTACTTCATGGTAGTATCCTTGGCCCAAACTTCTCTGTCTTCATAATAATCTTCCTTCCATCATAAGGTCATACGTAGGGATGACTGCAGTGTTCAGTTAAAAACAGATTGTTCAGGTAGTGTAGCAGACTGTGTCTGCAGGCAGCAATATCTGAATGGGATTTAAGCATGGGCTGATTAGTGGGAAGTAACATTGGTGCCAGGCAATGACAATCTCCAACAAGAAAGAATCTAACTATCTCCCCTTTACTTCAATGTATTACCATCACAGAATCCAATACTATCAACCTCCCAGGGATCACCATAGATCCGGAACTGGCCCAACCTCTTCTCACTTACCTGCAGCTCCAACAACATTCAAGAAATTTGACACCAGCCAGAACAAAGTAACCCACTTGTTGTGCCTTCTAAATCACTGTGTATTCAACCCATATACGGTGGACAAATGATCACACAAGTTGCTCAATGCAATAATAGTTTATTAATAGCTCATTAGACTCTAAACTAATACACTAAAACGACCTTAACTTAACTTCCAGGTGACTGGCAAGTACAGTGCAGATATGGCCTTGTATGGCCTGTGACCTTGTAGCCTGGCAGTGTTGGAGTTCTTGTAGCTGGTCATCTGTGTCCTCAGCTCTGGTCCCTCTGTGGATGGTGTGGATGGTCTTCCTCTTGGCTGGTGAAAGGTTCACCGTTGTTGTTGGCTGCCGAAGCTGTAGTCGAGAAGGCTGCAGTCGAGAGAGTGAGTGGTGGGCTACGCAACACCTTTTATCCCTGAAACTTTTGCGCTCTTTTGGGTGTTCCCAGGTGAAGGTCCAATGGATCGATCAGGTCTCGATCAACCTGATCGATCTTGACCAATTGGGGGCAGACACCTTGGTGGCTGGGTGGGTTCCGGTCAGCTATGGCCGTTAGTGTCCGAGGCACGTAGGCCCTCCCAAATAAGGAAAACAGGCGCCACTGAGTCTGCCACTTATTGTCAGTTTCTACCAGGAGCCCATTTTCCCGGGATGGCCTCTTAATGGCCTTTTTCCTATGTTAGTTTCTGCATAAGTCTGAGCTACACCTTTGTATATTTGTAGGCTGCAGCCTGTCAGTGTTCGGGCTTGGCCAAATTTCCCATCGATCTCTGCGGGCGACCATTTCAGATGGCCACACACTTGATCAGCACCCCCATTTACCATGTCATACATTCACTACCTGCACCATTAGTGGACCATGGCTGTAGTGTGCAGCATCTACATGGTGCACCAATTCACTGAGACTCCTTCGACAGCCCTTTCCAAACCCACAATCTCTTCCAGCTAAAAGAGCCAGGTCCATGGGAACACCACCACTTGTTATTTCCCTTACAATTCATACACAATCCTGGCTTTGAAATATCTCATTATTTCTTGATTGGTGCTAGGTTGATTGTAACAAAGGTTTGAGTTTATTTTTCACTAGGATGTGCCTTTTCTGAATCCAAATGTATTTAACTATTTAAGATATTTATGTACTAAACTATTTGAGCAATAAGGAGCCAATCAAGCAAGGGTGTCTTGAGTCGCAGGAAGAGCAAACCTATTAACCACTAAACTTGGCGGAAAAAAATAATAAACATCAAACACACAGCTATCAGGAATAAGGGAAGGAGAGTCCAATAAAAGAGTTAAAACAATATACAATTACGTGTCCTTTGATTGTCCTTGAGATGTATATTTTTAAATATTGCGGCTGATTTGGATTCGATAGTTTTGTGGATGGGGTCAGATGTAGAAGGTCTTGCAATTATTACGAGATTCCGGTTTGCTGGGATTTCCAGGAAGGTTGGCTTCCGAATGGGATAATACACTTGTTCTAAGAGAGAGACCTTCTTTCTTTTTTTTAAATATAAATTTAGAGTACTAATTCTTTTTTTCCAATTAAGGGGCAATTTAGTGTGGCCAATCGACCTACCCTGCACATCTTTTGGGTTGTGGGAGTGAAACCCACACAGTCATGGGGAGAATGTGCAAACTCCACATGGGTAGTGACCCAGGGCTGGGATTCGAACCCGGGTCCTCAGCGCAGCGGTCGCAGTGCTAACCACTGTGCCACGTGCTGCCCTGAGGCCTTCTTTCACCCTCTGCTGAAAACTTTCTTGTAATCTCACTGCAATGGCTGCATCCTGACCTGAAATACTTCACCCATTGGACACGATCGAATGGCCATGCTGCGCCCTAAAAGCAGCGCGCCATAGCGCAACTTGGCCAATAGAAGCCGAGAGACCCCGCTCCTAGGATCTACCCGGTTAACAATGTGTCGCAAGATCTAATGCGATTGTGGGCCCATTGTGGGTGGGATCGTTTTTTTGGCAAATTTGCATATTAGAACGAGACAGCTAGTCTCACTGTTTTCCGAGGCACCCGAGGCGTTGGGATCGATCCCCTTCGCCTCAGAGACCTCGGGCGAGCGCCATTCAGTACTGGTCTCCACAAACAGGGACCAAATGGAACGGCACTCGTGGGGGTGTCTCACGGAATTGGAGATCTGCAGGTGCATGCCTTTTGAGCAGGGTGGTACCCTGGCACTGCTGGTGCCACCTGGGCACTCTGGCAGTGCCAGCTTGGCACTAACAATTGGCACCAGCTTCCCTCCATTGTGCAAATGATCATTCTTCTTGAGTGAGGTAAAGTGAATGTCAATGGGCTATTTAATTATGCGGGTGTGCATTCTCAACCATGTAATGATCCCTGACTCTGGGCGGGATTCTCTCAAAAAGGAACAAAGTCCCTTAGCAAGTGCGGCACTCGCAGTGCCGAGAAACACATGGCTATGCACTGCGACTCGCGTTGAATAAGGAGCCTGACCGGGGAACGCAGGGCCGAGGCTGCATATAGCCCCGTTTTGTACAGTGGGGAGCTCCGCTGGCTGAACTCTCCGCTGCAATCCCCGACCTCCGCCTGCCCAGCCCGAGCACTGAACAGCGTTCACCTGATGTCTCTGAGGCAAAGGGGTTGAATCCCAAAGCCTCAGGTACCAAGGGAATCTGCACAGTAGATTGAGGCCCATTGTGCGCGGAATTCACATCGCAGCGTCTCGCGCGATTGCATTGGATCTCGTGGGACGTTGTGAGCCGGTTAGATCCTGGGAGTGGGGTCTCCCGGCCTTCACAGCCATGCTGCGCCGCGGCACACTGCTTTCCCGGCACAGCGTTGCCATTGGATCGCGTGCTCTCTCTTCAACCTACATTCATATGTATCCAGTTTCCAGAAGGAATTATTGTATAACAGTCAGGAATGACATATTTGGTGATTTTGCGCCTCTGTATTCAAATATATGGAAGTAGAACCTCACGCACCATCCTGGGTGAGACCAATGAAAAAGCATTGACCAGGGATCAAATCGTGGCACCTTTCGTGGTACAGTTCACTGGGTTATTTATTGTAATAGTTAAGTTTCCTGGTAACAAGCGGCCCTTTGTGAAATTGTCTTTGGTGCAAAACCATCTGTCCGTTGATAAAATAGACGGAAAGCATTAGTGACAGCAGGAAATCAGAGCTTGCAGCTGGATTTATCTTTATGTGACACGGAACTCTTCTGTGAGGGAAATATTGGAATGGAATACAGAAATGTGGATTCCGAAGAGCTCGAGTGCACTGTTTTTCTCCTCCAGCTTCTGGGTGCTGCAACACCATCTGAACAGATTACCAGGCAGATCTTCTGCGTGCAAAGTGTGGCCAATTTGTGGAATAGACATCTAGATTTAATAGTGATTGCAGTCTCGCATTTGTGTCAAACTGTTTTTGAATCCTGCAGAGATGAGCACGTAATTTAGGCTGGCAGTTTGGCGCAGTACTGCGGTGTCAGAGAAGTTGGTTTTTGAATGAGAGGTTAAAGTGAGGTCCGATTTGCCTTTTCAGATGAATGTAAGCAATGGCTGGGCAATCTTTTGAAGAGATGGCGGCTGCTTAGCACCGCTGGTGGCAGCCACTTCTGCCATGGCCCACGCAGATTGCCATGCTTGGAAGGTTGCTAGCGTGGGTGCGCACTGCCATTTGCTGGAAACGTGCAAAGTGGGCAGATCATGATGCCACTTCAATGCTGATTTGTAGGTGCTGGTAATGCTCCGTTTGCAAAATGAAAATTCTAACTTTTTGGCACAAAGTGACTTGTGGGAATGAGCCTCACATCTGCAACCTTAAAAAATGAATTGCAAGCAATTAGCACTCAGCTAATAATCTTTAGTTTTGTTCTGCCAATTTCAAGTTTCTTCCCCTTTAAGGCTTCTGTTTAAAGTGAATGCTGACAGCCATGATGCAAAAGGCCAACTGTGCAACAAGGGAAACACACACATTGATTCTACAGCAATAAGCGAACTAACAGATAACAAATAGTTCAGTTCACATCATTGCATGATCATCTGTGCTTTAATGGGACATTGATTAGAGCCCATTGGTGCAGAAGCATCCTCATTACATTAAGACGCATACCACTTTATAGAGGTGGTTAACTCCCTAACCGGGCCAACACTTGAGCAAGAGCTATCAAACTAGTTCCTATTCCTGTCTATTCTTTCCCATTGGCCCTGCAAAATTGTTTTCATTTGAATATTTATCCAATGCTTCATGCCTTGCAGCAAATTATTGTCATTACTGATTTACCATATCAGTGGTCCTCCAACCATAGATTCTGTCTCTTGGGGAAGAGCAGCACAAGCAGGGGATAGGAAACCTGAGAAGCTTGGACACTGGGAATGGGAGAGACATAATCTGATTGGAGGAACAGCTCCTCACGTTGAGTCTCTCCTGCGTAGGGGAGATGGGAGAGAGGACAGCAGGTTTGTGCTCAACGGAGGTACTGCCTCCAGGAGTGCTGGAGCACAGAGTACAGGGCTGCTGCGAGAGGCTGCATTCCCCTTTGAGCGCTGCTATGATGGCAGCAGCCTGGACTTACATTCAACAAGCAGAGATCTCATCATCTCAGTCTGAATTTCCAGTGCAGCATTGAAAATTGGGTATCTTCTGCCTGTGTCGCATTGGAAGATGAGACATGGACCACGAGATGCTGTGTCACAGTTGGGTCTACAAGTGCTAAGATGTGTGTTGGCCACCACGTCTACACTGGAAATGTTAGCCTCCAAGCTCTGTGTAATGCCCTATGCCGAGTGTGAACAGGTCTTCACCATGTTCCCTGATAGCAAAGGCAAGCTCTGTAGCATGCCTGCCAATCAATGCAGGTGTGCCTATCTAACCATTTCTCTGCGACTGCCTCTTGTTATTTGTGACTTTGTGCTACAAGATAGAGGGAAAAATGCCATTGAGTGTGTGGAAAAAGTGTTTATGTGGTGTGTCTGTCACAATTATATAACTGTATACCTAGAAGCTGCAAGATGTGGGTGTGAGGCTTAGTTTCATAGTAAATGTGAGGGTGAGGTAGAGTTCCTGAATGTTAAACAAGAGTCCTGAGTGGATTATTGAGTGGACGAATTTGGCGCATGTGCGGAATCGGAGATGAAATATGAAGGTGACCATGAAGAACTCATCATGCAAAGTCATTGAATGATTTGTGACATTACCGGCAGCTCCTCAGGGTCACCCTCTTTGAACTATCTGTCTTGAGAGCCTCCTGGTCCTCTGCAGTTACATCGCCTCGCTTCTCATTGCCTGGATGTAAGGACACCAAAGCGATATCAGAGAATCTTGAATCCCTCGCTGTGGCCTGCTTCTCCACTGGTAATCCAATTCTTTCACTGAAACAATTTCTGTTACAGTTCCATCACCTGAAGCAGCCAGAATGTACTTTTGTTTTACAAGATGTAGGTACCATAAGAGGTGCAGGCCGCACCGCGTGCTAACTACTTGTGTAACTGAGCTCTCTGCTGAGCATGCAGTCATTAAGCAACAGGCCTAGGGCCAGGCTACATATTGAAATAATTGAGATGAGTAGGCAAAATAAAGTTGACGTACTGCGTACATTACGTCTGCCTTGACCTGGCGCAGGCTACAATAGCAACATATTTATATTCTGCATCACGATCCTCATGCCAACAACTGGCACTGTCCAGCTTTTTAGCCCAGAGAGAGTTCCCCAATATACTTGAAATGAAATGAAAATCGCTTATTGTCACAAGTAGGCTTCAAATGAAGTTACTGTGAAAAGCCCCTAGTCGCCACATTCCGGCACCTGTTCGGGGAGGCTGATACGGGAATTGAACCGTGCTGTTGGCCCGCCTTGGTCTACATTCAAAGCCAGCGATTTAGCCCTGTGCTAAACAGCCCCTTGCTGGTATTAATTCTAGTCACTTGCTGTCAGTTGTCATAACGCAAAGTCATCAGCACATCAATGAATGGTGGTTGCAATTAATTCTAATGGTTGAAGTTTGCAATCAAGCACCAATTGTAACAAGCCTGAGATCGTCAAATGACCGAAGGATAAAAGTAAGAGATTAATACTTGCTGGTATTAATCCCTCAGCCAACATTACTAAAGACTATCGTTATTGTCACAGTGATGGTTGTGGAATCTTGCTGTGCACAAAACAACTACACATCAAGAAAGTACTCATAAGTACTTTGAATTGCCCTGAGATTTTCAAAGGCGACGTATAAATCCAAGCCTTTCTCCTTTTCTGTGGGTACTTCTTGGGACTGTTCTGAATGGATAATCAGAAATGAAGGAGACATGACAGCCAAACAGCAATTGACTGGCCTCCATAATTAGGTGGTGACCTTTGCAGGCACAGGTGTTTTGCTGGGTGGATATCTTGCAGGAAGTGAACAATTTCAGAGGCATACGTATGATGCTGGACTGAAGCCATATCAGCACTCAGCTGTTGTTGAGAACCCTAAGTGCCTGTTAAAATGAGGGCCCTGATTTTAGAAAGAAATTGCTATGACACCACTGCGTGCCACTTTCATTCTCTATCATACTAACCTCAAATATTGCTCTCACTTTTATCCTTAGGTCATTTGACGATCTCAGGCTTGTTACATTTGGTGCTTGATTGCAAACTTCAACCATTATAATTAATTGCAACCACCATGATGACTTTGCGTTATGACAACTGACAGCAAGTGACTAGAATTAATACCAGCAAGTACCAGCAAGGGGCTGTTTAGCACAGGGCTAAATCGCTGGCTTTGAAAGCAGACCAAGGCGGGCCAACAACACGGTTCAATTCCCGTATCACCATCGATGCGCTGATGACTTTGCGTTATGACAACTGACAGCAAGTGACTAGAGTACAAACAGTGCTCAAAGGAAATAATAGAATGCGAAACAAACATTTCCAGTTGATAGAGAGCAGTGGACAGAGTAGGGAATGTGGGTGGAAGAGAGAACAAACTAACGGTGATAAAGGCCATTGACGTGTGCTTTTAAATGTCATTTCTGTTGTGGGGGTGAGTGTTATGTTACTTCAACATAAGCTGCTACTTGATGTAGGCTTTCCTGAAGGATGCTCCAGACTCTGAGACAAGTTCTACGTATTTATTGAGCGATTAACAATGCTCCTAAATGAGTTCGACACTCTGCTAATCTGACTCTAGTAACTCAGTCTACTCTGCTAACGACACAAGCTTGCTCTAGACCACGTACTAGGGTGTGATGTTGCTGTTAATCAACCCTGTCTTGCTCTCTAGGTTTCTGCCGGTGGAAGAGGCAGAGCCTGTGTGCCTTGTCCTTTTTATAGTGGTTGTGTAGTGCCCCCTTGTGGTAATATCACCTCTGGGTGTCCTGATTACCCATTGGTTGTGTCCTGTTCTGATGACCCATTGGTTGCATGTCTGCATATCATGACATCTCCCCCCCCCCCCTTTTTTTAAATATATACATGTGTATGTGCCTGTCTAATGTGGCAACGGGAGCTATGGCTGACAGTGTTAAGAATGACTGGTATATACAGTGGACATTAAAAAAAAATGTTCATAAGCCCAGTCTCTGGGGTTTCCGTCTGATCCTCGATGACAGCCAGAGATGTGGCGGAGGGGATACCGGTGTCTTGACAGGCGTGTGGGAGGCATGACTGGTGGACTCGTAGGTTATAGCGTCTGGAGGTGGCACTTCAACAGGTGGAAGTGGAGGGGGAATTGGTTGTGGGCATATGATTTTCTGCAGTGCCCTTCAATTTCTGCGAACAATGGTGCCGTCAGACATTTTTAGCACATAGGATCTGGGCGCGGCCTGCCAAACGATGACAGCCGGGGCAAATCACCTTCCATCAGGTGTCTTGATCCCAACGGTGTCTGCTGGGGATAGCACGTCCAGATCAGGGGCATGTGCGCACAGTTCTGTTTCTGACTGTTGCGCAGCTATTGCAGTACCGGTAGGTGATCTGGGTTGGGCAGGTGTAGGGCTGGAAGTGTTGTTTGCAGGTCCCTGTTCATCAGCAGTTGAGCTGGTGACATGCCAGTTGATAAGGGAGTCGCCCGGTGATGCACGATCAATGACCACTAAAGCGAGGTTGTAGTCCAACTGAAGGCTTTAATAAGCTAGATGTTTCCCCCAGCATCTCAGGTACAGAATGAGGGCTGCTGGGACGGCACGGGTTCTTATACCCTGCCTATCAGGGCGGAGCTATTATACACTCTAGCCAATAGCAAGCATATAGGTTCTACCAATGGTACTTCAGCCTCTCAGGTACCGTAATACCTATAATACTACATTCACCCACTGTTTAAAAAAAGTCCGGCGGGGGTGGTGGCCAGCAACTACAAAACATAACAACATGGTATAATTAGTTATGGAGGTACCGTAATACCTCCGTACAGTGTTTAGTAACTATTTACAAGTCTGGTAGCTATGTACATTCGGTGTTTTATATTTACAGATTATGGTTAAAATGAAGCAATCAGTCGATCGGGGGCCCTGGTCGTCTTCTGTGGTCGTCGGAGCCTTGGTGGTGACTCCGGTGGAGGCTCGGGCGTCTGTGACTCCGGGAGCATGGCTTCGATCTCCATGGCAGCTTCGTCACCCCTAGACGGCGCTGGTGGGGAAAATGGCTGACTTGGGGAGGGAGCGCCTGCGGGGGGCGTCGGTGGGTTGGGGGGGCCGAGGCAGGGGCGGCGGAAGGACCGATCCTCCTGTAAGGTGCTGCGGTGGAGGGGAGGGTGGGACTGGTGGCTGGAATGTACGTGGAGTTCCGGCGGGCGCCAGGTCCCGTAGGGAGAATGTATCTTGTCGGCCGTCGGGGGAACGCCACGTAGGCGTACTGGAGGTTAGAATGGGGCAGGTGGACCCTCTCGACCAACGGGTCCGACTTGGGCGCCGCCACTTGTTTTCGGAGCAGGATGGGTCCGGGTGCTGCCAGCCAGGTCGGGAGCGAGGTCCCGGAGGAGGACTTCCTGGCAAAGACAAGGAGACGTTCGTGAGGTGTCTGATTGGTGGTTATACAAAGTAGTGACCGGATGGAGTGGAGGGCATCCGGGAGGACTTCTTGCCAGCAGGAGACAGGGAGGTTCCTGGACCGTAGGGCCAGTAGGACGGTCTTCCAGACCGTTCCGTTCTCCCTCTCTACCTGTCCGTTACCCCGGAGGTTGTAACTGGTCGTCCTGCTCGAGGCGATGCCTTTGCTGAGCAGGAATTGATGCAGTTCGTCGCTCATAAAGAAGGACCCCCTATCACTGTGTATGTAAGCGGGGAACCCGAACAGTGTAAAGATGCTATGGAGGGCCTTGATGACTGTGGAGGCGGTCATGTCGGGGCAGGGGATAGCGAATGGGAACCGGGAGTACTTGTCAATCACGTTCAGGAAGTACGTGTTGCGGTCGGTGGAGGGGAGGGGGCCTTTGAAGTCCATGCTGAGCCGTTCAGGGTCGGGGCCTATAACTCCATTTCGCACTACGTAGCCGAGAATGGCTAGACGGTCGGTGCTAAACACGCATTTATCCTTATTGTATGTTAGGTTAAGGATTTTAGCGGTCTGAAGAAATTTTCGGAGGTTGGTGTCGTGGTCCTGCTGGTCGTGGCCGCAGATGGTGACATTATCGAGATACGGGAATGTTGCTCGTAAACCGTACCGGTCAACCATTCGGTCCATCTCGCGCTGGAAGACGGAGACCCCGTTAGTGATACCAAAGGGAACCCTTAAGAAGTGATAGGGCCGCCCGTCTGCCTCGAAGGCAGTGTATTTGCGGTCACTAGTGCGGATGGGGAGCTGGTGGTAGGCGGACTTGTGATCCACCGTGGAGAAGACCTTATAATGCGCGATCCTGTTTACCAGGTCGGATATGCGGGGGAGGGGGTCCAGTTGCGTAAACCTGTTGATGGTCTGACTGTAGTAGTGACCGGGCAGCGCTGGCGGGGGTGCTTGGCCTGCCTACAAAGGTAGCAGCGGGGCCCCTCGGGGTTGACAGGCCGCCTTGCAGCGCAGGCCTGTGGGGGAACAGGGGAAGTCTCTGGGTCGGCCGCTGCGGGGTTCCACGCTGCCCAGGGGGCTGCTGCGCGGTCGGGAATGTAGGCGTGGGCGTTCCTGGAGGCCACGTCCAGGGAGCCTGCAAGGGCCCGTGCCTCCCTAAGACCCAGGGTGTCTTTCTCTAACATTCTCTAACATGGTGGATTTGAGATGAAAGCATACCTGCCACGAAAGCGACCCGGACTAAGAGTTCTGTGCGTTCGCTCGCCGAAACTTGTGGGCAGCCGCAGCTTCTGCCCAACACCAGGAGTGCGCGGTAGAATTCCTCCAACGATTCCCCAGGCGTTTGGCGCCTTGTTGCAAGCAGATGTCGGGCGTAGACCTGGTTTACCGGGCGAATATAGTGTCCTTTTAGCAGCTCGATTGCTGCATCGAAGTCTTCCGCTTCCTCGATGAGGGTATAGATTGTCGGGCTCACCCTTGAGTGCAGGACGTGCAGTTTCTGCTCTCCTGTAGGTACGTTTTCTGCCATTTCGAGATACCCTTCAAAACACGCCAGCCAGTGCTTAAAGATCGCCGCTGAGTTTGCCGCGTCGGGGCTAAGTTGCAGACACTCCGGCTTGACTCGGAGCTCCATCCTGTCTTCTTAAAATCTAGCTTATTAAATTGATGCACGATCAATGACCACTAAAGCGAGGTTGTAGTTCAACTGAAGGCTTTAATAAGCTAGATGTTTCCCCCAGCATCTCAGGTACAGAATGAGGGCTGCTGGGAAGGCACGGGTTCTTATACCCCACCTATCAGGGCGGAGCTATTATACTCTCTAGCCAATAGCAAGCATATAGGTTCTACCAATGGTACTTCAGCCTCTCAGGTACTGTAATACCTATAATACCACACCCGGTACGCTAGTAGTGCAAGGTATATGTCGGAGGCGGAGTCCAAGGCCTTGTGGATGAATTGCTTGATGATGTGCACCCCCTTTTCGACTTTGTAGTTGGACTGCGGGTAATGCGGACTGGAGGTAACGTGTCTGAAGTTGTAGCTCTTTGCAAACGTGGACCATTCTCGACTGTGGAAACAAGGGTCATTGTCGCTCGTGACGGTATTCGGGATGCCATGCCGCGAGAATGTCTCTTTGCACGCTTTGATGACGGTCCTTGACGTAAGGTCCGATAGCTTCAGCACCTCCGGATAGTTCGGAAAGTAATCAATGAGTAGGATGTAGTTGCGACCATACGCGTGGAATAAGTCAATGCCGACCTTGGACCATGGAGAGGTTTCCAGGTCGTGTTGTTGGAGCGTCTCCTTGCTCTGTGCTGGTTGGAACCTCTGACAGGTCTCGTAGTCCAGAACCATGTCCGTGATGTCCTGGTTGGTGTCGGGCCAGTAGACGGCTTGTCGGGCCCTGCGTCTGCACTTTTCCATGCCCAGGCGTCCCTCATGAATCTGCCGCAGCACCATGCGCTGGAGACGCAGCGGGATCACTATACTGTCCATCTTCAGCAGAATGCCGTTGATCAGCATTAGGTCGTCCTTGACGTTGTAGAATTGAGGGCATTGCCCTTTCGGCCACCCATTGTTGAGGTTGTGGATGACTCGCTGCAACAGGGGGTCTTTGGCCACCTCTTCTCTGATGAGAACGAGCTTTTCGTCTGTTGCAGAGAGGTTGCTTGCGCACATTTGCACCTGCGATTCAATGTGCTGGATGGTCTCCAGTGGCTCACTCGGTGAGGTGACGGAGCCGGACAATGCATCGCAATGATGAGCTCTTTACCAGGCGTGTACACGAGATTAAAATCGTACCTCCGGAGTTTGAGCAGAATCCTTTGCAATCGGGGCGTCATGTCGTTCAGGTCCTTTTGGATGATGTGGACCAGAGGTTTGTGATCCATCTCAACGGTAAGTGGCGGCAGGCCGTAGACGTAGTCATGGAATTTGAGGATGCCGGTGAGAAGACCTAAACACTCCTTTTCAATCTGCGCGTACCTGGTCTCAGTCGGTGTCATTGCCCGTGACGCGAATGCTACTGGGACCCATGATGATGTGTCGTTTTTTTGTAGCAGCACTGCCACAATCCCATCCTGACTTGCATCGGTCGATATCTTAGTTTCCCGGTGTGGGTCAAAGAATGCAAGGACGGGTGCAGTGGTGAGTTTAGCCTTCAGCTCCAACCACTATGTCTGGTGTTCCGTCTTCCACTCGAAGGCGGTTGATTTCTTGATCAGTTTTCTGAGGGCCGTTGTGTGTGTGGCCAAATTCGGGATGAATTTGCCTACGATGTTTACCACTCCAAGGAAGTGCAGTACTGATTTCTTGTCCTCGGGGACTTTCATTGCCTCGATAGCTTTTATTTTGTCCGTGTCCGGACGAACGCCTTGTTTCGATATCTGATCACCCAGGAACTTCAGCGTGGATGTCCCAAAACAGCACTTGGCTTTGTTTAGTTTGAGGCCATGTTCATGTATGCGTCAGAATACCCTCTTTGGTCGCGACACATGTCCCTCCGGAGTTGAAGACCAGATTATGATATCGTCAACGTAGACACGAACCCCTTCTATTCCTTCCATCACCTGTTCCATGATGCAATGGAATATCTCTGATGCCGAGATCGATGCAGATGCGTAGGTCCCCCGAAGGCTTTTTTACGCATACCATCGAGCTGACCCAGTCGGTTGGTTCACTGACCTTAGAGATGATGCCTTTCTTTTGTAGGCTTGTGAGCTCTGCTTTCAGTCGCTTCCTCAGTGGAGCAGGGGCTCTACGTAGTGCGTGGACCACTGGTTTGGTGTCAGGCCGCAGTAGAATCTTGTACTCGTACGGAAGTGTGCCCATCCCGCTGAAGACATCTGGGTACTGGGTCAGGGTGTCGTCGATGCTGGCCTGAGGATCCGGATGAGACGGCGTCATGGTGTAGACCCTTTGGATGAGGTTCAGTTGCTTGCAGGCGTGCACACCTAGCAGGGACGCGCTGCCTGGTTGAATAATCTCGAAGCGTAGGCTTGTGTCTATGTGTCGGTTGGACACTGTCAGAAGGCATGACCCCAGTGCCATAATTGCATTGCCATTGTAGTCCTGGAGTTTGCAGGCAGCTGGAAGGATTTTGGGAGGCTTCTTGATTCTCGTCGAGTCCAACTGCAAGATCTGGTTGGCAGAGGCACCTGTGTCCAGTTTGAACTGGATGGGGCATTGGTTGACAACACTGTGTTCCATTCGTCCTCGGAATCCACGGCAAGGATTGACCGGACTTGCGAAGTGCCCGGTGTGGCGTATTCGCACTTCGTGATGAAACCTACTCGGTATGTGTTATCTAGGTAGTCATCGTCTGGATCTGGAGCGCTACCTTGATCAGAGTCATGCGTTCGGTGTTGCACACTTCTGATGTGATCCTGCCTGAATTGTGGTCGCTGATTCCTGACTTGTGGTGCAGATCTGCACAGGCCTACATAGTGGTTAGGTTTCCCACAGCGTAAACAGCGTTTGCCTCTTGCAGGGCATTTTTTTCTAAAGTGGGCGGTGCCACAGTTTGCACACGTCATGATTTTGGCGTCATGACGCTCAGTGCGTCATTGCGCATGCGTGGTGCGGTTCTCGGCCGTTTGCACCTGCGCAGTGCGGTTCTCGGCTGCTTCGTATTCCCGGTCATATTGCGCATGCGCCGGGCCCCAGGAGGAGCGCGCAAAATGGCTGACTTCAGAGATGTGGAGGCGCTGCATCTGGGAGATGGCCTGAACACTCTCCACCTTGTGGGAGGCTTGTTTTTCACTCTCAGCATTTTTGTATTGTGAGTAGCGATTTTTTGAATGCTCATTCACAATGCACGTTTCAATAGCGATTTTTAAGGTCATGTGCATGATTTTCAGCAATAGCTCTCGCAGAGGATCAGAGTGGACTCCAAAAACGATTTGGTCTCTGATCATGGAGTCAGTTATGTCACCGAAGTTGCAGGGTTGCGCTAGCAGTCAAAGGTTAGTTAGATAACTATTGGAGGATTCATTTTTACCTTGCATCCTCTGCTTAAAGATGTAACGCTCAAATATTTTGTTCGTGTCCACCTCGCAGTGGCTGTCGAATTTTTCCAGGATGGCTTGGTATTTTGTTTTGTCCTGCCCTTCTGTGTATTGAAACAAGTTGAATATCTCTATCGCATGGGCACCCGCAGTGGTTAGTAGAGGAGCTATCTTCTGAGCATCGGTTGCGCCATTTAGGTTGGATGGAATTTTTGTTTGAACGAACACCAGTTAGCACTAAGATTACCGGTGGTCCTGAGTTGATGTGGAGCCTGAATCTTGTGCCTGGATTTGGTAGCTGGTTGTCTCTGACCGTACTGAGTTGAACTAGGGAGATTGAGCAGTCACTCCTGTACCATGTTGCGTTAAAGCTGCTACTTGATGTAGGCTTTGCTGAAGGGTGCTCCAGACTCTGAAATAAGTTCAATGCATTTATTGAGCGATTAACAATGCTCCAAATGAGTTCGACACTCTGCTAATCTGACTCTAGTAACTCAGTTTACTCTGCTAACTATACAAGCCACGTACTAGGGTGTGATGTTGCTGTTAATCAATCCTGTCTTGCTCTCTAGGTTTCTGCCGGTGGAAGAGGCAGAGCCTGTGTGCCTTGTCCTTTTTATAGTGGCTGTGTAGTGCCCCCTTGTGGTAATATCACCTCTGGGTGTCCTGATTACCCATTGGTTGTGTCCTGTTCTGATCACCCATTGGTTGCGTGCAAATCATGACAGAGTGGATCAGGAAATGGATCCGAGGAGACTATAATGCAGCACAGACGGCAGGATGGGCAAAGCACTGATGAATTTGGAGGGGCTTATCCCATATTTGTTTCTACTGTCCGTGAGCTGTTGTCTTTGAAGTATTAACATTTGTTTTGCTTTTCCCCGGAAGCTTCCCTCATTTCCTCTGCAGATGTCAAATCATGTTGAGTCACATTTTACAAGTGCTGACTTCCCTCTGGTGTTTCATTCAGCCCTCCTGAGATAGTTGTGCTATTCAGCCGCCTGGATCCTAAACTCTAGAATTCCTCCTTAATCCTCTTGCCCTCTCTACCTTGTATCCCTAATTTAAGACACTGCTTAATATCAAACTTTTGACTCAGCTTTGGGCAATATACCCTAATATCCTCTTCATATTAAACTCTCGCTGTAAAGCACCTTGGGACGGTTTATTACAAAGGTACCATATAAATACCAGTTGTGAACCCAATTGGTAAATATTGACAGGCTATTTGGCTGTGAAGAACATCACAGCTCTGCCTGATCCTGTCAACAGTAAACATTTACAGAGACAGCTAGAGTTGAGTTCTCCCATGGGCATCAGTATCCCAACACTGGGCCCATATGGCAGCATGACTGTCGTCCCAATCTTCTGGGAGGTAGCGTCCTAATTCACCGCTTCTGTGCTCGCCATCCTATTAAGGATGGTGGGGTGAGTTCCCAATCCTGCATGCCCAGTCACAGGGCCCACAGCTCTGGAGTCTCAGCAGCCCCATCAGGATTGGTGGGCATTGCTGAGGCAGGTTGCAAACCATGAGGGCACCTCAATATGGAGACATCTTTGCTAGCCTGCACAGAATACAGAAACTAAAGACACCCAAATCCGGCAGGGACATTGGGATGTAAGCAAACCCCTCTGCAGGATCTGACGTGGCTGCAATTGCAGCCTTTCAGTGATGATAACCCCCTCACTTGGCATGATGCCTCTGGCTCTGAAGAGCCAGGAAAATCCTGTCTCCCAAAGTCATTGAATTCAGCCTAGCCCAGAGTCACTAAGGAAATATGTAGCATCCCCGTTATTATTCTGACTGAAATTTGGGAGTTCTGTGGTCTCAGTATCACCCAAGTTCTTGAAATCTTTTCATAAGGTGCGGAGCAGAAAGAATGATAAAGCGACTGGAAGCAGAACTGCTGCAAGCCTATTTTTTCCTTTGTTGCTGTTATCAGCATATAGATTAGCTCTCCACATGCGACAATGGATAAAGTAAATCACAGATGCACTGAAAGATAAACATTTGAACTCCAGTATCAAATATAATAGCTTCCATTATGGTATAGCAAACAGCAGTTACTCAAGTACAACTGATACCAACAGTTGAAAGCCGGTTATCAGATTGAAGTGTGTTTACATGTTATCATTTGTTTTTTGCACAGATATATAATAAAAAGGTTAAGTTGTAATTCTGCACTCAGAGTGTATTTGAGTGCTTCATATCAGCATTGTGTGAGGATGGTCTTTGCAATGACCTTGAAACACTTGCTGTGGGCTAGCAACTCGGTCAATCACTGTTCACACAGGCTGATCATGAGCATTTCACACTTAATTACATCAGCTGATCACCACACACATCATGTAAAAGTATTCGAAATTCTCTGTGAAGAAGCATCTGGTGACTGCACGTTGAGGATCCTGAATATAAATACATAGATCTCGTCATCCTTACCCCACTGAGGAAGTTTCTCTATTTTGTTCATGCTCCTTGCTTTGTGCCTCCTGCCAAGATTAGAGTGGGAACTCACAGCGAGAGAAGATTTTCACAATACACAGAGAGAAAACCCTCTCCCAGGTGTGGAGACCCCAGGCACAAACGTGAATTCTGTGAGGCGGTGGATTACTGCACCAGTATGTTGTGCTTCCCTGGGGTTTTTTTTCCCCACAAGGCCGTTAAAGATGAAGACAGTCGATCACCATATGTTAGTTCATCCATCCAGCAATCCTGCATGCTGGCAAGCAGCTGCTTAAATATTTCCAGGGTTTCCAGGGCTTTTGCTTTGACTGCTCAAACCAAAATTCCATTCAAAGTGTTGACCACTTTCTGCGTGAAGAAGAACACCTGTTGACATTGGTGCTCATTCTCAAATGTCCTTGTTTAAAACCAGAGTCCGTGTCTTATTGACATAGTTTAGTTTGAAGTTATACTCCAGGTCAGTATTTTCTCTGTTGGGCTGGTTTAGCACAGTGGGCTAAATAGCTGGCTTGTAATGCAGAACAAGGCATCAGCGTGGGTTCAATCCCCGTACTGGCCTCCCGAACAGGCGCCGGAATGTGGCGACTAGGGGCTTTTCACAGTAACTTCAGTGAAGCCTAATTGTGACAATAAGCTATTATTATCAGTCTTTCAGAAAGGTCACTTGCCACTTCATTGACAAAACTTGGGTTTCTCCAGTCCATCCATATTACTTAGCCTCCTGACAAGAGGAATCAGTTTGTCTTTCTGGTTTATACCTTTCTTGTCTCTAGAGCTTGAATGTCTCATAGAAACAGTACAGGGCAGTAGGAGGCCATTCAGCCCATCATGATTGCACCGCCCGTCTGAAAGAGACCGCCCCCCCCCATCATCCCCATAACCCAGTAACCCCACCTAACCCTTTGGACACTAGGAGAAATTTATCGTGACCAATCCACCTAACCTGCACATCTTTGGGCCGCGGAAGGAAACCGGAGCACTCGAAGGAAACCCATGCCGACACGGGGAGAATGTCCAAACTCCACATAGACAATGACTCAAGGCTGGAATTGAACTGGGGTCCCTGGCGTTCTGAGGCAGCAGTGATGTGCGACTGTGCCAGCGTCTCACATGTGCCTCAATGACAAAAAATGGAAACATTATTTAAGATGTGCAGTGCTTTAACAAGAGCACGATGCGGTTTAAGTTCAACTTCCTCTAATGCCCATTCTACTATGTTGGCTATACAGATCAGCAGTATGTCTGCTTTGTTGATTGCTGCTACACAACTAGACTTGAAGTGTTGAGCGCACCAAATCCCTACATCCCCGTCAGTTTCGCCTTAACCGTTCATGAAATGTGTTGGCCATTTTTTTAAAATCCAATGTTCAAAATTTACAATCGTTAAAATTACAAAGATTCATTTGCCATAAGTGGTAGGCTTTTGCATTGACCAGATAATTAATGCTGAAACGACAGTATTAGCGAACCTTTTGCTAAAACCTGCGTATTGAGGCCTTTTGCTCGTCAATTAATTAAAGAGAATTTACGATATATCAAAGAACAAATTTCAGTTATTACTAGTCTGAGATTCTGGTACCACAATCCCTCATTATGGTTTGGCATGCTTGGAAATTCATTTGAGTGTGAGAATTCAGTGAATATGCTTGAAGGAGAGGATGAGAAAATCAGCAGTATAACCTTGTGAAGAGAGCATGTGCAAGAAAAAAGGCTGTGCCAGCTGTAGCTTTTTGATCAGTATTTCATTGCTGATGCTTGGTGTCATGATAGTATCTGGAGAGCTGTCTGCCTCGTTTGCCTGTCCGTGTGGTGAAGATTGGCAGATGGAAAAATAACTACCCAGACAGCTACTATAATGTAAGCCACTCAGCTGGACCACCTCAGGGAGCTTTGAGGAACTGCTCTGGTAAATTAAAGCCATTGATCCAGCTGGGTCCACTAAAAAGTAGCATTAACAGATACTTAAAATTGGGAACTGATTCCATGGATGTTCTGTGAAGCGCTGTAACAAGTATTTGAAATGTGAGGCACTTTCACAGTGAGTTTCAAATCTCAGAGTTTGGATTGAAGTATTTAAAAGAGGATCAGAGTAGGGTTTTGTGAAGGGATCAAAGGAGGGTTTCTGCTCGTGGGGCATTCATCCCCTTTAAGGATTAGTAAACATCAGCAGAGGGGAGCGTGGGGAGGGGTGGAGGAGTTAGGGGGTGGGATCTTTTGGGGTTCCCCCTTTCTTTCTCTTTTTAATCTATTCTTTAAAGTATAATTACAAAGTGGAGCAGGTAGAGTTTAAGACAGAGGGGCTTTGTTGAGAAATACACTTGCACAAAGTCTTTTTTATATTGTGTGTTTTGTATATAATCTGAAAATGCCTTGAATAAAGATATTTTTGGAAAAAGGCACACTCGATGCAAATTGTAGCCTGTTCAACATTCAAGGTCTCCAGGAATTGTGCAACCTGAGGATATGCAAAGATGCAGGCATCACCTATTTCCTCTTGGTGGTGTTGTTTCTGGTGCACTGTACTTCATGGTTCTACTCAGGCAAGATCGATCGAAGTTATGAAGTTGAACAAAGCAGTCATTATCAGTCAGATGAAATTTGAATATAACTTCATCAATTTGGGTAACAAAATCTAGCCTCTAAACTGTCATATTTAAAGTGAGTCTTGTCATGATATGCAGACACACACATAATGATATACAGACACACAGCTAATGGGCACAGAGAACAAGACATGACCAATAAGCAGGCAGGACACTCAGGGGTGGGATCTGACTATACAAGACACAAGGCACTCACACTCCTCCGCCTCTTTCCACTGATGAACATCTAGAGAGTCAGTCAAGGGTGTTGTTACAATCTCACACCTCCACCACATGGCTAAGAGCTAGTCTGGTTCAGTCAGACAGAGTAACCACACTTAAGATAGCAGAGAGTCGAACTCACAGAGAACTGTGCTAACTGTGCTATTAGTTCCATAAACCTGATTGAACTAACTTCAAGGTCTGGAGTATCTTTCTGATCTAAGCTGCATCCAGTTGCAGCCCGTGTCAGACCAGTGTACCTAACACGACAAGTCTTACAAAACAGCAGCCAAAAATATTGTGAAATCCCACAACTGAAGGAAGGACCCCAATTTACAAAGTACTTTTGGATGTTAAAGTGCCACAGTTTTAATTTTTGAAGTTTGATCACTGCTGTTAAATAGCAAAGTATGGCAGCCGATTTGCAAGCAACAATCGCCAGTGAGTAAATGGCTAGTTAATCTGTTTTGGTAATGTTGTTTGGTGGCCAGGACAGTAGAAGGACTTTCTAATCTTTAATTGGCGCCGGGATATAGGAACAAAGGAGCAGGGGCAGAGCAGTCGGCTTGTTGAGCATTTACATTATTCTGGGTGGGCAGGCTGGGTCTCAGTTTAATATTTTAGCTGAAGGAAGGGGCTCTGCCAATGCAACATGCTCTCTATATTGTGCCCAAGTACCAGCCAAGACTACGTGACAAATTATATTGGAGGACTTAAACCTTCTCACTGAGAGGTGAGAGGGTTATTAACTGAGCTGAACTGACACTGTAGCTAACCTGTGTTCTGCACGCATATGCAAGCATGAGAAAAACTGAAGGGCTTTTGCTGTTTTATTTAAGCAGAGATTATACAGTGACTTCTTTAAATGTTATTTTTCATTTGTTGCCAACTGCAGTTTCTGTATCTTTATTTTGCATTTGACAATGATTTACCTTGGGCTCTAAGCTGTAATTTGAAAGTTAACGTTCCATTCCAAAATGTTCTTTTATGTTCATCAGTTCAAGTATGTTGGGACACTTATATCGATGGGATTACTGTGGCTCTAATTGTACTGTGCAACCAGTAGGTTGGTTTGGGAAAAGATTCGGCATTCAGAGAGGAAGAAAATAAATTCATATCAAGAAAGAATACAAGAAAGCTTCTTCATGAATGTGGTTATTGAAATTGATTTAACATCCTCAATCAGTGAGGCACAGTCTGGGGCGAAGTTCTCCAGTATCGGCGCGATGTCCGCCGACTGGCGCCAAAAACGGCGCAAATCAGTCCGGCATCGCGCCGGCCCAAAGGTGCAGAATCCTCTGCATCTTGGGGGGCCGAGCCCTAACCTTGCGGGGCTAGACCTGAGCCGGACTGATTTCCGCCCCGCCAGCTGGCGGAAAAGGCCTTTGTTGCCCCGCCAGCTGGCGCGGAAATGACATTGCTGGGCGGCGCATGCGCGGGAGCGTTAGTGGCCGCTCACGGCATCCCCGCGCATGCGCTGTGGAGGGAGTCTCTGCCGCCTCCGCCATGGTGGAGACCGTGGCAAAGGCGGAAGGAAAAGAATGCCCCCACGGCACAGGCCCGCCCGCGGATCGGTGGGCCCCGATCGCGGGCCAGGCCACCGTGGAGGCACCCCCCCGGGCCAGATCACCCCGCGCCCCCCCCCCCCCCCCCCCCAGGACCCCGGAGCCCGCCCGCGCCGCCTTGTCCCGCCGGTAAGAGAGGTGGTTTAATCTACGCCGGCGGGACAGGCATTCCAGCAGCGGGACTTAGGCCCATTTGGGCCGGAGAATCGCGGCGGGGGGGCAACTGGCGGGGCCCGATTCCCGCCCCCGCCGAATCTCCGGTGCCGGAGAATTTGGCAACCGGCGGGGGCGGGATTCACGCCAGCCCCCGGCGATTCTCCGACCCGGTGGGGAGTCGGAGAATCTCGCCCCTGGTTCTGGTTATGGAGGAGATACACTGTGCGCTAAAGAGTCAGGAATTTTGTTTGTCTGCGATGAATGTCTGCATGATGCTGTTTGATGTTTAGGACACTGGCTCAGACATAGAGGTTCCTGTTAGGCCTGTTGCAGCATTGTGTTATGGAGACAAAATGTGATTAAACAAGAACATGAAAGAGGGACTCGGATTTATACAGCACCGTCACTCATCTTTGAGAAGCATTTTGCATAGAATTGTTTCAAAGTGCAGTGACTGATTATATTAGTTAGTAGAGCACGGTTAGTGATTTTCTGATTGACTATCTGTCTCTCTGACTGGGTCATTTAGGAAAGGGGAAACAAAAAAAAACATTGAGTAAGTTTGTGTTGCTGGACATGAAAACATTCAATACATTCCACAATTTAAAGTGTGCTGACCATGTATTCAGATCAGTCTGCTCTGAGCTATAATTGCTGATCAGGCACAATTGACCTGGTGTATGGAAAACAGGGGGCGTGATTTAATGAAAAAAACAACAGTCCCATTCAGTCCGGGTTCATTCCTGGTGCTATCTAACGTCACTTTGTTGTGTTTTCGGGACACGGTGGGGAACACCCCGCAGGCTGCACATGGTGTCATTTCCTGCACTGAGCAGCTTCGACGAGTGGAGCTCCTCAGTTCAGAAATGGCACCCCGATCTCCCGACCCCCAACGTGACCCCCAAGGGGATTGGAGCCAGAATCTCTGAATGCCTCCTGTTTGTCTCCCATTTCAAGTCCGTACCGATCTTTGTATCCTGCTTTAAGCCAGTAAAACATCCCAAAGCACTTCGCAGGAGCATTGTCAAGCAAACATCGAACTGCACAAGGAGATATAGCAGGAAGGAGGTAGGTTTTAAGCAACCTTTTAAAGGAAGAGAGAGGTGGAGACGCTTAGGGAAGAAACTCCGAAGTGTATGGCATAGACAGCTGACTGGCAGACGTTGAGTGATTGTAATCTGGGATGTGCAGAGGCCAGAATTGGAGGAGATTTCGAAGGGTTGTCGGGTTGGAGTAGGTTATAGGGTTAGGGAGGCTGGGGCTGAAAACAAGGGTGAGAATTATAAAATTGAGGTGTTCCATTGAGGCATTCCTGCATCAAAGGCCAATGTAGGTCAGCGAGCACAGGGATGATGGTTGAAGCAAGACTTGCTGTGAGTTAGGATATGTGCAGCAACATTTTGGATGAGCCCAAATGTATGAAGGATGCAAAATGGTCAGGAGAGCAGTTGAGTCTAAAGGTGACAAAGGCATGGGGTAGAAACAGGAAGTTAAATTCATAATCACACTCTGCTCTTTCTTACAAATGCTCTTTCGGATTCAGTAAAAGAATTTCCATTGAAGGTTAAACTTTTAAGTATTGATGAGATTGTAATTTCCACTATGCTATGTCACTTTAGTTTCAACATTTTTAAACAGAAGATGTCGAAAGAAGAATTTGATATAACGTGCTGTCACCTCTTTTAACTTTTACAACGATGAGTTACTGTCATGTTGGTCGCCACAGTAACCTGTTTTTTTTTTTGATAAATTGACCAGTTCCAAAACTAGTGTGGGATTTTTCTTTAGATCTGACCTCAATGTTGATTGAGCCAACCCAAATTTTTTGCACAGCATGGTTCAACTTTATCTATTCAACACTTTTAATAGCTTTTGTATCGATCCTTACATCTGTTAGGTGGAGTCACCCATTGGTTGTGGTACTGGGCTAGTGAATGAGAGATTGTGAGTTCGAATCCCGCTGTAGCAAATAGTGAAATTAAATAAGTTACCAGAAATTAAAGGTTTCATTTCTGAATTGCCCCACTCCAATATGTCATGGCTTTACGTAACTCCAGCCTAACACGGTGTGGTTTAACTAGTAAACGATCACTATTAAGTTCAAAAATAAGGAAGAAATTGTCCAAACATCTCAGCAAAAGCCAGGCATTGTATCATCCAGTCAACTATGAAAAGCACAGGGATATCTGGGTGCTTAGGTTAATTCAGAGACTAATTCAACAACAGCCTGTCTGAGTTGTACTCACACAATCACATCTATGACAATATCCCAGACTTTGGATTCATCAGCAGTAGGTTTTCAATATTAACTGCCCTGAAATCTCTTGTCGCCAGGAGGAAGAAGATGAAGGAAGCCTTCTGCTAACCATTAACTTTTTACCCCAACTTCAACTGCAGAATCTTGTTTTCGCCATGCTGAGCAAAATGTAATGGAAACCCTCAAGGAAGAAAGGCTGCACTACATACAGGAGGTGGGGAGCTTCACCAAAGTTGCCTGACAGTACTGACTTGTACAACTGAGAAGAACAGGTTACACAACAGCCTGACTTGAACACATTTCATCGTCCCTTCATTCGAATTGAGTCAATAACTTGGTTCCCTGAAGAAGTCACACAGACTCATGACGCCAACTCTATTTTCTCTCAACACAGATGCTACCAGTCCTGCTGAGTTTTTCATGCATTTTCTATTTTTGTTTCAGATTCCAGATCTGCAAGGTTTTGCTTTTATCCTGGTATTCCCTACCGGTGCCAGGGGGATGGTGCCAAACTACCTGTGCGGTGGAGGTCATTGATCTTCTTGGGACACTGGGTGCCCATCCTCCTGGTCACACTCCCCGAGTTGACGGCCGTTGCCACTTCCTCCCAGGCAGCATTGACTGCCCTGTAGCTGACTTTCCGAGCCTCTCAGGGGAAAAGGGCATCCCATCGGATCTGTTCTCGACTGCGTCCAACAATCTGGCTAGGTTGACAGCCCCAAATATGGGGGTTGGGCTCCTCGGTGGCATGACTGTGAGCTGTGTGGAGTTTGCTCTGCAGGATCAGTTTAAATGCTGCTCTCCCTTGCTAGCGGTGAGCTGGCCGGCTCGGTCCTGGTGAATCAACCGGTGGGACTATCATTTGTGGCGTGAAGCCCGTGGGGCCTCATTAAGTGGTCTAATTAATGTTCAATACCGGTGACGGCCTCGCTGGGCCGAGCGGCGGGAAGCTTGTGGCTGTTACCGCTAGCCACCACACTTAGAACGGTACTGTGGAGAATTCTGCTACTTCCGGTCAGCCTGACGCTGGAGTGGTTCGCGCCGTTTTTGACGCCAGCGTCGGGCCTTCGGGCCGATTCTGGAGAATCCCTCCTCTTATGTGGTTTGATATTGATGCCAGCAGAGGAGCTGCAAAGCTGGCTTTTAAATTTCAAAGTTTAATTTAAGTAAGCCTATCTGATAGCTTAGATCCCAGGCTTCATCGTCATAAGAAAATTTAGCTCATTTCCTTGAAAAGAAAGAAATCACATGGTGATGTGTGGTATATTCCAGTAATTGTTTTCCTGTATCAGAGTTCTCTGTTTTAATCTTTCCGTCCTCTAATAGTGTACTAGATTTGGGGCAGCGAAAGATGCACTCTCAGCTTAGATGATGGGGGTGGTCGGTGCCACTAAGCATTTGAAAATACCCAACTCAAAAGCTCAAAGATATGACAGAACCATTTGATGGGAGACCTTTCTGATTCGTTCCCGACTCCTATAAATAGCACTTTATTTGTAGCTTCCCACTGAGCTCTGCTAACTTAACCATGATTGAATCTAGGAACTTTCTGAATGCCTGGCTCGTATTAACATCGACACTTATTCCCCTGAGCTATTGTAGGAACCCTTAGAGGTTAGGGCCATAAAAACACACACACACCTCCCCTTAACCCCTGCTGCCTCTGGTTGACCTGCAAGAGAGAGGGCTGTGTCACTGAATGTCGTGTGATGTGTTGGGGTAATGTGGCTGGCATGGTTCAGTAACAGGCAGTGTATGTGAGATGCGTATGTGAAGCCAGCACCCATGTTAAGTGTATTTAGGGTGAGGTGAAGCATACGAATGTTAGTTTTGAGCTCTGATTGATAGAGATTGTTGGTTGGTGGGTGATTGGGGCCTGGTGAATTGCGCAGTGAGTCTAGTGATGCAATTGGTAGGGTATGGCTTCTGAAAATACATTCACTGAGTTTGATCACTTGTTTGAGGTCACTGATCTTCTTGCAACTCAGCCTCCAAGTCCTTGGAGCTTTAATCCTAGCACTGACCTCAATGTCTATCTGCTTCCACTGCCTTCTGAGCATGTGTCTGGAAGGTCTCCTGGTCCCCTGTTTAAGCAGAGTATCTCTCATCCTTTTCACCTTGTCCACTAAGGCCTCTGGAGCACATCTGTAACCCTTGGAACCTGTGCTCTCCCTTGTTATGGCATTCTTCAATGTTTCACAGGCCAGCCTCACTTCCCATACAACTGGTGGTACTTGCTCCAACTACAATATACCTCCCTTTTAAGAGATGCAGGCTAATGGTGCTAGCCAGCCACAATATTGGCTCCTTGCTGATCTATCCAGCCATTCAACAACGCAATTAGTGCTAAGGTCATTGACATGGGCAGGCAGCACAAAGTTTGCTAATTCCTTGAAGCACTTTGGGATGTTTTAATATGTCTAAAGGAATGATAAAAATATAAGTTGTTGTTTGGAAGGATTCAGGGGAGGACAAAGCACCGGAGAGAGTGGATGGGACGAGGAGAAAATGGGGGATGGGACTATATTAATCACGTGTCCAAAAAATCTAGAGGAAACATAGATTATAGTTTCAAATGGATATATATTTTTTTAAACAATACATTTTGGTTAAAACTCGATGTCGACAGAAGGTCAGTATAGTCACCACATGGGAGTTCTTGACCTTGGCTAGACTGTTAAAGGTCGGGAAATAACGAGTCAGGTAACACAGATATCAGTAAAGTCACTGAAGGAGAGTTTAAATCATTCACAATGCAAACACTGAAATTACATAAACTCACAGAAAAGATTGCACTATCATGCCTGCTTTACCCGCTTTGAAGCTAACAGGTTCACTTTAACCACAAGTGTAACCTTCTGGTGTACCTTTGTGTTAATTAAAGTAGGTCTGATCGTGTTGGGGAATGGTACACTTTTCTGTTTTTAGCACCAACTGTCAGCATCAAGCACTTTGGTTATCAGGAGTTAAGAGAGTAAACAATTCTACTTATTAATATGGCTCACATGCTTAGAAAACTATGGTCAGGATTTTACAGCCCCACCATGGCGTGTCTCCCCCGGCAATGCAGTGGGCCAATTACATTGCGCGACTGTGCTATCCTGCCAGGCGGGAATGGTCGTGAAATGATTTTCATGTCAAAAATAGTAGGTTCTAGTTTAGCTCCTTCTTGACTGAGACCCACTGAAACAGTCCACTCTGTGTCTATGAAGCTCTGTGTTGAGCCTATGCTCTTGGTATTTTTTAAAACCCGTGTTTTTCCTTTTTTTCTCTTGATACCCAGCTTTGCTATGTAGAGTTTCCCAAGCACCCTCTTATTATGGGCGAAATTCTCCCCCAACGGCTCGATGTCCGCTGACTGGCGCCAAAGACAGCGCCAATCAGACGGGCATCGCGCCGGCCCAAAGGTGCGGAATGCTCCGCATCTTTGGGGGCCGAGCCCCAACACTGAGGGGCTAGGCCGACGCCGGAGGGATTTCCGCCCCGGCAGCTGGCGGAAATGGCGTTTGTTGCCCCGCCAGCTGGCGCGGAAATGCGGCGCATGCGCGGAAGCGTCAGCGGCCGCTGTCAGTTTCCCGGCGCATGCGCGGGAGCGTCAGCGACCGCTGTCAGTTTCCCGCGCATGCGCAGTGGGGAGAGTCTCTTCCGCCTCCGCCATGGTGGAGGCCGTGGCGGAGGCGGAAGGGAAAGAGTGCCCCCACGGCACAGGCCCGCCCGCGGATCAGTGGGCCCCGATCGCGGGCCAGGCCACTGTGGGGGCACCCCCCAGGGTCAGATCCCCCCCGCGCCACCCCCCCAGGACTCCGCCCACGCCACCTGGTCCCGCCAGTAAATACCAGGTTTGATTTACGCCGGCGGGACAGGCAATTTCTGGGCGGGACTTCGGCCCATCCGGGCTGGAGAATCTAGCACCGGCGCGGCCCAATTCCCGCCCCCGCCCAATCTCCGGTACCGGAGACTTCGGCGGGGGCGAGGGCGGGATTCACGGCGGCAAACGGCCATTCTCCGACCCGGCGGGGGGTCGGAGAATGAAGCCCAAGATCTCATTCAAAACTTTTTTTAATGTGTGAATATTGTAGCTGAATTTCTGCATGCCATTCAACTATGGAGTTAACTCCGTTTTCTTATGAGGCGAGGTTGAGTAGATTGGCCTGTACTCACTGGAGTTTAGCAGAATTAGAGGCGACCTTACTGAGACATATAAGGGGAGCGATTCTCCGACCCCCCGCCGTGCCGGAGAATCGGCCGGGGGCTGCGCGAATTGTGCCATGCCGCCCTGACGCCGGGATCCATTCTCCTGCCAATTAAAAAATAGGCGGACGCGCATGGCGCCGGGCAGCACGGAGAATCACCGCAAACTGTCGTAGCGGCGAGCCTCAGGCGGCGCTGCGATTCTCCGGCCCGGATGGGCCCAGCGGCCGTCCGAAAAAATCTGAGTCCCGCCGGCGCCATTCTAACATGCACTGCGTAGGCGGGACCTCGAGGTTGACAGGTCCGGGGGCGGCCTGTGGAGGCGGGGGGGGGGTCCAACCCTGGGAGGCCCTCTCTGGCTGCGGACCTCTTTTCTTCCATGCCAGCTCCTGGATCCCTGTGCCATTTGGCGTCGGGGCAGGCGCGGGGATGACGGCCAGTGCGCATGCGCTAGTTGGCGCCAGCCCAACTGCGCATGCGCAGACCCCGCGGCGCCGGGTTGACGCCGGGATCGGCAGCTGGAGTGCTTTATCAATCCCCCAGCCTCCTGGGAACCCCTCCCATCACCCTCACCTATAATTGACAAGCCCCGCCCATCCCCCAGCCCGGCCACAGGCAGTACCACTAAAGCACATGGGCATGTGCCCGGGTGGCACATATGAGTGCTGGGCTGGCAGTGCCAGGGTGCCAAGAAAAATACCAGGATACCACCCTTCCTTGTTCCCGACCACCCCGAGGTCTCCAATGACCAGCGAGACCCCCTGAGGTGCCGTCACGCCTGGTCCACATTTTTGTGAACCAGTACCAAACGGCGCCCTGGTGGATGAATTTGGCGCCCAGGTATTTAAATGAACAACTAAGCTCACTTAAATAAGCAAATCACTGGGTGAGATCCAGATGGCTTGGGCAGAGCCAGTCAGGTGACTTGCGATCGGCCCTGTGTGGAGCATGATTTGGGGCTCCCGGCGCAACGGGGTCACTGAATCGCTCCCATTGTGTATAATATTCAAAAGAGAAGAATTTTCCTTCTTAAAAAATAGCTAATACCTATATGTTGGTGAAGTGCAAACACACATTGATGTCTGGCAGCTAACATATACCACTCCACATGAACTCAATGCATTGAGGCATGTACAATGAAGGGGATGCAGCCATTTTCTGTAGATTTTTCTGACCTTGATAACCTAGCCTCTTTACAAGTGCAGAAGCTCAAATGATTTATAATAAATAACTTGCCAGTTTATAGAATCCTCATTCAACATCGTGCTCACTTCAAGCTTCCTCTGCATGAGGAGCTAGCTGGTCCAAAACTGACCAGCTTGCTCACCCTTGCAACCACATCGCTAATATATTTCTACATTATCGCTGGAAGAACATGGAGCCGGAGATTGGAGTGAGTTCAGTAAATCACTCTGCTGGTGAATATAGTGATGTAGTTGTTGGCAGCATCAATAGTGTACACTGCTGAGGCTAATGGATGCAACGTATTTCACTCAGGTGACATACCATGCATGCGCCTCTGGCACTTCACTCTAGCAAGAACTAAGAATCTTGAGGAGGGAGAAGAACATTGCATTACAAACTAATTGATAGTACATCCTTCCCTGTTTCCTCTGCCTATGAACACAGACGGTAGTGGTGTTCATTATGACTCAGTTGTGTTCTCGAAGGCTGAGTTTGCATACCATTCTGTTCCTCTTGCCTGATAGCACATCCGCTACTTTATTTTATTCTGTCGTTCCTATCACAGCTCTTTTGCCTCACGCAAGGAGATGATTAGAGGAATCTCAAATTCATCCCCACTTAAGAGGGCAAAGATTCTAGTCCTCTCAAAATATTGTGACTGCAGATTGGAATACGAGAGACAAAAAGTAAAGTCTGTACTAAAAGTCCACACTGAAACTACTAACTGACTATTCTAATGGTTTCAGTGACACCACAAATAGTGCAAGATATCTCTCCATATGACACTGACAACATTTTTAATTGTCCGCACTGAAACTGTGCTAATAGTGGCCACCAGGACTTTGCTTTTCATTCTGCACAATTAACTAGATTAGATAGAGTAGATTGTATTGCGATTAAACAAACCCTGTTCGTTTTCATTCTGTTGATGGACCTTTATAAATCCAGCTAAATGGCTCAACTTTGAATGGCTATTCAAACCATGGATTAGAGATCATTTCAAATTGTCCTAAAATGGTGGAAAGTTCATTGTGACCTCCCGCAGAAGCATATATAGATGACTGTTGCGATTCACAGAGAGACTGATAACTTTTGGAAAGAAATTCAAACTTCCAGTTCATTGTTCAAAGAATGGCATGTCAAGATTTCACGTTGTCAGAAATTTACTGTAAGAAATGACAAAAAACATTATTAACGAAACACTATAGGCAACCTATACTTTAAATCACAGAACAGAATACCCACCCTTCATATTCTTAGCCCAACTGAAAAAACTCTCTTCATCGGTACATTTAACACTGTCCTGTACTTAGACATTCAATTTCCCGAGAATCAATCCAAAGTGGTTCTTAGCTCCCAAGGATTTATTCCCCTTCTTTTCTTTCCTCAGCCTGGTAACTTTCAATCTTAGAACTGTCTTTTATCGTGAGGATTTTCTCCATCCAGAGACTCTCCTCCTAGCCAAAGCTACGTGACTCTTCCAGGATCATTTTAACTGTCCATGAGTTGGATTTTCATTCCCTGGGTGCAAGCTCCCATCTGCATTCATGCATGGTGAACCATAGAGATGTTTTGGTTTCTCGCTGCTTCCTCTCTCCTGGACCCCAGAAGACACAATACCCTGTCTGTGATATTCAATGACATGCTAGGAAAAGTCTGTAATCTGGGGCGAAATTCTCCCCCAACGGCGCGATGTCCGCCGACTGGCGCCCAAAACGGCGCCAATCAGACAGGCATCGCGCCACCCCAAAGGTGCGGAATGCTCCGCATCTTTGGGGGCCGAGCCCCGACATTGAGGGGCTAGGCTGGCGCCAGAGGGATTTCCGCCACGCCAGCTGGCGGAAGCGGCGTTTGTTGCCCCGCCAGCTGGCGCGGAAATGACATCCCCGGGCGGCGCATGCACGGGAGTGTCAGCGGCCGCTGACAGTTTCCCGCGCATGCGCAGTGGGGAGAGTCTCTTCCGCCTCCGCCATGGTGGAGGCCGTTGCGGAGGTGGAAGGGAAAGAGTGCCCCCACGGCACAGGCCCGCCCGCGGATCGGTGGGCCCCGATCGCGGGCCAGGCCACCGTGGGGGCACCCCCCGGGGTCAGATCGCCCTGCAACCCCCCCCAGGACCCCGGAGCCCGCCCACGCCGCCTTATCCCGCCGGTAAATACCTACTTTAATTTACGCCGGCAGGACAGGCAATTTCTCGGCGGGACTTCGGCCCATCTGGGCCGGAGAATTGAGCGGGGGGCCCGCCAACCGGCGCGGCCCGATTCCCGCCCCTGCCCAATCTCCGGTACCGGAGACTTCGGCAACCGGCGGGGGCGGGATTCACGGTGGCCAATGGCCATTCTCCGACCCGCTGGGGGGTCGGAGAATGACGCCCCTGATCTTTACAATGGCTTCCTTTGCACCCTTCCCCATGGTAATGTGAATCACATGGGCCGTGTATTTAGGTAGAAATGCTACTTAGCAATCTTTGATAGCTCAACTCTCTTTCATCTTGGATCTAAGTGGACAGTTTAAAGCACAATGGTGCAACACCTTCTGGGACTTTGGAGATTCTCAGACTGGAATTTCCCATTCCCCCATGACAGGTTTTCCTGTGGAGGACGCAGCTTGCCATTGGCTGCGGAGGGATCTCCCAGCCCTGCCAAAGTCACTGGCAATTTGCATGGCAACTCACGGCACTTTGACTGCCCTGAAAGATCCCCCCTACGAGAATGGCCGAAGAATACCACCCTCAGTTTCCACTGATACCACATAGGTTTCTGCCATTATCTCCAAGTGTAAATACCTTGCACCTTCTTCCTGGTAAAACAATCTAAATCTCCCTTTATCTCTAACAATCTAACTACCCAGGCTTACTGTCAGGCAGACTTCAGCACAAGTCACATGACCCCTGTCATTTTACCTTTACTCAAAGAGACAGTCTCAAAGCATAACACTCCTGTTAATGTCATAATTGTAACAGTGCATAGTACACATCAATCATGTTTCACTGTGGATCCATGTTCATTGGTGACTGGTTTCATTCAGGATATTGATTTAATTTAATAGATTACATTATCAATTTTGACATAGCATCACCCATTGAACATTGCACAGACCTTTATTCATTGCACATAAGTTGAGCACTACATAGCATTAGAATTTTCCGATCTATTTTAAATCACACCTGTCTTTACCAATATTATTGTATATTTTCAAACGCTTTCTCAAGTATTTTTGTCGTGACCAAAGTTAAAATTGTTCTGTGGATTGCAGTGTTTCCTTAGTTTTTGCATCCAATACTAGCATCAGGCACCCAACAGATTATGAACAGTGTGACAAGATGTGGAGGAAGGCCTACTTCATACCCCTCAACAATTTGTCTTGACCTAAAGTGCAGAATATACCCCATATCGTACCTTCATGAGTGCTATTGTGTTTCCACACCTTCATTTGTCGGTTTGCGAGAGATTGCACTGGATTTATGTTGTGGTTTTTCAATGTCTTTGTAATGAGGTTGTCTATGTACCGGGATATCTCACTCAGAGCTGGAAAGGGAGAGGACATTTTCAAACCCTCAATCTGGGTTGAATTTTAATCTCGGGTTTTAGAGTTGAAAGAACGTAATGGTGTGACTGCACACCACTCAATCGCTTTGGGGTTTTGTTTCAATGATACTCCAAACACTTATGAGGCTGGATAATGTACTGAGGATGAGCTCCTGCACGCAAGTACAAATTTTTGGGATGAACCCATTTCTGCATCGCTGCCCCACCCTACTTCCAATTTTCTGGGAAATGGTGCTTTAGCTCGTGTGAAGCAGGGGGCATGCCACCAATCGAACAGTGTTATATATTATGAGTCCACCCCCTGTGTTCCCACCTGTGGGTGGACTGTAAAATTCACCCCATGAGGTTTTTGATAGGAGTGTTTGGAATACCTTTATTTAATTTTAGACTGACTAGGTAAATGTGGGCTACTGCTATTTGATGGAAATTTAGGGTGTTAGTTGGAATGCACTAGAACAGAGGAAGATTGTACTTTATTTTTAAAAGGGTCAGAGCAAATTTACCATGTCAAAGTATTTCATGAAAAATTGCATCATGTCACGATGACTGCAGAAATAAAGAATAGCCTTCCTTATGCCTTGCCACAAGATGCCTGTTTCTTTGCAAGTAGAAGTGCTCACAACATTTCACAGAAGAAAAGCAGATAAATGAGTCCCTTTTGTTCTGGACTGTTATCATCTGGATTCTGTGTTCAACTGAGGCCCTTTTTAAAAACAGATCATTCCTTTAAATGGATGGCTTTATTAAAGCTCTGTTTTCACATTAGGGTATTTGCAAAAAAATTTTCATTTTATACATTCTATTCTCAACATAGTGAGTCATGCTGGGGTGACGTTCCATGAGCATCGGCTGACCTTTGATATCGCCCTTCCATTCATTCTATATATCATTTAGTGGGGGAGTATCAGTGGAATATTTAACTATGGATGGAGCTTCATAGCTAAGTTAAATCTTGTCCACATCTAAAGTATGCACACATGTACAATGTGCAAACTTGAGTACTGCGTCCAGTTCTGGGCACCACACTTTGGGAAGGATGTGAAGGCAGTAGAGAGGGTGCAGAGAAGATTAATGGGATTGGTTCCTGGCATGAGGAACTTCAGTCGTGTAGAGAGATTGGAGAGCCTGGGGCTGTTCTCATTGGAGAAGAGAAGATTAAGAAGAGATTTGATTGAGCTGTTGAAAATCATGAGGGTTCTGGGCAGAGTAGATGGGGAGAAATTATTCCCATTGGTGTAAGGAAGAGAACCAGGAGTCATCAATTTAAGATGATTGCAAAAGAAGCAACAGCGACATGAGGAATAGTTTTTCCTGAACAACCAGAGTTGGCTTGCATATTTTTCCCTGTAGTTTGGAGTGCTGTGATCATGTGAAGTTTGAAAAATAAATTTTATACAGAGTTTTAAGTTGCAGCCTGTATTGTTTCTTGCATTTGTACTGATGGGTGAAAGACTGAAAGCTTTGGCAACATATCTCTCTTCTCAGTAATATAAATGTTGTTTTTTTAAGACGCAGGATTGTGAAAGCACTGCCTGAGAAAGTAGTACAGACAGGTTCACTCAATGCTTTCAAAAGAGAATTGGATGATTATCTGAAGAGGAGAAATTTGCCAGGCTACGGGGAACCGGTGGGGGATAGAACTGCATGGGCATGATGGGTTAAATGGCCCCTTTCTGCACTGTAACAATGGGGTGGGATTTTCCGTCCCCACCCCATGGTGTGCTTTGCGGTGGCCTGCCATTGGCCAGCGGTGGTATCTTCCTGTCCCGCCGTTGTCAACAGGGTCTCTCGTTGTTCGCATCCTCCACCACTGGGGAACCCGTGGTAGGGAGTTGCCATCAGCGGGACCGGGAGAGCCTGTTGGCAATGGCTGGAAAATCCCGCCCTATGATACTATATTTGTTTCCCAGCAAGGGTAACGGAATAGTGATTGGGAGTAGAAACTATACCTGACTTGCTCAGAGCATGATAATATCGAGAACAAAGATAGTGCTTCCATCTTTTACTCAGTACGAAGTCTTACAACACCAGGTTAAAGTCCAACTGGTTTGTTTCAATGTCACTAGCTTTCGGAGCGCTGCTCCTTCCTCAGGTGAATGAAGAGGTCTGTTCCAGAAACACATATATAGACAAATTCAAAGATGCCAAACAATGCTTGGAATGCGAGCATTAGCAGGTGATTAAATCTTTACAGATCCAGAGATGGGGTGACCCCAGGTTAAAGAGGTGTGAATTGTACCAAGCCAGGACAGTTGGTAGGATTTCGCAGGCCAGATGGTGGGGGATGAATGTAATGCGACATGAATCCCAGGTCCCGGTTGAGGCCGCACTCATGTGTGCGGAACTTGGCTATAAGTTTCTGCTCGGCGATTCTGCGTTGTCGCGGGTCCTGAAGACCGCCCTGAAGGCCACTGTCATACTGAACAGAACGGAGTACTGCAAAGAAGTATACCGACAACTGAACAACCAAGAACACTACAGACAGTTACCCGCAGATCCGACCAAGGAACACATCCGCCAACTTAACAGACTGATCAAGACCTTGGATCCAGATCTCCAGAGCACCCTACGTGCTCTCATCCCACGTACTCCCCGCATTGGAGATCTCTACTGCCTCCCGAAAATACATAAGGCCAACACACCAGGCCGCCCTATCGTTTCAGGCAATGGGACCCTGTGTGAGAACCTCTCTGGCTACATCGAGGGCATCTTGAAACCCATCGTACAAGGTACACCCAGCTTCTGTCGCGACACGACGGACTTCCTACAGAAACTCAGCACCCATGGACCAGTTGAACCAGGAACATTCCTCGTCACAATGGACGTCTCGGCACTCTACACCAGCATCCCCCATGACGACGGCATTGCTGCAACAGCCTCAGTACTCAACACCGACAACTGCCAATCTCCAGACGCAATTCTGCAACTCATCCGCTTCATTCTGGATCACAACGTCTTCACCTTCGACAACAAGTTCTTCATCCAGACGCACGGAACAGCCATGGGGACCAAATCCGCACCCCAATACGCCAACATCTTCATGCACAAGTTTGAACAGGACCTACTCACCGCACAGGACCTTCAACCGATGTTATACACCAGATACATCGATGACATTTTTTTCCTTTGGACCCACGGCGAAGAATCACTGAAACAACTACACGGTGACATTAATAAGTTCCATCCAACCATCAGATTCACCATGGACTACTCTCCAAAATCAGTTGCATTCTTGGACACACTGGTCTCCATCAAGGACGGTCACCTCAGCACTTCGCTTTACTGCAAACCTACGGATAACCTCATGATGCTCCACTTCTCCAGCTTCCACCCTAAACACATTAAAGAAGCCATCCCCTATGGACAAGCGCTCCGTATACACAGGATCTGCTCAGACGAGGAGGAGCGTAACAGACATTTACAGACGTTGAAAGATGCCCTCGTACGAATGGGATATGGCACTCGACTCATCGATCGACAGTTCCAACGCGCCACAGCGAAAAACCGCACCGACCTCCTCAGAAGACAAACATGGGACACAACCGACAGAATACCCTTCGTCGTCCAGTACTTCCCCGGAGCGGAGAAACTACGCCATCTTCTTCACAGCCTTCAACACGTCATTGATGACGATGAACATCTTGCCAAGGTCATCCCCACAACCCCACTACTTGCCTTCAAACAACCGCGCAACCTCAAACGAACCATTGTTTGCAGCAAACTACCCAGTCTTCAGAACAGCGACCACGACACCACACAACCCTGTCATGGCAATCTCTGCAAGACGTGCCAGATCATCGACATGGATACCACTATTACACGTGAGAACACCACCCACCAGGTACGCGGTACATACTCGTGCGACTCGGCCAACGTTGTCTACCTCATACGCTGCAGGAAAGGATGTCCCGAAGCGTGGTACATTGGCGAGACCATGCAGACGCTGCGACAACGAATGAACGGACATCGCGCAACAATCACCAGGCAGGAATGTTCCCTTCCAGTCGGAGAACACTTCAGCAGTCAAGGGCATTCAGCCTCTGATCTCCGGGTAAGCGTTCTCCAGGGCGGCCTTCAGGACCCGCGACAACGCAGAATCGCCGAGCAGAAACTTATAGCCAAGTTCCGCACACATGAGTGCGGCCTCAACCGGGACCTGGGATTCATGTCGCATTACATTCATCCCCCACCATCTGGCCTGCGAAATCCTACCAACTGTCCTGGCTTGGTACAATTCACACCTCTTTAACCTGGGGTCACCCCATCTCTGGATCTGTAAAGATTTAATCACCTGCTAATGCTCGCATTCCAAGCATTGTTTGGCATCTTTGAATTTGTCTATATATGTGTTTCTGGAACAGACCTCTTCATTCACCTGAGGAAGGGGCAGCGCTCCGAAAGCTAGTGACATCGAAACAAACCAGTTGGACTTTAACCTGGTGTTGTAAGACTTCGTACTGTGCTCACCCCAGTCCAACGCCGGCATCTCCACATCTTTTACTCAAGCAGAGATGAGCTAATTTGGCACAGAGCAGAGAACTTCTGCTTCTGTGTTGCTCAATACCATATCAAGTGGTGCATTTACTTATTGTAGGAACAAGAAGCTTATTTTTAACATCAGGCCCAGTCAGTGATTTTACGGTATCAAAGCATCACGGAACAGACGCCGGAATGTGGCGACTAGGGGCTTTTCAAAGTAACTTCATTTGAAGCCTACTTGTGACAATAAGCGATTTTCATTTCATTTCATGTGTTGAAAAAAACTCCGGTCTTATTAGTTTAACTTAAAATCTTGGACAGATAAATCAAAAGATGCCACTGCTCCTTGAATTTACTGAAATAGAACGTGTATTTGTTTTTTTTATCCAATCACACGTAATGTTACACCTAGTTTTAAGATGCAGCCCCTGCTTCGATTTTTCAGACGCAAATTAGCTTCATATCCTATTCCAACCTGCCAGGAACAGTTACCTAATTAAGTTGCTTCTATGGAAACAAACACTGCTAAATACAAAATTATGCCAAGTAAAATCTCAGGGAAAATTAAGTTACAGCACAATAAACAGCAAGCAGCATACATATGCATGAGTAAATTGAATCCAGAGAGCAGATGTTGGTTACTTAATAGGCTATCAAGAGAAGAAGAAAATAAATCTAAATGTGAAACAAAATTCATAATTAGTGGCTACTATATGATTGTATACTTCATCCAAATCCAGACTCCAGGTAAGATGAATTACACATGGAATAGGAAGGGATGCATTTCCATCTCAAATATATATGTAATTCTCGATACTTTAAATTGGGAAATTTATGCAGGATTAAATATTCACAGAAGTGGCCTTGGAGACAGATTTGATGCATTTTGATTTTTGCATCTGTCGTGTTAAGATTATTGATGGGAAGACACTCTCATGGGCTTTATTCTCCTGACAAATGGGCAGATGTGAAAATAAATCCTTCCAGAAAATAAACAGTTTACAGCAGGGAGAGAGAAAAATACTCCTTTTAGGATAGGTGCTTCACCGCCAGTAGTTTTCATTTTATCGGATAGTTAGAATGTATTTCCACACATTACATTATTGCACATACAGTATACAAGATGCGGTGTTTGTGGCATGGATTGCTGACTCTTGTGGTGTGGCTTAGCTTGCAGATGATTGTGCAGGCTACCTATGAGCAGTGGTTTTAATGCTAAATTGATCCGCTTTTTGAATGTGGTGTTGCACTTTGAGTGAGGTGAGGTGAGATGTTATTCAGCCCCAGCACTCCTTTATCTGTTCCTAATCGTCAATGAGAAATGGTGACTTTCTCACAACATGTCAGATTTCAATTGCTTTGAGACCTACGCAAAACATGGGAATTTCTAAGCTAAGAAAGACCAAGGTCCATCCAGTTTGCCCTCTACCATCCTGATAGTCGCACGCTACAATTGTATTGGAGTTGTTGATTAATTAAAGCAATGACCTTTATTAGTTAGTCTCTGACAGACCTAAACAGGAGGTGAGGAATATCACAAATACTGGGGGAGGCGATTCTCCAATATGGAGCCCAAGTGTTCGCGCCATCATGAACACCGTCGCGTTTCACGACGGCGGGAACCGGACCCTGGTACGACCGCTGTGGGGGCCAGCACGGCACTGGAGCGGTTCACGCTGCTCCGGCCTCCTTTTGCGGCGCCAAATGGGCACCGCGCCAACCTGCACATGCGCAGTTGGGCCGCGCCAACTTGCGCATGCGTGGGGACCTCTTTCGCGCGCCGGCCCTGACTCAACATGGCTTCGGTGTTCAGGGGCCGGCACGACCGGTCGCGCAGAGTTCCTGCTGGCAGCGACCAGGGGTGAACGGTGCCGGTGGGACTCTGTCGTATTGGCGCGGCTGCTCGGCGCCGGCGCAGGTGGCGCCGATTCTCCACACCTCGGAGAATCGTGTGCCGGCGTTGGGGCGTCGTGGCGCGGTTTCGGCGATTCTCCGGCCCAGCTGGGGGCTCGGAGAATCGCCCTACTATTTGCTGAAGTACGATACTGTACTGTTGTGCTTCAATATACATTGAAAAGGCTGGGGCAGAATTTCCTGTCAAAATAACAGTGAGGCTAATGGTGCGATTCCTGCTCCCGCCGAATTTTCAGTGCCGGAGAATTCGGCGGCCGGCAGGGGCGGGATTCACGCCGCCCCCCGCCAATTCTCCGACCTGCCGGGGGGGTCGGAGAATCCCGCCCCTTGTCCTTCCAAATTTGGCTGTTTGCACCAAGAGAAACTGAGTCGTTGGGTGAAATATTGCCCACTACAACTTTATCACCATTGGGTCTAAAAATTGAGATGATATGTCAAAAGAATCAAATAAAAAAAGCAAATTATAAAGACTTCAAGGTACCTTACTCAAAATCAAACTGCTAAATAGACCGAGTGAAAAGAAATGACAATGAAATGTCATCATAAGAAATGATAGATTTATGTTTTGGGATCATTTTACTACAGTAACAACATTGCAGCAATGATTGGCTCTTTTGTTTCGCATGACATTTTGCTCAGAGCGTGAGGATCAATAAATTTACCTTAAATCACGTATTTCTGAAGAACAATTCTAACTAACAACATATTCACATTTGGCCTCCATACAGTGAAAGGATGCACGTACATATCACTGGAATCAGCTTGGCTGCCTCCAACAGCTGCTGACCATAGTTCTGATAGATCTGAAACACAAACATCTCTGCAGTATTTTCGACCACATTTAGAGACTGCGCAGCAGATGCCTCACTAGATTCTTATTTCTCCAGTGGTTGATTGAGTGTTTAAGTTTGTTTGGAGGACAGCTGCTTCTTTGCAAATGTGCATGCAGAAGTCTGTGATGTCGAAACATCACTGACATCCAGTGAGTAATAATGAATACTGTACTGTGTGCGTTAGGGTCAGTTGAGAATGAGTGCTACCTGTCATATTGCTGTTCCAACAAATATACTCTGTTGACTATAATCCAGTTCTAAAATACAAACTCTGTTGTTCCTCATTACTTTGCAATATTATCACTGGCAGAAAGGGCATTAAGAAGTAAAAATCATCCTTTTTCATTCATTGTTTCAATTCAGGATTCCTTTACTTGGGTTTTCTACGATTTTTCTCCAGTCCTTGAATGTTGCTGAGATACGTCAGGACTTTGTCTTGATGTCTGTTCTTCACATATGGTCTAACGGGTCATGTAGGCAGATTATTCAACAGAGTGACGGCTGGGTAGCACAACTCCACCCTGACCCCCGTGATAGACACGTGTTTTCCAGTAGTTATAATGGACAGGGACCCAGGCAAATTCCTTCCCCTTCCCTGCACCAAAATTAATTGTAGTGCCCTAGTTGTAGGCCCAAGTCAGGCCATCTGACTCAGGATTGATTTGCAGCAAACTTAGACCCCACATCATATGGTGTATGTAACAGAGTGCGTTCTTCCAAATCTACAACAGGCATTTCATTAAAAGTCATAGTGCCAATAAAGCCAATTTGCAAGACCTTTGGGCAGAATTTTCACTCTGATATGGGGGCAGACGAGTGTGTAATTTCATACCGCATGTGGCACACCTATTTCCCAGCAATATAATTTCCCAAAAGTTGAATTGGGGACGGACAAGCTACCTGCCTGCATGCAATGGGGAGTCAATTGAAATGAGCTAAAGACCAATTATCAGAGGTTGAGTGGATTCCCCACTTAGTGGTGAGCACTCCTGATGCAAGGAAAAGGCCGGCGGAGGTGGAAAGTAGCAGTTAATTGGCCACTTCAATGGGGGTCATTAAGGCACGGAGGAGGAGAGCTCAGATCTACTTTTGGCACACCCTCCCCCTTCCCAATCTCTTTCCTTTCAAACACTACGTGCATTTGAACCAGGGTCCTCCTGGGGGTCTGCAATCAATTCCACATGGGTTTGCTTGTTGAGCAAATGGTGAAACCCATCTCCCCACCGCCACCACCACCTGCTGGTTTAATACCAGCCCTTAATTAGGCCCTTCAATGGGTCTTAATTTCCCACTTAAAGGTTTCTTTTGGTGGTTGGGTGGGAAGGCTGTAGGGAAGGCCGTAATAGGGCTTCCTGCAATAATTTTAATTGGAGTAGAGGCAGGAAGGTGGCACGGGTTCCCACCCACCATCCTCCCTCCAAATGGAATGCACCCCCTGCCAGACCATCTAAATTGTCACAGAATCGGGATGGAGATTCCGGCCGTTATGTCACTAAAGCAATTATGTATGATAAAATATTCATAAGCCTATTAGGTCACTGCTTTAATGGAATTAAATGTAATCCTTCACCAGTTTTACAAATGGCTTAATGCAGGGTCTAGTGCAATGGTTGTGTACTCAGTTGGACACCTGGCGGGTGGCCATGACATGGCGGAGCCAAAACATCAGGCACCCTCTCCGAAAACCTCCGCCGCCATTTTGCCAGTCTTCCCTCATTCCACCCCATTGCCAAAGAGCTGGTAAAATTCAGGCCAGCAGCTGTTCCTGCTGCTTGACCTGCTACGTATTTCCAGGTTTGATACAAAACCTACCATGGCCTTTTATTAAGTTTTGCTAACATTCTGTGATTCAAAATCATTGGATTTTTGATGAGAATTTGAATAGAGTTCATCCATGTATGTTGAAAGAAGCAGTGATGGTAAAAATGTGTGCTCACGTTTGACTTTGAGCACCTTCCAGGCAAAACAAGTAATAATATTCTGTCTTCGAGGGCAAATGCTCAGAACCACTATTCTCCACTTTGGACAGAATGTAAGTATCAGTTCTGGTGAGAAAACTGAGGATTGTGCATGGAATTTTGAGCCTTTTAATGTTTTTCTCCCCATGAGAATCACACCAAGAATGTTTCAACACTCTTGAAACCCTCCTGCTGATCCCTCTGGGCGGCACGGTAGCACAGTGGTTAGCATTTTGCTTCACAGCGTCAGAGTCCCAGGTTCGATTCCCGGCTTGGGTCACAGTCTGCGGTTTCTGGACGTTCTCACCGTCTCTGCGTGGGTTTCCTCCGGGTGCTCCGGTTTCCTCCGACAAGTCCCAAAAGACGTGCTGTTAGGTAATTTGGACATTCTGAATTCTCCCTCTGTGTACCCGAACAGGCACCAGAGTGCGGCGACAAGGGGATTTTCACAGTAACTTCATTGCAGGTAATGTAAGCTTATTTGTGGCAATTATAAAGATATTTATTTAGAGATATTTATCTTTTGATCCGCTTGCCCCGGGGAAACCTAATCACCTGGGAGCTCCAAATAAACACTCCCCCAGCATTGCCCAGCACTGTTCCACATCTAGTCCGAGGGATGGCAGCACGAAAGCCAGCATCACATTTCATGCAGTGAGCCCTGACCGGACTCCTGGATGGTGAGCAGCAGAGGCGGCAGGTCCTCTACCCGCAATCCAGAAAGCGGCCCACCAGCAGGATTCCCACCCCTGCTTGGGAGGCAATAGCTACCCTGCTGAGTGCCAGCACTCTCTGGAAGATGATGGGGCAGCAGTACAGGAAGAAGATTAATGACCTTCTTCGCGCAGCCAAGGTAGGTCCGTTACTGCAGTCTCTCACTGCACCCCCCTCACCCACCCCTCGCACCTCCAAGGTGATCTCTCAGCCAGCCACCTCACCTGTTGCCCACAAGTGACGAGAACACTCCCAAGCCCCGCCTGGTGTCAACTCTGTTCCTCACATCCCTGCTCGCACTCCAGTCCCACACACGCCACTCCTCAACCATCTGAGCTGGTAGGACTCCCGCCGACACTCTCCCCATCTGTCTCTCCGAGCACAACCAGCATGGGAGGGCACTGCCATGCGGAGTCATGAAGGAGCTCTGGACCCTGACCCTGCATGAGGAAAGAGCCCTAGAGCTGGCCGGGGAGGAGTCTGAGCGTGCCTGTGCTGATGGCAAATAGGGGCAGCGAGCAAAAGTGAGAATCCTAAGGACAAACAATCATCAAGCCTTACACGAGTAAACATGTCACATCATTTATCCCCCGTGATGTACTAAAGCCATCCTCTTCCCTTGTGACAATTAGACAGGCAGCCTGGACCATCCTCGCGCTGCCTGGAGTCAACAAACCTGAGCAACTCTGAGGGAGACGTCTCAGATATAACCATTGAAGAGGCGTCCCATCTGTCACCTGCACCCTCCACCGACGCATCTCGCAGGCAGGCTTCTCGTCACTCACTGGTAAGCATCTCACAGCTGATGATCCAGAGCAGGTTGAGGCAGGGCCGTCCCAGGGATCCGGCCCTTGGAGGGATGCTCAATCCCTGGACACAGCTGAGTCCCAGGCCGATGACATGCCCTTGGGTCTGGTTATTCCCGAGCTGATAGAACTGCAAAGGCAGCTGGGAGAATCAGGAAGGGATTTCAGACATATTTCTGAGGAATAGTGGAGCATTGTTCGATCCTCAGTGCAAGTCATCATCATTCTCCTGCAGAGTCTGGCCAATGGCTTTAGCAAGCTGCTCATGGAATCAGGATGCATCATGGAAACCTATTGCTGGCAGCACACTAATGCTGAGAAAGCAATCTCCACTGTTGGAGATATACTCGCCCCTAGTCAAGCTCTTCCGCAAACTCAGAGGCTATGAGGACATCCCTAGCCCAACGGCTCAAGCAGGCCCTGGCCATGGCCCAAAGTTTTTCCTCCTCGGATTACCCCTTGCCGCCGTCCTCAATGAGGAGAGGTGGTACTCCTCTATCTCTTCTGGGTCCAGATGGTCTCCCCCTGCAGCACCAGGTTGTGGAGAGTGCAGCGGAGAGGGGCACCTCAAAGAATTCCCCCATCATTACCTGTAACAGGGTGAGTGATGACAGTCTTCAGTGCTTCCCCAAGTGAGAGGGCTTAATTACTCATAAGGCAGGGATGCAACCCATTCCTGAGAACCCCACTCAGCCGTTACAGTCTGGCCTCACACGGGACCCCACCCAGCAACCTCACTGTCACCCCTCCCCCCACCCACCCCGCCCCCAGTGCTGACCCCAGTATTCACCTCCTCCCACCCACTTTCATGCTCTCACTGAGGATGGGCCCACCCTCAGTGGTGATTTGGCCACAAGCCCAGCAAGGAGGATATGGGAATTGATACCTGCATGCCAGCCTCCAAACTTAACGCACAGGGCATCCCAAAGCAAATGGAAAGTAGCGAGCCCTCCCCCCAAGAATGAGTGACTGACGCACAACCCCGGCTTGATTTGAACTTATCTGTGTCCCCCACGTCCTCTTCAGTGTACCCTGAGCATTGAAGAGCCTGGGGAATCATGGCTGCCAAGGCGCGCCAATCTCCGATATCCCCCTCAGAGGTGAGGCCGCCAGGTTGACGTTCATGCAGACCTGTTGTAAATGACTGTTGGTGCCCGGTGGATATTCTGTGAGGGGGGTGGGGAAGGACCGGAGTGAGTGGTTGCTAATGACATGCTGAAGTATTGAAATTAGGTTCCTGGGCTTCTGCGGCAAATCACACCACTCACTGGCGAGGGGGGCTGAAAATTGCAAGTCCTAATCAAGTCGGAGAGAATCACGTTTCCGTTCTCTCGGATTTTGAGCCCACGTTGTGTTTCTCAAGAACAGAGAGAGAGAGGTCTGAAAATTGTCCCCACTGTGACGAATCTCAGCAATCTCCCAATTTTAGTTTCGTAACTAAGAGAACAGCATAACCCCACAGAGGGAAGATTGAATTAGAAGCTCACTGATTTCATTCTTGTGCAATTTTTGACAGCAACCTAATGTAAGGGAATTGGCAAAGGATTGCTTTTTCTGTTTAAGATAATTATCAAATAATATTCAGGGAATATTGGAACAAATGGCCAATCAAAGCCTTTATTCCTGTGGCAAGAGAACAACTCCAGCTGAGTTGATGAATGCAGCTGATTTTTCTTGTTTCTTATCATTAAATATTCATTGGTGTTTTTTCAAGCACCTATATATCTTTATAGAGGCAGCTTTGTGCTCCTTAAGGAGAATATGAATTTTAACACATCCATTATACTACTTCCTCTATTAGACCATTAATAAAACTGATGGAGGGTTGCATTTAATTCTATTGAAGTGATGACTTAAAAGGGTTATGCATATTTTATCATCTGTAATTGCTTCAGTGACATAATGGGCGAATCCTCTGCTTGCCTCCGTGGCAATTTTGGTGACTCATAGGCAGGAGGAGCGGGTTGGGGGGCGGGGAGGGTGCGAACTGAGAAAGTGGGAGAGGGATGGGGGCATTTAATTAGATGGGAGGGTCAAGACCCTGCCACATTCTTGCCTTCACTCCGATTAAATCCGTTGCAGGAAGCCCCATGGATATACCTCCTATCAGGCCACCAATTGAAGTCTTTACGTAGGCAATTAATGCCCACGTAAGTGCACCATCCCATGTTTGCTGTGGGTATTAACCCAGCAACAGTGAGGGCTCGCATTGCGAGCAGCACATAAGCAATAATAATAATAATCACTTACTGTCACAAGTAGGCTTCAATGAAGTTACTGTGAAAAGCCCCTAGTCGCCACATTTCGGCGCCTGTTCAGGAAGGCCGGTACGGGAATTGAACCCGCGCTGCTGGTCTTGTTCTTCATTACAAGCCAGCTGTTTAGCCCACTGTGCTATGTGTGCAGGATTGGTTGCAGGTTCCAGAGAAGTTCTTTGAGGGGAGGGGATCCACCCCCCCCCCCTCCACCATTGCTGCTAAACCACCCCCTCTCCTGCCCCTTCGCCATCCCCCTACCCCACACAACAACCCCCTCGCCTTCACTCACCTGTGATCCAGCAACGGCCCCAGGCCTCGGGTTAATGCCTTACCGGCAGTAGCAACTTCCTCCCCAGTGGTGCTGCTGTTTCTTTCAGAGGGCTGGATGTCCTCTCCCAGGGAAAAGCCCACCGCTGGCCTGTCAAGCGTCTGAGTGGTACAAGATGCGATGGGCTTTTCCGCAAAGAGGCGATGCAGGGCTCTTGCCAGTTCTTAACGGGTAGCTGAGACCCCCAGTTGCCTCATATTGGTTCTGCTAAATGTCTATCCTTAACAAATAACTCAGAGTTCTGGATCACAATCAGAAACTTGAAATATATGCCATCAATATTTATACAAGCCCTACAGTGCAGAAGGAGGCCAATCAGCCCATCAAGTCTGCAGCGACCCTCCGAAAGAGTCTCCCTTTTCAGTATACCTGAGCAAAGAATGATGGATGGATGGAACTTTATGATCAATGACTAATCCAACAGCCCACTTTTGAGAATGATGTAATTACAAGGACAAAAGTGAAGCCCTGCATGATTAAAGAAAGTAAAATGAAAAGCCATCGCATTGCAAAAAATATCAGACATGGGAAAAATAAATCCGTAAAGAAGGTCCAAAGGAAGGAGGCAAAAAAGAAATCTAAAAATGATGGCAACAGACAAGAAGATGAGAGGTAGAATAAAGCAGTAATAGAACTCACGTTAAATCAGGACAACCCCGTCGATTTACCTTGTCATTTAATAAAAAATGCAGCTGCCCATCCAAGTTAAAAAAAAATACTGATGTTATACTGTGACCGTTTAACTTCATTGTTTACCTTGACTGCAGTACAAAGCTATACTGTTATTTGCACCTTTAAAGGATTAACTAATTGATAACAGAAGGCTGCCTTTTGAAGTTTTGCTGCAAAGAAAATGTTGGCACTTCTTCAGATAGTGCTCAACACAAAAGGACCACAATTCCATTTGATTTGCAGCCTCGCTACAATGGCTCTGGCAGCAGGATGTGGAGTGCTGAACTTTCCGACAAACTGCACAAGGTTTTCCTTTCTAATTCCTTTTACTGCTGCAAGGTTGGAAGGGCCTGCTGGGAAGAGAGAGATTGAACTTGGAACACTAATTGATTTGGTGGGCTGAACTTTGCCAGCTCTTTGGGGATGCGCTAGGAGGTGGGAAGGCTTACAAAATGGCACCGAAAGGCGCATGGTAGCATAACCGATGCCTTTCCACCATTTTGCCAGTGCCAGGGAAGGTTGCAGATGGCCCACCCACATCCCCGGAGCCCAATTGAGCCAATTAAGGGCCTCTTCCTGTCTCCATTGGCATTTCACCGACTCTTGGCGAGTACCCCACTACCGCATACGGAGACCAAAAGCTCCATGGGGTCTTTTCCTTTGGGCACTCTTTGTTCTATACAGAGGCCCCAAGTGGCAATGTGGCAGAGACGCCGCCTGCCCTCAGTGACACGCTCCCCTATCCCCATGCCAGGCATCTTGACGGAGCCAAAGGGGTCCCGGACGGCACTTAGCTGATTTTGATGATGCACTGCCGTCAATGTACCCTCACTCTGCAGGTGCAGCCCAAGCAGTGGTCATCGCTAGTGGTGATGCTGCTGGTAGTTGGCGGCTCCTAGGAACAGGCCGTAGATCTTCACAGGAAGGTCACCCTGCAACAGACCTCTAATTGACTGCCACCAACAAAATATGGTACTTGGCTCTGCATAAAATTCAGCTTGATGCAAACTGCGAATTCATTTTTTATTAACAACCGAATAAACTTCTTTGCAGCACTGTTAAGGCTACTTTGTATGCATAGGAGAAAGGCTTGTTCCAAACCCGTTAGCCAAAGAAAGAAAAAATATTCCTGACGAAGCTGAGTCTCTGATGGGGGAAGTTTACAAGTAGAATCTATGTCATTGTTTATATTTTAACAAAATAAAATCATTCCTCAGAAGGCAATAGCTCCTTAGCGGTAGGTGGTCGTGTTCCTTTTTAAATGGGGATGGCTGAACAGGATGGCAGATGCATACTTAATGTGTAGCATTGTTATCCCACTAATAAAATGTTTATTTTTCAACACAATTGCATGACAAGATTATTATGCACAAACCCCACTGTAGACCGCTATTAGAATTCTGTTCACAGTTTGCTCATTTAATAGACCATGGTAAAATATTAATTTCAGTCAGCCACTTCCAAATCAACAAAAAAGAAGTTGCACTAAATGCCGAAATAAAAACAGAAAATGCTGGATAATCTCAACATCTGTGGACAGAGAACTGAGTTAATGGTTCAAGTCCATGGTTATTGTCACATGTACCGAGGTACAGTGAAAGCATTTTCTGCGAGCAGCTCAAACAGATCATTAAGTACATGAAAATAACATAAAATAAAAATAAATTACATAATAGGGCATTATGGGGCAGCACGGTGGCACAGTGGGTCAGCCTTGCTGCCTCACGACGCTGAGGTCCCAGGTTCGATCCCTGCTCTGGGTCACTGTCTGTGTGGAGTTTGCACATTCTTCCCGTGTTTGCATGGGCTTCGCCCCCACAACCCAAAGATGTGCAAGGTAGGCAAAGTGAACACACTAAAATTGCCCCTTAATTGGCAAAAATTATTTGGATACACTCAATTTAGTTTTTAAAAATTTGGGCATTATATAGTTGGAGGAGGTGGGGCAGAATAGAAGCACGGGGTAGGTCGCAGCAAAGGAGAGATTGATAAGGACGTAAGACAAAGAGGGGTGATAATGGTGCTATTAAGGACTGAAGAGTGCTAATAGTGGCAAACGTTAAGATAGCAGAAGGTGTTAGGAGAGATGTGTAGCACTGCAAAGGGTGTAGAGGAGATTTAGCAGGATGCTGCCTGGGCTGGAGAGATTTAGTTTGTGAAGCGTGATTGGATAGACTGGAGTTGTTTCCTTTGAGCACGGGAGACTGATGGGGGACATGGTTGATATGTATAAAATTATGAGGGACGTAGATAGAGTAGACAGAAATAAACTGTTCTACTTGTTTAAGGGATCAATGACCAGGATGCATCGATTTAGGAAAAGGTGCAGAAGGTTCAGAGGGGATGTGAGGAGAAACTTTTTCACCCATAGGATGGTGCGAGCCTGGAACTCACTGCCTGAGGGTAGTGGAGGCAAAGACCTTCATAACATTTAGAAGTACTAAGATGTGCACTTGTGATGCCAAGGGATACAAAGGAATGGGCAACTACTGGGAAAAATGTGATTGGAATACTTAGGTGGTGTGTTTTTGACCAGGACAGGTGCAGACATGATGGGCAGAAGGGCCTTTTCTGTGCTGTAGACCTCTATGACCCTATGAAGTCTCATGGCACCAGGTCGAACATGGGCAAGGAAATCAGCTGCTGATTATCATGCACCTTCCACCATCAGCTGATGGGGGAGAGAATTTGGTTGGAGACCCAAAAATTGTTTTTACATTGGCATGAATTTACAGCAGACCCTTCCGCTGGTGCCCACCATGGCAGATCGGGCGACCAGCTGGAGGCCAAAGTGAACCTTGTTTGCATCTCGTTATTGAGATGCAGATGAAGCCCCGATTATCTGCGGCGCCAGCGGAAAAACACACCGGCGCAAAACACGATATTGGGACTCACCTGTACTGGCCTCCGCAGCGGGAAACACTCCATGTTCCTGCCACTACCATTGGGCTCAGACCCTAGATGGGAGAATTCTGCCCATAATGACGACACTCAGATGTAAATTTTATCTGTTCTATCTTTTACATAATAGCGTTGTGGTCTGAATTAACTTACGTTCTGCCCATCTGTTGAATAGATATAGATAATCCAAATCCACCTGGCACTTCAATAAATTGGATTCACCTCCCAATATCTGGTGAAAATGATTGATTAGAATTTAGTCCTGCAAAGATGTTTCTGCACAAACAAACAGGAGGTAGACACATTTGACGGGTAGCCATAGTTCAGTTTTCCAGTAAAAATGTCTACCTCCCAAGTTTTAAATAATAATCTTTATTATTGTCACAAGTAAGCTTACATTAATACTACAATGAAGTTACTGTGAAAATCCCCATGTCTCTATTCAATTAAACCACTCAATAATTATTTACAGATTTTCTGCATTTATTTCAGATTTACAGCAACTGCAGTATTTTGCTTTTCTGTGAACAAGTATTTTTAGATTTCTTCCATTGAAATTCTGTACTTCTATGGAAATTTTCCATATTTTTTCCAGAGTGTCAGGCTCGGAGTGAAAACCAGGGGAGCACTAGCCTGGGTAGATCCCTCTCCCCCAGGAGCTAATACTTACATTGGCGTCCTGGGTGGGATACCCTTGACTGCTCCTTGTCTTCACAAACCTGTTGTAAACCTCGTCGATGTGATGTCATGTCGACAAGGTATGAATATTAAGTGAACGGGGATCACGTAGCGGGAGTTCGTTAAATACATTAAAATTTATTCAAATGTAGTACAATGAGGTTCTCTCCCCTTGTGAGCGGGAACTTAGTTACGTCATCGGCAAGTGCCACGGAAAATCGGGAAACGCGATTGTATTTCCCGAATCTTATGATATTTTGTGCCGCTTCACTGTTCTCACTGATGGCAAACACGGGCGCAATATCGCCCCCTATGTGTTCAAAGATTAATAGCTCTTTTAGTGATATAAAGTTCCCGAACAGTTGATTGAATGTACAGTGGAGATAAATCCATGGTAACTCAAAACTCAGCAGGAAAACAAAATGTCAAAATCAATTTGTTTGTGTGTTTTTGTAATCTGATTTGATCAAGGAATGATACAGCACAGAAGACATTAAGCCCATTATGCCTGTGATGGATGTATTTCAATACTAAAACACAGCCACGTTAATAGTTTGTGAGCTGTGTGAGTCATACTGATTGTAAAGAAATGGCACCCACAGGACAGGGTAGTTTCCAGAGTGTGGGTGGGAGGAGGGAGGGTCTCTGAGATTTACAAGGAACTCATGGGGTCAGAGGGGATGCAGACTGAGGAGCTGAAGCGCATGTGGGAAGAGGAGTTGGGAGGAGAAATAGAGGAGTCTGTCCCTGTTGCTCAGAAGGGAAGGGGGGAGAGGAGTAGAGCATTAGTCATTGGAGACTCCATAGTTAGGGGGATAGATAAGAGATTCTATGGGAACGAGAGAGACTCGCGGTTGGTGTGTTGCCTCCCAGGTGCCAGGGTGCGTGATGTCTCGGATCGTGTTTTCGGGATCCTTAAGGGGGAGGGGGAGCAGCCCAAAGTCATGGTCCACATAGGTACCAATGACATAGGTAGGAAAAGGGACAGGGATGTAAGGCAGGAATTCAGGGAGCTAGGGTGGAAACTTAGATCGAGGACAGAGTTATTATCTCTGGGTTGTTACCCGTGCCACGTGCTAGCGAGACGAGGAATAGGGAGAGAGAGGAGTTGAACACGTGGCTACAGGGATGGTGCAGGAGGGAGGGTTTCAGATTTCTGGATAGTTGGGGCTCATTCTGGGGTCGGTGGGACCTCTGCAAACAGGATGGTCTACACCTGGACCAGAGGGGTACCAATATCCTGGGGGGGAAATTTGCTAATGCTCTTCGGGAGAGTTTAAACTAGTTCAGCAGGGGCTTGGGAACCTGAATTGTAGCTCCAGTATATAGGAGGTTGAGAGTAGTGAGGTCATGAGTAAGGTTTCAAAGATGCAGGAGTGTACCGGGAGGCAGGAAAGTGGTTTAAAGTGTGTCTTCTTCAATGCCACGAGCATCCGGAATAAGGTGGGTGAACCTGCGGCATGGGTTGGTACCTGGGACTTCGATGTTGTGGCCATTTCGGTGACATGGATAGAGCAGGGACAGGAATGGTTATTGCAGGTGCCGGGATTTAGATATTTCAGTAAGCTTAGGGAAGGTGGTAAAAGAGGGGGAGGGGTGGCATTGTTAGTCAAGGACAGTATTACGGTGGCAGAAAGGACGTTTGATGAGGACTCGTCTACTGAGGTAGTATGGGCTGAGGTTAGAAACAGGAAAGGAGAGGTCACCCTGTTAGGGGTTTTCTATAGGCCTCCGAAAAGTTCCAGAGATGTAGAGCAAAGGATTGCAAAGATGATTCTGGATAGGAGCGAAAGCAACAGGGTAGTTGTTATGGGGGACTTTAACTTTCCAAATATTGACTGGAAATGCTATAGTTCGAGTACTTTAGATGGGTCCGTTTTATGTGTGCAGGAGGGTTTCCTGACACAGTATGTAGATAGGCCCACGAGAGGCGAGGCCATATTGGGTTTGGTACTGGATAATGAACCAGGACAGGTGTTCGATTTGGAGGTTGGTGAGCACTTTGGTGATAGTGACCACAATTCGATTACGTTTACTTTAGTGATGGAAAGGGATAGGTATATACCGCAGGGCAAGAGTTATATCTGGGGGAAAGGCAATTATGATGCGATGAGGCAAGACTTAGGATGCATCGGATGGAGAGGAAAACTGCAGGGGATGGGCACAATGGAAATGTGGAGCTTGTCCAAGGAACAGCTACTGCGTGTCCTTGATAAGTATGTACCTGTCAGGCAGGGAGGAAGTGGTCGACCAAGGGAACCGTGGTTTACTAAAGCAGTCGAAACACTTGTCAAGAGGAAGAAGGAGGCTTATGTAAAGTTGAGACATGAAGGTTCAGTTAGGGCGCTTGAGAGTTACAAGTTAGCTAGGAAGGACCGAAAGAGAGAGCTAAGAGCCAGGAGGGGACATGAGAAGTCTTTGGCAGGTAGGATCAAGGATAACCCTAAAGCTTTCTATAGATATGTCAGGAATAAAAGAATGACTAGGGTAAGAGTAGGGCCAGCCAAGGACAGCAGTGGGAAGGTGTGCGTGGAGTCCGAGGAGATAGGAGAGGTGCTAAATTAATATTTTTTGTCAGTATTCACACAGGAAAAAGACAATGTTGTCGAGGAGAATACTGAGATTCAGGCTACTAGACTAGAAGGGCTTGAGGTTCATAAGGAGGAGGTGTTAGCAATTCTGTAAAGTGTGAAAATAGATAAGCCCCTGGGCCGGATGGGATTTATCCTAGCATTCTCTGGGAAGCTAGGGAGGAGATTGCTGAGCCTTTGGCATTGATCTTTAAGTCATCTTTGTCTTCAGGAATAGTGCCAGAAGACTGGAGGATAGCAAATGTTGTCCCCTTGTTCAAGAAGGGGAGTAGAGACAACCCCGGTAACTATAGACCAGTGAGCCTTACTTCTGTTGTGGGCAAAATCTTGGAAAGGTTTATAAGAGATAGGATGTATAATCATCTGGAAAGGAATAATTTGATTAGAGATAGTCAACACAGTTTTGTGAAGGGTAGGCTGTGCCTCACAAACCTTATTGAGTTCTTTGAGAAGGTGACCAAACAGGTGGATGAGGGTAAAGCAGTTGATGTGGTGTATATGAATTTCAGTAAAGCGTTTGATAAGGTTCCCCACGGTAGGCTACTACAGAAAATACGGAGGCATGGGATTCAGGGTGATTTAGCAGTTTGGATCAGAAATTGGCTAGCTGGAAGAAGACAAAGGGTGGTGGTTGATGGGAAATGTTCAGACTGGAGTCCAGTTACTAGTGGTGTACCACAAGGATCTGTTTTGGGGCCACTGCGGTTTGTCATTTTTATAAATGACCTGGAGGAGGGCATAGAAAGATGGGTGAATAAATTTGCAGATGACACTAAAGTCGGTGGAGTTGTGGACAGTGCGGAAGGATGTTACAAGTTACAGAGGGACATAGATCAGCTGCAGAGCTGGGCTGAGAGGTGGCAAATGGAGTTTAATGCAGAAAAGTGTGAGGTGATTCATTTTGGAAGGAATAACAGGAAGACAGAGTACTGGGCTCATGGTAAGATTCTTGGCAGTGTGGATGAGCAGAGTGATCTCGGTGTCCATGTACATAGATCCCTGAAAGTTGCCACCCAGGTTGAGAGGGTTGTTAAGAAGGCGTACGGTGTGTTAGCTTTTATTGGTAGCGGGATTGAGTTTCGGAGCCATGAGGTCATGTTGGAGCTGTACAAAACTTTGGTGCGGCCGCATTTGGAGTATTGCGTGCAATTCTGGTCGCTGCATTATAGGAAGGATGTGGAAGCATTGGAAAGGGTGGAGAGGAGATTTACCAGAATATTGCCTGGTATGGAGGGAAGATCTTATGAGGAAATGCTGAGGGACTTGAGGCTGTTTTCGTTAGAGAGAAGAAGGTTAAGAGGTGACTTAATTGAGGCATACAAGATGATCAGAGGATTGGATATGGTGGACAGTGAGAGCCTTTTTCCTCGGATGGTGATGTCTAGCACGAGGTGACATAGCTTTAAATTGAGGGGGATAGATATAGGACAGATGTCAGATGTAGGTTCTTTACTCAGAGAGTAGTAAGGGTGTGGCATACTCTGCCTGCAACAGAAGTGGTCTCGCCAACACAAAGGGCATTCAAATGGTCATTGGATAGATATATGGACGATAAGGGAATAGTGTAGATGGGCTTTAGAGTGGTTTCACAGGTCGGCGCAACATTGAGGGCCGAAGGGCCTGTACTGCGCTGTAATATTCTATGTTCTATGATGGTCTCTGGGCGGACACGTTGAGTAGAGTCAACACGTCCAGAACATGTGCCAGGCTCAGCCTGATACAATTCAAGGTCGTTCACCGGACTCACATGACAGTGGCCCGGATGAGCAGATTCTTTGGGGTAGAAGATATGTGCGGGAGGGCCAGCGAACCATGTCCACATGTTCTGGACATGCCCAAAGCTTAGTGGATTCTGGCAGGGGTTTGCAGATGTCATATCCACGGTGTTAAAAACAAGGGTGGCATTGAGTCCAGAGGTGTCGATTTTCGGAGTGTCGAATCCAGGGAGGAGAAAAAGGCAGACATTCTGGCCTCTGCTTCCCTAGTAGCCCAGAGATGGATATTATTAACTTGGAGGGACTCAAAGCCCCCAAAGTCAGAGACCTGGCTGTCTGACATGGCTAGCTTTCTCTGCTTGGGGAAAATCAAGTTCGTCTTGAGAGGGTCAATGTTAGGGTTCGCCCGGAGGTGCCAGCCGTTCGTCAACTTCTTTGCGAAAATTAACCGTCAGCAGAAAGTGTGGGGGGGGAGGGTGGGGGAGCGGGCTGCTGGGGGTTAGCTTGGTTTAGAGTAGGGAGTTAGTAAGGGTGGGACCTGTGAGGGAGGAAGACGGCTTTTGCACTATGTTTATAAATTCATGTACATTGTTTATACCTCAATAAACTGTTTATAAAAAAAAAGAAATGGCACCAAAGGAAGATCTTCGTTTTGTTGTAGTAAATAGGCAACTATTCGGCAGGGCCCTCATAACAGTAACCAGACAGGCCTGCGTGAACCTGTGCAATTTTCAGTTGATCCTTGTGAACGTGCAGTCGAACAGTTTAGTGTCAGATTATTGGTCTTTGTGTGTTGTGATTGAACCCGCAGCCCAGAACAAGGGAAAGTCTGTTCAAACTCACTTCACATAAAATCCTTATGTTAAGATACAGAGCATTTTAATGTTTTACTTTTTTAGTGTTTTTTCTTCTCCAAGATCCTCTGCCAAGTTCTCATATATTTGATGTTGAGATCTATCCAAGATGGGAACGAGATGTGTTTGTGTGAGTGCAGTCCTTTTGGTAACATAGTGAACTTGACTGAAGTACAGAATTGGAGTGTGGGATAATAAAGAAATCATAAGGCCAGAGAATTACATCGGATGGAATCTACAAGGGGGGGGGATTCTCCGACCCCCTGCCGGGTAGGAGAATCGCCAGGGGCGGCGTGAATCCTCTCCCCACCGGCCGCCGAATTCTCCAGCACGAAAATTTGGGAATCGCGCCAGTCGGCGGGCCCCCCTTGGCGATTCTCTGGCCGTGATGGGCCGAAGCCCATCATGTCATGCTGTCATGTCAGTCCCGTCAGCGTGAATCAAACCACCTACCTTACCGGCGGGATTGTGGCGCGGGCGGGCTCCAGGGGGTGCTCCCACGGTGGCCTGGTCCGCGATCGGGGCCCACCGATCCGCAGGCGGGCCTGTGCTGTGGGGGCACTCTTTCCCTTCCGCCTCGGCCACAGCCTCCGCGATGGCCGATGCGGAAGTGACACTCCCCCCTGCGCATGGGCAGGGATGACGTCAGCAGCCACTGACGCTCCCGTGCATGCGCAAACTTCCGCCGCAGTCCCTTCGGCCCCGGCTGGCGTGGCACCAAAGGCCTTTCCCGCCGGCCGGCGCCGCGCCAACCACTCCGGCGCGGGCCTTGCCCCTCAAGGTGAAGGCTTGGCCCCTAAACCGACGCTGGAGTGGTTCACGCCACTATATCCCACCGGGACCCCCCGCCCCGCCGGGTAGGGGAGAATCCTGGCCCATATGTCTTCAAGTGCCAGTTCTGATGAGAGAACCGGTGAGAATTTCACCGTCGGCAGGAAAACTCACCGAATATTGACTCTTTAACAAAGTTTTATTTTCCCAAGTGACTCGTGCCATACCCGTGTGGCTTACTTCTGATTTGCTTGTCCCGGGAAAACTAGGGGCAGGATTCTCCGAGCCCCGCGCCGGGCCAGAGAATCGCCGCAACCACGCCACGCCGCCCTGACGCTGGCACGCGATTCTGCGAGGAGCGGAGAATTGGCGGCATTTGCGACGGCGTGTTTGGCGCGTCGCAGGCCGCTGTACGAGGCCGGGCCGCCGATTCTCCAGCCTTGATGGACCGCACGGAAATGGCAGAGTCCCGCCGGCGGCGTTCACACCTGCTCGCAGCCGGCGGGAACTCTGCGTGTAGGTTCAGGGGGCGGCCTGTGAGGGTGGAGGGAGGCTCCTTCGCCAGGGAGGGCTTTCGATGGGGTCTGGCCCACAATCGGGGCCCATCGATCAGCGGGCCGGCCTCCCCAGCCCCGGCCCTATTTTATTACGCGGCCGGCCCCTGAACCCCCACGCCATGTTGCGTCGGGGCCGGCGCGTTGAGGAAGTCTCCCGCGCATGCTCGGGTTTGCGTGGCGCCACTGCGCATGCGCGGGTTGGCACGCCGTCCAGTTGGTGCCGGGAAGGGAGGCTGGAGCGATGTGAGCCGCTCCAGTGCCGTGCTGGGGGCCCACTGATCGGCGGGCCGGCCTCTCTGACTGGGGGCCTCGTTTCTTCCGCGCCGGCCCCTGTAGTCATGTGCCATGTTGTGTCGGGGCCGGCGCGGAGAAGGGAGCCACTGCGCATGCGCGCGTTGGCACCGGTGCCACTGCACATGTGCGTGTTGGAGCGGTGCCACTGTGCATGCGCGGATCCCGTGGCGCCCATTTGACGCCGGGATCTGCAGCTGGAGTAGCGTGAACCGCTCCAGTGCCGTGCTGGCGCCCTGTAGGGGCCAGAATTGCTGATCCTGAGGCCGTGTTGACTCGTGCAACCCTTTGACGGCGTTTCCGACAGCGTCAACACTTAGCCTCAGGATCACAGAATCCCGCTCGGGATTCCGCCTCTTCGTATCAGGACTGACTCGTGAGCAGAGTGTTAGAGATATAGCTTAGATAGCAAGTGTAGTTAAACAATATATAATTATTCTTATTTACCTAATCTTCAGTTATAGTTGTAGAAGAGTGAACGAACCCATAGATATTTAGAATCGTTATTCAATAAACAGGATTTGCTTAATTTGAAGACTGATAGTTTTACTGAACATCAACCATCAGACCATTCTGGAAGTAAGCAAAAGAGTAACGAGATATTACTGTAACGTTATATAACAAATACTGACCTCTTAAGGCATAACTTCTGATTTGCTTTACTGACTGTTACTAAACATTATTACAATAGTTTCAATTTATTGTCAATCAAGGCCCCTGGATAAGTTACATCTTCCATGCAATTATTATTTTTTTCCATTTAAGTAACAGCCATTTCTTGGATGTTTGTTCCCGTGTGAAGCACTTTGCAAGGTTGAGCAGCAGGTGAAGTAATTTGTAAGGTTGAATAGCAGCCAATATGTACTCAATACAAGACAGGCCTCTGTCTATTATCAGCATCCTCTATTTTTATTTCATGCTTCCTGCATTTGTACTTTACTTTTTCGGGAGAATCCCCACCTTCTACTCAAACTCCATTGTGCAAATTAATTTGTTTAGATCCTGACTGCAAAAAAATAACTTTAATGGAACTGTCAGAAGCAATGGGAGAATGAAATGAAAGCGATAGCTGAAATGGTGTGTTTGAAATTGAATACCGCAAACCAATTAGATGGAGAAAGGGAAGCTATTGCAGGCTCCCTTTGCGCCACATGGGTCCATGAACTGACTCGCACACAGTGTTCAGCTGTGACACAGCATTTCTCTGCAACCCTTTGCAACATGAAACAGAAGATATCCCCTCTCTTATCAGTTCAACTACAGGGGCGTCATTCTCCGACCCCCCGCCGGGTCGGAGAATGGCCGTTGGCCGCCGTGAATCCCGCCCCCGCCGAAGTCTCCGCTCCCGGAGATTGGGCTGGGGCGGGAATCCAGCCGCGCCGGTTGGCGGGACCCCCCGCTGGATTCTCCGGCCCGGATGGGCCGAAGTCCCGCCCAGGAATTGCCTGTCCCGCCGACGTAAATCAAACCTGGTATTTACCGGCGGGACCAGGCAGCGTGGGCGGGCTCCGGGGTCCTGGGGGGGGGCGCGGGGCGATCTGACCCCGGGGGGTGCCCCCACGGTGGCCTGGCCCGCGATCGGGGCCCACCGATCCGCGGGCGGGCCTGTGCCGTGGGGGCACTCTTTCCCTTCCGCCTCCGCTACGGCCTCCACCATGGCGGAGGCGGAAGAGACTCTCCCCACTGCGCATGCGCGGGAAACTTTCAGCGGCCGCTGACGCTCCCGCGCATGCGCGGGGAAACTGACAGCGGCCGCTGACGCTCCCGCGCATGCGCCGCATTTCCGCGCCAGCTGGCGGGGAAACAAACGCCATTTCCGCCAGCTGGCGGGGCGGAAATCCCTCCGGCGTCGGCCTAGCCCCTCAATGTTGGGGCTAGGCCGCCAAAGATGCGGAGACTTCCGCACCTTTTTGCCGGCGCGATGCCCGTCTGATTTGCGCCGGCTTTGGCGCCAGTCGGCGGGCATCCCGCCGTTGGGGGAGAATTTCGCCCATGGTCTCCCATTTCGAAGGCTAAATTTAATTGTCCCTAATTAGCACATGCAAGCTCTTTTAGATGGAATGTTGCAGCAGGTGTTCAACTCTATTTACACCAGTCATATTATTCTCATTAGAACCATCAACTGAAACAAGATTTTCATATCCTTTTTTGAAAAAAAACTCTGGGTGTTCATGCTGATACGTGCAGTGAATGAAAATGAAAATCCTTTATTGTCACAAGTAGGCTTCAAATGAAGTTACTGTGAAAAGCCCCTAGTCGCCACATTCTGGCGCCTGTTCGGGGAGGCTGGTACGGGAATTGAACCGTGCTGCTGGCTTGTCTTGGTCTGCTTTCAAAGCCAGCAATTTAGCCCTATGCTAAACAGCCCCAGTTTGGGGTATATATTTGATTCCTATCAGAAAAACAACTCACAATTAAAAGATATTGGAATTATAAAACAAAAACATCAGCTGGATCAAATCCATACATCCTCAGAATTCCATCTCTGAAATGCTCAAATACGTCACAGCCTTACAATGGCTCCTTTGGCTGTAGTTTAAATCATTTCAAAAAAGTTAGATGGGGTTACTGGGTTACGGGGATAGAGTGGAGGTGTGGGCTTGGGTAGGGTACTCTTTCCAAGAGCCAGTGCAGACTCGATGGGCCAAATGGCCTCCTTCTGCACTGTAAATTCTATGAGAGGAAAAAAGTCTTGCCTTTACGTAGCACCTATCACACCATCAGGAGGTCGCAAACCACCTTACAGACAATGAAGCACATTGTTTGAAGCGGAGCCATTGTGGTGATGTAAGAAACATAGCAGAGAGCCTGAGCGCAGCAAGCTCCCACAAACAGCAATTGCGATAGTGACCAGATCATCTGTTTTGATGCTGTTGATTGAGAGATTAAATATTGGCCAGCAGCTGAAAACAAAGTTCTGTGTCGCACACTCAGCAAAACCTTAACACTAAACACATCAAAGGGACATTTTTCCATGAATGCATGTTTGGAAACAAGTTTGGGAAAGCTGCCTTTACTTATTTATGAATGTGGGGTATGATAACAAATCACATCACTATCATTCCATGCTCAGGGTGACAGAAAGGACACACTCTTCATCTCATTTTACCACCACCCAAAGTTTGCCTCGCACGTTTCCATGAAAACAGAAGAAAAGGAAAAACTGAATTTTACATCGTACCTTTCATGTCCTCAAAGCATTTTGAATTGCACCTTAAATGCCAGCCCTGTTTTCACACATGTAAATGGCAGCACATTTACGCACAGCACAGCAAATGGTATATTGGAGAGAAATGACCAGAGATAATCTCTGTTCAGTATTTCAGTAGGGAAGTTATAGAAAGACTGGAATTGATTACAGAAAGGGATGGAGAGCAAGCCCATGTGGGAGACGACAACAAAGGGAACAGAAACATTTGAAGTCCTGCAAAAGATGTTCATGAGACTGGGCAACAGGTTTAGGAGCAGGACTTTAAGAGGCATCTCCTCTTGATTATTCGAATAGTGAAGCAGAAGATCAGAGAATTCAACACAAATGGCTAAAGGGGTGGTGTCAGGAACTCTATAAACCGTTAACACTAGTTCTCTGAAAGATAAGTGGCGGGATCCTCTGCTCCTGAGACTAATTGTGGACACAGGGGCAGGATTCGTGGAGTTCCACAACAGCAAAACTGGCCCGGCACCTGGACCGATTCAGCGACTGTTAAGGGGGTAGCACTGGCGCCATGTGGAACACGATTCCAATGAGAAACGGTGCAGGATTCGCGATTGACACTCAGGAGGCTGACAAGCTGCAGCCGCACAGACCCACTTCACTCCCCACATACACCATCGCAGCCAAAAAGGTGGCACTGGTTGCGCTGGAGCATGCCCATCCCGCTGATGGGTCGGCTGGGGCCACGGCACCGGGGGGGGGGGGGGTGGCCTGCGGGAATACCCATACGACCAGTGGCCCTAAGTTCACAGTAGCTGCATGGCTGCTTTGCAGGCCGCAGCAATGGTGTTCTGTGCCTGTCCACTGTGACCCCACAGCCCATCACCTGCCCACCCCCCACTATTCCCCCCGGCCCTGGCTGAAGCCCTCCGGCCAGCGGCATGACTGTCAGCAAACTATGACAATGTTGGAAATTTTCCGTACCCCCTCTCTCTCCCTCAGCAGCCACGGAGCCTGTTTCACAATTTTTTAATGCAGAAGTGAACCTTGCGGGCAGAAATGCACCCTGGTGGAGGCGGGGAATCGCAGAGGCTCCGGAGATACCGGGTCAGCCCTGTTAATGAAATGGCAAGTACGTGTGGTGTGGAACGGACTGACGCCACTGTCGAGGCCACCAGAGAATTGGGATTTGTCGTGAAACCGGCACTGGCCACGATTCCAGCATCAGCCGACGGAGAATCCCTTCCAAGAGCTATTCCACAAGCATGGGCTACATTGCGACGTGAAGGGAGATAATGAATTGGCAAAATGGATAAAGAGGGAAGTAAACAGTCATGCTAAATTAATAAGTGGGGGCAAGAAAAATGTAAGCAGTTGGAATAAGGCAAAAAAGCAGTGAAGCGAGAACATTTTAGTAAAAGAGGCGGAAAGCAGCAAGAATAAAAGAAGAGTTGGAGTGTTGGTGAAGGATGGAATACATGGTGTAGAGAGACTGATGCACATGAGAAAGAGGTTTGGATGATTCAACATGGTTGAAAAACTATTCAAAGGAATTGGTACATTTTATTAGAAAATCTTAATTGAAGACAGGAACAGAAGAGAAAGACCACTGCATGTGTGAAAGGTGAACATGTTTGGATTGAACAGGCTGACTCTGTGATGCAAGTTTTATGGGGGTGATTTTTAGCCCCATTAGCCATCAGCGGGAATGGTGACTTGGGCGGAAAATTCAGTGAGAATCAGAAAACGCAATTCTCTCATGCGAGATCATGATTTCTGATTCTCCAGGACCCTTGCTGACAAAAAACGAGAAATCTGTTGCAATAGTCCGGCAACCAGATTTTAAGACATTATATCATTAGCGAACCCTTCCTCCAGGACTTCCCCACACACAGAAAATTCATTGATTGTCAGCGAGACATGACGCCGGTGTGATTTACAACAGCTGTGTGTAAATGAGAACTTGTCGACCTCACATCCAAAGAGAATATAAAAGGTGAGTATTCAAGTCACATTACGATCCAGGGTGCTGTCGCAGAGGAGGCACTGGAGAGGGCGTAGGGGCCCCTGATAAGTCTCAAGGCCCGGGGAACAGTGTTGTGTTCAGTCTCAGCATCTTGAGGGGTGGGGTCGCTTGCAGGCCTTAGTGTCCCACATGTCTATAAGCCTTTAGGCTTAAAAGGTCTGCCAACTGGTTTGCAGGCAATGCGTCCCGTGTCCTCATTGCTGGGCTTCTGGCGATATCACCGCTGAGAGATTGTCCTTCCAGAGCGGCAGCTGGAAAATGGTTGGGAGCGGGTGAATCTATAGGGTCAGCACTGGGGGGCAACCGCGTAGTTCTTGGGTGGGGTCCCTTGAGAGGCCTGGCTGCATGGGCTGAGTGAAGGACTCTGACAAGAGGTATTTTCCAATCTCAATAGGCCTGAAGGCCCTCACACAAGGGGGAGTACGACTGCAGTCAGAATGAACACCCACACTCAGGTAGCACTGTCAAGCTAGAGGGCATGAGGTGTATGGAAGCTCAAGGCCACTTGTTAGGGAGGCCAGGCTGTCAGGAATTAGTTTCTGGGTGGCTGGTTGCTCAAGTTGGAAGGCTTTTTAAATCCATACCCCAGGTGAGCTGGGGAATGAGGGTGTCCTTTAAGGATGAAGCTCACATACTAGTTGCAGCCTTCACATGAATCAAGTGTGTCACACCTGCCACAAGGGGAATCCAATTTCCTGATCAGTTCCTTGACCCTTGCTTGAAGAGTCAGTTGTGCCAATTAAGTCAGTATTGCAATGCATGTGTGTGCAATTGATTGACGGACAATTTTTAAACCTTTGTTTGTGATTCGCTTTTTGTTTTAAGCAGTTTCCCTTTAAGGGACTGTCCCTTTAATTTTTCCCTCAGTTTATTTGATTTAGTTTACTTGGTTATTTGTATTCATCAAAAAATTTGGATGGGTAACCCCCAAATATTGAACTCCAAGGCTCATAATCACACCAACATAACAGAGGAGTGACATAGATGTGGCCCCCAATGCAAGGCATTATGGTGAAGTCTCTCATTAGTCACTCGCTCAAGGAATGATTGGGGTAGCATCTTGTTCCCCCGTGAGGGTACAATGCAGGTCCATTGAATGTACTCAACTTGCCTTTACTCCTCACAGTTGGGGTGGGCACGCGGACCAATGAGGCTCTCAAGGGTCGAAGCTCTTTATTCAGGTGGAGTTGAGAAGTTGAGGAAGTGTCTATTGTGTGACGTGGAGGGAGTGAAGCTTAGTGGAAAGGCCCCCTCTGTGACCTTGCTTGATGGACGGCTGCACAATCTAGGGTAGAGGATGTAACACCTCTGCTCCACACAGTCCAGAGGTTTCGTGAGGGCTTCAACCGAAAATCATGGTGCTGTCTTCCTGACAGCCATTCGCTGACTGGACTTGGGGACGTGTTTAAAAGGAGCGCTCCACTGATTGCAGAGATCTAGGGCGGGATTCTCCGAAATGGAGGCAGAGTGTCCGCGCCGTCGTGAAAGCCGTCGCGTTTCACGACAGCGCAAAACGGGTGCGGGCACTACCAATTCTGTGGGCCCCCAGTGGGTTTGGAGTATTAGGGACGATTATGTAAATTGTTGATGCTCTTACTCGAAATGAAAAAATTGAGAGGTGATATGATTACTGCTTTAGGATAATGAAGGGTTGAGAGAATGTCATGAAAAGCTGTTTCATTTTGTCTTGGACAGAAAGGCCAGAGGACATAGTTTGTGCTTTAAGTGAGTTAAATTCTATACATTATTTCAGTTTGTGAAAAATCTATGGGACCTTGGTGGACAGTGAAAGCTGTTGTTGAGTCATTCAAATGCAATTTAGATTATTTTAGAAAATAACACTTTAGTGTACAGTATATGAGTAATTTCAGAGCCAACATTTTAAAATGTCAGGCGGGACCTGGATACAATATTCCATTTGGCATTTCTAACAAATTGCATTTTTGTCAGCGGGGGAAGGGAGCAGGACATGACTCCCTTTACGACGGATGCTCGGCCGATCCTGGGCTGAGAATCGGCGGGCCCCTGTAGGACAATCTCAGTATCTGAACTGAGTGCTGCATTCAAACAGACCCCATTTTGGCTGTTTCAATTACCTTAGCCCACAGTGCGGGTGTTACAAATTGAGGTAGGAGGCACAGACATTTGTGAAGAGCAGGAACGATCTGTTTAAGTCTCATGATCAGAGTGAGGGTTAGAAAAGAACCTCTGCTGGACTGCTTCAATTGACAGGCCACCTGGTGTAGATTAGAAAATAAAATTTACCATCTGGCCATGCAGTTTCAGTCGGGGTCTTTGTTGACCTTTCCCCAAGTGCTATCATTATGCTTGGGAGGAACAGGTAATCTCGAACCTATGGTTCCCAGCCTTTCCATCACTGGGAATTTCCTCATCGCACATTTGGATCAGTTGTCGACTAATTCATGCAGGTTGATTGCACTGATTAACCAGTAAGCCAATTAACCTTGTGGCATGAGAGTACTGGAATGGTTAAAGATGAACCAGGTGGATCTTGTTTTCTTCTAGCTAACAATTCTTAGGTTCTTATGAGAAGTATTCCAACTAAGGCTGATCATAATGGGTGGAATTTTCCACTAGAGTGCTGGCTGCCATGGGGAAAGTGGCGTGCAGTGCGCTAGCTGCACGGCCGGGTTTTCTCTCTGGATCCTCTGGTACTCCTGTGCACAAAACATCTGGGGGCATGGTTTCCGTCCTCACCCTAGCAGGGTGGGGCCTGATAGAGCCGCCAATGCTAGCGCCACAGTGAAATGGCGATCTGATCTAGGGGTAGCATGGTGGCACAGTGGTTAGCACTGCTGCCTCATTGTGCCAGGAACCCAGGTTCAATTCCAGCCTTGGGTGACTGTGTGGAGTTTGCATGTTCTACCCGTGTCTGCGTGGGTTTCCTCCACGTGCTCTGGTTTCCTCCCACAGACCAAACATATGCAGGGTAGGTGGATTGGAGGTGCTAAATTGTCTCTTAGTGTCCAACGATGTGTAGGTTAGGTTGGGTTATGGGGATATGGCCGGAGGGGGAGGGGGGTTGCCTAAGTAGAGCCCTCTTTCAGAGGGCTGGTGCAGACTTGATGGGCTGAATGGCCTTTCTTCTGCACTGTAGGAGTTCTATGATTCTATATGGCAGGTAAGCCCTTTTAAGTACATGTAAATTTATCAAAATACATTTAAATGAGGTTCCTGTCCTTTCTGGGCAGGAACTTTGTTACGTCACCCCAGTGAACGGCCAGGAAAATCACAGAATGAGATCCCACTGCTGAGCTCCTCGTCTAACCAATCTCGTGAGATTTTAATAATAATCGCTTATTGTCACAAGTAGGCTTCAATTAAGTTACTGTGAAAAGCCCCTAGTCGCCACGTTCTGGTGCCTGTTCGGGGAGGCCGGTACAGGAAATGAACCCGCGTTGCTGGCCTTGTTCTGCATTACAAGCCAGCTGTTTAGCCCACTATGCTAAACCAGCCCAGATTTTCTGCCGGCGTCACAATTTTCGGCCATGACGAACGTCGGCAGGAACTCTCTCCCAATATGGCCCATCAGATGTCTGTTCGCACCCACTTTCACCCGAGTTCACTTGTTTTTTTCTCTCTTAACCTGTGCTGGTGCTGAGGCTAATTGTTATGCTGCCTCTGTGATTGGTTAAATCAACACAGGCCAGGAAATCACTCTTGCTTATTTTTTTTCGATCGACAGTGGGGGGAAAAAGGCCACCTACCCAGGGGCTGTCATTTTTTAAAGCCACACGTCTTGCCACTTGGGCAAAACACTGAAGAGATTCCAGGACCATTGTCTGCAGAGACAAGGGGAGAAAATTAGGGAGAGGCAATCCAGGATTATAGTGATTTGAGAGTGCTTTGCTGTGAGAAAATCTGTTAATGCTTGATATTTTGAACCTTAAATTTGGTCCATCAACAGTTGACCTTTCCTTCTGTAATGCATCCCTTGCATGCAGACTTTGAGATTTAAAAAAATAAATTTAGCGCACCCAATCATTTTTTTCCAATTAAGGGGCAATTTAGCGTAGCCAATCTGCCGAACCAGCAGATCTTTTGGGTTGTGCGGTTGAAACCCACGCAAACATGGGGAGAATGTGCAAACTTCACACGGACAGTGACCCAGGGCCGGGATTCGAACCCGGGTCCTCAGTCCCAGTGCTAACCACTGCACCACCTGCCCAGGCTTTTGAGATTTAAGTGAGAGAGACATTCGGCGTGAAAATGCAAATCAGACCATCTCGCTTTTTCACACCCACGGTTCTCAAATTGTTTTTGGGGACTGCAGATGCTAGGGGCTAATATAGAGAGTGAAAGAATCTGCCCCTTCCTTTCAAAATTAACCAAAACAACATGTGTGCTTTTCACATGTGGACAGGCTTATCATAGCAAAACATCAAGCTATTCAGCAAAAAGACATTTACCACAGGATCCATTATTGTGGTCTGTTTGAATGGGTTTGGCAATTAATGTTTTTTCTTGCAGGTTATTTATTGCTAGATAATATCAGAAGGCCATTCGGGTTCTTCCAGATCTCTTCCACATGGAAGTGACACCGGACTCGTGTGCATGATATCAAATAAGACTCGAGATGCCAGTTTTAATTCATTGTTCATTGAATATTTAACCTTTTGTTTCTGTGAGTAACCGCAGCCTTATGTTGCCTGAGGTAACAACGGTGGCATGAACAATCTCCACACCATTGGGAACACAATAGGGCGGAAGAGTGCAAACAGATTAACATTTAGTAACAGATTTAGGCAGCACAGAATAATAATGTGTTGCTACCTCAGGCATCGCACAAATTAGTGTTTGGTTTAAATAGTACTCATTACTCTGTAATGAATGATTAGTGATTCAGATGCGACACGACAATTAGTGTGAACGCAATTCTGGCGAAGAGAATATTTCTATACAGTTGCGCGATGGAGTAACATTGAAAGCACCCCTAGGGGATGCAGTACACTGCTCTCTAACCACCTGCTTAATGGGTCTGGATGAGTCCTTATCCGATCATTAAAGCAACAAGCCGGTTTCTATCAAAATACACCATGTTAGAAATGCCCAGCAGCTCAATCAACATTTAAAAGGGAGACGGCAGGTTGGCATTTCATATGGAAATCCTTCATTGTTAATCTATTATTTCCCTTTCAGATGCTGCCAGACCAGCTGAGTGTTTTCCAGCATGTTCTGTTTCATTACACATTTTTCTTCTTTTATTCGAAACCTGTACTACAAATGGTTTGTTTTGCTTTCCATCTGTATATTTCTCTATACAAATATTTATTTGCCTCCAGTCAGAGTAAGCAAAAGGAGTCCGTCACTGCAAACAACAATTAATAGTGAGTCAATGTTTAAAAAAAGGGGTATTTCAAGAACAAGTGGTTTTAAATTGCTCATGGTTAACATAGAATCATTGAACTGTTTCAGCCATCCTTTCTGTGCCGGTTCTCATGCAAGAGCTGTTTATCTGATACCATTCCCTGGCTCCAACTCTGTGGCCCTGCAAAATATTTCCTCTTCGGTCAATGATCCAATTTTCCTTTGAAAGCTACCACTGAATCTACGTCCACCACACCTTTAGGCAGTGCATTGCAGATTCTAACCACTTGATAAGACCATAAGACATAGGAGCGGAAGTAAGGCCATTCGGCCCATCGAGTCCACTCCGCCATTCAATCATGGCTGATTTCAACTCCATTTACCCGCTCTCTCTCCATAGCCCTTAATTCCTCGAGAAATCAAGAATTTATCAACTTCTGTCTTAAAGACACGCAACGTCCCGGCCTCCACCGCCCTCTGTGGCAATGAATTCCACAGACCCACCACTCTCTGGCTGAAGAAATTTCTCCTCATCTCTGTTCTAAAGTGACTCCCTTTTATTCTAAGGCTGTGCCCCCGGGTCCTAGTCTCCCCTGCTAATGGAAACAACTTCCCTACACCCACCCTATCTAAGCCATTCATTATCTTGTAAGTTTCTATTAGATCTCCCCTCAACCTCCTAAACTCCAATGAATATAATCCCAGGATCCTCAGACGTTCATCGTCTGATGGACAAAAAAAGTTCTTCTCACGTTGCCATGGCATCTGTTGGCAATCATCTTAAATTGTAAACGTGTTAATTAGCCAAACCACCAGAAGTGTCAGTTTACCAGGGGAAATGAAGATTCAGGCCAGGATTTTGGTTCCTGGGTCAGATTTGCCGAGTCAGGAGCTTTCCTGGCTGGGGTTGGGAGTTGGACTGAAATAGAAGCCGGGGCGGGAAACCTTGGAATGAATGCGCCGGCTGCCAGGTGTGGAGGTACACTGGGCGCCAAAGCTTGCCTTTGTGCTCCAGTACTGTGTAAATAATAATACAACCAGACAATCCTCCCGCACTCACTCCCTCGCCCACCTCATGCTCCACCCACTCCTTACCCAAGTTCCTCTGCCAGTTTAGTGCCCTTCCACCCCTAATGGCCCCATACCCTTGTGCCAACCCATGCCCCACATCCACTATCCTTTGCCCTTAACCCCTCCACGTCAACTCACCTAAGATACTTGGAGTTTGGGTACTGTGTGCAATTTTGGTCACCACATTATCATAGAATTTACAGTGCAGAAGAAGGCCATTCGGCCCATCGTGTCTGCACCGGCCCTTGGAAAGAGCACCCTACCCAAGGTCAACACCTCCACCCTATCCCCACAACCCAGTAACCCCACCCAACACTAAGGGCAATTTTGGACACCATGGGCAATTTATCATGGCCAATCCACCTAACCTGCACATCTTTGGACTGTGGTAGGAAACCGGAGCGCCCAGAGGAAACCCACACACACACTGGGAGGATGTGCAGACTCCGCACAGACAGTGACCCAAGCCAGAATCGAACCTAGGACCCTGGAGCTGTGAAGCAATTGTGTTATCCACAATGCTACTGTGCTGCCCATCCTTATAGGAAGGATGTAAATCGCACTGGAGGGAGTGCAGAGAAGATTCACCACAATAATGCCTGGGATGGAACATTTAAGTTACAAAAAGTGGTTGGATAGTTTTGGGTTGTTTTCTCTGTAGCGGAGAAGACTGAGGGGTGAGGAGAATGAGGTGCGCAAGATTATGGGGGACATGTACAGGTCGGATAGGGAGCAGCTGTTCCCCTTAGTTGAAGGGTCAGTTACGAGGGCACACAAGTTCAAAGTGAGGGGTGGGAGGTTTAGGGGGAATTTGAGGACTAACAATTTTACCCAGAGGGTGGTGACAGTCTGTGATGCTGCCATGGGGGGTGGCAGAGGTGGGATGCTCCACATCCTTCACAAAGCACGGTAGCATTGTGGATAGCACAATTGCTTCACAGCTCCAGGGTCCCAGGTTCGATTCCGGCTTGGGCCACTGTCTGTGCGGAGTCTGCACATCCTCCCCGTGTGTGCGTGGGTTTCCTCCGGGTGCTCCGGTTTCCTCCCACAGTCCAAAGATGTGCAGGTTAGGTGGATTGGCCATGATGAATTGCCCTTAGTGTCCAAAATTGCCCTTAGTGTTGGGTGGGGTCACTGGGTTAGGGGGATCGGGTGGAGGTGTTGACCTTGGTTAGTGTGCTCTTTCCAAGAGCCGGTGCGGACTCGATGGGCCGAATGGCCTCCTTCTGCACTGTAAATTCTATGATGAGCACTCGGCATGTCATAACATTCTGGGCTATGGGCCAAGTGCTGGCAAGTGGGATTAGGTGGGCATATCAGGGCCTTTCATGCGTCAGTGCAGACTCGATGGGTTGAAGGGCCTCTTCTGCAATTTAGTATTCTGTGAAAGTTCTTTTGACAGCTTTGACATTCCCAGGACAGCTTTGACAGGTTTAACGCCTTTGACACTTGGTTGTTTTGACGTTTTTGACATTTCCTGGATAATGTTGACAGCTTTAGCTACTGGGCAGCTTTTTAACAGTTCCCTGGCAACTGGTGAGTTCCTTGACAGCTATGGGTGCAATACCCTAGGACACGGCAGGAGGATGTGTGTGATGAGACGAAGGTAGGTTGGGGACCAGGGATCAAGAACAGTTATGAATATATGGCCCCTCCAATGCTAATGTTTCTATGAATATTACATTTCCTGTTTGATTCAACTGCACTTCAGATATAAGTATAGAGTAAAATATGTTTGACCTTACTTGACCTCACATCCTCTTCACATTAAGCACTTCTCTTTCTGACTACATACAAGCTTTTCAGCAGTTTCTAGTCTAACCGTCATTAGTTTTTCTTGTGTTTTTGTTATTAAAACATTCATGAACCTAAGTTGAAGTTTTATGTGGAAGTATTTATCAGGAAAGTGGGAGGCTTTGATACGAAAGGATTATAAACAACACAATAGATTTAAGTTAACCTGCCAGTTTAATCATACACTGAACAGTTCTGCCGCTTCTGTTACAGTCCAGGAGGTAGTGTCTGTGATTGCTATATCATGGTGGTTTTAACAGGCTTGAGTCACGGGTCTGTCAGTTGATCACATCTTCCAAACAATGACTCTTATGCAGGCCACTAAAGGAGAGCTTCATCATTGCACGTCATGGAGTGCAACAATCATATTTCAAATGCCTGATGTTTATGCCCAGCCAAGCCATCTGTACAAGACATGGCCCAATGAACGCAATGCAGGAAAAGACTCAGAGTATTGAACTGGCAAACAATTGGATTTACTGCTGTTCATCTTAAGACAGACAAGCTGCGCAAAAATGCTTGCAAGGCCGTTGCAGATTAATCATGGTCGAACCAACAGTCGATAGTTTACTGGGTATATTTGCCTACTCCCAATTCATTTCCCACAGGTAGGACGTGGGTGGAGGAAGGGGAATGTGGTAACAGGGAAGGACCAGCGCCACATTAGAAGTTCCCACTTTTTAAATCGTGAAGCAACCTTGATAGTGGCCATGACAGTTGTCTTTCAGGCTATGCCATGACTCGCTCATCTGCCCTCCTGATTAATTGTTTTGGAACAGAATTAGCTGCGTGGGTGCATCTTTGACAATGAAGTACTCAATATTGCACTGACGTATCAGCCTGGATTACATGCTTGAATCCTGGAGTGAAGTTGAAAACGCAACCTTCTGACTCACAAGCGAGCCAAACTGACACTTGTCAAATGCCTGTTGCACATTCGTCACTCTCAGAAGGAGGCCATTCGGCCCATCGAGTCTGCACCGGCCTTTGGAAAGAGCACCCTCCACCCTATCCCCGTGACCCAGTAACCGAACCCAACCTTTTTGGACACTAAGGGCAATTTAGCAGGACCAATCCACCTAACCTGCACATCTTTGGACTGTGGGAGGAAACCGGAGCACCCGGAGGAAACCCACGCAGACACGGGGAGAACGTGCAGACTCCGCACAGACAGTGACCCAAGCCGGGAATCGAACCTGGGACCCTGGAGCTGTTAGGCAACTGTGCTAACCACTGTGCTACCGTGTTGCCACTCGTATGTAAGAGGTTAATATCTATTAAAGTGGTACAGTGTTATTCATGATTGTGCTGTCTGTGCAGTTATTTCATGCCATTAGAGACTTATGGAGCAAAGCCTAATCTGCAGCAGGAGAGATTTAGTGGGCCTTGATACTTTTCTGTGGACATAAATCGACAGGTCAGAAATGGCAGCTTTCATTATTATTAAATACAATCTGTCGAGCATATTTAGTGGGAACAATTATAAAAAGATGAATATTTTAGCTTCATGGAAATCCCCAGCTGATTTCTGGAATAGATTTGTGGATTTTGTTCTTTTCAGGGAATCAGTTATGTAACCAGCAGGCCAACAAACACATTGGCCAACAAAAGGGTGCAATGACATGGCAATGTTAAACCACAGCAATGAATCTGAGATTCCTCTTTCTGGTCACTGTGGTTCAATCCAATTGTCTGAACACTATTCCTGTAAGAGCAGTGGAAAGACTAGATAAGTTTCTATTCCGAACATTCCTTTTAAAGGGACAATGGAAGAAGTGTTGGGAAACCGTAGTTTGCGTTTTTAGAATCTGAGCTCGAAATCAGGTTCAACTGATGAGATGAAGTCCCCACTCTCTCAAGGCTGCAAATGTCCTCGGTGAAACGAATATAGGTAGTTCAGCACAAGTTTGCAGCACAACACTTTCACTGATTTCGCATTTGTTATCTCCACTTCATGGGCAGAATCTTGACTCCCAAAAATAGGTGTGTTACGGCGGTGTCAGAGGTTAAAACGCAAACACTTTCGAACAGAAGCTAAACCTGCCTTAAGCTTGGCCACTTGTTGTTTTCTAATCTTTTTAAAAATAAATTTAGAGTACCCAATCATTACTTTTTTATTTTCCAATTAAGGGGTAATTTAGCGTGGCCAATCCACCTAACCTGCACATCTTTGGGTTGTGGGGGTGAGACTCACGCAGATATGGGGAGAATGTGCAAACTCCACACGGCAGTGACCCAGGGCCGGGATTCGAACCTGGGTCCTCAGCGCCGTAGTCCCAGTGCTATCCACTGCGCCACAGGCCGCCCCCATTTTCTAATAATCTTTATTGTCACAAAGTAGGCTTACATTAAGACTGCAATGAAGTTACTGTGAAAATTCCCTAGTCACCACATTCTGGTACCTGTTCGGGTACACTGAGGGGGAATTCAGACTGTCCAATTCACCTAACAAGCACGTCTTTCGGGACTTGTGGGAGGACACCGGAGCGCCCGGAGGAAACCCACGCACCACAGGGAGATTGTGTAGACTCCGCACAGGCAGTGACCCAAGCTGGGAAACGAATCTGAGACCCTGGCGCTGTGAAACAACAGTGCTAACCACTGTGCTACCATGCCACTAATGGAAGGTGGACAGGGTTGGCAAACCAATCTTCTCATGAGAAGCCGCTCAGTGACTTAAATATTATAATGAGACTGTGTGCATTTATTCTAACAGTCATTCCATTTTTAACTGCAGGCAGTCGGGTTTCCCAGGCCTCGGGAAACCCATCAGAGTGGGCAGAATTCATGAGGTAGATGCCTTTAAAAACACCGCTTGTGGTCCAAGAGGTGCAAGTGCTTTCCTCCTGGCCAAACAAGCCACTCAGTAAATACAGTCTGCTCCCCCTCTCTCTGCAAACTCCCTCCCCCACCATGAACACCCTCTCCGATCACCATTGATCCTCCTGTCCACCAACTGTAATCCCTCTTATCCCCCCCCCCGCCCACCAACTGTAATCCCCCCCCCCCAACTGTAATCCCCCCCTCACCCATGCAGGGCATCCCCGGGCAAAGTCCCCATTTCAAGAAAAATGCCAGCTCGGCACTGCCAGCCTGGTAGCTTGTGCCAGTGTCACCTGGACACCTTGGCAGAGCCAGGCTGATGCCCCAGACACTACCAGGATGCCAGGTTGGCAGTGCCAAAGTGCCCAGGTGGCACCAGAAGGATCAGGCTGCCACTCTGCCCAGAGGGCAAGCACCTGGGAGTGCCGTTCTGTCTGGTCCCTGTTTGTGCAAACCAGTATTGAACGGCGCTCGCCCAAGATCTCCACGGCAAAGGGGTTAGATCACCTCGGGTAGACCAGGGGAGTGAGACTAGCTGTCTCACTCTAATATGCCAATTCGCAAAATAGTGATCCTCCCACAATGGGTGGTATTCAGATCGCGATGCCCGCAAGATCGCGTTAGATCTCAGGAGATGTGGCGAGCCATGTAGATCCCAGAAGAGGGATCTCCGACACCTACCCACCACGCTGCCTTTCGGGCACAACGTGGTTGCGCCCAAAGTTTTTTTTCCAATAAATTTAGTGTCGTCAATTATTTTTATTTTCCAATTAAGGGGCAATTTAGCGTGGCCAATCCACCTAACCAGCACATCTTTGGGTTGTGGGGGTGAAACCCACACAGACATGGGGAGAATGTGCAAACTCCACATGGAGAGTGACCCAGGGCCGGGATTCGAACCCGCGTCCTCACCACTGCAGTCCCAGTGCTATCCACTGCGCCACATGCCGCCCCGCACCCAAAGTTTCTGGTTGAATATGTCTTCTTCAGAAGAATGGTTCTGAAGAAGATTCATATCGACTCGAAACGTCAATTCTGTTTGACTCACAACAAATGTTGCCAGACCTGCTGAGAATTTCTCGCACTTTCAGTGTTTATTCACTGTTTGGAAATACTTGGAAAGAATAAGTACACATTTTGATCACAACACTGAGAATGCAAGAAGGAAGTGAGTAAGATAAAGTGATTAAAAAAAGAGGAAACTAAAAGGATCATTATAGTTAGGAATTAAAAGGGACTCAATAAGAAGGTGAGGTAAGGTGGAGGCTAGAGGGGAGAGAGGAGTTTTCTACATCAAGCAATAAATATGCAAGTTATGGGAATAGTGTTCAAGCATTTTGTGTACCTAATCGTGCTAACTCACGATTATAATAACTTACATTTATATTGCGTCTTTAATATTGGAAAGTATCCCAGTAAAGTGGTTTCAGGCAAAAATTGACACTGAACCTAAGAAAGTGACATTGGGGGAGAAGTGTTAGTGATTAAATGTTTGATCAAAGAGATAGGTTTTATGGAGATGTTATGATCCCAGCTGATGTTAATGTTGAACAAATCAGATCCCAAAGTGAAACCTGGCTTGATAGAGCCTAACTTTTATTATTTCCAGAAACCATGGAGGGCAGTTACTGAACACATTCACAGGAGTCTCTTTGTGTACTTTAAACACAAATAATAACATGTTAATTAAACAAGAAAAAAATAACTATGTTATACAAGACAAAATGGTTGAAAATATTTCAGTACAAACGTCAGTGTAGGAGGCAAATCACACTATTCCTTTCCATCAACTATTCCATAAGAAGTCTTACAACATCAGGTTAAAGTCCAACAGGTTTATTTGGAATCACAAGGACTTCCAATTTCCACCCTCAACGAACTTGCCTCGGAATTCTCTCCCAAATGACACTTTCACTCGGAGGGTTATAAACCGAATAGGATGATCGAGGGAGACGAGGCTATAAAATGTAGTAGGTGCAACTGAGGTTACTTGCAGCACAGTGAGCTGATCACCTGCAAATAAAAGTGTTGGATCTGATACAAGCGACATTTGGCTTCAAACTATTTTCTCCCAAGAGGCTGCAAATTATGCAGTGATTTAGCTGCAGCTCTTCCTGTTGCTTGGCAGCTATCTTTGTTGCCAGGTGACTATCATATTCTGCATGTGTCAGCAGCAAAAATTAGCACTCTCTTTTTTGAATTATGGAGTGCTTTCGAACACACAATTGCTTTATATAGCATTGAGAAATGTGAAAGTTCTGAATTGAATCTCCTTTTAAAGCTGATAAAATTGTGGTACTTGGTTTGTGTGTGTGTGTACCGGCAGTGATTGGGCTGGGGGTGGGGGAGCCCTTTAGTGAGTGGGGGTTCGGGGGTCGGGTTGGGGCTCAAGAGATCAAGACCCCATTTAAAAATGGCGGAGTTCCTCAAGCAGAAAATGGGGCTAATTGCGACCTCGTTGGTAGTTCCCCGCTGAGGCTGTGTATCTACCTGGAATGGCGTTAGATTGTTAAATAGCACAGTGTATCTCGGCATTCCGAGTGCCGGGTAACAGCCGGCTAACCTTGCGCTACTGAACTCTGTCCCCATTTGGGTAGATCATGCCTTCAGTGTTGGTGCCGCGACTGAATTGTGTGCGGTTCGCTTTCCCATTAGTTCCCATTCGAGAGCAATTCAGCACTCTGCCCACATGGACCTAGAGCAATTCTCATTCCCACTGGTGTCATATTCACTGGGGCTAGAATTAGCGCTAGAGAGCTTGACACACTCTCATTCCAGCCAAGAAGATGTCTTGACGAAGGGCAGCACCATGCTTCACGAATGCAGAACTCGAGAGAATATTGGACGCGGCGGAGGAAAAGGGAAGGACCCCCTCTTCACCAGTGATCATACCGCCCACAGTGATCAATCGGGCCTGGGTGGAGGTGTCTGACGTGCTCAGCGCAGTGAGCCTCATCAGGTGGACTGGCATGTAGTGTCGCAGAAAGATGAGAGACCTCCTTAGGGCAGCTTGGGTGAGTCACCATCTCTGCTCCCCTGGCAACACTCCTGTCCCTCACGCCTCACATCACACCCCACTCCCATAGAGGCCATTCAAATCCCACCTACTCACATCTCCCTCACATCCCCAGGACCAAACTCCATTGTTCACTTTGGCCAGGTGCCTTGCTCACACATGCCGCCAGCATTGTTATTGTTAAACTAGAAACAGTGCAGAAGAGATTTATGAGGATGCTACCAGGACTTAATGGTCTGAGCTATAAGGAGAGGCTGGATAGGCTAGGTCTTTTTCCCTGGAGCGTAGGAGGCTTCGGGGTGATTTTATAGAGGTCTCTAAAATAATGAGGCGCAGAGATATTTAAAATATTTATTGAACCTAGTATGAAATAATGAGGGGCATAGATATTTAAAATATCTATTGAACCTAGTATAAAATAATGAGGGGCATAGAAATTTCTTCACACAGAGGGTGGTGAGCATCTGGAACGAGCTGCCAGAGGCAGTGGTAGAGGTGGCTACAACTTTTTCCTTTAAAAAACAGTTAGACAGTTACATGGGCAGGGTGGGAATAGAGGGATATAGGCCAAATGCGTGAAAGTGGGACTAGTTTAGTAATAGAAACTGGTCGACATGGACAAGCTGGGCCAAAGTGCCTGTTTCCTTGCAGTAAACATCTATGACTCTATGATCTATGAGTTGGGACTTTTTGTAGAATTGTACCAAAGAGTGGACACAGACACAATGGGCGGAATCATTTTGTGCCATATCATTATATGATTTTATGATTTTAAATGGACAATAGTGCCATTAAAGTGAAAGAGAGCAATTTGATATAAGTGCATTAAGCATTGCTGACCTATAATTTGTGAACTTTCACATCTTTTCATTATTTACTGCATATTGGTGTCAGAAATAAAAAGCCTTTGATAATTTTAGCCTTTGAATTTTATTGCTTGCCACTGTTAATTAATTAACAGTGGCTTAATCAGGTAACCGGGGAATGAAGCAGCTGAATAAGGGGACATAATGCCAAATAATATGCAAATTGTTCTTCTATGGGATCCAAACTGATTGGCCAGCAGGGTACAGTTGTTAGAAATGAATTAAGTGCTGCGAAGCAAATTAGTACCACCCTAAGCTTAACCATTGTTTGCTTGATATTGCAAGTGAGTTAACTGAATAGTTGATGTCAGTGTTCCGCGTTTGTTCATTTTCCCTGTAATTATCTGATGGATGTGGTATATCTGGATTTCCATAAAGCCTTTGACAAGGTGCCACACAAAAGGTTACTGCATAAGATAAAGATGCATGGCATTAAGGGGAAAGTAGTAGCATGGATAGAGGATTGGTTAATTAATAGAAAGCAAAGAGTGGGGATTAATGGGTGTTTCTCTGGTTGGCAATCAGTAGCTAGTGGTGTCCCTCAGGGATCAGTGTTGGGCCCACAACTGTTCACAATTTACATAGATGATTTGGAGTTGGGGACCAAGGGCAATGTGTCCAAGTTTGCAGACGACACTAAGATAAGTGGTAAAGCAAAAAATGCAGAGGATACTGGAAGTCTGCAGAGGGATTTGGACAGGCTAAGTGAATGGGCTAGGGTCTGGCAGATGGAATACAGTGTTGACAAATGTGAGGTTATCCATTTTGGTAGGAATAACAGCAAAAGGGATTATTATTTAAATGATAAAATATTAAAACATGCTGCTGTGCAGAGAGACCTGGGTGTGCTAGTGCATGAGTCGCAAAAAGTTGGTTTACCGGTGCAACAGGTGATTAAGAAGGCAAATGGAATTTTGTCCTTCATTGCTAGAGGGATGGAGTTTAAGACTAGGGAGGTTATGCTGCAATTGTATAAGGTGTTAATGAGGCCACACCTGGAGTATTGTGTTCAGTTTTGGTCTCCTTACTTGAGAAAGGACGTACTGGCACTGGAGGGTGTGCAGAGGAGATTCACTAGGTTAATCCCAGATCTGAAGGGGTTGGATTACGAGGAGAGGTTGAGTAGACTGGGACTGTACTCGTTGGAATTTAGAAGGATGAGGGGGGATCTTTTTGAAACATATAAGATTATGAAGGGAATAGATAGGATAGATGCGGGCAGGTTGTTTCCACTGGCGGGTGAAAGCAGAACTAGGGGGCATAGCCTCAAAATAAGGGGAAGTAGATTTAGGACTGAGTTTAGGAGGAACTTCTTCACACAAAGGGTTGTGAATCTATGGAATTCCTTGCCCAGTGAAGCAGTAGAGGCTCCTTCATTAAATGTTTTTAAGATAAAGATAGATTGTTTTTTGAAGAATAAAGGGATTAAGGGTTATGGTGTTCGGGCCGGAAAGTGGAGCTGAGTCCACAAAAGATCAGCCATGATCTCATTGAATGGTGGTGCAGGCTCGAGTGGCCAGGGGCCTACTCCTGCTCCTAGTTCTTATGTTCTTATAATCCCAGCATGCCTCCCTCTCAGGTGATGCACTCAAGCATATCGTCATCTGGGGTGCACTCTGAGTAATCCTTATCCTGAATGTTAGGGGCGGTTTCTATTCTCCGGCAGTCTTCTGCTCCCCTTAGCGTTGAACCCACCCATTATAATAGCTTCCATCCAACATGACATGAGAGTGCAGAAAACTAATATCTTGTCAGCAATATGTGCTTAGATTGGAACTGTTGAGAAAAGATATTGGGCGAAATTCTCCGGAAACGGCGCGATGTCCGCCGACTGGCGCCCAAAACGGCGCAAATCAGACGGGCATCGCGCCGCCCCAAATGTGCGGAATGCTCCACATCTTTGGGGGCCGTGCCCCAACATTGAGGGGCTAGGCCCGCGCCGGACAAATTTCCCCCCCGCCAGCTGGCGGAAAAGGCCTTTGGTGCCCCGCCAGCTGGCGCGGAAATGACATCTCCGGGCGGCGCATGCGCGGGAGCGTCAGTGGCCGCTGACATCTTCCCACGCATGCTCAGTGGAGGGAGTCTCTTCCGCCTCCGCCATGGTGGAGACCGTGGCGGAGGCGGAAGGGAAAGAGTGCCCCCACGGCACAGGCCCGCCCACGGATCGGTGGGCCCCGATCGTGGGCCAGGCCACCGTGGGGGCACCCCCCGGGGCCAGATCCCCCCACGCCCCCCCCAGGACCCCGGAGCCCGCCCGCGCCGCCTTGTCCCGCCGGTAAGGTAGGTGATTTAATTTACGCCGGCGGGACAGGCATTTTAGCGGCGGGACTTCTGCCCATTCGGGCCGGAGAATCGAGCGGGGGGGGCCCGCCAACCGGCGCGGCGCGATTCCCGTCCCCGCCGAATCTCCGGTGCCGGAGACTTCGGCAACCGGCGGGGCGGGATTCACGCCAGCCCCCGGCGATTCTCCGACCCGGCGGGGGTTCGGAGAATTTTGCCCATTATTTTGTAGGAAATAAAACCAGTACCTCAAAAAAGGAAGATGAATTAACCTTTGGGCTGGAGAGTTGATCAAAGCTCTTCTTAAAAATTAATTTAAGGTGCCCAATTCATTTTTTCCAATTAAGGGGCAATTTTAGCATGGCCAATCCACCTCCCCTGCACATCTTTGGGTTGTGGGGGCGAAACCCACGCAAACACGGGGAGAATGTGCAAACTTCACACGGACAATGACCCAGAGCCAGGATCGAACCTGGGACCTCGGCACCGTGAGGCAGCAATGCTAACCACTGCGCCACCGTGCTGCCCGATTAAAGCTCTTCTGAATTATTGACGCTCCTTTCCTCGTACTGATGCTGACTTGGAACCTGTGTAGTTGCAGCAGTTTCAGATAGATTTTAAATAGTTGTCTCTCTTAATAAGCACACAATTTTCCCAGGCACGGTTTTAATTTCGAAGTGCATTAACAATCCCCACATTTCTATTGCTCATATTTTATGTAGCAGTCAGCGTTAGGCTACTGGTCCTGTTGAAAATTAGCACTGCCATCTTGTTGAATCAAAGGCCCTTCCTTGGTCCATACAGCTGCCTTTGCATGCTGCTCGATTCTAGAATATGCTCCCAATGTTGTCCCATGGCTGCTTTGCTTCGTCATTGCTGCTGCTAAGTATATGTGTCCTCAGTACAGCTATGATTGTTCATGAATGAACTGCACATCAGGAGAGTCCACCTGAGGTTTGTGCACCGAGAAGAGTGCATCATTTCAGAATTCAGTGACTTCTATTTTGCAAATAGCGACAAAGGAATCTGTATCAAGTGCTATTATTCATTATCGAACAATGATTAGAAATCATTTTGCTGTCGCGTTTATGCAAAATTATATTGAACAATTAGAGGGAATTTAAAAATTGAGACCTAATGAAGATTCTACACGCCAGCGAATAGTTTTGGCTCAAATTATCTTTTTCACGACCCTGTGGCTGATCGTTTCATGTCGAAATAAGCAAACAAGTTGGTGGTTAAGTGTGTGATTTTAAAAATTTTGATTAACAAAGTCAATATGATGTCCTCCTCCTTCAGGTACCATGATGATCAACCTGTTTGGACACCTTGTGAATTAATGCTCCTTCTGTGACCATCAAGTCCTGAAGTGGGACTTGACCCAAAGCTTCTGGGACAGAGGTTTTTTTCCCCATTCATTCATGGGGATGTGGATGTCGCTGGCTGGGCCAGCATTTATTGCTCATCTTGAACTGAGTGGCTTGTTGGGCAATTTCACAGGGTATTTAGGAGCCAGTGCAGCACAAAACCACCCCCCAATCACATGTGGCTGGGTTAAATTCTGAATGGAGTGGATGGATCCCAGGACATTTGCACTGAAGTCTGCTGCTTTAGTTTTATAACAATCATCTGTAACTGTTATAGGACTAATCGTTCTTGGTTTGAAAGGTAGGCTTACAGTACATCCCAAAATACTGGGAAATGCCCCAAATAGCAGTTTCAAAAACCACAGGTTTCAGTATGGGCAGCTAGATCCCCCAATTTCCACCAAAGTTAGTCTCTCACCAGAGCACTCAGGTTTTGTCTTGATTACTTCCGAATCTTCCACTGTCAAAACTCAACCTGATGTACTTTCCACCCACACCCACGCCAGGCCTCCACTCGCATTGTTTAAACAATGGAATTCTAGGTGAGTTTGAAGCTTAAGGTATGACAAATCTGTGTCCCACTGCACTTTCACTGGAATTATCCTTTGAACTGAATTTCGGAGGTTTTGTTTTAAGGCGATGAATGGCTTTTAATGCTAATCTGCAGTGACCTGTTAAAATCAACATGTCGAAAGTCACAAAGGATTACGTAAGGAATAATGTATATTTATGAGTCAATGCAAGGCAGAAATCTAATGAAGGGGTTTGTGTAACATTCATTGAAATAGTTAATAACTGCCAACGCAACCTTGAGATTAGATTGCTGCCTTGAAATCACTGCAGGATGTCATTAGTACATTGAATACTGTTATCGGGTTGGTCATATCCACTTTGAGGTCCATTCTGTGCAGCTGTTGATGATCACAATTCCTGATACACTCCATGTTATTAGTGTGTGAAGAATTAAAGACTGTCGTCATTATTGCAAGCCTCATTAAGAACTGATCTGCAGCAGATTATGGAGAATCTCTGACAAGTACATATAATTTTTTTTTTTAAGCGCACAAGTTGGCAAATATCATAAACCTGAATCTTTTTAACATGGGTCAAAATTGAATGTGTGTTTTTAATATGTGGGGAGGAATGAGTTTAAGGTAAGAAGACGTTTTTGGAGTCAGGAAAAAGCCATCAGGCCCAACAAGCTCACCATTTTGATAGATTAACCAATCCATCTCTCAGTCTCTTACCTCACCAAAAGAAACAACCCTACTGAAAACCTTTGTCATATTTCAGTGACCTTCCATGCTAACCTCTTCAAAAATGTATTCCATCACTGTTATTCCTGCGCTGAAAAAGCTTTGCACAACTTGGGTTCAGGCAAAGTTAATTTTAAGATTAATTCAGTACTCAGTGTTGTATGAAGAATTACTCATAAATTGGAACATAATTACATCTACATAGTATTTTTTATATTGAGAAATTTATATGCAAGGCCTGAAGTACTACATGAGTATTATATGCCTGAAGTACTCTATGAAATGAATAGAATAAAAGAGAAAGCTTGGCAGTGATTAGTTGATACCAAACTTAGATTTTAAAATTACCCAGAGCAATGAAAAACTAAGAGAGGTTAGATGTTTCACAAGCTGCAACACTATTTAGATGTCACATGTTAGAAAGAATGGAAAAGGTGAGGGAAGAGGAGCTAAATTTCACTGTTTGCCATGTCAGCTAGAGAAGGAGAGGATTTGCTCTGAGTACTGTTCATAGTGACACCATAAACATATGGGGCGGGATTCTCCGACCCCACGCCAGGTCGGAGAATCGCCGGGGGCTGGCGTGAATCCCGCCCTTGCCGTGTCCCGAAGTCTCCGCCACCAGAGATTCGGCGGGGGCGGCAATTGCTCCGCGCCGATCGGCGGGGGCGGCAATCGCACCGCGGCGGTCGGCGGCCCCACCCCCGCCGATTCTCCGGCCCGCGATGGGCCGAAGTCCCGCTGCTGGAATGCCTGCCCCGCCAGCGTGGATTAAACCACCCTTTGAACGGCGGGACAAGGCGGCGCGGGCAGGCTCAGGGGTCCTGGGTGGGGGCGCGGGGCGATCTGGCCCCAGGGGGTGCCCCCACGGTGGCCTGGCCCGCGATCGGGGCCTACCGATCCGCGGGCGGACCTGTGCCGTGGGGGCACTCTTTTTCCTATGCCTTTGCTCCCGCGCATGCGCCAACCCGCGTCGCCCGGCGTACACCTTTTGGGCCCGGCTGGCGTGGCGCCAAAGGCCTTTCCCAACAGCCGGTGGAGCGCAAACCACTCCGGTGCGGGCCTAGCCCCTCAAGGTGAGGGCTTGGCAGTCTCCGCACCTTTGGGGCGTCCCGACGCCCGAGTGTTTCCCGCCATTCCATTACGCCGGAACCCCCCGCCCCGCCTGATAGGGGAGAATCCTGCCCATGATTCTACATTGCTTTAACTGGAAATAATAATTGGAAACCTTCCATGGTTTACAATGTCACAAACGGGCACCAGCCAGAGGTAATCTCCCCCCTGTGTCCTGCTCTTATTTTAACTGACTGTGTCGCATTTTAAAGACTGCTGAAATGAGCTTTGACTAGCCACTGGTTCTGTCAATTTGGAAATGCGAAAGCACGAATTGTGAATTTAATTCTGAAGATGGCATTCGAGCATGCTCGAATGCCATTGGGCGGCATGGTGGTGCAGTGGTTAGCACTACTGCCGCACGCCGCACTGGACCTGGGTTCAATCCCGGCCCCGGGTCACTGTCCGTGTGGAGTTTACACATTCTTCCCGCGTCTTCTTGGGTTTTACACAGAGACAAGGGCGCCATCTTTAAAGGATACTCTAATAAGCGACCCCCAACCCCCACCAAGGAGGTATCGGGGGCTCCTGTGCCGCGGGGAGTACCCCTAAACCTACCTCTGAACCTCCAGAGGGATCACCTCGACTATTTCTCGTTTGGCGACGGCACCTCAGTGAGGTACGAATGTTTAGTGAGGGGGGAGTCATGTGGTGGAGGGAGGGCAGTTAATTATGTTTAAGTACATTGAAATCTGTTTGTATGAGGTTTCCGCCCCTTTGTGAGTGTGAAGCTCGTGATGTTGCTGGTGAGGGGCATGGAAAATTAGAAATAAGGGGCGGGATTCTCCAATAATGGGGCTATGTCCCCACACCGGTGTGAAAAGCGGCGCCAACCACTCCGGCATCAACGGTCCCCAATATTGAAGAATGATCCCCTTCCTAGGGGGCTAGGTCGGCGCGGGAGTGGCCACACAGCTCCAGCCGGCGCGGAACGGCCCGCGCATGTGCGGAACGGCCGGCGCGATTCCACGCACGTGCGCTGTAGCCGCCGTGATTCCGTGCATGCGCGGGGGTTCCCTGCTCCGCGCCGGCCCCGGGCAATATGGCGGAGCCCTACAGGGGCCCGGCGTGGAGGAACATAGGCCCCCACGGAACCAGCCCGCCCGCTGATCGTTAGGCCCCGATCGCGGGCCAAGCCACCTTGGGGGGCCCCCCCGGGGTAACAGCGGGAGTGTCAGCACAAACAGGTTGACAGGTGACACTCAGACCACTACTTGCCATTTGCATTGGGCAGTTGCAGTTAAACATTGGGATTGATATATTTTCTTAAATTGCCATGTTTTAAGTGTTACATGAGTTTTAGAAACTGTGTGCAATGGTGGTATATACATTCTCTGAGAGAGCACAGCAGATGGCCCAGTTTGTCCGTGCTGTGTTCATGAAACCACTTGTTAATGTCGAAGACCGACTCTGCTGTGAGGTACGGTTCCCTAATTTTAATGTCTACATCAGACAGGAGAAAATTATAATGGCTATGCGAACATTGTGAATTAAAGGCCTAGACTAAGGATATTTACACTCAGGACCTTTAGAAGAAAGATTGTTATGCTTGGGATCTTTACATTGAGGATCTTTAGAGTGAAGATCGTTATGTTTAGCATCTTTACATTGAGGATCTTTAGAATGAAGATCGTTATGCTTGGGATATTTACATTGAGGATCTTTACACTTCACGTCATTACAATTACTAAGCTGACGGGTATCCATAGTTGAGAGTTTGAGTAACACTGAGACACAACCAAAGTAATTTAAATGATGACAAGATTGAGTTTTAAAGTTTTAGTGGCAAACAACAACTGAGAGAGGTAAGGAGTTCCACTGTTTCAAAATGCTTGGAAGGAAGCAGTAGAGGCAGCACTTATCCACTTGTTGTAAACAGGTTAACAGTCACATTAAAAGTAGTGTACACAGCAAGATTATGCAAACGTACCATTAAGTGCTCTGATGTGACTTTCACCTGTCAGAGGTTCTGCCCTTCGATTTCAATACATGAAGGTGTAGGGAGGAACAATAACCCTTGGCACACCATACTTGTAGCATAGGAGATGCAAGAGAGGGAATTTCAAAGGAGCAATGCCAATATTGGTATTGCTAAACCAGAGCCAGATAAAGGGGTGGGATTTTCCGCACTCCCCAATGTGTGTTTTACGGCAACTGAGGCGACTCGCCATTGGCTGGCGGCGAGATCGTCTGGTCCCCCCAGCTATCAATGGGGTTTCAACCCCCTCCGCAGCTGGGGAACCCGAAGAGAGGATTCTCGTCAGTGGGACTGGAAGATATTGCGAGCCGGAAAATCCTGAATGGGAGGCGGGTTCGCGTGATGGACTGGGCTGTGTTCATGACTCTCTGTAGTTCCGGAAAAGATTTCACAAGAGGCAGAGGTTGAGGATAGAGGGGAGAGGATAAGATCCAATGCAGAGAGATTTTGGATGAATAGAGTGAGAAAAAAATACATAGACATCGGGTAAAGCAGACAGAGGATTCTGCTACCACAATAAAGAAGATGCGTAGAGAGATCAGTTCAGTCATGTGTCTGGTAACAGCGGGGAAGAAGCTGTTTTTGAACCTGTTAGTGCATGTTCTCAGACTTTATGATCTCCTGCTCAATGGAAGAGGTTGGAAGAGAGAATAACCCAGGTGCGAGGGGTCTTTGATTATGCTGCCGGCTTTCCCAAGGCAATGGGAGGTGTGGACAGTCAATGGATGGGAGGCAGGTTCGTGTGATGAACTGGATTGTGTTCATGACTCTCTGGAGTTTCTTACGGTCTTAGGCCGAGCAGTTGCCATACCAGGCTGTGATGCAGCCAGATAAGATGCTTTCAATGGCACATCTGTAAAAACTGGAGTCAGTGTGGACATGCCAAATTTCCTTAGATTCCTGAGAAAGTATAGGCGCTGTTGTGCTTTTTTGGTCGTAGCGTCAACGTGGGTGGACCAGGACAGATTGTTGGTGATGTATAGACCTGGGAATTTGAAGCTGTCAACCATCTCCACCTCAGCATCATTGATGCAGACAGGGTGTGTACGATACTTTGCTTCCTGATGTCAATGACCAGCTTCTTAGTTTTGCTCACGTCGAGGGGCAGAGTGTTGTCGTTATACCACGCCACTAGGTTCTCTAGCTCCCTCCTATACTCTGACTCATCGTGGTTTGAGATCAGACCCACTACGGTCGTGTCATCAGCAAACTTGTAGATGGAGTTGAAACCGAATTTTGCCGCACAGTTGTAGGGGTGTCAGAGGATTAACCTATTAAACTGCAAGCTTTAGAACAGTGTTAAAAACGGTGTATTTCGGAGTCGTTATATTTTGTTCATTTTCTTTAGACAGCTCATTAAATTAGATTCATTTCTCAACTTCCTTCCCAAATATGGTTGCAGGTGCTTTGTTTCTTCCAGCATAACTTGTTGTTTTGATTTGTTCTGCTTGTTCAGCCACAACGTTGTTTCCTTTTACTACAGTTAATGTCACAGTTAAAATCCAAGTATATAGTCCAGATCGTTGCAGTGTTCCCATTTGGATTCTGATAGTTTAATGGTGGATGTATTTAACTTTTAAACTATGCTCACTTAGACTGTAAAACAATATACCCAGCACAGTTACGGATGCTTCCAAACTTGGGTTTGAGTCTGGAGAAAACATGTGAAGGAGGGTTAGGCCCTGGTGGCTACTATTTGCACCCGTGGTGAATTCCCAGCTTGGATTTATTTATAGAAGAAAGAATTTGCATAGTGCCGTTCTTGATCGCATAGATCTCATCTCACGTTGCCCTGAAGTAGTTTGTAAGCAACAAAATTTTTTATAAAGTGTCATCATTGGTATAATATAGGAAATGCAACAACCAACTTCTGTAAAATAAGATCCCACTAACAGCAGGAAAAAAGGGGAGACTGTGGAGTACATCACTGGAATAGTAATCCAAAGGCTCATTCTCTGGTGGCAGGGGTTCAAATTCCACCACAGCAGCTGATGGAATGCAAATTCAATTTATAAATCTGGAATTGAAAGCAATGTCAGGACCAGGGGCACAAAATGCACCACGAAATAGAAAGTGCATGTCAGAAAGGCAAGGTCACAGTGATCATGGGGGACTTTAATATGCAGGTGGACTGGGTAAATAATACTGCCAGTGGACCCAAGGAAAGGGAATTCATTGAATGTTTACAGGAGGGCTTTTTGGAACAGCTTGTGATGGAGCCCACGAGGGAACAGGCCATTCTGGACTTAGTGTTATGTGATGAGTCAGACTACTGCTGCCTTCTCCCCTTTCCCCTCTTCCACTCGATGTGTTTCCTTCCTCGTGTAGTCTCTGTTAAAAAGTACCAGATTACTTTTCTCACGTGCTTTTTCTAAAGTGCTCTGCTGCCTCACAGCTCCAGGGACCCAGGTACAATTCCGGCCTTGGGTGACTGTCTGTGTGGAGTTTGCACTTTCTCCCTGTGTCAACGTGGGCTTCCTCCGGGTGCTCCGGTTTCCTCCCACAGTCCAAAGATGTGCAGGTTAGGTGGATTGATTAAGCTCAATTGCCCTTTGGTGTCCAAAAGGTTAGGGCAGGTTACTGGGTTATGGGGATAGGATGGAGGCATGGGCTCAAGTCCCTGAGCCGAATGGCCTCCTTCCACACTGTAAATTGTATGATTCACAACCTTAGGACATCTCAAAGAGCTTTAAAGGCAGTGCAATACTACTTGCCGCTGTAATATAGGAAACATGGCAGCCAATTTGCATGCAGCAAGGTCCCACCAACAACAATCTGTTTGATAATGTTGGTTGAGGGATAAAAATTGGACAGGATGCTGGGGAGAACTCTCCTGGTGTTTTTAGAATAGAGCCATGGGCGGTTCTATGTCTACTTGAGCAAGCAGCTCAAGCTTCGGTTTAATGTCTTCATTGGGCAGCACGGTAGCACAAGTGGATAGCACTGTGGCTTCACAGTGCCAGGGTCCCAGGTTCGATTCCCTGCTGGGTCATTGTCTGTGCGGAGTCTGCACATCCTCCCTGTGTCTGCGTGGGTTTCCTCCGGGTGCTCCGGTTTTCTCCCACAGTCCAAAGACGTGCAGGTTAGGATTGGCCATGCTAAACTGCCCTTAGTGTCCAGAAAGGTTAGAAGGGGTTATTGGGTTACAGGGATAGGGTGGAAATGAAGTCTTAAGTGGGTCGTGCAGACTCGATGGGCCGAATGGCCTCCTTCTGCCCTGTATGTTCTATGTTCATCTCCTACAACATGTCGTTTCCTCAAAATGTCAGTGGAACATCAGCCTGATTATGTGCTCAAGTCTTTGGAGTGATTCTTGAACCATCACAAATTCTGCGTGCATGACATCACTGAGTCACAGCCAACACCTGTTTTTAAAAAATCCTTTTCCAGGCTCTCTCTCTCTTTCTCTCTCTTTCCTTCCTGCACTCCCTTGCTGTAAAACCTTTCTGTCTTCTTGCATTGTTAAAGTAAACAACACACAAACGTTCAGTGCTCATGTTCCCGGACAGCCTGCCATTGTGGCACAAAGTTATTCCGGCTTGTCTTTGATTACTGTAGGAGTGTCATTTGTCTTTGTCCTTTCCATTGTATATTGCATTTTTAAGTCACAACGGCTGACCCATACAACACAAGTATGATAGACCACGCCTCAGGTTAGATGGTAACATTTCACATTGGACTAAATGCAGACGGGGTGACCGCTTTGCAGAACATCTTTGGTCTGCCCTCAACAGGACCCAGACCTTCCTGTCGCTTACAATTTCAACTCACCGTCCTGCTCTCATGTCCACATCTCCATCTTTGATCTGCTGCAATGTTCCAGTGAAGCCCAACTCAAAATGGAGGAGCAGCACCTCATCTTCTGATTAGGCATGTTACAGCCTTCTACACTTAACATTGAGTTCAACAATTTCAGCCTGTGAACCCTCTCCTCCACCCTCGCCCCATTTTTATTTCTGACAATTCACTTTCATTTCTTCATCGATCCGTTTTTCCCTTACCACTGTCTCCCCTCCTCCCGCCCCACCCCACTTGGGCCATCCGTTCCCTGTTCCAGGTTATCCTTGACACACTGCTCACCTTTGTTCTGCCATTAATACATTCTGATCTCTTAATTTGCCACCACCAGCACCTCTCTTAGTCATTGTCACCCGATTTACATTTCCTTTTACTTTTTGTCCATGCCATCTTTGTCAATCTCCATCTATCGCTGGCCCTCTATCCAGCCCCATTGCTCCCTCCCCACCCCCTACAACAGTATAAATCTCATCCCATTTCCAGTTCTCTCTAGCTTTGACCAAAGAGTCATCCAGACTCGAAACGTTAGCTCACTTCTCGCTCCACAGGTGCTGTCAGACCTGCTGATATTGTCCAGTATTTCTGTTTTTGTCACATTTCACTCTTGTTGCATTTGTTTAAGATGTGATCGGCTTTTCTCAATTGTTTGCTGTAATACTGCCCAACCCAATGCAATTGTGTGCCTGTACCTGCACATGTCCAAGCTGGATCGATTGTGCAGTTTTAAATGTGTATGAACTAATTTCCGAAATGGTGATGTGAACTCTTTGTCTATTCAAAATAAATTCACGTTCAATCCACAGGATTCATGCTTGACGTTTTCACTACCTGTCAACTCTGTTTTCTCTAGTTGCAGTATATGAGGTTTACAAATTATTTAAAGGTTATCTGTTCAACAAAGCTGCAGAAGGGAGCTTAGGCTGGAGTTTTAAAATTAAAAACATTTCTCAGCAATTTAATCAGTGCCACTGACTGTAAAAAACACTAATTAATAGAATCTTTCCTCCCTTGTGGACCTTGCCAAGAATTATTTACATGAAAGATGATTGCTGAAAATTGAATTCAAATCTGTGAGTTAAACGTTCCTGCAATAATGACACATTTATCTCCTGGGAACTTGCTGTTGAGCTCGAGGGCAAACTAGTATTTATAATTTTCTCTGTTTTCTTCCCAATTCCTCAAATACTTCATGACTTCAGTTTAGGGAAAACACAAGTTGGGAAATCGTCTTTAACATTCCATCAGCATTAACCTGGCTACGAGAAGGGTGGGCTGGGGGTATCCCTTCTCTTTAGATTTGCTGAGTTTGAGAATTCAACAGATAATTTTTATTAGTGTCACAAATAGGCTTACATTAACACTGCAATGAAGTTACTGTGAAAAGCTCCTAGTCGCCACACTTCAGCACCTGTTCGGGTACACAGGAAGAATTCAGAATGTTCAAATTACCTAACCGCACTTCTTTCGGGGCTAGTGGGAGGAAACTGAGCACCCGGAGGAAACCCATGCAGACACGGGGAGAACATGCAGAGTCTTTACAGACAGTGACCCAGTCGAGAAACAAACCTGGGACCCTGGAGCTGTGAAACCAGAGTGCTAACCACTGTGCTACCGTGCCCTGCTATTAGTGCTGCAGAAGAAAAAACATACAGTGAAGCGCACAATCGTCTGCAGGGTGGGGGGGGGGGTTGAATCACCCCATGCTATTCAGATAGCAATGAGACCCGTGCATTACATCCAGCCACTATTTCGGTGGCCTGAGATTACCAGCAAAGTCATATAGAACATGAACATAGAACATGGAACATACAGTGCAGAAGGAGGCCATTCAGCCCATCGAGTCTGCACCGACCCACTTAAGCCCTCACTTCACCCCTGTCCCATAACTCAATAACCCCTCCTAAATTTTTTGGGACACTAAGGGCAATTTAGCATCGCCAATCCACCTAACCTGCACGTCTTTGGACTGTGGGAGGAAACCAGAGCACCCGGAGGAAACCCGCGCAGACACAGGGAGAACGGGCTGACTCCACACAAACAGTGACCCAGCAGGGAATCAAACCAGGGATCCTGGCACTGTGAAGCCACAATGCTAGCCACTTGTGCTACTGTGTTGCCCTAAAGTCCGCCAGGGCAAAAAAATTCAAAGCAGAAATTGTTTCCACGCTCTTCATGGACATATTCTCGTGGCTGCGGATGCACAGCATTTACTGGGACTGGGAAGTAGGTGACATATCTAATATCGCCATGAATATGGCTCTTGGTTTGGAGACCATGAGGTGAGAATGGTTAGAAAAACTTATAACAGGTTGCTCACCAAATAATATTTTAAAACATTACTTATCCATGAATGGCATAAATTGAGCGTCAATATTTTACATTAGGATTTAGTTCTCAAAATGTGACCATGAATATTTTGCAAAGCCGCTTTGCTTCATCACTGATTAAGATTAGTGCAATTGCTGTTAATACATTCTAATCTCATTGGCTGATTTATTGCAGTAATCCTGTATAGCGCAGTAATTTGATTATGTTTTAAAAATGTGATCATTAAGGAAATTGTGTGTTAAACTCTAATAATATTGGGTTGTACGAAAACACATCAACTTTGAATGTGGAATGGAAAAGCTTAAGACCTGGCCTAATAGAAGAATGTGACCGTTGCCTTAATGTCCTTTATTTATGCTTCTCTGTCCCCAAAAATAAAATAATAACCTGAGAAGGCATAGACAGTCAAGGTTAGATGTTCCAAAGATAATAAAAAGACAAACTAATGGCTCTGTGTTAGACGGCATTTTTGTATAGCAGTTTCTAGAGTTAGATGCTTATTTTGTGATGGTCCTTCCCTCAAATTTTTATCAGATAGTCCAGAAATTAATTGATGCATTATCATAGTGTCTCTGAAATCAGCATAATCACAGCCTTGTGGTATTAACTTGAGATTTGTAATGAAATCAGTGATGGGCCCTCCGTTTCTCTGGCATTTATGACAATTGTTAAATCTTTCCAGCATCTCACCAGAGTGACTCTTACAGTGTTCATCAAATTTTTTGAGTATTACTTCTATTTTGGTGTCATCTTCACCTTCTAAGTAATTAAAGCAATTATAGATTTCTCTAGCTTCATGCCCTCCTATTGAGAGTAGTAGTGCTATTTTTGTTGCGTTCGAGACAGTGCTTAAACCATTAGCTGGGATAATTATTTGGAATATCTGTTCAAATCTTTTCCAGTCATTACTTAAATTACCAGTTGTTTCCAGCTGCCCTAGAGGTCCAATGAGTCCCATAGTTAGTCGTCGAGGATCCATTTGCTGCGAAGTCTTCCACAGTCGAATGTCCAGACTTCTCTTTTTCTTCTCTTTTTATCTAACCTAATCTAACTAGTTCTGTTAAAGCCACGCTACTGGTACCATGTTTTGTGTTTTGTTACCTGTGTGGTTGGTAACATGTGCTACTCAATCCTTGGTTAGTGATGAGGTATTCTGAATCCCGATGAAGAAGATTTGAACTCTTCCAGTAGTAACAAAAGTTTTATTGAGTAACTACAACAATATTTACATGAGTTCTTTACTTTAACTTTGATACTAGTGATAAGGTTAACAAGATCTAACTATGGTAACTATACATAACTCCACTAGCCATCTAAACTAGTCTGCTGTTGCTTTGGTTACAGTGCACCCAAGAGAGAGAGGGAGCCCCAATGTGGTTGCCTTTTATACCCCTGTTGGTCCGGCCCTCTAGTGATCATGTGGTGCTACTGATGACACATTAACCCCTTGTGTACATGCACACATAGAGGTCATACACAAAGTTAATTAAAAAAGCATCCCTTCCCTTGTGGAGCCATTTTTCTAGTTCAAATGTATTTATGGTTTAAAAGGAGCCAGTTTAACCAGGCTTTTTTGAGTTAAAGAACAAGTGAGTTTACTAATTACTAAAACTCAAGAAGAAAATAATAAAATGCAACACATAAACACACATATTAGAAATGAAGTGAGCCCAAAAATAAAAGTAAAAAAATATCTAAGAACCAGTCTTTAACTTGTACATGTAGAGGAGATGGTGAAATGTTGCGGCCTTTAAGTTTTTCATTTCGGTAGCACTGACTTCGACTGTTGAGCAGTCGGTTTGGAGATTCTTGGTTGCAAGGTAGCTGAAAGGAGTTGTCCTGCGTCCTTTTTGACTCTGACTTTGCTGACATGACCTGCTTCCAGCAATCAGAGAGAGCACGATTTTACCTGCAAACAGCAGGGGAACCTACTTGATGTTCTGTAACTGTGATTCTCACAGCATAAACTGGCACAGTGGAACTAGAACACCAGACTGGCACACAGAGACAATAGTTGCAGTTGGTTTTTAACCCCTTTACTTGTGTACTCCTGGAAGGGGGAAACAGCAAACCTGTCTGGGCTGTCACTCACAGGATGGTGGTAGTTTCTACTGAGATAGTAATCACCTTCCATTATCTCCACATAGGAATTCCAGCAAATGGTTACTTTGCAGTTTCAGCCAATTTCGGCTTGTAGGTCCTTCTTAAAAAAACACTAAAAACACATGTCTTAAAGTTGAATGTGTATGTATGTAATTTGGGGCTATCATCCATTGCCATGATTCTGGTCAACAAAACTTCAGTCAGAAAGCGATCTAGCCATTATTGGGTGAGTTGCAAATTAAAAAGCAGACTAATCAAGACGCCGTATTAAAATCATGCCAGGTGACGGGTAAATCAAGTGCAAATGTGTCAGCATACAGCCGAGCAAACAGCAGTAAGACAACCTCGCCACCTTTTCTCAATACTACTACTAAGAATGGATAATTTAGTCATGGGGCCGTGATTATTTTCATAGATCAGGAGAACTTTAATTCTGTAATTCATAGAAACACCAAAACTAGCAAATGTAGTTTCACTAATCTTAGCAAACCACCCAGAATTCCATTTAATAATAATCGTTTTTTGTCACAAGTAGGCTTCAATGAAGTTACTGTGAAAAGCCCCTAGTCGCCACATTCCTGCACCTGTTCGGGGAGGCTGGAACGGGAATTGAACCCGCGCTGCTGGTCTTGGTCTGCATTACAAGCCATCTGTCTTAGTCCACTGAGTATATTCTTGGATTCTCATTCCTGGTCCTGCTTCAAAATCAATGTAACAGTTTTCTTCTGAGGCCATTTCGTGCACCATCTGATCTTATTATTCTACAGTGATCCCATCGCAATACATGCTCAAATTCTTCAACCACTGCAACAGGAAACATTTAAAGCAAGAAAATGCCCGAATGTGCAAAACAGGAGTGATACCAAACAGATTTGACACGGGTTCTTACGAGGAGATATTAGAACACACGAGTGGAATGTTTTAAGGAGCATGATTAAGGGATTAAGGGTTATGGTGTTCGGGCCGGAAAGTGGAGCTGAGTCCACAAAAGATCAGCCATGATCTCATTGAATGGTGGAGCAGGCTCGAGGGGCCAGATGGCCTACTCCTGCTCCTAGTTCTTATGTTCTTATGATAAAGGAGGAGGGGTAGGTTTTAGGAAGGGAATTTCAGAGCCTCGGGCCTATGCAGAGTTTTCATTCTTTTCTTCACATATATTTGCGCGAAGTTGCTGATCGGAAGTCATTGTACCAGCACAGGCAGGATTATCACAGCTCAGTGTGTTTTGAAGCTTGTAAAAAAGTGTAATTAGCAGACTTAAAGGTAGATTATGAATGTTGGAATTGTGAGATACAAGCAAGGTGCTTGAAAATTGGCCACAGGTCAGTTAGCATCAGGAAAAGGAAGAAAAGAGGTAGCTTAACACTTTGATTTGGGGTTCTTTATCAGAGCAGTGCTGATAACGGCCCTTGTCCAGAGACGTCAATCTATTTCTTTTCTTTTTCAGATGTTGCCTGACCATGTGCAATTCAGCCTCTTGTGCTTTTATGTCCCCAAAACAAATGTTTCTTTTTGAAGATAAACAGTACAGGATAAATATCGAGGAGCCCAGATTTCTGTTGTGTATATTTAATCTTTTCATGTTATTTCTTGCTCAATCAACTGCAGTGCTGGGATCAGTTACCCTCAGGAGGAAGCTGCTCATATTAAGTCACTTGTGAAGTGAAGTGCATTTTAAAACGGGCATTATTAATGAAATGTTCAGCGCACGCTGGTATTTCCAGGCAGAACTTGCCCAGCTGCTCTCCTTAATGTGCAGCTGTCAACATGCGTGCACACATGCATACACACAGACATATATACGTAAAAACACATTAGGTAGGGTTACGGTTAGTGTTGTACATATGTACACACATACACAAACCACACACCCACATGCATACACATACCCACACACCTATGCACACACACATATACACACATGCACATACATACATACACATATACATGCATACACATGTACATATACACATAGAGCCACAAACATATAGGCGCACTCACACACACATATATAGCCAAGCATATGTACACACACACTTATACACAGACACACACATATATGCAGATACACAAATACATGCACACATATACACAAGCATATACACATAACCTGGTGTTGTAAGACTTCTTACTATATACACAAAGAGACACACACACATATACACACACAAATACATACACACAAACACAAATATTTTCCCACACCTTTGGAAGCAGGTTGGGAGTGAATTGAGCAGGGTGGAAAAGTCCCAGAAATTAATGTCATATTGAGATCTCGATGTGATACTGCGTTCCAACTTCCCCAAGGCAGCATTGAAGGTGAGCGGGGAGCCACTAAGTAATTACAAAATGGTTGAGGTTGTTAAAAAGCTAATTATGTGCTGCCTAACTATCATGTGAGAGTACCTTTCAGAAATGGGTGTTAGAAAGGTACCTTTAAGAAATGTTTGGCTGCTCCTATTACTGCACTGATGTCAGAGTGTGGGTGGAGCTGAGTTCTGGTTCTGCTTTTTGGTTTCACTTTGAGAAAAGCTTGGGTGTGTCTGTCTTTTTTGTTTTGGTTTTCAGTGTGTTGCAGCTGAAGTCAGCCAAAGCAGCTGTATTGTTGAGCTCTCTGCCATGAAGGACTATCTCTTAATCATTTGGTGAATTCAGAAGAATTATAAATGTTTTCAGTAGTGACTGTAAACTCTGATGTGCTTATGTTTAAAGGTTTGTTAAGTCTTCTGGGTGTTAAAAGAACAGCATACAGATTACTTAGAGTTGTATTCTTTGGGTGGTGTATTTGATTTACTGGTTGCTAAGATATTCACTGTTTGTTTTAAAAAGGAGAACTTGAGTTCATAGAATACACATTGTTTTGCTTTAAAAAATAACTTTTCCCTTTCTGAAGTACCACACTTGTAGAGTGGGCCGTGTGCTCCCCATACCACAATCTATTAAAAGTTGTGGGTCAGGTGAACTCCATGACACACTTTGGGGTTCTCTAAATCCTGGCCCATAACAATTGGGGGCTCAAGGGGGATAAAAGTCTATCTATTGGATTGGCTTAGTGAACTGAAAGACAGTGAGGGGTGAGCATATTGTGGTTGCTTTTCAAGTGTGGTATTTTCGTTTAAGTAGGGTGTGTGTTGTGGACAATGGCTCTTTCAGAGGGTCAGAGGTTTTTGGGGGTGGAGACGGTCACACGCAGTACCTTACGGACAGAGACTAAAAGCAGACTGTTAGATTTGGCAAAAACATTGCAGTTAACATTACCTGACAATGCGAAAGATGAGATAATTATGGCGGTGGCTAAGCATTTAAAGTTGCCTGAGATACAGTTTGACTCATTGGAAATGGCAAACATTCAGTTACAACTTAAACAAATGGGACATGAGAAAGAATTAAAGCAGTTTGAATATGAAAGAGATAGAGAGGAAAAAGAAAGAGAAAGGGAGATACAGATCAGGGAAAAGATAAAGAGAGAGAGTTTGAATTTCAGAAAATGGCCATGAAACATGACAGTCAGTTAAAACTGGCAGTCATAAAGGGAAATGTACAGTTGGATGATGGTGATGAGGATAGTGAGAAGGAGCATCTTAAGTCGAAGGCGTGGTGGGGATGTACTTAAAGATGTCCAAGCATTGCCAAGGTTTGATGAGAAGGAGGTAGAAGCGTTTTTCATTTCATTTGAGAAGGTGGCTAAACAAATGAAATGGCCACAGGACATGTGGGTATTACTTATTCAAACAAACTGGTAGGTAGCGCTAGTGAAGTGTTTGCATCACTACCGGAGGAGGTATCTGGGATGTATGAGGAGGTGAAAAAATCCATCTTAGGTGCATATGAACTAGTGCCTGGGGCCTACAGACAAAGGTTTAGAAATTCAAGGTAAGAATTTGGTCAAACATACATGGAGTTTGAATGAATCAAACAGAGTAATTTTGATAGGTGGATAAGGGCTTTGAAAATAGACCAAACGTATGAAGCTCTCAGAGAAATTATACTTTTGGAGGAGTTTAAAAATTCAATTCCTGATGTAGTGAGAACTCATGTGGAAGAGCAGAGGGTTAAAACTGCGAGATTAGCAGCAGAAATGGCAGATGATTATGAATTAGTTCATAAATCAAAGTTTGGTTTCCAACATCAGTTTCAGCCTGTGAGGGATAGAAACTGGGGACGTGAGAAATACTCAAGTGGTAAAGGTAAAGGTGATCTGATGGGAGATAATAAGGAGAGTGTACCTCAGATTAAAAAAGAAATCCAGGAGGGTGGAAAAGAAATGAAAAGTTTCAAATGTTTTCACCGTAATAAACTCGGCTATGTAAAGTCACAGTGTTAGTGGTTGAAGAAAAGCATTGGGAAGGCTGATGTGGTAAAACAGGATAAGACAGTAGGGTTTGTTGAAGTGGTAAAGGAAAGCCCAAGTGAAGCGAAGAAGGTGTAAAAGATTGTACAGCCTGATCAAGAGGTGATTGATACAAATGTGCCAGATGTCTTCAAAGAATTTACTTGTGCGGGAAAAGTTTACTCATGTGTATCAGGAGGAGCAGGTAAAGAAGTCACAATTTTAAGAGATACTTTATTGGTAAGAGATGAGGAATTATGTAGGTTGGGAAGAATGTTGCCAGAAAAGGTGGTAATATGTGGAATTCAGGGTGAGAGGAGTAGCGTTCCTTATATAAGGTAAGGTTGGAAAGTCCAGTGAAGAGTGATGAAGTGATTGTAGGAGTAATAGAGAAACTATCTTGTCTAGGAATACAGTTTATCTTGGGTAATGATATAGCTGGATCACAGGTGGGAGTGATGCCTACTGTGGTTGATAAGCCAGTGGAAAATCAGACACCTAAAGTGTTGAAGGACGAATGTCCTGGGATTTTTCTGGATTGTGTAGTAACAAGGTCGCAAAGTCACAGGTTAAGACAAGAGGAGAAATCGAAGAGTGAAGATGAAGTTGAAGTGCAATTATCGGAAACGATTTTTGATCAGATGGTTGAAAAAGAACAAGAACAGGTGGAGGATGAGGCGGATATTTTTAGTTCAGGAAAATTGGCGGATTTACAACAGAAAGATGTCGAAATAAAACGGATGTATCAGAAAGCATACACAGAAGAGAAATCTGAGTGTATACCAGAGTGTTATTACCGTAAAAGTAATGTCTTGATGAGAAAATGGAGACCTTTACATATGCAGGCGGATGAAAAGTGGGCAGAGGTTCATCAAGTAATATTGCTGGTAGGGTATAGAAAGGAGGTGTTGTGAGTTGCACATGAGGTACCAGTGGGAGGTCATTTGGGAATAAGGAAAACTCAAGCTAAAATCCAAAAACATTTTTATTGGCCTGGACTACATAAAGATGTAGTTAACTTTTGTCAATCATATCACACATGTCAAGTTATAGGAAAACCTCAAGCAGTGATAAAACCAGCACCCTTAATACCCATTACAGCATTTGAGGAACCTCTTACAAGGGTCCTAATTGATTGCGTAGGACCGCTTCCTAAAACAAAAAGTGGGAATCAATATCTTTTGACTATAATGGATGTGTCTACTAGGTTTCCAGAGGCCATTCCAGTACGTAATATTACAGCTAAAAGGATTGTGGAGGAGTTACTTAAATTCTTTACTAGATATGGACTACCCACAGAAATACAATCGAATCAAGGACCAAATTTTACCTCAAGGTTATTCATGGAAGTTATGGATAGCTTCGGAATAAAACAATTTAAATCAACTGCGTACCATCCAGAATCGCAGGGAGTGTTAGAAAGGGGCATCAGACATTAAAGACAATGTTGAGGGCTTATTGTCAAGATTATCCAGAGGATTGGGATAAAGGAATTCCATTCGTACTGTTTGCAATTTGGGATGTCCCTAATGAGTCAACCAAATTTAGTCCTTTTGAACTAATTTTTGGTCCTGATTGACGAGGACCACGTAAATTGATTCAGTAAAAATTGGTGGGTGAGAAATCGGAAATTACATTATTGGATTACGTGTTAAATTTTAGGGAACGATTAAATAGAGCAGGTGAATTGGCTAGACAACATTTGAAAATGGCACAAAATGTGATGAAACGGGTCGCGGACTAGAAATCCAAAGTTCGTAGTTTTGCCAGTGGGGATAAAGTTTTAGTGTTGTTACCAGTGGTGGGTGAACCTTTAAAAGCTAGGTTTTGTGGATCTTATCAGATTGAAAGGAAATTAAGTGAGGTGAATTATGTGGTAAAAACACCAGATAGAAGGAAGACTCACCGAGTGTGTCATGTGAATATGCTTAAAAGGTACTTTGAAAGGGAAGGAGAGAAAAAGGAGGAGGTTTTAATGATTCTAACTCAAAGTGACGAACCAAATCCAGTTGACTGAATTTGACATACCTCAAATTAAATTGGAAAATGAGGATATTATTAAAAATTGGGATAAATTGTTGAGTTATCTTCCAGAGGAAAAACGAACTGACCTGAAAGAGTTATTAACATCACATGGGCACGTTTGTAGAGATAAATTGGGAAGTATTAAAATGGCTATGCATGATGTAGTTGTGGGAAATACTGTTCCAATCAAACAACATCCATACAGACCTTAACCCTTTAAAAGTGGCACAGGTTAACAAAGAGATTGAGAGTATGCTGAAAAATGGCATAATTGAAGTGGGTTGCAGTCAATGGAGCTCACCTATAGTGATGGTACCAAAACCAGACGGTACCCAACAGTTGTGTATGGACTATAGAAAGGTTAATGCAGTTACAAGAACGGACTCTTATCCTATCCCACATTTGGAGGATTGCATTGAGAAAGTGGGACAATCAGCTTTTATTTACAAATTGGATTTACTTAAAGGTTACTGGCAGGTACCTTTATCCGAAGGGGCAAAGGAGATTTCAGCATTTGTGACTCCAGATGGTATATACCAATTCAAAGTTATGCCATTTGGCATGAAAAACGCCCCAGCCACATTTCAACGGTTAACTAACAGTCGTTTCAGGATTATCCAATTGTGCGGTATACACGACGATCTGGTGATTTTCAGCCAGACATGGATAAAACTTTTAAAACATCTGATGGAGTTATTCGATCGACTTCAGGAGGCAGGTTTGGTGATAAACCTAGCCAAAAGTGATTTTGGAAAAGCCCAAGTCACTCTCCTTGAGGAGTTTCCGATAGCCTCAAGATAAAGGGAAATACTGCGATTTCTTGGAATGAGTGGATTTGATCGAACATTTGTGCAAATGCTTTGTAGCGTGATTGCTCCAATGGTGGACTTGCTGAAGAGACGTCAAAAACATCAATGGATAGAGGACTTTCAACAGGCATTTGACTGCCTGAAAGCTGTGATAACCAATGCTCCTGTGTTGGAGAATTGCAAGGGACTCTGTGATCAGATTGAACTGAAGTATCTGACTTTAAAGAGAAATGCTGAGGCATAGAGAAATGGATGGATCATGCAGAGACCTTTTTCAAAGAGACTGTCAATCATGAAGGATTTTAGTTGGAGGAAGAAGAATGGAAAAAAAATGGACTATATTATTATACCTGTTTGCGTGGGTTTTTTTAAAACGAAAAAGTATATTTACTGTGTGCATTTCGTAAAGAATAGTGAAAAGGTGAAAAATGAAACCATCTTGAAGTTGATGGTTTATTTTTTTTTCTTGGGGGGGGGAAGTGTCATGTGAGAGTACCTTTAAGAAATGGGTGTTTAAGAAAGGTACCTTAAAGAAATGTTTGGCTGCTCATATTACTGCAGTGATTTCAGAGTGTGGGTGGAGCTGAGTTCTGGTTCTGCTTTTTAGTTTCACTTTGAGAAAAGCTTGGGTGTGTCTGTCTTTTTGGTTTTGTTTTTCAGTGTGTTGCAGCTGAAGTCAGCCAAAGCAGCTGTATTGTTGAGCTCTGCCATGAAGGACTATCTCTTAATCATTTGGTGAATTCAGAAGAATTATAAATGTTTTCAGTAGTGACTGTAAACTCTGATGTGCTTATGTTTAAAGGTTTGTTAAGTCTTCTGGGTGTTAAAAGAACAGCATACAGATTACTTAGAGTTGTATTCTTTGGGTGGTGTATTTGATTTACTGGTTGCTAAGATATTCACTGTTTGTTTTAAAAAGGAGAACTTGAGTTCATAGAATACACATTGTTTTGCTTTAAAAAATAACTTTTCCCTTTCTGAAGTATCACACTTGTAGAGTGGGCCGTGTGCTCCCCATACCACAATCTATTAAAAGTTGTGGGTCAGGTGAACTCCATGATACACTTTGGGATTCTCTAATTCCCATAACAAATCATTAATCCTGAATTTCCCAGCTGTGCAAACCTGGGCCGGGAATGGAACTTTGGCTGGTCAGTCAAATTTTCTCTCTGGCCTATGGCAACTCCCATGTAGGCCGGACTTGAAAACCCTGGCTCTGTTTCCTGACCTGTCAACAACTCAGCAGGGTCACCGAGGTGGTGCACAGCGGGAAGAGCTTCTTCAGTGAAACTGACAAGCTGGGAAGGCTTTGAGCAGGGTCACTGAAGAGTTCCAACCATGACCATTGAGAACCTGAAGTTCAAAGCATTTCTTTTCGCAGAGAGTGCTTTTACTTCTTGAGAGGTGATTGCCATGCTCTTGTAATGCAGCCTTCACCATGACCAGTGAGCATCATTTGTAGCTTCGTCTTGCACCTCTGCTGAGGGTCAAGAGCAGAGGCCACATCACTACCAACAGCTCCACTAGGAGCAGGAGTAACACCAGAAGCAGCACCAGCTGACATCTCTTCAGATGCATGCTCTTCCAAAGGGTAGATACCGAGATCCAGCTGAAAGGAGGCGACGTCCCCAATACAAGATCTACAGGCAGAGGATCAGCCTTCTCGGCATCTCGGAGTCTGCCCCCAACTCCCCATCCCAACTCCAAGATAGGTCTCTTCCTCTTACCAAATTGTATGCTGTTGTCCACAAGGAGTGGAAACAGAGAGGTGTGTGTGTGTGTTCGTCCGTGATGATTTGCGTGGAGAAGGAAAAACATCATTGGTGGAGGGTGACTGAGGGTATGAGAAGGCAATAGGCTGAGAGAGGGTAGGCGTATCGCTGCTTAGATGGATATGCACGGAGAAAGGAATGAATGGAGCTGCATGGAATGTGACCTAATGAATGCTGGGAAGCTCAGAGTGTGGGGTTTGACATCTGAATTTGTTATGCCACTTGCCTTCACCACCCTCCTGAATTCCTGGATGCTTTTGCTGCACCATCTCCAGGTTGAAGGGAGCATGTTCCTGCTGCTGACTTTCTCGGCCACTTCCATTCATGCTTGATTCTTTGGTGATGTGGATCACAGCAGCAGTGGCTGTTGATTATCCCATTGTTATTTACATCTCTTCGACCTGCATCTTTTTTTCCTTTTACTTACCCGTTACCATCGCCTTTGGCCTTGTATGTTTTTGCCGTGTAATCTCTCCAACTTTCCACCCTATCATCGACCCCCCTTTTGTTCTGGATACCTTCCGCTTTTCCCCTTTCCCTGTACTTGCTTAAAATCTGTTACATCTCTAATTTTGTTTCCAGTTTTGACCAAAGATTCCCGATCTGAAACGGTAACTCCATTTCTCTTTCCCCGCATACTGCTTATACTTCCAGCATTTTCTGTTATTACTGAGATTTCTAGCATCCGGAGTATTTTAGTGTGTAAAATTACAGGAAACTTCATTAACTTGGACATTCTAGCAGTTTTCAACAAAGGGTGTTCATTTGTATTTCCAGTCCGGTGATCGACTAATTGGCTGCAGTAACAGTAGAAACTTTGTTTAATGGGAGTTGTCAAGTCCGTTTGCTGCAAATTACACCCAGATTGGGCATGAAGAAGTTAGTTTGTCAGTGCAGTGCCATTTGAAGTATGTACTTCCATCTCTTGAACTCAAACTAGGTATAGTTTGAGGAGTAGATCCTTTACCTGATTGCTATCTGGGAATTCCTGATGTCCTTTTTTAAAATAATCGTTATTAGTGTCACAAGTTGGCTTACATTAACACTGCAATGAAGTTGCTGTGAAAATCCCCTAGTCACCACATTCCGGCGCCTGTTCCGGTACACAGAGGAAGAATTTAGAATGTCCAATTCACCTAACAAGCACGTCTTTCAGGACTTGTGGGAGGAAACCGGAGCACCCGGAGGAAACCCACACAGACATGGGGAGAACGTGCAGACCCCTCACAGACAGTGACCCCAGCTGGGAATCTAACCTGGGACCCTGGCACTGTGAAGCAACAATGCTAACCACTGTGCTACCGTGCGGCCCACTAGATTTAAATGGGGTTTAATGGTGATGCCTTACCCGGTAACGCCTGGTAGCTAAGAAATCCTATAAAAGAAGTGTTTTCTTTGCAGCTGGTAGCTAAGTAGTGTTTTTCTTATCTTCCCATAGAACATAGAACATAGAAAATACAGCACAGAACACGCCCTTCGGCCCACGATGTTGTGCCGAACCTTTGTCCTAGATTAATCATAGATTATCATTGAATTTACGGTGCAGAAGGAGGCCATTCGGCCCTTTGAGTCTGCACCGGCTCTTGGAAAGAGCACCCTACCCAAACTCAACACCTCCGCCCAACACCAAGGGCAATTTGGACATTAAGGGCAATTTATCATTGGCCAATTCACCTAACCCGCTCATCTTTGGACTGTGGGAGGAAACCGGAGCACCCGGAGGAAACCCACGCAGACACGGGGAGGACGTGCAGACTCCGCACAGACAGTGACCCAAGCCGGAATCGAACCTGGGACCCTGGAGCTGTGAAGCAATTATGCTATCCACAATGCTACCGTGCTGCCCTTGAGAACAAATAAATCTACACTATATCATTTTACCGTAATCCATGTACCTATCCAATAGCTGCTTGAAGGTCCCTAATGTTTCCGACTCAACTACTTCCACAGGCAGTGCATTCCATGCCCCCACTACGCTCTGGGTAAAGAACCTACCTCTGATATCCCTCCTATATCTTCCACCTTTCACCTTAAATTTATGTCCCCTTGTAATGGTTTGTTCCACCCGGGGAAAAGTCTCTGACTGTCTACTCTATCTATTCCCCTGATCATCTTATAAACCTCTATCAAGTCGCCCCTCATCCTTCTCCGTTCTAATGAGAAAAGGCCTAGCACCCTCAACCTTTCCTCGTAAGACCTACTCTCCATTCCAGGCAACATCCTGGTAAATCTTCTTTGCACCTTTTCCAAAGCTTCCACATCCTTCCTAAAATGAGGCGACCAGAACTGTACACAGTACTCCAAATGTGGCCTTACCAAAGTTTTGTACAGCTGCATCATCACCTCACGGCTCTTAAATTCAATCCCTCTGTTAATGAACGCGAGCACACCATAGGCCTTCTTCACAGCTCTATCCACTTGAGTGGCAACTTTCAAAGATGTATGAACATAGACCCCAAGATCTCTCTGCTCCTCCACATTGCCAAGAACTCTACCGTTAACCCTGTATTCCGCATTCATATTTGTCCTTCCAAAATGGACAACCTCACACTTTTCAGGGTTAAACTCCATCTGCCACTTCTCAGCCCAGCTCTGCATCCTATCTATGTCTCTTTGCAGCCGACAACAGCCCTCCTTACTATCCACAACTCCACCAATCTTCGTATCGTCTGCAAATTTACTGACCCACCTTTCAACTCCCTCATCCAAGTCATTAATGAAAATCACAAACAGCAGAGGACCCAGAACTGATCCCTGCGGTACGCCACTGGTAACTGGGATCCAGGCTGAATATTTGCCATCCACCACCACTCTCTGACTTCTATCGGTTAGCCAGTTCGTTATCCAACTGGCCAAATTTCCCACTATCCCATGCCTCCTTACTTTCTGCATAAGCCTACCATGGGGAACCTTATCAAATGCCTTACTAAAATCCATGTACACTACATCCACTGCTTTACCTTCATCCACATGCTTGGTCACCTCCTCAAAGAATTCAATAAGATTTGTAAGGCAAGACCTACCCCTCACAAATCCGTGCTGACTATCCCTAATCAAGCAGTGTCTTTCCAGATGCTCAGAAATCCTATCCTTCAGTACCCTTTCCATTACTTTGCCTACCACCGAAGTAAGACTAACTGGCCTGTAATTCCCAGGGTTATCCCTAGTCCCTTTTTTGAACAGGGGCACGACATCTGCCACTCTCCAATCCCCTGGTACCACCATGTTTATCTCATTGTTCCATGAAGGTGGAGGTTATGAGAAAAGAGAAAAAGAGCTGCAAATCAGAAATAAAAACAGGGCGGGTTAGAATTACATGGAAGATAAATCGGCATCTATAAACAAAAAAAAAAGTTTCAAGTGTGTATATGCTTCATAAAATAGTTCTGAAGGAGGGTATACATGCCACATGCAAATTGTGGAACTGCCTTTTCCCTTCTCCGATGTTGGCTGCCCTGACGTGTATTTTCAACATTCTATTTTAATTTCACGTTCAGTACATATTATGCAGGCAGTGGCTGCTCTTAGGTACCCAAAGTCTATGTTCACTAAACCACTATAGGGCAGGACAGCACAAGAATTTTACTGTGTTTTATTCTGAGGGTAGGTTTGCAACGAGAGGATAGAAGATAATTGCAAAATGAAAGAGAATGTTTTCTGCCACATTGCGTCACTCAGTTAGGTCGCTACCGCTCAGTATTGTATAGGGACATCTGCTGACTTACTCAATCTATGAGGTTTTCGTATCGTTTTACGCATAGCCTGGATACAAATCTTAGGATTTCGATGCCCGTGAGAAGCAACGCACAGTTTCTCACCTGAATTGCACTCTCATCAGTTTGCTGCAGGCTTGGCTCCATATGAATCAGGAGCAGGAACATTAGCCAGCTTCACTGTGACTGCCCCCCTCCACCCCCTTTACTGCACAGGGAATAATGGACTCAGCGGTAATGTTCCTGTTTAACAAGTGAGATGAAAATCTGAGCACTGCCAGTTGCAGTCAGCAGACCGACATTGATTTTACGCTGACGCAAGCCAGGTGAAAGGAGCGAATTCGAGCCTACTATCCAGGTGAACATTATTTGCTCATTGAATATTCATCTGGAATTTACATCAATAAATACAGTTGGATATTGAATCACTGTAAGCATTGCCACTAAAGCCCCTGATCTCTGTGTTACGTTAATTGCTCAGCTACCCCTTCATTTGGTCCGTAGAGGAACAATATTGATGGCACCTTTTCAGCTGCACAATGAGTGCAACTACCCTGACCTCTTGACTGAGAAGCGGTTGTGTGATTTGATAATGGAAAGGGTCCTCCATGGTAACAAACAGGGATTGCTTTAGGCCAAAGTTGATAGGGCTAATTGAAATTTAAAAAAAGCTCTTCTGTGTAACTGAAATAAAAAATAGAGGATTACGTTTCTCAGACACTAGCATGGTGTGTTCTGTGACTAACATCATTAAAATTATTGGCAAAAAAATCAATTCCACAATTAATGACACCGGTTTACTGACTCCATTCTGATTCACATGAATGGAGAGTTTAGAATGTACTGCCCTCTTGTGGTTTCATTATAAACCACTAAGATTGATATAATGGGGGCGATTCTCCAAGCCCCGCACCGCGTGATTCGCCGCAACCGCGTCACGACGCCCCGACACCGGCGCATGATTCTCCGAGGTGCAGAGAATCGGCATCATTTGCGCCGGGAAGGGAGAATGGAGCAGCGTGAACCCCTCCAGCGCCATGCTGGCCCCCTGTGGAGGATAGAATCGGTCATACCCGGGCCCGTTTCGCGCGTGTTTCACAACGGCGTGAACACTTGGTCTCCATTTTGGAGAATCGCCCTCAATGTATGACACATTTCACGTGTTTCTGTTCTCTTAAATAAGCACACATTACATCAAAATTTGAGGTGGATGGAAGAAAGAGCTTTAAAATTAATTGCCCAGTATTCAGGAGCTGGTAACAAATAGCCAATTTTGAATATCTTTGACTGTCTAGTTTAATGTTGACCGTATAGATTATTTTCCAGAACACTGCAGCACATTTTATGAAAGTATCAATGTTATTGTAAGTTTGTTTTTTCATTATTTATGTTGCACAAGTCCCCATGCCTAATAGGCCTAGTGGAGAAACGAGCCAAGGCACTGACGAGAGTAAGTAAAGTAACATTGCCATTGGTGCAGAGGACCATAGGTTGCTTTCCCCTTTGAGAGGGAGAGCTGATTGGTGGTGATTTAACCTGAGGATCACCACACCTCAGGCAAGGGGTAAGGTTGAGGAGGCATGAATAACTTCAACCAGTACAGGAATTGAACCTGCGCTGTTGGCCTCGCTCGGCATCATGAACTAGCTGTCCAGCCAGCTGAGCTAAACCAGCCCCCCCTGACTTGTGTACAGCCAACCACACAGATCTGGAAGATGCCTGGTTTGACTCACAGTTGACTACTTGTTAGCATTCAAGTTTGAGCTGATAAGTGGTAAGTTATGTTTGCGCCACACAATGATCATTTCTAAAAAGATAGAGGGCGAGAATTTCCTTCCCCTCCACGGTGTGTACTGCAGCAGCAGAGGACGACTTGATAGTGGCTGGCGAAGGGATCCTCTGGTCCCGCCATTGTCTTTTGAAAAATAAATTTAGAGTATCCAATTATTTTTTACAATTAAGGGGCAATTTAACATGGCCAATCTATCTAACCTGCACTTATTTGGGTTGTGGGGGTGAAACCCATGCAGGCACGGGGAGAATGTGCTAACTCCACACGGACAGTGACCCAAGGCCGGGATTCGAACTCGGGTCCTAAGCGCCGTAGTCCCACGTGCCACCCTTGGTCCCGCCAACTGTCAACGGGGTTTCCCTTTGAACGCACTCCTTTCCACCGCGAAAACACGGCGGGGTGCTATTTTCAAAACAATTCGACAAGTTACAAAGATCCAGTGTGGAAAATTCAATTCATTTCACAAATTAATTAAAATAATTATTTGTGCAGTTTCTCAATCTTAAGAGGTTTTGAATAAAAATGTTACCCTGAGAAAATATTCTGACCCCTGCCCAAAGGTGATAATAAACTGTATATCTCTTTAATAAAGACACGGGGGCCGGGATCCTCCGAACCCCTGCCGGGTCGGAGAATCCCCGGGAGGAGGCACGAATACTGCCCTAATGCCGGCTGCCCTATTCTCCGGCACCGTTGTTCAGGCGGCGGCGGGTTTCCCACCCCGCCGGTCGGGGGCCGTTGACAGCGTTGATTCTCCGGGCCCCGATGGGCCGAGTGGCTGTCTAGTTTTGGCCAGTCCCGTCGACGTGAATTACTCACCTCACGCACGGCGGGGACTGGCAGGTAAGTGTGTGGGGGCAGTCCTGGGGGGGGGGGCGCGTGGGGGGATCTGACCCCGGGGGGGGCCCCACTGTGGCCTAGCCCGCGATCGGGGCCTACCGATCTGCGGGTGGGATTGTTCCGTGGGGGGACTTCTTTCTTTCCTCCGCGCCAGGCCCCTGTAGGGCTCCGCCATGTTACCCAGGGGCCGGCGCGGAGAAGAGAACCCCCGCACATGCACGAAAATACGCCGGCCGCTCTGCGCATGCGAAGAAATACACCGGCTGGAGCGGCGCCAACCCCTCTGGCGTCCACCTAGGCCCCGAAAAGTCGGAGAATTCCGCTGGACGCTGGAGTGGTTGGCGCCGGTTTTCCTGCCGGCGTGGGGACTTAGTCCCCAGAAGGAAGAATCCCACCCAGGGAATCCACATTGAGCAAAATAAGAAAACATTTTATTGACAAAAACAATATATCTACTACCCGGTAGGTCCCTACCGGGTTCTTCTCTGGTCGGTGCCTTAGAAGCCGATCTTATGTGGTATACATGTGGTAAATTAAGATATCCCGTCCCTAGCGGGGGAGCTCGTACTCTGCAAGGAGCACGGGGCAGACAAGCATTCCCACCCCGTAGGTGGGATAATACATCTTCTACAAGCAGCGATGATTCTCCTAGAAAGTTTCAATGTAAGAGTTCATTTGCACCATTTTGTTGCTGAGAAAAATAAACATGTGGCTGATATGTGCCGATTTTATGTCACATTACCATGGACTACTTTTCTTGACCCTTTGCACTATTCTCATGTGAGGTTCACCAAAAATCTACTTGGCTCATTAATCTAGCTCCAATCCCCATTCAGAGACCTGAGAACTTGAGTTTTCTGTAAATTCAGACGCAAAGGTTTAGGTGCTATTTCTCTTAGATTAGATTTAGATTTCTTATCACGTGTACCGAGGTACAGTGAAAAGTATTGTTCTGCATGCAGTCCAGGCAGATCGTTCCACACATGAAAAACATGGGACATACGATAAATACACAATGTAAATATATAGACATAGACATCGGGTGAAACATACAGAATGTAGTGCTACGACAGTAGAGAAGATGTGTGGAGAGATCAGTTTCCATAAGAGGGTCATTCAGGAGTCTGATAACAGCGGGGAAGAAGCTGTCTTTGAATCTGTTAGTGCGTGATCTCAGACTTGTGTATCTTTTGCCCAATTGAAGAGGTTGGAAGTAGAATAGCCCAGGTGGGAGGGGTCTTTGATTATGCTGCCCGCTTTTCCAAGGCAGTAGAAGGTGTAAACAGAGTCAGTGGATGGGAGGCGGGTTCGTTTGATGGACTGGGCTCTGTTCACGACTCTCTGTAGTTTCTTACGGTCTTGGGCTGGGCAGTTGCCATACCAGGCTGTGATGCAGCCATATAGGATGCTTTCCAAGGTGCATCTGTAAAAATTGGTAAGAGTCGATGTGGACATGCCGAATTTCCTTAGTTTCTTGAGGAAGTATAGGTACTGTTGTGCTTTCTTGGTTGTAGTGCCAGCGTGGGTGGACCAATGCAGATTGTTGGTGATGTGCAGACCTAGTAATTTGCAGCTGTCAACCATCTCCACTTCGGGACCATTGGTGCAGGCAGGGGCGTGAATGACACTTCGCTTCCTGAAGTCAGTGACCAGCTCTTTAGTTTTGTTGGCGTTGAGAGAGTGATTGTTGTTGTTACACCATGCCACTAGGTTCTCTATCTCCCTATTGTAATCTGGCTCATTGTTTGAGATCTGACCCACTACGTCTTGTCATCAGCAAACTTGTAGATGGGGTTTGAGCTGAATTTTGCCACACAGTCATGTGCTTATAGGGACTATAGTAGGGGGCTAAATATGCAGCCCTGCGGTGCCCCGGTATTGAGGACTATCATGGAAGAGGTGTCGTTGTTTATCCTTACTGATTCTGGTTTATGGGTCAGGAAGTTGAGGATCCAGTTGCCGAGGGAGGAGCCAAGTCCTAGGTTTTGGAGTTTTGATATGAGCTTCGCTGGGATTATGATGTTGAAGGCAGAACTATAGTCAATGAATAGGAGTGTGACGTAGAGTCTCTGTGGTCGCGATGCTCCAGGGATGAGTGCAGGGCCAGGGATAAAGCGTTTGCCCTTGACCGGTTGTGGCGGTATGCGAATTGCAGTGGATCAAGGCATTCTGGGAGTATGGAGTTGATATGTCTCATGACCAACTTCTCGAAGCACTTCATAATGATAAATGTCAAGGCTAACGGTCGGTAGTCATTGAGGCTACCTTATTTAGTAGTTAGAGGCTATCTTAGTTAGATAGAAGTTATTTATCTGCTTTCTTAATCTTGAACTATCTTCTATATATTTGAATACTTCTTAATGATATCACCATCAGTCAGTGCCAGTACACAGATGCCATGTGAGTGATTCAATTGGATGTGGGCTGGGAGGTGTTATCTGGCTGCTCCACTGCTCAGTTTTGTTTATTCCCCTGTAATACCGCTGATGGAAGGTTGGGTATAGCTGAAGGCTAAGACATGACAAATTCATATCCTATTCAGAGAAGCCCTTTTCATATATTAAACAGGGGCCCGCGTTCTGATTTTCACAGGAAAACAAACTGTTTTGGAAAATGTGATCCACTTATTCAGTTGCCTTGAAGCGTAGGTCTAAGCCACGGGCCATTACCCTGCTCTGATTTGCAGTTGTATATTGTTTTGTTGAATGATGTGTATGGGTTTAAAAGGGATATTTAACATCATGGAAATTTTGGGCGGTTGATGTTATATAGCTTGTGGCTATTTTGGGTTGTTGAATGCTATTTCATTCTGAATTGGGCAATATCATGTATTCAGTTTTATATTAAGATACATGGGGTGCAATTTAATGCGCAAAAATCAGATTCCCATTTTGGGCACGTATAGTGGGGTGATTCTCAGCCCTAACAACCCCGCTGTGTAACGGAATTCTCCTTTTGTTTTTGCCTCAGCAAGGATTGCCCCGTTGAGGCCGCACTTACCTCATTTCCTGCACTGACAAGCTCTGTATTTGTGAATCGGAGCGCCATTTAAAAAAAAAACTTAAAGTACCCAATTAATTTTTTCCAATTAAGGCGCAACTTAGCGTGGCCAAGCCACCTAACCAGCACATCTCTGGGTTGTGGGGGGCAAAACCCACGCAGACAGGGGGAGAATGTGACGACTAGGGGCTTTTCACAGTAACTTCATTGAAGCCTACTGGTGACAATAAGTGTTTATTATTATTATGCGCAAACTCCACATGGACCGTGACCCAGAGCCGGGATCAAACCTTGGAACACAAGACTGTGAGGCAGCAGTGCTAACCACTGCGCCACCGTGCTGCCCTCGGGGTGCCATTTTTAAATGTTGCACTGATCTTTTGTGCCTGCTCTGCTCCACCACCACGGCCTCTGGTCTCTCCCACCACCACTGACCCAATTTACTGCTTATGGGGTCCGAGAACCCCCCCGTTCCCTCCCCCACCCCACCTCTTGAGGGCAGGGCAGCCCAGGCCCCATCTCTGGCACGGGCAATCTGCTACCTTGGGACTGCCTCCTGCCATCCTGGAAGTGCCACCCAGGCAGTGACAGGGTGACACTACCAGGGTGCCCAGGTGACAGGCTAGCACTGCCAATGTGCCCGGGTGCCAGCGGGAGTGCTAGGGTACCATCCTACCCAGAGCCAATGGCCCAGGGGCCTCGAATAGCATGGGTGCCGTTACGCCTAGCCTCGTTTGTGTGGACTGTCGTGTTGGGTGTTCTGATGCACAAATGATCCAACACGGCTGTAGATGGTACAACTCTGTTTTATTGTCTAATAAACGGTAACAACCAACTGCTGGCTTGGGTACGTGCTTCACCAGCTAACCTGTGGACCCAGCCCTATCACTATCTTAGTGAGGCACTCAGCACATGATCTATGTCTGAGTGGCGCGCTGTGAGCTCTGTGCTCTGAGCTATCTCCTGGTGGAATGAGCGGGAACTGTGGTGTTCCCTGTTTTATGGTGAGTGTGCTCTCACTGGTGATTGGCTGCGATGTTATGTGTGTGCTGGTTGGTCCAACTGCCTATCCATCAGTGTGTGTGTGATTGCACCATGATATGCTGATGTGGATATCATGTCATGGACCAGTGCTAAACGGCGCTATAGCTAGGTCACCCAGGCGAGGCTATTAGTTCCTGGGCTTCAGACCTAATGGCTCACTTAAATATGTTAATCTGGATCTTGCCCAGCGAGGGCGAGATTCAGATCGCAACATCTCGTGAGGCTTTCCAAGCGTCTCAACCTCTCGCGAGATTTAACGGCCGTGTTGCATCACCGAGTTGGGGGCGACAAGGTCATTAGATCGTGCCATAATGTACGTTTCTGTTGAAATAATACTGTTATGTTAATTTGCAGAGGAAGTGTGACTGCTTATGTTGACGATTACTTCGGTTCATGGCATTGATATTGAAATGATGTTTCTTTAGAGCAGTTAATTTATGCTGTAGAGAAAGTTGGAAAGTGTTTCTTCTTGTGTGTGTGTACGTGTGTGTGTACATGTGTGTGTACGTGTGTGTGTGTACATGTGTGTGTACGTGTGTGTGTACATGCGCGTGTTCTTCCCTGCTAACTGTTATAAAGGTGGTGCTTGAGAATGAATGCCGGAAGCTGTACTGCCTCCTTTACTGCAAGCTCTCAAATGAATAACCTGTACCGGAGGAAGGAATGTAACATCAAGGTATCACATTCCTAATTATTTAGTTTGGTCATAACACAAGTTAATGCACCCTGTATAGAGAATGAGATTGTATGGAAAAGCATTCTTTGATACTTCCTCCTGCCTTCAACTTCCTATTAAAACAAGCAAACAAATTAGCATAAATCTTAATTTGTCTTCCATTTCCCATTGTGATTAAAGGACTTGTATCCTAAACATATTGTTTACTAGATCCCACTTTCAAGCTGCTTGTATATAAACATAGCAACTTTCACTAACTCAGAATGACCCAAGTGCTTTCTTTCACTATTATAATGTAGGGACCTGGCAGTCACTTTGGACACAGCGAGGAACCACATACAGAAAAGAGATAAATAACCAGATAGTCTGGTCTTGATGGTGTTGGATAAATAAGATAAATGTTACCCATGGACCCTTCACATCCACCTGAAAGCAAAGTTGATGTGGTGCCAACCCACTCTATGCCAGCCTGCCACCAGCCATAATGCATTGCAGGCAGGCTAGAAAGGGCCAGTGTGGGACTGAAGCTTCTCACAGCGGAGGAAGTCCCACCCCGGGAGCTGCTGGCTAATCCGTTTGGCAGTGCCAAGTGCGTATTAGTGGGCACTGCCAGGACTGCAACAAGGAAGCAGAAGAAGACCAATGGTTTCCCTAGAAACAGGTAAATCCAGGACCGTGGGCATATGGCGTTTGGGCAGGTTAGGAGGGGGGTGGGGATGTGGGGGTGGTGGGTCTTAAGACAGCAGGCAGGTGGGACGAGAGCAGGGGACGGGGGCTTCTCTCTCAGGTGAGCCAATCCTTCCCAATCTAGAAAGAGCAGCACCCGAAAATAGAACATCGCCTCCCTTCCATAGAACCATAGAATATCTACAGTACAGAAGGAGGCCATTCAGCCCATCGAGTCTGCACCCACCTTTTGAAAGAGCACATTAGCTAGGCCCACGCCCTATCCCTCTACCCGTAATTCCTTATCCCCACCACACCTGCACATCCCTGGACACTAAGGGGCGATTTTAGCATGGCCAGTCCACCAAACCTGAACATCTTTGGACTGTGGGAGGAAACCGGAGCACATGGAGGAAACCCACGCAGACACGGAGAGAAAGTGCAAACTCCACACAAGTCACCAAAGGTCGGAATTGAATGCAGGCCCCTGGTACTGTGAGGCAGCAGTGCTAACCACTGTGCCACCATGCATTCCTTCCCGCCCTTTGAGGAATTTCTTTCTCAAGTTGGACTGCCTACTCCCACCCGACTGCCCGTGTAAACCTGGCATGGGCAGCATATTATTGGGGTCAATTGGCAAGCCAAATTGACCTTTAAGTATCTATTTAAATATGGCTGTCAGGCTGCCAATTTCAGCATTATGGGGGTGGGTGAGAAGATGGTGGGCTGGACATGCCACTCCTGGTGAGGATGAATTTCTTCATCCAGATTGTGGTGAATCTTTGAAATTTACTACCACAGAAAGTAAGTGGAGACAAACGTTGTGTGATTTCATGAAGGAATTAGACATGGGGCGATGTCCGCCGACTGGCGCCCAAAACGGCGCAAATCAGATGGGCATCGCGCCACCCCAAAGGTGCGGAATGCTCCGCATCTTTGGAGGCTGAGCCCCAACCTTGAGGGGCTAGGTCGGCGCCGGACGAATTTCCACCCCGCCAGCTGGCGGAAAAGGCATTTGGTGCCCCGCCAGCTGGCGCGGAAATGACATGCCACTCTGCCGAAAACATGCCCGTTGGTGGCCGGTAAAATGTAGCCCATCTTCAACACTCACTTAATAGTGCACTGAATTGATAGCCTTGGATACATACTTAAATCTCTGGAGCTTGAATCCATAATTTCTGATTCAGGGACAGGAATGCTGCGATTCAACCAAGGTCAAATGCACAGAATCATCTCCCATTGGTGTTCCAGTTGGGGGACCAGGTGGAGTGTATAGCCATGGGGCAGAACGCAATGAGGTAATGCAGAGATGATTCAATGGGAGAAGCAAAATTGAGGCATTTCATCACTGCGCTGCTAGGACGATGAAACTCATGTCAGCATGTTCCAATATAAATATTTGCAAAGCAAATTACAATAGGAAAAGCTGATGCAAAGAAACCTGACAGCAGTAAGAAAGGTTTTGGAGAGACAGGAAATAAGTACAAGTGCAAGGTTTTTAATATGTACGTTTCCCTGAAATAACAGATCATTTTGAAAGTAGAGCTTTCCTCCTTCACATTTCACCAACTCTATTAGTTTTTGTTCATTAAATGATTTTAGCTGTACCTTCCTGTTGCCTCCCAATCACAAATGAGGTTAATGGGCATATGAGGCATAACTTAACATGGAAACATACATTGGAAATAGAAGCAGAAAGAGGACATTCAGCCCTTCGAGCCTGCTCCGCCATTCATTATGATAATGGCTGATCATCAAATCCAATACCCTGTTCTCGCCTTCCCCCCATATCCCTTGGCCCCTTTAGCCCCAAGAGCTGAGACCATGGGCGAGATTATCCGATCCCCCCTCCGGGTCGGATAATCGCCGGGGGCTGACGTGAATCCCGCCCCTGCCGGTTGCCGAAGTCTCCGGCACCTGAGATTCGGCGGGGGCGGGAATCGCGCCGTGCCAGTTGGCGGGCCCCCCCGCTCGATTCTCTGGCCCAGATGGGCCGAAGTCCCGCCGCTAAAATGCCTGTCCCGCCAGTGTAAATTAAACCACCTACCTTACCGGTGGGTCAAGGCGGCGCGGGTGGGCTCCAGGGTCCTGGGGCGGGGCGATCTGGCCCCGGGGGGTGCCCCCACGGTGGCCTGGCCCGTGATCGGGGCCCACTGATCCGCGGGCGGGCCTGTGCCGTGGGGGCACTCTTTCCCTTCCGCCTCCGCCACGGTCTCCACCATGGCGGAGGCAGAAGAGACTCCCTCCACTGCGCATGCGCCGCCCGGAGATGTCATTTCCGCGCCAGCTGGCGGGGCACCAAATGCCTTTTCCGCCAGCTGGCGGGGCGGAAATTTGTCCGGCGCCGACCTAGCCCCTCAAGGTTGGGGCTCAGCCTCCAAAGATGCGGAGCATTCCGCACCTTTGGGGTGGCGCGATGCCCGTCTGATTTGCGCCGTTTTGGGCGCCAGTCGGCGGACATCGCGCCGTTTCCGGAGAATTTCGCCCCATGTCTAATTCCTTCATGAAATCACACAACGTTTGCCTCCACTTACTTTCTGTGGTAGTAAATTTCAAAGATTCACCACAATCTGGATGAAGAAATTCATCCTCACCTCAATCTTAAAAGGTTTGCCCCTTATTCTCAAACTATGATGCCTAATTCTGCCCACCCCCACACCTCCAATCGGGAACATTCTTCTGAATTTACACTGTCTAATCCTGTTAGAATTTTATATGTTTCAATGAGATCCCCTTTCACTCTTCTAAATTCCATGAATATAATCCTAACTGACTTAATCTCTCCTCAAATGACAGTCCTGCCATCCCACGCATCGGCCTTCATTGCATTCGCTCTATAACAAGAACAGCCTTCCTCGGATAAGGTCACTAAAATTGCACATACGATTCCAGGTGTGGCCTTACCAATACCCTGTACAATTTCAGTAAAACATTCCTATTTCTATACTCAAATCCTCTTGCTATGAAGGCCAACATATCATTTGCCTTCTTTACTACCTGCTGTACACATGCGTTTACTTTCAGCAACTGATGAATGAGGACACCAAGGTCTCGCTGGGTACCCAACTTTCTCAATTAACACCCATTCAAGTAATAATCTGTCTTTCTAATTTTGCTACCGAAGTGGATAACCTCTCATGGGCAGGAATCTCCCAGCCCTGGGCCGGGCCGGAGAATCCCCGGGAACGAGCCACGCCACCCCGACGCAGGCACGCGATTCTCTGCAGAACAGAGAATTGGCGCCGGCATAGTTGTTGGGCGCCAGTCGTGGGCCGCTCGATGCGGCCGGTCCGCCGAGTCTCCCGGGTGGGCCGAGCGGCCCTAAGAAAAGAGCCGAGTCCCACCGGCGCCGTTCTAACCTGCTTTGGGCCGGAGGGACCTCGATGTTGAAGGGTCGGGTGGCGGCCTGAGGGGGGGAAGGGGTGTCCGACCCCGGCGTGGCCTCCGATGTGGCCTGGCCCGCGATTGGGGCCTTCCGATCGGCGGGCCGGCCTCTGTGGCTGGGGGCCTCCTTTCCTACGCGCCAGCCCCTGTAGTCATGCGCCATGTTGCGTCGGGGCTGGCGTGTTGAAGGAGGCCACTGCGCATGCGCGCGTTGGTGCCGGCGCCACTGCGCATGTCCTCGTTGCCGCCGGCACAACTGCTCATACGGGGGTCCCGCGGCGCACAGTACGCGCCGGGATCGGCAGCTGGAGCGGCGTGAATCGCTCCAGCGCCGTGCTGGCCCCGTGTAGGGGCCAGAATTAGTCCTGGGAGCGGCCCATTCACGTCGTCATAAAATGCGACGGTATTTACGACGGCATGGACTCTCTGCCGCGGGATTGGAGAATCCCGCCCCATGTATCCATATTATACCGCATCTGATATGCATGTGCCCACTCATTCGGCTTGTCCAAATCACGCTGAAGCATCTCTGCATCCTCCTCGCAGCTCATCCTCCCACTCAGCTTTGGATCATCTGAAGATATCATAGAATCATAGAATTTACAGTGCAAAAGGAGGCATTCGGCCCATCGAGTCTGCACCAGCTCTTGGAAAGAGCACCCTACCCAAGGTCAACACCTCCACCCAACACTAAGGGCAATTTTGGACACTAAGGGCAATTTATCACGGCCAATCCACCTAACCTGCACAGCTTTGGACTGTGGGAGGAAACCGGAGTACCCAGAGGAAACCCATGCACACACGGGGAGGATGTGCAGACTCCGCACAGACAGTGACCCAAACCGGAATCGAACCTGGGACCCTGGAGCTGTGAAGCAATTATGCTGCCCCGTGCTACCGTATGGAGATAATACACTTAGTAGCAGATCATTAATCTATAATGGGAACAGCTGGGATGGTCGCACTGATCCCTGTGATACCCAAAAAAGACTAATTTATTCCAACGTTTTGCTTCCTGTCTGCTAACCAGCTTTCTATCCATCTCATGACACTACCCGCAATTCCAGCTACTTTTACTTTCCATAACAATCTGCCATGTGAGACCTTGTCGAAGGTCTTCTGGAAGTCTAAATCAAACACATCCATTGGTTCTTCCTAGTCAACTCTACTAGTTACATCCTCAAAGAATTCCAGTAGATTATTCTTTGCAGATTATTCTTTTTTGGATTGGATTTTGTTTACTGTCCCATGCACCGAGGTACAGTGAAAAGTATTTAATAATAATAATAATAATAATAATAATAATCGCTTATTGTCACGACTAGGCTTCAATTAAGTTACTGTGAAAAGCCCCTAGTCGCCACATTCTGGTGCCTGTTCAGGGAGGCTGGTATGGGAATTGAACCCGCGCTGCTGGCATTGTTCTGTATTACAAGTCAGCGATTTAGCCTCTGGAGCAGCTCAACAGATCATTAAGTACATGAAAAGAAAAGGAAATAAAAGAAAATAAATAATAGGGTAACACAAGGTACACAATGTAACTACACAAACATACCTGGGTGCAGTGTTCATGAGTTCAGTCCATAAGAGGATAGTTTAGGAGTCTGGTAACAGAGGGGAAACAGCTGTTTTTGAGTCTGTTCGTATGTGTTCTCAGACGTTTGTATCTCCTGCCCAATGGGAGAAGTTGGAAGAGTGAGTAAGCCAGGTGGGAGGGGTCTTTGATTATGCTGCCCACTTTCCCCAGGCAGCGGGAGGTGTAGATGGAGTCAATGGATGGGAGGCAGGTTTGTGTGGTGGACTGGTCTTCGTTCGCGACTCTCTAAAGTTTCTTGTGGTGTTGGGCCGAGCAGTTTCCATACCAGGCTGTGATGCAGCCAGTTGGGTTGCTTTCTATGGTGCATCTGTAAAAGTTGGTTAGGGTTAATGTGGACATGCCAAATTTCCTTAGTTTCCTAAGGAAGTGTAGGCGCTTTTGTGCTTTCTTGGTGGTAGCTTCGACGTGGGTGGACCAGGACAGATTTTTGGAGATGTGTATCCCGAGGAAACTGCTAACCATCTCCACCTCTTGATGCTGACAGGGGTGTGTACAGTACTTTGCTTCCGGAAGTCAATTACCAGCTCTTTAGTTTTGCTGGCATTGAGGGAGAGATTGTTGTCGCTGCACCACTCCACCAGGTTCTCTATCTCCTGCCTGTATTCTGACTCATCGTTATTCGAGATCCGGCCCACTATGGTCGTATCATCAGCAAACTTGTAGATGGAGTTGGAACCAAATTTTGCCACGCTGTCGTGTGTGTACAGGGAGTAGAGTAGGGGGCTAAGTACGCAGCCTTGTCTACTATGTACGTACTGTGTACGTTCCCTTGGCCACAGAAAAATATTTTAATCAAATCAAATCAAAGATTTGTCAAGCCTGATTTCCCTTTCATAAATCCAGCCTGGCTTTGTCTTATCCTGCTGCTTTCCAAATGCTGTGCTATGGAATCCTTGATAATGAACTCCAGCAACCTCCCTACTACCAACATTAGGTTCACTAGTCTGTAGTTCCCTGATTTCTCACTACCTGCTTTTTTTGAATAGCGGGCTAATGCTACGGATGCAAGGAACTGCCTCACAAGAAATTGTAAAATTGTTTTGAGGAATTTTGAGAGTAACAGTCATTCCATGATTCCATTATACTTGTCATTCAGGGTCATTTTCACTTTTGGAAGAGATGGAAAGTCCCAAGGTGTGCAGGTTAGGTGGATTGGCCATGCTAGAAATTTGCCCCTCCGTGTCCAAAGATGTGCATGTTAGGTGGGGTTATAGGATTGGGTGGGGGAGTGGGTCTAGGTAGGGTGCTCTTTCAGAGGGTTGGTGCAGACCCAATGGACCGAATGGCCTCATTCTGCAAAGTAGGGATTCTGTGGATTCTATGGAAATGAAAGAAAAATGGGCAGGTTATATAACGAGTGCCCTGTCTTTACTGCCAGGTTTGTATCCCTCCGAGTGAAAATCTGTCCTATCGCACACACAAATCATGCTCCACAAGGTGTATCAGATCTGTTCTCCCAAAGTCTCATGGAGTGTGCGTGAGGATGAGCTTCAGGTCTTGATGGTCTATTTTCACCCCTTGCTTTTCTTATGTTATTCAGTGACTGGATCATGAAGGTGTTAACTGTCTGTTTGGATTAATGCTTGGACAAATGTATTGTCAGAGTACTCATGAGGTGTTCAATTTGTTGAATAAAGCTGCTTAAAAGTCATTCACAGGCATCCCTGTATGAGTGATTGGATTTTGTTGACATTGCTGTCAAGACAAACTGAGGCCGACATGGTGTCAGACTGATGATGAGAATGCTCTAAAATTGCTGTTCACGTGCAACATGTGTACTAATTTCTCTCTAGACTAGTTGTGCAATAAATCTGCAGGATTCTGCTGTCCAAAGTGTCACTGTGATTGACTGCTCAGGCATCTTAAGCAATATAGCTTAATCTAATCGTAGTTATAATTTGAAGATTATTTGGTTTAATTTTGAAGTGAGATGCATTCCGTCCATTTCTTGTGCAGAATATGTCAGTGAGCTTCTTGGGGAGATAATGGGCTGGATTCTCCGGTCGCCGACGCCAGAGAATCAAAGTTCCCGACCAAATCGGGGGCGACGCTGCTTTCGCGATGCTCCTCCCCTCCAAAGCCGCGTATTGCCGGCCTCAGTACGTTTCCTTCGGCCTGCCCCCCCGATGCTCTGCTCCCGACCGCCGAGTTTCTGACGGCGTCGGTCGTGTGGGGTCTCATTTGTCGGGTACTCGGCGTGGCGGCTGCGGATTCAGTCCAGTGCCTTCACAGTCGGGGGAGGGCTGATCTGCGGGCTGGGGTGACTTTGTCAGGGGCTGGGGGCACTGTTGGGGGGTGTCCGGAGCACGTGAGCGGGCCAAAGGGGGAGCACTATTTTGCAGGCCGGGTCCGTGAGTGGCCAGCGCCATGTTGGACAGCGCAGCCGCTGCAGGCAGCCACCGTGCGCCTGCGCGGCCATGGACCCGGCAACTCTCCGGGCCGTATCGGCAGCGAGAGTCGGCTGCTCCACACTGCCAGCATGCTAGCCTGCAGCTACACGGAGAATCGGTGGCTGTTTTGCACCGGGTTTGCGGACGTAAAACGCCACCGTTCCCGCGCCGGCGTGAGGTCATAGCCTCACAATCGGAGAATCCAGCCCAATGGCCGTGATTCTCCCAAAAGATTTCGAAGTTAATTTGTGGCTGGCTTTTCAGGGAGTTTCGAGCCGGCTCTGCCGCCGAGTTCCCCACAGCTATTCAGTGACACTTAGCCACTCTTTTGGGCTCTGTGGAATTTCTCATCAGTTTGGCCCACACTTGAATGGTGTGAAATTGTTCTACCTATATAATTGATGTGAACTAAATGTGCCACATGAAATTAACTCGTCCCATTTTGAGTAGAAGTACCCTTTTAATGACATGTTAATTATGCCAATCAACCTCTCTGGCATAGAAAATTAATAATTAAAAATGTGGGGCGGGATTCTCTGATCCTAAGGCTAAGTGTTGACGTCAACATGGCCTCAGGATCAGCAATTCTGGCCCCTACAGGGGGCCAACATGGCACTGGAGTGGCTCATGCCGCTCCAGCTGCTGTTCCCGGAGTCAACTGGGCGCCGTGGGGTCCGCGCATGCACAGTGGCACCGGCGCCAACGCGCGCATGCGCAGTGGCTCCCTTCTCCGCACCGGCCCCGACGCAACATGGCGTAGGGCTACAGGGGCCGGCGCGGAAGAAAGGAGGCCCCCAGCCCGCGAAGCCGGCCCACCGATGGGTGGGCCCCGATTGCGGGCCAGGCCACAACGGAGGCCGCCCCCGGGGTAGGACCCCCCCCCATTCCCCCCAACAGGCACCCTAAGACCCTTCCACGGTGCGGTCCCGCCGGATAGGAGCAGGTTAGAACAGCGTCGTCGGGACTCGGGTTTTGTGTGACGGCCGGTCGGCTCATCCTGGGGCGAGAATCGGCGGAGTGGGGGGCGGCTGCGTAGACCGGCCGGCGCCAATGGCGGCGATTCTCCGCTCTGTGGAGAATTGTCGGCATTGGGGCGCCGTGGCGCGATTCGCGCCGATCACGGCGATTCTCCGACCCGGCCCCGGGCTGAGAGAATCCCGCCCGTGGAGTCTCAGATTCAGTTTTATTTGTTTTTTTTAAATCAATTTAGAGTACCCAATTCATTTTTTTTCCAATTAAGGAGCAATTTAGCGTGGCCAATCCACCTAACCTGTACATCTTTGGGTTGTGGGGGCGAAACCCACGCAAACACGGGGAGAATGTGCACACTCCACACGGACAGTGACCCAGAGCCGGGATCGAACCTGGGACCTCGGCAACGTGAGGCAGCAGTGCTAACCATGAGCCACCGTGCTGCCTATCAGTTTCATTTGTTGTTTGAGATTAGAATAGTTGTAAAATATTCAATTTGACTTTTTTTTATTCGTCTTTCTTTTTTTTCTTTCTGAATTCAGTCTTTCTTTCTTTTCCTTATTTCTCTTTCTGTACCTGATCTGACTTTGAACCCAACCACCCTTCTTGATATTTCCTCCTCAGTATTCATGCTGTTCATTTCAGAATCCTTCTATTATATTGTCTAAGAAGATAGTCTGTTGCTTGCCCTGTTCATCCAGGCCTCAGATGCCCTGCTTCTGTCGCATCACTGCTCTCACCTTCGGAAAATGCCGTACAAAAATAATGTAAAAACTTAAACATGTAAAGATAGCGACAAAATGCCGTTCGATGTCGAGATACACCAAATTGTAGCCTACTGTAAAGTCACCATTGTCCCAGATGACCACAGGCTGCTTTCCCCTGTGAGGGGGAGAGCTGACTGGTGGTGATTTAACCTGAGGATCACTACACCTCAAGCTAGGGGCATGGTTGAGAAGGTGGGGCCTTCATTAATAACCACAGCCAGTACGGGAATTGAACCCGCACAGTTGGTATTGCTCTGCATCACTAAACCAGCTGATCAGCCAACTGAGCTAAACTGGCCCCAAAGGAATGTCAGGAGTAGGTGCTCACTGGATTTGCCTCATCGACAAATGTTTTGCATGTGGGGAATGATTTTTTTCCTGTCCAGCTGCAAAGTAGTGCCAAGAAATGGCTATGATGCAGCAGTAAAATGGGTGCTCATCCGTTATACTGCTGACTGGCACTGCACATACACTTCCTCTCTGACTTTCTCAGTGCCAACATTTGACTGCACTTCCAGAGAGTCCACCAATATAAGTGACAAGCAAATTAAATTGCAGACATTTGTGTACTTAAATTTGGAGGAAACTACTCAGGACAAACCTATCAGTACTGATTTCATAGTTGATGTTTCAGTGATACCTGTCTGATATTGTCAAGAAAGGTTTCTCCATTTGATTTTTTGAGTAAAAGTATTGACCTTGCATTTTTACGCTTCCTGTTGGTACCCTTTTCAGTTCTCAGCCATTCTTTCCTCGGCGATAGGGCTTGTTTGGAAATGGATGGATGGAAACAAACACAATCCCCTTGACAGCAACAGAAGAAATTGTCTGACTTCTGCTGAAATGCAGATCCCACTGTTCCTCTCCAACAGAGTAGCAATTCCCCTAACCTCGGGCCAGACACCTGCATCATGCTCCTAAAATCGGAGCTTTCCTCAGCTGAGAACCAGAGCAGGATTTACCCTCCAGGGGCTGTAAACGGAGGCTGGCATCGTTTCCGGTGCCTTAGCTGCCCCCGGGGGGAAGCAGTCTTTCTTTGTGAATTTCTTCAGGATGGCCAATTAATGGCTAGAGGGCAGGCTTGTTTCCCAATTAGGGTCAATGGGCAGGCTCTCAAAGCTGAGGGACTAATTAGACACCGTCCAGTGCAAAAGGAGCAACAGGCAGCAGTAGACGGTGAGTTAGGAAGAGGGGGCGTCATTCTCCGACCCCCCGCCGGGTCGGAGAATGGCCGTTGGCCGCCGTGAATCCCGCCCCCGCCCCCGCCGAAGTCTCCGAAGGGAGAAAAGTCGGCGGGGCGTTAATGGCGCCGCTGCCGCGGAGAATGTCACGGGTCTGCGCAAGGCAGCCGATTTTCGGCCTGCCGATATTCTCCCTTCCGGATGGGCCGAAGTCCCGTCGACGTGATGACCGTTCACGTCGACGTGAATCAAACCTCCTTTTCATCGGCGTGACCCGGTGCTCCAGGCTCACGCCGACCAGCGAGGAGGTGAGTGACGGCCTGGGGGGTTGGCTCTGGGCAGGAAATGGCGTGGCCGCAGACTGATTGCCTGAGGAGAGGTGTGTCTCGGCTTGTGTGTGTGTGCGGCGGGGGGGGGTGGTTAGAGTAGGCTGGGCTCCGGGGGAGTGCCGGGAGGGGGTCCGTGCCGGGGTGGAGGTTGGGGGTTGGGGAGGGGGTCCGTGCCGGGGTGGAGGTTGGGGGGCGGGTCCGTGCTGGGGTGGAGGTTGGGGGTTGGGGAGGGGGTCCGTGCCGGGGTGGAGGTTGGGGAGGGGGTCCGTGCCGGGGTGGAGGTTGGGGGGGGGGTCTGTGCTGGGGTGGGTGTTGGGGAGGGGGTCCGTGCCGGGGTGGAGGTTGGGGGGGGGTCCGTGCTGGGATGGGTGTTGGGGAGGGGGTCCGTGCCGGGGTGGAGGTTGGGGGGGGGGGGTCCGTGCCGGGGTGGAGGTCGGGGGGGGGGGTCCGTGCTGGGGTGGAGGTTGGGGAGGGGTCCGTGCTGGGGTGGAGGTTGGGGGTTGGGGAGGGGGTCCGTGCCGGGTTGGAGGTTGGGGGGGGTCCGTGCTGGGGTGGAGGTTGGGGGTTGGGGAGGGGGTCCGTGCCGGGGTGGAGGTCGGGGGGGGGTCCGTGCTGGGGTGGGTGTTGGGGAGGGGGTCCGTGCCGGGGTGGAGGTTGGGGGGGGGGGGGGGGGTCCGTGCCGGGGTGGGTGATGGGAGGGCAAATGAGTTGGTCCACCTGGCCAGGTGCCAGCCTCCAACAGTTGGACCCATGCGGTCCATGCCACCTGGCTGGGGGGAGGAGGGGATATGGGCAATGATGACATGTCGTCGTTCCCCTCCCCCCCCACCAGGCCGTCATGTTTTCAGACCATCCAGCGATGTTGGCCGCCGTGGTGGCAGCCGCTCATGTCTATGTTGCCCTGGATGAGGAGGAGGAGGAGGAGGAGCGTGCCAGAGAGGCGGCGCAGGCTGCCGCAGAGGGGCAGGCGGCAGCCGCCCAGGCTGGAGGGACACCTGACCGACAGGACGAGGAGGGGGAGGAGGACGTCGCGGCCCCACGGCAACGGAGGCACCCGAGGGCGCCCCGTGTGTACCGGCCCCGGCAGTCATACCAGGACCTCACGGACCGGGAATGCAAGAGGAGACTCCGGATGAGCCGGGAAACCGTGGCACACATCTGCCACCTGCTGGCACACCTGTCATCGCGTGGCACTGGCGGGGGACACCCTCTCCCCGTGTCCGTCAAGGTTACGGTGGCCCTGAACTTTTATGCAACGGGGTCATTCCAGGCACCGAGTGGGGACCTGTCCGGCATATCGCAGACATCGGTGCATCGGTGCATCCGGGCAGTGACAGATGCCCTTTATGCCATGGCGCACCGCTACATCCGCTTCCCCGTGGACCGGGCCAGCCAAGATGCCCGGGCCGTGGGCTTCTCTGCCATTGCCGGGTTCCCCATGGTCCAGGGCGCGATCGATGGGATGCACGTCGCCGTGCGGCCACCTGCAGATAACAGGGCCGTGTTCACTAATAGGAAGGGGACCTATTCGATGAACGTACAGGTGGTCTGCGACCACCGCATGATGATCCTGCACGTCTGCGCCCGTCACCCAGGCAGTGTACACGACTCATTCGTGTTGTCGCGGTCATCCATCCCCGGCATGTACGAGGGACGCCATCCCCGGCTGAGGGGCTGGTTGCTGGGCGACAGGGGCTACCCATTGCGATCGTGGCTGATGACGCCTATACGGAGGCCACGCAATGAGGCGGAGAACCGCTACAATGATGCCCATGTAGCGACAAGGGGAGTGATCGAGAGGTGCTTTGGCGTGCTGAAGATGCGTTTCAGGTGCCTGGACCTCTCTGGGGGCGCCCTCCAGTATCGGTCAGATAGGGTCGGCCGCATCATTGTGGTGTGCTGCGTCCTGCACAACATAGCCCAGCAGAGGGGCGATGTGCCGCAGGCAGAGGAGGGCGGAGTGGAGGAGCAGCAGGAAGAGGCCCAGTCCTCCCCAGATGAGGGGGATGGGGGCAATGGTCAGGGCAGACGGGGTAGACACAGACGAGTGGCTGTCCACCGTTACCGGCTGGCCCAGCGGGCACGGGACAGACTGATAGACGCCCGCTTCACTGACTAGATGGGCGTGGGAATCGGGTAGTATGGCCACAGACCGCACACCATGACAACAGCCGACCACCCACACCCCCCACCCATCCACCCATCCAGCACCCTCACCCCCCTCCCCAACCCCACACACCCCACCCGCATGCACACCACCGCCCCCCCCCCAATTGCCGATCCACCGGCGGCACAACGGGCCGGGCTCACCCAGTTGCGGGTGGACGCGTGTCTATCGCAGGCCATGGAGAATGATGACAACCCGCCTCCGATGAGCTCCTGGCTCTACATCGTTGGACTATGTCTGACCCATGGCCACAGTACCACCATCCACCCGGACCATCCCTGCATGCGGCTGTGACACTGCAGCGCACGGTCCCGTCCTCTGCCCGGGGGATGTTGATGGCGGCCCAGGGGGAAGGGGGCAGACTCACCTGGAGCTGAGGTAAGACCACCCCTCATACACACACTTGCGCTCAACGTACATGACACCCCCGCACACTTTGGACAGAGCACAAAGGCAGCTTCGGTAGGTGTAACATTGACTTTAATAACCAAAGGAGTTCATGCACGTGCCCTAGCGCCTAAAACTCATCTGTGCCCTGCACCCGTGCCAACTTACTCAGTGTCTAATTGTTTGGCCTTACGGGTCCTTTGACTACGTCTACGTGGTTCCCCAGACGGTACAGCAGAACTGGAGGTGGACTCCTGTGATTCCTGCCCTCTGACACTGGATCCCTTTGGCAGCCGTTTCCTGGGGCGTCCTGGCCTAGATGGGCCAGGCTGCGGCCCGGGCGACTGGGATGGCGAGCTGCCAGCCTGTCCTGCCCGTTGCCCACCCGATGCACCTGGGACGGAAGGGGGGAGTCCGAGGTGTCGCGGTGTACCGGGACCTCCCCTACAGAGGGAGCCGGGACGGACCACACCACCTCCTCCTCCCTCGGGATGCCCGATGGCCCCCAGGCCTCTACATGGGTGGGGGATGCGAACGGACTGGCCATCCGACGCGCCCCCGACATCTGGCGCTGCCAGTCCTGGAGGCCCGTGCTGGTATCGACAGGGGTCTGCAGGTTTGCAGCCATGGAGCCCAGGGGGTTGTCGAACCCTGCCTGCGACAGTGCGACGCCAGCTCGCACATGGCCACTGGCGCCGATGCCCTCAGCGATGGCCTGCTGAGACTGGGCCATGGCCTGCAGAGACTGGGCCATGGCCTGCAGAGACTGGGCTATGGCCTGCTGAGACTGGGCCATGGCCTGCTGAGACTGGGCCATGGCCTGCTGAGACTGGGCTATGGCGTGCTGAGACTGGGCTATGGCGTTGAGCGCCTCTGCCATCTGGCGCTGGCACTGGCTTATGGCCTCCTGTGAGAGGGCAGCCATTTCCTGGGCCACAGACGCCGCCTGCACGGAAGGCCCCAGGCCTCGCAAACCGTTCCCCATGTCTGACACCGTCGCACCCATTGCCTCCACCGCGGACGCCACCCGTGCGGTGTCAGCCTGGGTGGCACGCATGACCGGGACCACTCCCAGCTCATGGACGCGGGTGGACTCCTCCACCTGCGACCGCAGCCGCCGCAAGCCACCCGTCACCCTATTCGCTCGTCTCCGTGTCGGTGGTTGCATCGGATCTATGTGTGGGTGTGGTAACTGCAGGAACCCGGGATCCATCTGGGCGGCAGATGTTCGCTTGGCCTGGGCTGCCCTCCGACCGCCCGGTCCCTCTGCTGCTCCTACCTCCACCTGCTGTACCGGGACGGCTGTGTTGTGCGCACCAGTGAGTGTACCAGACGCCTCATCACTAAAGTGCCCAACCGTGGTGAGTGTTTCTGCGATGGTGGAGGGTGTTGGTGACAGCAGTGGCGTTGTGTCGTGCTCTTCGTCCCACTCTGAGTCCATGGCACTTTGGGGTGGGGGTTCGTCTCCACCCATCCACTCTGAGTCACTGTCCGGTATTTCGTCTTCCCGGGTAGGGGTGTCCCGGGTAGTGCTGTCCCGGGTAGTGCTGTCCCGGGTAGTGCTGTCCCGGGTAGTGCTGTCCCGGGTAGTGCTGTCCCGGGTAGTGCTGTCCCGGGTAGGGGTGTCCCGGGTAGGGGTGTCCCGGGTAGGGGTGTCCTGGGTAGTGGTGTCCCGGGTAGGGGTGTCCTGGATAGTGGTGTCCTGGGTAGTGGTGTCCTGGCTCGGATGTGACGGGGGCCTGTGGCTGCCCCCCTCATCGCTGGGTGGTCGCTCCCGCACGTGACGGGGGTGTCGTCTCCCTGTTGCTCCAGGTCTCTCCGTCTCCCGTGGTCTCCGAGGGGCATCCTGCGGGCGTCGCATGCTGGAGGGTCCGGGTCTCTCCGTCTCCCGTGGTCTCCGAGGGGCATCCTGCGGGCGTCGCATGCTGGAGGGTTCGGGTCTCTCCGTCTCCCGTGGTCTCCGAGGGGCATCCTGCGGGCGTCGCATGCTGGAGGGTTCGGGTCTCTCCGTCTCCCGTGGTCTCCGAGGGGCATCCTGCGGGCGTCGCATGCTGGAGGGTGCGGGTCTCTCCGTCTCCCGTGGTCTCCGAGGGGCATCCTGCGGGCGTCGCATGCTGGAGGGTGCGGGTCTCTCCGTCTCCCGTGGTCTCCGAGGGGCGTCCTGCGGGCGGTCTGCATCTGCGGGGATGGGTGCCTGGACGTTTGGTCCTGCGATACACAATGAAGCATGCATGGTTAGACATCAGGCAGTGATCAGGTGATACGGGAGAGGGGGATATAGGGGAGGGGGGATATGGGGACGGGCTGTTGGTGGCTCACTTGCTCGTGGGGCCCCGACCTCTGCATCAGCAACCTCCCGGTCCTCAGGTCCGCCAGCCAGTTCCAGGGCCCTTTCCTCGTGTACGGTCAGTGGCCTCTCATCAGCGGGCCCTCCTCCAGTCCTCACATGCTCCCTATTGTTGTGTGCGCGCTTCTCCTGGGGGGGGGGGGGGGTGGTGGCAGGGGTATAAGGCAACAGTGTTAGGCAGGTATATGAATGCACGCCATCGGTTGCGCGTGCATTGCAGAGGTTAAGGTTAGGGCTGGATTCACTTGGGGATATGGGGGATATGGGGGAGGGGGGGATATGGGGGAGGGGGGATATGGGGGAGGGGGGATATGGGGGATATGGGGGAGGGGGGGATATGGGGGAGGGGGGATATGGGGGATATGGGGGAGGGGGGATATGTGGGAGGGGGGATATGGGGAGGGGGGATATGGGGAATATGGGGGAGGGGGGATATGGGGGAGGGGGGAATATGGGGGATATGGGGGAGGGGGGATATGTGGGAGGGGGGATATGGGGAGGGGGGGATATGGGGAATATGGGGGAGGGGGGATATGGGGAGGGGGGAATATGGGGGATATGGGGGAGGGGGATATGCGGGAGGGGGGATATGGGGGATATGGGGGAGGGGGGATATGGGGGAGGGGGGATATGGGGGATATGGGGGAGGGGGGATATGTGGGAGGGGGATATGGGGGATATGGGGGAGGGGGAATATGGGGGAGGGCGGATATGGGGGATATGGGGGAGGGGGGATATGGGGGATATGGGGGAGGGGGGGATATGGGGGAGGGGGGGATATGGGGGAGGGGGGGATTTGGGGGAGAGGGGATATGGGGGATATGGGGGACGCTCACCCTGCCTGCTCTGACGAGGTCGTTCACCTTCTTGTGGCACTGGGTGCCTGTCCGTGGTGTTAGGGCCACAGCGGTGACGGCCTCTGCCACCTCCCTCCACAGACGCCGGCTGTGGCGTGGGGCAACTCTGCGGCCGTGCCCGGGATACAGGGCGTCCCTCCTCTGCTCCACCGCATCCAGGAGCGCCTCCACATCGCGTGACTCGAACCTCGGGGCTGAGCGACGGCCAGCCATCAAGTCGGGTGTTGCGGTCGGCTGTTCCGGTCGGGTGGGGGGGAGCTGCGCGGCCTTATGAGCCATCACGCCGTGCAGCGCATATGACGCTGCACGGCGTGAACCACTGCGCAAGCGCGGATCCCGTTACGTCGCTGCTAGCCCATTTCGGGCCGCAGACTATCGGCCCATTTTTATGACGTGACGCAAGTGGGATTTGCGCCGTTTTTTGCGCCGATCGGCGGAGTTTCCGCCGATAACGGAGAATTTCGCCCAGGGTGCTTCATAAATGAAGACGTCATTCTCCAACTTTCTTAATCTGTTTAAAAATTAATCTCGAAGCCAGGTCAGTCAGGGAGGGTCACTAAGTCTGCATGCCGTGCTGGCCCCTGAGTCTGCAGTTTGGAGATTGCCTGCAGGTACCTAATGGTCCCCACTGCCTGCAGCAACCTGGACACTGTTTGGAAAATCCCATTAATTGGCTCCAGTAAGTCTCGATTTCGGCTCCCCACTAGATCTTTATCCTGTCATAGCCACTGGGATGGGAGCTGAAGGAATTTTCTCTTCTTGGAGTCAGTCACAATCCAGCATTCATTCCTGATGGAGTTTGACATGGGAATCTGTATCTGTGGCATATCACAGTGGATGCCAGGTGCACCACACAGCAACAGTTCATTTTATATTAATTACTGCACTGTTTATATCATTCGGGTTACATCATTATTGCGCTGTGCTCAGCATACAGGCGAATTCGCACCACTCTGCTCAACTGACTTTCCAGTGCCACCTGATCTGAGTATTAATTTCTTTGAAACTCTCTTGTGAAATATCCTGCTCGGGAAATGCAGCTGCCTTTTCTTTCAAAAAAAAAAGTTACATGTATTGTCAAACTGCTAAAAGGTGAAAACAAAACAATGATACGATAGCTTACTGCTTCTGTTCACCAGCTGAGAATGCTCTGGAGGTTAGGTTAGGTTAGAACAGGATTAGGTTTGAACAATGATGGGCCTCTCCATCTCCTGGAAAAATCTGCTTATTTAGAGTTTTACAAGATTGTTACAGGTTCAGATACAGTAGGCAAAAAAAGCTATGCTCATGGTTCAAGGACAAGGAGACACAGATACCGGGGAGGACGTGAGGATGAACATTCTGTACAGTGAGTGGGAATGACCTGGAACTCACTGCTGGGAGGGTGGTGGAAGCGAAGACGATGAATGATTTCAAAGAGAAATTGGATGGGTGCTTGAGAGAGATAAACCTACAGAGCTATGGGGTTAGATCTGTGTAATTGGATTGACTGGGTTGCTCTGCAGAGAGCTGACATATGGGCTGGATGGACTACATGGGGCCTTCTTTGTGCTGCAATGATTCTCTAATAGCTGAGACTGTTCTGGGAACTACATAAGCAGATTTTTCCAGCAGATGGAGAGGCCCATCATTGTTCAAACCTAATCCTGTTCTAACCTAACCTAACCTCCAGAGCATTCTCAGCTGGTGAACAGAAGCAGTAAGCTACCTGGTGTTCGACTCCCTAATCTAAGCGTGAAGGTAAGTGTACCGCACCCTACTACCATCCCAGTTGAGATCAGTCCAAAGATGTGCAGGTCAGGTGGATTGGTCATGATCAGTGCGCCGGGTTACGGAGATAGGGCGGGGGAGTGGGCCTAGATAGAGTCCTCACTTGGAGGGTCAGTGCAGACTCGATGGGCTGAAAGGCCTCTTCCTGCACTGTAAGGATTCTATGAACTGAGCAGAGGGAAAGTTCAACTGAGAGAAATTTGTGGTGGCTGTGGCTCAGCTACTCCCTAGAGCCATTATGGGAGCCCTGTTGCCAATTATCTTCATTTTTTCGGAAAATGAAACAATTAAAATGTCAAAATTGAAAACTTTCCAAGTAGGTGAGGGGACTGCCCGCAGATCGCACTAGGAAGTAAATCTCATGTTGTCAGTTCTCACTCATCCTCAAATTTTCAAATCCATCACTACCGCAAGATGCATGTTTGTGTCCTTGAGGTTTTGCTCCATTATAAGAATGGTTGAATACGGGACATGTCTGCAGCTGATGCTATGACTAACTTGGATTAGATCCCACTGCGCTTTGAATCTAACTCTTTATTTTAGGTATCACCGGTTAATATTCCACAACTGCTCTAAAGCTGTCAGCAACCATTTTTTAAAAAATTGCTCGTCATGGGAACACGATCTGAAGTGAGAATAATAAAAAAAAGCCGAGAGACATGAGTTGTTTACTTCAAAAAACATCGAGGTGTTTGAAAATTGAAATTCATTCTGCATTTAGAAATGTTAAAAATGGAAAAGAATGTTGCAATTGTGATGTTTGATGTGTCTAAATTGTGAAATTGAGGGACCAGGGTGGCCCAAAGCATTTTGGGCTAATACCCTATCTGATAGTATATTGATCGTTTTGGGGGATGCATACTCATTACTTTTCCGGTAAAACATTGTTTTTTACACTTTTGATATATGCACAGCTGGTTGAAATTTCCATTACGAACATTATCTGTCAGATTGCATTAACAAGATCTGCAGAAACTGAATCACTCCCCTAAAATAAGCAAGCTCTTGTTTTTCAACATCTGATGAAGCCAACAGTAAACCTAAGAAACAGTTCCTATACAGCAGAAGGAACTGAACCCACACTGTTGGCACCATTCAGCACCACATTCTTCACCATTTGAGCTAACAAGCTCCTCGAGCCCTTCAACCTTCCATTATATCTATGTGCTTCTCATTCTGGCCCCTCTTGAGCAGCCCCTATTTTAATTGCTCCACTTTTGGTAACTGTGTCTTCAGCTGCCTAGGCCGACAAGGCCTGGAATACCCAAACTCTTCGGCTTAGATTCTCCGATTTTGAGGCGATGTCCAGAGGAAGTGTCTAGTTTTACGATGAAAAAGTTGGCAGCGCCCCCGCACTGAGACTCTGCCCAGTGGGGGGGGCTACCAGCCGTGCCACGTAAAGCACCCGGCATTCCTGACAGAAAGCACCGGAGGATTTCCGAGTCAGTGGCCACGCATGCGCACGGCGACGACCTGCAGCGGTTGCGCCTTACAACATGGCACCGGCCGCACGAGGACCCGACCTGCCAGATAGTGCCCCCCTGTAAACCCCCTCGCCACCCCTGGACCACCTCCCACCAGTCCCCCCAGCCCCGGCCGAAGCCCTCCCCGGCCAGCAGAACGCATCCTCCCGACTGGTGCCTCTGGACACAGTCTGCAGCCTCCACGCAAGGTTGGCGAAAATTCAGAGCATAAGTGATCTACAACGTCGGGAAGTTGGCCCATCGGGGGCGGAGCATCGGGGGAGGCTTTCGAGTGACGCCCTGAGTCTGTCCCAACAGCGTGCGGGGTACTCACCAATGACGCCGTTTTGGAGGGGGTGGAGCATCCAAAAACAGGCGCGGCTCCCGATTTCAGCATCAGTAGGGAGTCTCCGTCCGATCGCTGAATACGATTTCGCCGTCGGCAAGTGGAGAATCCCGCCCTTCATCTCCCAACCTCACTCTCCTTTAGAATACACCTACCACTTTGACCAGCCATTCGGCAGTCCCATGTGGTTCGCTATCATATGTTGTTTTATAATGTTTCTGTGAAGCACCGTTTGGACATTTTATTACATTAAAGACACTAGGTAATTGTTGTAGGTCTACTCCTAGGACAATAATATGGGTTGGATTTTATGCAGGGGGGAGAACTTCATCCGCTTGAGCTGAATGTGGGAGCTGAAACCGGGGAAGCATATTGCTGGCAGCAGCACTGTCAGGGCTGCAGTCCATTTAGGAATGGTGGCCTGCCCCCAAAGGCGCCAGCCAAATCAGATGGCTGCCAGCTGCACTGTCAGCGCTAGCAGTGTCCAGTGTGGAGGCTGCAGCTACACGGGACTCCTTGTGAGTGCTCAAAAAGGAGATCCCTCCCCACTCCTCCAGATTCCAGTGATCTCCTCAACGATGGCAGGCCTGTCTCACATGGGCAAAATGCCCACAGAGACAGGAAGAAGCCCACCTGAGTGGTTTAATTGGGCTTCTGGTGGACAGCCAATCTGCCAATTTTCCTGTCACTGGCAAAATGGCATGGTGGCAAGAAGGTGTTGGGCTCCGCTAATGCCTCCCCGCACCATTTTGCCAGCTTTCCCACCACCTCTTCTGTCACCGAGGGACAAGTAAAATTCAAACCCTTCTCTTTTCTTATTTTCTTCTCGCCATATAGACTTCTAATTTTCTCTCGAGCAGTGCTAGCTTTGCAGAGCAAAACCACATTCTTTGGGGCAGCGCGGTGGCACAGTCGTTAGCATTGCTGCCTCACGGCGCCAAGGACCCAGGTTCGATCCCGGCTCTGGGTCACTGTCCGTGTGGAGTTTGCACATTCTCCCCGTGTCTGTGTGGGTTTCACCCCCACAACCCAAAGATGTGCTGGTTAGGTGGATTGGCCACGCTAAATTGCCCCTTAATTGGAAAAACTGAGTTGGGTACTCTAAATTTATTAAAAAAACATTTATATTTTTAAATAAAAATTATTTGCCGTTGCCATGTGATGCTCTGAGATTAGTAGGCAGCTGACTCAAGGTGAGTCAGTCAGTGGTGGATATTTGCCTCCATTTTAAGATTGTGCACATCATCTGTCCCTCGTTTGTTTATCCAGGGGCATGGGAGAAAGCCAATTGCACTCTTGTCAATTAGATAAATGAGTTTGGTGGGCAACTCTGGGACTCAAATTTGTAACCTTCTGTTTGAAAGTCAAGTGCACGCTATTTATCAGTCTGGGGGAATTCCTGTCTTTAATGATATTCATACAGCTTAGTTTTTGACCGTTTAAATCCTGATGGTGTAATCTATCAGGTGTTTGACTGTAATACAGATTTAACGTTGACAGCTGTGGTTGGAATTATTCCGTGCACGTTTTAACACAGGATGTAATGGCTTTAAGGACTGTGCTGTTCAAAATTCATTACAGTGCAGGCAGTTTGATCACAATGAAATATAAGGACCAGAGTGTGCATCAAATTCTCCCTGTGCACACAAAGTTCAAACACATTACATAAAATGAACAATATTGAAACACCAGTTGTAATAATAATGTGAATCTTATTTTTAAAGGGGTTGATGGCCGTTTCGGCTGCTTAATGTCCCAGTGCATATTTGCTTTTTATATTTTGAAGAACCACTACCGAATAATCAATTTTGGAAAATGAATCTGTTCTCGCTGAATGTGTAAAACGCTTTTATTGCTCAGGGTCCAGTGTTACATTTGATTGTTCTCATACGGTGAGACAGCAATGACTTTAGTGTTGTACATCGTAGCACCAATGCATGAATAACGTGGTTGAGCGAGGCCAAGGAAGCATTCCCTTGATATTTCACACTTGAACAGGACTATGGAGTTTCTAGAAATGTATAAAACCAGTGAGAAGCTTATAAGAAGTCAGATCTGATTCATCATTTAATAATCATAATTAAAAAGTGAAGGAGCTGCAAAATATTCTCAAGTCAGGAAGGTAAGTGACTTGGAGGGGAACCCTCAGGTGTTAGTGTTCTCAGGTATCACCTGGGCCTGTCCTTCTAAATAGTAAGGGCCATGGGTTTTAAAGGTGTTGCTTAAGGAGCCTTGGTAAGTTCCTGCAGTACATCTTGTAGATGATGCACACGGCCGCAAGTGTGCGTCGGTGGGGAGGGATTGAATGTTTGTGGAAGGGATGCCATTCAAGTGACTTCTCTGTCTTGGATGGTTTCGAGCTTGAGTGTTGTTGGAGATGCACTCATCCAGGCAAGTGGGGAATATTCCTTCACATTCTGGACCTGTGCCTTCTAGATGGTGGACAGGCTCAGGAGGTAGAGTTACTTGCTGCCAGATTCCTAGCCTCTGACCTGCTTTTGTAACCACAGTGTTTATATGGCTGGTCCATTTCAGCTTCTGGCCAATGGTAACACTCAAGATGTTGATAGCAGGGGATTCAGTGAGATAATGCCATTAAATGTCAAGACTTGAAGGATTGAACCTTGTTGGCGATGGTCATTGCCTGGCACTTGTGTGGTGCGAATGTAACTTGCCATTTGTCAGACCAAGCCTGTATATTATCCAGGTCTTGTTGCATTTGGACATGGACTGCTTCAGTATCTGAGGAGCCATGAATGGAGCTGAACATTTTGCAGTCATCCGCAAACTTCTGACCCTACGATGAAAAGAAGGTCACTGATGAAGCAGCTGAAGATGGTTGGACCTCGGTTGGACCTCTACACTGAGGAATTCCTGCAGTGATATCCTGGAGTTAGGATGATTGACCTCCAACCACCATCTTCCTGTATGCCAGGTATGACTCTAACGAGTGGAGGGTTTCCCTCCTCGGATTCCCATTGACTCGAGTTTGGCTAGGGCTCCTTGATGCCATACTCAGTCAAATGCTGCCTCAATGTTAAGACCAGCCATTCTCACCTCACCTCTGGCATTCAGCTCTTTTGTCCATGTTTGACCCAAGTCTGTAATGAGGTCAGGTTGTGAGTGACCTGATGGAACCCAAACTGAACATCAGTGAGCAAGCTATTGTTAAACTAGCGCTGCTTGATAGCACTGTTAATGACTCCTTCCATCACTTTCCTGATGTTTGAGAGTAGACTGATAGGCTGGGAATTGACTGGTTGACTGGGCTCCTGCCTTTTGTGTGCAGGACATACGTGGGCAATTTTCCACATTGCCAGGTAGATGCCAGTGTTGTAATTGTACTGGAACTTGGCTAGGAGCACAGCAAATTCTGCAGCACAAGTCATCAGTGCTAATCCTGGAATATTGTCAGAGCCCTGGCCTTTTGCAGTATCCAGTGCCTTCAGTTGTTTCTTGATATTACGTGGAGTGAATCAAATTGGCTGAAGACTGACATCTGTGATGCTGGGGGCCTCCTGGGGGAGGCCGAGATGGATCATCCACTCGGCACTTCTGGCTAAAGATTGCTGTGAATGCTTCAGCCTTATCTTTTGTACTGATGTGCTGGGCCTCTTCGTCTTTGAGGATGGAGATACTTGTGGAGCCTCCTCCTTCTCCAGCAACTTGTTTAATTGTCCACCACCTTTCTCGGCTGGATGTGGCAGGACTGCAAAGCTTAATTTTGATCCATTTTTCTGGCATGCAAGTGATGAAGTATCCCTGCGCTTAAGATTTGTCAGGCCCATTCTCCACTATAATTTGAATGTAGCTGCATGTCAAAGCCTAAATTTGGGGCTGTTTTTGAGCTATCAGGTTTTAGGGATAGCCTTTTCTACTTCCGCAGATTGTAAATTTCCTTTTCATTTATTCCTCTCTTTATCCATTGTCAAATGATTGTTTTTGAAAAATTCCTTCTTTAGATTGAAATCTCAAAAATGGTTAAAGTCTGGGAACATCATTTAGAAGCACTCTGTCTGCAAACACTGCCTCATTATTAGAACAAAGTTACTGGGTTTGATTTTCATCCTAGAGGCAGGTAGCGGGAGTCAGGAAGTTTCCTAGCTCTGCCCGCCTGCCTCCAGAGAAAGTACCAGCAGAGGTGGTGTCGGGGGAGCAGGTGCTAACGGAGGTCGGGCCTGCTGTTCACAGAGAGAGTTCGAGGCAGCCACAGAGGTCGCTGGATGCTGTAATATTGACAGCAAGACAAAGAACAGCTCTCCAGCCCTCACCCCTCACATCTCTGCACTCCTCATAATCTCTCCATACCACACCCATGCCAACATATGCCCCCCAACAGACCGCCCCACCATGGCTCCTTATACCTTTTATGGCAAGCTAATGCCCCTCCACCCAAACCCATGGCCCCTCAATCCCTCCGTGCAATGATATGGCACTTCCATGCCCATTTGCCCACTATACATGCCGTGCAGGGAGCTGGTTTAGTTCAGTTGGCTGGACAACTGGGGCGAAATTCTCCGGTATCGGCGCGATGTCCGCCGACTGGCGCCCAAAACGGCGCAAATCAGTCGGGTATCGCGCCGCCCCAAAGGTGCGGAATGCTCCGCATCTTTGGGGGACGAGCCCCAACCTTAAGGGGCTAGGTCGGCGCCGGACGAATTTCCACCCCACCAGCTGACGGAAAAGGCCTTTGTTGCCCCGCCAGCTGGCGCGGAAATGACATCTCCGGGCGGCGCATGCGCGGGAGCGTTAGCGGCCGCTGACAGTTTCCCGCGCATGCGCATTGGAGGGAGCCTCTTCTGCCTCCACCATGGTGGAGACCGTGGCGAAGGCGGAAGGGAAAGAGTGCCCCCATGGCACAGGCCCGCCCGCGGATCGGTGGGGCCCGATCGCGGGCCAGGCCACCGTGGGGGAACCCCCCGGGGCCAGATCGCCCCGCGCCCCCCCCCCAGCCTGCGCCGCCTTGTCCCGCCGGTAAGGTAGGTGGTTTAATCTGCGCTGGCGGGACAGGCATTTTAGCGGCGGGACTTCAGCCCATCCGGGCCGAAGAATCGCGCGGGGCGGGGGGGGGGGGGGGGCGCCAAACGGCGCGGCACGATTCCCGCCCCCGCCGAATATCCGGTGCCGGAGACTTCGGCAACCGGCGGGGGCGGGATTCACGCCAGCCCCCGGCGAGGGTCGGAGAATCTTGCCCCTGGTTTGTGATGCAGAGCAAGGCCAACAGCATGGGTTCAATTCCCGTACCGGCTGAGGTGATTCATGAAGGCCCTGCCTGCCCAACCTTGCCCCTCGCCTGAGGTTAAATCTTCAAGTGAAATCACTACCAGTCAGCTCTCCCCCTTAAAGAGGAAAGGAGCTGATGGTAATCTGGGACTATGATGACTTACTTTATGCCGTACGGAACCAAAGAGCCCTTTAGTAACAATAGTATATGTGAAAAAGCTGTAACAAATGCATTTATTCATTTATAACTCTCTACTTTTTAAATTTAAAAATCTCCCTTCACTAGCCCTCTAAAAATGTCTGTTATCCAAACCCTTTAAAGTATCAAGCACAGAAATTGCAAGTACTTAAAGCCTCTTGATCTTGTGTTCATAAACATGGTGCAGTTGCGGGAACAGATCACAGAGCAAGGGCTGTCAATCAAGCAATGTTTTCCCTGAGGTGTAGCTGCTTTTCCACTCTAATGGATCTCTGTATCAAAGCCAAGAATGCATAACGAGCTACACACCTGTAGAGAGATTACTCTCTGAGCTCAAAGCACCCAAAGAAGCAAGCAGGCTATGGTGGATTTGGATTTGGATTTGTTTATTGTCACGTGTACCGAGGTACAGTGAAAAGCATTGTTCTGCGTGCAGCTCAGACAGATCATTCCGTATATGAAAAGAAAATACATAATAGGGCAAACGTAAAATACACAATCTAAATACATAGACACAGGCATTGGGTGTAACTGACTGGGGGCTGCCCAGTTTAAATAGCTATCCAGTGACATGTGACGATCTTTCCCACAACCAGTAGAAACCCCAATGAAACTGAGCGAGAGCTTACAACCAGTAACATTGGCAGTGCCAAACTGTACCGGGGTCCTCCACCTCTATGCCCCCAGAAGAATTTCCTCGACTGTCTCTCACCTGGCCAAACCTTTTGTAAATCTCGGTGACGTGATGTCACATCCATGAGGTATGAATATTTAGTAATGAGGGATTATTTGGCGTGGGGGCTAATTGTAGAATTGCTACAGTGCGGAAGGAAGCCATTGAGCCCATCGAGCCTGCACCGACCTTCCGAAAGGGCCTCCACCTAGCCTCACTCCCCTCCCCATGCCTGCAACCCCATAACCCAACCTACATATCCTTGGACACAAAGGGAAAATTTAGCATGGCCAATCTACCCAGCCTGCACACCTTTGGACTGTGGGAGGAAACCGGAGCACCCGGAGGAAACCCACGCAGACACGGAGAGAACGTCTAAAGTCCATCCAGACAGTCAGCCAAGATTGGAACCCAGGTCCCTGGCACTGTGAAACAGCAGTGCTAACCACTATGCCACCGTGTTGCCCCAAACATGGGAATGTATTCAAATTTATGAAATGAGGTTTATGCCTTCGGCCATGAATTTTGTGACATCGCCGATGAGGGAAAATTGGGAAATGTGGGCTGATGCCGTTGAATCTTGTGAGAGGCCTCTTATTAGATTCATGACTCGAAACTTCTTGCGAGAGCCCTGGCTGGGCGAGATCCAGATCAGCATATTTAAATGAGCATAATTGCTCATTTAACCGGATTTAATCGGCGCCCGGGAGTCAACGGCCGCGCTTGGGAGACCTTACCAGGGCGCTCTTTAGTACTGGCCCACACAAATGTGGACAAGGCGTAATGGTACCTGGGTGGGACACGGTCTCCCAGGCTATTAGAAACCCCAATGGTCAGGGATAGGGTAGGGTGGCACTCTGGCATTTCCCCAGCACCCAACCACCTTTTCACTGTCAGTCTGGCACTGCCAGGGTCACCCAGGCATTGCCAGTGTTCCTGGGTGGCACTCACCGTGTGGCAGGCTGGTGGTATCTGGGTGCCAGGTTGGCACTGCCAGGGGTTGGGTCTGGCTGCGGCCTTGCCAGGTAGAATGGGGGGTAATTAAGGGGGGTTCCAGGTTACATCCCAAAGGTTGGGGGGTGAGGGGCGGGTCACAAAAACGGAAGGGAGGGTCTGAAGGGGTGGGGGCGGAGATCGGGGCAGCCAATCAAAATGGCACCCCGATCTGCGATTCAGCTCACCAGCAGGAAATTCCTGTAAGTGTGGTTTTGGCCGGGAGAATCTCCCTAAGGCTAAAATAATCGCGCCGTTCAGTGAACTTTAACTCAAGTCTGCTGAATCGCACCCGCAATTTGTCCGACAAGAATTGCATTTCACGATTCTCGCAAGATTTTCCTCTCTCGGTGCTGATCCTGCGGGCGTAATAGTATGCAATATTGTGAGATGCTTGAATACTCCACTCTCTTTTCCAATACATAAGAACATAACTAGGAGCAGGAGTAGGCCATCTGGCCCTTCGAGCCTGCTCCGCCATTCAATGAGATCATGGCTAATCTTTTGTGGTCTCAGATCCACTTTCCCTCCCGAACAATAGTTGTGCCGCTAGTGAGAGCTAAAGCAGGAAGTAACAAGCGGACTAATCACTAAGCGGCTAACCACTGCACTAACATAGTTGATGCATCACAACAACTGGAGACAAACATCTTTCAGCCCCTTTAATTTTCAGTGTTACTTCCTTACCAACATTAATTATTTAAAGTTCCTCATTCTCATTCGACCCTTGGTTTCTAATTATTTCTGCTGTTCTTTTTTGTGTCTTCGCCTGTGAAAACTGACACAAATAATTTCTTTGATGATTCTGCCGTTTTCTTATTTCCTATTATAATTTCACCTGCCTCAGTCTCCAAGGGACCCAGATTAACTTTTGCCACTCGCTTGTTACATGATGGTTTCAGAATTTCTTGCTACTTTGATATTCTCCTTCTCCCTTGTTATTATTTTTTGCTGATCCTTTACTAGGTTCTTTAATTTTACCAGTTCACTGGCTTATTAATAGTCTTCGCAATATTATAACTGTCTTCTTTCAATATGCTGCTATTTTTAATCTCTTTATTAATAATAATAATAATAATAATAATAATAATAATCGCTTATTGTCACAAGTAGGCTTCAATGAAGTTACTGTGAAAAGCCCCTCGTCGCCACATTCGGGTGCCTGTTCGGGGAGGCTAGTTAACCATGGATGGTTTACCTTTCCCATAGATTTTTATTTCCAGATAGAATGCATATTTGTTGAAAGTTGAAAGAAATATTTATTTAAATTGCTTATCCCCCACTATAACTTTCCTTATGGGCCAGGATCCTCTGTTGCGAGTCCGGCTCGCTACCGTTGCTAGCGAGGAGGGGGAATTTAACGCTCAGCCAAATCTCCCATTTACTGCAGCGGGATTGGAGAATCCCGCAGATGTGAAGGAACAGAGAATCCCGCGATATGAATGGATAGTGAATCCCACCCATAATTTCCCAATCTACATTAGCCGACTTACAAATTGACTTCACTTAAATTTAATGCCCTCGTTTCAGATATGTATGTTTTCCCCAAAATTCATGAAATTTCATATTATGATTGCTCTTCCCCAAAGGATCCCTTACAATGAGATTACTATGAGAACCCTGTTTTATCATACAAGACAAGATCTGAAAAGTAACTTGCTCCCTGCTTGGTTCCACATGCATTATTCCAGGAACTTTCTTGAATGTCTCCCACGAACTCAAGGTTCAGACTGATTTTGCCCTTATGAATTTGTCCTGTTTATATGAAGAGTAGAGCTCCCTGTTAATCGCAAGTTCATCTTATTCTTTGAACTGATGTTGGGGGCCTATAAACTATCCCCACCACTGTTTTCTGCCTCTCGTTATTTCTTATTTTCCCTGGTGCGGTTTCTTCCTCCTTTTTCAAAGCAAGATCCACACTCATTGCTGTCTTTAAGATTCATTATCAAGGCTTTCCTTCATCCCCTTTTCTTCCTTTTCTTTTCAAAATTTCACATACCATAAAATATTTTGTTTCCTACCTTTACGACTATCCAACCTGCAATAGCTATTAGATCAAATCCATTTATTTCTATTTGTGCCATTAATTCATTCTCTTTTTTTTTTGCTGAATGCTTCATACATTCAGAAAACGTTTGTTAAATTTTAACATTACCATTTCCCCCTGATTTGACCTTATTCTCTGATGCACATTTACGATTTGACTCTTTGCCTCTTCCTGATATACTGTGCTAATCATCATCAAAATTGCTACAAAAGCCACTGGCCTTAATTTTTCTGTTTAGATTTATAAATCCCCCCCCCCTCCCCCACCCACACACACCCTGTTCTGAACCCCTCTGTTTTTATTGTAAAGCTTTACCTACACACCGAGTTATTCAATTCCCCAGGGCACTGCTTTCAGCCCTGTCCGAATGGAACAGCTCCCTCTTTTCCCAGTATTGGTGACACTGCTCCAAGAATTGAAACTCCAGTCTCCCATGTCATTCTTGGGCCACACTAAACTCTCTGACCTGTTTGCCACAATGCCAGTTTGCCTGTGGCTCAGGGAGTAATCCATAGATTCTGCTTATTTATTTGGATCCTAACTCCTCAAACGCCCTCACTCTTGATTGGGCCGATATTTAGTCCTATGTGAACCACAACAAGTGGGTCCTCCCTGCCCCTCCAAGTTCTTCTCTAGCCGTGAGGAGATACCTTTAATCCTGGCACTTACAAATTGACTACCATTGGGCAAAAACTACCATTGGAACTTGCAGATCTGCAGCAAATAGTATCTATTCCCCTGACTATACACCCGTCTACCTCTGCCACAGTCCTTTACACTCAGCCCACTGGAATGATGTTCTCTACTACAGTAAGTTTATGTAAAAAATCAACTTAATTGTTAATTTTTGCCAAATTACTTGAGCTAGTTTAAGTTACAGGTATATTACATTAAATATTTACCTGTACCGTGACTCACTGTAAGTAGCGGAGGCAGAAAGCAGCACCTCCTTCCCATTTTGCACTGGATTTCTACTCTCACAAAATTCCCAAACATTACACTTTGTTTATGGTGCACTCTGATCATTACCGCTCTATGCAACCGCTGATAATTGTTTACTTTTGTTGTGCATTCTTCGACACAAATGTCATTATGCTCATCATCTGGGGTCTTCGGTAGTGTTCCAACTGCTAAGGCCGATCTATGCATGGAAGGTTCTGTGCAGATAAGACAGGTTACCACTTTTGGACAATTCGGTGGCTCAATGTCCTGCCCTTGCATTCTCTCTCTGTTCTGATAAGCTTTTGAGGGAAGTCCCACCATTTTGTTCTTTAGTTGCGGTAGGGCATTCCACGGCCTCACCACTCTTTGCGTAAAGAACCTACGTCTGACCTCTGTCCTATATCTATTACCCCTCAGTTTAAGGCTATGTCCCCTCGTGTTAGCCATTTCCATCCGGGCATTTAAAAGTTTATTGGATAAGCATATGGATGATAATGGCATAGTGTAGGTTAGATGGATTTTGTTTTTTGACTTCCCATGTTGGTGCAACATCGTGGGCCGAAGGGCCTGTACTGCGCTGTATCGTTCTATGTTCTATGTAGCAATCTTGGGCGAGCTTCTCCCATGATGCCACATTCAACTCACTCAGCTTCCTGCTCATAGTAATTAGTCCCTATCTAGGCAGGAAGCCTGAGACAGTAGGTTTCTTTTGAAAGGGGGCCTAAGTGGGCACCTGCTTGCCTTCCTCTGGCTTCCTTTTAAAATTGAATGTAGTTATTAGATGGGATCAGAATAAAGGCACTTTGCTTACATATTAATGTGTCACCTCAGAATCAATCTTTAGTTTTTATTTTTATTCTATAGAGCTCATTTTAACTTGGTCTGCCGGCCAGGACTTGGGTTGTAGCAGCCCTCGGATCGGAGTGCTGTACTTACCAGGACAATGCTGCTGCTCACTGCCCAGAGCATTTATAATGGCACTGCAGTCACCCATCTGAACTGGACAGGAGCCATGTTAATCTATGCAAATTGGGGAAATGCATTCTGTATCCTGGTTTAAAGTTTGAGCGACAAGTGGGGGTGATCTAACCTGGGTCCTTACAGGGACAGCTGGAGGCTGCTCAAAAAGAAGAGCAGGATCTCCTGGGTCCATGCCAAACACCTGCGCTGCAAGAAGCATATTTAGACCCCTTCTACCAAACCCTGGAAGGGATTGCCTCCCTACATTATTAGGCTTTGACTGCCGGCTGACCCAGCGGGTGGAACCTACCAGTTGTCTCCCCCGCCCCCCCCGCCCCACCTCTAGAAATGGGGAGCTGCAGCCCAAGACCCCCAATGAAAATGAGAGTTAGGTTTCTAAGAGGATCAGGCCTCCTGTTGGCAAAAACAGATGGCTGTCACCAACCTATCTTCGCCAGTGGTTAATAGTGCCCATTTGGCTTCTTTTCAAAATGGGAGCATTGGAGGGAGAACATGCGCAAATGTGATTGAGTAGACAAGCAATGGCCTCTCAGTTCAGTAATTTACAAATTTGTTTTATTAAATTTTAATTACATTTCACTCATGATTTCCTCTCATCCGACACCACGATTTTCTTGAGAATGGATATGTTGCGAACTTATGTCCTTGTGCACATAAACATTGCCTTTTCACCTCAGTAAGTTTAAGAAAAGTAGATTTTAACCAAACTTCACAGGTGACTTCCTCTCATCAGGCACTGGTTTCCTTTCGAAAATGGGCATGCTGGGAACTGATCCGCTATCTGGTCTCCAAAAATCAGGTAGGGTATTTTTCGTCAAAAGGCACCAACACTTGAAATTTTAAACCTGTCACATGATTAACAGCCTGTAAAACTGATGCATAATTTTGCAACTTCATGATAGTTACACAAGATGCTTGCAGGCTCCTTTCGAATCACCTTTCTGTCCTATCGCAGCTACTGCAATGCTCCACCTTTCAACTCTTACTTTTGCTCTTACTTCAACTCACTCTTTACTAGGATTCTAAATTCTTACTAACTTATACCAGACGGAAGAGGAGAGTTTAGAAAACAAAAAGGAAATAGCCACAATGCTCTGCTGGCAGATACAGACCAATGTTATAGTGCAGCCTTACTGTTTTTGTTGATATTCTTATGTATAGAATATTCTGATCTCCTACAAGCATCATCTTATTTGATGTTTTTATTGCTTTAGAAAGATTCCATGAAGTGGTGTATTTGATTAAAACCTGATAGATTTTTCTCGCATGCCACTTGAAGGCGTATTCATTGCAATGTTGAGTTGCTGCGATTGATACTTGTAAATGGTGTTACGTGCAATGACAGGGGCGCAATTGTAACCCAGTCGCAGGTGGATTGTTTCATTAAGCGATGCCAGGCAGTGTTTACATTGGTCAGAGAGGAACAATATATTTTTCTTCCTGGACTAGTGCTTTCATCTTCGAAATATCACAATAACAGAAGAACATAAGAACTAGGAGCAGGAGTAGGCACTTTTTCAGCTTCCTCAGCCTGCTCCACCATTCAATGCGATCACGGCTGATCTCCTCTCATCCTCAACTCCACTTTCCCACCCGTTCTCCATAACCCTTCAACCCATTATTAATTAAAAATCTATCTGCTCCTTAAATTTACTCATTGAGGTTGTCATTCCCCAGTCCAAAGCTGTTGGCAAAGCGATTATTTTGTCAAATATATAGAGACTTTACATGTTGCACGGAGTAACATAATTCTTTTGCTGCACTACCAACTTTTTTTTATACCATGTTTAATTAATATATTAATTTCTGCTCAATGTCCCCTCTTCTTGAAGAAGGTGTAGTTTGATTAAAAATTAGTACCATATCAAGCCAAGTACGAAGATAAGTGTGTCTGGATGTAGTGAGAAGGGTTAATGCATGTTACTTAAAGTAATCTTATGCATTCATAACCCTCTGTGGTACTGAAATGATTCATTTGACATCCACAGGGGAGGTTGCTAAGAAATGCAGCTGGAATCGAGAAGGTTGTGATTTTGATCCAGGTTTAACCTGTGTTGATTGATAATATAAATTCTGGAGTGTGCTTGCTTGTGCTTCTTCAACGTTTGTCTGCTACCAAGCTGCAAGATATCACAGATGCAATTTTCAAAACTTTTTCCGAAAGCATAAAACATCTCTCTGCTGAGTTCCTTTTTCCTCTTTAGCTGTAGCTCGAGCCTGTTATCTGCCAGCACAATCTTATTTGTGCCGTATTTGTAACAATTCAGATGAATGCCAGTGTGAATTGTGGGAGCGATTCACATGTAAAATTCAGCAACACCTTGTTTTCAGTTCTTTGTGTGGGTGCAAAATGTGGGTTTTAATTCAAAATGTATCTGTGTTTAAATTCCCCTTATTAAATCTGCATTGTGAGTCATACCTTATGTATATTTAAATACTCAGGACCACAGAACACGAAAATGGGCCACTCTAGCTCGCTGAATGAGCAATTGAATGAATGCCCTCGCCTGCCTTTGCTCCATACTTGCTTGAACATACTTGCTTTTTAGATAATTGCCTAATTCCCTTTCGAATGCTTCAATCCACCGCACTCTCCAGCAGGGCATTCCAGACCTTCACCATTCGCCGTGTGAAAATAGTTTGTCGCTTTTCTTTCTTTTACAAATTATTTTAAATATGTGCCCCCTTGCACGCGATACTTGGATGAGTAGGAACAGTTTCTCCCTATCTACTCTGTCCAGAATCCTCATGATTTTGAACACCTCTGTGCAATCTCTCGCTGTCGTCTTTTCTCCAAAGAAAATAGTCCTAAATATTTTCAAAATTATCTTCAAAACTGAAATTCCTCATCCCGGGAACATTGCTCATGAATCCTTTCTGCGCTCTGTCGAACACCTTCACACCCTTCCTAAAATGCATCGTCCAGAACTGGCTGCAATAATCCAGCTGAGACCAAATGAGTGTCCTTTATAAGTTCAACATAACCTCCTTGCCCTTTTACTCTATGACCCTATTAAAAAAACTTAGGATATTGTATGCCTAGGAACATGCATAGAAAATAGAAGTAGGAGGAGGACATTCAGCTCTTCGAGCCTTCTATGCCATTCATTATGATCATGACTGATCATCATGTTCAATACCCTAATCCTACTTTTCCCCCAATGTCCCTTAATCCCTTTAGCCCCAAGAGCTATATCTAATTTATTCTTGAAATCATACAATGTTTTGGCCTCAACTACTTCCTGTGAAAGTTGGTTCCACAGATTCACCACTCTCTGGGAGAAGAAATTTCTCCTCATCTCAGCCCTAAAAGGTTTACCCCTTATCCTCAAACTATGACCCCCAGTTCTGGACTCCCCCACCATCGGGAGCATTCTTTCTGACTCTACCCTGTTTAATCATGTTAGAAATGTATGAATTTCCCTGCTCAGCCTTTTAAACTCCAATGAATATAATCCTAACTGACGTAGTCTCTCCTCATATGACATTCCCGCCATCCCAGGAATCAACCTGGTAAACCTTTGCTGCACTCCCTCCATCGCAAGAACATCCTTCCTCAGATAAGGACACCAAAACTGCACACAATTGGTGAGTAGCCTCACCAATGTCCTATACAATTACAGTAAAATGTCCCTATTCCTAGACTCAAATCCTCTCGTTATGAAGGCCAACATACCATTTTCCTTCTTTCTGCCATCAGTACTTGCACACTTACTTTCAGAGACTGATGCATGAGAACACCAAGGCCCCACTGAGTATCCAACTCTCACAATTTACACCCATTCAAATAATAATCTGCTTTCCTATTTTTGCGACCGAAGTTGATAAACTCACATTTTTTCACATTATATTGCATCTGCCAGGCATATGCCCACTTACTCAGCTTGTCCAAATCACACTGAAGCATCTCTGCATCCTCCTCACAGCTCACATTTCCACCCAGCTTTGTATCATCTGCAAATTTGGAGATAATGGGCTGGATTCTCCGAATCTGAGGCTATGTCCTCATACCGGCGTGGGAATGGTGGCATTTTACGACGGAAACAATGGGTAAAATGGCCACCGATCCTCCGTTTGGCTCGGGGCTAGCATGCTGGCAGTGTCGAGGCGGCTCTAGCTGCCGATATGGTCCAAAGAATTGCCAAGTCTATGGCTGCGCATCCACCGTGCAACATTGCGGCGGCCGCTCGCGCACCCGGCCCACGAAATAGCCATCTCTTCGGCTAGCTCACGTGCCCCAGACCACCCCCCACATTGTCCCCAGCCCCTGATAAAGTCATCCCCTGCCCGCGAATCGGCCCTCCCCAACTATGGCAGTCCTGGACTGAGTCCGCAGTCTCCACGCCGAGTTCACGACGTTTGAGACCACACGCGACCGACGCTGTCGGGCAATCGGCTGCTCGGGGTCGGAGCATCGGGGGACGGACCTCAGGCAATGTCCTGAGGCCGTCGATACGTGGCACGGCATACTCGGAGACTGCGCCGCTTTGGAAGGGGTGGAGCATTGCGAAAACAGCGCCTCCCCCGATTCTGGCATCGGCGACCGGAGAATCCAGCCCAATACATTTAGTTCCTTTGCCCAAATCATTAATATATAATGTGAGCAGTTGGGGTTCTAGGACAGATCCCTGAGGTGTCCCACTTGATTAACTGCTCGCTCAACCTATCCTGCCACTTCAAATGACTTATGCATCTATACACCCAGGTCTCTCTGCCCCTGCAATTCCTTTGGAATTGTGCCCTATATTATATATTGTTTCTCTATGTTCTTCCAACCAAATTAAATCACTTCACACTTCTCTGCAATGAACTTCATTTGCCACATTTGTGTCCATTCCAATATTTTGCCTGTGTCTTTTTGAAGTTCTATCTTCCTCACAATTGACATTGCTTCCAAGTTTTGTATCATTTGCGAACTTTGAAATTATGATCTACACACCAAGATCTAGGTCATTAAGATATAGATATATCAGGAAAGGCAGGAGCCCCAACACTGATCTCCATGGAACACAAATATAAATCTTCCTCGAGCCTGAAAAGCAGCCATTAACTTTCTGTTTCCTGTCACTCAGACAATTCCATATGCATGTTGCTACTTTCCCTTTTATTCCCTGACCTATAACTGTGCTCACAATCCTGTGTCAAATGCCTTTTGGAACTCCGTGAGGCGGTATTCTCCGTCCCGCCCGCCCCGTTTTCCGTCACGGTGCACCTCCGGTGGCAGTGGGATTCTGCCGCAGACGGCCAATGGGATTTGCCATTATGACTACCCCTATACCGTTGGGAAACTGTGGGTGCAGGTGGTTCTCCGGCGAAACAGAGGAACCCTCTCCCGACGGAGAATCCCACAGCATTTACACCACACATTGCCCTCATGAACCTTCTGTCACCTCTTCAAAAAGCTCCGGGAAGTTAGTTAAACATGATTTTCTCTTAATAAATCCATACAGGCTCTCTTTAATTTACCTACATTTGTTCGAAATTATTGTTTCTAGAAGTCCTCCCCCGCAATGAAGTTAAACTGGCTGACCTATAGATGGTGGGCTTATCTTTACACCCTCATTTGAACAAGAGTATAACTTTTGCAATACTCCAGTCTTCTGGCTCCACCCCAAGTCAAAGCAAGATTGGAACATTATGGTCAGTGCCTCCATATTGTGGGCTATAAGTCACGTCTTCTGTTTTTTTATATGTCCCTTACTAAAATGTGGACTTAAGTCTCATTTTATGTGGACTTAAAATCCCCTTATTAGAATATGGTTTGTCAGTCGTGTCTTAAATATATTTAAATTCCTCTCATTGGTTATAAGTCACGCCTTATGCATGTTTTAGGTGCCCTTACTAGAATGCGGGCACATGTTACACCTTGTGCATATTTTCAGTTCCCCTCATTAAAAATGTATGACTTTATGTGCTGTTGTGAGTTACAGTCTGTTATTAACGAGAATCAAGATTGTGACATTGGTGCAATTTATGATCTATTTTAACATTAATTTACACCCAAACAAGCGTGCTATCTTTCAAGCAGTGTAACTGATGCTAAGCAGAGAAAAAAAATGAGATTTAAATTAACATTTTTTTGGTGTATGAAATCTTAGTTTGAAGTTACAGGCTACATTTTCATCCTTTAACTAAAGTTTGAGGTAATTTGTCACTTAAAAATAGCCTGCCTTGGAAGTTTAAAATATAGCTTTCTAAAATTTGGGTATGTAGAATATATAGGGCCGTCCGTTTTTATGAACCAATTCTGAAATTATAACTTTTGCATATTCTGGGCATGTTCTGACGTACTCGGTACAGCTATGTATATTTCAAAACCATTGTATAAATTATCCATGCTTTTGAAAATAGAGCCCAACAACAGTAATGTCCCCTGTAAGTGTGTGTTCAAAAAAAATTAGGAATAATTAAATAAGCATCAAGTGTTAATTGCACACTCAGCTCTTGGAAAGGGCACCAATGGGTTTAACTCTCTTCGGAGTAAACACCTCTTGCACCAGTTGAACAATCTGTTTAAATTATTGGCAGCAATTTACTTTTTTTCCATTTATAAAATGGGAAAATGTATGCACCATGGAGTACTGCTTTGGCCCCCCATTTTTACTATTCATATGAATCCCAACGTCCCCTTTCGGAACCATTTCTAGATATCTTTGAATTTTTTTAGTGTATTGCATCATACCTAGATTGAGGATTGCCTTAGACAGCTGAATCTGAGGTCTCAACCAATTTCTAGTTCAAGAAGGCAATGTGTTAATTTGCATTCTGTCTTCCTGTGTGGGAGCCCCTCATGGGGCTGAGGTCTGTATGAGAAAATTCAGTGTTTCAGGAATCATGACTATGAATGTCTACCCTACCACTCTGTGGTGTATTGTGTTACGAGCAGACAAACAAGGAGTAGGAGGAGACCATTCAGCCCCTCGAGCCTGCTTTCCCATTTAATAAGATCATGGCTGATCTGATAGTAATCTCAAACCTGCATCCCGCCTACCCCGGATAACCTATCACCCCCCTTGCTTACCAAGAACCCATCCACCTCTACCTTCAAAATATTCAAAGACCCTGCTTCCACTGCCTTTTCAGGAAGAGAACAGGCTGTCGCTGCCATGTTAATCATTGATTGTTGTTTAGACTGCCCCACGCGCGCCCGTACCTGAATTTCACATTTGGGTCCTGTTTCGGGTGGATGTGCTGGCCTTAGAAATGCCACCCAAGCCAATATGGGTCAGACTCAATTTGAATGTTCCAATGTTCATGAAACTTGGAAAGGCTCATAGAGATTTTATGCCAGGAGAATTGGCAGCTGTGATTCTCCCTGAATTTTGTTACCTCAGCCCTTCAGATTTGTTTCAGTAATAATTTTCTTGTTTTCTGTAGCACCAAAGGAGAATGAAGAACGCGTGTTCAGAGAACGAATGCGGCCCAGGAAGAGACAAGGAGCTGTACGGCGCAGGGTCCATCAAGTCAATGGGCACAAGTTTATGGCCACCTACCTTAGACAACCAACATATTGTTCACATTGTCGGGACTTTATTTGGTAAGAGCAAGAGAGCTGTCAAAGTGTATTGCACCATGCCCTGATTGAGGATAAGTAGATCTCAACCAATTTCTGTTTAGGACATGAAGAATACAATATGTTGCAACTTTTCTTTGCAGATGATGAGGTAATGCTTAGTAAGGTGAAAGATACGAGTGTGAGATCACTCATTAATGGAGACAAACCAATCAAAAAATATAAATACACTGTCCTACAAGCTCCTCAATGCTGGCTCTGAAATCAATAAAGCTGTCATGAACATTTACTATTGACATGGTTTGGTAAAAAGAAAGACTTATCATCATGTTTTATTAGCAATTTTTACATTCTAAACATGATGTTAACAATGCATGTAAATTGGAGAATTTGATGAATAGTTGTGAACTAATGGTGTGGAGTAAATGGAACAGGTCAGGAAAAGAATGAGAACCTGCAAATATATTTGTACTTGTATGTTGTAGATTGTACAGGTGGTGTATTCCAGATTAAGCATTAAGAGGCCTTTGATTTTATTTGTTGATACGAGAAAGGTACAATGCTTAAGCACTCAATGGCTGTGCAATATAGAGGCCTGCATGCAACAATGTTGTATATCTTTTAACTCTAATTTATTTGTGTGACAATAGTCCAGTTTGTGTTAAAGTGGAGAAATTGTGTTTCAAAGTGAAAATGTTCAATCGCCATTGCCATATATAAATTTAGGATTAACTTGCGCTGCATTACAGTTTAAAAATATAATAATAAGATAATTCATTGAAAAACGATGTGCTCAAAATGGTAGCCCTGAAATTCCATGCGTTGAGTTTGTTGGACTTATACCAACATGCCCAGAGCTCTGCCTACTGATGCTCAACAGAGCTATATCTGCCTAAACTTCATATACCATCTGGTGAATGGTCTCCAGTGCAAATCACTTAGAAAATCATAGGACGCAATCTACCGGCAGTGATGCACCCGAACGTGAACGCAGCGTGGCCGGTAGATGCCGAGAGAAGCCTCCCACCCGCTTTCTGGGAACCAGTAAAGCAAGGCATCATGATCAGGATGCCACCCACAATGGGTGGGACCCAGCCTCACGTGTCTAAGTAGGTTCTGAACCCGCTGAGGCGTGCACACCCAGAATCTACCGGGCTCCTGGCATTTAACGGCCTCCTCATGGAGTCCCCAGCCGGATGCCATTCAGTACTGGTCCACACAAACGTGGACCTGGCGGAACAGCACCCGCTGGGCCACCTGGGCCATTGGAGGCCCTGGGTGGTCAGGGACAGTGCAGGATGACCCCCTGCCCTCCTCTGGAACATGGATACCTTGGCACTGCCAGGCTGGCACTGCCAAGGTGCTGGGGTGGCACTACAAAACCAGCAGGAACACTACCAGCGTGCCAGTGTGGCACTGCCAAGGTCAGGGCCTGGGGAACAATGCCTCTGAAAGGAGGGTGAAGGGGTATGAATGGTAGGGAGATGCAGGGTGATCTCAAGAAACCTCTGGAAGGTTTGGGGGGAGTGAAGGGTAGAGGTCATGGAAGGGGGGGGGGGGGGAAGCATAAGGGGTGGTTGGTAAGGCCTGAAATGGGGGGCCCCTCAGCAACCCCATAGCGGGGTGTCATCACTTGAGGGGGTGTGGGATAATATCCATGTGTGTGTGTGCGTGGGATGGGGGGGGGTGACATTATCCATGGGTGGGGTTGTGGGGGGACCTACAAGCCCTCTTAGAGATTGGTGCACCCTTTCAAAATGGTGACCCGATTTCTGAGGAGCCGGTCTGGCCTGCGAGTTCAACTCCCCAGTGATGGAAATAATTCAAGTGTGGGCTTGACCGGGGCGAAACTCGCCAGGGCCCAAAAAGGTAATTAAACATGGTTAGATCACTGTGGAAACCCCGCTGATAGAGACAACCGGAAACTCCCAGCAAAACCTGCCATAAATGACACTTAGAAACATTTACGCTAGACCGTGCCCGTAGGAATGTTAGGAGTGATTCAAAACCAGAGTGCAACCTTTAAGATTGGATTGGATTGGATTGGATTTGTTTATTGTCACGTGTACCGAGGTACAGTGAAAAGTATTTTTCTGCGAGCAGCTCAACAGATCATAGTCATAGAATTTACAGTGCAGAAGGAGGCCATTCGGCCCATCGAGTCTGCACCGGCTCTTGGAAAGAGCACCCTACCCAAGGTCAACACCTCCACCCTATCCCCATAACCCAGTAACCCCACCCAACACTAAGGGCAATTTTGGACACTAAGGGCAATTTATCATGGCCAATCCACCTAACCTGCACATCTTTGGACTGTGGGAGGAAACGGGAGCACCCGGAGGAGACCCACGCACACACGGGGAGGATGTGCAGACTCCGCACAGACAGTGACCCAAGCCAGAATCGAACCTGGGACCCTGGAGCTGTGAAGCAGTTGTGCTATCCACAATGCTACCGTGCTGCCCCGTACATGGGAAGAAAAGGGAATAAAAGAAAATACATAATAGGGCAACACAACATATACAATGTAACTACATAAGCACTGGCATCGGATGAAGCATACAGGGTGTAGTGTTAATGAGGTCAGTCCATAAGAGGGGCATTTAGGAGTCTGGTGACAGTGGTGAAGAAGCTGTTTTTGAGTCTGTTCGTGCATGTTCTCAGACTTCTATATCTCCTGCCCGATGGAAGAAGTTGGACGAGTGAGTAAGACGGGTGGGAGGGATCTTTAATTATGCTGCCCGCTTTCCCCAGGCAGCGGGAGGTGTAGATGGAGTCAATGGATGGGAGGCAGGTTTGTGTGATGGACTGGGTGGTGTTCATGACTCTGAAGTTTCTTGCGGTCCTGGGCCGAGCAGTTGCCATACCAGGCTGTGATGCAGCCCGATAGGATGCTTTCTGTGGTGCATCTGTAAAAGTTGGTAAAGGTTAATGTGGACATGACGAATTTCCTTAGTTTCCTGAGGACGTATAGGCGCTGTTGTGCTTTCTTGGTGGTAGCGTCGACGTGGGTGGACCAGGACAGATGTTTGGAGATGTGCACCCCTAGGAATTTGAAACTGCTAACCATCGCCACCTCGGCCCCCTTGATGCTGACAGATGTGTGTACAGTACTTTGCTTCCTGAAGTCAATGACCAGCTCTTTAGTTTTGCTGGCATTGAGGGATAGATTGTTGTCCCTACACCACTCCACTAGGTTCTCTATCTCCCTCCTGTATTCTGACTCGTCGTTATCCGAGATCCGGCCCACTATGGTCGTATCATCAGCAAACTTGTAGATGGAGTTGGAACCAAGGACGTCATTCTCCGACCCCCCGCCGGGTCGGAGAATGGCCGTTGGCCGCCGTGAATCCCGCCCCCGCCCCCGCCGAAGTCTCCGTAGGGAGAAAAGTCGGCGGGGCGTTAATGGCGCCGCTGCCGCGGAGAATGTCACGGGTCTGCGCAAGGCAGCCGATTTTCGGCCTGCCGACATTCTCCCTTCCGGATGGGCCGAAGTCCCGTCGACGTGATGACCGTTCACGTCGACGTGAATCAAACCTCCTTTTCATCGGCGTGACCCGGTGCTCCAGGCTCACGCCGACCAGCGAGGAGGTGAGTGACGGCCTGGGGGGTTGGCTCTGGGCAGGAAATGGCGTGGCCGCAGACTGATTGCGTGAGGAGAGGTGTGTCTCGGCTTGTGTGTGTGTGTGTGCGCGGCGGGGGTGGTTAGAGTAGGCTGGGCTCCGGGGGAGTGCCGGGAGGGGGTCCGTGCTGGGGTGGAGGTTGGGGGTTGGGGGGGGGTCCGTGCTGGGGTGGAGGTTGGGGGGGGGGTCCGTGCTGGGGTGGAGGTTGGGGGTTGGGGGGGGTCCGTGCTGGGGTGGAGGTTGGGGAGGGGGTCCGTGCTGTGGTGGAAGTTGGGGGTTGGGGGCGGTCCGTGCTGGGGTGGAGGTTGGGGAGGGGGTCCGTGCCGGGGTGGAGGTTGGGGGTTGGGGAGGGGGTCCGTGCCGGGGTGGAGGTTGGGGGGGGTCCGTGCTGGGGTGGAGGTTGGGGGTTGGGGAGGGGGTCCGTGCCGGGGTGGGTGATGGGAGGGCAAATGAGTTGGTCCACCTGGCCAGGTGCCAGCCTCCAACAGTTGGACCCATGCGGTCCATGCCACCTGGCTGGGGGGAGGAGGGGATATGGGCAATGATGACATGTCGTCGTTCCCCTCCCCCCCACAAGGCCGTCATGTTTTCAGACCATCCAGCGATGTTGGCCGCCGTGGTGGCAGCCGCTCATGTCTATGTTGCCCTGGATGAGGAGGAGGAGGAGGAGGAGCGTGCCAGAGAGGCGGCGCAGGCTGCCGCAGAGGGGCAGGCGGCAGCCGCCCAGGCTGGAGGGACACCTGACCGACAGGACGAGGAGGACGTCGTGGCCCCACGGCAACGGAGGCACCCGAGGGCGCCCCGTGTGTACCGGCCCCGGCAGTCATACCAGGACCTCACGGACCGGGAATGCAGGAGGAGACTCCGGATGAGCCGGGAAACCGTGGCACACATCTGCCACCTGCTGGCACACCTGTCACCGCGTGGCACTGGCGGGGGACACCCTCTCCCCGTGTCCGTCAAGGTTACGGTGGCCCTGAACTTTTATGCAACGGGGTCATTCCAGGCACCGAGTGGGGACCTGTCCGGCATATCGCAGACATCGGTGCATCGGTGCATCCGGGCAGTGACAGATGTCCTTTATGCCATGGCGCACCGCTACATCCGCTTCCCCGTGGACCGGGCCAGCCAAGATGCCCGGGCCGTGGGCTTCTCTGCCGTTGCCGGGTTCCCCATGGTCCAGGGCGCGATTGATGGGATGCACGTCGCCGTGCGGCCACCTGCAGAGAACAGGGCCGTGTTCACTAATAGGAAGGGGACCTATTCAATGAACGTACAGGTGGTCTGCGACCACCGCATGATGATCCTGCACGTCTGCGCCCGTCACCCAGGCAGTGTACACGACTCATTCGTGTTGTCGCGGTCATCCATCCCCGGCATGTACGAGGGACGCCATCCCCGGCTGAGGGGCTGGTTGCTGGGCAACAGGGGCTACCCATTGCGATCGTGGCTGATGACGCCTATATGGAGGCCACGCAATGAGGCGGAGAACCGCTACAATGATGCCCATGTAGCGACAAGGGGAGTGATCGAGAGGTGCTTTGGCGTGCTGAAGATGCGTTTCAGGTGCCTGGACCTCTCTGGGGGCGCCCTCCAGTATCGGTGAGATAGGGTCGGCCGCATCATTGTGGTGTGCTGCGTCCTGCACAACATAGCCCAGCAGAGGGGCGATGTGCCGCAGGCAGAGGAGGGCGGAGTGGAGGAGCTGCAGGAAGAGGCCCAGTCCTCCCCAGATGAGGGGGATGGGGGCAATGGTCAGGGCAGACGGGGTAGACACAGGCGGGTGGCTGTCCACCGTTACCGGCTGGCCCAGCGGGCACGGGACAGACTGATAGACGCCCGCTTCACTGACTAGATGGGCGTGGGAATCGGGTAGTGTGGCCACAGACCGCACACCATGACAACAGCCGACCACCCACACCCCCCACCCATCCACCCACCCAGCACCCTCACCCCCCTCCCCAACCCCACACACCCCACCCGCATGCACACCACCCCCCCACCCCCAATTGCCGATCCACCGGCGGCACAACGGGCCGGGCTCACCCAGTTGCGGGTGGACGCGTGTCTATCGCAGGCCATGGAGGATGATGACAACCCTCCTCCGATGAGCTCCTGGCTCTACATCGTTGGACTATGTCTGACCCATGGCCACAGTACCACCATCCACCCGGACCATCCCTGCATGCGGCTGTGACACTGCAGCGCACGGTCCCGTCCTCTGCCCGGGGGATGTTGATGGCGGCCCAGGGGGAAGGGGGCAGACTCACCTGGGGCTGAGGTAAGACCACCCCTCACACACACACTTGCGCTCAACGTACATGACACGCCCGCACACTTTGGACAGAGCACAAAGGCAGCTTCGGTAGGTGTAACATTGACTTTAATAACCAAAGGAGTTCATGCACGTGCCCTAGCGCCTAAAACTCATCTGTGCCCTGCACCCGTGCCAACTTACTCAGTGTCTAATTGTTTGGCCTTACGGGCCCTTTGACTACGTCTACGTCGTTCCCCAGACGGTACAGCAGAACTGGAGGTGGACTCCTGTGATTCCTGCCCTCTGACACCGGATCCCTTTGGCGGCCGATTCCTGAGGCGTCCTGGCCTAGATGGGCCAGGCTGCGGCCCGGGCGACTGGGATGGCGAGCTGCCAGCCTGTCCTGCCCGTTGCCCACCCGATGCACCTGGGACGGAAGGGGGGGAGTCCGAGGTGTCGCGGTGTACCTGGACCTCCCCTACAGAGGGAGCCGGGACGGACCACACCACCTCCTCCTCCCTCGGGGTGCCCGATGGCCCCCAGGCCTCTACATGGGTGGGGGATGCGAACGGACTGGCCATCCGACGCGCCCCCGACATCTGGCGCTGCCAGTCCTGGAGGCCCGTGCTGGTATCGAAAGGAGTCTGCAGGTTTGCAGCCATGGAGCCCAGGGGGTTGTCGAACCCTGTCTGCGACAGTGCGACGCCAGCTCGCACATGGCCACTGGCGCCGATGCCCTCAGCGATGGCCTGCTGAGACTGGGCCATGGCCTGCAGAGACTGGGCCATGGCCTGCAGAGACTGGGCTATGGCCTGCTGAGACTGGGCCATGGCCTGCTGAGACTGGGCCATGGCCTGCTGAGACTGGGCTATGGCGTTGAGCGCCTCTGCCATCTGGCGCTGGCACTGGCTCATGGCCTCCTGTGAGAGGGCAGCCATTTCCTGGGCCACAGACGCCGCCTGCACGGAAGGCCCCAGGCCTCGCAAACCGTTCCCCATGTCTGACACCGTCGCACCCATTGCCTCCACCGCGGACGCCACCCGTGCGGTGTCAGCCTGGGTGGCACGCATGACCGGGACCACTCCCAGCTCCTGGACGCGGGTGGACTTCTCCACCTGCGACCGCAGCCGCCGCAAGCCACCCGTCACCCTATTCGCTCGTCTCCGTGTCGGTGGTTGCATCGGATCTATGTGTGGGTGTGGTAACTGCAGGAACCCGGGATCCATCTGGGCGGCAGATGTTCGCTTGGCCTGGGCTGCCCTCCGACCGCCCGGTCCCTCTGCTGCTCCTACCTCCACCTGCTGTACCGGGACGGCTGTGTTGTGCGCACCAGTGAGTGTACCAGACGCCTCATCACTAAAGTGCCCAACCGTGGTGAGTGTTTCTGCGATGGTGGAGGGTGTTGGTGACAGCAGTGGCGTTGTGTCGTGCTCTTCGTCCCACTCTGAGTCCATGGCACTTTGGGGTGGGGGTTCGTCTCCACCCATCCACTCTGAGTCACTGTCCGGTATTTCGTCTTCCCGGGTAGGGGTGTCCTGGGTAGTGCTGTCCCGGGTAGTGCTGTCCCGGGTAGTGCTGTCCCGGGTAGGGGTGTCCTGGGTAGTGGTGTCCCGGGTAGGGGTGTCCTGGATAGTGGTGTCCTGGGTAGTGGTGTCCTGGCTCGGATGTGACGGGGGCCTGTGGCTGCCCCCCTCATCGCTGGGTGGTCGCTCCCGCACGTGACGGGGGTGTCGTCTCCCTGTTGCTCCAGGTCTCTCCGTCTCCCGTGGTGTGCGAGGGGCATCCTGCGGGCGTCGCATGCTGGAGGGTGCGGGTCTCTCCGTCTCCCGTGGTCTCCGAGGGGCATCCTGCGGGCGTCGCATGCTGGAGGGTGCGGGTCTCTCCGTCTCCTGTGGTCTCCGAGGGGCATCCTGCGGGCGTCGCATGCTGGAGGGTGCGGGTCTCTCCGTCTCCCGTGGTCTCCGAGGGGCATCCTGCGGGCGTCGCATGCTGGAGGGTGCGGGTCTCTCCGTCTCCTGTGGTCTCCGAGGGGCATCCTGCGGGCGGTCTGCATCTGCGGGGATGGGTGCCTGGACGTTTGGTCCTGCGATACACAATGAAGCATGCATGGTTAGACATCAGGCAGTGATCAGGTGATACGGGGGAGGGGGATATAGGGGAGGGGGGATATGGGGACGGGCTGTTGTTGGCTCACTTGCTCGTGGGGCCCCGACCTCTGCATCAGCAACCTCCCGGTCCTCAGGTCCGCCAGCCAGTTCCAGGGCCCTTTCCTCGTGTACGGTCAGTGGCCTCTCATCAGCGGGCCCTCCTCCAGTCCTCACATGCTCCCTATTGTTGTGTGCGCGCTTCTCCTGTGGGGGGGGGGGTGGGGGGGTGGCAGGGGTAAAAGGCAACAGTGTTAGGCAGGTATATGAATGCACGCCATCGGTTGCGCGTGCATTGCAGAGGTTAAGGTTAGGGCTGGATTCACTTGGGGATATGGGGGAGGGGGGGATATGGGGGAGGGGGGGATATGGGGGAGGGGGGGATATGGGGGAGGGGGGATATGGGGGATATGGGGGAGGGGGGATATGGGGAGGGGGGATATGGGGGAGGGGGATATGGGGGAGGGGGATATGGGGGAGGGGGGATATGGGGGAGGGGGGGAATATGGGGGAGGGGGGATATGGGGGAGGGGGATATGGGGGAGGGGGGATATGGGGGATATGGGGGAGGGGGGGATATGGGGGAGGGGGGCATATGGGGGAGGGGGGGATATGGGGGAGGGGGGATATGGGGGATATGGGGGAGGGGGGATATGGGGGATATGGGGGAGGGGGGGATATGGGGGAGGGGGGGATATGGGGGAGGGGGGGATATGGGGGAGGGGGGATATGGGGGATATGGGGGAGGGGGGATATGGGGAGGGGGGATATGGGGGAGGGGGATATGGGGGAGGGGGATATGGGGGAGGGGGATATGGGGGAGGGGGGATATGGGGAGGGTGGATATGGGGGATATGGGGGAGGGGGGATATGGGGGATATGGGGGAGGGGGGATATGGGGGAGGGGGGATATGGGGGATATGGGGGATATGGGGGAGGGGGGATATGGGGGAGGGGGGATATGGGGAGGGGGGGATATGGGGGAGGCTCACCCTGCCTGCTCTGACGAGGTCGTTCACCTTCTTGTGGCACTGGGTGCCTGTCCGTGGTGTTAGGGCCACAGCAGTGACGGCCTCTGCCACCTCCCTCCACAGACGCCGGCTGTGGCGTGGGGCAACTCTGCGGCCGTGCCCGGGATACAGGGCGTCCCTCCTCTGCTCCACCGCGTCCAGGAGCGCCTCCACATCGCGTGACTCGAACCTCGGGGCTGAGTGACGGCCAGCCATCAAGTCGGGTGTTGCGGTCGGGTGTTCCGGTCGGGTGGGGGGGAGCTGCGCGGCCTTATGAGCCGTCACGCCGTGCAGCGCGTGTGACGCCCATTTTTATGACGTGACGCAAGTGGGATTTGCGCCGTTTTTTGCGCCGATCGGCGGAGTTTCCGCCGATAACGGAGAATTTTGCCCCAAGTTTTGCCACGCAGTCGTGTGTGTACAGGGAGTAGAGTAGGGAGCTAAGTACGCAGCCTTGAAGGGTCCCAGTGTTGAGGACTATTGTGGAGGAGGTGTTGTTGTTCATTCTTACTGAACCCAGGGCTGACAGATTGCAACAGCAGGTAAGCAGGTCAAACTTTTGATCAGACAGCTCACTGTTACTTACAATTTGCTCACTTTTTCAAGAATGTATTCGATTGGAGCACCTGGCACAGGCAGCTTGGAAAGGGACAAAGGCAGTGGAATGTGGAATGTGGAACAAAAAAGCTCAAAATATCATTGGGACTGACCTCCTAGCCCAATTGAGGAAAGGCAACAGAGGAGAGGCAGACCACTGCCAGCATGGGAGGAAATGGTCAAAATGTTTCTCCTGTTCAGGCAGAGGGACATTGCAGGCGGGATTCTCTCAGCCCGGGGCCGGGCCGGAGAATCACCCCGACTGGTGCGAATCGCTCCATGCCGCCCACCGCGATTCTCTGCTCTGCGGAGAATCAGCGCCATTGGCGTTGGCGTGGCACCTGTTGGAGGCCGCTCTACGTGCCCCCCCCCCCCCCGCCGATTCTCGGCCCGGGATGGACCGAGCAGCTGTAACAATACACCCGAGTCCTGCCGGCGCCGTCCGCATGTGATCTTACCTGGCGGGACCTTGGTGTGGAAGGGTCGGGGCAGCCTGAGTGGGGGGAGGGGGGGTTCCAATGTGGCCTGGCGGGCGATCGGGGCCCAGCGATCGGCGGGCTGCCCTCTCGGGCTGGGGGCCTCCTTTCCTCTGCGCTGGCGTCTTTAGCCCTACGCAATGTTGCGTCGGAGCAGACGCGGAGAAGGGAGCCACTGCGCACATGCACCCGTTGGTGCCGGTCCCACTGCGCATGCACGCGTTGGTGCTCCTGTGCCATGCTGGCCCCCTGTAGGAGCCAGAATTGCTGATCCTGAGGCCCTGTTGACGCCGTCGGGAAACGCAACAGCGTTTATGACGGCGTCAACACTTAGCCTCAGGATCAGAGAATCCTGCCCTGCATTCCTGACTATCTTACAGACCAGTACCATACAAAGCTTAATGACCTGGCCAGGAATGGTATGTTAACACATTGACCATGTTCCTTTCTTCACTTGGGCACTGTGGGCCCCAGTGCATTTTTCATTCTTTAGAATTAATGGGCGGGATTCTGTGAATCGTCGCGTTTCTCAATGGCGTCAACACGGCCTCAGGATCAGCAATTCTGGCCCCTACAGGGGGCCAGCATGGCACTGGAGCGGTTCGCACCGGTGCCAACGCGCGCATGCGCAGTGGCTTCCTTCAACGCGCCGGCCCCGACGCAACATGGCACAGGGCTACAGGGGCCGGCGCAGAAGAATGGAGGCCGCCAGCCAGAGAGGCCGGCCTGCCGATCGGTGGGCCCCAATCGTGGGCCAGGCCACATCGGAGGCCACCCCGGGGTCGGACCCCCCCCCCCCCCCACACACACAGTCCCCCCCCCCCCCCCGACCCTTCCACGCCGCGTTCCCGTCGGCTGAGAGCAGGTGTGGACGGCGACGGCGGGACTCGGCATCTTTACGACGGCCGCTCGGCCCTTCCCGGGCCGAGAATCGGCGGGCCAGCCATGTAGAGCGGCCCCCGACCGGCCCCGCGCCAACCACGCCGGCGCCAATGGCGGCGGAGAATCGGGGCAGCATTCTGCGATTCGCGCCGGTTGCGGGGATTCTCCAGCCCGGCCCCGGGCTGAGAGAATCCCACCCACTAGTTCCACAGCTAACTCTTCACAGTTATTGGGTATGAAAGAGTTCACACAGTTGGAATCTTACAGCATGTGCAGCATCTCTCCCAACAGGACTTGCATGGAGAATCTTAAAACCCTTTCCTCTACTTGATGCTTGTTGTATAAGGGTCTGGAATACACACTTTAACGTGGGGCTGAGTACAGTACTGCCCACACTGTGATGTAAGAGATCACATGGTCGTCGCCCAGACGTCATTGTAGCATTGGACACAGCCATGTGTCGAAGCAAGCATGGAGTCAGCTCCTAGCTTGGACCTTTACCATACCTATGTTTATAGTTACCACTAGTTAATAAATAGTTACTGTTGAACTATCTCAGACTACAAATGCCTTGGGCCGGATTCTCCTTAGCCAGACGCCAAAATCGTGATCGGCATTCGGGCGGAGAATGGATTCCGACGGCGGAATCGGGACAGGTGCCGGTTTGACGCCGGTCAGCCGTGCTGCGTCCCTCCAAACCGGCATCACAGGACACTCGGTGTTGCAACGCCGTTGGCGTGTCATTGGCCTGTCCACCCATGATGCTCGGCCCCAATGGGCCGAGTTCCCGATGGCCCGGATCACATCTGGTCCCAGCGGTCAGGAACCCGGCGTGCTGGCTGTGGACAGAGTCCAACGTTGCCACACTCGTCCGGAATCTGTGGCGCTGGCCGTGGTGGCTTCTACGAGGACTGGCGGGGGGGGTGGCCAAGGAGTGGGCTGTGGAGTCACGGTTGATGGGTTACAGTTTGAGCATGGTTGGCGCCATGTTTTCCGATGCAACCGGTGCAGGTTGTCTGCCTGTGCATGCTAGGCCCGGAACCCGGCTGATTTCAGCAAGTTCCACGGGTGTTGCAGTCGGCGCCGGTGCTAGCCCCTCAACGGTACCGGAATCGGTGAGGGGTTCGCACTGACTTTCCTGTCGTGAAACTCCTGCGGATTCTCCATTCGAGCCGGCACTTCGCCTCAGGAACGGAGAATCCAACCCCTTAATAAGACTGACTGAACTATGCCCAACGCTTTACAATACGGTGGCAATGAATGGAACAAGTTAGGGGCCGCACGGTAGTGGTTAGCTCAGTTGTCTCACTGCTGCAGCGTCCCAGGTCCGATTCCGGCTTGGGTCACTGTCTGTGCGGAGTCTGCACGTTCTCCCCGTTTCTGCGTGGATTTCCTCTGGGTACTCCGGTTTCCTCCCACAGTCCAAAGATGTGCAGGTTAGGTGGATTGGCCATGAGAAATTGTCCTTTGTATCCAAAACGGTTAGGTGGGGTTAATGGGTTATGGGGATAGGGTGGAGGTGTGGGCTTAAGTGGGTCGGTGCATACTCGATGGGCCGAATGGCCTCCTTCTGCACTGTAAATTCTATCACTCTATAACTCAAAATCTTGCAGAGAGTGTAGAAAAAACTTAACAGAAAGCCAACGGAAAATTCAAAGAAGCATTCTGACCTGCAGAAAAGTGCAAAAAATGAAAGTGAAGGAGGAAATAACCTCCTTCATCCATTCTCATTCCTGCATGACGATGATGAAGGTGTCATGGGTAATGATGATCATGAGGAAGGAGAGGAATTTGTTGTGAAACCTACTCATGAGTCCATAGACCAATATTTTTCTGCATATTACTCTGCCACAACCACCTCGTATTTCCCATCTGTCAGCTGTGTGCTCATTTCCTCGGAGCAGCTCAGTGACTTTCACTTGGGGTATGGAGTCTTTCGATAGTATTATAAAGGTGCAATATTATTTGAATCACAGAGCACAAGACAGCTAGAGAACCGGATAGGGACGAGTCACTTTCCCAGCATAGGTAGACGATATGCTAACATCACAAAATAGGTAAGGAGAAAGCTGCCTACTATTTCAGTATTATGGAATCTAAAACTCATGGCTGTTCACTTGAATTGACTCCTTGTGGGGCATTGCACATATATGCAAACTTTAAGGTTAACTTCTGAGGTCATTGATGGGGCTGGTTGGGGTTGGAGGACTTGGACTGTCAGAATTTTCCAGTTGTCTCACATTCCCACAGACAAGTACAAAGCAACAAGTACAAGGTTATTTAGCCAGAAGCCAAAACCCATCTCCAAAATGTAATTTCAGCTGCTGTAATTGTTGTCCATCGGAATAAGGGGTAGCTCATTTAAGGCAGAGATGAGGAGGATTTTCTTCTTTTAGAGGGTAGTGAATCTCTGGAATTCTTTACTACAGAGAGATATTCAGGCTGGGTCATCATAGAATTTACAGTGCAGAAGGAGGCGATTCGGCCCATCGAGTCTGCACCAGCCCTTGGAAAGAGCACCCTACCCAAGCCCACACCCCCACCCTATCCCAGTAACCCAACCCAACCTTTTTGGACACTAAGGGCAATTTATCATGGCCAATCCACCTAAACTGCACATTTTTGGACTGTGAGAGGAAACCGGAGCACCCGGAGGAAACCCACGCAGACATGAGGAGAAAGTGCAAACTCGGCACAGTACAATATAGGAACCTTCGCATCTGCTCTGCCATTCATTATGATCATGGCTAATCATCCAGTCATTAAGTATCTTGAAGGCTGAGGCAGACAGATTTTAATCAGAAACGAAATCAAGCGTTATGGGGATAAAGTGGGAAAGTGGAAATGGGGGGGTATCATATCTGATGAGTCATGATCACAGAATGGCAGAGCAGACTTGGTGGGTCAGATAACCTGCTTCTGGACCTGTGTCTCATGGTCTTACCTCAGTTGATTCTAGCTACAACTGTACTTTTTAGCAGAATTCAAAATTCCAAACGAGGCGGAACATAGGAATTAGGAGCAGAAGTAGACAATTCAGCCCTTCGAACCTACTCCGCCATTCAATCAAATCTTGGCTGATTTCTTACTCGTCTCAAATCCACTTCCGCACCTGTTGCCCATATCCCTTTTACATATTTTTTTATCAAAAAGATATCTATCTCTTTCCTGAAACCATTTAATGACTCAGATTCCACACCACTATGGGGCAGCGACAAATTCACAACCCTCTTCGAGAAGGGCAGCACGGTAGCCTTGTGGATAGCACAATTGCTTCACAGCTCCAGGGTCCCGGTTCGATTCCGGCTTGGGTCACTGTCTGTGCGGAGTCTGCACATCCTCCCCGTATGTGCGTGGGTTTCCTCCGGGTGCTCCGGTTTCCTCCCATAGTCCAAAGATGTGCGGGTTAGGTGGATTGGCCATGATAAATTGCCCTTAGTGTCCAAAATTGCCCTTAGTGTTGGGTGGGGTTACTGGGTTATGGGGATAGGGCAGAGGTGTTGACCTTGGGTAGGGTGCTCTTTCCAAGAGCCGGGGCAGACTCGATGGGCCGAATGGCCTCCTTCTGCACTGTAAATTCTATGAAAAAAAAAGTTGTTCCTCCTCATCTCAATTCTTAGGCCGGGATTCTCCGCGCCGGGTCGAAGAATCGTCGGGGGCGTGGGAAATTCTCGCCACGCCACTCCGACGTCGGGCCGCAACATGCATCCAAAATTCTACACACCTTCAGGTACTCAGTCCCCAACAGAATACTGTTGCTTCAAAACCTGGAAATAAAGACATTACGATTGCTTCAGATATGTGGCTTGTCTGTAGCCAATCTCATCCGCTCTTCTCTTCCCAGGTCTGACTTTAACTTCCATGAACAGAATCCTGATCCTCAATATTCCTGGATCATCTTTTTCATTCCCTAATTTCTAGAATTAACTGTCCTAGGCAGTGCGGTAGCGCAGTGGGTTAGCCCTGCTGCCTCACGGCGCCGAGGTCCCAGGTTCGATCCCGGCTCTGAGTCACTGTCCGTGTGGAGTTTGCACATTCTTCCCGTGTTTGCGTGGATCCCCCCCTCACCACCACACACAACCCAAAGATGTGCTGTCTAGGTGAATTGGCCACGCTAAATTGACCCTTAATTGGAAAAAATGAATTGGGCACTCTAAATTTAAAAAAAAGAATTAACTGTCCTTTAGTTGCTTTCGTGCACATTACTCCATTGTATGGCTTTGCTGCTCCTAGCGGAGCTCAGAGCAGTTCACTCTCTTGTTTCCGAGCCCCAACTACTATGAATTCAGCAAAAACGACACTCGATAAGCCTTCCTACCCTAAAGGCACCCCTGGTTGCTAAGTAGCAGCTCATTATTTCTCCAACCTCATGTTGACTTTTCATGACGTAAACTCTTTCAGCACAATTGGAACACAGTTTGAACTGAAACCCATTCCCCCACACACGTTAAACACTTTTGTTTGACTTGAATCTCACTATAGGTTTATCCTTCCTTACAGAGAAACACTAAATCAAACCCAGATTGAGCTTGTTGATGGACGTTGGAGTCCCTGCATCCTGGCCCATAATTTTGGTCTTCGAGACACTCTGGGTCAGTACAAATTTCTTGCAGGTCCAGAAGAACTGCAACAATATTGTTGGCTTATTTAATATAGTAAATTATTTGTCACCCTTGGTGGTGTCTCTAGGGGCTATTTAGCACAGGGCTAAATCGCTGGCTTTGAAAGCAGGCCAAGGCAGGCCAGCAGCACGGTTCAATTCCCGTACCAGCCTCCCCGAACAGGCGCCGGAATGTGGCGACTAGGGGCATTTCACAGTAACTTCATTTGAAGCCTACTTGTGACAATAAGCGATTTTCATTTTCATTAATGTCCTTCAGGGAAGGTAATCTGCCATCCTTTCCTGGTCTGGCCTGCATGTAACTCCAGATCCATAGCAACGTGGGTGACTCTTAACTGTCCCCTCAAGGGCATGATGTGGAGATGCCGCCGTTGGACTGGGGTGAGCACAGTAAGAAGTCTTACAACACCAGGTTAAAGTCCAACAGGTTTGTTTCGATGTCACTCGCTTTCGGAGCGCTGCCCCTTCCTCAGGTGAATGAAGAGGTATGTTCCAGAAACACATATATAGACAAATTCAAAGCTGCCAGACAATGCTTGGAATGCGAGCATTAGCAGGTGATTCAATCTTTACAGATCCAGAGATGGGGTAACCCCAGGTTAAAGAGGTGTGAATTGTGTCAAGCCAGGACAGTTGGTAGGATTTCGCAGGCCAGATGGTGGGGGATGAATGTAATGCGACATGAATCCCAGGTCCCGGTTGAGGCCGCACTCATGTGTGCGGAACTTGGCTATAAGCTTCTGCTCGGCGATTCTGCGTTGTTGCGCGTCCTGAAGGCCGCCTTGGCTTACCCGGAGATCAAAGGCTGAATGCCCTTGACTGCTGAAGTGTTCCCCGACTGGAAGGGAACATTCCTGCCTGGTGATTGTCGCGCGATGTCCGTTTAGTCGTTGTCGCAGCGTCTGCATGGTCTCGCCAACCTACCACGCTTCGGGACATCCTTTCCTGCAGCGTATGAGGTAGACAACGTTGGCCGAGTCGCACGAGTATGTACCGCGTACCTGATGGGTGGTGTTCTCACGTATAATGGTGGTATCCATGTCGATGATCTGGCACGTCTTGCAGAGATTGCCATGGCAGGGTTGTGTGGTGTCGTGGTCACTGTTCTGAAGGCTGGGTAGATTGCTGCAAACAATGGTTTGTTTGAGGTTGCGTGGTTGTTTGAAGGCAAGTAGTGGTGGTGTGGGGACGACCTTGGCAAGATGTTCATCTTCATCGATGACGTGTTGAAGGCTGTGAAGAAGATGTCGTAGTTTCTCGGCTCTGGGAAAGTACTGGACGACGAAGGGTATTCTGTCGGTTGTGTCCCATGTTTGTCTTCTGAGGAGGTCGGTGCGGTTTTTTGCTGTGGTGCGTTGGAACTGCCGATCGATGAGACGAGCGACATATCCCGTTTGTACAAGGGAATCTTTCAACGTCTGTAGATGACTGTTACGCTCCTCCTCGTCTGAGCAGATCCTGTGTATATGGAGAGCTTGTCCATAGGGGAAGGCTTCTTTAATGTGTTTAGGGTGGAAACTGGAGAAGTGGAGCATCGTGAAGTTATCGTGGGTTTGCGGTAAAGCGAAGTGCTGAGGTGACCGTCCTTGATGGAGACGAGTATGTCCAAGAATGCAACTGATTTTGGAGAGTAGCCATGGTGAGTCTGATGGTTGGATGGAACTTATTGATGTCATCGTGTAGTCGTTTCAGTGATTCTTCGCCGTGGGTCCAAAGGAAAAAAATGTCATCGATGTATCTGGTGTATAACGTCGGTTGAAGGTCCTGTGCGGTGAGTAGGTCTTGTTCAAACTTGTGCATGAAGATGTTGGCGTATTGGGGTGCGAATTTGGTCCTCACGGCTGTTCCGTACGTCTGGATGAAGAACTTGTTGTCGAAGGTGAAGACGTTGTGATCCAGAATGAAGTGGATGATTTGCAGGATTGCGTCTGAAGATTGGCAGTTGTCGGTGTTGAGTACTGAGGCTGCTGCAGCAATGCCGTCGTCATGGGAGATGCTGGTGTAGAGTGCCGAGACGTCCATTGTGACGAGGAATGTTCCTGGTTCAACTGGTCCACGGGTGCTGAGTTTCTGTAAGAAGTCCGTCGTGTCGCGACAGAAGCTGGGCGTACCTTGTACGATGGGTTTCAAGACGCCCTCGATGTAGCCAAAGAGGTTCTCACACAGGGTCCCATTGCCTGAAACGATAGGGCGGCCTGGTGTGTTGGCCTTGTGTATTTTCGGGAGGCAGTAGAGATCTCCAATGCGGGGAATACGTGGGATGAGAGCACGTAGGGTGCGCTGAAGATCTGGATCCAAGGTCTTGATCAGTCTGTTAAGTTGGCGGATGTGTTCCTTGGTCGGATCTGCGGGTAACTGTGTAGTGTTCTTGGTTGTTCAGTTGTCGATATACTTCTTTGCGGTAGTCCATTCTGTTCAGTACGACAGTGGCCCCTCCTTTGTCTGCTGGTTTGATGACGATGCTGCGGTTGGTCTTGAGAGCGCGGATGGCATTGCGTTGTGCGTGGGTGACGTTCGGGGCTGTCTTGTGAATGCGACTGATGAATCTGGCATTGACGCGACTCCAGACGGCTTGAGCATACATGTCGAGTCTAGGGCAGTGGCCTTCCGGAGGCGTCCAATTCGACTCTTTCCTCTTCGGTTGCCGCACCGCAGATCTCTCAGTCTGCTGTTCCGGTTCATTGGTAGTCTGCTTGGGTTCGCTGTTGGCCTCTTGGGGTCTGTGAAAGAATTCCCGGAGCCTCATTCGCCTGATAAATCCCTCCATCAGGAGTCGCGTCAATGCCAGATTCATCAGTCGCATTCACAAGACAGCCCCGAACGTCACCCAAGCAGAACGCAGTGCCATCCGCGCTCTCAAGACCAACCGCAGCATCGTCATCAAACCAGCAGACACAGGAGCGGCCACTGTCATACTGAACAGAACGGACTGCCGCAAAGAAGTATATCGACAACTGAACAACCAAGAACACTACAGACAGTTACCCGCAGATCCGACCAAGGAACACATCCGCCAACTTAACAGACTGATCAAGACCTTGGATCCAGATCTTCAGCGCACCCTACGTGCTCTCATCCCACATACTCTCCGCATTGGAGATCTCTACTGCCTCCCAAAAGTACACAAGGCCAACACACCAGGCCGACCTATCGTTTCAGGCAATGCGACCCTGTGTGAGAACCTCTCTGGCTACATCGAGGGCATCTTGAAACCCATCGTACAAGGTACGCCCAGCTTCTGTCGCGACACGACGGACTTCCTACAGAAACTCAGCACCCATGGACCAGTTGAACCAGGAACATTCCTCGTCACAATGGACATCTCGGCACTCTACACCAGCATCCCCCATGACGACAGCATTGCTGCAACATCCTCAGTACCCATAACGACGGCATTGCTGCAACATCCTCAGTACTCAACACCGTCAACTGCCAATCTCCAGACGCAATTCTGCAACTCACCCGCTTCATTCTGGATCACAACGTCTTCACCTTGGACAACCAGTTCTTCATGCAGACGCACGGAACAGCCATGGGGACCAGATTTGCACCCCAATACGCCAACATCTTCATGCACAAGTTTGAACAAGACCTACTCGCCGCACAGGACCTTCAACCGACGTTATACACCAGATACATCGATGACATTTTTTTCCTTTGGACCCACAGCGAAGAATCACTTAAACGACTACACGATGACATCAATAAGTTCCATCCAACCATCAGACTCACCATGGACTACTCTCCAAAATCAGTTGCATTCTTGGACACACTCGTCTCCATCAAGGACGGTCACCTCAGCACTTCGCTTTACCGCAAACCCACAGATAACCTCACGATGCTCCACTTCTCTAGTTTCCACCCTAAACACATTAAAGAAGCCATCCCCTATGGACAAGCTCTCCGTATACACAGGATCTGCTCAGACGAGGAGGAGCGTAACAGACATCTACAGACGTTGAAAGATTCCCTCGTACGAACGGGATATGGCGCTCGTCTCAGCGATCGACAGTTCCAACGCGCCTCAGCAAAAATCCGCACCGACCTCCTCAGAAGACAAACATGGGACACAACCGACAGAATACCCTTCGTCGTCCAGTACTTTCCCGGAGCGGAGAAACTACGACATCTTCTTCACAGCCTTCAACACGTCATCAATGAAGATGAACATCTTGCCATGGTCATCCCCACACCCCCACTACTTTCCTTCAAACAACCGCGCAACTTCAAACAAACCATTGTTTGCAGCAAACTACTCAGCCTTCAGAACAGCGACCACGACACCACACAACCCTGCCATGGCAATCTCTGCAAGACGTGCCAGATCATCGACATGGATACCACCATTATACGTGAGAACACCACCCATCAGGTACGCGGTACATACTCGTGCGACTCGGCCAACGTTGTCTACCTCATACGCTGCAGGAAAGGATGTCCCGAAATGTGGTACGTTGGAGAGACCATGCAGACGCTGCGACAACGAATGAACAGACATCGCGCGACAATCACCAGGCAAGAATGTTCCCTTCCAGTCGGGGAACACTTCAGCAGTCAAGGGCATTCAGCCTCTGATCTCCGGGTAAGCGTTCTCCAAGGCGGCCTTCAGGACGCGCAACAACGCAGAATCGCCGAGCAGAAACTTATAGCCAAGTTCCGCACACATGAGTGCGGCCTCAACCGGGACCTGGGATTCATGTCACATTACTTTCATCCCCCACCATCTGGCCTGCAAAATCCTACCAACTGTCCTGGCTTGATACAATTCACACCTCTTTAACCTGGGGTTACCCCATCTCTGGATCTGTAAAGATTTAATCACCTGCTAATGCTCGCATTCCAAGCATTGTCTGGCATCTTTGAATCTGTCTATATATATGTTTCTGGAACATACCTCTTCATTCACCTGAGGAAGGAGCAGCGCTCCGAAAGCTAGTGACATCGAAACAAACCTGTTGGACTTTAACCTGGTGTTGTAAGACTTCTTACTGCCCTCAAGGGCAGTTAGGGACGGCAATAAATGCTGGCCCAGAACGAATAAAACAAAAAATTATAGCTTGGATATGTATCCTTAGTAGGACATTTCAGCTACGAAGCCAATAAACCTTTAAGAAAAGAACAACAGAAGCCAAATTGTTCATTTGCTCCAAACGTTTTTAGTTGTTCTCGGGCTGTGCACAGCACTGACAAGTCTGCAATTATTCCCAACCCTCGTTGCTCAGATAAGTTGGTGGTCGGTCTTTAGTCAGTGCAGTAGTGATGAATTTGGACATTAGCGTGGTAAATTCCATTACTGTCATGTGGAAACCTGCTGTTGTCTCACAGCAGCTTAAACTTGTCTCACAGACAAGTTTAACCTGATGGAAGACATTATGCAACTTCAAGGGCCAGTAGTTTGAATAAGAGGCAGATGTAATTGATATCCTTTGACTTGTTCCATTTTTTAATTAACTCCTTATGCGTGGCTTTGTTTAAAGCTATAATTACAGATTTTATTTTAGTAATGGTATTGTAAATGTAACACCCATGAGCAGCTGTGAATGGCAGAAGCAAATTTATCCACTGATTCAGCAGTTGCAACATATTTTTGTGAACATTTAACATTCTGTGAATGTTAGCGAAGAAAAGAGTGAAAACGTAAAAATGCCCCAAACTTAGAAACCAATAAAAGAGAGACTGGCAACCGTGAGCCTGCAGAGTACGATTGAGGAAATGGGTTCTGAGAAGAATGAAAGAGGAGGTGGAGTTCGGCAAAAGGAATTCCTGATTAAAACTGTGGGTTTCTGAAGGTCCTGAGGCAAAGGTAGAGAAAAGTGAATTAATGCCTTCAGAAAAGGAGAGAACGTTAAAGAAAAACGTACACACGTCCCAGTTTAGCAGCTGCGAAGATCATTGAAACGTTTCTGATTGATGCTGAGCCCGTTTCAATGGGAGGGAAGGTCAAAGTAGCCATTACAGACTCTCACTGTACGTTTATTTTCTCAGCTGAGAGCAGAAATGCCTAATGACTGAATTCAGAATGCAGTATGGAGTGCAGGTCAGAATTCAGCATTTCAAATTTGCATTTGCTCTGAGGCAGGAAATTCATGGCCGAGAATATGCAGGCGATACATAAAACACATCAAGTCCAAAGTTTCAAAAGCCATCTCGTACATATGGCAATCAGCAGATTTTATTCAACCATGGCAAAATGTTTTCAAAATTTAGCATTTGTAAAACCCTCATGTCATAGGCATATCTTTAGACAATTAAATCAGTAAGTTCAATAATATATAAAATATTTATTGTTTTGTCTTTATTCGTCGTGGGCATCACATGCTGTGCCAGCATTTATTGGCTATCTCTAATTGCCCTTGAAGGGGCAGTTAAGAGTGAAGCACATTGCTGTGGGGTCTGGAGCCGCATGTAGGCCAGACCAGGTAAGGATTACCTTGCCTAAATGACATTAGTGAACCATCAGTGAACCAGATTGGTTTTTACGACAATCGACAATGGTTTCACGGGTCAGTATTAGATATTTTATTGCAGATTTCTTTGTTGAATTCAAATTTCACATCTGCAGTGGGGGGATTTGAACCTGGATCCCCAGAGCGTTACTCTGGGTCTCTGGGACAATTACCTGCCCTCGATCCATTCATTGAGAACTGTCGACGGGACTTTGGCCGTCTTAATTTTTCTACCCCCCTCACCCATTCCAACCTCTCTCCTTCTGAACTTTCTGCTCTTCACTCTGTCCGAACATATTTCCTCTCATCTTGACTCCATCCTCACTCCTCTGGTCCATTCCCTCCCCACCTCCATCCGAGATTCCTCTGATGCCCTGCGTCATATTGATAGATTCCAGTTCGCAGGCCCTCACCGCCTTCTATTCACCATGGATGTGCAATCCCTCTACACCTCCATCCCACACCAGGATGGCCTGAGAGCTCTTCGCTTCTTTCTCGAACATAGGCCTGAAAAATTCCCATCCACCACCACTCTACTCCGGGTGACTGAACTTGTTCTAATCTCTCAACAACTTCTCCTTTCCCTCATCCCACTTTCTCCAAATCAAAGGTGTAGCAATGGGTCCTAGCTATGCTTGCCTTTTTATGGGGATGTGGAATATTCCTTGTTCCAGGCCTACCCTGGTCCCCTCCCACAACTCTTTTACCGGTACATCGATGACTATTTTGGTGCTGCTTCATGCTCTGGTACGGACCTGGAAAAATTCATCAACCCTCCTTCACTTTCACCTGGTCCATCTCAGACACCTCCCTTCCCTTCTTTTCTTGGTGGCTGCAGCACCTAGATTCACCCCGCTGTTCATCGGCATTGCCGGTTCTTTGGGCCTTGGGGAGTTTCTCCCCGTCGAGGCAATACTTAGGCAGATTTCCTGCACTGGCGAGCAGGACCAGCTCCTCGCAGATGGGGTGCCATTTTGACTGGCTGCCTCAATCTCTACACTCTCCCCTTCCCCCTTTCAGTCACCTCCCGCTTTCAGAAGACTTACCCCCCCCCCCCCCCCCCCCATCAACCTTTTCTTGGCCTCTTATACTCTCCTCTCATGGGCAAGGCCTCCCAGGGCCCGACCCCTGGCAGTGTCAACCTGGCACCCAGGCACCTTGGCACTACAACCCTGGTAGTACCCCTGGCACACCAGCAGTACCAGGGTGTCACAGCCAGGGTGCCAGGCTGGCAGTGCTAAGGTGGCTGGGTGCCAAGGGAAGTGCCAGGGTACTACCCTGCTCTGTCCTCGACCATCTGAGGGTCTCTAATGGCCAGCGAGACCCCCCAAGCTGCCATCACGCCTGATCCATGTTTGTGGAAACCAGCGCGAAATGGCACTCGGTTGAGGTCTCACAGGCGCGGCCGTTGACTCCCGGGTGCCGGGTGAAAGCGGCGTCAAGATATTTAAGTGACATTTAAATATCTATCTGGATGATGCCGAGGGCGTGATCCAGATCACGCCGGGCGGGATGAGTCGGGTGGCTTGCGATCGGCACGGCACGGGGCCCTATTTTGGCTCTCGCAGGGTTCACCCATTGCCCCCATCTCCGTGCCTGGCACAACGTGGTGGCTGAATTACGCCCTTTATGTTTAAGTGTGATGATTGTACCAATGGGTTTCTTACGTTCCATGTCATTCCTGAAAGGGTTTCACACTGGCTGGATAAATTTGAGGATAATTTTATCCACTCACAGTGTCGTGAATCTTGGGAATTCTCTACTCCAGAGTGTTGTGGATGCTACATCGATGAATATAGGCTGAGATAGATAAATAGATAGCTTTTTAGCGAATTGAGGGATATGAGAAATGAGCAGGAAAGTGCAGTTGAAACATCTGGGGAGTCATTCTCCGACCCCCCAGCGGGTCGGAGAATGGCCGTTGGCCGCCGTGAATCCCGCCCCCGCCGGTTGCCGAAGTCTCCGAAGGGAGAAAAGTCGGCGGGGCGTTAATGGCGCCGCAGCCGCGGAGAATGTCACGGGTCTGCGCAAGGCAGCCGATTTTCGGTCTGCCGATATTCTCCCTTCCGGATGCGCCGAAGTCCCGTCGACGTGATGACCGTTCACGTCGACGTGAATCAAACCTCCTTTTCATCGGCGTGACCCGGTGCTCCAGGCTCACGCCGACCAGCGTGGAGGTGAGTGACGGCCTGGGGGGTTGGCTCTGGGCAGGCAATGGCGTGGCCGCAGTCTGATTGCGTGAGGAGAGGTGTGTCTCGGGTTGTGTGTGTGTGCGTGCGCGGGGGGGGGGGGGGGTGGTTAGAGTAGGCTGGGCTCCGGGGGGGTGCCGGGAGGGGGTCCGTGCCGGGGTGGAGGTTGGGGGGGGGGTCCGTGCCGGGGTGGAGGTTGGGGGGGGTCCGTGCTGGTGTGGAGGTTGGGGGGGGTCCGTGCTGGGGTGGAGGTTGGGGGGGGGGTCCGTGCTGTGCCGGGGTGGAGGTTGGGGGGGGGTCCGTGCCGTGCCGGGGTGGAGGTTGGGGGGGGGGTCCGTGCCGTGCCGGGGTGGAGGTTGGGGGGGGGTCCGTGCCGTGCCGGGGTGGAGGTTGGGGGGGGGTCCGTGCCGTGCCGGGGTGGAGGTTGGGGGGGGGTCCGTGCCGTGCCGGGGTGGAGGTTGGGGGGGGGGGGGGTCCGTGCCGTGCCGGGGTGGAGGTTGGGGGGGGTCCGTGCCGAGGAGGGGGATGGGAGGGCAAGTGAGTTGGTCCACCTGGTCAGGTGCCAGCCTCCAACAGTTGGACCCATGCGGTCCATGCCACCTGGCTAGGGGGAGGAGGGGATTTGGGCAATGATGACATGTCGTCGTTCCCCTCCCCCCCACCAGGCCGTCATGTTTTCAGATCATCCAGCGATGTTGGCCGCCGTGGTGGCAGCCGCTCATGTCTATGTTGCCCTGGATGAGGAGGAGGAGGAGGAGCGTGCCAGAGAGGCGGCGCAGGCTGCCGCAGAGGGGCAGGCGGCAGCCGCCCAGGCTGGAGGGACACCTGACCGACAGGACGAGGAGGGGGAGGAGGACGTCGCGGCCCCACGGCACGGAGGCACCCGAGGGCGCCCCGTGGGTACCGGCCCCGGCAGTCATACCAGGACCTCACGGACCGGGAATGCAGGAGGAGACTCCGGATGAGCCGGGAAACCGTGGCACACATCTGCCACCTGCTGGCACACCTGTCACCGCGTGGCACTGGCGGGGGACACCCTCTCCCCGTGTCCGTTAAGGTTACGGTGGCCCTGAACTTTTATGCAACGGGGTCATTCCAGGCACCGAGTGGGGACCTGTCCGACATATCGCAGACATCGGTGCATCCGGGCAGTGACAGATGCCCTATATGCCATGGCGCACCGCTACATCTGCTTCCCCGTGGACCGGGCCAGCCAAGATGCCCGGGCCGTGGGCTTCTCTGCCGTGGCCGGGTTCCCCATGGTCCAGGGCGCGATCGATGGGATGCACGTCGCCGTGCGGCCACCTGCAGATAACAGGGCCGTGTTCACTAATAGGAAGGGGACCTATTCGATGAACGTACAGGTGGTCTGCGACCACCGCATGATGATCCTGCACGTCTGCGCCCGTCACCCAGGCAGTGTACACGACTCATTCGTGTTGTCGCGGTCATCCATCCCCGGCATGTACGAAGGACGCCATCCCCGGCTGAGGGGCTGGTTGCTGGGCGACAGGGGCTACCCATTGCGATCGTGGCTGATGACGCCTATACGGAGGCCACGCAATGAGGCGGAGAACCGCTACAATGATGCCCATGTAGCGACAAGGGGAGTGATCGAGAGGTGCTTTGGTGTGCTGAAGATGCGTTTCAGGTGCCTGGACCTCTCTGGGGGCGCCCTCCAGTATTGGTCAGATAGGGTCGGCCGCATCATTGTGGTGTGCTGCTTCCTGCACAACATAGCCCAGCAGAGGGGCGATGTGCCGCAGGCAGAGGAGGGCAGAGTGGAGGAGCAGCATGAAGAGGCGCAGTCCTCCCCAGATGAGGGGGATGGGGGCAATGGTCAGGGCAGACGGGGTAGACACAGGCGGGTGGCTGTCCACCGTTACTGGCTGGCCCAGCGGGCACGGGACAGACTGATAGACGCCCGCTTCACTGACTAGATGGGCGTGGGAATCGGGTAGTATGGCCACAGACCGCACACCATGGCAACAGCCGACCACCCCCACCCCCCACCCATCCACCCACCCAGCACCCTCACCCCCCTCCCCACCCACCCCACCCGCATGCACCCCCCCCCACCCCCCCCCCCCATTGCCGATCCACCTGCGGCACAACGGGCCGGGCTCACACAGTTGCGGGTGGACGCGTGTCTATCGCAGGCCATGGAGGGTGATGACAACCCGCCCTGCGATGTGCTCCTGGCTCTACATCGTTGGAATATGTCTGACCCATGGCCACAGTACCACCATCCACCCGGACCATCCCTGCATGCGGCTGTGACACTGCAGCGCACGGTCCCGTCCTCTGCCCGGGGGATGTTGATGGCGGCCCAAGGGGAAGGGGGCAGACTCACCTGGGGCTGAGGTAAGACCACCCCTCACACACACACTTGCGCTCAACATACATGACACCCCCGCACACTTTGGACAGAGCACAAAGGCAGCTTCGGTAGGTGTAACATTGACTTTAATAACCAAAGGAGTTCATGCACGTGCCCTAGCCCCTAAAACTCATCTGTGCCCTGCACCCGTGCCAACTTACTCAGTGTCTAATTGTTTGGCCTTACGGGCCCTTTGACTACGTCTACGTGGTTCCCCAGACGGTACAGCAGAACTGGAGGTGGACTCCTGTGATTCCTGCCCTCTGACACTGGATCCCTTTGGCAGCCGTTTCCTGGGGCGTCCTGGCCTAGATGGGCCAGGCTGCGGCCCGGGCGACTGGGATGGTGAGCTGCCAGCCTGTCCTGCCTGTTGGTCACCCGATGCACCTGGGACGGAAGGGGGGGAGTCCGAGGTGTCGCGGTGTACCGGGACCTCCCCTACAGAGGGAGCCGGGACGGACCACGCCACCTCCTCCTCCCTCGGGGTGCCCGATGGCCCCCAGGCCTCTACATGGGTGGGGGATGCGAACGGACTGGCCATCCGACGCCCCCCCGACATCTGGCGCTGCCAGTCCTGGAGGCCCGTGCTGGTATCGACAGGGGTCTGCACCATGGAGCCCAGAGGGTTGTCAAACCCTGTCTGTGACAGTGCGACGCCGGCTCGCACATGGCCACTGGCGCCGATGGCCTGCAGAGAGTGGGCCATGGCCTGCTGAGACTGGGCCATGGCCTGCAGAGACTGGGCTATGGCGTTGAGCGCCTCTGCCATCTGGCGCTGGCACTGGCTCATGACCTCCTGTGAGAGGGCAGCCATTTCCTGGGCCACAGACGCCGCCTGCACGTAAGGCCCCAGGCCTCGCAAACCGTTCCCCATGTCTGACACCATCGCACCCATTGCCTCCACCGCGGACGCCACCCGTGCGGTGTCAGCCTGGGTGGCACGCATGACCGGCACCACTCCCAGCTCCTGGACGCGGGTGGACTCCTCCACCTGCGACCGCAGCCGCCGCAAGCCGCCCGTCACACTCTTTGCTCGTCTCCGGGTCGGTGGTTGCATCTGATCTATGTGTGGGTGTGGTAACTGCAGGAACCCGGGATCCATCTGGGCGGCAGATGTTCGCTTGGGCTGGGCTGCCCTCCGACCGCCCGGTCCCTCTGCTGCTCCTACCTCCACCTGCTGTACCGGGACGGCTCTGTTGTGCGCACCAGTGAGTGTACCAGACGCCTCATCACTAAAGTGCCCAACCGTGGTGAGTGTTTCTGCGATGGTGGAGGGTGTTGGTGACAGCAGTGGCGTTGTGTCGTGCTCTTCGTCCCACTCTGAGTCCATGGCACTTTGGGGTGGGGGTTCGTCTCCACCCATCCACTCTGAGTCACTGTCCGGTATTTCGTCTTCCTGGGTAGTGCTGTCCCGGGTAGGGGTGTCCTGGGTAGTGGTGTCCTGGGTAGTGTTGTCCTGGGTAGTGGTGTCCTGGCTCGGATGTGACGGGGGCCTGTGGCTGCCCCCCTCGTCGCTGGGTGGTCGCTCCCGCACGTGACGGGGGTGTCGTCTCCCTGTTGCTCCAGGTCTCTCCGTCTCCCGTGGTGTGCGAGGGGCATCCTGCGGGCGTCGCATGCTGGAGGGTGCGGGTCTCTCTGTCTCCTGTGGTCTCCGAGGGGCATCCTGCTGGCGTCGCATGCTGGAGGGTGCGGGTCTCTCCGTCTCCTGTGGTCTCTGAGGGGCATCCTACGGGCGTCGCATGCTGGAGGGTGCGGGTCTCTCCCTCTCCTGTGGTCTCCAAGGGGCATCCTGCGGGCGGTCTGCATCTGCGGGGATGGGTGCCTGGACGTTTGGTCCTGCGATACACAATGAAGCATGCATGGTTAGACATCAGGCAGTGATCAGGTGATACGGGGGAGGGGGATATAGGGGAGGGGGGATATGGGGACGGGCTGTCGGTGGCTCACTCGCTAGTACGCCCCCGACCTCTGCATCAGCAACCTCCCGGTCCTCAGGTCCGCCAGCCAGTTCCAGGGCCCTTTCCTCGTGTACGGTCAGTGGCCTCTCATCAGCGGGCCCTCCTCCAGTCCTCACATGCTCCCTATTGTTGTGTGCGCGCTTCTCCTGTGGGGGGGGCAGGGGTAAAAGGCAACAGTGTTAGGCAGGTATATGAATGCACGCCATCGGTTGCGCGTGCATTGCAGAGGTTAAGGTTAGGGCTGGATTCACTTGGGGATATGGGGGAGGGGGGATATGGGGGAGGGGGGATATGGGGGAGGGGGGATATGGGGGAGGGGGGTATGGGGATGGGGGATATGGGGGAGGGGGGATATGGGGGAGGGGGGGATATGGGGGAGGGGGGATATGGGAGGGGGCATATGGGGGAGGGGGGATATGGGGGAGGGGGTATATGGGGGAGGGGGGATATGGGGAGGGGGATATGGGGAGGGGGGATATGGGGAGGGGGATATGGGGGAGGGGGGATATGGGGGAGAGGGGATATAGGGAGGGGGGATATGGGGGAGGGGGGATATGGGGGAGGGGGATATGGGGGCTATGGGGGAGGGGGGATATGGGGGGATATGGGGGAGGGGGGGTATGGGGGAGGGGGGGTATGGGGGATATGGGGGAGGGCGGCTATGGGGGAGGGGGGCTATGGGGGAGGGGGGCTATGGGGGAGGGGGTATATGGGGAGGGGGGGATATGGGGGAGGGGGATATGGGGGAGGGGGGATATGGGGAGGGGGGGATATGGGGAGGCTCACCCTGCCTGCTCTGACGAGGTCGTTCACCTTCTTGTGGCACTGGGTGCCTGTCCGTGTTGTCAGGGCCACAGCGGTGACGGCCTCTGCCACTTCCCTCCACAGACGCCGGCTGTGGCGTGGGGCAACTCTGCGGCCGTGCCCGGGATACAGGGCGTCCCTTCTCTGCTCCACCGCGTCCAGGAGCGCCTCCACATCGTGTGACTCGAACCTCGGGGCTGAGCGACGGCCAGCCATCCAGTCGGGTGTTGTGGTCGGGTGTTCCGGTCGGGTGGGGGGGAGCAGCGCGGCCTTATGAGCCGTCACGCCGTGCAGCGCGTATGACGCTGCACGGCGTGAACCACTGCGCAAGCGCGGATCTTGTTACGTCGCTGCTAGCCCATTTCGGGCCGGAGACTATCGACCCATTTTTCCGACGTGACGCAAGTCGGATTTGCGCCGTTTTTTGCGCCGATCGGCGGACTTTCCGCCGATAACGGAGAATTTCGCCCCTGATCCACCCTTTTTGTGTTGAATGGCAGGTCAGGTTGGTAAGGAGCTGTACGATCTACTCCCCTTGCTATTTCTTACGTTTTATTGTCTGTTAGCCTCAATTGAAATTATACTGTCAGCCCCTGTTCAATTCCTTGTGAGCATGAATCCACAAGCCATATGATATATTAATTGGTATATAGAACAAAGAGAGCTAAGTAAATAGAATCCTCTCACTTCCCAAACAACTGAACCCTGGCAACCAAGGACAATAAAATACTTTCAGTATTTAGACCTCTATTACCCTCAGTGAAACTTTAATATATCAGTCTGCTCCTCCAGACAGCATCATACAATAAATACATGCAAATGTTTAATAACATATTATGTGAATGTAAAATCTTGAAGCATAAAATGCAAACTAGGGGAAATGACAACTTATTCTTATTCTTCATGACGTTGTGCTTCTGTTTATGAAATCTTGACTGGCTTTGCCATAAAGTGTTGAATGGCCTTTCTGGCCATTCACGACAGAGGGAGTTTACAATCCCGGCAAAGGCGCACCCGTGCCATGGGTTTCACAGCGCCGAGAGGTGCATTTAACGGGAAACTCCGTTGACAAGGGCGGGACCAATGGCCGGCCATCTCCGCTGCCGCGAAACATGCAGTGTGTGTGCTCAAAATCCCGCCCAAATCATAGACTGGCATGATAGTTTTGCCCAGGTACTAGGATTTCAAACTGGATGTTTATATCTGTCTATGCATCGTCATGGCTAATTTATAAACTTCTAAACAGGACAGTGAACATTTCAAATGGCGGAAGCTATGTCTGCCTAGAATCCTGAATAAAAAGAGCTACCATTGTGCTTTTGCAGAAATGTACACTTCATTATCTCGCTGTGAGCTGAAGAGACCAAACTCAAAGAGAAGTATACAAAGGTCACTTGCATTTCAGCCGGCTGTTCATCTGCGAGGACCAAGGGCCACACAACGTTCCTTTCAAGTCTTAATGGTTGGAACATTTAACAATCTAGGGAACCCAGACAAAAGGATACTCACCCTTTGTCAAAGTCAGAATGGAGAAGTGGGAGTCATGAGACTCTAGCTGATGGAACCAGTTATATTGTTTTGCTGGATTGAAAACGCAGTCTGCCATTTTACCATCTGCAAGCCATCTCACAGAAAAGAAGTTCTGCCAGGTTGAATACCTGTCCCAGCTACACTATTTTGGAATAGTGAATTATACAGTATTGGGTTGCAACTTGCAGACCTCCACGAAGGGATACCTCATTGGACTTTATTTCAGGACTTTGGACGCGCATGAAACAATAATTATTTTCTTTGTGGTCTTTGCCTTTTAGATCTTTCTTTTTTCTATTGTTCTTTTACTGTGTGAGTGCACAGGGGGCTACATTGTGATCCTTGTCTCCTGTTTGAATGTGTGCAAATAAACTAACCCTCTGAGTTTACGCTATCTCGACTTTCTGTGGGGTTATTTATAGAAATTGGATCACACCAAAACTGAGGGGTTTGGAAATCCACCACCGTTTATAAAGGGGAAAGGAAATCAACACCTTTCTAGTGGCGAGAGGAGAAATCAGAGCTGTTTAAATTAAACCCCTCCCGTCCAAAACAGATTAAAAGGAACTCTTTTCTCCACTTTAAACATGTGGAAATATTGTTTGTACTAAACTGAGATTGTGTTTTTGAAAATTAATGCATAAATGGCAATATACCAATAATCTAATTAACACTTGTTTGTTTTGTGTTATTTTACAGGGGAGTAATAGGTAAACAAGGATACCAATGCCAGGGTAAGAAATGAGTTCAAATTTCTATATTAACAGTTATTTGTCTTTATACTTTTTCTGTTCTCTACAGTTTCACTGTTCTATTTCAGTTGTCTGAACGGGGTTTTATGACAGATGCATGTTGAAACAAAAGATAAACGTGGATTTCTGATAGGCCAAGTTTGAATTTGTGAAGTCCATGTCACCGACATATGAGCATATGAATTAGGAGCAAGAGTAGGCTATTTGGTTCCTCCTGCCTGCTCCACCATTTGATAAGATCATGGCGGATCTGATTGTGGCCTCAACACTACTTGCCTGCCTACCCCTTGACAATCAAGATGGTATCTAACGCAGCTTTAAAAATATTCAGTGACCCTCCCTGCACTGCTCTCTGGGGAAGACAATTCCACACACATACTCTGAGAGAAATAAATAATCCTAATCTGTGTCGTAAATTGGAGACACCTTCAGCGGAATTCTCCATCGGTGGGATTCTCCAGTCCACCGGCAGCGTACCCATGCCCGCAGGTTTCTCGACAGCGTGGAGTGGCTACAATGGGAAACCCCATTGGCCAGCTGTGGATGAATGGAGAATCCCACTGCTGGCAGAGGCGCACTGGCAAACGCGGCTGGCGGACCGCAGAATCCCGCTCCTTATCTTTAAAATGTGTCCCCCTAGTTCTAGAATCTCCCAAAAGGGAAACATCTTCTCAATATGGTCACCTCTCACTCTACTAAACACAATAGTTACCGGCCCAGCGTGTCCAACCTTTCCTCTTAAGATAATCCTTTCATGATGTGGCACCCTGAACAGGCCGACCAACCCTTCATGCCTCAGTGGATGTGTTTGCTGATAGAACACTGGTTAAGTGTCTGTTGTTCATGTCTCTGATAGGCTTTTTGGCTTTTAGCCCAATGCCTGAAAAAGCGCTCCACAGTGCCAATAAAATTGCTTGGAGACATCATTCACAAATATTTGCAGCATTTATGTTCCCGTTTAACCGAATTGTAGAACTCTCCGACTCTTGAATCTTCCAGGTGTGATATGCTGTAAATTATTAATAATTGAGGATATCTTGTATGTGGCGGGGTGGAGATTCTTCTTTACCGCCTGTCGTTTCAGGCCTCCTGGCCACATAATGGCCTATACTTCAATGGCCTATTGGGGGTGACTGTCACAAACCACCTGTTATGTTTTCTGAGGGGGTAAAATCAACATTATTCCTGCTGCTGGATTCTATTCACTGAGAAGGAATATAAATGTAAAACTTGCCATCAGGTGGGAATCATCTGTCTGATGTTGAATGTATTTACTGTTTAGCCATTTGTGAGAATCTTTAAAATGCAACTAGCTACTCAAGGGTAGGGGTGAGAGGGAACTCATCTGGCCTACTGTGGCGATGCCACAACATCAATTGTCACAAAAACATATTAGAGAAAAAAAAAAATGAATGCATTAACTCGGGAACAAATTATCCACTTGACATCAGTACGATTAATGGATCACGGTCACCACCACAGTGGGCAGGAAGGATATGTCATTGAATTAATCTATTTGCAGAAGAGTCTGTTATCAGTCAACCAATTTTCCATTGTCAGCCTTATTGACATTTTCATGCCAGTTTAAAAAAATATTTTAATGAATTAAACAGTAGGTTGGCAGGGAACAGTTTATTCACCATTCAGCCTTAGCTGTGTTTACGTACAATTGTTCCAATTACTAAATTGGATATTTCTTGAGAGAACAGGCTACCTACTACCTTACAGACAATCAAGAAATCCAGAGAGACTGGCTAACAAAGATTGTTTTTGAACATTTTACAGGATTTATTTTGCTTAGTGCAGACAACTGATGTTGAGAAATTGACCCTAAATCTGAGATGTGTTGACAAAACGTTTAACAATGTTAATAAATCATTCATTTTGCTGATATATTAAGGAACTGGTGCAGCAGCAGAACTCTGTCCAAATTGGCTATCATTGTGATCATTGCACCAAGTGGTTCACAGTGTGCGCACTAACCTTCTGTTTTACTAAGCAAAGAAGCAAAAACAAATATTGTCTGACTCTCCTCTTGCCCAGGACATATGGGGCTGGATTCTTCCGCCCCACCCACTTACCGATCGCCACGGGCGGGATGCGGACAATGGAAAAGTCCATTGATCTCGGGGGAGGTTCTCCAGTCACCGGACGGACTGGAGAAACCCGCCCATAGTGTTTGGTGGATTTTGAAATATTTTGGCAATATTGAACGAAACTGCTTACATTACAGAATGCTGTACTATTTCAAATTGTAATGATGAAGGTCCATGAAGTAGCATCATGTTGAAAAGCGAGTAAATCAGTAATGAATGATTATGGCTCGACTAAGTATAATAAACCGATGTTAGGACATCAAAGATGCATCTCTGGCTGCTCTGATCATCTCATGATATTAGTTCCTCAAGTCAGACAGAAAATGCAAAACTTCAGAGCAAACCTTGCATTTGCGATGGGGGCAAAAAACCCCATTAGTCCTTCTGCTTGTATCCAGTTGCAATTTTGCCCACACACTAATTTTGATGCTCATACAATTTTTTAAACTTTCTATATTGAAAGAAAGAAAGGAAACTGTAAAGAGAGCAAATGTAATGAAACCTTGACTGACAATTTGAATCGATGGATTTGGTCGCTGGTAATTCAACTTGTGTTGTCGTACTTTTTGTTTCTCACTTTGATTGATATTCAGTGAAGTTTAAAGCTGACAGTGAACTAAAGAGTGTTATTTATTTGAATTTGCAGTCTGTACCTGTGTGGTGCATAAACGATGCCATGAACTCATCATAACCAAGTGTGCTGGTTTGAAGAAGCAAGAAACGCAGGATGAGGTATATATTTGTCTGGAATTGAGCCATTGTTCCCTATTAACCTCACACTTCTCAGCCTGTGCCTTTGACACAGTTGACTATCCCCCTCCAGTACCTCTCAACCATCTTCCAACTGGATGGAACTGCCTGGTTGAATTGCTATCTATCTAATCATTGACAGAAATGTACCTTCTCAGTCCTGCTCCATTACCTCTGGTGTTTCCCAAGAACCTGTCCTGAGTCCACCTCTTATTTCTTACCCACATTTAGGCTAATGATGCCGACTCTACCTCACCACCAACACCCCTTTACTGTCTCTAAGACTTGTCCAACTGCATGTCCGACATCCTGCACTGGAATGGCAGACATTTTCTCCAACTAAATACTGGGGAAGCTAGAAGCTATCGTCCTTGGCCCCTGCCACACACACTGTTCCCTAGCCACTAACTACATCCCTCTCTCTGGTAACTGAGGTTGAACCAGATTGTTTACAACCTTGGTGTCATATTTAACCATGAGATGGTCTTTCAACCTTGTATCCACACCATCACTAAAATTGCATATTATCCACTGTGTAACAGAAGCAAAATACTGCGGATACAGAACGCATGAAAAACTCAGGGTGTCTGGCAGCATTTATAGGAAGAGCAAACAGAGTGTTAACGTTTCGAGTCTCTTTGGCTCTTCACCGGAACTGAGAAAGAGGGAAAATCTGTTGGATACTATACTGTAGCTGGAAGAGATTGCAACAAAGTGTAGCAAACTTAAGAGCTCCGGAGAGATGATCAGGTGTGGAAGAGGGGGGGGGGAGGGGGGAATGGGAATGGAGAGCTTTTGCATTGAGATAAACAATGTCTGGAATATAAAAAAAGGGATTAAGATGGAGAAGAAAGGTCACAGTCTAAAGTTGTTGAACTCAATGTTGAGCCCTGAGGCTGTCATGTGCCGAATTGGAAGATGAGATTCTGCTGCTCCAGCTTACGTTGGGCTTCATTGGAACATTGCAGCAGGCCAAGGACAGACATGTGGGCATGGGAGCAGGGTAATGAGTTAAAATGGCAACTAGAAAATATATATATTTCAAACACAGTCAAACACATCAACACACACCTCAAAATAAATAGGGTACATAGAGTTTGTTAATTTTCCCCCCTTTTAATCCCTCCACACTCCCCAGTGCCAAACAATTCCTCAAACACGGACAGAAACAGCCTCCACTGCATCCAAAATCTCCCCAGACTCCCTAAGGGCGAACTTTATCTTCCACAGCATAAGAAACTCATGCAAATCCCCCAACCATGCCGTGACCCCCAGCGGCACTGCCGACTTCCAGTTAAATAATATCCTTTGCCAGGCAATCAGAGAGGTGAAGGCCACGACATCGGCTCCTTTCCCTCTTGCAACCCCGGCGCCTCTGTCATCCCAAATATTGCCACCAGAGGGCATGGCATTATCTTAATCCCCACAATACCTGACAAGCTCTCAAACACCACCTCCCAAAAGCTGTCCAGAACATGTGAGCACCAGCCCCTTCCCACACCTCTCGCACACACCCTCTACTCATGAGAAAAACCCACTCATCTGGTTCCGAGTCATGTGAACTTTGTGTACCACCTTAAACTGTATAAGGCTTATCCTCGCACAAGAGGAGGGGGAGTTGATCCAACGCGTTATTTCACTCCAAACTCCTCACCCAATCTCGATCCCCAATTCTTCCTCCGACCTATACCTGATCCTTTCCATAGCGCCGTTTCCTTCTGACACAATCACCAGAAGATATCTCCAATTTCCCCTTCTCCCCACTCGGCCGGGACAACACCTTCTCTCACAAGGTATACTCTGGCAACTGAGGAAACAAGGGCAGTTCCTTCCACGCAAAGTCCCGGACCTGCCAGTATCTAAACTCACTCCCCCTCGGTAAGTCGAACCTTTCTCGCACTTCCTCCAGCCCTACAAATTTCCTTCTACAAACAGGTCTCTTACCCACTCTATCCCTTCCCGCCCGCCACATCCCATCCATCCCCTCCGGTATAAACCTGTGGTTCCCACATATTGAGGTCAATACTGACGTATACCCTAGTATAAAGTGCCTCCTCAGCTGGTTCCAAATCTTAGTTGAAGACTTCTACCACCGTTGGGCTCATGGTTGCGAGCTGAACGAAGGTGTTCCGCAAAGCGGTCACCCAGCCTGCATTCAGTCGCCCCAATGTAGAGGAGACTGCATTGGGAACAGCGAATGCAATAAAACAGATTGAAGGAAGTACAAATGAAACGCTGCTTAACCTGAAAAGGAGTGTTTGTGGCCTTGGGGTGAGGGGAATATGTGTTTGGTGGTGGCATCATGCTGCAATTGGTGGAAATGGCAGAGGATGATCCCATGAATGTGGAGGCTGGTGGGGCGGAAAGTGAGGACAAGAGGGACCCTATCATGGTTCTGGGAGGGAGGGGAAGGGGTGAGGGCAGAGGTGTAACATTGTCCAACTTTGCCTCCGTCTCAGCTCATCTGCTGCTGAAACCTTCCTCTGCAACCATCCTTGGCTATTCTAAAGCATCCTGACTTGCAGCCCATGTTCTACTCTATGTAAATTTGAGGTCATCCAAAACTCAGTTATACATGGTCCAACTCACACCAAGTCCTATTCATCCATCACCTCGGTGCTTGCTGATCAACATTAACTTCTGGTTAAGTAATCCCTTGATTTTAAAATTCTCATTCTTGTTTTCCAATCCCTCCATAGCCTCTCTCCTCTCTATCTCAACAATTTTCTTCAGCTCCATAATACTTCCAGATATCTGTACCAGATATCTCTAATTCAGGCCTCATTAATCATTCTTCGCTTTGTGGCCATGCCTTCAGCTGCTATGGCTTAAGTTCTGGAATTTCCTCCCGAGACCTCTTTGCCTTTTCATCTTTCTTTCTTTCTTGCTTTCTTTCTTTCATTCTATCTTGCTTTCATCTTACCTTATATATTTTCTACTTGGCTCAGCATCACATTATGTTCAATAATACTCCTGTGAAGGACCTTGATATGTTTTATGACTAAATACAGAATACAAATATAAGTTACTGTTATAATGACTTGGAATAGACAACAGCCATATTTCTGTGAGGAAGGGGACGAACGGAATAGATTTTTTTGTCACATTGCCAACAATAAATAGTATGATGACAATGTTAGCTTAGCAGCCTCGCTGACTTCACTAACTTACTTTGACTGTGACCAAATGTGACAACATACTCATACTGATAGAGTAAGAGTAGCTGAGCGGTAACAAAGTTAACAAAAAGTGCATCAGTGTGCACGTTATACTGTATACATTTGCGTACTACCTATCATTGGCTCTGGATAGTACAGTTCTGTTTCAGTTCTACGGGCCCTACAACTGTTTTGGGTGTGAGAGTCTTCAGAGTAATTGGCTGAAATGCATCTTTTCTATTTACTTTCTGTGCAGGTGGGCTCCCAGCGCTTCAGCGTCAACATGCCTCATAAGTTTAGCATTCACAATTTCAAAGTACCCACGTTCTGTGATCATTGTGGCTCTTTGCTCTGGGGTTTGATGAAACAAGGGTTACAGTGCAAAGGTAAGAAATCCATGATCACTTCTTTTAGTGAGTTACTTCGTAAGTGAAAAATGTCAAATGTTGATCGTTTAACAATGTTTTCACACAATAACGTTTTAATCAACAATATCTGCTCTTGGAAGAAGAGGTCAGTGAGCCTGAAGAAAGAAAAACTTGCATTTATACAGCACTTTTCACAACCTCTGAATGTCCCAAACTGTTCTTCAGGCGATGTGATACTTTTGAAGTGTAGTCACAGTGGTAATGTATGAAATGCACAAACCAATTTGCAGACAGCAAGTCCCCATGAGCAGCAGTGTGCTCGTGACCAGATTGTTTGTTTCAGTGGTGTGGACCAGGATACTCTCACGTGCTTCTTCCCAATGGTGGCATGGGACCTGTTACGTTCACCTGAGAGGCAGGACCTCAGATAAATATCTTATCCAAAAGATGGATTTTTATTTTGTATTTTCTTTATTTCTGGTTTACAGAGCTGCATGACATGGTATTTATTTCTCATGTTGCATGGGGATATGAAATTGGATTTTAAAGCATAAAAACATAATTTCCCCCACACTGAGGGGCACAGTAATTCACGCTCGCTGGTCACATCAAGCACTGATAGGCTTTGACTCTCCTTCACCAGAACTGTCCACTACTCCACAATCACCTTGCAAAACAAAGGACAAATTTTTTTCAAACTTGCCAACAGTCTCCTTAAAAACCTCTCCCCTGCCCCTTCCGCCCTCACCTCTAACAAGTAATGGGCTTCTTTACCAGTAAGATTGAGACCACATTTCCAGCTGCCTCTACAAAATCTCCCTTCAGATTTACCTTGCAGTGATCTTGAATCTGCATCATCTTTAGTTTCTCTCATGACTACCACCCTGCCCTTTACAAGCTTACCTTGCCCGTAAATCCACAGTTTGTTCCCGTGTCCCCATTTTCACAAAACCTCTGATCACCCCCCTTCCATTTTAGTTGATATTCGTTAACAGTTCTTCGGTACAGTCCTTCCCGCTTTCAAATTGGACACCATCAAAGCCATCCCTCCCTTCAAAAGACTCATGTTTGACCTCTTTGATTTTGAAACTCGATGGGCCAAATGGGCTCATTCTGCACTGTAAATTCCATGATTCTGTAAATTCTATGAAAATAACCTGCCCGTATCCAACCTCACCTCTCTAAAGTCTGTGAACATAATTCTAAGTTTGTGCAGACTTCCGGTGGCGACATGTAGGTGGAGGTCACAGGTTGGGCGGCTCCTGTGTGAGTTTTTTGGCCCATTTCACCCGGATTTGGGGAGAAATTTCATATCATTGATCTCCAATAAAGTTGTGGTAACTAAAGGATGCCGAAAACCCAGCGGAAAAATACAGAACGAAAAGGTGTGAGTGAAAATCCGCCTGAGAGCTCAGATTCGGTGCGGAGCTCTGTGGGAGGAAAGATGGCAGGACCAAGCTCGGCGGGTGGGGCTGCGCCCACTACGGCTAATAGCTTGGCTGAGGTGATGATGGTGGAATTTGAGCGGCGGTTCGCCAAGCTTTTTGAGCAGCAGGGGAAGGAGACGAAGGCTTTGCTTAAGCAGTCAGTGGATGATACGCTGGCCCCGATAAAGGAGGTTTTGGGAAAGACGCCGAAAGCAGTGCGGGAGCAGGCAGAGGTATTGACGGGGATGGAAGAGGCATTATCGCAGCACAGTGACCAGTTCACCTCGATGGGTGAGGAGCTATGGAGGAGAGCAGCAGAGGGCAGAGAGACAAAGTGGAGGGCCTGCAGAACAGGCCATGGCGGCAGAATTTGTGGATTGTGGGACTGCCTGAGGGGCTGGATGGCCTGAGGCCCATGGAGTACTTTGCAGAGATGTTTGCTCAGTTGTTGGGGGCGGATGCGTCCCGTATTGATCTGGATAGGGCTCACCGGTTGCTCCAGCCAAGGCCAAAGGCAAATGAACCACCGAGAGCTGTGATAGTCTGCTTTCATAGCTACCAGGTGAAAGAGAAGGTGCTGAAATGGGTGAAGCAGATTTGAGAGGTGAGGTGGGAAAGCAGTGATATTCGTATATACCAAGACCGTACGGTGGAGCTGGCAAAATGGTGGGCGGCCTTCAACAGGGCAAAGGCTGCATTGTATAAAAATAATGTGCGGTTTGGGGTGGTCTACCCGGTGAGGTTGAGAGTCTCGCATAACTCCAAGGATAGTTACTTCAAGATGGCGGAAGAGACAGAGGTTTTTGTGAAGGCTGAAGGACTGGGACTGAGCTGAGTTTGAGGTTGTTTTTCTTCATGTTGTGGCTGGGAGGGGATGGATCGGGGGTCATATGTTGGGGTGTGTCTCCCTTTGTTCGGGAGTCTATTATGTTGGGTTGTTGGGAGGAACTGGGTGTTGGGGGGGGGGGTTGTGTTTGTTTTTCGATAGTTGCTTGTGGGGGAAGGGGGATCTGGCAGGGGCCACCTCGCTAGCAAATATAAGTTGGCTAGTGAACAGGAGGGGGGAGGGGACGCAGTCGTCAGAGCCTATGTGGACAGGTTTCAATGGGCCTGGGAGGTATGAATGGTGGGGGTGCGGTGAGGAGAATGCAGAGAGAAGTGGTTTCGAGAGGAAGTGGCTGGGAGGTTTCTGGGGAGGGTGGGAGGGGTAGCTGGTTGACAGTGACTCGGGGCAGGGTTGGGTTCCACTCACTGGGCGGGGCCAGGGTGGTGATCATGACTGACAGGGGGGGGGGACCCTCGGTCCGAATGGTAACATGGAACGTGTAGGGGTTAGGTGGACCAGTAAAGCGAGCAAGAGTATTTTCGCATTTGAAGATCTTGAGAGGCGAACGTCGTGCTGTTGCAGGAGACCCACTTGAGGGTGAAGGACCAGATGAGGCTGCGGAAGGACTGAGTGAGTCAGGTACTCCATTCGGGCTTCGATAGCAGGGCGTGGGGGATAGCGATACTGGTGGGTAAGAGAATGAGGTTTCAGATGGAGAAGGTGGTGGTAGACCAGGGAGGCAGGTTTGTTGTAGTAATGCGTGCCTTGAAGGGGAGGTTCGTTGTGCTGGTTAGTATGTATGCCCCGAATTGGGATGATGTAAGGTTTATGAAGAGGATGGTGGCTGCCATTCTGAATTTTGATGTGCATCAGTTAGTTCTGAGTGGGGAATTAAATACAGTGCTGAATCCGAAGGTGGATTGGTCTAGGGTGCGCTCGCTGACCCCCTCAGGGGAGGGGCGAAGTTGTTGGCTGTGTTGGGAGATGTGGGGAGCAGTGGTGGTTTTTGCATCCGGGGGTTGGGAGTATTCCTTCTTTTTGCCAGTGCATAATGTGTACTCAAGGATCAACTTCTTTAGTATGGGGATGTCATCATTGTCGAGGGTGAGAAATGACGGAGTACTCAGCGATTGTTATTTCAGATCATGCTCCGCATGTGGTGGATGTTGTCTTGGAGAAAGAGACTGCACAGAGGACAGATTGGAGGTTAGATGTGGGGCTGTTAGCGAATCCAAATGTTTGTGTAAAGATGGAAACGGTGATTGATAATTATGTGGGTTTCATTGGAATGGGAAGGTGTGGTTTGGGAAGTGTTGAAGGTGGTGGTAAGGAGCGAGATCATCTTGTTTAAGACTCAGGTGAATATGGAGGCAAGAGAGGAGCGGCAGCGGCTGGTAGAGAAAATCTTGGAAGTGGATGGGAAGTATGTGGACGATCCTACTCCGGAACCTCTGGTGAGTAGGAGAAAATTGCAAGCACAGTTTGACCTGTCATCCATGTCAGTTGAGGCGGCGAAGTGGGTAGTATATGAGTATGGGGAGAGGCCGGTCTCTTGTTGGTAGCCCAGCTTCGCCGGTAGGCAGCTACGTGAGAGATTGTGTGGGCCCGGGATGGGGCATGGGAGCTGGTGGTCGTGCCGGAGCAGATGAACAAGGCATTTTACAAAACGTACAGGTCGGAGCCCCCGGGGGACCATGCGGATATGAGGGATTTCTTTGGGGTTGGAGTGTCCTAGAGTAGGTGAGGAGGAGAAGACAGGGTTGGAGCAGTCAGTGGAGATTAAGGTGATTCGGACAGAGATAGGGAAGATGCAAATGGGCAAGGTACTGGGGCCGGTAGTGTTTGAGGATATGGTAGCTAAAGGGGCACTCCCGGAGATTATGGGACAGGCATGTATTTCATTGTTGCTGAAAAAGATAAGGACATGGTGGAGTGTGGATCGTATAGGCCAATATCTCTGCTAAATGTGGATGCCAAGGTTCTTGCCCAAGTGTTGCCGCTTAGGTTGGATGAGTGATTGGCAAGGATCAGACGGGGTTCGTAAAGGGTATGCAGTTCTCTTTGACTGTGCGGTGTTTGTTAAACGCGGTGCTCCCCCCGTCGGAGGGGAGGGAGCCGGAGGTGGTGATGGTACTGGACGCAGAGAAGATGTTTGTCGTGTAGAGTGGAATTACTTCTTCGTGGTGTTGGAGAGGTTTGGGATTGGGCCTAAGTTTTTGGCGTGGATTAAATTGCTATAGGGAACCGAAGGAGAGTGTGCACATGAATGAGGTGAATTTGAGGTATTTTCAGTTTCATAGACGAACGAGGCAGGGGCCCCCATGTCCTTCCTCCTGTTTGCGCTGGTGATAGAGCTCTTGGCCATTGCACTGAGGTGCTCGGATAAGTGGAAGGGGATATTGGCGGGGGTGAGGGGGGCATTGGATGTGTATGTATGCCGATAATTTGTTGCAGGAGTGGGCTCGGCTTCATAAATTGAATTTCATGAGCCTGGTGGGTCGGGTCAAGGTGGATCAGTTGAGCAGCCTCCTTGTCACTGGCAGCGTGTGTGCAGGCAGTAAAGATGTATATCTTGCCACGGTTTTTAATTTTTATTTCAGTGTCTACTGGTCTTTTTGGCAAAACCTTTTTTTGTGGGGGTTGATTTTGCCGTTTGTTTGGGCTGGTAATGTAGCAAGGATTCAGAGGATGGTGCTCCATAGAGAATAGCAGTCAAGGGGTCTGGCCTTCCAAACCTGTTGTATTATGGACCAAATGGCTGTCTCCTGCACTGTAGAGATTCTATGGTTCTAAGATTAAGAGATCAGGGGCGAAATTCTCCGGAAACAGCGCGATGTCCGCCGACTGGCGCCCAAAACGGCGCAAATCAGTCGGGCATCGCGCCGCCCCAAAGGTGTGGAATGCTCCGCATTTTGGGGGGCCGAACCCCAACCTCAAGGGGCTAGGCCCGCGCCGGACTAATTTCCGCCCCGCCAGCTAGTGGAAAAGGCCTTTGGTGCCCCGCCAGCTGGCGCGGAAATGACATCTCCGGGCAGCACATGCGCGGGAGCGTTAGCGGCTGCTGACGGCATTCCCGCGAATGCGCAGTGGAGGGAGCCTCTTCCGCCTCCGCCATGGTGGAGACCGTGGCGAAGGCGGAAGGAAAAGAGTGCCCCCACGGCACAGGCCCGCCCGCGGATCGGTGGGCCCCGATCGCGGGCCAGGCCACTGTGGGGGCACCCCCCAGGGCCAGATCGCCCCGCGCCCTCCCCAGGACCCCGCCTGCGCCGCCTTGTCCCGCCGGTAAGATAGGTGGTTTAATCTACGCCGGCGGGACAGGCATTTTAGCAGCGGGACTTCGGCCCATTCGGGCCGGAGAATCGCGGGGGGGGCCCGCCAACAGGCGCGGCGCGATTCCCGCCCCCGCCGAATATCCGGTGCCGGAGAATTCGGCAACCGGCGGGGGCGGGTTTCACGCCAGCCCCCGGCGATTCTCCGACCCAGCGGGGGGTCGGAGAATCTCGCCCCTGAAGTGAATAAAAGCTTCTAACTTTGATTGGCTGTGATTGATTGACAGCTTTGTGAGAAGATGAAAGGGTCAATGTATTTTAATGGGAAGGTTGAATGCCTTTTTTTATTGGTAGATGACTGTGGTCCATGGCTCCCAAGTTGGCCTGACTCAGCAAAAATCTAAGTCCATAACCTTCACGACAATTTCAACTGCACCCAGCCATTGTTTCAGGTTTCAGAGACCATTTGCGATCTTTGTGCCCTCCTCATCCCAAGCTGAGATGCTGACCCCGTATATTCCCCATCACAAATCATATTCACCGAATGAAGGAGCTGCTCGCCAAAAGCTAGTGGTTCGAAACAAACCTGTTGAACTTTAACCTGCTGTTGTAAGACCTCTTCCTGTGCTCACCCCAGTCCAACGCCGGCATCTCCACATCATGATCACAAATATCAACTGCCTCTGCCTCGAAAGAATTCTCTGCCTTTGCCCCAACTTCAGCAAATCTAAACCTTTGTCAATTGAAGACCTGGCTTCCAAAGACCTTCTGCTCCATCTCCTAGACCCCACCCTCTGTAAACATCGGCGTTTGCAAAATGCAGCTACCCGTATCCTAACCCACAGCAGTTCCAGATCATGTAATACCTCTGTGAGCGTTGACCTGCATTGCCTCTCATGCCAGTGCATTCAATTTAAAACTCTCCGTTTTGTGTTAAAATACCTGCTTGATCTGTGCAACCTCCAGCTCAGTACCGCACCAAACTCTAACATGATTCTGGCCCTTTTGTGCGACACTCTCTCTGAATACCCACTGCCTTCTGAGCAGTACGCTCTGTAATTCTGCCCCGAAACCACTTCACCTCTACACCGCTTACCTTTCTTAAGGCCATCCTTAAAACCCACCTCTTTGGCCAAGCTTTTGCTATCTCTTTCTTTGAATCAGCATCCATTTTTGTCCGATTACGAAACATTTCAGTGTTAAATGTACTATATAAATGAAACCAATTACTATTGCTGTTGTGTTATGTTGTGTGTGAGTGGATCCTGTAATGCACTTACATCTGTATATGTACATTGTGAGGATGCTCACAAATGTGGAAACAAAGTTAGCAATGGACCAAGTTGGAGATGTTTCACATATTCTGCCTGCACGATTTTCTGACACCCAGTGAAGTGAATGTAAGCGTAGCAGAAAATATTTTCTCTCGGTGCCAGGTTTTGAGAGCTATGAATTTTAAGTTGATATTACAAACTGCAAGGAGAAAACAATAAAAGTAATTTTTGTAGTGAAACAGTGCCTCATTTTACCTGCAGGTGGCAGTGTGTGGCATGGTTTACTTGTCTGGTGATTGTAAGAAGTCTTACAACACCAGGTTAAAGTCCAACAGGTTTGTTTGGAATCACTAGCTTTTGGAGCGCAGCTCCTTCATCAAGTGAGTCACCTGGTGAAAGTGCTGCTTTCCGAAAGCTAGTGGGCACGAATAGCGGGGTGTTTCACGTCGCCCAAAATGCTGAGACGACCCTGCTATCGAATGGGACTTTATTTCTTGAGGGGCCTTTGTGGGGAATGCTCGGCTGAGGCCGCACTGACCTCACTTCCTGCAATGATGAACTCGGCTTGTCAGTTCAGGAAGAGATCGGGACACCATTTTAAAAACCATCCTGGGGCGGGATTCTCTGACCCCCCCGCCCGGTCGGAGAATCGCCAGGGGGCAGCGTGAATCCCGCTCCGATGCCGGCTGCCGAATTCTCCGGCGCTGGTTGTTTGGCGGGGGCGTGGATCACGTCCCGCCGGTCGGGGGCCGTTGGCAGTGGCCCCCCGGTGATTGTCCGGGCCGCGATGGGTTGAGCCGCCGCCCGTTTCTGGCCGGTCACGCCGGTGTGAAATAAATAAACAAGGTCCATACTGGCGGGACCTGGCTCTGAGGGCGGCCTACGAAGTCCTCGGGAGAGCGCGGGGGGATCCGGCCCGGGGGGGGTGGGGGGGGGTCCCACGGTGGCCTGGCCCGCGGTCGGGCCCCACTGATCTGCAGGCGGGCCTGTGCCTTGGGGACACTCTTTCCCTCTGTGCCGGCCTCTAAAGCTCCGCCATGGCCGGCGTGGAGAAGAAACCCCCTGCGCATGTGCAAAATCACGCCGGCTGGCGGAGGCCCTTCGGCGCCGGTTGGCACGACGCCAACCACTCCAGCACCAGCCTAGCCCCCGGAAGTGCGGAGGATTCTGCAATTTCCGGGCGGCCCGACGCCAGAGTGGTTCACACCGCTCCTTGGGCCCGGTACGGCCCGCCCGCCAGTTGGGGGAGAATCCCGGCCCTGATATCTGGACCCTCACCACGGCCTCCGGGACCACGGGACCACCCCCCCCGGGCAACTTACCTCCTGGAGGATTCATTCGCCACACCCCCCCCCCCCCCCCCCTCCACCCCATCCCACCTCTTAAGGACAGGACACCCCCCCGGGTCCGATCCCAGGCACGGGCAACCTGCCACCCAGGCACCTTGGGAGTGCCAGCACTCTGACAGTGTCCAGGTGGCACTGCTAAGATGCCAGGCTGGCATGCCAAGGTGCCCAGATGGCAGTGGGAGCACCAGGGTACCACCCTGCCCAGAGCCCGACCATCCCAGGGCCTCCGATGGCCTGGGAGACCCCCCCCCCCCCCCCCACACACCAAGGTGCCGTTCCGCCTCACTCATGTTTGTGTGGCCCAGCACTAAATGGTGCCCGGTCGATATCAGCCACTGCTGATGCACTTACAAATAAAAACTACAGGAAAACTGATAAATAAATATCCTGAGCCATGGACAACTCGTGTTCCCGACTTTGTCACTGAACAATGTGTGCAGTTATAGAAATGGTGCCATATTTTAGAGATGTAAGAATTCAACATGTTTTTGACAGTAATTTCTCTTGCTGTGTCACTTTCGATGACAACTAAGCTGATAGTATATATCACAGCAGGGTAAAGAATGTAAGATTCCATTTCATGGTGTCTTTAAGTGTTTATTTATTTCTAATGGAATAAAGGTAATTTTGCATGTAAGGTTTGACCTTGATAATTCAAGTTTTCCATGTGCTATTTAACAATCTTTAAATTATTTTTCTGTTCAACAACTTTAAAAGAAATAACATTGAAATAATGCATAAAAATTACATGACAAAAGTATATTTATGTATCTGTATGTATTAAGCTAGATATATAGGTCCAAACTGACTCCCACAAAACTAGCATACACTGCCTCATCCAGAGTCTTTTACAGCAAACACCTGAGGCCCACTATTACACCCTCACGCCAGTAGACCAATCCCTGCCCTATTGCACCTCTGTCAGCAACAGGTGTAATGGTCGGTGGCCCACCACCAGTGGCCAGTTGAGGCCCTTAGGTGGGTACTAATGGCCTCATCCCAATGCTGCTGGCATTTAACAGGCTGTGGGACAGGGCCACACGTTCACACATCCCAGCAGATTTCCATGCGTCAAGTTGTTATCCACACAGGTTCCCCTGGCCCCACCCTCTCACCAGGGCCTAGCATACCCCCAAAGACTTATAAACCTGTGATACAGTGCAGCTCGCCTCTTGAAGCCCCGAGTGCAGTGCTAGTATTGACGACTGCTCCCAGAAGGGCTGCCATCACTAGAGAGCTGCCAGCCTCTGACTGGCCAGGAGCCCCCTTGAGGCAGGACTTCCTGTCTCCAAGAGCAGGGGAAGTGCCACTTTTAGTCTATTAAATGTCAATTTGCCGTTAAATGGCTGTGGGGCAGCTGCTTCTCACCTGGGCAGCCTGCCACCTGACGTCTCAGCTGGAGGCTGGGACTGTGGCAGCCTGTAAAGCCCAAGTCTCAAATTGGGTGTGGAGGCCAGGTTCGGACTGTATATTACACTGCCAGCTTCCATCAAAAGAAATCCACCACTCTGTTACTCACAGAAAGGTGTTGAGAAAAGTTTCAGAAAACTAAACTGGTAAGATTGCTTTTTATAAATAGGCTACAATGTAATACTATCCACGTTACAGAAATGTCATTCATGTGGGATAAGTATCACTTATGATAATGTTGTGATAATGTTACTTGCATGTGACACCGACAATAAAAAGGAAACTTGGCTGTTGTACAATGAAGTGGTCCAACCTAAAATTAACGACAGTCCTGTCCTTCAAACAGCTCGAGCCCACAGTATAAACCTCTACACCTCTCTATCCTATTTCCTTCTTTAATATGCTCCTTAAAGACGACCTCTTTGAGCAAGCGTTTTGACTACCTCTCCTAGTATGTGGCTCGGTGCCATTATTTGATAACGTTCCTTTGAAGTACATTGGAATGTTTTACGATGTTAAACGTGCTATGTAAACACAAGTTGTTATTGTTGTAAGGTAGTAAAACTAGTATATAAGAGAATGTAGTTCCTGCGAGCAGTGCACTCCTCCCGGCGGCCTGGAGTGCCTTCAATGGGAAATCCCGCTGACAAGCGGCGAGAGCAGAGAATCCCGCCGCCAGTGAATGGCGTGTGACCAGGGAACTGGAGAATCCAGCCCCACAGCTGATCTTTTGCCATAAGCTCATTTTCCTGCCCGCTCCCCATATCGCTTCAAGTGGAATATTTGTGCGGGCAACGGGGGTCTCAGCCACCGGCTGGAGAGTCAGACAGAGTCCCATCGCCCCTTTTAGACCACCATGTCTTGTTCCACTTGACAGACCAGCAGCAGGCTGTATCCCTGAATCTAGGACCCCACGGACCGAAGTTTTGTCCACTGCGAGCTACTGGTCAATCAGAAGTGTCACCAGAGAGGCACCCATCTGAGGTCTGGTATTGTCGCTGAATACCACGCCAGAGGTGGGTCATAGCAGGATTGGCAGGGGGGGGGGGGGGGCTCAGGGGGTGGGGGCTGCAGTTGAAGGGGTGTGGGTGGCAGAGAAGGCAGGGGATTGGTGGCTTTCAACAGGGCCAGGGACTGCCCCCGCCCCCCTCCCGAAGTTGGGTCCCATGATCATACACTTGAGTGCCTTTGAATGAAAAACAACCATGCCCACCAGCCCCACAGCTGAGGAGCCTGCAGGCAAGCCTGCACAGGCTTTCTTGTTGTGCCCCCTTCATGGCAAGCCCCCTGCCTGCTACTTGGTTAATACCAGCAGCAGCGAGATGAGACCCTTATTTAGGCATTAATTGGCAACTGGGCGTGAACGCGGTCCACGGGCCTTCCCATCACAGACGTAATCGTAGTTAAGGCAGGAAGACACCAGGGCCACAACCTCCCCCCCACCCCCCAACCACCAACTGACCCATGAGGGAGAACATAAGATTCAGCCCCTTATTTCCTGAGAACTCAAAAATTGATCTGACGGTGTGAGTGAGAACAGATTGTACCAACATCCCCCAATAGATGGCAGTGAGATGCAGAGCAATCAAATCTCTGCAGATTCTTTTTTGTAACCAGTCATTTTCAAGGTCATGAGAATTTAAACATGAATGTAAAAGAGATTTGTTATATTGAGCTAATATTTTCACATTTGCAGCTGAGTATATAAATGAATAGCGCCATAGGAGGTGAAGTGTGTGTCGGAGAAGAAGCTTACATAATGTTTTAACTGATGAAAGACACTTTGACAATAATCTCCTGAACTGAATGTGTTAAAATGTGGAGAAAAGTCGGAGATAGGTTGGGAATGGGACGATCGTTGAAAATAGAGCTGTTCACTAAGTGGAGACATGCCATTGGGTTTATAGGATCATAAAAAGGCATTGAATTGTCAGCTGTTGGAACAAATGGAGACGCAGTAACAAAGTGTGTGGAAAATTGTAACCATTAGGGAAACAAAATAACAATTGGGTTCTGATGTTAATCAGCAACTCAAGCCGAAGTGGTGGATCGAGAGCTGTTGAGGCAAGTTAGGAGAGTCTGCAAGGTATTAAAACTTGAAAGGTCACAGGGTGTTTGAGTATTGGGGTCAGGTCAAGGCCAACCAGAAGGGAGAGGTGAAAATGCAGCTTGTTTGATATGGCTGCCCCTCAACATAACTCTGAAATACTGGAGCAGGTGAGCACAGTGGTTAGCACTGTTGGTTCACAGCTCCAGGGTCCCAGGTTCGATTCCCAGCTTGGGTCACTGTCTGTGTGGAGTCTGCATGTTCTCCCTGTGTCTGCGTGGGTTTCCTCCGGGTGCTCCGGTTTCCTACCACAAGTCCCGAAAGACGTGCTGTTAGGTGAAATGGACATTCAATATTCTCCCTCTGTGTACCCAAACAGGCGCTGGAGTATGGCGACTAGGGGATTTTCATAATAACTTCATTGCAGTGTTAATGTAAGCCTACTTGTGACAATAAAAGATTATTATTATATTTGATTTTGGCACATGCAACTGGAATCAGGCCTTTCTGAGATAGTCTGCATTGCCTCCATGCGAGTGTTATACTCTTTCAGCATCTTTCCTTTTAACTGGAAGCTGACTGCTGCGGAACATCCGATCCATATTGTGATACCCCACCCCCCCCTTTAAGATTATTCCCTCTTGTTCTGGATTTCCCTAGGCAGAGGGAACAATAGTTCATTCGTGGCAACCCTATATCATTTTGAACATATTTGTTTTCATCACCCCTCAGCCTTTTGAACTCAAGAGGCTACAAGGCACGTTCACCTAACCTGTTATCCTACTTTAACCCCAGTATCATTCAAGTGAATGTGTGTTGTGTCCACTCAAAGCCAAATGTATCCTCCCTGACGATTGGTGCCCAGAATTAATGCAGCACTTCAGATGCAATCTCACCAAAGCATTACCTCATCACATTTGCATTCTGGTTCCACTGATATAAAAGCCAATGCTCTGTTATCCTTGCAATTGCTATTGTACATTTTCACTGATTTGTTGTGAGTGATTTGTGAAGATGAACATCAAAATCCATGTGCATCTCCGCAGCTCCTACTCTCTGCAATCTTGGATCTTTGGATCCACAGTCATTCCCACATACATTCCCACATACAGTCATTCCCACATACAGCTTTTTATTACAAAAGCAAAACACTGTGGATGATCTGAGAGAGGAAAACAAAAGAAAATGCTTGAAACATTCAGCAGGCTTGGCAGCATTTGTGGAGAAATTCCCAGGCCCTGACTGGGGGGACTTTTATTAGACTCAAGACAGGCCATCCTGCCCCTCAGGGACAACAAGTACCACCTCGGAGAGTTTACACTCAATCAAAGGCTGGCAGCTCTCCAGTACACTGGGACAGAAATGTGCGGCATTGGATCAGAATTTGGTAAGTGCTTGAGGCCTTGCCAGGTGCCAAGTTGGCAGGCCCCAGAATGAGGGGATGGGGGTGCTGGGGTCTGAGAGGTCTTAGGGGAAGGGCAAACTGGGGGGGGGGGCATGAAACCATGGAGGGGACCATCCAATAGTCCCAGGGGGCCTGTGATGCGCAATCAATTACTCTCGAGACAAGGTGAGTCATAACTAATAGGCTTTAATCTGCTAGAAGTGTTCCCCAGCAGCTTCGATACAGAAAGTGAAGGCTGCTGGGACGGCATTGGCTCTTATACTCCGCCTCTCAGGGCGGAGCTATGTACATCAGCCAATGGTAGACTCCTGGGTCTAGCCAATGGTCATCCACCTCTCAGGTATCGCAATACCTGGTATTACCACATTCACCCCCTGTTAAAAAAAGAGCCCGGCGGGGTGATGGCCAGCGTTAATGTCGCCTTTCGCATGGTAGGACCAGGTATGGAGGTGCCATGATGTCAGGGGTAAGAGCAAAGTGTTCATGGTGCAGCAATCAGTCGATCAGGTGGCCTGGTCGTCCTTCTGGAGCGTCTGGGCTTCGGCGGTGATCCTGATGGGGGTCCCGGCGGTTGCGACTCCGGGAACGTAGTGTCGTCCTCCCAGGCAGCTTTGTCACCCCTAGACGGCGCTGTTGGGGTGAAAGGTGGGCGGGGGGGGCGCCTGTAGGGGGTGTCGGTGCTTGTTCAGGCCTAGGCAGGGGCAGCGGGAGTACAGACCCTCCGGTCAGGTGCTGCGGGGAGGGTGGGGGTAGGGGCACTGGTGCGGGTGCGCGTGGGGCTCCGGGTCCCGAAGGGAGACCGTGTCTTGGCGGCCGTCAGGGAACGCTACATAGGCGAACTGGGGGTTGGCGTGCAGCAGGTGGACCCTCTCGACCAACGGGTCCGACTTGTGCGCCCTCACATGTTTCCGAAGCAGGATGGGTCCGGGTGTCACTAGCCAGGTTGGGAGCGAGGTCAGGGAGGACTTCCTGGGGAAAACAAGGAGACGTTCATGAGGTGTCTGATTTGTGGTAGTACAGAGCAGCGACCGGATGGAGTGAAGGGCCACCGGGAGGACTTCCTGCCAGGGGGAGACTGCGAGATTCCTGGACCGTAGGGCCAGCAGGACGGTCTTCCAGACCGTGCCGTTCTCCCTCTCAACCTGCCCGTTTCCCCGGGGGTTGTAACTGGTCGTCCTGCTCGAGGCGATGCCTTTGCTGAGCAGGAATTGACGCAGTTCGTCACTCATAAAGGAGGACCCCCTATCACTGTGAATGTATGCGGGGAAATCGAACAGTGTAAAGATACCCTGGAGGGCCTTGATGACAGTGGTTGTGGTTATGTCTGGGCAGGGGATGGCGAACGGGAAGCGGGAGTACTCGTCAATCACGTTCAGGAAGTACGTGTTGCGGTCGGTGGAGGGGAGAGGGCCTTTGAAGTCCAGACTGAGGCGTTCAAAGGGACGGGAAGCCTTTATCAGGTGCGGTTTACACTCCGCGCAGATATGGCAGTCCCTGGTGACGGTCCTGACCTCCTCGATGGAGTAGGGCAGGTTGCGGGTCTTGATAAAATGAAAGAAACGAGTGACCCCCCCCCCGGGTGGCAGAGGTCCTCGTGGAGGGATCGGAGACGGTCCACTTGTGTGGTGGCACAAGTGCCGCGGGACAGGGCATCAGGAGGCTTGTTCAGCTTCCCCGGACGGTACAAGATCTCGTAATTGTAGGTGGAGAGTTCGATCCTCCACCGCAAGATCTTGTCGTTATTAATTTTGCCCCGCTGTGCATTATCGAACATAAAGGCAACCAACCGTTGGTCTGTAAGGAGAGTGAATCTCCTGCCGGCCAGGTAATGCCTCCAGTGTCGCACAGCTTCTACTATGGCCTGGGCCTCCTTTTCGACCGAGGAGTGGCGAATTTCGGAAGCATTGAGAGTGCGGGAGAAGAAAGCCACAGGCCTGCCCGCTTGGTTGAGGGTGGCCGCCAGAGCTACGTTGGACACATCGCTCTCGACCTGGAAGGGGAGGGACTCGTGGCTTTAGCAATGTCTGCTTTGATGCGGCTGAAAGCCTGGCGGGCCTCCGTCAACAGGGGGAAGGTTGTGGACTGGATCAGGGGTCGAGCCTTGTCTGCGTAATTGGGGACCCACTGTGCATAATAGCTAAAGAAGCTGAGGCAGCGCTTTAGGGCCTTGGGGCCGTGAGGGAGGGGGAACTCCATGAGGGGGCGCATGCGCTCAGGGTTGGGGTCTATGACTCAACTTCGCACTACGTAGCCTAGAATGGCTAGACGGTCGGTGCTAAACACGCATTTATCCTTATTGTAAGTCAGATTAAGGATATTCGCGGTCTGGAGAAATTTTCGGACGTTGGTGTCGTGGTCCTGCTGGTCATGGCCGCAGATGGTGACGTTATCAAGATACGGGAACGTTGCGCGTAAGCCGTACTGGTCAACCATTCGGTCCATCTCTCGTTGGAAGACCGAGACCCCGTTCGTGACACCGAAGGGAACCCTCAAAAAATGATAGAGCTGCCCGTCTGCTTCGAAGGCAGTGTACTGCCGGTCACCATTACGGAGGGGTAGCTGGTGGTAGGCAGACTTGAGATCCACCGTGGAGAAAACCTTGTATTGCGCAATCCTGTTCACCAAGTCGGCTATACGGGGGGGAGGGTACGCATCCACCTGCGTAAACCTGTTGATGGTCTGGCTGTAGTATGATATGTATGTCCCTGTCAGGCAGGGAAGAGATGGTCGAGTGAGGGAACCATGGTTGACAAGAGAGGTTGAATGTCTTGTTAAGAGGAAAAAGGAGACTTATGTAAGGCTGAGGAAGCAAGGTTCAGACAGGGCATTGGAGGGATACAAGATAGCCAGGAGGGAACTGAAGAAAGGGATTAGGAGAGCTAAGAGAGGGCATGAACAATCTTTGGCGGGTAAGATCAAGGAAAACCCCAAGGTCTTTTACACATAGGTGAGAAATATGAGAATGACTAGAGCGAGGGTAGGTCCGATCAAGGACAGTAGCGGGAGATTGTGTATTGAGTCTGAAGAGATAGGAGAGGTCTTGAACGAGTACTTTTCTTCTGTATTTACAAATGAGAGGGGCGATATTGTTGGAGAGGACAGTGTGAAACAGATTGGTAAGCTCGAGGAAATACTTGTTAGGAAGGAAGATGTGTTGGGCATTTTGAAAAACTTGAGGATAGACAAGTCCCCCGGGCCTGACGGGATATATCCAAGAATTCTATGGGAAGCAAGAGATGAAATTGCAGAGCCGTTGGCAATAATCTTTTCATCCTCACTGTCAACAGGGGTGGTACCAGGGGATTGGAGAGTGGCGAATGTCGTGCCCCTGTTCAAAAAAGGGACTAGGGATAACCCTGGGAATTACAGGCCAGTTAGTCTTACTTCGGTGGTAGGAAAAGTAATGGAAAGGGTACTGAAGGATAGGATTTCTGAGCATCTGGAAAGACACTGCTTGATTAGGGATAGCCAGCACGGATTTGTGAGGGGTAGGTCTTGCCTTACAAGTCTTATTGAATTCTTTGAGGAGGTGACCAAGCATGTGGATGAGTGTACATGGATTTTAGTAAGGCATTTGATAAGGTTCCCCATGATAGTGGGAAATTTGGCCAGTTGGATAACGAACTGGCTAACCGATAGAAGTCAGAGAGTGGTGGTGGATGGCAAATATTCAGCCTGGATCCCAGTTACCAGTGGCGTACCGCAGGGATCAGTTCTGGGTCCTCTGCTGTTTGTGATTTTCATTAATGACTTGGATGAGGGAGTTGAAAGGTGGGTCAGTAAATTTGCAGACGATACGAAGATTGGTGGAGTTGTGGATAGTAAGGAGGGCTGTTGTCGGCTGCAAAGAGACATAGATAGGATGCAGAGCTGGGCTGAGAAGTGGCAGATGGAGTTTAACCCTGAAAAGTGTGAGGTTGTCCATTTTGGAAGGACAAATATGAATGCGGAATACAGGGTTAACGGTAGAGTTCTTGGCAATGTGGAGGAGCAGAGAGATCTTGAGGTCTATGTTCATACATCTTTGAAAGTTGCCACTCAAGTGGATAGAGCTGTGAAGAAGGCCTATGGTGTGCTCGCGTTCATTAACAGAGGGATTGAATTTAAGAGCTGTGAGGTGATGATGCAGCTGTACAAAACTTTGGTAAGGCCACATTTGGAGTACTGTGTACAGTTCTGGTCGCCTCATTTTAGGAAGGATGTGGATGCTTTGGAAAAGGTGCAAAGAAGATTTACCAGGATGTTGCCTGGAATGGAGAGTAGGTCTTACGAGGAAAGGTTGAGGGTGCTAGGCCTTTTCTCATTAGAACGGAGAAGGATGAGGGGCGACTTGATAGAGGTTTATAAGATGATCAGGGGAATAGATAGAGTAGACAGTCAGAGACTTTTTCCCCGGGTGGAACAAACCATTACAAGGGGAAATAAATTTAAGGTGAAAGGTGGAAGATATAGGAGGGATATCAGAGGTAGGTTCTTTACCCAGAGAGTAGTGGGGGCATGGAATGCACTGCCTGTGGAAGTAGTTGAGTCGGAAACATTAGGGACCTTCAAGCAGCTATTGGATAGGTACATGGATTACGGTAAAATGATATAGTGTAGATTTATTTGTTCTTAAGGGCAGCATGGTAGCATTGTGGATAGCACAATTGCTTCACAGCTCCAGGGTCCCAGGTTCGATTCCGGCTTGGGTCACTGTCTGTGCGGAGTCGGCACGTCCTCCCCGTGTCTGCGTGGGTTTCCTCCAGGTGCTCCGGTTTCCTCCCACAGTCCAAAGATGTGCAGGTTAGGTGAATTGGCCAATGATAAATTGCCCTTAATGTCCAAAATTGCACTTGGTGTTGGGTGGAGGTGTTGAGTTTGGGTAGGGTGCTCTTTCCAAGAGCTGGTGCAGACTCAAAGGGCCGAATGGCCTCCTTCTGCACTGTAAATTCAATGATAATCTATGATTAATCTAGTACAAAGGTTCGGCACAACATCGTGGGCCGAAGGGCCTGTTCTGTGCTGTATTTTCTATGTTCTATGTAGTCAATGGCCATCCTATGTTTCTCCCTGGTCTTTACCACCACTACTTGAACCCCCCAGGGACTGTTGCTTGCTTCGATGACCCCTTCCCTCAGCAGCCTCTGGACCTCCGACCTGATAAAGGTCCGGTCCTGGGCACTGTACCGTCTACTCCTGGTGGCGACGGGTTTGCAATCCGGGATGAGGTTCGCAAACAGGGAAGGCGGGTCGACCTTAAGGGTCGCGAGGCCGCAGACAGTAAGGGGGGGTATAGGGACGACAAATTTAAAAGTCAGGCTTTGCAGATGGCACTGGAAATCCAGCCCAAGGAGGGTGGCTGCGCAGAGGTGCGGCAGGACGTACAGGCGGAAATTGTGGAATTCCCGGCCTTGGACAGTGAGGTTCGCTAGGCAGAACCCCTTTATCTCCACCGCGTATGACCCGGAGGCCAGGGAGATCCTTTCATTTACGGGATGGGTGACAAGAGAACAGCGCCTTACCATGTCGGGGTGAACAAAGTTTTCCGTGCTCCCAGAGTCGATCAAGCACAACGTCACGTGGCCATTGATGGAGATCGTCGTTGTAGCTTTCGCAAGCGTCCGGGGCCGACTCTGGTCCAGAGTCACCGAGGCCAGCTGCAGTAATGGAGAGTTCTGGTCGGGCAGCGTGTAGTCGGCTGTGCTGGGGGCCTGGGGCCCCATCCAAGGTGGCGTCAGCCATGGGTCGCACATGGAGTCCGGGGATGAAGAAGATTGCGGCGGCGAGGGACAAAATGGCGGTGTCCAGCGTGGTGGCCGGGGGGCAAAATGGCCACGCCCACGGGTCGCTCATGGCCTGAGGATAGGGGGGTGGCGGTGAGCGTTGGGCGGCCGGGTACTGAAAGGGGGGCTGCCGATAGTCGCTGGAGACCATGGCCACGGCGCAGGCCTAGCAGACCCCGACATAGTGGCCCTTCTTGCCGCACTCTTTGCAGGTGGCGGTGCGGGCCGGGCAGCGCGGGCGGAGATGATTCACCTGCCCGCAGAAGAAACAGCGTTGTCCGGCGGCGGTAGCGGGCCGTCTCGCCGCGCAGGCTTGCAGGGTCAGGGGAAAAGTCTGAGGGGCTGCCGCAACAGGGTGCCACGCAGCCCAGGGGCCCACCGCGCCTCTGGGAGCAAAGGCCAGCACGTTTTTATAGGCAACGTCCATGGACCCCGCCAGGGCCCGTGCCTCTGCAAGTCCCAGAGTGTCCATTTCTAGGAGCCTTCGGCGGATAGCGGGGGAGGTCATATCTACCATGAAAGCATCCCTGATCAAAAGTTCCGTGTGCTCGTTCCCCGAAACTGGCGGGCAGCCACAGTTTCGGCCCAGCACCAGCAGCGCCCAGTAGAAGACTTCCAACATTTCCTCGGGGCTTTGCCTCCAAGTCGCCAGCAGGTGACGAGCGTAGACCTGGTTCACAGGGCGGATATAATGTCCTTCTAGCAGCTCGATCGCTGCAGCATAATTCTCCACCTCCTCGATCAGAGGGTAGATCCCAGGGCTGTCCCGCGAGCGTAGAAGGTGCATCTTTTGTTTTTCCGTGGGGGTGCCGGTGGCCTTCAAGCATGCCAGCCAATGTTTGAAGAGTTGTCCGCGTGGGGGCTAAGCTGAAGGCACTCCGGTTTGATACGGAGATCCATCCCTTCACTGAAGTTGTAGCAGATTAAATTGATGCGCAATCAATTACTCTCGAGACAAGGTGAGTCATAACTAATAGGCTTTAATCTGCTAGAACTATTCCCCAGCAGCTTCGATACAGAAAGTGAAGGCTGCCAGGATGGCATCGGCTCTTATACTCCGGCTCTCAGGGCGGAGCTATGTACATCAGCCAATGGTAGACTCCTGGGTCTAGCCCATGGTCATCCACCTCTCAGGTACCGCAATACCTGGTATTACCACAGCCTGTTAATGAGGGACAATCCCCTTCCTCATCACCGGCCCATGTAGGGAAACCTGCTGGGCCGGCCACTTTGGATGGGTCTCTTCTGCTGCCAGTTAAACCCATCACTGGCGGGGTGAGGGCCTCAAGTGGTCAGTTGGCCACCAACCCTGCCGCTGCTTTAATTGCAGTGGGACGAGGCGGGTGGGCGGGCAACCGATTATATAAATAACAAGCCTTCAAATCCGTTGGCAGGGGTAGCATAAAATCCAGCCCAATGTTTCAGTCTGTGACCCTTTATCAGAATCTGATGCCAGATGTGCAGAATATTTCCAGCGATTTCTGTTTTTATTACAACTGTTTATTCCCCTGTTTTGGCGATGCAAATTTCTCATTGCTGCGTTTTCACCCATAAACCAAGCTGCTCGGCAAACATCTCAACCACAACAAATTAATTTGCATTGGCACATCGGGATGGCAGAGCTTTCTCATCGTGGGTGACTAGAGAGCTATTTTCAATGCAACAGACATGACCTGAGATTTCCAGACATGATGAGCCACTCTCTCGTACAAGAGTAAAGCAACGAGGAGGCATGTCTGTATCAGTGGTGAATGAGTTTTTATTCGAACAGTTTGATCAGTGGAATTTTAACAGGAAAAACAATAAAGGAATGCTGTTGTAAGTGAGCGACTATTGCTCACACTTGATATGCTCTTGAGGGCCAGGACATTGTTAGGTAGCAGGTAACACAGGATGGAAAAATGTCCCAGGGTTTAGAGCGCTGTCCGAAATTGCAGAGTACTGATGAATGAGTGCGAGAAAAATAAAGAGCCTGCAGGAAAGGTTAAGGAGAGCGTGGCTATTCTGGTCAGGTCATTAATGTTCTTCCTCAAAGGAGGCAGTGTTGAGAACAACCCCGCTATTAAACGGGACTCCGTTCTTTTTTCGGGCCTTAGTGAGGAAGTGCCCCCCGGGGCCGCACTTACTTTCATTTCCTGCACTGAGGAGCCTAAATAGCGCCCTGATCTTTTGACCGCCCAACGCGACCCCTGTAATCCCCCCAATGCCCCAACTTGGCACGGCCTGCCTGGCAACCTGGAAGTGACAGGCTGGCAATGCCAAGGTGCCAGGCTGCCCGTGTCAGGTATTGGGCCCAGGGGTGCCCTGCCCTTGTGAGGGGGGGGGGGGGGGGTGTCGGGGACCCCTTAATTGATAAGATGGTGCCGGGGGGGGGGGGGGGGGTTGGGAGTTCGGGGTACCATTTAAAAATGGCGCCCCGATCTCTTCCTCCATATTAGTGCAGGAAATGAATCTAAGTGTGACCTCAGCAGGACTTTCCTCGCTGAGGCCCAAAAAACTTCTGTTCCAACACCCGGCAGGTTGACAAGGCTGCAACTAAAGTTATTCGGCACAGTCTTTAATGACCTTTTCTTCAGAGCAGTTATATTATCGCTGCACAAGTTTCTCTCTCCGGAGCGGAGATACTATGACATCTTCTTCGAAACCTTCAGCACGTCATCGATGAATATCTTTTGCCAAGGTCATCCCCACACCCCCACTACTTGCCTTCAAACAACCGCGCAACCTCAAACAAACCATTATCTGCAGCAAACTACCCAGCCTTCAGAACAGCGACCATGACACTATTCAACCCTACCATGGCAATCTGTGCAAGACCTGCCAGATCATCGACATGGATACCACCATTACATGTGAGAACACCACCCACCAGGTACGCGGTACATACTCGTGCGACTCGGCCAACGTTATCTACCTCATACGCTGCAAGAAAGGATGTCCCGAAGCGTGGTACATTGGCAAGACCATGCAGACGCTGCGACAACAGATGAACGGACATCACGCGACAATCGCCAGGCAGGAATGTTCCCTTCCAGTCGGGGAACACTTCAGCAGTCAAGGGCATTCAGCCTCTGATCTCCGGGTAAGCGTTCTCCAAGGCGGCCTTCAGGTCACGCGACAACGCAAAATCACCAAGCAGAAACTTATAGCCAAGTTCCGCACACATGAGGACGGCCTCAATCGGGACCTTGGATTCATGTTGCATTACATTCATCCCCTACCATCTGGCCTGGGCTTGCAAAATCCTACCAACTGTCCTGGCATGAGACAATTCATACCTCTTTAACTGGGGTTACCCCCATCTCTGGATCTGTAAAGACTTAATTACCTGAAAATGCTCGCATTCAAGCCATTGTCTTGCATCTTTGACTTTGTCTATATATATGTTTCTGGAACATACCTCTTCATTCACCTGAGGAAGGAGCAGTGCTTCAAAAGCTAGTGATTTGAAACAAACCTGTTGGACTTGAAATGAAATGAAAGTCGCTTATTGTCACAAGTAGGCTTCAATGAAGTTACTGTGAAAAGCCCCTGGTCGCCACATTCCGGCGCCTGTTCAGGAAGGCTGGCACGGGAATTGAACGGGAGTCCAACGCCGGCATCTCCACATCATGTATTTATGAAAATTGAAAAGAAATCAGTTTTCAAACTGTCAGTAGCTGTTCATTGGCACAACTTTAAGTGCTATCATTACAGCATTATTATTGATTAGCTGATTTCCACAACCTGTCATCACAGTGGTGGTTTGTAAGTTTGGTTTTATTGACAGCCCAATGAGTTTCTTAAAGAATTAGCTGTCTTTGATGTAGGATTATGAATACAAATGTTTGTTTTTACATGGGTTTAAGTACTTGAGGGGATTTAAATTCATTGAATGGGCTTTCATGAATGGGAATTTTTAAGTATATAGTGAACTCTGTAATAAATATTTAGAACTTTATTTTGTCACATTTCAGCATGGCTCCTGAGGTCTGCCTATGACATATACTGGGTTAGTTGGCATGGAGGCTGTAAGGGCAAAGGGGATATAATGGACTATAGGGTGGGTAGCTGACATGAGTTGGCATGGAGGGTATGAGGGGCCATTGGGGTTTGGTGGAGGGCATGGGTTGGCATGAAGGGTATGAGAAGCCATTGGCAGTGGATGGGGTGTGTGGGTTGGCATGGGTTGGTATGTATGGACAAAGTGAGTGGTTGGGATGTGAGGGGTAAGGGCTATAGGGTCTAATGTAATCAAGTCCAGAGAACTGAGGTGAGCCTTTTAAACATCTCATCTCAGCACGTGGCATTCCCTGTGTCTGCCTCCCATCTGTGTCCAGGAGCATTGCATCCAACTCCATCCCGCATCCACCCCCAAGCCCCTTCCCTGGAACAAAGATGGTGCCATTCACAGGACTTTTTCCTGAGGTGGTATGTCTCAGGAGTTAAAATCCTGCCCGCAATATTTGATGGACAAGGTAGCTAAAATATTTTTTAGGCAGGGGCTGGTTTAGCACAGTGGGCTAAATAGCTGACTTGTAAAGCAGACCAAGGCCAGCAGCGCGGGTTCAATTCCCGTACCAGCCTCCCCGATGGGATGGGATGCAGAGGTAGGGCAGGGATCTAACAATGATGTCTGCCTTGTCAAGCTGAACATGGTGAAAACAGGACCCAGGGCCAGAAGAAGGTTTTTCAATAATTATTTAGGAGCAAGATTTTGACTGTCTGCTAAGTGTTTCAAATTGATGGCCTGGTAGAGATTGGGAATACCCATTGTGGGTTGACAGATCTTTTAACCAGACACTCCTTAAAGACTGCCTTCATGGTATATGTTTCAGCTGGAACTACCTTGGATAAGTGACACAGTACGGGCGTGAGTTAACAGCCCAAAAAGTGACTCTAGTTTTGGGTGCATATATCAGGGTGTTTCTCGGTGCCTGCAGCGCTGAGAATGACCCCGCTATCAAACTGGACTCCTGTTTTTTTTGGCCTCGGAGAGAAATGCCCCGCCAAGGCCACACTTACCTCATTTCCATTTTTAAATGCTGCTCTCATCTCTCAAACTCCTCATACACCCCACTGCAGCTTCCAGACTCCCCCCCCCCCAACTTAAACTTATCTCTTACGGAGTCCTCAAGACCCCCGCCCTGCCCTCACACAACCACTGAAGGGCAGGGGCCCCTGCCCGCCCCCCACCCCCCCAGGTTCTGTTGTACCTGGTCCAGGTTTGTGCCCCGGGAGAGTCAGGCGCTGACATATTTAAATGAGCCTAATAGCTCACTTAAATACATTAATCTCGTTCGATCTTGCGAGGCGTTCCGAGGGTCGCAGATCTTGCGCGAGGAGACTCAACGTCAGCGTTGCGTCACCTAGTCGGGCGCACAAGGCTATTCGATCGTGTCCTGTAATAGAGGCTGCTCGGGTCCTCTTCAATTCAAAGGAAGATATAAATCTTTAATGACCTTTTCTTCAGAGCAGTTACCCATTTTACATGATAAACAACTTGCTGATTTCTAGGTTGATTTTAATATAAATATTAATTATTAATAACCTGCCTGTTAAGATGTTCTGTCATGTCCCCAATGGACAGTAATCCAGCACATCCTTCAAAGGGCTTTGGCAAGAGGAGCTGAGGTGTAGAGGGTGTTCTGAGAGATGTAATACTAGTTGTACGCTCATACCCTCAGCCAGCTAGAGATGTGACTTCCCAGGTTTCATGGTTCTCAAAGCTTCCCTGACTTCATGCCCACAGTTCTTGATAATGGAGATATTCTGGGGTGTACGGATGAACTTTCCAATGGAGCAGATTTAAGGAGGGAGATTTAACCTCGTGCATATCCTGGCGAATATAAAAAATGTCAATTAAGATTATTATATTCACCGTAAAATGGGCGACAACTTAACTTTCCATTTTAACTGGAAAGGTATGAAAGTACTTCCCCTGCAACTATGTGAATTTGTTCTCGTGGGTTACTGAGATTAGAGTTCTAACATCTGTGCTGTCAGCTGTCCTTATGGGCAAGGGGAGTTGAAGTAGCATAATTAGGTATAGTGGTGTTGTTGAGGGTTTCACTTATTTACATTTCTTGCCAACTCCTTGACAGTCAAATGTTTTACAGTGTAAGAGAAATTCAAAAATCAAAGGCAAAAGCTTTGAGTAGGTTTTGAGCTAATTGATTTTTAACTTCTAATGACATTGAGCTTTGTATTTCTTTAGCTTCTCTGACTGCTTCTTGAGTGATGTTGACAAGCTTCTTATCCTGTTGGGTGAAACAATAGTTACTTGGTTACTTTGCAGTTACAACAAAGCACACCTTTGCCTTGGGAATTGGACTGTGCAGTGGGTTAGACATTCACTTGCACAATTCAAGCTCTTTGGATCAAAGTCTCCTCTGTGTCGTGTTGGGTGCTCTGCTACACAGACGAACCAACACGGTTGCAGATGGTACAACTCTGTTTTATTACTATCAATAACAACATCTGTAAACTTGTTACTGTGGTTTGTTCATTACCCTTTAACCTGTGGACCCAGCCCTAACACTATCTTGGAGAGGCACTCAGCATATGGTGAATGTTTGAGTGGCTTGCTGTGCCCTGAGCTGTCCCCTGCTGGAATGAGTGGGAACTGTGGTGTTCCCCGTTTTATAGTGCGTGTGCCCTTGCTTGTGATTGGCTGTGATGTTGCTTGTGTGTTGATTGGTCCGCTGATCTGTCCATCAGTGTGTATGTGTGTTTGCACCATGATGTTTATCTGAATATCGTGACATCCCCCTTTTTTACAAAAATATGTGCCTATTGTGTTAATAAATATAGATGTGTACTGAGCGCAGCTGAATGTGTGTGTGCAATATCTACAACATGTACATGAGGCTAAACTATATACATAGGAAGGTGTCAGGTGCAACATAGCAACGAGGTTGTACCATAACAAAACAAGTGTAAACATCAAGCATCAAAACAAACTCCTGTAACGGCAAAAAGAGAAACATATTAACATTGTGGCATAAAACTTTAGTGAGTCCAATGTTCAAACAGGCTCATAAGTCCAGCCTAGTAGGTGGGCGACGAATTCGGTTTGACCGCCTCAAGGGTGGGTCAGGATCCACTGGCTGAGGAATGGGCCTGGCCACAGGCGACAGAGGAATGGGCATGGTGGCAGGAAGCTCCACAAAGTCGACATCAGGAACAACAGGAGGGCGTGGCACCGGTGTAAGTTCCCGCAGCGAGCGCGGAAACAGGCGAAGAGCCCGGCGATTGCGCCGGCGAATGGAGCCATCAGGCATGCGAACAAAGAATGAGCGGAGAGCCACGCATCGGAGAACTTCGGCAGTTGCCGACCAGCCACCCTCTGGTAGGTGGATGCGGACGTTGTCTCCAGGCGCCAAAGCAGGAAGATTAGTTGCCCGAGTGTCATGTGCCACCTTCTGCTGAGCACGCTGCTGTCACATCCTTTGCAGTACTAGAGCATAGTCGGGTGTAGGAACAAGAATGGATGGTACAGTGGTCCTGAGGGCGCGACCCATCAACAGCTGGGCTGGTGAGAGGCCAGTGGCTAGTGGGGCCGAGCGATAGGCCAGCAGGGCTAAGCAGCAGTCAGATCCGGCATCAGCAGCCTTCCAGAGGAGCCGCTTGACGATATGAACGCCCTTTTCCGCCTTGCCATTGGACTGGGGATGCAGAGGGCTGGACGTCACGTGTGTGAAGCCATACGAAGCAGCGAAAGAAGACCATTCTTGGCTTGCAAAACAGGGCCCATTGTCCGACATGACAGTAAGCGGAATGCCATGGCGAGCGAAGGTGTCTTTGCATGCCCAGATGACAGCGGACGATGTCAAATTGTGCAGGCGTATGACCTCTGGATAATTCGAAAAGTAATCTATGGTGATGACGTAGTCCCTGCCAACCGCATGAAAAAGGTCCACACCCACCTTCGCCCAGGGGGACGTCGCCAACTCTTGGGGCTGAAGCGTCTCAGGGGGCTGCGCCGTCTGAAACCTTTGGCAGGTGGGGCAGTTGAGCACCATGTTGGCAATGTTGTCGCTGATGCTCGGCCAGTAGACAGCTTCTCGGGCCCTCCGCCTGCACTTCTCAACCCCGAGATGGCCTTCGTGCAGTTGTTCGAGGACCAGCCTGTGCATGCTGTGTGGAATCACAATCCGGTCCAACTTGAGGAGGACACCGTCAATGACGGCCAAGTCGTCCCGGACATTGTAGAATTGTGGGCACTGTCCTTTGAGCCACCCTCCCATCATGTGGCACATCACACGTTGTAGAAGGGGGTCAGCCGCAGTCTCCCGGCGAATACTGGCCAGACTTGAATCATCAGCTGGCAGATTGGCCGATGTGAAGGCCACGTGCGCTTCGACCTGACAGACGAACGCCTCCGAATCGGGCGGTGTGCTCACTGCTCTGGATAGGGCATCCGCAATGATGAGGTCCTTTCACGGGGTGTAGACCAGTTGGAAGTCGTACCTCCGGAGCTTGAGCAGAATGCGCTGGAGGCAAGGGGTCATCTCATTCAGGTCATTTTGTATGCTGCTGACCAGGGGGGCGATGGTCGGTTTCCACTGTGAACTGAGGGAGACCATACAAGTAGTCGTGGAACTTATCTATGCCGGTTAACAAACCCAGGCACTCCTTCTCAATCTGCGCATAGCGCTGTTCTGTGGGGGTCATGGCCCGCGGGGCATAGGCGACTGGGGTCCATGATGCAGTGTCATCCCGTTGCAGGAGTTCCGCCCCAATGCCGGACTGGCTGGCATCAGTCGAGATCTTCGTATCTCGAGAGGTGTCGAAGAACACCAATACCGGGGCTGTGGTGAGCTTAATTTTGAGCTCTTCCCATTCCTTCTGATGTGTGGGCAGCCACTGGAACTCCGTGGTCTTCTTCACTAGGTGGCGAAGAGCCGTTGTGTGGGAGGCAAGGTTGGGAATGAACTTCCCCAGGAAGTTGACCATCCCGAGAAAGCGTAGCACTGCTTTCTTCTCTGCCGGCTGTGGCATGGCTGCAATAGCTGTCACTTTGTCTGCATCCGGACGCACTCCTGACCGGGATATGTGGTCCCCCAGAAACTTTAGCTCAGTTTGGCCAAAAGAACACTTGGCTCGGTTGAGGCGCAGGCCGTGTTCCCTTATCCGAGCAAAGACACGCTGGAGACGACTGATGTTCTCCTGTGGTGTGGTGGACCAGATGATGACGTCGTCAACATAGACACGCACCCCTTCGATGCCCTCCATCATCTGTTCCATGATTCTGTGAAATACCTCAGATGCCGAGATGATGCCAAACGGCATTCTGTTGTAGCAGTACCTGCCGAAAGGAGTGTTGAAGGTGCACAGCTTCCTGCTGGACTGATCCAGTTGAATCGGCCAAAATCCCTTCGAGGCATCAAGCTTTGTAAAAAGTTTAGCCTGGGCCATTTCGCTCGTGATTTCTTCCGTTTGTGTATGGGGTAGTGTTCCCTCATGATGTTGTTGTTTAGGTCTTTCGGGTCGATGCGGATCCGGAGTTCGCCAGAGGGCTTTTTAACGCACACCATGGAGCTGACCCATGGCGTGGGCTCCGTGACCCGGGATAGCACTCCTTGGTCCTGGAGATCCTGCAGCTGCTGCTTGAGGCGGTCTTTGAGTGGTGCTGGGACTCTACGAGGTGCGTGAATGACCAGGGTGGCGTCCGGTTTGAGCCATATTCTGTAAGTGTAGGGCAGTGTGCCCATGCCCTCGAATGCCTCCTGGTTGCATTGGATTGGATTTGTTTATTGTCACGTGTACCAAGGTACAGTGAAAAGTATTTTTCTGCGAGCAGCTCAACAGATCATTAAGTATATGAGAAGAAAAGGGAATAAAAGAAAATACATAATAGGGCAACACAACATATACAATGTAACTACAAGCACTGGCATCGGATGAAGCATACAAGGTGGAGTGTTAATGAAATCAGTCCATAAGAGGGTCATTTAGGAGTCTGGTGACAGTGGGGAAGAAGCTGTTTTTGAGTCTGTTCGTGCGTGTTCTCAGACTTCTGTATCTCCTGCCCGATGGAAGAAGTTGGAAGAGTGAGTAAGCCGGGTGGGAGGGATCTTTGACTATACTGCCCGCTTTCCCCAGGCAGCGGGAGGTGTAGATGGAGTCAATGGATGGGAGGCAGGTTGATGTGATGGACTGGGCGGTGTTCACGACTCTCTGAAGTTTCTTCCGGTCTTGGGCCGAGCAGTTGCCATACCAGGCTGTGATGCAGCCTGATGGGATGCTTTCTATGGTGCATCTGTAAAAGTTGGTAAGAGTTAATGTGGACATGCCGAATTTCCTTAGTTTCCTGAGGAAGTATAGGCGCTGTTGTGCTTTCTTGGTGGTAGCGCTGACGTGGTTGGACCAGGACAGATTTTTGGAGATGTGCACCCCTAGGAATTTGAAACTGCTAACCATCTCCACCTCGGCCCCATTGATGCTGACAGGGGTGTGTCCAGTACTTTGCTTCCTGAAGTCAATGACCAGCTCTTTAGTTTTGCTGGCATTGAAGGAGAGATTGTTGTCGCTACACCACTCCACTAGGTTCTCTATCTCCCTCCTGTATTCGGACTCATCGTTATTCGAGATCCGGCCCACTATGGTCGTATCGTCAGCAAACATGTAGATGGAGTTGGAACCAAGTTTTGCCACGCAGTCATGTGTGTACAGGGAGTAGAGTAGGGGGCTAAGTACGCAGCCTTGCGGGGCGCCGGTGTTGAGGACTATTGTGGAGGAGGTGTTGTTCATTTTTACTGATTGTGGTCTGTTGGTCAGAAAATCGAGGATCCAGTTGCAGAGTGGGGAGCCAAGTCCTAGGTTTTGGAGCTTTGATATGAGCTTGGCTGGGATTATGGTGTTGTAGGCGGAGCTGTAGTCAATAAATACGAGTCTAATGTAGGAGTCCTTGTTTTCGAGATGCTCTAGGGATGAGTGTAGGGCCAGGGAAATGGTGTCTGATGTGGACCGGTTGCAGCGGTATGCGAATTGCAGTGGATCAAGGCGTTCTGGGAGTATGGAGGTGATGCGCTTCATGATCAACCTCTCGAAGCACTTCATTACGACTGAAGTCAGGGCCACTGGTCGGTAGTCATTGAGGCACGTTGCCTGGTTCTTCTTTGGTACCGGTATGATGGTGGTCTTCTTGAAGCAGGTGGGGACCCCGGAGTGGAGTAGGGACAGGTTAAAGATGTCCATGACAGGTCGTGGGCGTCCCAGGTTGTGGGCGAGGAGCGAGTGGAGCTGTGCCCTAAATTCTGCATCCAGGAAGTCTGACGTGCCTTCTGGAGACAGAGCGTGTACACGCTGAATGAGGTGGAGAACCTTGCATGCCTGTGCGCCTAGCAGAGAGTCCTTCGATGATCCAACTATCTCAAAGGCCAGTGATGCTGTGTATGCATTGTGTGTCACCTGGAGCTGGCAGGATCCCATGGCCGGGATAACGTTTCCGTTGTAGTCAACCATCTTACAACGGGATGGCCGAATCGGTGGTCTGACCTTCGAGGCGTAGAAAGCTGACCATGCTATTAGGTTGGCGGAGGCACCAGTGTCTCAACGGAATGTGATTGGTGATCGGTTGACCGTTAGGGTGGCACACCATTCATCACCCAGATTGACACTGGCATCGGCTGGTGGTCCTGCTTGGGGACATCCGGTTCCTGTCAATGACCGCAACGCGGAAGGCTTCCCGGTCGTCTGTATTACCGATCTGTATATCGTCAGAGTATGATTCGGTGTATGGAGGTTGAATGGTCCGCACATCCCTGCGAGGCTGGCGGAATTGGGGAGCGTTGGCAGGTTGAGCTGCTCGACAGCAGGCAGCGTAGTGGCCCATCTTGCCACAGCGGAGGCATTGCCGGTTCTTTGCTGGACATTGCCGCTTTAAATGTGCGGATCCACAGTTGCCGCACGTCGTGACCATGATGTTGCACACACACATACAGCTGCGCTCAGTACACATCTATATTTATTAACACAATAGGCACATATTTTTGTAAAAAAGGGGGATGTCACGATATTCAGATAAACATCATGGTGCAAACACACATACACACTGATGGACAGATCAACGGACCAATCAACACACACGCAACATCACAGCCAATCACAAGCAAGGGAACACGCACTATAAAACGGGGAACACCACAGTTCCCACTCATTCCAGCAGGAGACAGCTCAGGGCACAGAGCTCACAGCAAGCCACTCAGACATTCACCATGTGCTGAGTGCCACTCCAAGATAGTGTTAGGGCTAGGTCCACAGGTTAATGGGTAATGACACTCTGTTGGCTCTAAATGTCCACAAAATGAATTTGGATCGTGTCAATCAAGTGACTGGCAGGCGTGGCCCTGCACCACAAAATCTGACCAAAACTGTCAGTATAATTATGCCGGGTTTGGAAAGGAACTGGGAAAGAAATGCCCCACAAATCGATAAGCGTCATTTTCTAATAATCTTTATTGTCACAAGTAGGCTTACAATAACGCTGCAATGAAGCTACTGTGAAAATTCCCTAGTCTCCACATTCCAGCGCCTGTCCGGTTACACAGAGGGAGAATTCAGAATGTCCAATTGATCTAACATCCTGGGCGGGATTCTCCGACCCCCCGCCGGGTCGGAGAATCGCCGGGGGCTGGCGTGAATCCCGCCCCCGCCGGTTGCCGAATTCTCCGGCACCGGATATTCGGCGGGGGCGGGAATCGTCCCGCGCCGGTTGGCGGGCACACCCCCGGCGATTCTCCGGCCCGGATGGGCTGAAGTCCCGCTGTTGGAATGTCTGTCCCGCCAGCGTGGATTAAACCACCACTCTTTATCAGCGGGACAAGGCGACGCGGGCGGGCTCCGGGGTCCTGGGGGGGGGCGCGGGGCGATCTGGCCCCGGGGGGTGCCCCCACGGTGGCCTGGCCCGCGATCGGGGCCCACCGATCCACGGGTGGCCTGTGCCGTGTGGGCACTCTTTTCCTTCCTTTAGGAGGAACTTCTTCACCCAAAGGGTTGTGAATCTATGGAATTCCTTGCCCAGTGAAGCAGTAGAGGCTCATTCATTAAATATTTTTAAGATAAAGATAGATAGTTTTTTGAAGAATAAAGGGATTAATGGTTATGGTGTTCAGGCCGGAAAGTGGAGCTGAGTCCACAAAAGATCAGCCATGATCTCATTGAATGGTGGAGCAGGCTCGAGGGGCCAGATGGCCTACTCCTGCTCCTAGTTCTTATGTTCTTCCGCCTTCGCCACGGTCTCCACCATGTCGGAGGCGGAAGAGACCCCTTCCACTGCGCATGCGCGGGGATGCCGTGAGCGGGCGCTGATGCTCCCGCGCATGCGCCGCCCGGCAAAGTCATTTCCGCGCCAGCTAGCGGGGAACCAAAGGCCTTTCGCGCCAGCTGGCGGGGTGGAAATCAGTCCGGCGCGGGCCTAGCCCCTCAAGGTTAGGGCTCGGCCGCTCAAGTTGCGGCGGCGCAATGCCGGACTGATTCGCGCCGTTTTTGGCGGCGGTCGGCGGACATCGCGCCGATTGCGGAGAATTCTGCCCCGTGTCTTTCGGGATTTGTGGGAGAAACCAGGAACACCCGGAGGAAACTCACGCAGACACAGGGTGAGCGTACAGACTCCGCACAGACAGTGACCCCAGCCTTTCTGAAGGTGAAGCTCAGTGTTATTGTTGGACCAGAGAGAAGCTAGCATCAGTTCCTTGGCACGTTTGAGCTGACCAAGCTTTTTGCTGATGCCAGGTACCTGTGATAAAATGTTTTTCATTCTCAGTGTTAAGAAGAAGAAAATCTGGGAACTGGCTTCTCCCTAGATCTGTCCATTTCCAAGTTTTTGAAGCTCGCATTGCGAAGTACAGACACTTGGGCCTTGATATTGGTGGGGGACTGACGAGGCAGGTCTTATGGGCTCACTTGATCCCTTGCTGAGCTTACTAGGAGGATCTCTTTTAAAGTTTTTCACTCTGTTATCTGGATGGTGAGAAGGCCTGGAGCACCAGCCCACAGCTGTGGAGTGGGGAGCAGTCTGGGAGAGATTGGGGCTGTGAGTTTCATGGATTCTGTCTGTGGGGGAGGGGTTGAATCGGAATAAAACATGGGGAAACCAGAGAAGACATTGGGGGCCATGAGCAGACTGGCTGATCTGATGGCAGGGAGGGAAGCAGGTAAACGTGATGGACATGGGAAAGGGCTCCTATTCCTCCTGGTTCACACACAGTGCTGTAAAGGAATTTACCTGACGATCCAACCTGAGGAAATGTGCACGTCATTAAATTAATTGATGAGCAGTTCGCTGCTTCCTTTTTATTCCCTCAATATCTCCTGTCGATCTAGCCTGGCAACAATCACTTACATGGCACCTTTCATTACTTTAGGACACTGCAAAGCACTTCAGAGTCCACTAAATGAATCTGAAGTCGAGTCACTTCTGTAATGTAGAAAAACAACAGTGAGATAAATAACTGGATAGCCTTAATGTTGGTTCAAGATTAAATATTGGTCAGGACACCAGGAAACTTGCTCTGTTTTTCTTTGGATATTGTCAGAAAACCTTTAACTTCAACAACAGACAGAGCAACTTGCATTTATATAGACTTTATTTTGTTGCTTCACAGCTCCAGGGTCCCAGGTTCGATTCTTGCATTTATATAGCAAAAGCAAACAGAATTTGACATTGATGCACATAAAGGGGTGTTAGGAATGTTGGCTAAATGCTTGGTCAAAGATGTGGATTTTAAGGCACATCTTAATGGAGGAGAAAGAGATAAAGAGGTAGCGAGGATTAAAGAAGGAATTCCCATGTGTGGGCCTCAAGAGCTTTATTACCCTTTCCAAATGCTAGAGGGGTGATGGCATCGAGCAAGCCACCCCCTCTTACCTGCCTTGCATTGCTAACCTTCAAATCCCAGGGGCTAGAAGGGTGGTAATAATCCCCCTGACAGTAGCAGACTGCAGTGTGGACTCCAACATCGGAGGGGAGCAGGCCAGATAGTACTTAGTATCTTGGCTTGCAGATAAAATTGCAGAGGGCTGCTGACCCTGTAAAGCTGTTCTGCGCAATCATGTTATGTGAAAGTAACAATGTCAAGGCCTAGAACTGTGATACTGCACGTCAATTTTACAGGCGCAACACTAGAGCCTAAACATATACGGGCGGAATGTTCCCATAATTTGTCAGAGTGTCAGGTCTGACTGAAAACTGGTGCCGTGTATCTCTCCAGTGCACAGCTGAGTTTTCAGACCAGATTTTCTGACATTCTGATAAAATAAAACCTGGCGGCATGATTTACCCCGTCAGGCTGGCGGGGTAATAGAGACGGGGAGGCTGGCTCCACAGGGATTGGGGCCCCATCTTTAAAAGGTGGCCTGGTCAGCAGAGAGTTAAACGTCCCCCAGCAGCCACCCCACTCTACCACAAAGGTACCCGGGGCTCTCCCCCACCGCCCCTTCATTGTGCAATCACCAGGGACTCTTCACCCCTAACCCCACCCCCTCCATGGCACAATCATCGGGGGCTCTTTCCACCTCTGGTCCCTTCACCCCCATGGCCAACAACCACCACGACATTATCGCCGGTGCTCCACCATACAGTGCCAGGTGTCCCACCGCTCTGCTGAATTTCCACCTTGAAAGACCACAGCGCGCTCTACCACCACCACACATAATGGGAACCCCTCCTTCCCCGCCCATCGGGCTCCCAGAGAGCCTGTCACTGACCCCTAGGGCAGGGTGGCACTGTGCTAACTTGGCAGTGTCTATATGTGCCAGGGCGCTGCCCAGCATGCTAATTTCCCAGGGGGCTATTCTTACCTTGGCATCCTCCGCAGGATTCCCTCAAATGTTTCCCGTTCTCGAGAATCTGTTGTGGCCCTCATCGACATGTCACGGGTTCCCCGCCCTTTCTGAGCTTTCACACCTTTTAATAAACCTTGTGGAGAAATACTTTTAAAAATTCACTTTTGTAATAAACTAGGTCCTTTCTCTACATCCCTCTGAGTTTCTATAAATAATGAACAAAGAAAATCTTCCTTCCTGTAACTTTCTGCTTCACTAGCAATTAGTGGGAAAAAAAGTCTTCAGTCATTACTGATCAGATCCTACTTTTTAATCAAAGTCAGAAATGCCTAACAGTTATTAACATATTATTAGTAGCAGCTGAAGGGACAGCAAGCTTTTAGCTGCTGGATTTTGTTTGATTTGGCTTTGGCCACTGCTTTCTAACTGTCTCCAATCCTGGGAGTCAACTTGAGCAGTTCCAGTTCAGTCCATTTATTTCCCCACAATCTTCTACAGTCAGTTTTCTATCAAATTCAGACAGATTTTCAGTTTGAGATTCAGTGCAGAAAGTAACAGTGGTCTGTCTTACTCTTGAGTCAGAAGGGGAAGAAGTGACCAGTTGAACAACTGAGAAACTGCAACCTCAATTGCCATGCATTTTGCAAACGTGCTTGGTGATGGTTTCAGGATCGTCACAAATTTTCAGGAATGTTGTTTTCCAATAAATAGATTGCTTTTGCGAAGTCCTTTTTGGAAAGACCAACTATTTTCTGATTGCTGTTTTACACAATGCATTTCTGATGAATGACAGGGCTCAGGGTGCAATATTGTTCAATTCTTAGAGGCTTCCTTGGCCTGAAAAGTGTTGTGATGAGAACAATATTATGAAAGGAAGCCAACAACTATGTGATGTATTATACTCCATTGACCTTGCTTCTCTCTTGGGGTAGGGTGCTCATCGATAACTGTTTCATTGTTTTTCATTTGTCTATGAATGATGAACTGTCTCTAGCTGTTAAAATGATGGGTATAGTCTTCATAAATACAGATTCCATTTTAGCTTTAACCTTTAGCTTTTGTTTCAAAGTGAAACAGTTGCGACGAAGGCAGATAAATCCCCTGTTTGCTAATGAAATGTTTCCATTCTTTATCTAGTGTGTAAGATGAACGTCCACAGACGCTGTGAGACCAACGTGGCACCAAATTGTGGAGTCGATGCTCGAGGGATAGCTAAAGTGCTAGCGGATCTCGGTGTCACTCCGGATAAGATCACCAACAGTGGACAACGGAAGAAAAAGGTAGAGTATTAAAAGTAGGGGTGTGCAGCTGAATGTGTGATTGAATGTGGTATAATGTTCTCTTGCTCTACAACACACTGACATCGTCAGTCTAACTGAGATCAGGTACCCTGAAAAATTAAAACCAATGATGTAATAAATCGTGGTTGTGGCTCTTCTTCAAGATAGAACTGTCTGTGCACGAATATATATTCAGGTATTTGGTCTCTCTATAAAACGACCAAACAGCTTATAATGTCTGAATTGTTAAAATTACTGTGAAGCAATAAAACAAAGCTACGCAGTCCAGGGAAGTTCCAGATTTGATCCTTAACCCAATCGGGCTAATTTCATCTGTGATGGCAATATTAGCCCTGCCAGCAATGGCTGAGGGGTTATACAATGGTGGAGAATGCAGGGAACAAAGGTGGATAATTGATATTGAAAGGTTTGTTCCTGGATTTCTAGCAGTGTTTCTCTTATCTAGCCTTTAGACATTATGAGAGAGCCACTTCACCACTTCTTCCCACTACTCTTCAGTTTCACATCCCTGCTGTGGGAAAGTAATCGCTGCATAGCAATTAAGCAACTTTGGGACCATAGAATCCCTACTGTGTAGAATGAGTCCATTCGGCCCATCGAGTTTGCACTGACACTTCAAAAGACCACCCTACCTAGGCCCAATTCCCTTGCCCTGTAACCCCACCATAAGGAACAATTTGTTATGGCCAATCCACCTAACCTGCACATTTTTGGAATGTGGGAGGAAACCGGAGCCCCCGGAGGAAACCCACGCAGACACAGGGAGAATGTGCAAACTCCACACAGACAGTTACCTGAGGTCTGAATCGTACCTGGGTCCCTGTCGCTGTGAGGTAGCAGTGCTAACCACCGTGCCGCTGGGATCTTTAAGTGAGTGTTGGCATTCATCGACTCTCATCTTGATGCTCCAATGGATTGGGCCACTGTGTCAACCATGTCTTGCCAGTACAGTCAAGGAATGTATCATATTCATCACTGGGGAAGGTCTGCATTCAAAGGGGAAAGGGCTTACAAATAGATTTTTACCACCCTGTTCACCCTGATGATCATCGTGCTGTGATTTTCACAGTGGCCTAACTCTGGCCAACTGAGGCACCTGTTGAAGTAAAAATCAGGTCTCTTTTCGATGCAAATCAAGGCATTAATGACATAGGTAGGACTGGGTGACATAACTTAGAAGGATCCACCTGCAATCTATTTGCATATCTGTTGGCCTCTCTCATGCAGCCTCTCTCATGCAGCTCCATTTTATTTTAAATTTAGACGACCCAATTGTTTTTTTTCCAATTAATGGGAAATTTAGCGTGGCCAATCCACCTAACCAGCACATCTTTGGGTTGTGGGGGTGAAACCCACGCAGACACGGGGAGAATGTGCAAACTCCACACAGACAGTGACCATGCAGCTCCATTTTGAATGTTAACAGCAAGCTTGCATTCTCTTCACCTGCCGGCAAACTATTTCATAGACTGGCAGCTCTGTAAAATTAAGTGTCCCCTGGAATTTAACTTAGTTTTATGCGTTGGTAACTTATGCTTGTGTCCCTGGTACTGATGAACCTATCCAGCTCAAATAGCCTATCTGCCTGAGCAAAGTCTAATTCTTCCATTATTGAAAAGGCCTCAGCCATATTTTCCCTGAAGTTAACGTCAAAGTTTTTCAAAGTAATGGCCCCAGTAGTCTCTTATGGTAACTAGTCACTTTAATAACTAGTTATGAATCCGTCGGCCTCCTCTAGTTGAATAAGAATGTGCATGGCCTGTTTGCCCTTTTTAACCTCGACTTGAAATTTTGTGGGTGCGACAGTCTATAAGGTGACATCCAGGTAGTGAAGGGAAGATCTCATTGAGGAATCTGACATTGCCTTGTTCTAGAGACAGATCATATTTTGAATCTGGAATTACACCCTCTTTGATAACATTGTTTTCTGTCATAAAGCTGCAGGCACACCGAGTGATAATTCCCCAGGTTTGATTCTCAGTCTCTGCACGCGTTTCAGTTGGGGGGAAAACAAACCTTTTTGAGGATAGACCGACAAGGGAAATCATAAAGATACAGCGATAAGGAGTGCCGAAAAGCACAAAAAGACAAAACTCAGGAGAGGTTACGATAGTCCCCATCCCACAAAATATGACACAGTGTATGGAAAGGCTCAGTAAACCAAGGTCCACCAGACTAAGAAAACAAAAAGGGACGGTCAATAGAGAATTAAAGGTGCTATATTTAAATGCGCGCAGTGTACGGAAAAAGGTAGATGAGCTTGTGGCCCAGATTGTGACTGGCAGGTATGATGTGGTAGGCATCACAGAGACATGGTTGCAGGGGGTTCAGGACTGGCATTTAAACATCCAGGAATTCACAACCTATCGAAAAGACAGGGAGGTGGGCAGAGGGGGCGGGGTTGCCTTGTTAATTAGGAATGAAATTAAATCAATAGCACTAAATGACATAGGGTCAGATGATGTGGAGTCTGTGTGGGTAGAGTTGAGGAACCACAAAGGCAAAAAAAACATAATGGGAGTTATGTACAGGCCTCCTAACAGTGGTCAGGACCAGGGGCACAAAATGCACCACGAAATAGAAAGTGCATATCAGAAAGGCAAGGTCACAGTGATCATGGGGGACTTCACTATGCAGGTGGACTGGGTAAATAATGCTGCCAGTGGACCCAAGGAAAGGGAATTCATTGAATGTTTACAGGAGGGCTTTTTGGAACAGCTTGTGATGGAGCCCACGAGGGAACAGGCCATTCTGGACTTAGTGTTATGTAATGAGCCAGACTTGATTAAAGATCTTAAAGTAAGGGAGCACTTAGGAGGCAGTGATCGTAATATGGTTGAATTCAATCTCCAATTTGAAAGAAAGAAGGTAGAATCAGATGTAAAGGTGTTACAGTTAAATAAAGGTAACTACAGGGGCATGAGGGAGGAACTGACGAAAATCGACTGGGAGCAGAGCCTAGTGGGAAAGACAGTAGAACAGCAATGGCAGGAGTTTCTGGGAGTAATTGAGGACACAGTACAGAGGTTCATCCCAAAGAAAAGAAAGGTAATCAGAGGGGGGATTAGGCAGCCATGGCTGACAAAGGAAGTTAGGGAATGCATCAAAACAAAAGAGAAAGCCTATAATGTGGCAAAGAGTAGTGGGAAGTCAGAAGATTGGGAAGGCTACAAAAACAAACAGAGGATAACAAAGAGAGAAATAAGGAAAGAGAGGATCAAATATGAAGGTAGGCTAGCCAGTAACATTAGGAATGATAGTAAAAGTTTCTTTAAATACATTAAAAACAAACGGGAGGCAAAAGTTGACATTGGGCCGCTCCAAAATGACGCTGGTAATCTAGTGATGGGAGACAAGGAAATAGCTGAGGAACTAAATAAGTACTTTGCGTCAGTCTTCACAGTAGAAGACATGAGTAATATCCCAACAATTCCGGAGAGTCAGGGGGCAGAGTTGAATATGGTAGCCATCACAAAGGAGAAAGTGCTAGAGAAACTAAGAGGTCTAAAAATTGATAAATCTCCGGGCCCAGATGGACTACATCCTAGAGTTCTAAAGGAGATAGCTGAAGAAATAGTGGAGGCTTTAGTTATGATCTTTCAAAAGTCACTGGAGTCAGGGAAAGTCCCAGAGGATTGGAAAATCGCTGTTGTAACCCCCCTGTTCAAGAAGGGAACAAGGAAAAAGATGGAAAATTATAGGCCAATTAGCCTAACCTCGGTTGTTGGCAAAATTCTAGAATCCATTGTTAAGGATGAGATTTCTAAATTCTTGGAAGTGCAGGGTCAGATTAGGACAAGTCAGCATGGATTTAGTAAGGGGAGGTCATGCCTGACAAACCTGTTAGAGTTCTTTTAAGAGATAACAAATAGGTTAGACCAAGGAGAGCCAATGGATGTTATCTATCTTGACTTCCAAAAGGCCTTTGATAAGGTGCCTCACGGGAGACTGCTGAGTAAAATAAGGGCCCATGGTATTCGAGGCAAGGTACTAACATGGATTGACGATTGGCTGTCAGGCAGAAGGCAGAGAGTTGGGATAAAAGGTTCTTTTTCGGAATGGCAACCGGTGACGAGTGGTGTCCCGCAGGGTTCAGTGTTGGGGCCACAGCTGTTCTCTTTATATATTAACGACCTAGATGACGGGACTGGGGGCATTCTGGCTAAGTTTGCCGATCATACAAAGATAGGTGGAGGGGCAGGTAGTATGGAGGAGGTGGGGAGGCTTCAGAAAGATTTAGACAGTTTAGGAGAGTGGTCCAAGAAATGGCTGATGAAATTCAACGTGGGCAAGTGCGAGGTCTTGCACTTTGGAAAAAAGAATAGAGGCATGGACTATTTTCTAAATGGTGACAAAATTCATAATGCTGAAGTGCAAAGGGACTTGGGAGTCCTAGTCCAGGATTCTCTAAAGGTAAACTTGCAGGTTGAGTCCGTAATTAAGAAAGCAAATGCAATGTTGTCATTCATCTCAAGAGGCTTGGAATATAAAAGCAGGGATGTACTTCTGAAGCTTTATAAAGCATTAGTTAGGCCCCATTTAGAATACTGTGAGCAATTTTGGGCCCCACACCTCAGGAAGGACATACTGGCACTGGAGCGGGTCCAGCGGAGATTCACACGGATGATCCCAGGAATGGTAGGCCTAACATACGATGAACGTCTGAGGATCCTGGGATTATATTCATTGGAGTTTAGGAGGTTGAGGGGAGATCTAATAGAAACTTACAAGATAATGAATGGCTTAGATAGGGTGGATGTAGGGAAGTTGTTTCCATTAGCAGGGGAGACTAGGACCCGGGGGCACAGCCTTAGAATAAAAGGGAGTCACTTTAGAACAGAGATGAGGAAAAATTTCTTCAGCCAGAGAGTGGTGGGTCTGTGGAATTCATTGCCACAGAGGGCGGTGGAGGCCGGGACGTTGAGTGTCTTTAGGACAGAAGTTGATAAATTCTTGATTCCTCGAGGAATTAAGGGCTATGGAGAGAGAGCGGGTAAATGGAGTTGAAATCAGCCATGATTGAATGGTGGAGTGGACTCGATGGGCCGAATGGCCTTACTTCCGCTCCTATGTCTTATGGTCTAAGACTTCTGAATCACCCACTGAAAATGTGAGAACCTAAAATATACATGAAAGCTATGGGGCTGAATTCTCCGCCATCGGGATTATCCATTCTGCTGGCAGCCCAGGGGTTTCCCCACGGTGCGGGGTTGCCCAACAATGGGAAACCCCATTGACCAGCCGGCAAAACGGAGAATCTGGACGGCGTGCTGCACCAGGAATCTGTTGCGGCGGGACGGAGAAACCTGCCCACGGTCTGAAAGAGCTTGGTTTCTTTACTATATGCACGCTCCTAGTGTGCTACATCTGATCTAACCTTGGCGATATGTGGTGGAATTTGACACACCGCCCCCCGGGAATGGGTTGGCAGGCTGAGCAGGCATAAAATAGGGTGGCTTTACGGCAGCACCATAGTCATCGCCAGCCTGCTCTGTTGGTATTCTATCAGTGGCAAGGTTTTGTGGTCCCTGTAGGCCATCCCCGAACCAGGTCCTCCGACTGGGCTCAGCGATACCTCACTCACCTTACATTCCAGCACCTCTGGCTCCTCAGCGTGCTGCACTGCCTTCAGTTCCAACAGTGGCCTCCGCTCTCAGTGGCACGAATGGGACTAGACAGCTGCCGGTCATCTGACTCACCAGCTACTTGTGGAGATGGGACTGAACAAGGAAACTTTTTAAAAATCTCACCTGGTAGGGTCCCTCCTGGCCCGGGAACCATTTCCCACCAAGTTTTCTGGCACGGGACGCATCACTGCGCTTTCTCACTCAGGCAATTGATTAAAATAACAGATTATGGTAACTGAGCCTGATCTGCATGTTCAAAAGAGACCCCTCTGACTTGTGGTGAGTGTCCTTTCTGCCCACTTTCAAATTACCGATGGCCAATTTGGAGTGGTTACACCGTCCAGTTTATTTTATCTTTCCCCCTCCTCCCCTTGTTGCCGCCGGCTGACCTGTTTTCCCCCAGCCATGAGGCAGATGGGAGTGTGTTTAAAACTTGGGGCGGATTTAACGGCCTCATCATGCCCAAGTTGGGGTTGGGACGAGGCCAGTGAATTTCCCAAGAGGCCCCTTGCGACATTTGTGACACTCGAAACAAAATATCGTAAGACGTCGCGATCTGGATCTCGCCCTCACTGGGAGACCTTGCCAGGACGCCATTTAGTGCTGGTCTCCTCAAATGTGGACCAGTCCTATCGGCACCTGGGGGGATCTTCCAGGCCATTAGAGATCCCCTGGTGGTCGGGCACAAGTGGCACCCTAGCATTCCCACTGGCACCTGGGCCCCTTGGCATTGCCAGCTTGGCACCCTGGCAATGCCAGAGTGCTTTGGTGCCAGTGCAAGGCTGGTAGGGGCACTGCCAGTGTGGCAGTCCATGGGTGCCTGGATGCCAAGTTGGCACTGCCAGGAATTGGACCCAGGGGATGAAAGGGAGTTCCCGGGGGCCTCTCCGTGGTTGGGGGGAGGGGGGTTGAAAAAGATTAGGGCGGCCTTCCAAAATGGCACCCCCTGAAGCTCACCAGAAGGAAATTACTGTAGGTGTGGCCTCGGCAGAGAGAAACCCCAAGGCCAAAAGAAACGGCAAAGTGCCGTTGAAGGGCAGATGAGGTGTTTCTCAGCACTGCATCCGCCAATAAATACCCTGGTAAATGCACCCCAAATTGGCATAAACTGTGCGATTCTCCGTTGGTGGATCCTCTGCTTCGTCGGCAGCGCACCCACGCCCTTGGGCCCTCTCGTTTTCAGCTGGCGTGGGATGGCCACAATTGGAACCCCATCGGTGACTGCCGGAACGGAGGATCCTGCTGTGTGGGGGGGGGGGGGGGGGGGGGGGCACCGGAAAATGGGGCTGACGGGACAGAGAGTCCCACCTAGCTTTTTTCAGGTTGAATTGCACCCCCAGTCTTCCCTTGCTTACCTGGGCAGACCCATTACTAAAGCTCTCATGCATGTATCTTGTTTCCTTTCTGGAAATGAATCTGATGGAAGTTATCCTTATAACATTGCTCTCATTCCAAAACCAATTTGATAAATGGTTTTGCAGTTTACTATGGGACTGCTGACGCTTTTAGCAGTGTATCTTTTTTATTGAGGGCTGGGTGTTACAGCACTGGAATAAAAGACAGCATCCCGAATGGCTTCATCTGCAGAAAGTGCACCCAACTGGAGCTCCTCACAGACCGCATGGTTCGGTTGGAGCAGCAATTGGATGCACTTAGGAGCATGCAGGTGGCGGAAAGCGTCATAGATCGCAGTTATGTAAATGTGGTCACACCCAAGGTGCAGGCAGAGAAATGGGTGACCACCAGAAAGGGCAGGCAGTCAGTGCAGGTATCCCCTGTGGTTGTCCCCCTCTCGAACAGATATACCCCTTTGGATACTGTCGGGGGGGATAGCCTATCAGGGGAAAACAGCAGCAGCCAGAGCAGTGGCACCACGGCTGGCTCTGATGTTCAGAAGGGAGGGTCAAAGCGCAGAAGAGTAATAGTAATAGGGGACTCTATAGTCAGGGGCACAGATAGGCGCTTCTGTGGACGTGAAAGAGACTCCAGGATGGTATGTTGCCTCCCTGGTGCCAGGGTCCAGGATGTCTCCGAACGGGTAGAGGGAATCCTGAAGGGGGAGGGCAAACAGGCAGAGGTCGTTGTACATATTGGTACTAACGACATAGGCAGGAAGGGGCATGAGGTCCTGCAGCAGGAGTTCAGGGAGCTAGGCAGAAAGTTAAAAGACAGGACCTTGAGGGTTGTAATCTCGGGATTACTCCCTGTGCCACGTGCCAGTGAGGCTAGAAATAGGAAGATAGAGCAGATAAACACGTGGCTAAACAGCTGGTGTAGGAGGGAGGGTTTCCATTATCTGGACCACTGGGAGCTCTTCCGGGGCAGGTGTGACCTGTATAAGAAGGACGGGTTGCATCTAAACCGGAGAGGCATAAATATCCTGGCCGCGAGGTTTGCTAGTGTCACACGGAGGGTTTAAACTAGTATGGCAGGGGGGTGGGCACGGGAGCAATAGGTCAGAAGGTGAGAGCATTGAGGGAGAACTAGGGAATAGGGACAGTGTGGCTCTGAGGCAGAGCAGACGGGGAGAAGCTGCTGAACACAGCGGGTCTGGTGGCCTGAAGTGCATATGTTTTAATGCAAGGAGCATTACGGGTAAGGCAGATGAACTTAGAGCTTGGATTAGTACTTGGAACTATGATGTTGTTGCCATTACAGAGACCTGGTTGAGGGAAGGGCAGGATTGGCAGCTAAACATTCCAGGATTTAGATGTTTCAGGCGGGATAGAGGGGGATGTAAAAGGGGAGGCGGAGTTGCGCTACTTGTTCGGGAGAATATCACAGCTGTACTGCGAGAGGACACCTCAGAGGGCAGTGATGCTATATGGGTAGAGATCAGGAATAAGAAGGGTGCAGTCACAATGTTGGGGGTATACTACAGGCCTCCCAACAGCCAGCGGGAGATAGAGGAGCAGATAGGTAGACAGATTTTGGAAAAGAGTAAAAACAACAGGGTTGTGGTGATGGGAGACTTCAACTTCCCCAATATTGACTGGGACTCACTTAGTGCCAGGGGCTTAGACGGGGCGGAGTTTGTAAGGAGCATCCAGGAGGGCTTCTTAAAACAATATGTAGACAGTCCAACTAGGGAAGGGGCGGTACTGGACCTGGTATTGGGGAATGAGCCCGGCCAGGTGGTAGATGTTTCAGTAGGGGAGCATTTCGGTAACAGTGACCACAATTCAGTAAGTTTTAAAGTACTGGTGGACAAGGATAAGAGTGGTCCGAGGATGAATGTGCTAAATTGGGGGAAGGCTAATTATAACAATATTAGGCGGGAACTGAAGAACATAGATTGGGGGCGGATGTTTGAGGGCAAATCAACATCTGACATGTGGGAGGCTTTCAAGTGGCAGTTGAAAGGAATACAGGACCGGCACGTTCCTGTGAGGAAGAAAGATAAATACGGCAATTTTCGGGAACCTTGGATGACGAGTGATATTGTAGGCCTCGTCAAAAAGAAAAAGGAGGCATTTGTCAGGGCTAAAAGGCTGGGAACAGACGAAGCCTGCGTGGAATATAAGGAAAGTAGGAAGGAACTTAAGCAAGGAGTCAGGAGGGCTAGAAGGGGTCACGAAAAGTCATTGGCAAATAGGGTTAAGGAAAATCCCAAGGCTTTTTACACGTACATAAAAAGCAAGAGGGTAGCCAGGGAAAGGGTTGGCCCACTGAAGGATAGGCAAGGGAATCTATGTGTGGAGCCAGAGGAAATGGGCGAGGTACCAAATGAATACTTTGCATCAGTATTCACCAAAGAGAAGGAATTGGTAGATGTTGAGTCTGGAGAAGGGGGTGTAGATAGCCTGGGTCACATTGTGATCCAAAAAGACGAGGTGTTGGGTGTCTTAAAAAATATTAAGGTAGATAAGTCCCCAGGGCCTGATGGGATCTACCCCAGAATACTGAAGGAGGCTGGAGAGGAAATTGCTGAGGCCTTGACAGAAATCTTTGGATCCTCGCTGTCTTCAGGGGATGTCCCGGAGGACTGGAGAATAGCCAATGTTGTTCCTCTGTTTAAGAAGGGTAGCAAGGATAATCCCGGGAACTACAGGCCGGTGAGCCTTACTTCAGTGGTAGGGAAATTACTGGAGAGAATTCTTCGAGACAGGATCTACTCCCATTTGGAAGCAAATGGACGTATTAGTGAGAGGCAGCACGGTTTTGTGAAGGGGAGGTCGTGTCTCACTAACTTGATAGAGTTTTTTGAGGAGGTCACTAAGATGATTGATGCAGGTAGGGCAGTAGATGTTGTCTATATGGACTTCAGTAAGGCCTTTGACAAGGTCCCTCATGGTAGACTAGTACAAAAGGTGAAGTCACACGGGATCAGGGGTGAGCTGGGCAAGGTGGATACAGAACTGGCTAGGCCATAGAAGGCAGAGAGTAGCAATGGAGGGATGCTTTTCTAATTGGAGGGCTGTGACCAGTGGTGTTCCACAGGGATCAGTGCTGGGACCTTTGCTCTTTGTAGTATATATAAATGATTTGGAGGAAAATGTAACTGGTCTGATTAGTAAGTTTGCAGACGACACAAAGGTTGGTGGAATTGCGGATAGCGATGAGGACTGTCGGAGGATACAGCAGGATTTAGATTGTCTGGAGACTTGGGCGGAGAGATGGCAGATGGAGTTTAATCCGGACAAATGTGAGGTAATGCATTTTGGAAGGTCTAATGCAGGTAGGAAATATACAGTGAATGGTAGAACCATCAAGAGTATTGAAAGTCAAAGAGATCTAGGAGTACAGGTCCACAGGTCATTGAAAGGGGCAACACAGGTGGAGAAGGTAGTCAAGAAGGCATACGGCATGCTTGCCTTCATTGGCCGGGGCATTGAGCATAAGAATTGGCAAGTCATGTTGCAGCTGTATAGAACCTTAGTTAGGCCACACTTGGAGTATAGTGTTCAATTCTGGTCGCCACACTACCAGAAGGATGTGGAGGCTTTAGAGAGGGTGCAGAAGAGATTTACCAGAATGTTGCCTGGTATGGAGGGCATAAGCTATGAGGAGCGATTGAATAAACTCGATTTGTTCTCACTGGAACGAAGGAGGTTGAGGGGCGACCTGATAGAGGTATACAAAATTATGAGGGGCATAGACAGAGTGGATAGTCAGAGGCTTTTCCCCAGGGTAGAGGGGTCAATTACTAGGGGGCATAGGTTTAAGGTGAGAGGGGCAAGGTTTAGAGTAGATGTACGAGGCAAGTTTTTTACGCAGAGGGTAGTGGGTGCCTGGAACTCGCTACCGGAGGAGGTAGTGGAAGCAGGGACGATAGGGACATTTAAGGGGCATCTTGACAAATATATGAATAGGATGGGAATAGAAGGATACGGACCCAGGAAGTGTAGAAGATTGTAGTTTAGTCGGGCAGCATGGTCGGCACGGGCTTGGAGGGCTGAAGGGCCTGTTCCTGTGCTGTACATTTCTTTGTTCTTTGTTGTGCTGAAGAAAGCAAAGTTGTGTTTTGTGCAGTTGCTTCAAAACAGTTACTTATAATTGTGTTCTTGCAATTGGATCTGGAGAGACTGGCAAGGCATCCACAACCAGAGAAGGTGGCAGAACATGCTGAAAGTGTCAGTAAAGATCACCACCTTTAGTGAACCTCAACTCCTCCAGAGGTAGCAGCACCTTATAATGAGCGGGCTGCACTAATGTTGGGGCTGTATTAATAGCAAAACTGCAAATAAAGATGGGTGGTAGTAATGGCATTAATTTTGTTCCTCCAGTACACAAGGAGTTAACTGAGTTAAAAGCCACAGCTTTAAATGATTTTTTTCCTGTTGTTTTGTATGATCGCTATTTTCCCATGGCCTTGAGGCAGAATGTATTTCGGATCTCCCTAATCCATTCAGCTTTGCTCCTTGTCCTTTTTTATGGTCTATTATTTCTGCCAATCTTATAACCTCTTGAATGACGGCCAATTGTCTTTGCTTGTACCTTCGCTTAAAGAGATAGAATTAAAAGTGACTTCATTGGCAGCACTTTATATGATAAATTAGTTAATATTAACTGTTGTTTCTTAAAAAGGCATCCACGCATTTCTATTGATGGTTGCGTGATCTGTCATTAAGGGTGGAAGTAAATCAAGGGTAGGATTTTATAAATGTTACCAAGGGAAACTGTTGGGTCACATCCTACGATAGAGGTTTGTGTGCACCTAATGAGAACCAGAACAATTTATGTTCAACAGACTTGGCTGTGAAGCTCAGTTTTCCATGGTACAATTTCACAAGTGAAGACAGTAACTTATATTTGCACGATACCTTAAAGATTAACATACCAAACATCGCAAAACAGAATCATGTTTCATGCCTTCTTGGCAGACACCCAGTTCTTCCCCATTCTTGCCAGTTCTCCCTCCCAGTGTGTGGTCTCTGAGTTCAGCAAACATTATTATCCTGAATATGATATTAAAGTATATTATTCTGTGGATGGACCTTCATTTTCTTTGATAATGTTATATTGGTCATCCCTAAGTAGCTACTGTATTATGAAGAGCTAATCTACCATTACATCACACATAAGGGACTGGTATTATACATCAACTGGAGTTTGGCAGCAAAGAGAAATCACAGGACAGAAATATAAACACCAGAGCAGATTTGATGAATGTGAGAAGATACTTTCAGTCACTTCATTCGTTCGCACTGTGCAAATAGAGTTCAAGCACCTTTTGAAATGTTCTTTTCTGTTTTCAATGTTATCACTTTCCCACCACCCCCTCCTCCATCGCACTCCTGCCTCCGTCCCCACACCACCTGCCGTCTTCTCCCTGACTGTCGTAGGCCATTCCGGTAGGGACCGTGGGCAGAAGCCTCCTGCCGCCGGAATTTCTGCTCCTACGTGCCAGCCCAGGCAATAATTTCTGCCCGGTTCTGAATATTCAGAAGAGATTCCTTTCTGAGTTAATCCGGTTAAAATTTGGACTCGCAACTCTAAACAGGGCCAGGGCTGGATTCCTGGGAATTCCATGTTTTACAGTGAATCGATTTCCAGTGGAGAGGGCTTCAGCACATCTACGGCTTGTATCTTCCATATTGAGGGACATGTTCGGAGGAGTTACAGGGCTGTGCAGGTGTCTCTGCCATGTGCTCCTTGAAAATTTCAGGGAAACACACACCGGAGTTGGCAAGCGTGTGATTGAGGGACCAGGAAAAGTTCCAGACCACCCGCAGTCAAAGGTTATTGTTCTCAGAGACGATCAATGACCTTACGCTCAAGACCCAAAAGCTCAATTGAGAGCTGAAGGAGTAATAAATATCCTTCTTCAGTTGAACCTTCAAGGGAGTCTCTTCCTGCCTCAGAATGGCAGGACGCTGCTGCGATTTTCCAGGCCAAGGTAACCCGTGGGCCATTCACTCCAATTTTACAAGTAATATCATCACCCCCATAAATTAAGCATCGTTGGCTGGTGGTTCCGCCTTGCCAAACTTCTGCTGGCAGACAGGATTCCAGAGTCTTACGCCCTTTGGGGAGAAGTTGAATCTCCTCGCACCGGTTCGACAGATGTAAGACCAGGGCAACACAGCCCAATTTCGGCACCCAGTGTTGTGTCAGGCTGTTTTTCAGGCAAACCGCGTGTTAGGCCACTTACGAAGATAAATGAGTGGTTGACATCTGTTTTTGGCCCTGATTGAGGTCATTCTGCAATGAGAGGGGCATGGCAGCCGACACCAACAAAAGTGACTTCTTCGCAAATCCAGCTCTGAAATCAGGAGGGCAAGGAGCGCTCCCAGGCTCAGTATTAGTGATCGCTTTCACCCCCTCACCAGTTGCCACAACTCCTGTTCCGAGAATTTGCCGTGGAGCCAGTGCTGGCAAGGCCACTGTCTGCTATTTGCGCAGGCAGAACTGTTCACTTTAAGTGGATTAGCAATGCATTTATTTTGGACCCACGTTAAACTCGGATACAAATGAATTTCACAATTGTGCGGCATTCTTCATTTTAGGATATATGACTAATGGCTATTATAAACCAGGCATGCGGGGTATGTAAATTTTTATGTTGATCTTCTAAGCACCAGAAATTAAGTAGCAACAACTGTGAAGAAAGGACAGTGTGGTCAGTGTACTCTGAGTTTTGAACAATACAGAATAATTTGTTAAATATTGGAAATAGAATAATCCTACAAATAATTTATTCTTACCCAAACTAAATGTGTCTTCTTTCTATCAAATACAGTTGCACTTGTGTTATAATATTGTGTAAGTAGAATGTTTGTTCTGGCTGTTTTTATGTACTATATATCTATCTATATATATATACATTTATGTACGTCTTTCCTTTTTAGTTGAACACAGGTCAGGACCCACAGCAATCAATCCCTGGAGCGGCACCACCTGAGGAAGACAGATCAAAATCAGCACCAACATCACCATGTGATCAGGGTAAGATCAAGAAATTGTCAAATCGTAGATGATTTGTAAAAACTTGATTCCTTTCTTTACCAATTATGATTCAGACTTTGTTTCCCCCCCCCCCCCTGCAAAAACGCGAAATGCCCTCCTATTGTCATGGCCCAGTGGGCAAGGGCACAGTTGATCCAGACAAAAACATGAGATGTTAATATTTCCTCTCCCTGCCTCTCTGACTCCAGTCATGTCATTTAATAGTGATATTCCGACTTCCGGTTGCGGCGATGACCAGCTAAGCCGCACGTTTCGGCACCTCCCGTTTCAACGGACTTTTGGGCTCTTATCGGGAGCCCCAACGGAAATTTTTTGCGGCCAAACCCAGTGTGAGGTGACAAAGGAAGGAGTCCCCCCCGGGTGTGGATGGAAAGGAGCGACAGTAGTGGCCAGATTGCGGAGGATCCTTTGGAGCAGCGGCAGAGAAGAGAAGGGAGAAGCAAGATGGCGGCCGAAGGAGCCCAGATGGTATGGGGCCCGGAACAGCAGGAGTTCCTCCCACGATGTGTGGAGGAGCTCAAGAAAAAGGTGCTGGCGCCGATGTTACTGGCAATCGAGGGACTAAAGGAAACACAAAAGGTCCAGGCGATGGAGCTTTGTGGAGTGAAGGCAAAGGCAGCCGAGAACGAAGACGAGATACAGGGCCTGGTGGTAAAAACGGAGACGCACGAGGCACTACACAAGAGGTGTATAGAAAGGCTGGAAGCCCTGGAGAACAGCTCGAGGAGGAAGAACCTACGGATTTTAGGTCTCCCCGAAGGAACAGAGGGAGCTGATGCTGGGGCGTATGTGAGTACGATGCTCCATACTCTAATGGGAGCTGAGGCCCCAACGGGCCCCCTGGAAGTGGAGGGAGCGTACCGGGTCCTCGTGAGAATACCAAAGGCAGGGGAAACACCAAGAGCAATAGTGGTGAAGTTCCATCGCTACAGGGACAGGGAGATGGTCCTGAGCTGGGCTAAGAAGACACGGAGTAGCAAGTGGGAGAATGCGGTGATACGCGTGTATCAAGACTGGAGTGCGGAGGTGGCGAGAAGGAGGGCGAGTTTCAACCGGGCCAAGGCAGTGCTCCATAGGAAGAAAGTCAAATTTGGGATGCTGTAGCCGGCAAGATTGTGGGTCACACATCAGGGCAAACACCACTACTTCGAGCCGGCGGAGGAGGCATGGACATTCATTCAGGAAGAGAAATTGGACTAGACTTGGGAAATTGATGCCCGGAGAGGGGTAGCGAGGTGGTGGCATAGAAATGTAAAGTGGGGAGAGGGGAGGGCTAATGTATAATAATGTTGGACGGGGAATTTTTCTCCCCCCGATGTGGGGGACATGAAGAAATGTGGGCGCCGGTGGAGAAGGGGAATGAGGGAATTGCGCCATTAGGGACGGGGCCGAGAGGAAGGCGCGGGTATTTTCCCGCGCTATGGAAACTATGGCGGGAAAAAGGGCGCAGGAAGGAAGGGAGCCTCACACGCAGGGAGGTCAAAGGATGAACGGGGGAAGCCGAGGTCAGCCAGAGTTAGCTGACTTCCGGAAGCAATATGGGGGGAGTAATCAAGCTAGAGGGGGATCTAGGGGGGGGGATTAACTGGGGTGCTACTGTAAGGGGGAGCTGATACGAGATGAGGTGGTCGGGACGGGAGGGTGCCGTCTGGGGGACAGACGGGTGCGTGAGACCTGGGTGAGGAGATGCTTTAAAAAAGGGGATGGCTAGTCGACGAGGGGGGGGGTTAAATGTCCCCCAACCCGGCTGATCACGTGGAATGTGAGAGGTTTAAATGGGCCGATTAAGAGGGCAAGGGTGCTTGCGCACTTAAAGAGACTGAAGGCGGACGTAGTTATGCTCCAGGAGACACACCTGAAGTTGGCGGATCAGGTTAGACTAAGGAAAGGATGGGTGGGACAGGTATTCCACTCAGGGTTGGACGCGAAAAACAGAGGGGTGGCAATACTGGTGGGGAAACGTGTATTGTTCGAGGATAAGACCATAGTGGTGGATAGTGGGGGCAGGTATGTGATGGTGAGTGGCAGATTGCAGGGTGAGGCGGTTGTGCCGGTGAACGTATATGCCCCGAACTGGGATGACGCGGGATTCATGAAGCGAATGCTGGGACGTATCCCGGACCTGGAGGTGGGAAACTTGTTAATGGGGGGGACTTCAACACAGTGCTTGACCCAGGGCTGGACCGGTCCAGATCCAGGACCGGGAGAAGGCCGGCAGCGGCCAAGGTGCTTAAGGGATTCATGGAGCAAATGGGGGGAGTAGATCCGTGGAAATTCGCCAGACCGATGGGTAAAGAGTTTTCCTTTTTCTCCCACGTCCACAAGGTATATTCCCGGATAGACTTTTTTGTTTTGGGAAGGGCACTGATCCCGAAAGTGGCAGGAACGGAGTACTCGGCCATAGCCGTTTCAGATCACGCCCCGCATTGGGTGGAGCTGGAAGTAGGAGAGGAAAGGGAGCAGCGCCCACTCTGGCGATTAGACATGGGACTACTGGCGGACGAGGGGGTATGCGGAAGGGTGAGGGGATGTATCGAAAGATACCTGGAGGTCAATGACGATGGGGAGGTCCAGGTGGGAGTAGTATGGGAAGCGCTGAAGGCGGTGGTTAGAGGAGAGTTGATTTCCATCAGAGCCCACAAGGGGAAACAAGAGGGTAAAGAAAGAGAGAGATTAGTAGGGGAAATTTTGAGGGTGGATAGGAAGTATGCGGAGGCCCCAGACGAAGGGCTATACAGGGAAAGACGAAGATTACAGACCGGGTTTGACCTGCTGACAACGGGAAAGGCAGAGACACAGTGGAGGAAAGCTCAGGGGATACAATATGAATATGGGGAAAAGGCGAGCCGGCTGCTGGCCCAACAACTTCGGAAGACGGGGGCGGCGAGAGAGATCGGAGGAGTTAGGGACGAAACGAGAATGATGGAGCAGAGAGCAGGGAAAGTGATCAAGGTGTTCAAGACATTCTATGAGAGGCTGTACAAGTCCCAACCCCCGGAGGGGAAAGAGGGAATGATACACTTTTTGGACCAGCTGGAGTTCCCGAGGGTGGAGGGGCAGGAGGTGGCAGGTCTGGGGGCGCAGATTGAGGTGGATGAGGTGATCAAAGGAATTTGGAACATGCAAGCAGGGAAGGCCCCGGGACCAGATGGGTTCCCGGTGGAATTTTATAGGAAGTATATGGACCTGTTGGCCCCGCTTTTGGCGAGAACCTTTAATGAGGCTAAGGAAAGGGGGACATTACCCCCGACAATGTCGGAGGCGACGATATCGCTAATTCTGAAACGAGACAAAGACCCGCTGCAGTGCGGGTCATACAGGCCCATCTCCCTCCTAAACGTAGACGCCAAACTGCTGGCCAAAGTGATGGCGACAAGGATAGAGGATTGTGTCCCAGGGGTGGTACATGACGACCAGAAAGGTTTTGTTAAGGGGAGACAATTGAATGCCAATGTACGAAGGTTGCTGGGGGTGATGATGATGCCCCCACCGGAGGGGGAGGCAGAGATAGTGGTGGCGATGAATGCAGAGAAGGCATTCGATAGGGTGGAGTGGGACTATTTGTGGGAGGTGCTGAAGAGATATGGGTTCGGGGAGGGGTTCATTAGATGGGTTAGACTCTTGTACGCGGCCCCGGTGGCAAGCGTCGTTACGAACAGGCAAAGATCGGGATACTTTCGATTACATAGGGGTACAAGACAAGGGTGCCCCCTGTCCCCGTTACTGTTCGCGTTGGCAATTGAACCATTGGCCATAGCGCTGAGGGACTCTAAGAAGTGGAGGGGGGTGCTTAGAGGGGGTGAGGAACATCGAGTGTCACTCTATGCGGACGATTTGCTACTATATGTGGCGGACCCGGTAGAGGGGATGCCAGAGGTAATGCAGATACTCAGGGAGTTTGGAGAGTTCTCGGGATACAAATTAAATATGGGAAAGAGCGAACTTTTTGTGATGCACCCCGGGGAACAGGGCAGGGGGATAGATGCTCTGCCGCTGAGGAGAGTAGCAAGGAATTTTCGAAACCTGGGGATTCAGGTGGCCAGGAACTGGGGAACCCGACATAAACTTAACCTGACGCGATTGGTAGAGCAGACGGAGGAGGACTTTAAGAGGTGGGATATGGTGCCCCTCTCATTGGCGGGCAGAGTACAGGCGGTTAAAATGGTGGTCCTCCCGAGGTTTCTTTTCGTGTTTCAGTGCCTCCCCATCCAGATTACAAAGGCCTTCTTCAAAAAAATAGACAGGAGCATTATGAGCTTTGTGTGGGCAGGAAAGACCCCGAGGGTAAAGAGGGGGTTCCTGCAGCGCAGTAGAGACAAAGGGGGATTGGCACTGCCGAGTCTGAGTGACTACTATTGGGCCGCCAATATGTCAATGGTCTGTAAGTGGATGAGGGAAGAAGAAGGTGCGGCGTGGAAAAGGCTGGAGATGGCGTCCTGTAAGGGAACGAGCCTAAAAGCGCTGGCGACGGCGCCGCTACCGTTCTCCCCGAAAAGGTACACCACAAACCCAAGTGGTGGTGGCGACCTTGAAGATCTGGGGGCAGTGGAGACGACATAGGGGAGTGACAGGTGCCTCGGTGTGGTCCCCGATAAGGAATAACCACAGGTTCGTCCCGGGGAGGATAGATGGGGGATTTCAATGTTGGCAGCGAGCAGGAATTAGGAAGCTGAAGGACCCGTTTGTGGACGGGACGTTTGCGAGTTTGGGAGCATTGGAAGAAAAATATAAGTTGCCACCAGGGAATGCTTTCCGATACATGCAAGTGAGGGCATTTACGAGGCAACAGGTGAGGGAATTTCCGCGGCTCCCGACGCAAGGGGTGCAGGATAGAGTGATTTTGGGGGCATGGGTTGGAGAGGGTAAAGTCTCCGAAATATACAGGGAGATGAGAGACGAGGGGGAGGCGATGGTAGAGGAACTGAAGGGAAAATGGGAAGAGGAGCTGGGGGAAGAGATTGAGGAGGGGCTGTGGGCAGATGCCCTAAGTAGGGTAAATCCCTCGTCCTCGTGCGCCAGGCTTAGCCTGATTCAATTTAAGGTTCTACACAGCGCATATGACGGGAGCAAGACTGAACAGGTTTTTTGGGGTGGAGGACAGGTGTGGGAGGTGCTCGGGAAGCTCGGCGAACCACACTCACATGTTCTGGTCGTGTCCGGCACTGCATAGGTTCTGGGAGGGTGTGGCAAGAGTGATCTCAAAGGTGGTGGGGGTCCGGGTCGAGCCAGGCTGGGGGCTGGCTATATTCGGGGTTGCAGAAGAACCGGGAGTGCAGGAGGCGAAAGAGGCCGACGTCTTGGCCTTTGCGTCCCTAGTAGCCCGGCGAAGGATTCTACTTATGTGGAAAGATGCGAAGCCCCCGGGTGTGGAGGCCTGGATAAACAACATGGCAGGGTTTATAAGACTGGAACGAATAAAATATGCGTTAAGAGGATCGGCTCAGGGGTTCACCAGGCGGTGGCAACCGTTCCTTGACTATCTCACGGAACGATAATGGAAAAACAGAAAAGACAGCAGCAGCAACCTAGGGGGGAGGGGGGAGTGGGGGAGAGTATTATTCCGTGTTTTTGTATTTTCTTAGTTAGTTGTTGATATTTGCTTCTTGTTTATTTCTTTTTCCATCTGTTGTTAGTTTAATATATTATTTAAATAACGTTTAATGTATATTCCTTTATTAAGTTGTAAAAACAGAAAATCTTTGTTTGAAAAACTTCAATAAAATATATTTTTTAAAAAATAAATAGTGGTATTCCAATCAGGAAAGATCCTGGGCGGGATTCTCCGAGCCTGTGCCGGGTTGGAGAATCGCCGGGGGCACGTGAATCCTGCCACGCTGCTCTGACGCTGGGCCGCCGATTCCCCGGCGACCGAGAATCGGCGTCGCCGCAGCGCCGGCTGGGGGCCGCGGCGATTCTCCACGCTCGACGGGCCAAGTCCCGCTGGCATCGTTCGCATGTGGTCCTACTCAGTGGGACCTCGGCATTCTGGCTGCGGGGGCCGTCCTGGTGGGGGGAGGCCACCACGGTGGCCAGGCCCACGATCGGGGGCTACCGATCGGCAGGCGGGCTAATTCCGAGGGGGGCCTATGTTCCTCCGCGCCAGGCCCCTGTAAGTCTCCGCCATGTTGCATGGGGTCCGGCGCGGAGACGGCACCCTGCGCACATGCGCGGACCCGCGCCAGCCGTGCTGGGGCCCGTATCGGCAGCTGGAGCTGTGTGAAGCGCTCCAGTGCCATGTTGGCCCCCAGTGGGTTGGGGGATCGCTGCTCCTTGCGGCCAGATGACGTCGTCGTAAAACGCTCAGGCGTTTACGACGGCGTCAACACTCTGCCGCTAAAACGGAGAATCCCGCCCCTTGTGTGCAATCTACAAGCTGTCACGTCGGCGGGATAGTCCGGTCCCATGCCGACGAACGGGTTTCCCGGTGATCAGGGGTGCACTCACCAGGAAATCCCATTGACAGCGACGGGGTTGGTAAATCCCACTTGCGGGCAGCCACCACTGCCGGAAAACATCCGGCGGGTTGGTCGGTAAATCCCACCCTTCGATTACCCAGTTTTTGAAGCAAAATTGCAAATGCAAATAGCAGCTATCTCAGTTGCTGACCTAAGAACTGACCACACAGTTCCAGCTGAGCTCCAGGCCGCTCAAATATTGCTAAAAGTTCCTGCCAGAGGAACATGCACTGTAGTTTTAAACGTAAAGGGACTCCTCCCAAAATAATTATGGCTAACAAAGCACTGCAGTCCAGAGTATGTTTGATGCATCTGAATTTTCTGCTTCATTTTGGAACTCAAGGTTTACTGGTCAATGTTTGTGTTTGGATTGTTCATTAAACTACACATTGCACTTTCATGAGCTCCCCTCATAACCGAGTAAGTGAAGGTACTGTCTGCTATAGTGCTGTTGTTAATGTTCAATCCTCAGTTTGTGGAGAGTTAGCCAATTCCATCAATGATAGGGGATTCAATTGAGCTCAGTGCCACTGGGTCAGGAAAAGGAGAAATTAAGCAGGATGTCTAATTAAGCTGGATCAGGATCTAGTGGCGCCCATGCTAGGAATGCACATGTGCTGGGTGAGGAGATGAATGCAGCTGCATGGTAACCCATTATCAACTGATGTGTCATCACTAGCCTTCTACATGTAAATGACCTGGTGCTACAGGTACCCAAGTGCTGCTGGTCCCTCTTCACCCTGTAGATAGCAAGACTGAGTATCGTCCAAAAAGCAATGAGGGATTTGAATGAAAACAAAGAAATGCAGTCTCTTTAAAAGTCACTCAATATATATTTTTATTGTGAATGCTCATTCTTGCGATGTGGGTGTCACTGAAATGGTCAACATTTATTATCCATCCCGTGTTGGCCCCTCAAAGGCTGGTGATCTGCCTTTGTCTTGAATTGCTGCAGACCACATGGTAAAAATGCTCCTCCTATGTTCCTGTTAGGTGGGAAGTTCCAGAATTTGATCACAAGGTGATGATGTTAAAGAATGGAGCTGACATAAGCCATTGTCACACCACTGTTGTTTTCAAATTTTGCCATCAAGTAGGAGGCATACACACAGTTGGCCAATTTACTAGGCATGTACATGATCTTTGCTATCAACCGCCAGGAGAGGCACTCCGCAAAAAGTGAGATACACCAAACTAGAGATTAGAGAACCTGGGTCCCCTCAGGCTTAAGAGGAGATTTGGTAATGGGGTTCCAAATTATGGGCTGGGCTTGACATTTTTTGGCACGGAGACGGAGATGGAATGGAAACTGAGGGATCCTGGACTGCAGAGGTTCAATAAGGCCGATCCACCTACCCTGCACATCTTTGGGTTGCGAGGGTGAGACCCATGCAGACACGGGGAGAATGTGCAAACTCCACACGGAAAGTGACCCGAGGCTGGGATCGAACCCGGGTCCTCGGCGCTGTGAAACAGCAGTGCTAACCACTGCGCCACCATGCCACCCCAGTATGATTCTAAATCTACCCAAATTACTCATGCACATTTCCTGACATATCCAGCCATAGGTGGTATTTACAGGAGCGTGGCAGCAGGATTACTGCCTGCATCATTTCAAAAGCACTTTACTGGACTGTGAAGAAATCTTAGGATGTCCCAAGGATCTAAAAGGTCCTATATAAATGCAAGTTATTTTCTCAGTGAGAGATGGTGTGAGGAGAGGATTGTAAGATTGACAATAAGAGGAGACTAAAGTTTGAAGAGCTGGAATTTGGTAGTAAGTGAAGATTTAGTTGTGTAACAGAAATGGACGTAAGTTAAATCCTCAATCAAATGTTTACTTTGTTCCCCCAGAACTCAAGGAGCTTGAAAATAACATTAGAAAAGCTCTTTCATTCGATAATAGAGGTGAAGAACACAAAGTAGCAGGAGCAGATAAACAAGCGGTGACACCTGGTGAAAATGGAGAGCTGAAACCATTCCAGACCAGACATTATAACTTAGAAGACTTCTCCTTCATAAAAGTATTAGGAAAAGGCAGCTTTGGCAAGGTGAGTACTCAACCATTGTGCACAATATCTGTTTCAATATCATACTTATCAAGGAGACATTCTACATTATGGATGTTAATTATCCGTGCGCAATGCCCAATGTGATTCCTCTCACCAGTATTTTCTTTGAGGTGAATTTTAAGAAACCACTAGCTTTGGTCAGGTGGTGGGAGAATAGGTTAACGTGTCAGGAGTCTGTCTCCTGACCCTAACCTGCCCATTTCTAGCTTTAACTGAGGCCGTGAGGGCATTGAGCGACCAACCAGCTCCAAGGAGGCGAGTTGTAACTTCATGTATGACAAGAAGGTGGTGAGCCTCATCATATTTCTGCTTTCGAAATTTGACAGCTCCGAGCTGTGGGAGCTCTCAGTTTCCTCAAGGTGAAGACTTGGTGGATTTATGGGGGTAAGTGCGTCACACTACCCATGAAACCAGTGCCTTCCTGAGGAGCCTCCAGGATCAGGCCTCCACCCCTCCAACAGCCATACCACAAGGTGGTTGACCTCCGTTAACAGGCCCTCGTTTCAGGCACATACTTAGACGTTCTCCCCGTGTCTGCATGGGTTTCCTCCGGGTGCTCCGGTTTCCTCCCACAGTCCAAAGACGTGCAGGTTAGGTAGATTGGCCATGCTAAATTGCCCTTGGTGTCCAAGAAGGTTAGGAGGGGCTATTGGGTTATGGGGATAGGGAGGAAGTGAGAGCTTCAGTGGGTCAGTGCAGACTCGATGGGCCGAATAGTCTCCTCCTGCACTATATGTTCTATGTTATCTGTTACTGTGCCCATCGATGACAGCTAGCCCCCCGACTGAAAGCAGTCAATCACGCTGGTCTTCCAGATGTTCCATTGATGACTGACGGTGTTAATACTCCGCAACTTCAGGAGGGAATCACACTCTGCCAGGGAAGGGAAGCATCGATCACTCTGTCAGTTTGGGAGAGCACATCCTGCTTCATGATACTCAGCTGAGGTCTGAAGAGTAGCTTAAACATTCAATCCAACATCGAACAAAGAATATTCATAGTATCAATAACCAAATATAGTTTTAACTGCAGATCAGGATTACACAGTTATTCCTGTGCTTTATCCGTTATTTTTTGTGCACAGCAGGTAGTGTTCTCCCAGCCCGAAGGAATGCAGCAGGTGGTGATTGCCAGTGGGAACATCAGTAATCGATTTTTGACTTAGGGATATTCTGCAACCCATAATAACTTTTTGACATACAATTTAAAAATATAGGCCTGTAACCTCCGGGTTCTGGGGCGTCGTAACTGGTGGTACTCCAAAAATGCACTCGGTAAACCCCCACCCTGAAGTCCCCAGATAAGGGTTGCACACCAAATGCCTGAGAAGTACAAACTTCAGTTGGGCACCAGAAAATATGATGTAAATCGCAAACTTCGGATGGTTTTGACTGTCTTATGGTAATATATACCCATGTAGCCACCTGGGTTGGCCAATTCCCGACGTAAAATGGAGAACAGCAAAGGCTGAAGGGAAATTCAGCCAACACAGGCAGAAACTAGCAGGTGCAAGTTTACTGTGTATTAGACTCTGCAAAAGCCCAGGCAGCATCGAAACCAGCAACCATCGGCATAATAATGTAGCAGCCATCTACATACTAATGAGCGATCCCTGGGAAAAATCGAAACATTTAAGGTAAACAAGGCCAAGCCAGACTCCGCGGCGCCAGCAGGAGCCAACACAAAAGAGGTTAACAGACACCTAAAGACCGCCCATCGATCAGGGAACAGCTCCAGTATTGGAGAAATCGAACCAAGCGATCGGAACGAAGTCCAATCACTTGGAACCAGGTACGGGGTCCGCCCCGAAAGGCGGGAAGCCCCTGGGGACTATAAAGTAAAGCCCCCAAATTCAAATCGTCTTTCTTGACAGGGTCACTCAGCAACGTGAAGCAACCCTTGACAGTGACCTGTCCAGCTGCCTCCAAGAACGTAAGTCTCAAGTCAACGCTCGCTACGAGATAGGCGCTCCTAGCTACCAGTCCATACCAGCTTTTGAATCCCTCGGACTCAGAACCTGAACAAAAGGCCATTTGTTCCCCTGACCTGGTGGGCCAGTCCGAAGCTAAGTATAGGCCTGTTAGTTATAGAAATAACCTAGAAAGTAGAGTTTATGCATGAGTAGCGATTTACTGTATATAATAAATGTGCTTTGATTTGAATCTTACTAATTGGTGCATTGAGTTATTGATCATTACTTGAACTTGAACCTCGTGGCGGTATCATAAAGATACCTGGCGACTCTAGAGCAAAGGTTATAAAACAGAGCCAATTGAACCAACCAAAAGTTAGCAACATATTACTGGCGACTCCGCTGGGACTCGAACCCAGAAGCTTTAAATTAGAAATCCAATTGGGAACAGGAAAACCACAAGTGTTCAAGCAGTTCTGATCAGTCCCCATAATTCAGAAGTGTGTTAAATGCATGCATAACTAACAGGGCTATAAGGTAAACTGATAGATTTTTTGTTGCGACAAAATTGTCGGGAGTTTGTATTTCGGAAAATAGCGAAAGCCGTATCCGTAATTACAGCACCGCCTTAGTACCCCTCGTTCCAAATTTAAGAAAGCATTCAAAGAGGAAAGATGGCAATGCAGGCAATGCAATGCCTCATGAACCCCGAAGAATTCGAGGTCGCAGCAACCAGCAGCAGTAGAGTAGGACAGTGTCCCGTTTGGGAAGAGGAAATGAGAAAGTACCTCAAAGGGAAAGGTTGGCCCCTTTGGAGCGAATTCTGTGAAAATGAGGAAACAGGTCCCGGGAGTATAGGACATACTTGGTGGGAGAACCTGAGCGAGATTCACAAGAAGAGCTTAGGAAAAGCTCGCAAACCGATGGCAATCATGTCCTGTTTGGCACAATTGCGAGGCACAGAGTAGGTCGTTAGGACGCTCCGTAAAGAGCTAGAGGAGACACATCGAATGAGTAAGGTCAATGTGAGTGAGGTAGAGAAAGAAAACGTAGAGTTAAGACGGAAGTTAGCAGCAAAGGATGGAGAGGTGGATGATGCCAAAAGGGCACACCAGCCTTGTCTGGTGCACTTAAGCAGCTTCCAATCCCAGTACGAAAAGGCCTTTCAGGACACGCAACGTGCAGTCCTGGTACGAGAGGAAACCGAGAAGCAGGTAGAGATATTGCAGAGGCAGTGTAGTGACCTGAAGGCAGTGTTACGAGCACTCCATGCTGCCACCACGGAGCAAAGACAAAGCTCATTAGACCACGCAAAGTGCCGGAAGCAGATTGCAGAACTGCAATCTCTGCTTTCAGTTCAAAAAGGATTCCAGGAAACCTTTGGATCAAAGTTAGATGAGGAAGACGGCCCTGATTGAGAAGAATTGAGTGAGACAGCGCAGAGATATGTTCAGGGAACATGTGCGCAGGGAAAACCACAGAAGAGAAAAGCGCCCCAACCCCCCACATCGCAGATAGTTCAGGCTCTAATGAACCCAGTCACCACCCACCACACAGCCACATGACAATACGGAATTTCTGTACACCACCCCCTGAACAGTGACCCAATTGCGTGCGATAAAATCAAACCATTCCTCCCCACCTCAGACCCCCACCACTTTGCCAGAGTAAAACAGCAGGCGACCATGTATGCCCTGGATGAGCGAGAGCACGTAAAGCTCACAGTTTTGAGTTTAGACCCTTCAGTCGTAGCAGCCCTTCCCGACCCACAGAATGTAGGAGGAGGCACCCTTGCAGAAATGCATACCGCGATCCTAGATGCGATCGGGTATAACATGGGTGACCCCATAGATGGCCTCAACAAATGCAGGCAAAAGAAAGCCGAGCACCCCACAGCGTTTGCTGGACGCCTGTGGATCCATTTCGCAGCAGTTTTCGGAGACTTAGACCACGCCCATTTGTCCCCAGACAACATGGCCAAATGGACCCGCACCCTTATCTCCCATGCCACAGAAACAGGACAAAACCAGGCCAATTATGATCCCTCAGAGGAGGCTCATAATGAGAAATGGGTTGTAAAAAGATTGTCCCGCACCTGGGAGCAATCTGTTCAAAACAAACCCACGAATAAAAATCCCAAAGAACAGCAGGCAGAAGCAGACATACAGGCAGTAAAAACACACCAGAACCCCGCATGGGTAAATGAAGGCAAGAACAGCCCCCCACAAATGTCACAGGAGTGTTACAACTGTGGACAGTTGGGACACTTTGCAAGAGAATGCAATGCCCCACAAAAACCACAGAGAGCCCAGGAGACAGGCACTCTAAATAAGAACAGGACAAAGCCAATACATAGCGTTAGCACCCGTTCAGATCAGACGGACCTGAACGGAACAGACTGACGGTGTTCGGGCTCCCCCAGTTGGGTCTGCGACACCCTTTGGGATAGGAACGGCCGACCAGTAGTTGCAGCAAAGATACGGAGACAGCCCATCGAGTTTCTCTGGGACACAGGAGGGTCCCGCACCACAATAAATTCCTCCACCATGTTCCAAAAGGCCACGTGGCCCACTGCAGCCACCATCACCCTCAGCGGCTTTACAGGCCACTCACAGCAGGGACACATCACAACCCCTGTACCCATTCAAATCGGCAACATCACCATCAAGCACCCCATAGTTTTAGTTGATCTACCCCACACAGCGGAACACATTTTAGGCATAGATTTTATGAATTCCCACAATCTGTCCTTCGATCTAGTCAACCAATGTGCCTGGAGAATGGCAAAATCCACAAGAGCCCCCGCAACGCTCACAATAGGAGAATATGCAAACAAGATTAGCGCAGTAGGCAAATTTTGGTTTGACCCGACTACAATTAGCACGGACAAGCAGGTTAGGGCAGTGTTACAAAAGAACAGGACAGCATTCGCGACCCACAAACACGACTGTGGCCGGATGACTGGTTCCGTACAAATCACAGGACCTGACCCTAGGCCCCAAAAGCAATATGGATTTCCCCAAGAGGCAGAGGGAGAAATCTCAAAAGTAATCAACAGCTTATTAGAGCAGGGCGTACTTAGATCAGTAGCCTCCACTAATAATGCCCCGATTTGGTCAGTGAGAAAGCCCGATGGATCATGGCGACTGACCATCGATTACCGGGAACTCAACAAAATCACCCCCGCAGCAGCCCCCACAGTAGCCACAAGTCCCGAGGCCATGCTCAAGCAGGGACTCAATTCCCGATACTTTACGGTTTTGGACGTCAGTAATGGATTCTGGTCCATTCCATTGGCAAAGACTGTGCCAGTACAAATTTGCCTTCACCTTTAAAAATCAACAGTACACGTGGACATGCCTTCCACAAGGATTCCACAACTCCCCCTCCATTTTCCGACAGCTGGCAAATGGATTATCAAAATGTTCTGGCCCGAATGTCTGGTCCAGTATGTGGATGACGTTTTACTGCAGACGGACACCAAGGCAAAGCACATCGAGCTTCTGGCCGAACCCCTGGAACTCCTACATGCAATTGGATGTAAATCCCAAAGTAAACCCCAAAAAGGCCCAGATTTTGGAAAACAAGATGATATATTAGGGTACAATTATAACACATGGTAAACGCGAGATCGAGCATAAAAAGATTGACTCGATTGCCAAATTGCCCCTTCCCCAGAACGTTTCAGCCCTCCGGTCGTTTTTAGGACTGGTTGGCTATTGCCGAAGCCACATTGACGGTTTCGCAACTATGGCAGCACCCCTCTCAGACCTCCTAAAGAAAGGAGCCCCCTGGGAATGGCTTCCGCAGCATACGGGTGCATTGGACTCGTTGAAAAGAGCACTCAGTGCAGCCCCCGCACTACAGGTTCCAGACCCGCTTTTCCCCTGTGCGATAGAGGTAGCAAGCACAGACCGCACCCTTTTGGCCGTGCTCCTCTAGGTACAGCATGAACAGTTAAGGCCCGTGGCTTACGCCTCCAGAGTTTTAGATGCTGTGGAGCAGGGATTTACAGCCTGTGAAAGGCACCTGCTCGCAGTTTTTTGGGCAGAACAATATTTTTCATACATAACCGGACTAAACCCCATCACAATCCTGACGGATAACACACCCACCCAACTTTTACTGGACGGACGACTCAAAGATGGTACAGTCAGTCAGATTAGAGCAGCTAGATGGACCCTTCTTTTGCAGGGACGGGCCATCACTGTTCAAAGGACAAAGACCCACACTTTTTTAGCAGATAACCTACAGTACCCCGGAACCCCCCATGCATGTGACATTATCTCTCCACACCACAACACAGGCCCCTTTATTGCTAAAACACCCCCCAGAAAGATAGGTAGTTCAACCCAGAGCCCCAAGCACACAGACACGTGCGAACCCATAAGAATATATGTGGATGGATCTTCCACAATATTGGAAGGGAAGCGCATTACAGGATGCGGCATTTACGTCGAGAACGCGCAGGAATGCGCCCTAGAAGAAATAGCAATAAAACTTCCAGGACACTAAGGCGCGCAGGCAGCAGAACTTGCAGCCATCGCATACATAGTGGAACACCCAGATTCCTTCCCCAACCCAGCAGACATATATTCGGACAGCCTCTATGTCTGCAACAGTCTTACGGAATTCCTACCCCTGTGGAAAGCAAGAGGATTTGTTTCCGCAGACGGAAAACCCCTCCCCTCAGCCCCATTATCAGAGAATTTACAGTGCAGAAGGAGGCCATTCGGCCCGTCGAGTCCGCACCGGCTCTTGGAAAGCGCACCCCACCCAAGGTCAACACCTCCACCCTATCCCCACAACCCAGCAACCCGACCCAACACTAAGGGCAATTTTGGACACTAAGGGCAATTTATCAAGGCCAATATTGGACCATTGCCCCCTTGCAGGAATGGTTATAAGTATGTACTTGTTGTGATCGACACGTTTACAAAATGGGTGGAAGCATTCCCATCCAGAACGAACACTGCAAAGACCACAGCCAAGGTTTTAACCCACCACATCTTTACGAGATGGGGACTCCCCCGCAGCATTGAATCCGACCAAGGCTCCCATTTTACGGGACGTGTCATGAAGAACGTCATCACGATATTTGGCATTACCCAAAAATTCCACATCGCATACCACCCCCAGTCGAGTGGTATCGTGGAGCGCATGAATCGGACCCTAAAAGCTACCCTTAGGAAAATGGTCTAGCAAAACAACACCACTTGGGATTCAGTCCTCCCCTTTGCGCTGATGTTTTTGAGAAATACGGTTTCTACATCCACAGGTTACACCCCACACACCCTCATGACCGGACGTCCCATGAAAGGCACAGAATTTTTATTGGGATTAGATTTGACCAGCCCCGAAGTGACGGTCCTCACACACGAGAAAGCAGTAGAACAATAAGTGGAGAATGTTAAAACGGCTCAGCTAGCAGCCGCAGTGAAATTGGGCACAAGGAAGAAACAGAGCAAGGCCTGTTTCGATAAGACAGTGCATGCGACTGAGTTCAGTGTAGGACAGCAAGTCATGCTCTCCGTATACAACCCCAGCACATTCCTGTCACCTAAATATTCGGGTCCGTAATCCATTGCGGACAAAGTAAGCCCCTCCGTCTATAAAATTAAGTACCCCAACGGAAAGACTGCGTGGTTCCATATCAACCAGCTTAAGGCATATGGATCACAGTCTAACGACACACACCACGTCATGCTCGACGCAGCAGATCACGCCCCGCCCACAGCCAACGTAACCCTACCCTCCCCCAACACGTCCAGCCCAGCCACGGACACAACCTCGACTCCACCCCCGAAATATACACTCCGCCCCGGAACGCCCACAGACAGCAGCAGCAGCGACAGCGACTGTGACTCGGACAATAGCCACAGCACGCCTCCCTACTATCCCCATGCAACAGGACCCACACCCAGCGAATCTGACCATGATTCGCGTGATCTCTTTATGATCACTTTCCTAAACAAACCCCACCACCGACCACCCACCTACAACGACGACCCCGACTCCATCCCCACAGAACTAGACACCACCTTTTGGCACCGAGATAACTAATACAGACTCGTCCGGAATGACGAGAGGGATCCCAAATCACACCATGCAGCCTTATCCGCCCTGATACACTCGAGAGTTTGGCATCCGGGAGAAGATGACGACTTTGAGTCTGACTCCCAAAACGCGAACCCCTTTGCGCCCCTGTTCGCAACTGATAACTGAGGTGTCCAGATGATGTTTTAAAAAGGAGCCGCTTGGGAGAAAATGGTGTCCTTTCTGATGGAACCTGCAGCATGTTTTGTGTTGTTTGTCATGGTATTGTTAAATGTTGTTTGTAAGATCGGAAATTTTTTCCACGGCCCCACGCCTTATTTGTCTGCCGAAACCTTTGAGAACTTGTCAGCCCGCTCATCGGCAGAAACCGCTGAGAGCTTGCCTACCCCCGTTCATAACTGCCCTTCTGGTTCGAAGGAAGAACCAATACAGCAACCCCCCACGATGACTACATTTCTTGCCCGTTCTTGTCAGTTGCTCAGGCAGTGGAGAAACGGCTTGGGACCCGCCCTGCCTGGGAACCCCCCTCTGGTCAGCTACGCTCGGGTAGAGCACACACGGACTTGGTCGCCGTCCTACCCGGGGACTCCATCCAACTCTTACCCGTCGTGGCCCATACGCACCTCATTTCAGCAAATTTTCGTTCAAAAAGTTTTGTTTTGTTTTCAGGTGACCATTAGGTTGCCAACCCGATGCTATTTACATCCTCAAACATTTGGATGGTAAATCGCACAGCCTGCGAGACGGCTCGCACTGTTTCAGTATTTGTAAGCATGTCTTGTCCTGAAATTCGTTTTTTGGGGAAAAGAAATGAGGGAGTCACACATAGTGACAATTATAAAGGGAGAATTGGCACTGAAGGACAGACATACTACCAGAAGAGATATTAAACCAAGATAGTAACAGACACTATGCTTGATCCCACAGAACTCCAGAAGCTCCAGGAACAGAAGAGAAGAGAAAGAAGAAGAACCATGAGGCCATCCTCCGTGTTGCTCATCACCCTAATGAACATTTGGTTGCGCGCGAACGCGAACCCCCTGACCCCAACACCCCCCCCCCCAGCCGTTAATGATTCACTTCCCCATAGTACCCAGAGCCCAGTCACAAGCGACACCACACCATCTTGGTGTGACAGGTTTATAACCTGGTACTCCCTGTCCTACTTAATAGAATCTCTATTAGTGTTGGCGATACTCTGCTGCATCGTGCAGACTATTTGCATGAGGAAATGGAGAAGGAGAGCCTACCGCGCTCACACTTCGGTATATAGGATAAGATCCCCTATTTTCGGGTTTGACCAGACCCCCGACCCCCCCGATCTATAATAAAGAACATTAGTTTGCGTTCTTTTTGTGAATAAAGAAATGTGTTTCATGAGCGATTGTACAATCCTGAGTTTGACTGCCAAGCCAGGAAAAATGTGAATAATGCTGTTATGATTTTGTTTGTATTGTTTAAGAAGTTAGTATGATTGAATGTTTGAGTGAGTGTAGTTTATTGAGGACAGTTAGAGGTACCGTTTTTCTTATTTTGTAATGCATGTCCCTGTTTTGACATAGCGCCACTTAGAATGGTCAGTTAAAATTTTCTTGCATAGTTATGGTCAGTGTAGAGGCAATAGAAGAGTGCTTGCCAGGTCAGGGAATGAAGACACTGCAGCTATGTGATCCTTCACACTTCGTGTTAGGATCACAAGGAGGGTGTGTAGCCACCTGGGTTGGCCAATTCCCGACGTAAAATGGAGAACAGCAAAGACTGAAGGGAAATTCAGCCAACACAGCAGGTGCAAGTTTACTGTGTATTAGACTCTGCAAAAGCCCAAACAGCATCGATACCAGCAAACATCGGCATAATAATGTAGCAGCCATCTACATACTAATGAGCAATCCCCGGGAGCAATCGAAACATTTAAGGTAAACAAGGCCAAGCCAGACTCCTCGGCGCCAGCAGGAGCCAACACAAAAGAGGTTAACGGACACCTAAAGACCGCCCATCGATCAGGGAAATCGAACCAAGCAATCGGAACAAAGTCCAATCACTTGGAATCAGGTACGGGGTCCGCCCCGAAAGGCGGGAAGCCCCTGGGGACTATAAAGTAAAGCCCCCAAGTTCAAATCGTCTTTCTTGACAGGGTCACTCAGCAACGCGAAGCAACCCTTGACAGTGACCTGTCCAGCTGCCTCCAAGAACGTAAATCTCAAGTCAACGCTCGCTACGAGATAGGCGTAGGTGTTTCCAAGGCTCCAAGCTACCAGTTCATACCAGCTTTTGAATCCCGCAGACTCAGAACCCGAACGAAAGGCTATTTGTTCCCCTGACCTGGTGGGCCAGTCCGAAGCTAAGTATAGGCCTGTTAGTTGTAGAAGTAGCTTAGAAGTAGAATTTATGCATGAGTAGCGATTACTGTGTATAATAAACGTGCTTTGATTTGAATCTTACTAATTGGTGTATTGAGTTATTGATCATTACTTGAACTTGAACCTCGTGGCGGTATCATAAAGATACCTGGCGACTCTAGAGCAAAGGTTATAAAACAGAGCCAATTGAAGTTAGCAATTCCCAAAAAGGTCAGAAGAAGTAAAACCTCTTCTAACTTCTCTGTTACTATAGTATTAACACCCCCCCCCCCCCAACCAGATACCGCACATATGACTCCCTCCACCTCACCCGATTCTCCCAACGGACTCCCCTCCCCACTCTCCTGACCCCCCTACAGGACTTCCAGTTACCCTCCCCAATCCTGCACTGAACACACCCTCCGACCACCTGACCCCCCCATTGACCACACCACACCTGACTGCCTCTACTACTGACCACAACCTCCACTGATGAACCCCATCACCACCCAAGCTGCCCATTGACCATCCCCTCACAGACCAACCACCCCCGAATATCTGACCTGCCCACTGACCAACCAACACTGCCAAACTGCCAACTCCCCAACTGACCACTGACCACCCAAAGCACTTTCCCCCACTCAACCTACCCCACTCCTCCCCATCCCTTAATCTTAACTATTTACTTTACAAGCTTACCTTCTCCCCGGCTTCTCAAAGTGGCTGAACCTTTAAACTTACCTGCTTTATGGCAGCTAGTGCTGTAAAAAAGGCAACCTGTGTTTCCTGGTCAATCAAATGTAATGCAAATATTATACCCTCAGTAAATAAAGAAAAAGTGGAATATGTTAGAGACCAGAAATGCATACTTTCAGAGTAACCTGAGTAACCTTGCACATGAATCCCAGAAAGTTAGCATGCAGCTGCAGCAAGCTATTTGGAAGTGAAATGGTATGTTAGCTTTTGTTACAAAGAGCTTAGAATATAAGGGCAATGAAATCTTAATATAGTTATCCAGAGCACTAGCGAGGCCACACCTGGAGTACTGTGTGCAGTTATGGTCTCCTTCCCTCCTTACTTGTCCTAGTGGGACCCAACAAACATCGACTAGGCTGGTCCCGGGACGAAGGGATTGAGCACGAGGAGAGATGAATAGACTAAGTCGATATTCGTTGGTGGTCGGAAGAGTGAGAGGCGAACAACTTGAAATATATAACATTCTTATGTGGTTCAACAGGGTAGGTGGCAAGAAAATGTTTCCCTGGGGCACTAGAACATGGGATCACAGTCTTAGAGGTCAAGTCATTTGGAACTGAGATGAGGAGAAATTTCTTTGCTCTACGATTTGCAAATCTTTGGCATTGTGTGACCCACAGAGCTGTGGTTGCCTAGTCCCTGAATATATTCAGCATAGGGGTTGACAGATTTTTGGGTACTGATGAAATGAAGGGATATGGGGATAATGCGGGAAGGTGGATTGGAGGTCGAAGATCAGCCATGATTTTGTTGAATCGTGGAGCAGGCTTGAAGACCAAATGGCCTATACTTAGTACAATTCCGCCGCCTACCACCAGTAGCAGAGTTCCCGATGCGGCAGAGAATCCAGCGTTGGGGAGAAAAAGGGCATCAGTCCCCTGCAGGCATCGGTATCGAGGTTCGCGCTCTGTGCCAGAGGGCGAATTTAAGACCTAGATGTATCAAATTCTTTGGGCTGGCATGATTCGCCGGTCCCCTGTCTATAACCCCCGGCGAAGAAAGACCCCAATTTGGAATCATCCCAGAAGCGAGACCCCTGTCTGTAAGCCCCCCCCCCCCCCCTAGAAGAGAGACCGTGTCTGGAAGCCCCCCAGAGGAGAGACCCCTTTCTGGAAACCCTGCAGAAGAGAGACCCCTGTCTGGAAGCCTCCCAGAAGAGAGCCCCCTGTCTGGAAGCCTTCCAAAAGAGAGACGCCTGTCTGGAAGCCTTCCAGAAGAGGCACCCCTGTCTGAAGCTAGAACAGTCCAGACAGAGGCAGTGAAAAAAATCACTGCTTTAAAACTCAACTGGGCAATACACCTGTTGACTCAGGCAAAGGAAACAGAACCTACCAATACCTGGAAAGAGAAAACCAGTCAGCTGGGTTTGAATCCCCTCAGTTCTTAGACCTGCAAGTCATTCATTCATTTCTCGGAGATATTGACTTTACTATGCTGTGATTGACAGCTTCCACACACACACAGCTGTCTACATTGTTCCATTTGTCCCCCTTCACATTGAGTGACATTGAAGTTATCAGCTGTGAAACTAAGCAATGTTTTTAAACATCAAGCTTTGATTGACAGCTCCTGGACCACATCAAAGAGAGTTAAGTGCTTTCTGTTACTTTCACTGCTGACTACTTCAAAGTCACTCAAGCTAAAGAGAGATGAATGGAACAATACTGGTAACTGTGAGTGTGTGTGTGGAAGCTGTCAATCACAACCTATTTAATTAGGGGGTCTCTGGGGTGGTCTCTTTAATTAGGAGGCCTCTGGTCACTGGGAAGGGTGATTGGGTCACCCATGTATGAGGAGCACCGGAGTTGGCTCAGAAAATCCGGTGGGGGTGGGGGGGGGATGGGTGTGCTGAATTGTGTTGCCGGGGGTCCCAGCCATGGGGCCTCGCTATCGGGCCGCTTGCTCAAAATGGCGGCCCAATAGCGGGAAACCTTTATAATCCTCACTATGCAAAAATTCCAGCGTGAGCGCAAATCAGGTGCAATTCAGCTACAGCGGGAGGATGTAGTCTCTCAAACGGACAATCCTGCCCCTTTTGTTCTTATGTAAGACAATCATTAGCTTCTCGTAATAAAAAACCCAGAAAATGCTGAAAACACGCGATCATTGATCAGGAGGGAAGTTAACATTTCAGATGTCAATGCTTTTGTCGAAACTCAATGTGAGCTCCATGCGAATGTAGAACTTGGAGGATCAATCCTGCTCTTGGATCACTCTACTAACCTTTCCCAATCATCGCCCATTGACAGTCTACCAGAGAGCCCTTTGCCAGGGACACAACTGGCCCAGATTTCTCCTCGAGGAACCCCTGGGCTACCTCTGGATGCACAGTTGGCATTTGCAGCTCACTGGAAATTTGCTGGCAAGGCCTAATTTCAGATGAATCTCAGGACTAAGGTTTCTGGAACATGCTGTCAGAAAAGAGGGCAAAATGAATTTCTAACCCACAGGAGTCCTGTATAGCTTTAAATGAGACTTGACAGGTCTGCATTGTACTAAAAAAAGAAATTGTCACTTAATCCAGCGAGAAATTGAGAGAATCAGATCAACTGCACAATTTACACTCTGGCCGATGTTTCTGTCCACTGATTGCATTTAGAAAATTACCTATAAGAATATGAATGGACACGGGGCAGGATTTTCCCATGGGCATCGGAACCCAGACATCGAGATCAAATGGGGATCCCAAGCCCACACTTGCTGGCAACAATACTGGCATTACAATTTTCTCAAAGGTGGCCCATTAAGAATGGTGGATGCACCCTTAAATTTGCTGGTCATTTCAGAGGCTGGCAGCTCTGGAGCTGTGGCAGCCCTATGGGGAGAGGCTGGCACTACTGAGGCCGTTCGAATACATAGAGGTGCCCTCAGAGGCATAAAATTAAATTAATAGTGCAGAGCGGCGAATACTGAATGCCCTGTGGAATGGAAGGGAAAGGCCATTGGGGGGATTATTGGGACCACATGGGCAGCTTTACCTTCCTGTGGCCCCATCAGTGGTGCATGGAGCCTTCAGCTCTATAGACCCTGGCCTACCACAGGGAGATTGCCTCCTCGGAGTTAGCAGGCTCCCCACCTGGCAGGGGAACTACTCTGCCTCTGATAAAATGCTGGTGAGCCTGGAAAATCATCACTAACTGGGGCTTTAAATTTGCTGCCCACCTCGATGGAGTGGGTAGCTAATCCGCGTCCCGGCCTGCCACTCAGAAATGTTCCATATATGGCAGGAATACATCAGGGAAATGTACCGACATGGACCCCTGTCTCCAACCGAATCTCCATGACGTGGGAGTATCCTGTCCTTGCATTATACATCTTTGGATCCACTTCTTGCAATAGGGCACAAATGTTTGTTGTTCTTATTTATAAATTGTAGGTCATGTTAGCTGAGTTAAAAGGTTCCGATGAAGTCTACGCTGTAAAGGTGCTAAAGAAAGATGTCATTCTCCAAGATGATGACGTGGACTGCACAATGACTGAGAAGAGGATACTGGCATTAGCAAGAAAGCACCCCTACCTGACCCAACTATTCTGCTGCTTCCAGACAAAGGTAAGTGTTTCCGGACCAACACTTCATTCACCACAGAATGTACAGATTAATTACACCGATATTCTGAAAATCCCAATGCAATATGGTTGTGTGAGGAGTATTTTTGATGTAAAGATAGATATTGTGCAATGGAAGAAGGTACAACTCTTTTATGTGTTATAAATTTAGAGTATTCAATGATTTTCTTTTCCAATTAAGGGGCAATTTAGCGTGGCCAGTCCACCTAGTCTGCACAACTTTGGGTTGTGGGGGTGAGACTCATGCAGGCACAGGAAGAATGTTCAAACGCCACACGGCAGTGACCCGGGGCCAGGATCGAACCTGGGTCCTCAGCGCCGTGAGGCAGCTATACTAACCACTGTGCCACCCTCTGAAGGTACAACTCGATGGCTCAGCCAACATTGCACTTCTGTGGACACATGGACCATTCAAATCAGGAGGACTCTCGGTTTTATCTCAGGGGCTTGCACTGACTCAACTGATTCCAACTAAGGTAGCTTTAAGGGTATGCAAGGCCCCCTGAGTTCAGGATGGAGATGTCATTTCAGCTTTTTGCTTGTGATCATTATCTCCTATCTAGTGACACCTTTGTGTGTGGGCATTGGACGAGGTCAGCGTCTAACTTGGTTATGGTATCCATGTAGTTAATCTACTGGCCTGCCATAACTTTCTGCTTACACATGAATAGTGAGTATGAGTACAAAAGGGCACCCATGGTACTAAGTCTCAGCAAGGAGTTAACGTGTTTAGCAGCCAAGTGAGGGGGAGGAAACTGAGAGGAAAACATAAAAATTTGATTGAAGATAATCTGGTTTTCAATCTGCTCTCAAATTCACTGTTACCAGTTTCAACTGCTCCTATACAGGTCTGTCCAGATATTGATCTATTGCAATCTCACTATTGCCATTCATTAAGTTCAGTTGAAAATCTCCCAGCTGCCATTTGGAGTGCTGATACAAAACTTTCAAAAGTTTCTGATCCTCTTGGAGATCTATTTTCATTTTATTTTCGGAGTGCCATTCATTACATTGAAAACATATGTTCTACAACGTTTTCATCATGTCATTTTAAAGCAACGCACTCGTAAGTGTCAACTCAATGTTATAACTGCTTCAGTCATTTTTGCATGATATATGGTTTGTGAAAGAGTTGGCATGTTTCTTTTGTTACATACCCCAATCTGTTTCAGAAATGTGTAAAGTCTACAAGTGAGCAGGAATTCAAAGCCGCAGCAAGTATAGCACTTCCCTGGAACCCTTCACATCCTCTTTGCTCTGGCACAGGTCCACAACCACCACCACTCATGAGGTCCTTTTGTACAATCCAACCCAGCCAATTACCGCACCATCAGTCCACTCTCGATCATCAGCAAAGTGATGGAAGGTGCTATCAACTGGCACTTACACAATAAAAACCTGTGATAGTTGCTCAGATTTGGTCCAGCAAGGGCCACTCAAATCCTGACCTCATTACAGCCTTTGTCCAAACATGGTAAAAGAGCTGAACTCGAGAGATGAGGAGAGAGTAACTACCCTTGACATCAGGGCACCATTTGACCAAGTGTAGCATCAAGGAGCCCGAGCAAAACTTAATGGGAATCAGGGGGGAAACTCTCCACAGGTTGAAATCATATTTGCACAAAGGTTGTGGTTGTTGGTGGTCAATCGTCTCAGTCCAAGCTATTGTTGCAGGAGTTCCTCAGGGTAGTGACCTCGGCCCAATCGTCTTAGCTGCTTCATCAATTACCTTTTCTCTATTTTAAGGTTAGAAGTGGGGATATTTGCTGATGATTGCACAATGTTCAGCACCATTTACAACGCAGATACTGAAGCAGCCCACGGCCACATGCAGCAAAATCAAGATAACATTCAGGCTTGGGCTGACAAGTGGCAAGTATCAATTGCACCACACAGTGCCAGGCACTGGCCAACTCCAACAAGAGAGAATCTAACCCCTTGGCATTAAATGGTATTACCATCACTGAATCTCACACACTCAACATCCTAGGGATAACCATTTACCAGAAACTGAACTGAACAAGCCATATAAATACTGTGGCTACAAGAGCAGGTCAGAGACTGGGAATTCTGTCGCAAGTGACTCACCTGACTGTGCAAAGCCTGTCCATCACTTATAAGGCACAAGTCAAGAGTGTGATGGAATGCTTGCCACTTGCCTGAATGAGTGCAGCTCAACACTCAAGAAACTCAATACCATCCAGGACAAAGCAATCCGCTTGGTTGGCACCCCATCCACCAGCTCCCTGCACCACCGATGCACAGTGACAGCAATGTATACCATATACAAAATGCACCGCAGCAACTCACTGAGGCTCCATCAACAGCACTTTCCAAACCTTCAACCTCTACCACCGAGAAGAACAAGAGCAGCAGATGCAGGGAACACCACCACACCTAGGTTCCCCTCGATGCCACACACCATCTTGATTTGGAATTCTATCGCCATTCCTTCACTGTCGCTGAGTCAAAATCCTGCTGTACCTCTGCCACATGGGCTGTGGAAATAATGGCAGGGTGCGCACCACCATCTTCTCAAGGGCCATTAAGGATGGGAAAGAAATGCTGGCCTAGCCAGTGACTTCCACATCAAGTGAAAGGATTTTTAAAAGTTTGTATTGGGAGGTGAGAGACTATGTATTATATAAGCCAAAAGATGTGCTGTTAGGTGATTTGGACATTCTGAATTCTCCACCAGTGTACCCGAACAGGCGTCGTAGTATGATGACTAGGGGATTTTCACAGTAGCTTCATTGCAGTGTTAATCTAAGCCTACTTGTGACACTCAAAGATTATTATTATTATAAGCTGTTTATGGTAGACTTAAAGTATTGGGTAATTCCATTGCAAATTGCTTGATTCAGGCCAAATTACTCGTCTTTTAGGCACACGGTTCTTCTTCCAAGTTTTTAAAGTTACAATTCATGCTGCTGCATCATTTTCCCTCCCAAATCTCACCCAAGTCGATCTTACTTTCTCAGCAGCCTTTCATTTTCTGTGCCCAAGTCATTGGACGAGCAGTACATTATAATGGAGATGTAAAAAGGCAGCGGAAGACTGATACCGAGATGCATATAATTTGTCTTTGCATTTGTGAACATGATTAAAGTGTAAAACCTTTTTTATTCTGATCTTGTCGATTGAGTATTTCTTTAAAAAAAAAAATTCCAATTAAGGGGCAATTTAGCGTGGCCAATCCACCTACCTTGCACATCTTTGGATTATGGAGGTGAGACACACGCAGACACAGGAGAATGTTCAAACTCCACACGGACAGTAACCCGGGGCCGGGATCCAACCCGTGTCCTCGGTGCCGTGAGGCAGCAGTGCTAACCACTATGTCACCATGCCGTCCTTATGGAGTATTTCTATCAGAACTGCGAACATGGCAAAGGAAGGCAGTTTATGAAAGATAGTCAGTGGGATGGAAGGTCTTTACTGGCATAGGGATGGACTGGTTTTGGTCGCAGTCTGAGCAGGAAATGGCAAGGGTGTGGTAGAGCAGTTTACGAGAAGCTGTGTTCAGTGAGTTACTGGCACAAGACAGGCTGCTCTTGGAGATCTCCCACTGCAACTGCATCATCCGCTTAATCTGTTCCATCCTGTTCATGCAACAGATGGTTCTCTTTGTCTGTTAGCAACATTGGCTTTCATCGTATGGCAATATTATGAGGGAGGCAGCAACTACCGGGAATATCAGCACTGTCTCAGGGCTGTACTGCAGGAAACCCCCCTCCCAGCTCGGCAACTCCTAAACAGGTCCGGGTAGCGGAATTATTGTTCAAGGCCGCCTAATGACTGCTCAGGGATGTTCTGTTTTTATATCTGATTTCTGCCAACATTCATTGAATCATAGCCAAGGTCTGCAGGGGATATCTCTGGTTTCCTAACCTATGGCGCCTTGCAGCTCATTAAGGGGTTATTTTGGAGGATGTCGATCTGGAAAGACGGTGGCCAATCACTGCACATCAAGAAAATTAAACCTCCTACAGTTCACAAAGGTATCAGCCTTGTTAATTAAAGTCAGGAGGTGTATTGGCGATGGCACCTTACATCATATACATTCCTGTCAGTTGCTGTGGCCCATGGAGACTGAGAAGAATTTATTCGTACAATTGTGACCTACTTTATATGGGAGCATGCCACAGTTGAGTATTTCCCACATACGTCTACAGTGATAGCCTAAAATGCCCCCAATGAAAATTGGTCACATTAATGTATTTCTATTAAGAGGGCACCATTAATGGTAAAACATTGTTGAATTCTGCAATTTCATGATTTTGTAAGCAACCATCACAATTAATTTTTATTGATAACAAAAGAGTGCTTTACTTGCATGGAACATAAAGTGACCCTCTCAGATTCTACAGTATTGTTAAAGTGTTTCGTCTACATAATTTAGCCATGTGGTTGCAACAGTTCCTCAGTGTGATTGTGTGCAAGTTGTTTGAATGTGCTTCGCTCTTCGTTAAGTAGTTACATTTTCCAATCTAAATGTTGGTACCCTGACTTCAAAAAGGCAGAAAAGAAACCTCAACCTCAAGCTTTTGTATCCATAGAGTTAAAAAATTAACTGCAACTACTGTTTGACATGTGCTTTTCATCATTGCCTGTAGCCCCAGGCAAATTAAATGCTTCAAATATTTTTTTTTAAAGAATCCTCTTAAAAACTGTATTTCTAGACACTGGTGCTTGCCAATATCACTGTGAACACTTCTCGTGACAGAACAAGTTCCACCCTCTGTTTGAACTTTGCTATAGTTTTCAGTGAATGAAAATTTAATTTAGGTGACCTGCAAAAAAGAAAAACTTTGATTTATCAAAATGACAAGTAATTATAAAAGACTTTTGGCTTGCACTGGTATTGACCTCTGCAAGTGATGTGTGTATGAATCAGAAGAAAGAGCATGGAGTAAACTTTGGGCAGAATATGGGGCTTGTCAAATTAAGCAAGCTGCTTTGGGGGACCAAAAAGCACAACAATGCCTTGCACCCTTTCACTTCTGCATACATTGCATTGTGCGCAGATGGGATGAGATGTAAGACAAAGGCAAGTTAAGATGTGCAGGTATTAGGGACAACAGGTAAGTAGCATAAAATGCATACCTCTTGCTCAAAAAACACACGCTTGGCAACTACAACTTAAGGCAGCACGGTAGCACAGTGGTTAGCACAGTTGCTTCACAGCTCCAGGGTCCCAAGTTCGATTCCCGGCTTGGGTCACTGTCTGTGCAGAGTCTGCACATTATCCCTGTGTGTGCGTGGGTTTCCTCCGGGTGCTCCGGTTTCCTCCCACAGTCCAAAGATGTGCAGGTTAGGTGGATTGGCCATGATAAATTGCCCATAGAACATAGAACATTACAGCGCAGTACAGGCCCTTCGCGCCGACCTGTGAAACCATTCTAATGCCCATCTACACTATTCCCTTATCGTCCATATGTCTATCCAATGACCATTTGAATGCCCTTAGTGTTGATGAGTCCACTACTGTTGCAGGCAGGGCATTCCACACCCTTACTACTCTCTGAGTAAAGAACCTACCTCTGACCACCTGTCTTATATCGATCTCCCCTCAATTTAAAGCTATGTCCCCTCGTGCTAGACATCACCATCCGAGGAAAAAGGCTCTCACTGTCCACCCTATCCAATCCTCTGATCATCTTGGATGCCTCAATTACGTCACCTCTTAACCTTCTTCTCTCGAACGAAAACAGCCTCAAGTCCCTCAGCCTTTCCTCATAAGATCTTCCCTCCATACCAGGCAACATCCTGGTAAATCTCCTCTGCACCCTTTCCAATGCTTCCACATCCTTCCTATAATGCGGCGACCAGAATTGCAAGCAATACTCCAAATGCGGCCGCACCAGAGTTTTGTACAGCTGCAACATGACCTCATGGCTCCGAAACGCAATCCCTCTACCAATAAAAGCTAACACACCGTACGCCTTCTTAACAACACTCTCAACCTGAGTGGCAACTTTCAGCTATCTATGTACATGGACACCGAGATCTCTCTACTCATCCACACTGCCAAGAATCTTACCATTAGCCCAGTACTTTGTCTTCCTGTTATCCTTCCAAAATGAATCACCTCACACTTTTCTGCATTAAACTCCATTTGCCAACTCTCAGCCCAGCGCTGCAGCTTATCTATGTCCCTTTGTAACTTGTAATATCCTTCCGCACTGCCACAACTCCACCGACTTTAGTGTCATCTGCAAATTTACTCACCCATCCTTCTACGCCCTCCTCCAGGTCATCTATAAAAATGACAAACAGCAGTGGCCCCAAAACAGATCCTTGTGGTACAGCACTAGTAACTGGCCTCCAGTCTGAACACTTCCCATCAACCACCACCCTTTGTCTTCTTCCAGCTAAATCTCCCTGAATCCCATGCTTCTGTATTTTCTGCAGTAGCCTACTGTGGGGAACCTTATCAAACGCTTTACTGAAATCCATATACACCACATCAACTGCTTTACCCTCATCCACCTGTTTGGTCACCTTCTCAAAGAACTCAATAAGGTTTGTGAGGTACGACCTACCCTTCACAAAACCATGTTGACTATGTCTAATCAAATTATTCCTTTCCAGATGATTATACATCTTATCTCTTATAAACCTTTCCAAGATTTTGCCCACAACAGAAGTAAGGGTCACTGGTCTATAGTTACCGGGGTTGTCTCTACTCCCCTTCTTGAACAAGGGGACAACATTTGCTATCCTCCAGTCTTCTGGCACTATTCCTGTAGACAAAGATGACTTAAAGATCAAAGCCAAAGGCTCAGCAATCTCTTCCCTAGCTTCCCAGAGAATTCTAGGATAAATCCCATCTGGCCCAGGGGACTTATCTATTTTCACACTTTCCAGAATTGTTAACACCTCCTCCTTATGAACCTCAAGCCCTTCTAGTCTAGTAGCCTGAATCTCAGTATTCTCCTCGACAACATTGTCTTTTTCCTGTGTGAATACTGACGAAAAATATTCATTTAGCACCTCTCCTATCTCCTCGGACTCCAAGCACAACTTCCCACTACTGTCCTTGACTGGCCCTACTCTTACCCGAGTCATTTTTTTATTCCTGACATATCTATAGAAAGCTTTAGGGTTATCCTTGATCCTACCTGCCAAAGACTTCTCATGTCCCCTCCTGGCTCTTCTTAGCTCTCTCTTTAGGTCCTTCCTAGCTAACTTGTAACTCTCAAGCGCCCTAACTGAACCTTCATGTCTCATCGTTACATAAGCCTCCTTCTTCCTCTTGACAAGTGTTTCGACTGCCTTAGTAAACCACGGTTCCCTTGCTTGACCACTTCCTCCCTGCCTGACAGGTACATACTTATCAAGGACACGCAGTAGCTGTTCCTTGAACAAGCTCCACATTTCCATTGTGCCCATCCCCTGCAGTTTTCCTCTCCATCCGATGCATCCTAAGTCTTGCATCATCGCATCATAATTGCCTTTCCCCGAGATATATCTCTTGCCCTGCGGTATATACCTATCCCTTTCCATCACTAAAGTAAACATAATCGAATTGTGGTCACTATCACCAAAGTGTTCACCTACTTCTAAATCTAACACCTGTCCTGGTTCATTACCCAGTACCAAATCCAATACGGCCTCGCCTCTCGTTGGCCTATCTACATACTGTGTCAGGAAACCCTCCTGCACACATTGGACAAAAACGGACCCATCTAAAGTACTCGAACTATAGCGTTTCCAGTCAATATTTGGAAAGTTAAAGTCCCCCATAACAACTACCCTGTTGTTTTCACTCTTATTCAGAATCATCTTTGCAATCCTTTCCTCTACATCTCTGGAACTTTTCGGAGGCCTATAGAAAACCCCTAACAGGGTGACCTCTCCTTTCCTGTTTCTAACCTCAGCCCATACTACCTCAGTAGACGAGTCCTCATCAAACGTCCTTTCTGCCACCGTAATACTGTCCTTGACTAACAATGCCACCCCTCCCCTCTTTTACCACCTTCCCTGAGCTTACTGAAATGTCTATACCCCGGCACCTGCAACAACCATTCCTGTCCCTGCTCTATCCATGTCTCCGAAATGGCCACAACATCGAAGTCCCAGGTACCAACTCATGCCGCAAGTTCACCCACCTTATTCTGGATGCTCCTGGCATTGAAGAAGACACACTTTAAACCACCTTCCTGCCTGCCGGTACACTCCTGCAACTTTGAAACCTTACTCATGACCTCACTACTCTCAACCTCCTGTATACTGGAGCTACAATTCAGGTTCCCTTGGTGTGCAAAAAGGCTAGTTGGGGTTACTGGGTTACAGGGATAGGGTGGAGTGGTGGGCTTAAGTGTGATGCTCTTTCCGGGGGCCAATTCAGAGTCGATGGGCCGAATGGCCTCCTTCTGCTCTAAATTCTATGAAGTGGGGGAAAAAAACAAGAAAAATGTTCATTCAGCACCTCTGCTGCAAGTCTTTCTATAATCTTCTTTAAATGTAAACCTTAATAGTCTTGGTGGGCATATGATTAGATACTGCAGCAATATAATCATCGGAAATGGTTTGCTTATTCACATTATTGAGCAGATACTTTGGGTCTAGGTAAAAGCAAACAGACAGATATTTCTGGTGCCAGTGACTTGAAAGTTCAGCATAGCATGCTATACAGATGAGATCTATCATAAATAATTTCTTCATGCATTTTTCCCAGTTGATTCCTTCAGTCAGAAAATGCACCAATTGTATCTAATCCGACCTCCGGGCTGCAAGAGTGAATCAACAAAATCCTGATTTGCATATAACTGAAACATTCAGAATTTACAGTGACTCATGTGGCACCTCGTACCTGATTTTGCTTCAGATGATTTGCATCCGCTCCTCTGTCAATTCTATCCACTGGTTGGAAGATGGAGTTTTTCAAAAACAATTTGCAATTTTCCACCTTCCTGGAGACATCTTTACATGCAGTTCTGTACCCAGTCACCTTCCTATGAAAACATTTTCCTTAAGTGCTGACTCATCTGATTTTCAAAAATCTATTCTAAGATGTTTTTTTGTAAAACTGGAAATTTAGCTTGTGTAGCTGCAGCTTTCCATTTCAGCCTAAACATATTATTTCACATTTTTTAAAAAAATATATATTTTATTGAAAATTTTTGGCCAACCATCACAGTACATTGTGTATCCTTTACACAGTACTTTAACAGTATAAATAACAATGGCCTGTTTTATAAACAAAAAATAAATAATATCTAACAAAAAACGAAAACTAACTCTAAATGGCAACTGCCTTGTCTAAGATAAACACTCTCCAAAAATATGATTTGACAGTCCAAAATGCAATTAATTATAGCAACAACCTATACATATTATACATATATATTAACGGACCTGAGAGTCCTTCTGGTTCCCCCCCCCCCCCCCCCCCCCTGGGCTGCTGCTGCTGCCTTCTTCTTTTCCATTCCCTCTATCTTTCTGTGAGGTATTCGACGAACGGTTGCCACCGCCTGGTGAACCCTTGAGCCGATCCCCTTAGGACGAACTTAATCCGTTCCAGCTTTATAAACCCTGCCATGTCATTTATCCAGGTCTCCACCCCCGGGGGCTTGGCTTCCTTCCACATCAACAGTATCCTGCGCCGGGCTACTAGGGACGCAAAGGCCAAAACATCAGCCTCTCTCGCCTCCTGCACTCCCGGCTCTTCTGCAACCCCAAATATAGCCAACCCCCAGCTTGGTTCGACCCGGACCCCCACTACTTTCGAAAGCACCTTTGTCACCCCCACCCAAAACCCCTGTAGTGCCGGACATGACCAGAACATGTGGGTGTGATTTGCTGGGCTTCTCGAGCATCTCGCACACCTATCTTCCACCCCAAAAAATTTACTGAGCCGTGCTCCAGTCATATGCGCCCTGTGTAACACCTTAAATTGTATCAGGCTTAGTCTGGCACACGAGGACGATGAGTTTACCCTACTTAGGGCATCCGCCCACAGCCCCTCCTCAATCTCCTCCCCCAGCTCTTCTTCCCATTTCCCTTTCAGCTCATCTACCATAATCTCCCCCTCGTCCCTCATTTCCCTATATATATCTGACACCTTACCGTCCCCCACCCATGTCTTTGAGATCACTCTGTCCTGCACCTGCTGCGTCGGGAGCTGCGGGAATTCCCTCACCTGTTGCCTCGCAAAAGTCCTTAGTTGCATTCCGGAATGCATTCCCTTGGGGCAACCCATATTTCTCGGTCAGCGCTCCCAGACTTGCAAACTTCTCATCCACAAACAGATCTTTCAATTGTGTTACTCCTGCTCTTTGCCATATTCCAAATCCCCCATCCATTCTCCCCGGGGCAAACCTATGATTATTTCTTATCGGGGACCCCACCAAGGCTCCCGTCTTTCCCCTATGCCGTCTCCACTGTCCCCAAATTTTCAAAGTAGCCACCACCACCGGGCTTGTGGTGTATTTCTTCGGTGAGAACGGCAATGGGGCCGTCACCATAGCTTGTAGGCTAGTCCCCCTACAGGACGCCCTCTCCAGTCTCTTCCACGCCGCACCCTCCTCTTCTCCCATCCACTTACTCACCATTGAGATATTGGCAGCCCAGTAGTACTCACTTAGGCTCGGTAGTGCCAGCCCCCCCCTATCCCTACTACACTGTAAAAATCCCTTCCTCACTCTCGGGGTCTTCCCGGCCCACACAAAACTCATGATACTCTTTTCAATCCTTTTGAAAAAAGCCTTCGTGATCACCACCGGGAGGCACTGAAACACAAAGAGGAATCTCGGGAGGACTACCATTTTAACCGCCTGCACCCTCCCTGCCAATGACAGGGACACCATGTCCCATCTCTTGAAGTCCTCCTCCATTTGTTCCACCAACCGCGTTAAATTTAACCTGTGCAATGTACCCCAATTCTTGGCTATCTGGATCCCCAAGTAACGAAAGTCCCTCGTTACCTTCCTCAACAGTAAATCCTCTATTTCTCTGCTCTGCTCCCCTGGATGCACTACAAACAACTCACTTTTCCCCATGTTCAGTTTATATCCCGAAAATTCTCCAAACTCCCGAAGTGTCCGCATTATCTCTGGCATCCCCTCCGCCGGGTCCGCTACATATAACAACAAATCATCCGCATACAGAGATACCCGGTGTTATTCTCCTCCTCTGAGTACTCCCCTCCACTTCCTGGAACCCCTCAATGCTATTGCCAGGGGCTCAATCGCCAGTGCAAACAATAATGGGGACAGAGGGTATCCCTGCCTTGTCCCTCTATGGAGCCGAAAGTATGCAGATCCCCATCCATTCGTGACCACACTCGCCATCGGGGCCCTATACAACAGCTGTACCCATCTAAGATACTCATCCAAAACCAAATCTCCTCAGCACCTCCCACAAATAATCCCACTCCACTCTATCAAATGCTTTCTCGGCATCCATCGCCACCACTATCTCCGCTTCCCCCTCTGGTGGGGGCATCATCATTACCCCTAGCAGCCTCCGTATATTCGTATTCAGCTGTCTCCCCTTCACAAACCCAGTTTGGTCCTCGTGGGCCACCCCCGGGACACATTCCTCTATCCTCATTGCCATTACCTTGGCCAGGATCTTGGTTCCTCTATCCTCATTGCCATTACCTTGGCCAGGATCTTGGCATCTACATTTAGGAGGAAAATAGGTCTATAGGACCCGCATTGTAGCGGGTCCTTTTCCTTCTTTAGGAGAAGCGATATCGTTGCCTCAGACATAGTCGGGGGCAGCTGTCCCCTTTCCTTTGCCTCATTAAAGGTCCTCATCAGTAGCGGGGCGAGCAAGTCCACATATTTCCTCTAAAATTCAACTGGAAATCCATCCGGTCCCGGAGCCTTCCCCGCCTGCATGCTCCTAATTCCTTTCACTACTTCCTCTATTTCGATCTGTGCTCCCAGTCCCACCCTCTCCTGCTCCTCCACCTTAGGAAATTCCAGCTGGTCCAGAAAGCCCATCATTCTCTCCCTCCCATCCGGGGGTTGAGCTTCGTATAATCTTTTATAAAATGCCTTGAACACTCCATTCACTCTCTCCGCTCCCCGCTCCATCTCTCCTTCCTCATCCCTCACTCCCCCTATTTCCCTCGCTGCTCCCCTTTTCCTCAATTGGTGGGCCAGTAACCTGCTCGCCTTCTCCCCATATTCGTACTGTACACCCTGTGCCTTCCTCCACTGTGCCTCTGCAGTACCCGTTGTCAGCAAGTCAAATTCTACGTGTAGCCTTTGCCTCCCCCTGTACAGTCCCTCCTCCGGTGCCTCCGCATATTGCCTGTCCACCCTCAGAAGTTCTTGCAGCAACCGCTCCCGTTCCCTACTCTCCTGCTTTCCTTTATGTGCCCTTATTGATATCAGCTCCCCTCTAACCACTGCCTTCAGCGCCTCCCAGACCACTCCCACCTGGACCTCCCCATTATCATTGAGTTCCAAGTACTTTTCAATGCACCCCCTCACCCTTAGACACACCCCCTCATCTGCCATTAGCCCCATGTCCAATCTCCAGGGTGGGCGCCCTTCTGTTTCCTCCCCTATCTCCAAGTCCACCCAGTGTGGAGCGTGATCCGAAATGGTTATAGCCGTATACTCCGTTCCCCTCACCTTCGGGATCAACGCCCTTCCCAAAACAAAAAAGTCTATTCGCGAGTAGACTTTGTGGACATAGGAGAAAAACGAAAACTCCTTACTCCTAGGTCTGCTAAATCTCCACGGGTCTACTCCTCCCATCTGCTCCATAAAATCTTTAAGCACCTTGGCTGCTGCCGGCCTCCTTCCAGTCCTGGACCTCGACCTGACCAGCCCTGGTTCCAACACCGTATTGAAATCTCCCCCCATTACCAACTTTCCCACCGCTAGATTCGGGATGCGTCCTAGCATGCGCCTCATAAAATTGGCATCATCCCAGTTTGGGGCATATACGTTTACCAAAACCACCGTCTCCCCCTGTAATTTGCAACTCGCCATCACGTATCTGCCCCCGCTATCCGCCACTATAGTCTTTGCCTCAAACATTACCCGCTTCCCCACTAATATAGCCACCCCCCTGTTTTTCGCATCTCGCCCCGAATGAAACACCTGCCCCACCCATCCTTTGCGTAGTCTAACCTGGTCTATCAGTTTCAAGTGCGTCTCCTGTAACATAACCACGTCTGCCTTACGTTTCTTAAGGTGTGCGAGTACCCTTGCCCTTTTTATCGGCCCGTTCAGACCTCTCACATTCCACGTGATCAGCCGGGTTGGGGGGCTTTTTACCCCTCCCTTGTCGATTAGCCATCCCCTTTTTCCAGCTCCTCCCCCGGTTCCCACGCAGCTGTGTCCCCCCCAGGCGGTGCCCCCCCGCCCACCCCACCCCATACCAGCTCCCCCCTCTCCCCCGCAGCAGCAACCCAATAATTCCCCCCCTCCCCCCCGCTAGATACCCCACTAGCGTAGTTACACCCCCCATGTTGCTCCCAGAAGTCAGCAAACTCTGGCCGACCTCGGCTTCCCCCCGTGACCTCGGCTCGCACCGTGCGACGCCCCCTCCTTCCTGCTTCCCTATTCCCGCCATGATTATCATAGCGCGGGAACCAAGCCCGCGCTTCCCCCTTGGCCCCGCCCCCAATGGCCAACGCCCCATCTCCTCCACCTCCTTTCCTCCCCCCACCACCACCTGTGGAAGAGAGAAAAGTTACCACATCGCAGGATTAATAACATAAAACTCCTCTTTCCCCCCTTTTTACCCCCCTCTTCGCCGCCCATACTCGCCCCACCACTTTGTTTCAAACGTTCTTTTTAATAACCCGATCATTCCAATTTTTCGTCCACGATAAAAGTCCACGCCTCATCCGCCGTCTCAAAGTAGTGGTGCCTCCCTTGGTATGTGACCCACAGTCTTGCCGGTTGCAGCATCCCGAATTTTATCTTCTTTTTGTGAAGCACCGCCTTGGCCCGATTAAAGCTCGCCCTCCTTCTCGCCACCTCCGCACTCCAGTCTTGGTATACGCGGATCACCGCGTTCTCCCACTTACTGCTCCGAGTTTTCTTTGCCCATCTAAGGACCATCTCTCTGTCCTTAAAACGGAGGAATCTCACCACTATGGCTCTAGGAATTTCTCCTGCTCTCGGTCCTCGCGCCATTACTTGGTATGCTCCCTCCACCTCCAGCGGGCCCGCCGGGGCCTCCGCTCCCATTAACGAGTGCATCATCGTGCTCACATATGCCCCGACGTCCGCTCCCTCCGCACCTTCAGGAAGACCAAGAATCCTTAAGTTATTCCTCCTCGCGTTGTTCTCCAGCACCTCCAGTCTTTCCACACATCGTTTATGGTGTGCCTCGTGCATCTCCGTCTTCACCACCAGGCCCAGTATGTCGTCCTCATTCTCAGCAGCCTTTGCCTTCACGACCCGAAGCTCCCGCCCCTGGGTCTTTTGCTCATCCTTTAGCCCTTCGATCGCCTGTAATATCGGGGCCAACAGCTCTTTCTTCATTTCCTTTTTGAGTTCTTCCACACAGCATTTCAAGAACTCTTGTTGTTCAGGGCCCCATGTTAAACTGCCACCTTCCGACGCCATCTTGGTTTTTGCTTGCCTTCCTTGCCGCTGCTCTAAGGGATCCACTGCAATCCGGCCACTTTCTCCTCCTTTTTCCATCCGTATCCAGGGGGATTTCCCTTCTGGTTTACCGCACAGCGTTTTTAGCCGTTAAAATTGCCGTTGGGGCTCCTATCAAGAGCCCAAAAGTCCGTTCCACCGGGAGCTTCCGAAACGTGCGACTTAGCTGGTCATCGCCGCAACCGGAAGTCATTATTTCACATTTTAATAAGTATCTGTACTGCTGTCACTCATGGCTACTATTGGTGCTGTATGGCAGATTAACATGGGAGCTCACAACAAACAACCATTATTGATCAACTTTACTCACAACTCTCCAACTGAGACAGCAGCAAAGAGGCAGCTGTAATATACTACACTCACTCCCCACTTCAAAGAAAACAATGTATACATTAAAATGTAAAAATGGTACATGCACATAATACCCCAGAATACAATATGACTAAACCAACATCAACAATACCTGAAAATGTAACAGATTAGGTTGCATATTTAATTTTACTGTAGTCTTAACCAGTACATATGACCAATATTTCTAAAGTAGTTTACATGTAAAAAAAACGTCTCTCCTTAACACCAACATGTATTTAGCAAAAGTGTCATTTGACAAGAAATAATGGAACAATCAGCTCCTCTCTTCTTTCTATATACTTTTAGTTAACCTACCTGGCTTCTTTCTCTTTGGCCGGGATTCTCCATTCTCTGCCGCTGCGATCAGGAATCCCGATCGTACAGAGAATTGAGCGTCGGCCGAAAAATGGGATCGGTGACAGGCGACATATCCGTCCCCAGTCTCCATTCTCACGCCACCGCCTGTAGAGGGCTATCCACCACGCACCAGCGGGAACATGCAAAGTGCTGATTTACATGAAATTAATGGGCTGGAAGCCCAATCTCCATCTGTGTGTTGCTCTGACCTCCATAGCGGAAAATCCACTGGGCGGGCTATGACCAACCGCAACCCTGGCATGGTGGGGCCCGAGGGTGGGGGGTTAAGGTGGTTATCCCATTGCTAATGTGCTCCTCTGCCACAAAGCAGTTAAGTGGTTTCACTTCCTCTTTTGTAACGACAAAAAGCACTTAGCATTGTTAAAGTGGTCAGGAACTGGCAATCATAACAAGAGCATTTATAAATACTGTGGTTAGGATCAATGGAGGGTACTTGAGATGCATTCAAGCCTGAAGAGAAATATAAATAAACAAACCCTCTAACAGCTGTGTTTGAAGCATTACACTGTCTATCACAGGCTAGTGAAAGGTATTCTCTATGAAATTGAATGGCTGCTTAGCATTTCAAAGAATCACAGGAGATTCCCAGCTTTTTCAAGTGTTGAGGGCTTTCTGTGAGGGCTCTGACACTTCAAACAGCTGCAATTTCAAAGGCATAGGGCTGAGGGTGTAGATGTTAGGAAAGGGAAATTGTTCCTGTATTGATTCTTCACATAACTGACTGGTGTGTTCATCAGTTGTCAGGCAGAGCAGTTCAGGATGAGGTAGCCACTTCTAGTTTAATAGGTCTGACCAGAATGATGCTGTTGAACAGAGAGCTGCCTGAAATCACCATGTCAAGTGTTACCTTCAGGTTGCTGAGGGTCGGAAGGGACAATCTAGACACAGGATCCCAATTCCAGGGGAGGGTCCCGGGATCAAGTCCTCACCCACATCCCGAGCCCATCCAATCATCTGGCCCCTTTGGGAACCCCCGCCTGCAGCCTGGCAGTGGTGGAGGGGCACATTTGCAATGGGATAACTCTCTTGACCCCCCCTTGGGTCTATCACATTAGGCCAGGGTGTCAGTGCCATAGTGCCAGCGGCAGTGCGCCATTGGTATTGACGGGGCAGCTCTGAAGAGTGGTAGCCAAAGGGGTGGGGGACCTGAAAGGGGCTGGGGGGGGGGGGGCTGAAGGGGAAGTTGTGGGGTTTGGTCACTGTTGTGTATGTGTAGGGTGGGGGGGGTTGCCCATTATTCCCGTGGTTGGGGAGAAAATTACCCTCCTTATTGAGGGGCCGGCTGCTTGTTCCACTTGTAAGCTGGAGGGAGAGGGGGTCGAAATTTGCACTGTGAATGGGAAGGGGAATCCACCGCTGGACTCTGGGACAGGGAGCCCATTCCAAATGGCAGCCTGAGCCAGAGAGTGATAGGCATCTGATGCACTTGCCATTATGTAAATGTTTGCCTGTCAAAGGACTGTGACACGTACCTGGTGCCACTCCTAGCACCAGCGGGGACCAGTCCTGATTCTCTGCTGGCGGGAGCATTCTGGAACGGAGAATCCTGCCGTTAATGACCAAATATCTCCTTCCATTTTCATTCGCCTGACTCTGCTCTTTGAACAGCTCTGACTGCATCCATCCTGAAGTTTGATTTTGACTTCCAGCGCCACTGAACGGTTTGAACTGTGAAATTGATTTATGTATCTTACTCAAAGACCATGGGCCGGATTCTCCATTGATGGGAGCAGCGCAGCCCCGCCCGCCCCCTTCGCCAGCAGCGCACTCATGCCAGCGGGTTTCCCGATGCTGTGGGGGTGCCTACAATGGGAAACCTCATTGGCCAGCTGACAGAACGGAGGATCCCACTGCCGGCGGAGGGGGGGCGCGTGCCACACCAGAAAACAGGTGCGACGGGATGGAGAATCCTGCCCCACTACTCTCTGCTCTGTGAGTGGATTCTGTAATTCTGGCAAACTTTCAGTTTCTATATGATTTTCATGTAGGACTCCAGGAGCAATTTGAACTATGAGAGGTTTTTCATGCTCTCCCTTTGTTAGATTTCATTTCAGCAAATTACATGGTTTCTCTCCAATCTTAAGTGCCTATGTCACTACACCTAGCCTCATACTACAACTTCAATCACATTTTGCTCCTTATCATGTCAGTGATTTTCTGACCAGCAACAAACTCTACAAGTTTCATGCCTCATGTATCATGTCTCATCTTCACTTTGACTTGATTTCCTCTGACTTTGCTATTGACGTCAGACTTAGGCACCTTATGCCATGTCCTAGGAGTGTGTTCACATACAAATTTGTATGGTGAGCACCCTGTTATAGGCTACAAGTTATCCTGGAAGAGGACAGAAAATTGTCTAGCCTGTGTCGAGGAGAAACAAGTGAATTATAGCCAAGCTTGTCACCCAGCAAAATACTTCAGTAAAGATCTCTTCACATCAATCTGTACCCTTCTTTCTGCAGGTCCATTTGATGCTGGGTGATATTGTGATATCAGGCCAAATTTGACTCCATTCTTACTCAGAAATATTCTGATATAGACTGTGGACCATTATCCAACAGCTCTGTCAATTCATAAAATGCAAACCAACTTGTCAAAACGTCACTGGTTTTGGCACTTATCGTACTGAGCAGACACTCAACATATGCTTTAGCTATCGACCACAACAACATACTCTTTCCCTTCAACATCAAAGAAATTGACATTGCCAATGTTTTCTTTTGTTTGACCATGGAATGTAAGGAACCTTGATTTGATCAGTTTTCACAGGAAATCTTGAAAGATTGTGTGCATTTTCTTATTGTATTTAATATATAGATGAGCTATCAAAATCAATACTGCCACTCGGGATGGTACTTCCTCCTTTGAACCATTAGGGCTTGGGGTCAGGAAACAATGTGAACTACCGACCTTACAAGTATCTGTGGAACTTAGTAACAATAAATTTGATCGCTAATGCCTCTTTCTCAACTTGTGAGTAATTTTGCTCTGATGTAATTCAAATACATGAAGCGTATGCTGGAGGCTTCCCTATGCCATCTTCTATTATGTGAGATAACACCATTCTTGACCCTGTAGCGAGGTATCGCACACCAAATCCAATTGCTTCTTGGGATCATAGTGGGTCAAAAATAGCACTGCTGAGGGCAGCACAGTGGCGCAGTGGGTTAGCACTGCGGCCTCATGGCGCTGAGGTCCCAGGTTCGATCCCGGCTCTGGGTCACTGTCCGTGTGGAGTTTGTACATTCTCCCCATGTTTTCGTGGGGTTCGCCGCCACAACCCAAAAATGTGCAGGCTAAGTGGATTGACCACGTTAAATTGTCCCTTAATTGGAAAAAATGAATTGGGTACTCTAAAAAATTAAAATTAAAAAAAATAGCATTGCTGGTGTGACAATCACATTATGCCCATAAAGCCTATTGGGAAATGGACACTTTATTTTAAAAAGAAAACAGTAACATGGATTTTGACATTGTAACTTCATAAAATTGCCTCAGGAAAGGATTCCTTTTGTGCTTTTTGGACTGACCAAGACAGACATGGCAACATAACGCTGGGAAATTACTTAAAATATAAATTGTTTTCTCAGGTGCTAATTGACTAACCTTCACCATTTCAATAGAAAAACCTTAAAATGGAAATGGCTGCTAGATCTGCCAGCCCCATGAAGATGGGATTCATAGGAATGTTAATGGCATATCAAGCGTTTCCCCACTGTGTGCCATCAGCTCCAACCATTGTATGGACAATAGAATACATCAATACTATAATTTTTTAATACTTTCACAGGATGTGAATGTCATTGTCCATCCCTTACTTCCCTTGCAAAGGTAGTACGGAGCCACCTTCTTGAACTACTGCAGTCAACATGGGGTAGGTACACCAACTGTGTTATTATGAAGGAAGTTCCAGATTTTGACCCATAGCGACACTGAAGGAATAGCAATATAGTTCCAGGTCATAATGGCGTGTGTCTTGGAGAGGAACTTGCAGGTGGTGGTGTTCCCATGCATCTGCTGCCCTTGTCCTTCTCGGTTGTAGAGGTTGTGGCTTTGAAAGGTGCTGTCAAAAAAGCCCTGGTGAGTTGCTGAAATACACCTTGTATATGATACACACTACTGCCACTGTGTGTCGGTGGTGGCGGAAATAAATGTTGACGGTGGTAGATAGGGTGCCAACCAAGCGGGTTGCTTTGTCCTGGATGGTGTGCTTCTTGAAGGTTGTTGGAGCTGCATTTATCCAGGCAAGTGGAGAGTATTTAATCACAATTGGAATGGAGAGTATTCCTTCACACTCCTGAGTTGTACCTTGTAGATGGTGGACAGGTTTTGGAGAGTCAGGAGGTGAGTTACTCGCTACAGGGTTCCAAGCTTCTAACCTGCTCTTGTATTCACAATATATATATGACTGGCCCAGTTCTGTTTCTGGCTGCTGAAGGTTGATTTCTGTTTCATATCATCACTTGACTAAAACTGGCTGGAGTGGAAGCTGACATATTATTAATCCTGCCCAGCAAGGCAGTCTAGGAGCAACACCTTAGAGGCAGAGGTCACCTAACAAAAGGAAAGAGCCCAGCCTCAAAAGGATTGTCATCTCAGGGTGTAAAAGAGGGTAATTTGTTTTACCTGCAAGATCATGTTTCTTCACTCCAGGAACTCAGCCACAATTTTGTCTGAAACAGCCAGAAACCTCCAACTTCCATAAACTGAGAGAATCCTTCAGGCCTGTAACATTTTCAACCACCATCTTAAGGACTATAAACAAGTGACCTGTTTATTGTTACTCTGTTAATAATCTAAGTGCATGTTACATCTCTAGATAACATTTTGTTTGTGTGTATCAGTGTGTTTGCTGAGTGAGCATTTGTTGTGGTTGTATATTGGGTGTTGCGAAAAGAAATGTTTATCCATTCTTTTGATAAAGGAGTGAGGGATGGAATTTGTCCCACACCTCACCCCATCTGTAACGCTAAACAATATTTTCTTTGCTTCTTCAAATACCTTCTGGCACTCCACAGACCAGTCTTAATCTATTTCATCTTTGAGCGGTTAATATGATGGAGCAAGTGTATTAGCTAAGCTGAGGATGAACTTAGAATAATACACAACAATTCCTCTGAATATTTTAAGTTCATCTTTGTTCTCTTTCCCTTTGCTATCAAAATCCCCCCCCCCCCCCCCCCATTTCTTGCATTGGGTGGATATTTTCACCATCTATTCGGTGACCCATACTTGACACCATGAAGCCTTTAGCTTTGATGCCGTATTCTTAAATTCAATCCAAGACTTTGTTCAACCTTACAATGTGCTGTTTCTCAATATTACCACTAATTAGAAAGCTATTTAAGAAGCAGGCCATTCCTTTCATCTCAGTTAGTACCAGTCTGCAATGCCCTGGAACCCTGTGGGAGCAGCAGACACACCAAATGGTAAACTTTCATACTGGTGCTACCCTTTGTGTATGAATAGAAAGCAGGCTGTTGCTCTTGTCAATTAATTCTGATTGCAAAAATGCATTCGACAAATCAATCTTATTGAACACCTTTTTATTGGCCAAATTAGAAAACAAATCTTTACTGGTAAGGCAGTATCATTCTCAATCACCGGTCATTTATAATCTGCACAAGTCCAAATGGACCGTTCTGCTTTTTGAACAACACAATGGGTGTGGCCATTCACCACTCTGCAGCTTCTTCTTTGCCCTGTACTTGCTAATCTATTCAGCTCTTTACTTACTGCTCCTAATTGTGCATAAGGCACGGGCCTCCTTTTGCAAAATGTCAGCTTATAGTTTCCTTTATCTTGACTGTTGCTTTGTGATGGCCAATTTTATCAGTTGGTCCTCCTTACTCAAAGATCACATTATACTCCCTTAGCGCTTTCTCAATGACAGACATACATACTCTTACTGATCTTTACTGTAAATAACCTTGCCCAGTTTAACCATATTTTCTTCAGTCAATTCCTCCCCATCAGGAATTTTTTTCCCTCCTAACCCTATCAATGGCATGAAATAGTATGCATCATTATATTCCATTCTTAAACCAACTTTGCCTCACACTGGAATATTGTCATTCAAATAACTAGTCAGTTTTACATCAGTTTTGTGCAAGGGAATAAGTCTTCGTGGATTTTTGTGTTATCCTTCTGAGATAACAGAGACTGCTGCAACTGAATCAACGATGAAAGCAAGTTGTGAACCTCCCAACTTTCATTTCAAATGTGGGCAGTGGAATTTTATCTTCAGCCCTTTTCCTCCCTCCTCAGTGCAGGTCTTGATCTTCCTGTTCCATAATTTCAGTATCCATATATTATCAGATGAGCCTTTGATGATTTGATGTGCAGACCCCTGAACTAGCTTTAGATCTACCAGGGCCTTCACTTGGCGCATGCCTGTAACCTGGAGCCTCAGTGTCATTTCTTCAATTATGCACTGTGCTGATTTATTAAGCTGTACCTCATCATGACATGAATAGCAGGGTGGCCAACTCCAAGGAAGTAAATTGAGGGACGCTTTGCAGGTCGTGGAGTGCTAGGACCAGCAGTCGAGGTGGAGGGAAGCCTGGTGTAGCGAACAAACTGGAACAGGGGTGCTAGTAAGGTCAATGAATGGGATGGGTCAGCCAAGGACTGAGGGCAAGAATGTAGACATTGTTGTCAAGATGTTGGCAAGAAAGGCAGAAAGCAGGGGGTCAGGGATTGTTGGCGAGTTTGGGCAGTGGTTGTCGGTGAAACTGAGGGGCTGTTGAGACAAGGAAGGGGTGATGAAACCGGTGGAGGGGGGTATGGAGTAACCTGGACGCTCGCCATGAGACCTGAGCTCTTGTCCCCCAACTGCACTTCAGTCCTTCACTCCCTGACTGAGCCTTGGGCCTGAACATTCCACCGAACCTTGGGCTGTGCCGTTACTCCCCAACCCCACCCACCAAGCTGAGATACTTTCATCCTCAAACACCCTTCAGGCCCCTTCCTGGCTTAGGTCCAACTCCAGGAAGGCATGGGCAGTGCATGTGCAGTAAGCACCAAGGCTACAAGAAACATAATCGGAGAAATACAGGAAATGTCTTCAAAATCAAATTTAGGAGTTATAAAAAGTGTGACCAAATGTTCATCAGTTCTTAATTTTTCAAATGAAATGTAAAACAGAGTCACCCTATCCCAATCATCAACTTTCTGTTGTATATTGCCTGCGTAAAACTAACACATACCCAGCAGCGGGCAGCCATTATTGAGCAAATTTATTTTTGCCTTCCCAATTCAGAGGACAACAGAGAACCAGCTGCAATATACTACAGGTACATTGCTACCATGTTGGTTTAGACATATCCCAGTTATTTTTTTGTGTTTTTAAAATAGCCACTGTCCTGTCAACTGGATTAAACACAAGAGAGCTGTCGGCATTCAAAGGATTCATAGCTGATTCAATGATGTAACAAAACACAGGAACAAAGCTCAAGCAACTTGTGAATATTTTCTGGTTGCCAAGATTATTGCAGCCTCCAACTCACCGCCACACTAGTGTTATTTCAATATGCAATAGTTAAGATGCTGTAAAGACTTGTTACGGTTCATGGCGTCTACTGTTTTCCATCAATCTCCTCTGTCAGAAGTTGTTACCAGTTGTTCTGTCATGTGACAGAATGACAAAATGCAATGACAGTTATGTTAAACGTTTTTCAGTAAGCAACGGCATTGCACGTATCTCATTTTAACTCAATTTAGTTCTGGGTAACCCCTTCCAGTCAGAAGCCCCTCCTCCCACTTCATCCCACCTCCTGAACTATACCAATAGTCATCATTTAAACAAATATGAAACTGATATGAATCAGTTTTTTTGTAGCAGACTGATTTTTAAAGTTTCATGCCAATAAAATGAATTTAACAAAATTTAAAATTTGACATCTCTCACCACTTTTTACAATAAAAGCTCCTGTGAAACAACATTTTAAAAAATCTGAAAAAGCAGGCAGCCTCCATAACATGGATGCTTGTAATCTGGGATTTCTGTGAAACACATTTTTCATTCCAGAGATTGGTAGTGAGATTTTTGATTGCTCATGTGAAAGCGTGATAACGGTTGCCAGTGCATGAGACACAGCAGCTGTGGGGAACTTTTATAGGAAGCAATGGTTCACGTTTATTCGAAGCATCTTTAAACAAGTCTAGCCTCCTTCATTTCTCATGTGGGTGTCTAACATTCAGTGGCATTTCCTTCAGTCAGTTTCCTAAATTGCTCATGAAGTTAGCACATCGCTGAAGTGTTCACAGATTTTGTCACATCTACTTGAGGAGGTAGCACCTCTGCGTAATGGAGTGCTGCGGAGGAGGTCACCAGCAGTTGAGTTTTATTACCCAACTGCTCCCACAGGAATTGAGGCAATGCTTGGGAAGTTTGCCACCCCTCTCACACCCATGCCTCCCAGTCGCCCTCCACAAATGGTCACCTTCACCCCTCCGTAAGCAAGCCATGATGTTGACTCCCATCTCCCTGTTTTCTCTCCTCGCAGAAGAGCGCGCACAATGTGACAAGAGGCAGAGAACGATACCTGGCTGGGGGAGGTAGGAGGTGGGCTGCCAGTGACAGACACCTTGTGGAAGTCTAGTACCATGAGGATGCAGAAAGCCTATGCCTGCAAGCAGCTGGCAGTCACTTGCAAAAGTTAAAATTATGTCCGGCAGTGTGATAAAAAATATCCCCACCCATGCCTGTAGGTACTCTACCCATATCAGAGAGTTCTATAGATATTCCAGTGAATAATCTTCCATCATCTAAAAGTTGATGAATTGGCCATTCATTTTACAGATGTTTGTGGTATATTGTGAGTACTTTCACCTTTATAACAAATGTGTTCCAAAAGTGCTGATCATAGTAAATCTGCTTCAAATGGAATTTCTATTCTTGGTCTTCTCAGGCACTTTCCTGTTCAATATTCCCATGCAATGCCTTGATTTTCAAATTCTCATCCGTGCTTTCCAATCCCTCCATGACCTTGCCTCTCCCTATCTCTGTAATCTCCTTCAACCCCACATTTCTCCAAATAAATGCAGTCATCTAATTCTGGCCACTTCTGCATTTCCAGTGACAATTGCTCCACCAATGGTGGTCATGCCTTCAGTTGCAAAGTTTCCAACTTCTGGAATATCCTCCCTACCTCTCTGGACCTTGCTTGCATTGTTTAAGGCACTTCTTTAGAACATTCCTCTTTGACCAAGGTTATCCGACCTAATATCTCATGTGGCTTGGTGGCGTAATACTCTTGTGAACCTCCTTGGGACATTTCATTACGGTAAAGGTGCTATACGAACAAAGATGTAAGTTGTGTTTATTGTTGTTGGATGCCGTCAGTATACTGCTATTCGGAGCACATAATACGAGCAGTAGAACAAAGAGAAGTGATTCTTACACCACACGTGCAGAAATCATGGAGTGGAATTTGCAATTAAATGATAAGTTAACTGGGGACACACCAGAATAAAAACAAAAGTTATTCTATTCTGCAGGGTATTCATTTACCATTGAGCTATTACAAAGTGAATACTGCAGACAGTCAAGTCTGTTTGAGGAGCCCTTAAAGTAAACAAATGAGGTGTCAAAAAGTCATCTTTACCTTCAGCAGTTGGGATTTCACATCCCTGTACAGGTAATTTTTGAAAGTTGCAAATGATCACAAAACAATAAAGCGCATTAACTGGTAACAGAATCTAAGTCTGAATAATAAGGGACTAATTACCCTGGACTCTAATTGTTCCTTCTGAGTGACTGAGAGTAGGGTACAGGTGCTCATTCATATTTAAATAGTCTGTGCTTCACTAAAGATACTTTACCCCATTTGAGATCTATTAAATGCTGCAGACCCATTTTATTAGGGCTCCAAATAATGTGTATGGCTTTGGCCTGCAGTTGTTCATAACTGAAGCAGTGTGTCGTCCATATTTGGTGGAACAAGTTGAACAGGGTGAGACGTCTCTGACTGAAAATGAACATTTGTGGCACTGGGTAACTAGTAATACAGCCATTTTATAGATAATAGATAAGAAGATGTCAGCAATGTGATTGTATGCCACAGAAAATAATTACGTCTTTAGAGCAAGCATTTTCTTTCCGAAGTCTTTCAGCATTTTGCACGTCCCTTGATATGGATTCCGATTACGGATGAATGCTAATGATGTTCCTTCATTTTCCAAACATATCCTCACACAATGGGTGGAGAATTCCATTCCTGTGTTCCTTACGGGAGACCTGCATTGTGAAAAGCATTTTTTCCCCTCAGATCTTATCATTCTGTACGTGGATAAGTTATGTATAAACATCAAAAAAAAGAAAAAAAACTTTCTCAGCAACATGTTCTGTCACAAATGAGTGATACGTTTTGTACTCCCAAGTTTAAAATAACATTGACGCATTCAAGGGGACATGACCTAGGACTGAACTTTATAACATTGCTGATAACAGTTACAGACGCCTTTGATAATAGCTACCTGAGCTGTCTGCATTGCTGGTGCAGTTTTATATATACATATATGTCTATGTGGTGTGCATATACATGTGTATATATTTTTATATCTATGTAGTGGAATCCATCTATCAACACTTTCCACTTGCTGACCCCAGAAATTGACTGTCAAAGGATTTCACAACAGGGTGGGGATATCTTTTTCTTGAAAGAAATGCTCAAGATTTATGTTATTTTGCAATACATCATTATAACATAAATTAGTGACCTTTTGAACTACAACTGAAGCTTCCTGAGATTTTCGCACATTGCTCATTCAGACTGGCTGGGAAAACACATGTGTGAAAGAAGTTGTGAGAAAGTGAAAATCCTTGAGATAATCCAAGGGGAAAAGTGAGTGACAATTCAATTTGGCTTTGCCGATGGGGCTGCTGGATGGTGCACTGGCAGGAAAGGCACAGGTTTATGCACACAATTCCCCTCAGGCGTAGTTTATCCATCACCCTAGCAGCTCTGTTTCCAGGTAGCAATGTGACTTTTCTTTAGGAAGGAAAACCTACTGCGTTTTCCAAGAGGCCGCCAGCAGGTTTCCTGCCAACCTTCTTGGTAGGAGAATGTTGCTTGACATTGGCTGGTGACTAAGATGTACACAATTACCTTGAGAGAGGAGATTAATTCATTTCTTGCTTGATAGATCGCTTTCGATCCATTGATTTATCTATCATTCCAAGGCCTCATGTAGGAGCTTTTCTGATTGGTTCACTGTGATCAGTTTCTCAATTGATTTAATCAGGTTCGACCAAAAGAGAATCTGTGCAGCAAACTGCATGCACTGTGACTTCCATGTGGTCTAGCATGAGATGAAATACAATTTAATTCCTACATTTCACCTACATTTACGAATTAATGCAGACACATCTACTGTACCACATTCCATGGGCTTCAAGTAACTCTTTGACACATATTGAATAGAGATTCTTCTATCGGGCAGAAGATACAGAAGTCTGAGAACATGCACGAACAGACTCAAAAACAGCTTCTTCCCCGCTGTTACCAGACTCCTAAATGTCCCTCTTATGGACTGACCTCATGACACTACACCCTGTATGCTTCATCCGATGCCGGTGCTTATGTAGTTACATTGTATGCCTTGTGTTGCCCTGTTATGCATTTTTTTTTCTTCCCATGTACTTAATGATCTGTTGAGAAAAATACTTTTCACTGTACCTCAGTACACGTGACAATAAACAAATCCAATCCAATCCAATCAGGCAGCCCAGAAACACAGCAGCTCAGTGTTATATTGTGAAGTGCGTGTGCTATGATTTGAGCTATGTTTCCCACATTAGAACAACTCTTCAAAAGTACTTCATTGGCTGTAAAGTAGTTCTGGACTTCCCCAAGATGTGAAAGTTGCCATACAAATGCAAGTATTTATTTTCATCTATTCCCTGAATGGTGAGGTTTATATTTCTGATTTAGGAAGGTCTGACTTCGGAAGCAAAGTCATTTCTATAATTATGAGAGGGAAAATCTGAAGGCAGAGTTTCTCACGTGCACCCAATTCAACTAGATTATGAAAAGGTTCACCGCAGGGTGTATGTTATGGAAACATTGATGTAACAGCATAAGAATCAGGAAAGGAGAAAATTCCATTCAACCTATCCACCCCACTCCATTATCCGAGTCCTGATCCAACCAACTGTTCATTTTGTTTCCAAAGAACTCGATTTTGAACTAATCTGCAGATTAGTATTCAATCCAATGTCATTTTTGGTACTTTGGTATAATCAGTGTTTACGGACATGGGCGTAGCTGGCTGGGCCAACATTTATCCCCCATCCCTAAATGGCCTTGAGGGGACAGTTGGAGTCAAACACATTGCTGTGGGTCTGGAGTCACGTGTCGGCCAGACCAGGTAAGGGTGACAGATTTCCTTCACTAAAGGACATTAGGGAACCAGCTGGGTGTTTATAACAATCGACAATGGTTTCATGGTCATCACTCGATTTTAAATTCCATTTGCAGTGAAGGAATTTGAACCTGGGTCCCCAGAGCATTACCCCAGGTCTCTGGATTACTACCCTGGGTCTCTGGATTACTACCCTGGGTCTCTGGATTACTATCCCAGGTCACTGGATTACTATCCCAGGTCTCTGGATTACTACCCCGGGTCTCTGGATTACTACCCCGGGTCTCTGGATTACTACCCTGGGTCTCTGGATTACTACCCCGGGTCTCTGGATTACTACCCGAGGTCTCTGGATTACTACCCCGGGTCTCTGGATTACTATCCCAGGTCTCTGGATTACTACCCCGGGACTCTGGATTACTATCCCAGGTCTCTGGATTACTACCCCAGGTCTCTGGATTACTACCCCGGGTCTCTGGATTACTACCCAGGGTCTCTGAATTACTACCCTGGGTCTCTGGATTATTACCTGGGTCTCTGGATTGCTACCCTGGGTCTCTGGATTACTACCCCGGGTCTCTGGATTACTATCCCAGGTCTCTGGATTACTACCCCGGGTCTCTGGATTACTACCCAGGGTCTCTGGATTACTACTCCGGGTCTCTGGATTACTACCCCAGGTCTCTGGATTACTACCCCGGATCTCTGGATTACTACGCCGGGCCACTGGATTACTACCCTGGGTCTCTGGATTACTACCCCGGGTCTCTGGATTACTACCCTGGGTACCTGGATTACTACCCGAGGTCTCTGGATTACTACCCCGTGTGTCTGGATTACTACCCCGGGCCTCTGGATTACTACCCCGGGTCTCTGGATTACTCCCCTGGGACTCTGGATTACTACCCCGGGTCTCTGGATTACTACCCTGGGTCTCTGGATTACTACCCCAGGTCTCTGGATTACTACCCCGGGTCTCTGGATTACTACCCTGGGTCTCTGGATTACTACCCCAGGTCTCTGGATTACTACCCCGGGTCTCTGGATTACTACCCCAGGTCTCTGGATTACTATCCTGGGTCTCTGGATTACTACCCCGGGTCTCTGGATTATTACCCCGGGTCTCTGGATTACTACTCCGGGTCTCTGGAATACTACCCTGGGTCTCTGGATTACTACCCTGGGTCTCTGGATTACTACCCCGGGTCCCTGGATTACTACCCTGGGTCTCTGGAATACTATCCTGGGTCTCTGGATTACTACCCCGAGTCTCTGGATTACTACCCCGGGCCTCTGGATTACTACCCCGGGTCTCTGGATTACTACCCCGGGTCTCTGGATTACTACCCCAGGTCTCTGGATTACTACCCCGGGTCTCTGGATTACTACCCTGGGTCTCTGGATTACTACCCCAGGTCTCTGGATTACTACCCCGGGTCTCTGGATTACTACCCCAGGTCTCTGGATTACTATCCTGGGTCTCTGGATTACTACCCCGGGTCTCTGGATTATTACCCCGGGTCTCTGGATTACTACTCCGGGTCTCTGGATTACTACCCCAGGTCTCTGGATTACTACCCCAGGTCTCTGGATTACTATCCTGGGTCTCTGGATTACTACCCCGGGTCTCTGGATTATTACCCCGGGTCTCTGGATTACTACCCCGGGTCTCTGGATTACTACCCCAGGTCTCTGGATTACTATCCTGGGTCTCTGGATTACTACCCCGGGTCTCTGGATTATTACCCCGGGTCTCTGGATTACTACTCCGGGTCTCTGGAATACTACCCTGGGTCTCTGGATTACTACCCTGGGTCTCTGGATTACTACCCCGGGTCCCTGGATTACTACCCTGGGTCTCTGGAATACTATCCTGGGTCTCTGGATTACTACCCCGAGTCTCTGGATTACTACCCCGGGCCTCTGGATTACTACCCCGGGTCTCTGGATTACTACCCTGGGTCTCTGGATTACTACCCCAGGTCTCTGGATTACTACCCCGGGTCTCTGGATTACTACCCTGGGTCTCTGGATTACTACCCCAGGTCTCTGGATTACTACCCCGGGTCTCTGGATTACTACCCCAGGTCTCTGGATTACTATCCTGGGTCTCTGGATTACTACCCCGGGTCTCTGGATTATTACCCCGGGTCTCTGGATTACTACTCCGGGTCTCTGGAATACTACCCTGGGTCTCTGGATTACTACCCTGGGTCTCTGGATTACTACCCCGGGTCCCTGGATTACTACCCTGGGTCTCTGGAATACTATCCTGGGTCTCTGGATTACTACCCCGAGTCTCTGGATTACTACCCCGGGCCTCTGGATTACTACCCCGGGTCTCTGGATTACTACCCCGGGCCTCTGGATTACTACCCCGGGTCTCTGGATTACTACCCCGGGTCTCTGGATTACTACCCTGGATCTCTGGATTGCTACCCGAGGTCTCTGGATTGCTACCCGAGGTCTCTGGATTACTACCCCGGGCCTCTGGATTACTACCCCGGGTCTCTGGATTACTACCCCGGGTCTCTGGATTACTACCCCGGGTCTCTGGATTAGTACCCTGGGTCTCTGGATTACTACCCTGGATCTCTGAATTACTACCCTGGGTCTCTGGATTACTACCCCGGATCTCTGGATTACAACCCCAGGTCTCTGGATTACTACCCTGGGTCTCTGGATTACTACCCTGGGTCTCTGGATTAGTATCCCACCTCGACAAACAACTTCAGATGATTAGCTCTACCTCACCTCGACCCCTTTGTTTTCATTTTAACTGTCTTTTACCTTTTATTTCTTTCTTGTCTTTCTTCATATATATATTTCCCCCCCCCTCTCTCCTTACCTTTTTTCCCCTTTGCTTCCCCCTCCCCACCTACATCTGTCACAGCTTACCCTCTGATTTTAGTTTATCTGCTGTTTGGCCTTTCACACCTTTTATTCTCTCCAGGGATTGCCAGTAGCACTCTTTTTCCTTGATTTCTCTGGCTATTAGCACTTTTTTCCCTTGGTTTCTGGGGCTATGATTCATCTTTCATTCCCTCACCCCACAGAATAAATATTTCCCACTTTCTATGCCTTTAGCTTTGACAAAGGGTCATCATGGACTCGAAACGTTTGCTCTTTTCTCTCCCTACAGATGCTGCCAGACCTGCTGAGATTTTCCAGCATTTTTTCTTTTGGTCTCTGGATTACTAGTCGAGTGACAATACCACTATGCCACCACGTCCCCATAATAGAATGCTAAATTATATGAAGTTTGGAACACTTTCTGCAAATGGCGATTAATACTAGATCAATTGTCAATTTGTAATAAGAAATTGTTCATTTGTATTAACTGTGGCACAGTGGTTAGCACTACTGCCTCACAGTGCCAGGGACCCGGGTACAATTCCGGCCTCGGGTGACTGTCTGTGTGGGGTTTGCACGTTCTCCCTGTGTCTGCGTGGTTTTCCTCCGGGTGCTCCAGTTTCCTCCCACCATCCAAAGATGTGCAAGATCTCAACTCTTGCCTTGTCCAGATAAGCACCTTCAACTCATTTAGCACATATAACAACATGCAGTGAAAAATAGAGCTACATACACTCCTCCATCCCCCTATCCTCAGTCCAAGACCCATCCTCAGTCCCATTTCTCACTTCTGCCCCAGTCCTTCTGCCTTCACAAACACCTCTGCCGCTTCCACCATCTCGAAATAAAGGTCTTTGGAGTTGTAGGTCGCCCTCAACTTATGCTGAACCACACCCTGCTGTTATACAGTGCCGTCTTCACTTGGCCGAAGCGAAGATGGCATTTTATGCCAATACATTAGGCAGTGTTCTACTGAGGAATATTGAAATGCTCATGAAAAAACCACAACATTTGGAAATATCCTTCTGAAAGAACTACTGCTCATACAACATTATAAAAGCATCAATCAGACACAGCCATTCATAGTCTCACTAGCATAGGCTTTACCCCACTTTACACTTTTTAATCTTATCCCAATAAACATACATACATTGCGAAAACTAATTCATAAAAGGCATACTAGATATTATAGAATATTATAATAATACAAGAATATTACCATAACCTCATAAAGATGGCAAATAATCAAACCTAACATTTCCTTTCAACCTGCTTAACCAGGCCCTGCTGAGCCAATTCCATTAGTCGGAGCTCAGACAAGTATTCAAAATTAGGCCATCTGGCAACTGTATCAACAGAACCAGATGGGGCGACATTGGTTTCTCCAGGTGACCTCATTAAGACTTGCCACTTTTGGTTCTGTACATGGTTCATACTGGGTGAGTGGGGATGGAGAATGCAGGGGTGGGGGTGCGCATGGAGGGCACATCGAGGTATCAAGGAGCATTGATCGCAAAGGGCAGGCATATGGGCATGGTGGTTATGAGGGGACATGGGTAAAACGTATAAACTGCCTGCCAAACGGTTCCTGAACCCAGACAATGGTTCACAACACCTCTGAGACCTCAGGAAACTGACACAACTGCATAGAAATCTTGGGAGGTGGTGCTGGGGAGGGAGGAGGCGGTTTGAGATGCCAACCCCTGCAATAGGGCCAGCCAGTTTGGGAGTTTACCTACCTGGCTGGCAAAAATTGCCGGAAATGGGATTGAGGCAGGAACCTCGGTCAAGACATGCCTGACATTTCTAAAGGTCCCTGGAGTCGTTGCAACCTTGTGAAAATCCGGCCCTCTATATCACCTGTTTCTCTCAAGCATGCTGCACTCAGTGTCACAGATGACTCATGTACTATGTTTCATATGCTTAATGCACCGATCTGAAATTCCTGTCTACTTTGGTTGCACTATTGAAATAATAGAGAGAGCAATTTCAAATAAATGCATTAAATATCTGTGCGATAGTACCCCAAAATCTGATTTCAGGGACTGAAGCAACTATGATTTCACATGTAAAAGTAAATGATCAATTATCTACCAGTAGCCCATTAGATTGCCATCAGACAACTGTTTGCTTGTGGATAGAAAGGTCGCTTCCGTTTCATATTTGCTAGGTTTGCAGCAGTGGGATCCTAAACCATTGAGTGAACAACAGCGACCAGAAACGGGACAGAACCCAGAGGCAGAGTGCACACATTTTCCAGTTGAAATAGAAAACCATAATTCTTTCTTATTTCACTCAACGCTCCTGTGACATTTGACCCATCAATTGTTTAAAAAAAATCAAGCACCCAGCAATGCAGAACATTAAGCTCACACATCCAAGGCTCAGAGTTGAAAACATATTAAGTGACAGAAAAAGTATTGTTGTGGGTTTTGCAGGTCCGACTGTTAACAAGCCAAGCCACTTCACAGTATTTCTTCCTTTATCTCTGATTGGGAATCCTTGCCAAATGTTAGCATGGTAATTGCAGATCTGAAATGTAAATAACATTATGCAACCATTTTGGAACATGTTTGTACTTCTTCTAGACGTGCTTGCATTGCAGAGAAAATATCTCGCAAATCAGCTGCAATTCAAAATGGGGGGATTAACTAACACACAATGATAATTTGCTGTGGTTGCTACAGATAAACAAGATTTTTTTTTGACAAATTGTAGGTTATATAACCACAGTATTTATTTTCTTCTGACCTGTGGTCCTGGTTGAATTGTGTCTGTAGAGCAACAACATGGATAAGCATTTATGTACCCGGACCGTCAAATCCTGCTAAATATGTGACTCGTTTGCCAAGAAATGTTTTGATTTTTGATTTGATTTGATTTATTATTGTCACATGTACTGGTATGCAGTGAAAAGTATTGTTTCTTGCATGCTGTACAAATGTTATGCTGTTTGCTTCAGGATGTCTGTAAATTTAGAATTTCAATTTTTGCAGAACTGCCCTTTTGGGCATCGTCATCTGTCCGTTCTCGACTAATGGTGGAAGAAAAAGAACCTAAAATGGAACATAAACATCAAAATAGAATCATAGAAAAGTTATAGCTCAGAAGGAGGGCCATTCAGTCCATCTTGTCCATGTTAGCCCAAGTACACCCAGGTGCCCTTTCTTTTTTGAAATAAATTTAGAGTACCCAATTATTTATTTTTTTCCAATTAAGGGGCAATTTAGTGTGGCCAAACCACCTAACCTGCACATCTTTGGGTTGTGGGGGTGAAAATCACGCAGACATGGGGAGAATGTGCAAACTCCACACGGACAGTGACCCAGGGCCGAGATTTGAACCCAGGTCCTCAGGGCTGCAGTCCCAGTGCTAGCCACTGCGCCACATGCCTCCCTCAGGTGCCCTTTCTAATCCCACCTTTCTGCACCCGGTCCATAGCCCTGTAGCTTAGAGCACTTAAGGTGGAGATCCAGGTACATTTTAAAAGAGTTTAGAGTTTCTGCCTCCACCACCAACTTAGGCAGCAAATTCCAGACTCCCATTGCCCTCTGCATAAAACATTCTTCCTCATGTCCCCTCTACACCTTCTGCCACTTATCTTATATCTATGTCCCCTGGTTCTACAATTCTCCACCACAGGAAACAATGCCATTCTGTCCACCCTATCTCTTCCCCTCATAAGTTTGTACGCCTCAATTAAGTCACCCTCAGCCTTCTTTGTTTCAAGGAAAATAACCCCAAGTATCCAATCTCTCCTCGTAACCACACGTTTCTAACCCTGGCAACATTCTTGAAAACGTCCTCTACACTCTCTCCAGAGCAATAACGTCCTTCCTGTAATGTGCGACTAGAACCGCACACAATATTCCAGTTGTGGCCTCACGAGTGTTTTATACAAATCCAACATTATATCCTTACTTTTATATTCTATACCTCTGCCAATGAAGGAGAGCATTCCATTTACTTTCTTAACAGTCTTGTCTACTTGAACTGCTGCCTTCAGGGACCTGTGTACCTGTACACCAAGATCTCTCACTTCATCTACCGCTCTTTGTATATTCCCATTTATTGTGTACTCCCAACAACTGTTTGACCTCCCTAAATGCATGACCTCAGACTTCATAGAACATAGAACTGTACAGCACAGTACAGGCCCTTCGATGTTGTGCCGAACTAGTCTGAAACTAAGATCAAATCAACCGACTCCCAATCATTCTGGTGCACTCCATATGCCGATCCAGTAACCGCTTGAAAGTTCCTAAAGTGTCCGACTCCACTACCATAGCTGGGAGTGCGTTCCACGCCCCAACCACTCTCTGAGTAAAGAACCTACCTCTGACATCCCTCCTATATCTTCCACCATGAACCTTATAGTTATGCCCCCTTGTAACAGCTACATCCACCCGAGGAAAAAGTCGATGAACGTCCACTCTATCTATCCCTCTCATCATCTTATACACCTCAATTAAGTCACCTCTCATCCTCCTTCGCTCCAATGAGAAAAGCCCTAGCTTCCTCAACCTTTCCTCATAAGACCTACTCTCCAATCCAGGCAGCAACCTGGTAAATCTCCTTTGCACCCTTTCCAATGCTTCCACATCCTTTGTATAATGAGGTGACCAGAACTGCACACAATATCCCAAATGTGGTCTAACCAAGGTCTTGTACAGTTGCAGCATAACCTCATGGCTCTTAAACTCAATCCCCCTGTTAATAAATACTAACATACTATAGGCTTTCTTCACGGCTCTATCCACTTGGGTGGCAACTTTCAGAGATCTATGGACATGAACTCCGAGATCTCTCTGCTCCTCCACATTCTTCAGAAACCTGCCGTTAACCCTGTAATCCACATTCAAATTTGTCCGACCAAAATAAATCACCTCACACTTATCAGGGTTAAACTCCATCTGCCACTTTTCAGCCCAGCTCTGCATCCTATCAATGTCTCTTTGCAGCCTACAACAGCCTTCACATTATCCACTTCTCCACCAATCTTGGTGTCATCAGCAAATTTACTAACCTAACCTTCAACTCTATCATCCAAGTCATTGATAAAAATCACAAATAGCAGAGGACCCAGCACTGATCCCTGTGGTACACCGCTGGTGACTGGGCTCCAGGATGAAAATTTACCATCTACCACCATCCTCTGTCTTCTATGTGAGAGCCAAATTTCCCTCTATGCCATGCCTCCTTACTTTCTGTATGAGCCGACCATGGGGCACCTTATCAAATGCCTTACTAAAATCCATGTATACGACATCAACTGCTCTACCTTCATCTATGTACTTAGTTACCTCCTCAAAGAATACAATCAAACTTGTGAGGCAAGACTTACTCCTCACAAATCCGTGCTGACTATCCTGGATTAAGCTGTATCTTTCCAAATGCTCATAAATCCTATCCATCAGGACCCTTTCCAATAATTTACCTATGACCGAAGTGAGACTAACCAGCCTATAATTCCCAGGGTTATACCTATTCCCTTTCTTGAACAAGGGGACAACATTTGCCTCTCTCCAGTCTTCTGGCACTATTCCTGAAGACAGTGAGGACATAAAGATCAAAGCCAAAGGCTCTGCAATATCATCCCTCGCCTCCCAAAGAATCCTAGGATATATCCCATCAGGCCCAGGGGACTTAGGACTTATCTGTCCTCAGGTTTCTCAAAATTTCTAACACATCTTCCTTCTGAATATCAACCTCCTCCAGCCTACCAGCCTGTATCGCACTATCTTTCCCAACAACATGGCCCCTCTCTGAATTAAATTCCATCTGCCACTTTATCGCCCACTCCACCTATCCATCTGTATTGTTTTGAAGATTATAGATATCCCCTGCACTGTCCACCACTCGGTCAATCTTTGTGTCATCTACAAATTTCCCAATCATACTCCAAATAGTTCTGCAAAATTGATTAAATGGAACGTGCCATTTCAAAAGGCAGGAGTTGGCACTAGACTTTACTGAGTTGAGCCATAAAAGCTGGGTTAAGAAGGTGAAGAATTGGCCATTGACCTTGCTCCTGATTGCTATCCAGTGGTCTCTGCTGGGAAGTGAGGATTTACCCATGCCCATTAAGAACATGATTGCCACTTGGATGTGAGGCTGTCAGGATTAAATACTCTGCTGAAATTGTTATTTAAGATCGTATGATGGAGAGTGTCCACACAGGTGAGATACTGGGGTTCATGCACGTGTAGACCTGTGCCTCAGCATGATCCAGGAGAAATAGAGAGAATATTAAAAAAGAAAACGCTGTTAATCAGGAGAAAATGTTATGTTTAGGTCAGAAATGCCAGGAATACGTTGAGGTGTTTTGTACATAGGAATGGTGCATGACTTCAATACATGTAGAACAGTTGTGGCAAGAAATTAGGCACCACAGCACCTGTCCTGTTGGTGCTTAGAATGCTCTGAGGGATCGGTAAATAATGCCTGCAGCACAACTTGTGACACATGCAAACAAGAAACCTTTTGGCAAAGATAGTAGCAAGCAGTTAATGGCAAGAATCTCCTGAGTAGTGGCAATGAATGTTAAATCCTCTGATTCGCCACTGCTTTGCATTTCTACCGGTGTTTTCCAAACCTGACTTTCACAGAAATCCACAACACAGCATCTCCTGGGAACTCCATTGGAGGGGAGTAGAGTCCAGGGAAGACAGGGCATGCCCCCTTTTGATGGCACTAGTTGCTGTAAGGTAAGTTTAAAACTGCAGTTTGAATAATAGTGAACGGGAGAGTGGAATGAGTGATGGGGTGAGCGAGTGAATGGATAGGTGGGTACGTGGGCAGGGTGGTAGGTGGGTGAGGTGAGTAACTGGGTAGGGGATAAGTGGGTGTTTGAGTATGTAGGTGAGGCAGGTAAGTGGATAGGTGGGTAGATAATTGAGGTGTGTAGTGGGTAGGGGAGCATGTGGATGACGTAAGTAGGTGGATGATTTGGGCAAATGGGTGGATGGGTAGGAATAAGTAGGTGAGGTGGATAGGGGGTAAGTGGGTAGGGTGGGTAAGATAGGTGGTTGAGTAGGATTGGAGCAAAGTTGGCGACTAGATGGGTGGTCCAAGGTTGTCAGGTCGGGTCAGGGGATTGGTTGGGTCAGGTCGGGGCGGGGGGGGGGGGGGGTCTAGTGTGACAGTCGGGTTGGGTCAGGGAGGCACTCAAGTGAGTCAAGGGGCGTGATTGGAGGATGAGAGGGCTGATTGGAGTTTGAATGCGTAATTACCCAATCTACATATGTATATACGAAAGAGCAGCAGAAGTCGGCCATTTGACCTCTCCAACCTCTCTGCCGTTCAGTAAGTTCTTGGCTGATCTGTTTGTGTTTCCAATTTTACATTCCCATCGCTCCCCGATACCTTTCATTCCCTTGCTTAATGAGAATCTGTCTACCTACGCCTGAAAAATATTCAATGACCCTGCCTCCACCGCCTTCTTTGACAGAGAAATCGAAAGATTGCAGTGCTATCCCAGTGGCAGCATTACAGTGAAAAGCTGCTGACTTTCATTGGCAGAGACTGCAGATGGTCCTTGAGGATGAACCCTAGCAGCACTATGATTAGAAGGTCTTTGACATAGCAAGCATATGCCTGGGCCGGATGACACACAACAGCAAGGCAGTGGCAACATATGAGTGATGAGCGGGTAAGATGGAGCTATTAATATTCGGTATGAGGCTTGATTGATAAGAGATTATTGGTTTATGAGTGATGGGAGTGTGGTGATTAAAGCATTGTCTTCGGATGTAGTGCAGTTGGTAAGACGTAGCATTTGAAAACGTATCCCCTGACCTTGACCATTCATGTGAGGTCCTTTAGCTTTTTACGATACTGCATCCAGATTATTAGTGCTGCACTCCTGTCATTGACCTCCACAGAAATCTACTGCCACTGACCTTTCAGTGTAGGTTTGGAGGGCCTTCTGCGCCCTGTGGATATAGGACATCTCTCCCCCTTTCCATCTCTTCCACCAAGACCTCCAATATGTCAGAACACCTAGGTGCCCACTCTCCCCTACATTCTGTCATTTTTCTCTCTTTCCCAGTTCAGATTCCGTGCACAAAGGACTCCTAGCATCTGACATAATGCATCTTATCTTTAAGAGCTACAGGCCAACTTTAAGTAGTGCAGGATGGTTTTATGTAGTGCAAGCAATTTACGAGTTTGGGTCCCCTGCTGATCCATGTGGTTGGCGCTGGCTGCACACACTATGTACTGCCGGCATTACATCAAAGTCACACACTGTGATCCTCATGCCTGTTTTCAGAGGCTATCTAATTTAGCCCCTTTGATCAAATGTAATCTCATAATTCCTTTCCAAACGCAATAGCTTTTTAAATAAGTTTTCAGTGAACCAAAAGCTGATAAACTTTACTTTTTCCCTACCACTGAATTTACATAATTATTTGGATGCAGCTTCATATTATCTGCTGTGTATGGTGATAAATGGCTTCTAATAGGACCAATCATTAATTGTAAATACTATCTTCGTCCACCCTGCATCATCCTTGAAAACCTTCATTGTGATGTTCAAGAAAATTAATATTTCTCAAATATCAGCATTGCTTTTCTTTTAAAACCACAAAACATAAAAATGTAGATATAATAGTCACCCAGTCCGTTCCATCTTATTCTATAATTTATTTTGCACAAAGCAGGAGATTATTGATGTATATAGTGGGGAGGGAGGAAATTTAACGTGGGTAGGTATGCAAAATTAATGTCGCAAATTGTCCTCCCTCCCTGATCTTATTTTCCACTGAGTCAAGATTCTCTGACTAAAATTGAGTTTCACCCCAATGCTCTCTCTTTTTCTCAGTTGTATTTAGCTTGCAGCTTCTCCTGGTTAATACCATTTACATTCCTTTTGAGGAACAAAAGCGCAGCAGGAAAAGCGATCCAACCATGGCTAACAAGAGAAGTTAAAGATTGTATTAGATCAAAGGAAGAGGCTGATAAAGTTGCCAAAAAAAGTAGTAAGTTTAAGAATAGAAAGCATTTTAGAATTTAGCAAAGGGTTACCAATAAACTGATAAGGAAGAATAGCATACAAAAGTAAACTAGCGAGAAGCATAAAAATGGACTGTAGAAGCTTCCACAAATCAGTAAAATAAAAATGATCAGCAAAGACAAAAGATGTAGGCCCACTACAGATAACGGTATTGAAGGAAATGGCAGAGAAACTAAGCAAATATTTTGTGTCTGTCTTCACAGAGAAAAATACAAAACCCCCACAAACATTAGAGAACCAAGGGACGAGAGAGAATGATATAGGTCACAGATAAAGGTTGAGAGGTGGTAAATTTAAAACTGAGATGAGGAGGAACTATTTCTCGCAGAGGGTGATGAATCTGTGGGACTCACTGCCCCATAGTGCGATGGAGTCTGAATCATTAAATGGTTTCAAGAAGGAGATAGATATAGTTCTCATTTTAAAAAATGTGTTCAAGGGATATGGAGAACAGGCAGGAAGGTGGATTTGAGACCAGGAAAAGATCAGCTATGATCTGGTTGAATGGCGAAGCAGGCCCGAATGGCTGAATTGCCTACTTCTGCTCCTAATTCCTATATTCCTGTGAGGATCTGAAAGGAATTATCATCAGTAAAATGATAGTACTGGAGAACGTAATGTGATTGAATGCTGATAAATGCCCTGGTCCTGATGATCTAGATCCCAGAGTTTTGAAAAAGGTACCTAAAGAGATAGTGGATGTATGGTGGCCATTCTTTCAAAATACTATAGATTCTTGAACGGTTCCTGAAGATTGGAAGGTAGCAAATGTCACCCCACTATTTAAGAAAGGAGGGAAGAGAGGAAATGGGGAACTGCAGACCTATTAGCCAGACATCAGTAGTAGGGAAAATGCTGGAATCTATTATAAAGAGTATGATAACTGGTAATATAGAAATTATGTTAAGATTGGACAGAGTCAACATGGATTAATGAAAGGGAAATCATGTTTGACAAACTCTTTTTGAGATTTGAGTTTTTGGTGGATATAAGGGGAACCAGTTGATATGGTGTATTTGAATTTCTAAAAGGCTTTTGATAGAGGTTAGTAAGAAACATTAGGACATATGGGATTAGGAGTAGTTTACTGGCATGGATTGAGAATTGGTTAATGGACAGAAAACAGAATTAGGAATTAATAGGTAATTCTCAGGTTGACAGACTTGACTAGTGGGATATTGCATGATCTTTGCTTAGGCCCCAGCTCCTAACAGTCTATATCAATGGTTTGGATGTAGGGACCAAATTAGTATTTCCAAGTTTGCTGATGACACAAAACTAGGTGGGAAACTGAGTTGTGAGCAGGCTACAGGGGGATACAGAGAGGCTTAATGCATGGGCATGAACATGTCTGATAGGATATAATGTGGAAAATGTGATGTTACCCTCTTTGGTAGGCAAAGCAGAAATGTAGATTGTTTCTTAAATGGTGAGCGATTGGGAAGCGTTGTTGTCTAAAGGAACCTTGGTGGCCTTGTTCATAAGTCACTGAAAGCTAGCATGCAGGTGCAGAAAGCACTTAGGAAATCAGAGGGTATGTTTGCTTTTATTTAAAGACCATTTGCGTCTTGATGCAATTGTATGGAGCCTTTGTGAGACTGCACCTGGGGTATTGTGTATAGAACAAACAAAGAACAAAGAAAAGTACAGCACAGGAACAGGCCCTTCGGCCCTCCAAGCCTGTGCCGACCATGCTGCCCGCCTAAACTAAAATCTTCTACACTTCCGGGGTCCATATCCCTGTATTTGTCAAGATGCCCCTTAAATGTCACTATAGTCCCTGCTTCCACCACCTCTTCCGGCAGCGAGTTCCAGGCACCCACTACCCTCTGAGCAAAAACTTGCCTCGTACATCTCCTCTAAACCTTGCCCCTTGCACTTTAAACCTATGCCCCCTAGTAATTGACCCCTCTACCCTGGAAAAAAGTCTCTGACTATCCACTCTGTCTCTGCCACTCATAATTTGGTAGACCTCGATCAGATCGCCCCTCAACCTCCGTCGTTCCAGTGAGAACAAACCGAGTTTATTCAACCTCTCATCATATCTAATGCCCTCCATACTAAGCAACATCCTGATAAATCTCTTCTGCACCCTCTCTAGAGCCTCCACATCCTTCTGGTAGTGTGGCGACCAGAATTGAACACGATACAAGTGTGGCCTAACTAAGGTTCTATATAGCTGCAACATGACTTGCCAAATTTTATACTCAATGTCCCGGCCAATGAAGGCAAGCATGCCGTATGCCTTCTTGACTACCTTCTCCACCTGTGTTGCCCCTTTCAGTGATCTGTGGACCTGTACACCTAGATCTCTCTAACTGTCAATACTCTTGAGGGTTCTAATATTCACTGTATATTCTCGACCTGTATTAGACCTTCCAAAATGCATTACCTCACATTTGTCCGGATTAAGCTCCATCTGCCATATCTCCGTCCAAGTCTGCAAAATATTTAAATCCTGCTGTATCCTCTGACAGTCCTCATCGCTATCCACAATTCCACCAACCTTTGTGTCGTCCGCAAACTTACTTATCAGACCAGTTACATTTTCCTCCAAATCATTTATATATACTACGAACAGCAAAGGTTCCAGCACTGATCCCTGTGGAACACCACTAGTCACAGCCCTCCAAACAGAAAAGCACCCTTCCATTGCTACTCTCTGCCTTTTATGACCTAGCCAGTTTTGTATCCATCTTGCGAGCACACCTCTGATTCCCATGTGACTTCACCTTTTGTACCAGTCTGCCATGGGGGATCTTGTCAAAGGTCTTACTGAAATCCATGTAGACAACATCCACTGCCCTACCTGCATCAATCATCTTTGTGGTCTCCTCGAAAAACTCTATCAAGTTAGTGAGACACGACCTTCCCTTCACAAAACCGTGCTGCCTCTCGCTAATACATCCATTTGCTTCCCAAATGGGAGTAGTTCCTGTCTCGAAGAATTCTCTCCAGTAATTTCCCTACCACTGACGTAAGGCTCACCAGCCTGTAGTTCCCTGGATTATCCATGCTACCCTTCTTAAACAAAGGACCAACAATCCACCTAACCTGCACGTCTTTGGACTGTGGGAGGAAACTGGAGCACCCGGAGGAAACCCACACAGACACGAGGAGAACGTGCAGACTCCTCACAGACAGTGACCCAGCAGGGAATTGAACCTGGGACCCTGGCGCTGTGAAGCCACAGTGCTATCCACTTGTGCTACCGTGCTGCCCAAGTTACAGTATTAATGTAAACTGCTACTATGGTTGACGATTGACAGTTTAATGTCAATTAGAACAGAATTGTGGATATTGTAGACTGTTTATTCATGCCACTGGCCACCTGGGTTGAGACTGCACTACACATTTCATGTACGATGCTTATAATCAACAGGGATGTAAAAAAAATGCTCATCCTGCCAGTGTGTGCTGCATTCAAAACCAGATCATTACCGAGAAGGTACAGTGCACTAATAGCTGCATGATCTGCACTCATCTTCAATTTGCTCAGTAATAATTAGTAAATTTTTGATGCCTGTTTTGCTGCTGACAGGTTGTTGTTGTTGTTGTTGTGCTTTTTCTCTGCATCTGATCGACATCTGTTCCCTTTTTTTGTGAAAAGCAACCTTTTTGTGGTAATTTATTACATCAGTGATAATCAACTCAATTACTAACTGCCTTTTCTCATATCTGATAAGAAACATGAGAGTCCAGGTTGAGTTTCTGGTAAACAGTGTGCAGTTTAATTACTTCTAGCCATATTCAACAGCAGAGGGATTGGTTATGTACAAAGTGACAGCAGCTGTCCCATCTAAGCAACAAATCCGCTTGTTTTTGGCATCATGAATTATCCTTCAACAAAATTTAAATGCAGCAAAGGATAGCTATTAAAGGAAGCAGCACATGGTATTCAGATTAAATGACTGCATATAATTTTGAACAGAGGTAGGAAATCCAAATGTCAGAGAGAAAGAAATTGCCTATCAAGATATGAAGAGAATAGGAAATTAATCAGTAACCTTTGTGTTGATCTAAATATATGGCAGGGTGGCTGTGACAGTTGAGATAAGCTGGTCCTATTTTCCTGTTTGACGAGCGTGCTCCTGAATTAATGGTCTTTGCCAACTGCTTTGAATTTTCCTTGTTCAAGAAACATCCATATTCGCAATCTGACTCAGTTGTTCCGTTTAGTTGCTGCAAAGGCTGACTCCGGAGCACCCAATCTTCAGTGCTGTGATGGCCATTTTGCAAACAAAATAGTGCAGCACCAGGTACCATTTTAATGAGGCCATTAGCAGTCACGTAGCGTCGGCAGACGCTGACCTCAATCAACGCGCAACACTGATTTGACGCCACCATTACCATTGTGGTGTTCAACGCTCCACCTTGCATGGTTAAGCAAGCATTCAGCAGCAGGAAGGATCTTCCACCAACGCTATTTCAAAGGATCATTAACTACTTGTACTTTAGCTACTGATTGATTTCTATTGGTGGTTTGTGTAATGGTTGAGGGTTTGTTGGTTTCCAGAGTTGTCTAAATTTGCTGAAGGCTACAGTAAGTGGTATGGCATGAAAGGACTTTAATCTGACTCCTAGGATTATGCGCAAACCACTAATATAGCAGGAAATGAGCAGGAGTGTCAGAGAAAGACAAACTTCTGGAAAAGGGGGTAGGAGGAAGGGGAAGAAGGATCATCAGCATAGTGCCATTTCTGCTCAAGGTGTTCATGGAAAGATCCTCCTGCCTGAATTTCAGAAAGGAACAATTACTGAATTCTTTGCTCCATTCAGATTGCCTTCACTGAAATCTGCTGCCAGCTGCGAGCACAACTACATCCTCACAGCAGGGCAAGGACGGCATTGCCAGTGGCTGTGAAGGTGAGATTGGCAATGAACCTCAATGCATCTGGCTCCCTCCAAGCTGGGAGCTAGGGATATTTGCTTCATCTCACTGTTTACTGTCTACTGTTACATAAGGGAGGTCACTGTGGCTCTGTATTCCAAGAAAATCAAATGCATTTCATTCTTTCAAGCAGACAGATCAAGCAGGTGGCTTTGCGAGGATTGCCGGCTTCCCCATGTTGGAGTATGCCAATGTTTGCACCTCTGCAGGCTTCACAAGTCAACTCTGCCCTGTACCACAATCAAAATATATTACATTCCCTCAACATGTGGCTGGTGAGCAACTGTTTGTTGTATAACAAGCACGTTAATGTCCAGAATCCTGACAGCAGTCATGATGCCATCATTTCGCATCAGTTCACTATGCCACCTCCATTTGAGTCACCAGGACAAACCACAAGTTGGCTACTAGGCAATGCAGGCTGTGATTTGATAATGGTTATGTCTGATGCACAAATATCCACATATGAGCAGCATGCACATACCAAAAGCTATTTTACCACACAAAATATGATTTGGCAGATCATTGGGATGCTTAAAGCCTCCACTACTGAACCACTCTGAAAGAGCCCAGTAGTACTCGGCAGAGTGACTATCTCGAGTCATGGTTGTCTGCTGAATGCTGCAAATCCTCACCCTCATTTAAAAAAATATATATTTTTATTCAGGTATTTCAAAATTTTTTAAAAATAACATAGACAATGACATCAACGACATCAACATGATATAATAAACATTTCCCCCCCATCTCCGTCTTCACACACCCCAACCATAAAACCACACTCCGCCCCCCCCCCCCCCCCCCCTTGGAGTACTGCATCTGCTGACATTTTAATTTTCCCCGAGAAAGTCGACGAACGGCTGCCACCTCCGGGTGAACCTGACCATTGACCCTCTTAAGGCGAACTTTATTTTCTCAAGACTGAGAAACCCAGCCATGGCACTAACCCAGGTCTCTACACTCGGGGGCTTCGAGTCCCTCCATATTAACAAGATCCGTCTCCGGGCTACCAGTGAGGCAAAGGCCAGGACGTCAGCCTCTTTCGCCCCCTGAACCCCCGGCTCTTCTGACACTCCAAAGATCGCTACCTCCGGACTCGGTACCACCCGTTTTTAGCACTGTGGACATTGCCTTAGCAAAACCCTGCCAAAACCCTCTGAGCTTCGGGCATGCCCAAAACATGTGGACATGATTTCTGGCGCACCTCACACACCTTTCTTCTACCCCGAAAAACCTGCTCATCCTAGCCACTGCCATGTGTGCCCGGTGGACTACCTTGAATTGTATCAGGCTGAGCCTGGCACATGAAGAGGAGGTATTAACCCGGCTTAGGGCATCCGCCCATAGACCCGCCTGTATCTCTCCTCCTAGCTCGTCCTTCCCACTTGCTCTTCAGCTCCTTCCCCTCTCCCACCCAGGTACTGGAGACTACTCTATCCTGTATCCCCCTTGGCGGCAGCAGCGGAAAGGCTGGCACCTGTTTTCTCAGGAAGTCTCACACCTGCAAATACCTAAACCCGTTCCCTGCTGCCAATTCAAATTTATCCTCCAAGGCTTTCAAGCTGGGAAAGCTCCCATCTATAAATAGATCCCCCATCCTTCTAATTCCTGCTCTTTGCCAACTCCGGAACCCACCATCTAGCCTACCCGGTAAAAACCGATGATTATTATAAATCGGGGTCCAAACCGATGCTCCCTCCACTCTCTTCTATCTCCTCCATTGCCCCCAGATTCTCAGAGCCGCCACCACCACCTGACTTGTGGAGTATCGGGCCGGCGAGTATGGCAGAGTTGTCGTTATCAATGCTCCCAAATTGGTGTCTTTGCATGACCCCGCCTCCATCTGCTCCCATGCCGACCCCTCCCCCACTACCCACTTCCTAATCAAGGCTATATTAACCACCCAGTAGTAATTGCAGAAGTTTGGCAGCATCAACCCACCCTCCCCGCGACTGCGCTCCAGCAACACTTTCTTCACTCGCGGGGTTTTACCCGCCCACACAAAGCCTGAAATAACCTTATTCACCCGTTTAAAAAAGGCCTTTGGGATGAAGATGGGGAGGCACTGAAAGACAAACAGAAATCTGGGGAGGACCGTCATTTTCACGGTCTGTACCCTCCCCGCCAGTGATAGCGGGAGCATGTCCCATCTCTGAAAGCCCCCTTCCATTTGTTCTACCAGCTGGGATAGGTTTAACTTGTGCAGTGCCTCCAATTCCTGGGCCACCTGGATTCCCAGATATCGAAAGCTATTCCCTACCATTCTAAGCGGCAGCTCTCCCAGTCTCTTCTCCTGTCCTCTTGCCTGGAATGCGAATATCTCGCTTTTCCCCATGTTCAATTTATACTCCGAAAAATTGCCACATTCCCCCAGGATTCGCATTACTTCCCCCATCCCCTCCAATGGGTCTGAAATATACAAGAGCAGGTCATCTGCGTAAAGCGATGCTCCGGATCCTTCTCCCATTTCAGGATCAATGAAATCGAGGCCTGCGACATTGTTGGGGAGAGGACTCCCTTCTCTCTTGCTTCATTAAATGTACTCACCAACAGTGGGCTCAATATCTCTGAAAACCTCTTATAGAATTCCACCGGATAGCCGTCAGGCCCCGAGGCCTTGCCCGACTGCATGCCCTCCAGCCCCTTGATATTTCTTCAACCTCAATTGGGGCTCCCAGCCCTTCCACCAGATCCTCATCTACCCTCAGAAACCTCAAATGATCCAAAATCTGCCTCAACCCCTCCACCCCAGCTGGGGGTTCCGACTCATATAATTTACAATAGAAGTCCTTAAACACCTCGTTCACCCCCGCTGGGTCCAGGACAGTATTCCCGCCTCTACTCTTTACTTTACTTATCTCCCTGGCCGCTTCACTTTTAAAATCCGGAACAAAACGGGGGGGAAAAGTCCAAAAGTCCGTCACAGGCGGGAGCTACCAAATGTGCGACCTACTCCTCCATGGCCGCCACCGGAAGTGAAATCCTCACCCTCATAAAACTATACAATTGCAGAATGGTTACAGCATTCATCCCGTTGTTTCCATGTTGGCTCTCTGTAGGACTATTCAGCTAGTCCTACTCCCCAATCTTCCCTGTTAGTTTGCAGTCTTTTCTCTTCAGATGATTAGCCAATTTCCTTTTGAAAGTCATGATTGAATCTCTCTCCATCACACTCTTCAGGCAGTGAATCCAGAACCTCACCACCCATGTGGGTCATGTGAATGATTTGGTTTACATGGACTTCCAAAAGGTATCTGATGAAGTGTAACATTGTAGACTTGCACCAAAGTTGAAGGTCAAGAGGCAGCACGTACACAGAGTTAGCTGAGCGAAAGGAAACTAGAGTAGTGGTGAACATTTGCCTTTCTGACTGAATGATGGCAGAGTGTGGGGTTCCCCAGGATTTACTTGCTCAATATTAATGACTTTGACTTGGGTGTACAGGATACAGTTTGAAAATTTACAGTTAAACAAAACTTGGAAGTATTGTGAACTGTGATGAGGATAGTGATATGAAAGGCAATGCAAGAGCAAAGGGGCATGGGGGTGTATGTGCACCAATTGTTGATGATAGCAGGGCAGGTTGAGAAAGTGATTAAGATATATGGAATCCTGTTTTTTCTAAATAGAAGCCTAGAGTACAAAAGCAAGAATGTTATGGTGAACTTTTATAATGCACTAGTCTGGTCTTGCCAACCGGCATATTGAGTCCAGTTCAAAACACCGCACTTCATGAAGAATGTGAAGATGTTACAGAGAGTGTAGGAAATGGTAATGATTCCAGGGACGAGGGACTTGTTACATCAATAGATTGGGGAAGCTGTTTTCCTTCGAGAAAAGGACTAGACAGAGAAGATGGGAGAAGCTGTTCCCATTAATAATCGCTTATTGTCACAAGTAGGCTTCAATGAAGTTACTGTGAAAAGGCCCTAGTCGCCACATTCCGCCGCTTGTTCGGAGAGGCTGGTACGGGGATTGGTGGAAGGATTGAGAACGAGTGGGCACAAATTTAAGGTGGATGGCAAAAAAAACCAAAGGCAACATGAAAACGATTTTCAAGTAGTGTGTGGTTAGGCTGTGGAATGCATTGTCTGAGAGTGCGGTTGAGTCAGAGTCAATCATGGCTTTAAAAGTGGAATTGAAAATTATCTGAAGAGAAAAATAACTGCAGGGCAAAAGGGAATGGGCAGAGGAGTAGTACTGGGGGAGTTGCGCATGCAGGGAGCCATCACTAACATGATGGGCCAAATGGCCTTCTGTGATGTAACCATTCTATGAATTTATAACCATAACCCTCATTCCCCATTCACCAACAGTCCTACACCTTCCCTTTCACTGACCATCACAGCATTTCCCTGGCCACAATGCTAAAATAAATTCCGCCTCAAAGTAAACATTCCAAATTAAAATTATACATCAAATGATGCGTTACTGCACACGTGTCAACTAATCACCCTTATTATCTGTTTTCTTTGTGGCTTTGCCTGTTCTAATGCACCTTCACAGCAGTTTCCCTGTGGTTGCAATATCATAGAATTTACAGTGCAGAAGGAGGCCATTCGACCCATCGAGTCTGCACCGGCTCTTGGAAAGAGCACCCTACCCAAGGTCAGCACCTCCCCACCCTATCCCCATAACCCAGTAACCCCACCCAACACTAAGGGAAATTTTGGACACTAAGGGCAATTTATCATAGCCAATCCACCTAACCACATCTTTGGACTGTGGGAGGAAACCGGAGCACCCGGAGGAAACCCACGCGCACACGGGGAGGATGTAAAGACTCCGCACAGACAGTGACCCAAGCTGGGAATCGAACCTGGGACCCTGGAGCTGTGAATCAATTGTGCTACCCACAATGCTACCGTGCTGCCCTTATGTTTGATGACTTTCACTTGCAGGGATGACAGATGGTCTTTCCGAGTGACATGCACAGTTCTGGACCTTGTCGGCCTGGATTCAGATTGTACTATCTCAGAATGGGAGCAGCAGTCTGGGCTGGTTCACTGTCACCAGTATGATTTCAGTCAGAACATCCAGGCTTTTCCTTGAGCTCTGATGGAAACTGCGACCGTGACCATGAGGCTTTGCATCATGGTTGGGTCCACACTTGCATCAAGTATATTTGGCCATCATTTCTATGTTGGAAAGGTTGGGCTCCAAGCTTTGCACACAGACCTGTGCCATATTAGTGCCGAACTTCGCCATGACTCTTGACATGGACTTTAGGGTTTTGGCAGGTCTGCCAATGCGTCAGTCATTTCATTGTGTGTAACCATCAGCCTTCTTCTGTAGGCATTCCATTAAACTTCGCCTGAGTCCTCTGCAGCAAAACTCATGTGTACATTCACCTTCTGGCAACTTGGCACTCATGTTATCCTGTCTCGCCATGTGCGGATCCTATCTCTAAGTCATCCTTTAAGCTCTGTGCATTGTTAGTATCTGAACTGCAAGTGTAAGCAAGTAATGCCGTTTCTTCTTCATAATTATCTTTCTGCTCTTCCACCTTTTACTCTTCCACCATTGCCTGACCAGGGTGCAGTTCTGAAGTATCTGAAAGGAAAAAGGTACAAGGATATATGATTGGTGAAGGGAGGGAGTGAAGTAAGAGGCGTTTGTCTTTTCCACCTGTGGCTTGTAAATCAGAAGACATTGACCGTTAAGTGGGATGAGAGATGGTAGGTTAGGTGTGAGAATGCCACTATCATCAATGGTTTGAGCATGCCACGGGCCACAACCTCAATAATGATGGTGAGCACCATCCCAAATGGGTATAAAGGCAACCAAGTATACCTGTCCCCGACTGCTAGCCCTTGCTGCCTCCAGTTATATGGCACCTTGTCCTGCAAGAAAGAGAGAAGTGTGCCAGTGAGTTTGGTGCAATGTATTTGGGTGATATGACTGTTGTGGTGATTAGCTGGTAATGTGTGCAAGTTGTGAGAAGTGAATGTGAGGTTTGTAGCAGAGTGAAGATGAAATGAAGCAGGTTGGAGGCTTGACTGAAAACTATTTTGATTGGTGGGTGATGTGAGTGTGGCCCAGACTCCTGGCATTTACCGCCATGAATATCCAGTCTTACTGCCTTTGACAAGTTTGCCCAGAGTGATCGCAACTCCCCACAGAGTTCTTCACCAAGGTCTCCAGTGCAGCACCAGAAAATATTGGAGCTTACGCTCTGCCATTTGTAGCATAATTGAGTTTTCCCTTGCCAAACTCACTTTCAGGATGGCTTCATGTGCCTGCTGCAGCCACAGTGCCTCTCTCCTTTAGGAGGTGCAGGCTGGTTCTGGGTGGTGCAGGCACGAGCAGGATCATTCCGCATTGTGGAAGCAAGCCACACCATTTTTCAGATTCCGTCTCATTTCAGGGCCATAGTGTTTTCACGTCAGACATTGAATCCATCATTTTAATTATTTTTTAAAAAAATATTTGTATTCAATTTTAGCCAATTTTCAACAAAAAATTTACAGAAAAAAGAAAAGTATAAAACACACAGATCAGCATCGTACATTTATATCACGAATTCCCCCAATGTACAAATCCCCCCCATGAAACAATAATAAACAATTGGGGACCAGACGGAATGGTACCCGTGGTGGTCTCTCAGGGGATTGGAGACGCCCAGCTGGGTGCCCTTTGGGCAGGGTGGTACCCTGGCACTGTAGTGCAAGCTGGGCACTCTATTAGTGCCCCTACTAGCTGGCAGTGCCAGTGCCACATGGGTGTCAGCCTGGCACTGCCAAGGTGCCCAGGTGGCACTGCCAGCCAGCAGGAACTCTGCCATGGTACCAGGTTGCCACTGCCAAGTTGTCATTTTTCACGCAGCAGTGATTAGGCTGGGGATGTGCTGCGCAGGTTTTGGAGGTGCGGGAGGCCTGTGGACCCCTCATATTGAGTTGGGGCTTGTGAGGGGTCATGTCAGGGGCTTCAGAGATCAGGGGCGAAATTCTCCCCCAACGGCGCGATGTCCGCCGACTGACGCCAAAAACGGCGCCAATCAGATGGGCATCGCGCCGGCCCAAAGGTGCGGAATGCTGCGAGCCCCAACATTGAGGGGCTAGGCCGACGCCGGAGGGATTTCCGCCCCGCCAGCTGGCGGAAATGGCGTTCGTTGCCCCGCCAGCTGGCGCGGAAATGCGGCGCATGCGCGGGAGCGTCAGTGGCCGCTGACAGTTTCCCGGCGCATGCGCGGGAGCGTCAGCGGCCGCTGAAAGTTTCCCGCGCATGCGCAGTGGGGAGAGTCTCTTCCGCCTCCACCATGGTGGAGGCCGTGGCGGAGGCGGAAGGGAAAGAGTGCCCCCACGGCACAGGCCCGCCCGCGGATCGGTGGGCCCCGATCGCGGGCCAGGCCACCATGGGGGCACCCCCGGGGTCAGATCGCCCCGCGCCCCCCCCAGGACCTCGGAGCCCGCCCACGCCGCCTGGTCCCGCCGGTAAATACCAGGTTTAATTTACGCCGGCGGAACAGGCAATTTCTGGGCGGGACTTCGGCCCATCCGGGCCGGAGAATTGAGCGGGGGGTCCCGCCAACCGGCGCGGCCCAATTCCCGCCCCCGCCCAATCTCCGGTACCGGAGACTTCGGCGGGGGCGGGATTCACGGCGGCCAACGGCCATTCTCCGACCCGGCGGGGGGTCGGAGAATGACGCCCCCGGATTCCATTTAAAAATGGCGTCCCGATCTCACTACACTGTGGATTTTCAACGAGCGGAGCTCCTCAGTGCAGTAAACGGGCTGATGGGCGTCCTCAGCCACATGTTGGCCGTTTAGGTCCCCTATCTAACTCAAGTGACGTTTAACTGTGTTGTGTTATTTGACGCTGCGAGTGCCAGGAAACACGCGGCTAAACACGCTCACTGTGGACTTTGCTCCCATTTAGTTAAATCACGCATTATGTCTTTATCACACCTATTAAGAAACCTCATCTGCAACTGAGGGAAAATCCACAGTGTATTTCTACCTGTGAACCAAAGGAGTCTTCGGGTGAGCAATTATAATTCTACAAGCCAATGAGTAGGGTAACACAGCAGTTAGTTTCCTTTTCTAAATTTAATGTAGCTTATAATGGGGAAAAAACGAGACTCTGCGAACCTGAAATGCCAAAAGTGCTGGAGATACACTGTAGAACCATCAGTATCTGAGAGAACAGGAACAGGTTCATGAGGGATATTTTATCAGGAGAATCTCCGAGCATTCCTTTTCAGAAGCAATGGGCTTGTGAATTTCCAATGTTTCCTGCTTTTAATATAACTTTGCCACCACTACACCTAATGGTAAGTACGGTTTATTAACAACTTGCCTTGAATCCCCATTTACGTTGTACGCATTTTGACAGTAGTATGGCCTGCAAAGATGGCATGGCAGGAACATTTCCTTTTTCGACATGTCAACTCAGGGGGTCAATAGAGTTGGAGGTAAAGCGACATTACGCCATCCTTTCTTTAGCACTGGGATAAAGAGGCGGACAAGAAACAACTGGGAAATTGGGACCGAGGATTTCATTTCATCTTCTCCTGCACTTAGAATGTTTTCTGTTAGACTTCCTGTACACCCAGCAGCTGAAATAATCTTTCATTGTTTCGGTCATGTTCAACAGAGATGTAGGAACATGTTTTTGTTGGCAAAATGATTGGCCTGTCCACCTGACCGGGTTGGTCTCAGCTTTGTAAAAGCTCACTGGGGCTGTGTGAACTGGTGCTTGCTGAGCTTTATTTTTTCCTATTTTTGATTACAGTAGAAAACAGCAGAGCACCCGTTGAAATTTGTAATGATCGCATCAAGAGGGAACCTTTTAGAAATGCAGCGGTAGAAGTTCAAGAGGTCAAGCATATTTCCTCTCTTTTGCGTTGTTCGTGTGTTCAGTGAAACTTAATTTGTAATCCTTCAGCATGGCTTTTTGAAAAAACATTACCCTATGGCCACAACCTGTTCAAGCGCACTCTAACCTAACTGCAGTTGTCTGCACATCATGTTTGTGTCTTGCACCATTTCACAAAACTGGACTTTGCGTCACAGCAACAGTGGGTGGCACTCAGGTCAAGTGGCGCTTCTGGTGCTCAACCTTGCGATTTGTTTCAACTGTGTTTATGTGTAGACTCGCAGGGGTTGTGGGGAACAACCTTTTACACTCAGGAATGGGTGGGTGGGTTAGCTTGGGTAGGAAGCCAACATGAAAGAAAAAAAAGAAGCAGTGTAATGATCCAGCCGTGCAAACCGAAGGGAAACTTGGCCCACATATCACAACCTTTTTTTCCCAGTATCACAGCATAATTTCCATGTAAATGAGGGGCCTGTCAAATGATTTATCATCTTTTTAATTTAACATTTCCAGCACTTGTTTCTTTGGACTCGCAAAATTCACCAGTGAAAAGATAGTGACCTTTCAGCAAAACTCATGAGAAACTGAAAGCTCTGCTCAAAGATGGCTGATAGCTTGGCATCTAAAGACTGCATGGGTATGGTCATGACCTGCTTGGACTAATTTGAGAGCAACGCTTGAAGCTCCTTGGAGGGAGCCCCTCTCTTCATGGCAGAAATTCTTACAATTCACTTTGACATCTCCACGGTGTTCAAATTGGACTTTTTCATCCTTTATCGAGGAAAGTGTACAGTGCAAGGGTTAGAATTTTAGGAAAGAACCTGGATATAAAGGACGTTAAGATGTTCTTCATTCACAAGAGGTTCCACATGGTCACTGTCTCAAATAAACTCTTCTGATCAAAGTCCTGCCTTCATGTGCTGATCCTGGTACAGATACAATGGGCCTTTTGCGATGTAACAATTCTGTGATTATGTTTAGAACTGTGGGCATAGTATGAAGGCCGGCGTTTGAATCCTCTCATCCACATAGCTCCAGAGGGCTCGTCAGGCTTAATTGGCAGCCTACCTAAGAGAAGGTAACTCTGATTTCAAAACCCCCAGCTCTGGGTTAGCTATGGCACCTACATACCGGCTGACAGTGGGGAAGATCACAAACTGTACTAACGGACTGGATGATAATGGCAAAGGTAGATGAGGCCCTTCAGCCTGCTGAGCAGCTCTTTTAGGAAAAGCAGCTCAACCCCAAAATTAAACTTACATCTTTTCAGCTGCTTTGCATGTGGCATGCAGTGTACCAGTGTATTATCCACCTTGGACGCGGAGACCCTACCCACTTAAATATACTGAGCACGTTATTCAGCAAGTCATCAACCAAATCAGCAGACACGCCAAGCCCTGCAATGATTTGGAAGTGCCGATGTGGACAGGTGGAGGTACTTGCAGTCTTCAGTCATAACCCAGCACAAAGGTGGTCTCAGGATGATAATCACTCTCTGCAGATCGGGGCGGATGTAGAGGAGGAGGTCACTGAATCGTGCCCCAGAGTGCAGAATAGCCCCCACAGCCAGAATGCTATTCGACTTCGACATAGCTGACCTGAGCAAAATAAGGCTCGCTGAGAGCTCTCACCATAAGATTGGCCTTCTACTGCATTGGCAAGTCCAAAGATCAGTCTCAAATGGCTTTGCTATTCAACCTTAACTGCCATGCAAGCTTGACTCACTTTCTACAGGGATCAGTGTTTGATTCATACTCTTCATTTAAGTCTTGCTTGTAACCAGCATGCAACACTCATTAGCACCTCTCCTCCAACGATGACACATCCAGCGAGGTCAAAGAAGCATTCTATGATGACTTCAGCAAGATAGAGAAATGCCCAAACAGGGCAAACTAATTACTTTTGATGGTAAGTGAGCCTCGCCTGTAATATATGCAGAGGGGTATTAAAGCTCAGGGAGGTCTTCTGGTGCGTGGGTAGCGTCTCTGCCTTTGAGCCTGAAACTCCTGGTTTGAAATCCACTCAAGACTCGTTGACCAAAAAATATGATTTCATAAGTTGAGCATCAACCTACAAAATCCCTCCAACACACGCCAATGGCGGGTGGTGACAGTGGGAGAGCTTCCTGGTCAGCCACGCTTGATATGGAGCGGCACCCCTCAAGCTGTAAGCCTCTGGCGACAGACCAGTAACCATTTCCAGTAAAAGCCTCTCTATGAGAACAGATGAAATTCTACTTTGCGCACTACTAGATGCAGGGAGAGAAATAACAAAAAGCGTTCCATGTTATTGCTGCAGCAAAGTCAGCTCCTTCTCTGTAAGTGAAGCAATTTTGGTCTATCCATCAGAAACACAGTCTTCCAGCAAGCAGACAACATGAGAACAACGTGGTTGTACTGCCGATCCAAACACTGGGACATGTTGGACTCTGTTATTGTCCAACAGGGAGATCTCAAGGACGTGCGTTCTGCACGCTTCCTTGGATGTGCAGAATGCTGGTCTGGCTGTCGGCTTGTCAGGAGCATTGTGTCTTTGAAGATAAAATCTAAGCTGCTTCAGCACGGAGTCAACCCACAGAGGAAGCTTGATGTAACAGTTCTTAAAGGCATGCCAAGAGACAAGAACACAAACTAAGAATTGTTGATATCCCGGAGTACAACATTGCCATTGACATTCTAGGAAAATATTAAAGGATGCTACCTACAACACAGCTTTCGAGATCCTAGGATTCATTAAAAGAAAAACTTTGCAACTCAAGGTGGTGCAGAGGGCACACGTTACTAAGATACGCATGAGTGGGTTCTTCCTGGAAGCGAACGATAAGTGCGAGCAGTGACAGGGGGCCTGACCAACCACACCCACATGTTCTGGACCTGCCCTGGACTCAATGAGTTCTGGACAGCCTTTTTTGAGGCCATGATGAAGGTTGTGGGGGTCGAGATGGAGCAGTGCCCATCAGTGGCGGGCTTTGGGAGCACCCAGAGCCAGGCGGAAACTTCTACTAGGCTGGAAGTTGGCAGCGCCACCCAGGGCGTCGGAGTGGCTCTCAGACCTGGCCGAGTTCCTGAAATTCGAAAAGATAACATTTTTGATCGGGGGTCCAAGGGGAAATTTGACGACACTTGTAACATGTTCAGGAACCTCTTTGAGGACCTATTCGGAACCAGCAACTAACGAGGGGAGGAGGCCATTAACCCCCCTCCCACACACACACAAATGGAAAACTGGGGATGTGGATTATCCTAACCTTCTTCTAGAACACAATAGGGGAACATGACGAGTGCCCACATAAAGAAAGTCAAGAGTTCTTACATGGACTTCAAATAAGAATGTAAATAACAGAAGGCGAACCTTTGTCACAGGCAAAGTGACAACCATTTGTACAGTTGTATATTGTTTCCTAGTTTCTTTGTTTATGTGTCTGCCAAAGCCGCTGTTTTGTTTTGTTATATATGTTTTTACTAAGTGTTAAAATCCCAATTAAAATATTTTTCAAAAAAAAAGGAAAATTTGGTGACGCGATGAGGCCGTTGAATATTGCGAGCGGTCTCTCCCGGGATTTGTGATGCTTGAAACGCCTCGCGGTCATGATCTGGATCTCGCCCAGCGGGTGTCTACATCAGGCATTTTCAAAGTGGGGGTCGCGACCCATGGGTGGGTCGCAGGCCATTGTCGGGAGGGTCGCGAAGCCATCCATCGCAGTGTTCCCGATCGCGGGAATTCACTCAACAGCCGACTTTTAACAATGCCGGCTGCGAGCAGCTTTAAAAATGGCGGCCGCGACCAGCTAAAAAAAATGCGGCGCACTGCGCATGCGTGCCCGCTCATTAGTTTGCATGCGCGGAGCCCAGCATGAAGCACCGCCTCCTCCTGACATCAGCGTGTTGGCCCATGAGAAGATTGTTTTTAAAATTCAATGTAATCTTGCCTGAAGCGAGGCAGAGAGCAGTCACGCACCCCGAAAGCTGACGCCGTGTGCTTTGGGCGCAATTGCCCATTTTACTCCATTTTGTCAGTAGCAAGCAAGCAAATGGGGACCAAGCAGGCTTACCTCTCGCATTAAAGGTAAGAGAAAATTTGTGGGTCGTGAAGGTCGGCCGCTGTGGGTCCCGAAGGTTGGCTGGTTGGTAAAAATGGGTCCCCAGAAAAAAAGTTTGAAAGACACTGGTCTACACCATATTCTCCAGGCACCCAGGAACTAACGGCCTTGCCTGGGAGACCTTGCCATGGCGCCACTTAGCCATGGTCCATAAAACGTGGACCAGGCGTAATGGCAAGAGGGGACCCCGAGGCCATTGGAGACCCTTGGGTGGTTGGGCTCTAGGCAGGATGGTACCTTCGCACTCCCACTGGCATTACCAGGGCACCCAAATGGCACTGCCAGGTGGGCAGGGACACTGCCAGGCTGGCAGTGCCCAGGTGCCAGGTTGCCGGTGCCACCAGGAGTCAGGCCCTGGGGTGCCTTGCCCTTAAGGTGAGGGGGGGGGGGGCCTCAAGGACCCCCTAAGAGGCAAGTTGGGTGCAATGGGGGGGGGGGGGGGGGTCCGGAGGCTGCTGTGGGGCGACTTGAGAGGGGGCTCCCTGATCCACAAAGACTCGTCCTGCACTGGCAAGCTGAGTTCATCAGTGCAGGAAATTAAGATAAGTGCGGCCTCGTCTGGGCTTTCCTCCCCGAGGGCACAAAACCCCGCAAAGTCTCGTTAAATAGCAGTGTCGTTCTCAGCACTGCAGACACCTAGAAACACCGCTAAACACACCCAAAATGGGACTCTGTTTTTATCCCGTTAAATCATGTCCATGATCCTTGTAGCACACCAAATCAAGCAACAGTCCCGCAAACAGAATAAGGACCTCTGTGACGGTATTCGTTAACCTGACCAAGGCGTTTTACACGGTAAAGCAGAAAGGCCCGTGGAAGGTTCTGTACTAATATGGCTGCTCTGAAATGACGATCAGTGTCATTCACTTGTTTCACAATGGCAAGGTGGCCAGGGTTACGCAAAGTGGTATGTCATTGGATGACTTTTATGTCACCAACCCCAGCAAAGCTCTGCAATGAATGACCCCAGCTCTGTTTGACATATACTTCTCAGCTATCCTCCAGGTTGTGCTCAAAGATCTTTGCACAGAAGAACACATCAATTCAGGACAGACAGCAACCTCTTCAGTTTGCAAATACTCAAGGCTTGCACAAAGGTTACTGAAGAACTACTGAGTGAACTCTTGATAACTGTGTTCTGTATCACATACTCCAGAGGACTTTCAGCTGCTTGTTGATTGCTTTTGCCCTAACCTCAGAACACTTTAGCCTGACCATAAGCCTGAAGAAGACAGAGGTCTTGTATCAGCCCGTTCCTGATCACGTATTCCAAGACCCCACAGTCACTGTCAACAACACACCCCTCAGTAGAGATTTTGGTATCTTGGCATACTCCTCTCGAATAATACTACACTGATGACACAACCAACCATCATCTTGCAAAAGCAAGCTTAACATTTGGTGTGCTTACTCACAGACTTTGGAAAGAGCATGGAATTCATCTCAGAACAAAGATCAAAGTCTACTAGGCAGTGGATTTGAATATCACTTCTTTCTGGGTTCGAGTTTTGGACAACCTATCGGCATCACTTGAAGCACCTGGAAGAATTCCACCTTTGCTCTCTGAAATCTATTTGAAACATCGTCAGGCAGGACAAAATCCCCAACATCGAGACTCCTGCAAAGTGCTGCGTAACTGGAATCGAGAGTATGTTCAGCAGGGCTCAGCTCTGCTGTTTCAGTCATGTGGTTCGCATGGATGATGCCACATAACAAAGACAGTATTCTATAGGCAGCTGAGCATGGGAACCCATACCACAAAACATTCCAGATTTAGATATCAAGACATCTGAAAGCCAACCTCAGAACTTGCTCTCAGTACATGGGGAAAAAATAACCTTGCGCAGATCCAAATGGAGAAATCTCTGTCATCAAGGGATTTCAACATTTGAGGAGAATGGAGTTAAGTGCCTTCTGGAGAAGTGAGCCCGGCACAAAACCAATGCCTCCATCCATCTTTCCAACACCGACCTCACATGCAGTATTTGCAGCCAGTTGTGCAAATTGAGACTTGGCCTCCCATTACGCATGACATTAACCTAGACTGTCAGCCTGTCTTTTTTTTGCTGAACACACTGTTGAAGTGATAGAAGGATCCAGTAATACATCATGTCCGTCAGCCCCGACTAAGTTGCTGAATTATCTATATCACTCTCCTAACCCATGGTGTTCAGCATCTGTGTCCAGCTAAGCATAGCTTGAAGAGGATTCCCCACCCCCGCCACATTGCAACAGTGACTACACTTCAAAAGTACTTCAGGGGTAAACCGATTTGTGATGCAGGTTGATGTAAGTGCAAGTCTTTCTTTCTGGTCTGTTCCTGCCGTCAGTGTCTGCTCATGCACACCTGTGAACTAAGAAAACCTAACAGCTGAAGTCCCACAATTGCAGCGACAAAAGTGTGAATAGCTGTGCTGACTATATATTCTCTGACAGGAATGAGATCCTCTGAGGAACCATCATCATGCATCTCCATTCACTCTTGTTCAATGTGTAAAAACTCTGGCAGACAATAGTCAGGGATATGAATTAGTTCTGGCAAAGTAACAATATGGACCGACACCATTCAGTCTTCTTATAGATCAGCCGTTAATTAACTAAAGTCAGTGTGTGTGAGAGATCGTTTTCATTCTGTGTGAATGTTTCAAATTCTTTTTAAAAATGTATTCGTTCTTGGGATATGGGCATCCAAGCCAGCATTTGTTGCCCATCTTTAATTGTCCTCGAATTGAGTGGCTTGCTCGGCTATTTCAGTGGGAGGCAGTTGAGAGTCAACCACATCACTGTGTGGGTCTGACTTCACATGTAGGCCAGACCAGGTAAGGACAGCAGATTTCCTTCCCTGAAGGATTTATTTACAACAATCGACAATGGTTTAATGGTCATCATTAGGCTTTTATTGAATTCAAATTTCACCATCTGCCATGGTGGGATTTGAACCCATGGCCCCAGAGCATTTCTCTGGGTCTCTGGATTACTAGTCCAGTGACAATACCACTATAAGTTCCTTCTGAATTCTGAAGAGTTATATTTGACTCAGAATGTCAACTCTGATTCAATCTCCACAGATTCTGTCAGACCTGCTGAGCTTTTCCAACACTTTGTTTTTATTTCTAATTTCCACAATGATTTGCTTCCAGTTTGCCACCAGCCAACTGTGAGTTCTCAATCTCACCACTTCCAATTAAGAGGGATGCAGCTGTGCTTAGGCTACCCATCTTTGCTTCTGGGAGCTACACATTTTATGGCAGTTCATCTCCAGTTCTGTCCACCTTTCTCCCTTGTGTTTTGTCCACTCGGGCAGAACGAGGCCTGTGATGGACTGAAGGTCAGATACTTATTGATGGGTGCAGTGCACCCGGTGAGTGTGACTATCAGGCAGAGATAACCCATTGCACCTATATTCGGGTGAGTGGCAGCTGTGCATGAATAAATGGGAAGGTGAGGAAATACACAGCAAGTGAAGGATGACCGCTGTTGAAATGTATGCTGCTGAGTGGAGTGATGAGAAGGAAGACAGGGTGAAAGGGAATGGAGGGAGCAGTTTACATCACCAGATGGGGGCTGAATCAGCAAATCTTCCTGTAGCGAGAGAAACAGAGTTGACGATTCCAGAAGCATGCTGAACCCGAAACGATAACTCTGTTTGTCCCTCTGCAGAGTGCTGCCAGATTTGCTGAGTTTTCCAGCATTTTCTGTTTTTATTACCGATTCTCAGCATCCGCGGTATTTTGCTTTTATTTTGGTGCTCATTTTCCTGACTGGTTTAGATCATTGAACTGCTTTCTGTACAGCATCTGTGGACTGTATACAATACAGCTTCTCGGCCACCTTCAACCATTCCTTCCCGGTAAGAGCGACATTTTTCATTCTCCCATTCCCTCTCTCTCTCCCTGGCAACACTCTGAGGTTGCAAAAGTCTGTACACAAGCTTGGTGTTTCATTTGGCCCTGAGACAAACTTCCGACCTCATGTTCGGGCCATCGCTAAGATTGCATAGTTCCACTTCCGTGACATGGCCAGAATCCGCCCCGTCTCAGCTTATCTGCTGCTGAAACCCTCACTGATGTGTTCATTACCCCTACACTTGACTATTCTGATGCACCCTTAGCTAGCCTTTCATATTCTCTTCCCCCCCACCCCCCCTCACGTAAACCTGAGGGGCGGGATTCTCCGTCCAGCGACGCCAGAATCGCGAAAAACAATCGGCTGAAGAATTGCATGTCAGCCGAACATCAAGGCCGACACCATATGGAATGCCACGCTCTTGTGCATCGACAGTGGCGTGAATATGTTCCACCCGCAAGCTGGCGTGGCCATGCAAATTGTACAGTAAACGCCTTTGGATTATTATTAACGCCCCGGAGCCGGCAATTTCTGGGGCCCCCTGCGATGCTCCGCTTTTATTTATTTATTTAGAATTGGGAAACAGGCACCGTGGCTGCTGAGGGAGAGGGCGGGGTACGGGGTAAGTGTCCAACATCACTATAGTATGCTGACAGTTGTGCTGCTGGCCAAGGGGGCTTCATCCAGGGACTGGGGGTGTAGCGGGGCTGGCCAGAAGGTGGACCGTGGGGTCGGGATAAACGGGCATGGACCACCATTTCCACAGCCTGCAAGGAGGCCATGTGGGTGCGCATGCCACTGACTGCTCACTGTGAACATAGTGCCATTCGTGTTGCTGAGGCCACCCCCTTAGGTACCCTCTGACCCCCGCTGACCCATCAAAGGGATGGGTGTCCTCCAGCTCAACCAGTGCCATCTTCCTGTCTGGGATGAGGTGTGTGGGGAGTGGAGTGCCTATATGCAGCTCCTGCTTGCCAGGCTGTCCAGTGGCAGTCCCAAACCCAGCGAATCACACGCCAGCGTCCATTGGAATTGCACGAGTTCCATGTGACGCCCGTGCTAGCCCCTTAGGATGTTCTAAATCGCTCCGGGACTGGTACCGCTTTCGTCAGCGTAGAACTGTCATGATTCAGTCCCGCCATCAGCACTTAGTCTCTCAAAGGGAGTATCCAACCCCGAGATCTTTCAAAACCCTGTTGCCCACACCTTGACTCACAGATTCCATTTATGCATTTACTTTTTAAATAATGGACCCCAGATCATAATATAAGGATGCACATTGACTCCAAAGTAACTGCCTCAATGAAACTGATATCAGAAAGTTGACTTTACTGGTTTCTACACTTACCTTTATATTAATATCAAGGTCATAGCCTTAATGTCATGGTCAGCACATCTTTTCAGGTGGTAGTGCAATCATGGACAGGAATTTTCTTTGTCAAGAGCTGCATGCAGCAGACAAGCCAACCTTGTCCAACAGCTTGAGCCCATAGGTCTTTTTAAAAGTGATAACATATGAATTTAAAAATAAGATGATTTTGGTTAACTGCCTCCAAAAGAGGAACTCCTTAGAACAGTAGCTTCCTACCCACAACCGTACCAACTATGCAGGAAAAGGCCAAACTAAGCTGGTTTATTTCTGTTCTCTGGTAAAAGTTGAGTTTTGGACCAACAGTGCCATCTTTTAATATATTTATTTCAGAAAGAAATATGCTGTTCACTACCCGAGGATATCCCAAAACATTTTACAACCAATAGAGTATCTTTGACGTGTGGTCAATGTTGTAATGGAGGAACAATAGCAGCCAGTTTACATACTGAACGTCAGACAAACAGCAATGACTTGCCTAAAAGACGGCACCTCCATACTGCGGAGCACAGACCCGGAGAGGAAAATCTACACTCCTGTACTCTTTCAGTTAATCTTTTTGAATGGTGTGCCACCTATTTTTTGCAAATATAGCAACTGGTTATGAAATAAACTTGACTATGTAATTACATCGCAAAAGCTGAACACTTTGTCATTAGAGTGCAAAAAAAACCAACAGCCGACTAGTTCAAAGATAACATCAGTGTCTAAAAAATGTATTGTTCACAGAGAACAGTTCGAATAAACTGTGTTATTGATTATTGTAGTCAGAAATCTAATGTACAAAATTATAGCATTTCATTTTTTGAGTATGTTACGACACCCTGGACGAGTGCTTGGTCAATTCTGGCGGCACCTGACCCAGAATTAACATAAGTGAATTAACCGATAAATCTCAGAATAATACCCAAGGTCTTTGGCTCTTGGCTGCCCAACAATCACAGTCACCAGGTTTGTAAATATGAACACAATTACTTTCTATTTATAACAAGAACTTTAATGACCTATGCATCAAATATAACTGGTTAACTGTCATCTAATTCCTATTTACCCACTTTAATTTTTACTTGCCCCCACCCTCTGTACACATACAGACAAGGCAGACAACACAGAAGGGAAGAAATGGGTAAAAATCGGAAGTAAAAGGAAAAAAGAGTCTGTGTTTCAGATAGTTGCAGCTGACTCCTCTTCAAAGTTTGATTTCAATCCATGGTTTTTACTGTAGATTCCTTCAGGTCTTTGTAGTTTCAGAAATACAGCACACACAGCCTTTCTGGAGAGATAGAGCAGGTCCTGGTCTTTGTTTGAGCCTGTAACGTTTTCCCTGAAGGTTCATTCATTCAGGTTCTCTACAGCTTCAGAAATACAGCAGTCACCACCTTTCTGGCAAAAACACGGAGAGAGAGTGAATAGCTTCTTGTTTCTGTGTGTCTAGGACTCAGCTATTCCCTGAGGTGTGAGGTCTCTGAGATCCATCCCACTGGGATAGGATCCAATCACCACTTGTTACCATGCAGTATGGTCTTTTCACCAATTATTGGCCATCAGCCAATCAATCCAACTGAGTCCCACCACACCTCTCGCTGTGGTGCAGAAAGATCTGAGGTCTCCTGTTAAAACTAGCAGAGTGTTCTCTCCTAACACGTCTGAATTCCTCTCTTCTCACTGCTGCTTGATTTAAAGACACATGTCCCTTAATTATTCATGAATCAAAAATGATAACAGCAAAATAAAAGAAAGGGAAAATAGGGAATAAACAGGAAGGACCCTTCTAAGTAATATATTCATTTGTAGGCATTATACCCCCTACAATAGGGATTTTGTTTGAGTTGATGTTGGAAAGTAGGACAGCAGAAAGAGCTTGGTAAAACTCTTTATTATCAGTGGGAAGGGGTGACAAATAACTTGGTTAAAAAGCTGATGATCTTAAAGGATGAAAGTTCTGTGGAGAATTGGGTAGGGAATTCCAGAGTTTAGGGCAGAAAAGGTTGAAAGCAATGGTGGGACAAAGGTGGTGGAGAATTCGCAAGAAACCAGAATTTAAGCAACGCAGAGATTTTAGGTATTGTGGGACCTGTCAAGATTTCCAAGCTAGTAAGTGGACGGGGGGGCATCAAGGTTGATTATGAGGATGCGCATTTTAATATCTAGATATTGGTGGACCAGGAACTAGTGTACGCCAACAAGCACAGGTGTAAGAGGTATATGTGGACTTCACGGTCAATTTTGTAGTGACCTGGTGTATGGTAACATCAGCGTGGGTCTTTGGAAAAAATTTGTGAACTGGCTGAGATGCAAAACTTAATACACAAGGTTGAGATGGAGGAACTCAGGAATGTAGTAAAACTAAACTTGTACCATAATGTGCACGCTATCCTTTTCGTATTTTTTTGGTTTACAAGCAGGGAATTGACCTTTTTATAGAGAAATAAGGTGGAACAAAATAGAAGCATCGATAAACTAACAAAAGAGCAAGGTTCTGAGAAATTATTAGTTTAAGATTTAGAGTTGCTGACTGTCTGCGTGGCTTGCGTCACAGCCTGTGTGGTGTTTGCATTGTCTCCCCGTATCCGTGTGGGTTTCCTCCAGGTGCTCCGGTTTCCTCCCATAGTTCAAATATGTGCAGGTTAGGTCGATTGGCCATGTCAAATTGCCCCTTAGTGTTCAACGATGTGCAGGTTAGGTGGATTGGCCAAGTCAAATTACCCCTTAGTGTTCAACGATGTGCAGGTTAGGTGGATTGACCATGTCAAATTGTCCCTTAGTGTCCAAAGATGTGCAGGTTAGGTAGGGTCACGGGGATGGGGAGGGGAGTAGGCTAGGTAGAGGGTCGGTGCAGACTTGATGGGCCGAATGGCTTCCTGCACTGTAGGGAGTCTATGGATTTTCTGATACTTCAGAAAAATACCTTCACAGAATCACAGAAAAATACAGTGCAGAAAAGGCCCTTTGACCCATCGATTCTGCACCACTGCATGAAAGGTACCTGATCTGCCAATCTTAATCCCATTTGCCAGCGCTTGGCCCATAGCCTCAAATGTTAAGACGTGCAAGTGCTCATCCAGGTACTTTTTAAAGGATGTAAGGCAACCCACCTCTGCCACCCTCCCATGCAGTGCGTTCCAGACCGTCACCACCCTCTGGGTTAAAAAGTTTTTCCTCCAATCCCCCCTGAACCTCCCGCCCCTCAACTTGAACTTGTCGTAACCGACTCTCAACTAAAGGGAACAGCTGTTCCCTATCCACCCTGTCCATGCCCCTCATAATCTTGTGCACCTCGATCAGGTCGCCTCTTAGCCTTCTCTGCTCCAGTGAAAACAAACCAAGCCCATCCAACCTCCCCAACTTAAATGTTCCATCCCAGGCAACGTCCTGGTGAAACGCCTCTGCACCCGCTCCAGTGCAATCACATCTTTCCTATTATGTGACGACCAGAACTGCCACACTACTCCAGTTATGGCCTCACCAATGTTCTGTATAACTCCAACATGACCTCCCTGCTTTTGTAATCTATGCCACAATTGATAAAGGCAAGTGTACCATATGCCTTTTTCACCACTCTATTAATCTGCCCTTCTGCCTTCAGAGATCTATTTAAAAACACGCAAGGTCTCTCTGTCCCTCAGGACTTTCTGCGCTGTTGGGGTACAAATATTTGGCATTAAAATAAATAGATTCAAATATTTAGCAATAGATACCAACATCCGGTTGAACGCAGCACGATTTATTTGTAAGGAAGGGAACTCCAAAATAAAATGGTTGGCCTAGATTATCATAGAATTTACAGCGCAGAAGGAGGCCATTCGGCCCATCGAGTCTGCACCGGCTCTTGGAAAGAGCACCATACCCAAGGTCAACACCTCCACCCTATCCCCATAACCCAGTAACCCCACCCAACACTCAGGGCAATTTTGGACACTAAGGGCAATTTATCATGGCCAATCCACCTAACCTGCACATCTTTGGACTGTGGGAGGAAACCGGAGCACCCGGAGGAAACCCACGCACACACGGGGAGAATGTGCAGACTCCGCACAGACAGTGACCCAAGCCGGAATCGAACCTGGGACCCTGGAGCTGTGAAGCAATTGTGCTATCCACAATGCTACCGTGCTGCCCCAGATATTGGGGAAAAACATGTTTTTATGTTCATGAAATGAAAATGAAAATTGCTTATTGTCACAAGTAGGCTTCAAATAAAGTTACTGTGAAAAGCCCCTAGTCGCCACATTCCGGCGCCTGTTCGGGGAGGCTGTTACGGGATTCTCCTTTATACTCATTCTCCTTTAACTTTAGTAAGAAGTCTTACAACACCAGGTTAAAGTCCAACAGGTTTGTTTCAAACACTAGCTTTCGGAGCACTGCTCCTTCCTCAGGTGAAGTGCTCCGAAAGCTAGTGTTTGAAACAAACCTGTTGGACTTTAACCTGGTGTTGTAAGACTTCTTACTGTGCTCACCCCAGTCCAATGCCGGCATCTCCACATCATGGCTACCATCCTTTAACTTTGTTTGTGAATCTGGTACAACTGGAAATTTCTAAATTTAACTTGCTTTACCTAAATACACAGTAAAACTCAACATTTGCCTCATCTCGGGATTACATCTGCAGCTATGGAGCTGCATGCAACTCTTTAATATCTCATTTGTGGTTCCCATCTTTTCCAGTCGGATCGTGTTGACACGAAAAAGCCTAAAAAACAAATTAAGCCAAGAAAAGTAAGAGCTGCGTTTTATTGTGGGGATAAAAGTCTAATAATTATGCAGCACATTATGGCTTCACTTGATTATTTTAATCACCTGAACATAAATAAAGCTGTTTCAGAGGCATAGCTAGACTGTGCTTATAGATAATGCCTTTGGTCTAAGGAGCACATTTTATGGTTAGAACTATTATTCTCTCTCTTTTAGGTGAGTTGCTAATTATTCTCAGTGTGCTACTTGAAACTTATTTTATTGCGAGAATCAATAGGCCAAAAAATTATCTTCATTCAGTACGTCCTAGTTTATGGTTTGTTTTAAAGATGACTTCACTGACAATCTATAATGGAAAAAAACGTTAAAAAAATATTTGCTCTCAGGCCATGACTGAAAACCGACGTGTTTCTCTCCAGAAACACAGCCAAGTTTTCAGACAAGATTCTCTGGCACTCAGTGCACAGGAAATCTGGGGGCTTGGTTTGTGCCATCACTCTGGCAGGGCAGGGAGAGCCAGCAAGGCCAGCTCCACAGAGAAAGATGGTGCCGTGATCGTCAATAAAAATAAACTGCCATTCAACCCCAACAGAAATGGAGGACCCCACACGAGCCCTCTGCCGCCCCCTCCCCATATATGCTGCTGGTGAACAGACGTCCCAGAGGACCTCAGGCAAGTGCATAGCTCAGGGTGGAGAGTGTCAGGCCCGGGCAGTGCCTAAGGGGCATTGCCAAAGGGAGGGGTTACATGGGGGTGAGAGTGGTGGTGGCAGGGGTTCCAAGTGAACCTCTGTGCACTGGGGTGGACTTTCAAAATGGTGCCCCAATTTTCAAAAAACCTGAGTTGCTGGCAGAACAGGCTCAATCAGACCCTATTCCACCAGCATGACTTCGTGGGACCCGCCGCATTCCTTCACTTTTCAGTATGCACTGAATGATACAGCAAAGAAAGTCTCCGTTGGTGCCAGCGAAATCAACGCCGCTTTTCCCGCCCACTTTCAAGCTTTGCCGATATTCAAGAGAATTCCACCTACAGACTACCTTTTCCTACCTCCCACACAGATGGAAACCAGTTCTTATATACTTTTAAAATATATATATATTTTATTCAACTTTTTCGGCCAAACAAAACAGTACAAAGGTTTTTCCCCTTTTTACAACAGCGAAACAATATAGATAACCGTGACCGTATTTTAACAAATAAATAAATAATATATAAACTAAATGGCAACTGCCATAACAAAAATAATAGCTCTCCCAAATAATAAAATCAGCAATTCAAAATACATAACCAAGTACCAATATCTTTACAAAAACACCCCTGAGGACCCACCTGAGCACCCCCCACCGCCCCCCCCCCCCCCCCCCCCCCCCGCTCCCCCCTCACCCCTGGGTTGCTGCTGTTACCTTCCCATTTCCTTTATCGTTCTGCGAGGTAGTTAATGAATGGTTGCCACCGCCTGAACCCCTGAGCCGAACCCCTTAGTGCAAACTTTATCCGTTCCAGTTTTATAAACCCTGCCATGTCGTTTATCCAGGTCTCCACGCCCGGAGGCTTGGCTTCCTTCCACATAAGCAGTATCCTTCGCCGGGCTACTAGGGACGCAAAGGCCAAAACATCAGCCTCTCTCGCCTCCTGCACTCCCGGCTCTTCTGCAACCCCGAATATAGCCAGCCCCCAGCCTGGCTCGACCCGGACCCCCACCACCTTTGAAAGCACCTTCGCCACCCCCACCCAGAACCCTTGCAGTGACGGGCATGACCAAAACATGTGGGTGTGGTTTGCTGGGCTTCTCGAGCATCTCCCACACCTATCCTCTACCCCGAAAAATTTACTAAGCCTTGCTCCGGTCATATGTGCCCTGTGCTAAACCTTAAATTGTATCAGGCTAAGCCTGGCGCACGAGGACGAAGAGTTTACCCTACGTAGGGCATCTGCCCACAGCCCCTCTTCGATCTCTTCCCCCAGCTCTTCCTCCCATTTTCCCTTCAGCTCATCCACCATGTTCTCCCCCTCATCTCTCATTTCCCTGTATATATCTGACAACCTACCGTCCCCCACCCATGTCCCTGAGATCACTCTATCCTGAATCCCCTGCGTCGGGAGCTGCGGGAATTCCCTCACCTGTTGCCTCGCAAAAGCCCTCAGTTGCATGTATCGAAATTAATTCCCTTGGGGCAACCCATATTTTTCCGTCAGCGCTCCCAGACTCGCAAACGTCCTGTCCAAGAACAGATCCCTCAGTTGCACAATCCCAGCTCTCTGCCATGCTCCAAATCCCCCATCTATTCTTCCCGGGACAAACCTATGATTATTTCTTATCATGGACCGCACCGAGGCTCCCGTCATTCCCCTATGCCGTCTCCACTGCCCCCAAATTTTCAGTGTTGCTACCACCTTGTGGTGTATTTCTTCGGGGAGAACGGCAGCGGTGCCGTCACCAGTGCTTGTAGGCTGGTTCCTTTGCAGGACGCCATCTCCAATCTCTTCCACGCTGCTCCCTCCCCTTCTCCCATCCACTTACACACCATCGAAATATTGGCGGCCCAATAGTACTCACTTAAGCTCGGTAGTGCCAGTCCCCCCCTCTCCCTGCTATGCTGCAAGAACCCCCTCCTCACTCTCGGGGTCTTCCCAGCCCACACAAAACTCATGACGCTTTTCTCGATCTTCTTGAAAAAAGCCTTCGTGACCATCACCGGGAGGCACTGAAACACAAAAAGGAATCTCGGGAGGACTACCATTTTGACCGCCTGCACCCTCCCCACCAGTGACAGGTGCACCATGTCCCATCTCTTAAAATCCTCCTCCAACTGTTCCACCAATCGTGTTAAATTAAGCCTATGTAAGGTTCCCCAACTCCTGGCTATCTGGATCCCCAAGTACCGGAAATGCCTTGTTACCCTCCTCAGCGGTAAATCCTCTATTCCCCTGCTCTGCTCCCCCGGATGTACCACAAACAACTCACTCTTCCCCATGTTCAATTTGTACCCCGAGAATTCCCCAAACTCCCCGAGCGTCTGCATTATCTCAGGCATCCCCTCCACCGGGTCCGCAACATACAGCAATAAATCATCTGCATACAATGATACCCGGTGTTCTTCTCCCCCCCTGAGTACTCCCCTCCACTTCCTGGAGCCCCTCAGTGCTATGGCCAGGGGCTCAATTACCAATGCAAACAGTAACGGAGACAGGGGACACCCCTGCCTCGTCCCTCTATAAAGACGGAAGTAGTCAGACCTCTGCCTGTTCGTGATCACACTTGCCACCGGGGCCCTGTATAGCAGCTGTACCCATCCAATGAACCCTTCACCGAAACCAAATCTCCTCAACACTTCCCACAGGTAGTCCCACTCCACCCTGTCAAATGCTTTCTCGGCATCCATCGCCACCACTATCTCCGCCTCCCCCTCTGGTGGGGGCATCATCATCACCCCTAGCAGCCTCCGTATGGTCGTGTTCAGCTGTCTCCCCTTAACGAACCCAGTTTGATCCTCATGGACCACCCCCGGGACACAATCCTCTATCCTCGTCGCCATTACCTTGGCCAGGAGCTTAGCATCTACATTCAAAAGGGAAATGGGCCTGTAGGACCCACACTGCAGCGGGTCGTTATCCTTCTTCAAAAGTAATGATATTGTCGCCTCCGACATAGTCGGGGGCAACTTCCCCCTTTCCCTGGCCTCATAAAAGGTTCTCGTCAAAAGTGGGGCCAGTAGGTCTATATATTTCCAATAAAATTCCACCGGGAACCCATCCGGTCCCGGGGCCTTCCCCGCCTGCATGCTCCCAATCCCCTTTACCACCTCCTCCACATCAATCTGTGCTCCCAGTCCCGCCCTCTCCTGCTCCTCCACCTTCGGGAATTCCAGCTGATCCAGGAAATGCATCATTCCCTCCTTCCCTTCCGGGGGCTGAGCCTTATACAACCTCTCATAGAATGTCTTAAACACCCCGTTCACTCTCTCCGCTCCTCGTTCCATCTCTCCCTCCTCATCCCTCACCCCACCTATCTCCCTCGCCACTCCCCTCTTCCTCAATTGTTGGGCCAGTAACTGACTCGCCTTCTCTCCATACTGCACTCCCTGTGCCCTCCTCACTGTGCCTCTGCCTTACCCGTGGTCAACAGGTCAAATTCCACATGTAACCTTTGTCTTTCCCTGTATAGTCCCTCCTCTGGTGCCTCTGCATATTGCCTGTCCACCCTCAGAGGTTCTCTCAGCAATCGCTCCCTTTCTTTACTCTCTTGCTTCCCTTTATGTGCCCTTATGGATATCAGTTCCCCTCTGACCACCGCCTTCAACGCCTCCCAGACCACTCCCACCTGAACCTCTCCATTGTCATTAAGCTCCAAGTACCTTTCGATACACCCCCTCACCCTTAGACATATCCCCTCATCAGCCAACAGGCCCATATCCATTCTCCAGAGTGGGTGCTGTACCTTTTCCTCTCCTACCTCCAGATCTATCCAGTGAGGAGCGTGGTCCGAGATGGCTATGGCCGTGTACTCCGTCCCTGTCACCTTCGGAATCAGTGCCCTTCCCAGGACAAAAAAGTCTATCCGTGAATATACCTTGTGAACATGGGAGAAGAATGAGAACTCCTTACTCCTAGGTCTGATAAATCTCCAAGGGTCTACTCCTCCCATCTGCTCCATGAAGTCCTTAAGCACCTTGGCCGCTGCCGGCCTCCTCCCGGTCCTGGACCTCGACCGGTCCAGCCCTGGATCAAGCACTGTATTGAAATCTCCCCCCATTACCAACTTTCCCGCCTCCAGGTCCAGGATACGCCCCAACATACGCCTCATGAAGTTTGCATCATCCCAGTTCGGGGCATATACGTTCACCAGAACCACCGCCTCCCCTTGCAGTCTGCCACTCACCATCACGTATCTACCCCCACTGTCCGCCACTATGGTCTTTGCCTCAAACAGTACCCGTTTCCCCACTAAAATTGCCACCCCCCTATTCTTCGCATCCAAACCCGAATGAAACACCTGTCCCACCCAACCTTTACGTAGTCTGACCTGATCTGTCAATTTCAGGTGCGTCTCCTGCAACATAACCACATCTGCCTTTAATTTCTTTAGGTGTGCGAGTACCCGCGCCCTTTTAATCGGCCCATTCAGCCCTCTCACGTTCCACGTGATCAACAGGGTTGGGGGGCTCTTTACCCCCCCCCCTTGTCGACTAGCCATCCCCTTTTTTACTCCAGCTCCTCACCCGGTTCCCACGTACCCGTATATCCCACCGACGGTGCCCTCCCGCCTCGACCACCCCGCCCCATAACAGCTCCCCCTTCCCCTTGGCAGCAGCAACCCAGTTAGCTCCCTCCCCCTCCCCCTTTCGCTAGATCCCCCTCGAGCGTAATTACACCCCCCATGTTGCTCCCAGAAGTCAGCGAACTCTGGCTGACCTCGGCTTCTCCGTTTGCCCTCGGCCTCTCACTGTGCGAGGCCCCACCTTCCTGCGTCCCTGTTCCCGCCATAATTACCATAGCGCGGGAACGAGGCCCGCGTTTCCCACTCAGCCCCGCTTTCCTACCCACCGGCGCCCACAGTTCTTCATACTCTCCCCCCCCCCCCCCCCCAAACGAGGGGAAGAGAGAAAATTTACAGGATTAAAGAGTTAACAATTGAAAAATTATCCCCCCCCCCTTCCTCGTCCCACATAGTCACCCCACCACTTTGTCCCAGAAGCTCTTTCTCTCGCCAGACTATCCCAGCTTCTCGTCCACTATGAATGTCCACGCCTCTTCTGCCGTCTCAAAGTAGTGGTGCTTCCCTTGGTGTGTGACCCACAGTCTCGCCGGTTGCAGCATTCCAAATTTCACCTTTTTGTGAAGCACCGCCTTAGCCCGATTGAAACTTGCCCTCCTTCTCGCCACCTCCGCACTCCAATCCTGGTATACGCGGATCACCGCATTCTCCCACCTGCAGCTCCGAGTTTTCTTCGCCCATCTTAGAACCATCTCTCTGTCATTATAGCGGTGAAACCTCACCACTATGGCTCGAGGTATTTCTCCTGCCCTTGGTCTTCGCGCCATAACTCGATAAGCTCCCTCCACCTCCAAAGGACCCGTCGCGGCCTCCGATCCCATTAGCGAGTGAAGCATCGTGCTCACATATGCCCCGACGTCCGCCCCCTCTGCGCCCTCGGGAAGACCTAAGACTCTTAGATTCTTCCTCCTCGAATTATTCTCCAGGGCTTCCAACCTCTCCACACACCTCTTGTGCTGCTCCTCATGCGTCTCTGTCTTCACCACCAGGCCCTGAATTTCATCTTCATTTTCAGCAGCCTTTGCCTTCACGACCCGAAGCTCCAGCTCCTAGGTCCTCTGCGCCTCGTTTAGCCCTTCAATCGCCTGTAGCATCGGGGCCAACACCTCCTTCTTCAGCTCTTCCACACAGCGCCGCAGGAACTCTTGTTGCTCCGGGCCCCATATCGAACAGCCACCTTCCGACGCCATCTTGCTTCGAGCTTCCCTTCCTTGCCACTGCTCCGAAGGATCCACTGCAATCCTGCCGCTATCCTCTCCTTTTTCCATCAATATCGAGGGCAGCACGGTAGCATTGTGGATAGCACAATTGCTTCACAGCTCCAGGGTCCCGGGTTTGATTCCGGCTTGGGTCACTGTCTGTGCGGAGTCTGCACATCCTCCCCGTGTGTGCGTGGGTTTCCTCCGGGTGCTCCGGTTTCCTCCCACAGTCCAAAGATGTGCGGGTTAGGTGGATTGGTCATGATAAATTGCCCTTAGTGTCCAAAATTTCCCTTAGTGTTGGGTGGGGTTACTGGATTATGGGGATAGGGTGGAGGTGCTGAACTTGGGTATGGTGCTCTTTCCAAGAGCCGGTGCAGACTCGATGGGCCGAATGGCCTCCTTCGGCACTGTAAATTCTATGATAATCTATGAATATCCGGGGGGATTCCCTTCTATTTCACCGCACAGTGATTTTGGCCGTTTAAAATTGCCGTTGGGGCTCTTATCAAGAGCCCAAAAGTCCGTTCCAACGGGAGCTGCCGAAACATGCGACTTAGCTGGTCATCACCGTACCCGGAAGCCAGTTCTTATATACTTAACAACAATGCCCCAATTGATGTGTTGGGTAGGCTGGGTCGATGTGGACTGCTCTTGATGCAGACCTCCAACACTTGATAAGATGCAACACGATTTAATTTAACATCTAAACTATTATACACGTTCAACTGTGAGTTGACACTATGCTGACTTGACTGGAGACCTGATACTAGCCTAACCAGACTTACTAGCGACCACATGATGTTTGCACTGGCCAGCTCACTAACTCTGACTGTCTCAGAGGCTGGGTCCCGAGAGTGCGGGAAAACTGGTGCCCTCTGGCTTTATAGTGGTCATGTCCTGTCTGGTGATTGGCTGCTCTGTTCTGTGTGCTTACTGGTCATCCTGTGTGTCAATCACTGCTTGTCTGCGCTCCATTGTATACATAGATGTATTTTATGACATCTCCTCCCCCTTTTTTTTGTTGTTGTTCTGTATTGTGTGTGTTGAGATAATAAATATTAAGGTGAATGTGCATGTGGATGTGTATATGTGTGTGACCATATACCGAAAATGACCTTATGTACACAGGAAGGTGTCGCTAGTGCAAATATAGGGCAGATGAAACGGTAACAACGATATTTACAGAGGCCAAAACGATAAGGTAACACAGTTGTGCAAAAGTTCAGTCTGTAAGTTTAGTCTCTGCGGCGGGCGACAAACTCTGGTTGACCGCCTCAAGGGTGGATCAGGGGCCGCCTGCACATGGATAGGCGGGACCACCGCCAATGCAGTGGTCGCAGAAGTCGGCAGGATTGCTGGTAGATCGGTGGCCTCGTGGTAGGGCACGTCCGCAGGAAGCATTATATGAGGCGGGACATCATGGTTAGGTGGCGGGCGTGGAATTCTGCGCAGTGCCCGTCTGTTGCGTCATAGGAAGGAGCCATCAGCCGTGCGGACGAGGAACGATCTTGGGGCCACTTGCTTGACCACCACAGCTGTGGCGGAGCAGCCGCCATCAGGCAACTGCACACGAACACGATCAGTTGGGACCAGCTCGGGGAGATCCGTGGCATGAGCGTCGTATGCTGCTTTCTTTTGGGCCCGAGACTGCTGCATCTTCTGTATGACTGTGAGGTGGTCAAGGTCTGGAACATGGATGGCTGGAACCGTGGTTCGCAGAGTGCGATTCATGAGCACCTGCGTGGGAGACAACCCAGTGGACAGCGGGGATGCTCTGTATGCCAGCAGCGCCAGGTTGAAGTCGGAGCCTGAGTCTGCAGCCTTGCATAGTAATCTCTTGATGATATGGATCCATTTTTCGGCCTTCCTGTTTGACTGCGGGTAGTGGGGGCTGGAGGTTACGTGACAAAAGTTGTATAGGCAGGCAAAATCAGACCATTCCTGGCTGTAAAAACAGGGACCATTGTCACTCATCACCGTGAGCGGTATCCCATGCCTGGCAAACGTTTCCTTGCATGCGTTAATCACCGCCTTCGACGTGAGGTCGGACAGTTTCACCACTTCAGGGTAATTGGATAAGTAGTCGGTCAGGAGGACATAGTCACGCCCCTTGGCGTGGAAAAGGTCGACACCGACTTTAGACCATGGGGAGGTCACTATCTCATGTTGCTGCAGAGTTTCTTTGGGTTGAGCTGGCTGAAATTTCTGACATGTGGGGCAGTTGAGGACCGTGTTGGCAACGTCCTGGCTGATGCCCGGCCAATAGACTGCCTCTCGAGCTCTGCGTTGACATTTCTCAACCCCCAGGTGACCCTCATGGAGTTGGCCGAGCACCGTAGCCGCATGCTCTGCGGAATCACAATCCTATCGAGCTTCATGAGGATGCCGTCCACCACCGTCAGGTCGTCTTTGACGTTGTAAAATTGGGGACATTGTCCCTTCTGCCAGCAATTCGTGAGGTGCTGCATCACACTCTGTAGCAGAGGATCCTTGGCCGTTTCCTCACGAATTTGGATGACCCTCTAATCAGTGGCCGGAAGGTTGGAGGCACACAATTGCACCTGCGCATCGATTGGGCAGACAAAGTCAGTTTGTTCACACGGTGTGGTGATAGACCTGGACAGGGCATCTGCAACACTGAATTCTTTGCCTGGCATGTAGACAAGTTCAAAGTCATAGCGGCGTAGCTTGAGAAGGATTTGTTGTAACCGAGGCGTCATGTCATTCAAATCTTTCTGGATTATGTGGACTAGTGGCCTGTAGTCCGTCTCAACCATGAATTTTGGGAGGCCATACACATAGTCATGAAATGTGTCGATTCCCGTTAGGAGGCCCAGGCATTCCTTCTCGATCTGAGTGCACCGTTGCTCAGTGGGCATTATGGCTCTAGAGGCATACGCAACTGGGGCCCATGAGGAAGAGTCATCCCGTTGGAGGAGCACCGTCCCGATACTGTCCTGGCTTGCGTCAGTGGATATTTTGGTCTCTTTGGTAGGGTCGAAGAATGCCAGAACCGGGACTGTGGTGAGTTTTGCCCTGAGCTCACGCCATTCGTTCTCATGAGCGGGCAGCCACTGGAATTCCGTTGATTTTTTGACGAGATGGCGGAGGGCTGTGGTGTGTGCCGCCATGTTGGGAATGAACTACCCAAGGAAGTTTACCACCTCTCGAAAGCGGAGGGCCGTCTTCTTGTCCTCTGGGGTCTTCATGGCGTTGATCGCCGAGACCTTGTCAGCATCTGGTCGCACGCCTTGCTACGAGATGTGGTCACCAAGGAATTTGATTTCTGATTGACCGAACAAGCACTTGGCTCTGTTGAGTCGGACGCCATGCTCATGGATTCTGTGGAAAACCTGCTTGAGGCAATCGATGTGTTCTTGAGGAGTTGTGGACCAAATTATGACATCGTCAACATACATGCGCACCCCCTCGAAACCCTCCATCATCTGTTCCATGATGCGGTGAAATACCTCTGACGCAGAGATGATGCCAAAAGGCATCCGGTTGTAGCAGTAGCGACCGAACGGGGTATTGAATGTGCACAGCGGTGCATCCAGCTATATTTGCCAGAACTCCTTGGAGGCGCCCAGCTTCGTAAAGAGTTTGGCATGAGCCATCTCGCTGGTCAACTCCTCCCGTTTTGGTATCGGGTAATGTTCCCTCATGATGGTGCGGTTTAAATCCTTGGGGTCGGTGCAGATTCGAAGCTCCCCTGATGGCTTCGTGACGCAGACCATGGAGCTGACCCAGTCCGTGGGTCCTGTGACGTTTGATATGATGTCCTGGTCCTGGATGTCCTGTAACTGCTGCTTGAGGTGGTCCTTGAGGGGTGCTGGCACCCGACGTGGTGCGTGGATCACAGGAGTGGCGTTTGGTTTGAGCAGAATTTTCTATCGGTATGGGAGTGTGCCCATTCCGTCGAACACGCTGTGGTACTGCGTGATGATGTCATCAATTTCAGCCTGGAAGTTCTCATCAGGTGAGGCCGTCGCCTGTGCGGATGACATGGTGTGGACTCGCTGAACCAGGTTCAGGAGTTTGCAGGCCCGAGCACCGAGCAGGGATGCTCTGTCAGGTCCCGCGATCTCAAATCGCAGTGTCGCTTTAAATGACTTATTGGAAACTCTGAGTTGCCATGAGCCACTGGCAGCTATGGCATTGCCAATGTAGTCAAGGAGCTGGCAGACCGGTGGAAGAATGCTTGGACTGACGAGGATGGTGTCGAGATCAGATTTGGAGATGAGGTTCGCCAATGCGCCGGTGTCCAGTTTGAACCGGATGCGAGCCTTGTTGACTGTGAGGACAGCACACAACTCGTCGTCGGGATCCACGCTGAGGATCGGGAGGTGCTTCGCTGTCTTGGAGAAAGGCAGCGCATGCTTCGTAACGATGCCCACCCGGTATGGAGATTTGAGGCACGCAGCATCAGGATCTGTTGGGCTGTCGGGGTCGGAGTCTGGCATGGTCTGCTGTATTGAATGGACGCTTCTGCGCCATGGCTGTGATCGCTGGATGCTGGGCAGTGGAGCAGATCTGCAAAGGGCTGCGTAGTGGCCAAGCTTGCCACACTGTAGACACCGTCGTGATTTTGCCAGACATTGTCGCTTTAAATGGGCGGAGCCACAATTCGGACACGTCATGACGCCAACGTCAGCGCGTTCCGTGTGCCATCGTGCATGTGCAGTGCGGTCGAACGACGTACGCACCTGCGCAGTCTGGTCGTCAGTCTCGCCGTCCCCTCGGTTGTGGCGCGCATGCGCAGGGGCCCGGGAAAAGCGCACAGAATGGCCACTCTTGACGATACTTAGGCCCTGCATTTGTGCGATGGCCTGCATCCGTTCCGCCTCGTGGGAGGTTAGCTTTGCCGTTTCTGCCGCTCTGATGTGGGAGTACCGATTGTTAGCATGTTCGTGGAGAACGCACGTTTCGATGGCGATGGTGAGGGTGAGCTGCTTGACTTTCAGGAGCTGCTGGCGAAGGGAATTGGAGTGGACTCCAAAAACAATCTGATCCCGGATCATGGAATCAGTGGTCGAGTCATAGTTACATGACTGCGCGAGGATGCGGAGATGGGCCAGAAAGGATTGAAAAGGTTCATCCTGACCCTGAAGCCTCTGCTGGAATACATACCATTTAAAGCTCTCATTCACCTCAATGTCGCAGTGGCTGTCGAACTTCAGTAGGACTGTTTTAAATTTCGTCTTGTCTTCGCCTTCAGCGAATGTAAGGAAGTTGTAGATGTGGATGGCGTGGTACCCGGCTGTGGAGAGGAATAGTGCGATCTTCCTGACGTCCGATGCGGCCTCGAGGTCGGTGGCTTCTAGATAGAGTTGGAACTTTTGTTTGCACCGAGGTTGCCAGCGATGCGGAGCTGCGGACGTTTTCCATGTCACCGGATGGCTGTTTGCTGGTCAACGCTGATTCACTCAAGGTAGGTCCGTCTGTTTGCTGATCAACGCTGATTCACTCAAGGTAGGTCCATCAATTTTCAGCATCACTCACTGGTACCATGATGTGTTGGGTAGGCTGGGTCGATTTGGACTACACTTCATGCAGTGTAGCTGGAGACAGACCTCCAACACTTGATAACATGCAACATGATTTTATTTAACATCTAAACTATTATACATGTTCAACTGTGGGTTGACACTATGCTGACTTGACTGGAGACCTGATACTAGCCTAACCAGACTTACTAGCTACCACATGGTGTTTGCACTGGCCAGCTCACTAACTCTGACTGTCTCAGAGGCTGGGTCCTGAGAGAGCGGAAAAACAGGTGCCCTCTGGCTTTATAGTGGTCGTGTCCTGTCTGGTGATTGGCTGCTCTGTTCTGTGTGCTTCCTGGTCATCCTGTGTGTCAATCACTGCCTGTCTGCACTCCATTGTATACATAGATGTATATTATGACACTAATTTTTCCACAATTAATAACAGCTACTCTCACTTGCAACGAGAGCATGTACTTCATTGTGACAGGATCCCAACAATCAGACCACCTTTCTCCTGACCCCTGTCCCCATGAGACCTCTGACCTGACTGGGCTTCTGACTGCTCTCCTTCAGGACAGTCCATTGTGCTCCTGGTGCCACTGCTGGGACAAGAGAACTGCTAGCCATTTGATTGGCCAGCAGGTCTCCGAGGCAGGAATTCTTCTCTGGTGGGGGGGATGGTGGGGAGATTCACACCTTGAACCAATTAAAGGCCCTATGGCTATAAAATGGCTGCAGGATGAGCGTGCAAGTACATCTGGGTTCACCTCCTACTTTTATGTGAGCGGAGTGTAAATTTCAGCCCATGTCAACTATTGTGTCACTAAATGCAGTACAAACAGATTTGACTTATGTTAGAAATTGAAATAAATATATTTGCTACTTGGACCCAAAACTGGGCTGAGTTTGTAAATTGAAAATAAATCATAAAGTTCAATGTGTCACCCTGTGCAAGGGCTTGACATAACAGTTTATACCTCGTGACATTTTTTGTATTGCTAAATATTCTTGCATATTTTCTGGATTTCCCCTAATGTTCAGCCAGAACGGTCACGTTATGCATCCTTAGCAAGTGACATAGTTCCTTAACTTTCCTGTTTCCAAGACCATTCCTTGCATACAGCATAAAAGCTATGCTCATTGTGTTTCCCAGGGGTCTGCCGCATCCTCATTCTTGGCTATAGTCATTCAAAGTGGGACATAAACGTGGTTTCGTGTCTAAGTGGCAAAAGGCCAATCAGATGCTCCTCACAGTCTCTGCAGTTACTTCATGTGAAAAAGTTAAATAAGAATCTTGGATGCAACATTGGAAGATATCTCAGAATTTGAATGGGCAAGAATCAGCAGAGGGATTTGCTCTAGCCGCTGAATGATTCAGCAGCACTGACTGAAATTGTGTTAGGGCGGGTTTAAAATTGCATTCAATCAAATCTATTTAACTGAATCTGAGCTGGCTATTATTTCAGAATTGAGTCCAGCATATTGGCCATTTTACAGCACATTAACTACTACACATTTTTAGTGATAGGCTGCCACAAATAAACTCGACCAATATAAGCAGCAATGTAGCAGCTGGTGACACTAGTACCAGCATCCTGCTGGGAGGATGAGCAGGACTGACTGTTGTGCGTGGCCGCCCTCCTTTTATAGAACGTGGGAACATTTCAAGCTATCTTGTGATCGGACTCCATAGCAAGCATGACCTCTGACACTATTGTGCAGCTCAATTTTAGAAGTATGACCGTTTTATCACTGAATTACAATGTGCAGTGGTCTTATGTATTGACAAAATTCATAGTGTTGCCCACGTGCATTGTTTGAGAAGTATGTGGGGCAGTGGAAGGACTCCAATGGAAACCTAAGTAGGGCAGGCTACAAAACATGGCCAATGTGTATGCATAATGAAATTCTTGGGGCTTCAGGGCTGCTAAAAAGTCTGTGTGCAAAGTCAGGGCACTGTGCAGAACCTAGAGCTTTTCCAGCATAAGAATGACAGTAAAGACCATTGGCACAATTGTGCGCCCAACCATCATGCAGTGCCTGATGGCCGATGGAGCAGCTTCCACTCTAGCACAACCAGGAGACATCCAACATATGAATGCTGCAGTGGAACCACAGGTTGATGTCGCCTAAGCTGAGATTGCTGCCATCAAGGCTGCAAATACCAGTTTCCAAAGGACCTTGCAGGGTGCCACACGAGTCCAGCAATCTGTCTATCAAATGCTGAGATGCTGCTTGAGGAGTGGCAGAGGCACCACGGCTCATAGACTGACTGTTCTTCCTCAGGACATCATCCATCCTCCCAGCACTGCTACTCCACCAATGGTCTTCCTATTTCCTGTCAAATATTCAGCCCCAGCTGCTGTCAGGCATGCCCAAATGATGGCATCCAAGGCCAAGATTTCTACTCGCAGGTCATCCTCCAATGTCATCTACTGTCTCCTCATTAAAAGTCAGCAACCTTCCACAAGTCATGCTGCAGCCATAGGGATAAGCACTGTGCAGGAGTTCTGGAACAGGCAAAGGGAAATGAAAGACAGACACTAAGGGAATACACATGGATTATTGGTTCACGCTTGTGTGTCATATGGCTTGGCTTGCTTTTTTATTTGGTGTTGAATATTTATTTTTGTTGGCTTTTGCATTGTGGCCATTCACATGCTGTGATGGTCAGTAACCGAGGGAGTGCAATATATGGGCTGTTGGTGAATGGGAAATTTGGGTTGCATTTACTGGTACAACAGTTGGATGAGCCAGTTAAGGATGGCCCCCAACAGAAAGGGATTTGTTGGTTCCCTCCTGCCTTCCTCTTCATCTACCTATCTATCCTATCTATGAAGGGTAGGTCATGCCTCACAAACCTTATTGAGTTCTTTGAGAAGGTGACTGAACAGGTAGACGAGGGTAGAGCAGTTGATGTGGTGCATATGGATTTCAGCAAAGCGTTTGATAAGGTTCCCCACGGTAGGCTATTGCAGAAAATACAGAGGCTGGGGATTGAGGGTGATTTAGAGATGTGGATCAGAAATTGGCTAGCTGAAAGAAGACAGAGGGTGGTGGTTGATGGGAAATGTTCAGAATGGAGTTCAGTTACAAGTGGAGTACCACAAGGATCTGTTCTGGGGCCGTTGCTGTTTGTCATTTTTATCAATGACCTAGAGGAAGGCGCAGAAGGGTGGGTGAGTAAATTTGCAGACTATACTAAAGTCGGTGGTGTTGTCGATAGTGTGGAAAGATGTAGCAGGTTACAGAGGGATATAGATAAGCTGCAGAGCTGGGCTGAGAGGTGGCAAATGGAGTTTAATGTAGAGAAGTGTGAGGTGATTCACTTTGGAAGGAATAACAGGAATGCAGAATATTTGGCTAATGGTAAAGTTCTTGGAAGTGTGGATGAGCAGAGGGATCTAGGTGTCCATGTACATAGATCCCTGAAAGTTGCCACCCAGGTTGATAGGGTTGTGAAGAAGGCCTATGGAGTGTTGGCCTTTATTGGTAGAGGGATTGAGTTCCGGAGTCAGGAGGTCATGTTGCAGCTGTACAGAACTCTGGTACGGCCACATTTGGAGTATTGCGTACAGTTCTGGTCACCGCATTATAGGAAGGACGTGGAGGCTTTGGAGCGGGTGCAGAGGAGATTTACCAGGATGTTGCCTGGTATGGAGGGAAAAGGCTGATGGACTTGAGGTTGTTTTCGTTGGAGAGAAGAAGGTTAAGAGGAGACTTCATAGAGGCATACAAAATGATCAGGGGTTTAGATAGGGTGGACAGTGAGAGCCTTCTCCCGCGGATGGAAATGGCTGGCACAAGGGGGCATAGCTTTAAACTGAGGGGTAATAGATATAGGACAGAGGTCAGAGGTAGGTTCTTTACGCAAAGAGTAGTGAGGCCGTGGAATGCCCTACCTGCTACAGTAGTGAACTCGCCAACATTGAGGGCATTTAAAAGTTTATTGGATAAACATATGGATGATAATGGCATAGTGTAGGTTAGATGGCTTTTGTTTCGGTGCAACATCGTGGGCCGAAGGGCCTGTACTGCGCTGTATCGTTCTATGTCTATGCCTATGTCTATGTCTATCCTCTTCCAAAGCTGCTCACTGTAGCTGGTGGCAAGGGCAGTGCCTTCATGATGATGAAGTTAGACAGCATACAGCAGACCATTATGTATCCCGCCACACACTCTGCCAAATACTGCATGACCCTGCAGTGCAGTCCGGATAGTGAAAGCATTGTATCCACACACCAGTGGTCTATCCTAGCTGCATGACTTTCATCGTATTTGTGCTGCCCAGTTTGCATGAGTTGCACGCAAGTGTCATCAGCCAGTACGGTCCGTGAATAGCCCTTTTCAACCAGCACTGCACTTTGGTTTGCTGTGGTGGCTCAGATGTAGGTGCGAACTGCTGCGGAGTGAAGGCATCATGGCTGCTACCGGGATACTGGTGATTGACCTGCATAATTCACTGCCCTTGGATGTAGACCTAATGAATGTTAAGGGAGTAGTACTCCTTTTAATTTCTGTCGATGTTAGAGTTGACTGGCATTACCCTGAACTATAGGAAAATGTGCTCGCTCCATCTTGTGCTCTCAGGCAAGAGAGAATTAAATCTAATGAGCTGTTTGAATAGAGAGATCCCTTCCGCAAGAATTGATGACAAACTGAAAGATGTTGCAGATAGTTCCAGATCTATCTTAGAAGGAATCCATTCACAGATCTTCATGGCCACTGTCACCTTCAGAGCCACTGGCTAGGCAATCTTTATCCTGCTCTGAGGTTTCAGTTGCTGCTACAGCAGTGGCACATTTCAATGGGCGTATCCTTAGTGAAATGTAGATGTCTGGCACACTGTTCTTCAGCAATGTTCAGTTAGAATTATTCCCTGAGTATCTAGGGAAGATAAGGCTTCTTTCTGAGAATCTTCTCCTCATCCTCCTCCTCCCTCTTTTATCAGTTTGCCCTGCTCTGTGTGCCCTCTGTGCAATCTCCCAATCAGACCTGTTTTCCAAGCAGAATGCCTGCTGAAGTAATTCATAATCCCTTTCAGCACTGGTGGGAGGTCCTTCCTGCTACTTAATTTGTTCAAATGTGCAAGATTAGCAGGAGTGTTAAGCTCCAAAATAGCAGCACTGCTGTCAAATCAGCATTACACACTGTGTGGCGTGATGATCCGCCTATTCAACATACGTTCAGCGATGCTCATTGAGCATATAACAGCAGCCTGATCTAGATGGCAACTGGCATGACTCACATCAGAAATGTACAAATGCATCACAGATACAATTTTGGATGACCAAAGCTATTTGTTTCACAAAAAAGAATGCATTATGCATCTGAATGTCTGAGATTTATACTGCCGTCATTGAAGGCTGATCTTTTGAGGAACTCCAATTTTAATTGTGCCCCCATCAGTGCCAAAGCTGCCACGACCCTGAGCTTTGTAATTCCCTCTCCAAACCTTCTCAGCTCTCTAGTTTTCTTTCTTCTTTTAAAAGGCTCTTTAAATCCTACCTGTATTGATATCCTTATGGCCGAATATTGCCTTATGTGGTTGTGTGTCTTTTTGCTCCTGTTTCATTACGGTAAAGGTACTATATAAATTGTTGTTGATGTTGTTGTAAATGAGATGTACCTTCAGGGAACAACAATATTTTTCTCACTAATTTGCAATTTCTCTATTGTATTTGAACTAAAACATGCAGCTTGCCTTGTGAAAACGTAGCCCATGCTTTGCCCATTCTTATTTTACAAGGCCAGGTTTAGGGACACATATCGCTCTCTGAAGATGTGTAAAAAGTTGTTTTTTGTGTTTAAGAATTAACAACAAAGGCAGTGGGTTAGCACTGTTGCCTCATGGCGCAGAAGACCCGGGTTCGATCTCGGCCACAGGTCACTGTCTGTGTGGAGTTTGCACATTCTCCCCGTGTCTGCGTGGGTCTCATCCCCACAACCCAAAGATGTGCAGGCTAGGTGAATTGGTCACGCTAAATTGCCCCTTAAATGGAAAAAAATAATTGGGTACTCTCAATTTATTTTAAAAACTGAAAGAATGAACAGAAGAATTAAGCATCTTTAGTCACTTGGTTTCTTAAATTTGTCACAATCAAGGACACTGATGTGCTGGTAGCTTAAAGTAGATGATACGAGGACAGCATGGTGGCACAGTGGTTAGCACCGTTGCCTCATGGTGGTGCCGAGGACTCGGGTTCAATCATGACCCTGGGTCACTGTCCGTGTGGAGTTTGCACATTCTCCCCATGTCTGCGTGGGTCTCACCCCACAACCCAAAGGTGTGCAGGGTAAGTGGATTGGCCACACTAAATTGCCCTTAATTGGGAAAATTAAATTTTAAAAAATAAAAATTGATGAAACCTTTATTAGCATATGGATTGTCATCCAGTTAATTAATTTGAAGAATGTCTGTATTAGTTTCAGTAGTTAAGTCCCTATCTTTTTAATATTGCTACTAGTCCCTTTTTAAATTAAATATATAATATGTAAAGACCATTCTCAATTGTGGCACACACAGTTCAGATATCTGGCCTTTGAAAGTTTTGCATATTTGCAGATCAATTTCACCAGCAGAGTGATGAGACATCGAGACATTGCAGGTACAGAAATAGAATTGACAATTTACGATTCAGATAGCATGCCATGAACATTTGCTTGTGAGGTGCATACATGGACAAATTGTATCTTCAGTCTGTTTTTAAAAAAAAACTACAGATGAGTTTGAGGGAAGTGCTCCATAGAAGAGTTGCTCATAGCATTCTATCAGCATTTCCTTCGTTTTTATCAACTTTCTTAGGAAGAGATTCAGATAACCCTGTGATGCACTTGACCTTTACAATCACAGCGCTTATTCCATAGAATCCCTGCAGTGTGGAAGGATGCCATTCAGCCCATCAAATCTGCACCAATCCTCCTAAAGAGCACTCCACCTAAGCCCATTCCCCCGCCCTTTCCCTGCAACCTCATGCATTGTTCATGGACAATCTGCTTAACCTGCACATCTTTGGACTATGGGAGGAAACCAGAGCTCCCAGAGGAAACCCACACAGACATGGGGAGAAAGTGCAAATTCCACACAGACAATCATCCAAGGCCGGAATTGAACCCAGGTAACTGGTGCTGTGAGGCAGCAGTGCTAACCACCGTGCCACCCCTATTCTTTAGATCTGCGTTCTATCTAATTTATTTGACTCTTGAGATATGCTTCTGACCATCGCTAAAACTGCTTATTTCCACCTCCATGTCATTGCCAGATTTTACTCACGCATCAGCCCACCTGCTGAGCCTCATTTGTGCGTTTTGTTACATCTCAACTTGAGTATTCCAATGCACTCCTGCCTAGACTCTCATATTCTCCCAACAAAAACTTGCAATCATCAGAGACTCTTCTGCCATGTCCTCACATGCATCAATCCCATTCCTCCTTCACCCCTACACTCGCTGACCTACATTGGCCCCAGTCAATGGTTTCTTTGATTTTAGAAATCTTATCCATTTGTAAATCCCTCCATGACCTGAAGCTCCTCTCCAGACCCGCAAACCCTCTGAGATTTATAATGTGATCGTCTAATTCTGAGCTTCTGAGGAATTCCGATTTTAACCCGATTTTAATTGTGCCACCATCCGAGCCAAAGCCATGGCCCTCAGCTTTGTAATTTCCTCTCTAAACTTCTTCAGCTCTCTCGTTTTCTTTCTATCTTTAAAAAGCTCTTTAAATCCTACCTCTTTTACTTAACTTTTGTCTGAATATTGTCTTATGCGGCTTGGCTCTTTTTGCTGCTGTTTCAGTAAAGTAACGTCAAGGTTAGTCCGGTCTGTTCACAGGGAGACGTTTGTTCAGCTTTACAACGGCACATACACAGGGCCCGGTTACACATTACCGGGTCCTTACTCCTTCCTGTCGGCTACTACAGAGGTCAACCTATTATACAAATGCTGGTTAATTCCCAGTCCAATCAGGATGTGGAGATGCTGGCGTTGGACTGGGGTGAGCACAGTAAGAAGTCTTACAACACCAGGTTAAAGTCCAACTGGTTTGTTTTGAATCACTAGCTTTCGGAACACTGCTCCTTCCTCAGGTGAATGAAGAGGTAGGTTCCAGAAACATTTATATAGACAAAGTCAAAGATGCAAGATGATACTTTGCAGGTAATTAAGTCTTTACAGGTCCAAACGGAGCAATTGGAGAGAGAGATAATCACAGGTTAAAGCGGTGTGAATTGTCTCAAGCCAGGACAGTTGGTAGGATTTCGCAAGCCCAGGCCAGATGGTGGGGGGGGCGAATGTAATGCGACATGAATCCAAGGTCCCGGTTGAGGCCATACGTATGTGTGCGGAACTTGGCTATAGGTTTCTGCTCGGCGATTCTGCGTTGTCGCGCGTCCTGAAGGCCGACTTTGAGAACGCTTACCCGAAGATCAGAGGCTGAATGCCCTTGACTGCTGAAGTGTTCCCCGACTGGAAGGGAACATTCCTGCCTGGCGATTGTCGCGCGAAGTCCGTTCCAGTCAGGGAACACTTCAGCAGTCAAGAGGTTGGTCATGAAACATATCAACTTCATTCTTCCAGAATGCCTTGAACCACTGCAATTCGCATACCGCCATAACAGGTTCATAACTGGAACTATTTCCCTGACCTTATACTCATCCCTGGAGCATCTCGACAACAAGGACTCCTACGTTAGACTCCTATTCATTGACTACAGCTTCGCCTTCAACACCATAATCCTAGCCAAACTCGTATCTCAACTCGAAAACCTAAGACTTGACTCCTCCCTTTGCAACTGGACCTTCGACTTCCTGACTCATAGACCACAATCAAAAAGGATAAACAACAACACGTCTTCCACGATAGTCCTCAATATCGGGTCCCACAAGACTGTGTACTTAGCCCCCTACTATACTCCTGTACACACACAACTGTGTAGCAAGAATTGGCTCCACCTCCATCTACAAGTTTGCTGATGACACGACAGAGTGAGTCAGATCTCAAACAACGATGAGTCAGAGCACAGAAGGGAGATAGAGAACCAAGTGGAGTAGTGTAACGACAACAATCTCTCCCTCAATGCCAGCAAAACTAAAGAGCTGGTCATTGACTTCAGGAAGCAAAGTATTGTACACACCTCTATCTACATCAATGTGTCGAGATGCAGATGGTTGACAGCTTCAAATTTCTAGGCTGCACATTATCAACAATCTGTCCTGGTCCAGCCACGTTGACGCTACAACCAAGAAAGCACAACAGCGCCTATACTGAGGAAACTAAGGAAATTCGGCATGTCCACATTGACTCTTACCAATGTTTACAGATGCACGATAGAAAGCATCCTACCTGGCTGCATCACAGCCTGGTATGGCAACTGCTCGGCCCCAGACCATAAGAAACTACAGAGAGTCGTGAACACAGCCCAGTCCATCATGCAAACCCATCTCCCATCCATTGGCTCTGTCTACACCACCCGCTGCCTTGGCAAAGCAGACAGCATACTCAAAGACCCCTCAAACCCAGTTTACTTTCTCTTCCAACCTCTTCCATCGGGCAGGAGATACAAAAGTCTGAGAACACGCACGAGCAGATTCAAAAACATCTTCTTCCACCAGTCTCCTGAATGATCCTCTTATGAACTGAACTGATGTCTCTACACATCATCTCTACTGATGTGCTACACTCCGTTTACATCACCTGATGTCTGTAACCATGTATTTACATTGTGTGTTTATTGTATGTCATATGATTTTTAATCTATGGAACGACTTGTCTGGACTCGACCCAAAACAATACTTTTCACTGTAACTCAGTACACGTGACAATAAACCCAAATCCAAATGTTGGAAATGAAATGTACTCTGCCTTCTTTTTCTTCTGTGAATTTGACTATGGTTGCCATTTTTCATTATTTTGGAACTGGAATTGAGAAAGGTTAGAGGCAGTAAAAGAGAGAGATGGTTCAGGGGCCACCTGGTGATGCATTTATCGCTAGAGTCCAATTTACATTACATTTTGTCACCTTCAAATTGGTTGTATGGTCCAAAATCCAAGCTCTGACTTTGCTGACAGTTTTCACATTGGGCATGATTTAATCAGAAGATTTCTACTCAGTGTCATTTGGGCACATTTGGTAGTGTGTTTCCTGCTGACTTTATGGGTGAGATCCACACAGGTATTCACCCACACTCATCATTTTATTGGCCTTGGGAAGTTTCTCCCCAGTCTAGCTACCCCACACTGAGAAATGTTTTCCTCACTGGGGAGCTGAGCTCCTCAGAGACTGGGTCGCCATTTTGAAAGGATGCCTTGACCTCCAGGTTAGCTTGAGAGTTCCCCACACCCCACTGGCAGTGTCAGCACCCCCCCCCCCCCGCACACATGAGCATTACCCCCCCCCCCCCCCCCCCCCATGCAAGTGAGAACACCTTCCTATGCAGTCACTGAGGGCCTCCCCTTTTCAGGCCTCCCCACACTCTTTTGGGGCCCCCCTTTTCAGGACCCCCACCCCTTTACCCCACCAACCTTTATGAGGCCCCTTCACTTCCCACCCCAACCTTTTATACCCCATCTCATCTCTCCTTTTATAGACATGGCCCTCCTCAGCCCCCAATCTTTGACAGTGCCACCCAGGCACCTGCCACTGCCAGGCTGGTGGTGCCAGGTGCCAGAGGACGAACTATGATGCCACCCTGCCCTTTCCTCAACCACCCGGTTACGCCTGGACCACGTTTGTATGGACCCGTACTAAACGGCGCCTCACTGGGAAGCCCAGAGAATCCCGTACCAGCATCCCCGAACAGATGCCGGAATGTGGCGACTAGGGGCTTTTTGCAGTAACTTCATTTGAAGCCTACTTGTGACAATAAGTGATTTTCATTTCATTTCATTTTCATTTTCATTTTCATTTCATTTCATTTCAGAATCCAGTGCATGCATATTCAAATAAGCCTAGTGGCTCATTTAAATATGCTGATCTGATCTCATCCAGCACGGGCGAGATCCAGATCGCGACATCTCGTGAGATTCAACAGCCTTGTCGCGACACCAAGTCTCGCATGATGGGGCTGATAAATTGCGCCCATTGTCTCTTATCAGCATCAATTTTTTCCTTACTTCTACTACTTATCATCTTGGCAGTCTCCAAGTCTTGATGTTGTGTTTTCGGACCTTTTTTCTTAAAAAATGCAGGGTTATTGATACAGAATGGTGTTCTAACTATATCAGCTGACGAGAAGATAAATCTTTGAGAGAACCGCGTGCATTCTCTTTTACTGGAATGTAATATTTCTGTCACCTTGTTATGAAACAAATGATTGCAGATGTGTTTCAGAATCGACACTTGTTATCTCACGATTGGTCTATTTTAAACAGTTTAGCTGAAAACCAAAGCGTTTTGATGATAACACTCATTTTCAGCATTCTGTGTCTGTGTGTCAGATAATGCTGATAAAGTCGTTTGTTTCTGAAATATACTTATTTCTTATCTTCTATGGCACTGTAAAGCGTGGTAGCTCTGCTATGATGAAATTTTATAAAACTGCACTCTGAGGGCCCTGGATGGTAAATGATTAAAGATAACTGAGAAGAACTGAGTTTTTATTACAATTCATTTGTTAATGTGGGTATTTCGAGCACACAGAGGGAATTATGCTCAGGATGCCGATGGCTGTCACTGAGTGAAAAGACAATAGAGTTGAGTTTTAGATGGGATCATAATCCAGGAGAACAGAGCTAGTCATTTATGTTTAGTTATCTGACCCTGTAATTAAAGTACTGGATAACATTCATTGATAGCCTTGCCAGAGCGGCACAGTGATTAGCACTGCTGCCTCACAGCGCTAGGGACCCGGGCTCGATTCCGACCTCAGGTGACTGTGTTGTGTGGTGTTTTCACATTCTCCCCGTGTCTGCATGGGTTTCCTCCGGGTGCTCTGGTTTCTTCCCACAGTCCAAAGATGTGCAGGTTAGGTGCATTGGCCATGATCAATTGCCCCTTAGGGTGCGAGACCAAGAAATATTGCAGAAATAGGGTGGGGGATTGGGCCTAGCTAGGGTGGTCTTTTGCCGGGTTGGTGCAGACTCGAAGGGCTGAATGGCCTCCTTCTGCTCTGTAGAGATTCGATGATTCTAACAATCACTTATACTACAGTATATCTAACAGACTGTTAAAGAATTCTGTTTCAAAAAAGAGTATGAACAGATTGTCTGTCTGGAAGAAAAAGTCAAGCAGGTTAACATGTTGGGTGATATTGTTCATCAGAACTGCCTTGGTCAGGTGGGAGAAGCCCTTTTATAGACCTGCTCAAACCAATATTGTGCTCTTTCTGAGACTCCACAGCCTGCTTCATTTATTAGCATTTTGTGATATTTAATATATGTCTGGGAATGCCACACAGATACAACACATTAGACCCAGCAGGCTACGTTGTTTACTGGTAGGACAGGGGGTTTGTATCTACAATATCGACAAGTATGGTACTATCCTCACTTCTATATTTGTAAGGAGGTGGAATCTGAAGTTAGGTGACTTCCCATTGGGTGACGGGGAAGATTGGAGGAGCACCTTAGGGTGATTTGTCAAACCTCTGTGGCTTAAAATAATAATGACAGAGCTTACAAATCTGTAATATTGGTCTCTGGTGATTTAACATAGTGTTGTGTATTTGAGAATTTAACCATGGTATAAGGAGAGACATAAATGCTTTCGTATACCTGGGAATCACATTTCACTGTGTTATCATACAAACACCCAGGTCTGGATTTTCACCATGGCAGCGGGCCTCTTTTGCTGTGGGAAAAATGGTGGACAAGCCTGGGAATCAAAAGTCTCGCCCCTGAATATGGTACTTCCTATTTTCTCAGGGGAGGAATAGAGTCAGGCCAGGATTTGCACATACACGGTTTACTGGGGCATTTAACTTATCAGATGCTGCCTCCACTGAAGTTGGACTTTGATTAGACCATCGCAAAAGCGGCGGCGCCCATGATTTTGGCGCCAACGTGGATTCTCCGGCTGATCGCCGAACGCGATTTTGGCGTCGGAGACCGGAGAATCCCGCCCAAGGAGTTTTGTTTAAGAACCTCCCAAAAATGCTTTCCAGCCAATCAAGTAATATTGCAGTTAGATCACTGTTTTAATATAAGAAACCACCACTAAACAAAACATTTTTATTCATTTTTTTCATTTGTGGACAACATTGTGAATAAAACCTTCATAGGACAAATATGTACGAATTAATTTCTTCTTCTTGATTAAATTTGATTAAAGAAACACATTTTGATTTAACTTCTCAGTATATATATAAATATATATATATTATACATTGGGGGGATTTTCCAGCCGTTCTCGCCAGCGGGATGTATTCACCACAAAGCGAGTGCAACCTCTGAGTATCCACAAGATGATTGTCTAATCTAAGCTGAAAAACTAATGGGGAAGAAGTCAAGACTCTTCCTGAAATGGGAGAAAACAGAGACAGTTGAATTGAACCCCCACTTTTACCTCTTAGTAATTAGTCACAAATCAGCATTCGTAGAGTTCTGGGAACAGTAATTGGGCCCCCATGCCCAGCATGGCATGGCTAGGATTGATAGAGTAATATTCATTGCATAGGAAAGGATGATAAGTTGAAAACCTAAAAGTAATGTCAGTTTCCTGCTAAGTTATGTTTCTATAAAGGTAATTGTGATGTTTTTCCCAGTGACCCAGCATAATAAGGCGCAGATAGGCACTTCTGTGGACGTGATAGAGATTCCAGGATGGTATGTTGCCTCCCTGGTGCCAGGGTCAAGGATATCTCTGAACGAACACAGGACATCATGAAGGGGGAGGATGAACAGCCAGAGGTTGTAGCACACATAGGTTCCAACGACATAGGCAGGAAGAGTGATGAGGTTCTGCAGAAGGAGTTCAGGGAGTTAGGCAGCAAGCTAAAAAGCAGGACCTCCAGAGTTGTAATCTCAGGATTACTCCCTGTGCCACATACCAGTGAAGCTAGAAATAGGAGGATAGTGCAGCTAAGTAAGTGGCTGAACTGGCGGTGTAGGAGGGCGGATTTAAGATTTCTGGACCATTGCAATCTCTTCTGGGCAGGTGGGGCTTGTACAAGAAGGACGAATGACGGGTTGCATCTAAACTGGAGGGGCACCAATATCCTGAGTGGTTTGCTAGAGTCACTCGGGAGGACTTAAACTAGTATGACAGGGGGGTGGGAACCAGAGCGTTAGCTTAGAAGCTGAAATAACTGGGGAAATAGAGGACAAAAATAAGAGAAAAACATCACCCCGTCTGTTCAAACGCAGTGGTTTGAAGTGTATTTGTTTCAATGCCAGAGGTATAGCAGGTAAGGCTGATGAACTTAGAGCACTTATTAGTACTTGGAACTATGATGTTGTGGCTATCATCGAAATGTGGTTCAAGGAAGGGCAGGATTGGCAGCTGAACGTTGGAGGATATAGATGCTTCAGGAGAGATAGAGGGGGATGTAAAAGGGGTGGGAGAGTAGCATTACTGGTTAAGAAGAATATTATTGCCATACTGCGGGAAGACATCTCGGTGGGCTCATACAATGAGGCAATCTGGGTAGGGCTTAGGAAAGGGGCAATCACAATCTTGGGAGTTTATTACAGGCCCCTCAACTGCCAACGAGAGATAAAGGAGCAGATAGGTAGAAAGATTTTGGATAGGTGCAAAAGAAACGGGGTTGTTGTGGTAGGGGATTTTAACTTCCTCTATATTTACTGGGACTCATTTAGTGCTAGGGGCTTGGATGGGGCAGAGTTTGTGAGGTGTATCCAGGAAGGCTTCTTGATGCCATATGTAGACAATCCAACTAGGGAAGGGGCAGTACTGGATCTGGTATTGGGGAATGAGCCTGAACAGGTGGTTGAGGTTTCAGTAGGGGAACATTTCTGGAGTAGTGACCACAATTCCGTACATTTTAAGGTACTTTTGGATAGGTTTGAGAGTAACCCTCATGGTACTAAACTGAGGAAAGGCAAATTGTGATAACATTAGACAGGAATAGAAGAATTTGGGTTGGGAGTGGCTGTGGAGGGTAAATCAACATCGGACATGTGGGAGTCTTTCAAGCGACAGTTGATTAGGATCCAGGAAATGCATGTTCCTGAGAGAACGAAGGATAAGTATGGGAAGTTTAGGGAGCCTTGGACAGCGTGAAATATTGTAAACCTCGTCAAAAAGAAAAAGGAGGCTTTTGTACTGTCTAGAAGGCTGGGGACAGTCAACACCCTTCAGGAGTATAAAGAAAGTAGGAAGATACTTAAGCGGGAAATTAGGAGGACTAGGAGGGGTCGTGAAAAGTCCTTGGTAAGTAGGATTAAGGTAAATCCCAAAGCTTTTTATTCATATGTAAAAAGCAAGAGGATGGCCAGAGAAAGGATTGGACCACTCAAGGACAGTGTGGGGAATCTATGTGTTGAAGCAGAGGAAATGGGCGAGCTACTAAATGAGTACTTTGCATCAGTGTTCTCCAAAGAAAAATACTTTGTGGGAGATGATTCTTGGGTAGGGTGTGTAAACAGTCTGGGTCATGTTGACATTGTAAAGGAGGAGGTATTGGGTGTTTTAAAAGACATTAAGGTCGATAAGTCCCCTGGGACGGATGGGATTTACTCCAGAATACTGAGGGAAGCAAGGGAGGAAATTGCTGGGGCCTTAACTGACATCTGTGTATCCTTATTGGCGACAGGTGAGATCCCTGGGGACTGGAGAATAGCTAATGTGGTATCGCTGTTTAAGAAAGGTAGCAGGGATAATCCATGAAACTATAGGCCGGTGAGCCTCACATCGGTAGTTGGTAAATTATTGGCGAGAATTCTCAGCGTCGCGTTTTACAATGGCGTGAACAGGCCGCTCCCTTTACTAATTCTGGCCCCTATAGGGGGCCAGCACGGCGCTGGAGCAGTTTGCGCCGCTCCAGCTACCGATCCCGGAGCGAACTGTGCATCCGCGCATGCGCAGTGGCCTCCTTCAACGCACAGGCCCCGGCGCAACATGGTGCAGGACTACAGGGGCCGGCGCGTAGGAAAGGAGGCCCCCAGCCACAGAGGCCGGCCGGCCGATCGGTGGGCCCGATTGCGGGCCAGGCCACATCAGAGCCCCCCCCTCCCCACACAGGCCACCACCCGACCCTTCCACGCCGAGGTCCCGCCGGCCCAGAGCAGGTTAGAACGGCGCCAGCGGGACTCGGCTCTTTTCTTATGGTCGCTCGGCCCATCCAGGCCAGAGAATCGGCGGGCCAGCCGTATAGAGCGGCCCACGAACAGCGCCGCGCCAACCACACCGCCGCCAATGGCGGAGAATCACGTGCTGGCGTCGGGCCAGCGTGGCCTGTTCATGGGGATTCTCCGGCCCGGCCAGGGCTGGGAGAATCCCACCCGGGATTTATACTCATTTGGAAAACAAATGGACTCATTAGCGATAGCCAGCATGGTTTTGTGAAGGGAAGGTCGTGTCTCACTTAATTGATCGAGTTTTTTGAGGAGGTGACAAAGGTGATTGATGAGGGGAGGGCGATGGATGTTGTTTACATGGACTTCAGTAAAGCCTTTGACAAGGTACCTCATGGCAGACTGGTACAAAAGGTGAAAGTCACACGGGCTCAGAGGTGAGGTGGCAAAATGGATATGGAACTGGCTCGATCACAGATGGCAAAGGCTAGCAGTAGAATGGTGATTTTATGAATGGAAGCTTGTGACTAGTGGTGTTCCACAGGGATCTGTGCTGGGGCCTCTGTTGTTTGTAGTATATGTAAACGATTTGGAGGAAAATGTAGCTGGTCTGATTAGTAAGTTCGCGGATGACACCAAGGTTGATGGAGTGGCAGGTAATGTTGAGGATTGTCAGAAGAAACAGCAGGACATAGGTTGGAGACTTGGGCAGAGAAATGGCAAATGGAGTTTAGTCCAGACAAATGTGAGGTAATGCATTTTGGTAGGTCTAACATAGAGGGAAAATATACCGTAAATGGCAAATCTCTGAGGAATATAGAAAGTCAGAGAGATCTGGACATGTAGGTCTACAGATCTTTGAACGTGGCAACACAAGTGGACAAGGTAGTCAAGAAAGCATACGGAATGCTTGCCTTCATTGGACGGGCATCGAGAATAAAACTGGCAAATCATGCTACAGTTCTATGGAACCTTGGTAAGGCCGCACTTGAAATATTGCACACAATTCTGGTCGCTGGGTCTGGAGGGTGTTAGCTATGTGGAGGGGCTGAATAGACTCGGACTGTTTTCATTAGAATGACAGAGTTTGAGGGGTGACCCGATAGAGGTCTACAAAATTTTGAGAGGCATGGATAGAGTGGATGGGCAGCTACTCTTTCCCAGGGCGGAGGGGTCAGTTACCAGGGGGCATAGGTTTAAGGTCCGTGGGGCAAAGTTTAGAGGAGATGTACGAGGCAGGTTTTTTACACAGAGGGTGATGAGTGCCTGGGACGCATTACCAGGGGAGGTTTTAGAAGCAGATACATTAACGGCATTCAAAAGGCATCTTGACAAATTCATGGATAGGATGGGTATCAAGGGATACAGTACTAGGTCTCATGACCGGTACAGGCTTGGAGGGCTGAAGGGCCTGATCTTTGGTGTGTTCTTTGTTCCTTGATAATTTATGATGCATTGTCGGACAGGCTAGCTCCATTCTCTTTCTTCCAAACTCCCTCTTTCCAATCTCAGACAGTCTGTCTGATGAGGTGGCAAATAGAGGTGGCTACACTGAAGGTTTGGGGACAGTGGAGACGGCATAGGGGAAAGACTGGAGCCTTGGGGGGGTCCCCGATAAGAAACAACCATAGGTTTGCCCCGGGGGGAATGGATGGGGGATATGGAATGTGGCAAAGAGCAGGAATAATGCAACTGAAAGATCTGTTTGTGGATGGGAAGTTCGCGAGTCTGGGAGCGCTGACCGAGAAATATGGGTTGCCCCAAGGGAATGCATTCAGGTATATGCAACTGAGGGCTTTTGCGAGGCAACAGGTGAGGGAATTCCCGCAGCTCCCGACACAAGAGGTGCAGGACAGAGTGATCTCAAAGACATGGGTGGGGGATGGTAAGGTGTCAGATATATATAGGGAAATGAGGGACGAAGGGGAGACTATGGTAGATGAACTAAAAGGGAAATGGAAAGAAGAGCTGGGGGAGGAGGGGCTGTGGGCAGATGCCCTAAGCAGGGTAAACTCGTCGTCCTCGTGTGCCAGGCTAAGCCTGATTCAGTTTAAGGTATTACACAGGGCGCATATGACTGGAGCACGGCTCAGTAAATTTTTTGGGGTGGAGGATAGGTGTGCGAGGTGCTCGAGAAGCCCAGCGAATCATACCCATATGTTTTGGTCATGCCCGGCACTACAGGGGTTTTGGATGGGGGTGACAAAGGTGCTTTCAAAAGTAGTGGGAGTCCGGGTCGAACCAAGCTGGGGGTTGGCTATATTTGGGGTTGCACAAGAGCCGGGAGTGCAGGAGGCGAGAGAGGCCGATGTTTTGGCCTTTGCGTCCCTAGTAGCCCGGCGCAGGATATTGTTAATGTGGAAAGAAGCCAAGCCCCCGGGGGTGGAGACCTGGATAAATGACATGGCAGGGTTTATAAAGCTAGAGCGGATTAAGTTCGTTCTAAGGGGGTCGGCTCAAGGGTTCACCAGGCGGTGGCAACTGTTCGTCGAATACCTCGCAGAAAGATAGATGGAATGGAAAAAAGAAGGCAGCAGTAGCAGCCCAGGATCGGGGTGGGGGGGTGGGTGGGGGGGGGAGGGGGGGGGGCGTGAGGGGGGGGAGGGGGGGGAGGTGCGGGGGGGGGGGGGGGAGGTGGGGGGGGGGAGGAGGAACCAGAAGGACTCTCAGGTTTGTTAATATATACTGTATAATATGTATAGGTCGTTGCTACAGATAATTATATATTGGACTGTTAAATTATATTTTTGGAGAGTGTTACTTGTGATAAGGCAGTTGCCAATTAGGGTTAGTTTTCATTTTTGTTATTTATTATTTATTCATTTTCTGTTTATAAAATAGGTCATTGTTATTTGTGTTGTTATAATATTGTTTAAAGGATGCACAATGTACTGTGTTGGTTGACCAAAAATTTTCAATAAAATATTTATATTTTAAAAAAAAGGTGGCAAATAGAGAGAGGGTGGAAACAAAAGAGTGAGTTAAAAAGTCACTCTCCTGCATTTTCTAACAAACAGGCAATTCGAGAATCGTTTTGGCAAATTGGCTAACTGCCCGCCTATGGGCTTCTCGGGGGAGAGTAATCCATAAGAAAAACCAAGAGAAAATAAAAGGGAAACAAACATGTTGGCCGGGGTTCTCCATAGCCCGATGCCGAAATTGGGATCGGCGATTGGGCGGAGAAAGACTTCCGACGGCGGATTCAGGGCAGGCGCCGGTTTGACGCCGGTTGGCGAAGCTACCCCCTCCAAATCGCCATAATTGGCACGCGCGCAGTCACAAGGCCATTGTCACATCCTCAGCCGGCCCACCCGCGATGCTCTGCCCCCAGTAGACCGAGTTCCCGATGGTATGGGCCACGTGTGGTCCCGGCGGTCGTGAACCTGGCATGCCGGCTGCGTACAGTCTCCGCCGCCACACTCCGCTGGGATCCATGCCGCTGGCCGGTGAAGCTTCTGCTAGGGTTGGGGAGAGTGGTGGGGGATGGCGAGGGGGTGGGCTGTGGAGTCGGAGTGGGCGGATATGCGGTCCAGCATGGCCGGCGCCATGTTTCCTTGCGCAACCGGTGGGCTTAGGTGTGCGCGGCTTCAGCTTGTCAGCCCTGCGCATATGTGGCCCGGGACTCAGCGATTCTCCGGCTGTTCTTTGCACAATCATTGGGTGTTCCATGTGGCGCCGGTGCTAGCCCCTCCCTGGAATCGGTGAGGGATTTGCGCTGATTCTCCGTTGACACCAGCACTTAGCTGCAGAAATGGAGAATCCAGCCCATTATTCTTTCATTATAAAAATGTTGGGATATCAATAAATGATGTTATGGAAGAATCCTTTTGAATTACAATTTACAAGATTTTGAGTTTTTAAAGATGGATACGTTGTCAGACAGCTTGCTTGAAATAGGAGACTCCTGCTAGATTATCCTTGTAGTAAGTCTCTGTCGGTCTAGGGAGCCAAATAAGCAGTTTCACAGGGCATTCCTCAACATGTCCTCCTCCTGATTTCAGTAGATCATTCCAAGATTAAATAAAACAGAAATTGAAGAGATAAAAGACTTGAATGAAAACTTTTCTGTACCTTGTCTGTCAACAAATGATGACAGATAAGTTAGTTGGCACCATGGAGGCATGAAACTCCACTTGACCTTTCCAGAAAGTTTGTTCCGAAGCACTCCCAACTCTTAACCCTCATGTAAAGCAAACTTTAAGGTAGAACAAAATTTGATTTGATAGATGGATTAATGTGTTTATCTAATCCTGAGAAATCCATCACTGCAAATTATGATTGCACAGTTGCTGACTAGTACCTTACTTCCTGATTCCTTACTTCCTGAATTTTGTAATATTGAATGCAGAGAGAAAGACAATGGAGGTCCCGCTGTTAATTTGAGCACATCCAAATCTAGAGCAACAGATTTGAATTTCTGTACAGGATATCTAAACTGGTTGTGCCAAGGTTAAACGTCCCTGCAGTGAAGGCACCAATTCAGGAATACAGTTAGCTCCAATTTATGAAAACTATATCGTGCTGGCCTCATGCTAAGGACATAATGGGTGGGGTTTACTGGATGTTAACGCCAGCAGGAAATTCCAGTCCCATGTTGGCGCACAGGTTTCCTGGCAACGAGAGGTGCTGACACCGGTAAATCCCATTGGCAACGGCGGTGTTGGTAGATCCCTTGGAGGATGGTTGGAAAATCCCGCCCAATGTGCCATAATATCCAGGTTAATAAAAGATATGCCCTCAGGTGGTTGCCGTACCGGCGCCGAGGAGTGGCGTGAACCACTCCAGCGTCGCGCCTTTGGGGGCTAGGCCGGCGCCGGCGGGTTTGGCGCCGTGCCAACTGCCGCCGAAGGACCTTTGCCTGCCGGCGCCAGTTGGCGCATGCGCGTAAGCGCCAGGAGGATCCAGCGTGATCCCAGCGCTTACGCAGGGGGGTTCTTCTCCGTGCCGGCCATGGTGGAGCTTTACAGCGGCCGCCGCGGAGGGAAAGAGTGCCCCCACGGCACAGGCCCTCCCGCAGATCGGTGGGCCTCGATCGCGGGCCAGGCCACCGTGGCCCCCCCGGGGTCAGATCCCCCCACGCCCCCCCGAGGACTCCACAGGCCGCCCGCTGAGCCAGGTCCCGCTGGTAAGAACCTTGTGTAATTTTCGCCGGTGGCACTGGCCGAAAACGGGCGGCCGCTCGGCCCATCGCGGAGCGGAGAATCGGCGGAGGCCCTGACAGGCACGGCGCGATTCCTGCCCCCGCCAAAAAACGGCGCCGGAGAATTCGGCAGCTGGCGTCGGGGCGGGATTCCCGGCGACTGTCCGGCCCGTAGCAACACAAGCCTCATGTGCCCACACATCCATCTCAAAAACCAGAGGCTGAATTAGTCAGCACAGACAGATGCAAGCCTCCACATCTCATTTCCTATCTGTGCTCATCTTACCTGACGCAACGAAGTTGAATGTAATTTTAAAATACAGACGGCAGAAATGGAATTCCAAAAGATTAGTCTCCCACTTCTAACTGCCCTCTAATCGGTTTTCCATCATTTCAAATTCAGCAAACAAAATGTGGCCTTCTCATCCATGGCTGCAATTCAACTATATTAATGTGAGTCATGAGTCTGACTCGCTGTACATTTTACACAGGTACAGTAAAGTCGCCATTGGCCCCGATGACCATAGGTTGCTTTCCCCTTTGAGGGGAAGAGCTGACTGGTGGCGGTTTAACCTGAGGATAGCCACACCTCAGGCAAAGGCAAGGCTGAGAAGGTGGGGCCTTCATGAATAACTTCAGCAGTATGGGAATTGAACCCACGCTGCTGGCCTCGCTCTGCATCATGAACCCGCTGTCTAGCCTAGTGAATTAAACTTATGCAACTTACACACACATTTTCAAAAAATAAATTTAGAGTACCCAATTATTTTTTTTTCCCATTAAGGGGCAATTTAGCGTGGTCAATCCACATAACCTGCATACCTTTCGGTTGTGGGGGTGAAACCCACGCAGACATGGGGAGAATGTGCAAACTCCACACGGACAGTGACCCAGGGCCAGGATTCTAAACCGGATCCTCAGCGCTGCAGTCCCAGTGCTAACCACTGTGCCGTATTGACACCCTGAACACACTTTTTTATGAAATTCTGCAGTCATTTTGGATTGGTATTTGAATATTTTGCATGTAGACTAACAATAAGGTAGAAAAGGCTGAACATACCACGTATATTTAAAATTCCTCACTACAAGTAGAGCTTATGTGAAAACGTAAATAATTCATATGACTACTATAGGCATTTTTCTTTTTTTCTGTGCCATGTTACTGCAGCTCTGGCTGGGGTGGATTACTATTAGCAGACATGGGAAGGAAAATGGGGCAGAGTTTGTAAAAGTGGTCGATCCACTATCACCCATTTTCCTTTCACTTCCAAAATTATAATTGACTTCCCTGTGTCCAAGACCCCGGGAAAACATTCAAGCTATGGACATAATGGAAGAGCTTCGTAGATGATTCCTATTACGGGGATTCAATTATGAGGAAAGTCTGGTCAAATCTTAGTTCTTCAGCCCTGGACGGAGGTGTTTGATGGAGGGAGTAATAGAATTATATACAATGGTAAAGAATAGGCTCATTTGGAGCATCAATTCAAACAGGTTATTTCATAGAAATAGTAAACGGAGTTTAGAATCAAACTGGTGAAATCCAAATTTGGGATAAAGACTTGTATTTTGATTGTATTTATCACATCGTCAGGAATTCCTAAAGTTCATCACCGCCTTGAATGAGTCTGAAAGCGTGATTTACTCTTAAAGTATCAACATTGTTAGGTTATAGGCAAGCACAGCACTTGAATTTTTGAATATCAAATGAAGAGTACAGGAGGGCATGCCAGGAGCAGCACAAGGCATACCTAAAAATGATACAAAAGTGTGCAAGAAAGGACCAGAGTCACAGTCACGTGATGAACTGACGTTGAATGTACTGACCATTGTGGGCACACCAAATCGTTACTGGGTCACTCCTTTACTGGGCTGGTAACCAGTGAAAATGGAGGTGGACATTGGAGCAGCAGTTTCTTTGGTACAAAAAATTGTTTACGAAGAGAAACTGCGACTTAATCACCTTATAACCCTCAAAGATAGTACTAAAAACTTATACTGGGGGAGTGGTTCCGTTCAGTGGCTGTATTGATGTGAATGTGCAGCTACACAGACAAACCACAGTCTTGTCCCTGCACATTGTTAAAAATAACCGTCAGCCCAGAGAATCAAGCTAAAATGGGCAAATGAACCTCATGTCGGAATCCGAAGCAGGTCTATCGAAGATTGTAAAGAAACATGCCATTGCCTTTAGTGGAGAGCTGGGAAGCATGAAAGATCTCAGTCAAGCTAAAGATTAAGAATGAAAGCCAAATAAGATTCTTAAAGGTCAGCTCAGTGCCATAAGCCATAAGGCCTAATGTTGAAGGACTGGTCAAGAAGGGGGGTCCTTGAACCCGTTAATGTAAGTGATTGGGCCATGCTGATAGTATCCATGATGAAGAAAGATGATTTGGTACGCATGTGTGGCAATTTTAAAGTCACGATTAATTCAGTACTTTGTGCAGAGCAGTACCCTCTGCCATTTCGTGTGTGCGTGGGTTTCCCCCGGGTGCTCCGGTTTCCTCCCACAGTCCAAAGATGTGCAGGTTAGGTGGATTGGCCATGCTAAATTGTCCTTTGTGTCCTAAAAAGGTTACGTGGGGTTACTGGGTTATGGCGATAGGGTGGAGTTGTGGGCTTGGGTAGGGTGCTCTTTCCAAGGGCCGGTGCAGACTCAATGGGCCGAATGGCCTCCTTCAGCACTGAAAATTCTATGATATTAACACTATTATATTAATTGATGATTTATTTGCTGGGTTGGCTGGATACCAGCATTTCAGTAAAGTTGACCTTAGTGGGGCTGATATCCAGATAAATGCGGTTACAAGATTCTCAACAATATTAGACAATCGTGACACATAAGAACTATTCATAGAATCATAGATACCCTACAGTGGAGGCCATTAGGTCCATCGAGTCTGCACTGCCCTTCCAAAAGAGCACTCCTTCCACCCTATCCCTGTAACCCCAACTAACTTTTTGGACACTAAGGAGCAACTTAGCATGGCCTATCCACCTAACCTGCACATCTTTGGACTGTGTGAGGAAACCTACGCAGACATAGGGAGAATGTGCAAACTCCACATAGACAGTCACCCAACGCTGAAATTGAACCCAGGTCTCTGGCACTGTGAGGCAGCAGTGCTAACCACTGTGCCACCGTTCAGATATAAAAGACTACCATTTAGCATCACGTTCACACTTGCGTTGTACCAAAGTGCCATGAATAACATTCTAAGTGGACTAGAAAAAGTCCATTGGTACTTAGACAATATCTCAGTTACTGAAAGGAATGAAGAAGATCATCTTCAAAATTTAGATGCTACATTCCAGACTAGAAAATTACGGACTACGAATACGGAACCATAAATGTGAATTCTAACATCTTCTATTGAATACCTGAGGTACATCATGCATGCAAAGGGACTGCACAAATCACCTTCAAAAGTAAAAGCCATAACTGAGGAACCTGCACCTTTGATTGTTTTTAGGTTTATTCAACTATAAAGGAAGGTCCGTCCTTAATCTAGCAGCTGTTCTCAACTTTTACACAACTTGTGTCAAAACAGGAAATGTAAGTGGTGGATCAGTGCGAGAAGGCTTTCGCAAGAGCTAAAGAGGCACTACTAAAGTCCGAAGTCCTGATACACTTTGATCCGAAGTTACACTTGCAACTGACTTGTGACACATCACCTTATGGGATGGAGCAGTAGTTTCTCATATAATGCCCAATGGTGAAGAGAAGCCAATAGCGTTTGCACCAAGAGCCTTGAACAAAGCAGAAATGAAAGATGCACAGATAGAGAATGAAGCTTTAGGCATCATTTTTGGAATCAAATGTTTTTACCAATGGAAGGAAATTTACTTTACTCATGGATCATCAACCATTGGCAATGATGCTTGGGCCATACAGGGGTATTCCATCTCTAGCTGCGAGCCAGGTGCAGAGATGGGCTTTGCTGTTGTCAGCACATACACACCCGCTAAAATATCTTCAATCAGATCCCCATGGGAACGCTGATGGACTCTCTAGATTACATTTACTTATTGATTCATCAATGAATAGTTCGAGTGGTAATATTTTCTACTTCGAAGAAGTCGATAGCACTCCTGTAACCACAGGACAAGTTAAAATGTGTACCAGAAATAATCCACAACTGTCAGAATTTATGGACATTGGACTTTGTGGCAAGACCACAGGATAAAATCTAGAGTTGAAGCCATATGTTACCCGCCGACTCAAACTATCTGTGCAGGCTGGTTGTCTCCTCTGGGGAATGAGGGTCATCAGAAGGAAATGTGTCCTGAACCAGCTTAATGAAGGTTATTGTGGATGAAGGCGATGCCAAAGCTGTTTTTGATGGTCAGGACTCGTTAGTGAAATTGAGGAGAAGGCCGACATGTGTTCGGCTTGTGAAAAAGTATGAAATCTGCCGTCACTAGCACCGTCACCCCTTTAGGAATGACCAGAAGGACCATGGCAAGCATTTCATATAGATTATGCCAGACTATTCGAAGGACGAATGTTTTCCATTGTGGTAGACATGCACTCACAATGGCCTGAAGTCGCTATTATGAAGACTACGTCCTCGGAGAGAAAGACTGGGTGAGATTTTTGCAAGAATCGCCCTGAACAACATGCGAGTGGCGATGGGCCACAGTTCATTTCACAGAATTCACAAATTATCTAAAGGAGAACGGAATCCAACACATCCAATTCACTCCTTATTATCCTGCCACAAATGGGATGGCTGAAAGGTTTGTTCAGACAATGAAACATTCATTGAAGGGATCATTGTCCGAACGACTAAGCCAATACCTAATAACATGCAGGAATACAACACATTTGAAAACCCAAAGTTCTCCGGCATTACTCATGGCAAAACCTCAGTTAAGCACAGTTTTTGATTTGCTGAAACCGCCAAAGACAAGAGAACATTTTATTGATTTATTTATTTTTGTTGAGAGGAAACAGCAAAGTCAGGTTTTGCGATGTGAGAACAGGGTTAAATGCCTTGTTTTTCAGAAAGGTCAGGAGGTATTGGCAAATAAGTATACCACCAGTGAGAAGTGCATACCTGCCATTGTTTTGGCACAGACAGGACCGGCCTCCTACACCGTTCACACTCGGGACGATATAGTGTGGAGGAGACACACTGATCAACATTTAGCAACTAGTTTAACAGAGACAGAGTCAACCGAGAGTCCGCAACAAACTGTGCCAAGTGAAGAACCTGACAATACCAGAAACAACTGTGGAAGACTGTACCCCAGTTGAGGACACTTCACCACTGAGTCAACCTCGGAACACTCAACTCTGGGTGAGACAACTGCGGATGACGTCCAAACGAAACCAAAAACACCAGAGGTTGCAGTCAACATGACAAAGGAGGCAACTGAGGATCGCCAACAACCACACAGAAGTTGACGTCCTCCGAACCGTCTAACTTACTGACTGTTGTGTTTACTAATTGTTCATATTGTAAATTTCGATTAATATTACATTGTGTTTCATTGCAGGAACCTCTTATGTAAAGGGGAGGAACATGTTGTGCATTCATGTCTGTTCCTAGCTGGAACAAGGTCACATTGAGAGTCAGATCATGTGACATATTGATGACATAATCAGTCATTTGCTGGCAGTCTATCCTAACAGCCTAAAGAATAAACACCTTAAATAAAGCTCTTGTTTGTTTGTACCTTTATGGTCTGCAAGCCTATCCTTTTAGAAAATACCTCAATTTATCCTTCACTTGTGCTCATTTCTGCCAGTGGTGGCGTGTGATCCAGCTCAAAGTATTTTGACAAAGACTGCAAAATGCATTGAAGAAAAGAATTTCAGAAGCTAAATCTCAAGAGAAGAGGAAAAAAAACTATAAGTCCTACCACGGAGAGGTCACTGTACTTTTGCATGGTATTAAACATTGGGATAAACATTCCTGAAGACAATCTTGGGCCACACAAAATACATTCTGTACTACACTTATAATTGTTTCCTGCTGCACTTTGGTAAAAGTCCTGATTACTGAGAAAATCTTGTTTTACACAGGGAGGACATGGATTTCTAAACAGCCAAGTCAAATTTGCCTCATGCTGCTGAGAACTAATTAATGGTTCACTGATTATTTGATTAACTTAATTAAGAGTTTGTAGCACAAGTAGACTAAATATAGTTTCCAGCAAATGGATTACTTTGCCCTGTTGCATGCTATTCTCTGCCATGTGACTGGGGAGTGGTGGCTGGGTGATGGGGCACTGCTTGTATTGTTTACATTTTTAGGTCATAGAGTCATTGGTGACTTTGGGTATGCGTGAGTTCTTGAATCTTAACCATCAGCTTAAAATTAGCATTTGAAGGAAGCAAGACCAAGGAAAAATTAAGTAAAAGGATCTTTAACCGAGTTACAAGATTAAGAGTTATATGGGGGCAGATTCTGAACTGATCGTTTGGATAAATTCACCATGGAATGTAATACTGATTAAAAGGACTCAGGTTTGATTCTCAGGAACCTCTAACATTCTAACAGGATTAGCCCGGGTAGATTCAGAAAGAATGATCCCAACGGTGGGGGAGTCCAGAAATAGAGGTCATAGTTTGGGAATAATGGGTAAACCTTTTAGGAATGAGGTGAGGAGAAATTTCTTCAGCAAGAGGGTGGTGAATCTGTGGAATTCACTACCACAGAAAGCAGTTGAGGCGAAAACATTGTGTAATTTCAAGAAGCAATTAGATATAGCTCTTGGGGCTAAAGGGATTACGGGATCTGTGGGGAAGAAGGGATCAGGGTATTTCTTGAACGTGATGATCAGCCATGGTCATAATGAATGGCAGAGCAGGCTCGAAGGGCCGAATGGCCTCATCGAGCTTCTATTTTATATGTATGTTTTATCTGTCCTCCACTAATCATTTTCAACCAGTAAGATTGTAAAATTGGCCATGAGCACCCCTGAGTACAGGGCGGGAACAAATCATCCAGGATTTATGTTCCTGACACTATCCAGGGGCTCACTTTGGAAAGTGTCACCTTGGTGCCGGTGTGGATAGGTTCAGTTGAAGGGATGATAGTCTTCTCCCTGCTTTTAACTTAACTGCATAAATTCACAGTTGAGGAGGGCTCAGTTAGGTGAGCTGCTAGAGCCTCTGGCATCTGTGGTACGCAAAGGTCACTTCCTTCAGGAAAGGAGAGGAATGCCGACTCTGAAAGTTCATCTTAAAGCAAGACGTTACTCAGTCAGGTTGTATTTATGCTGCAAGGCAAACTTCCCGTTCCATTTTTGTCTGCAAATGCCATGTTGCATTTGCTGCAATGAATGGGTGTGTTGATAACCTGCTCCCTGGTCTTCGAGCAGAATTTCATACCTGCGGGTTTTTCTGGTCCCGCCAAAGTCAGTGGAGTTTTGAACAACTTGTCACATTTTAAAATTTGGTCCTTTGGGCGCGATTTAACCACTGTGTTGTGCCCGCCGCATATCTGGGCATGCCGGTTAAATAGCAGGAGAGGCCAAAGTCAGGATCCAAGCTGCGTGCAAATCAATTTGCTATCTAACCAGCCCGCTCCCGGTGGCAGGTTCCAGATCCTGCCCAAATGTGGCAAGAAGATCATTGAGACCAAATAACATCAATCTCCATCTCATTTGCAAGATGGAATTTCAATCTAACTGCCTCCCAGGAACTAACCGGCTCCCCAGCCAGTGATGTCGCGCACGCCATTATTTTAAAACAGGAAGCTGGCACAATGGCTGCCGAGGGGAGTTGAAGAGGTGAGAAGCCGCTTCCATTCCCAGCAAGCAGCCCAGGTACGCTGGAGCTGCTGCCCCAGTGCTGGGAGGTTTAGAATATAGAACATTACAGCGCAGTATAAGCCCTTCGGCCCTCGATGTTGCGCCGACCTGTGAAACCACTCTAAAGCCCATCTACACTATTCCCTTATCGTCCATATATCTATCCAATGACCATTTGAATACTCTTAGTGTTGGCCAGTCCACTACTGTTGCAGGCAGGGCATTCCACACCCTTACTACTCTCTGAGTAAAGAACCTACCTCTGACATCTGTCCAGTATCTATCTCCCCTCAATTTCAAGCTATGTCCCCTCGTGCTAGACATCACCATCCGAGGAAAAAGACTCTCACTGTCCACCCTATCCAATCCTCTGATCATCTTGTATGCCTCAATTAAGTCACCTCTTAATCTTCTTCTCACTAACGAAAACAGCCTCAAGTCCCTCCGCCTTCCCTCATAAGATCTTCCCTCCATACCAGGCAACATTCTGGTAAATTTCCTCTGCACCCTTTCCAATGCTTCCACATCCTTCCTATAATGCGGCGACCAGAATTGCACGCAGTACTCCAAATGCGGCTGCGCCAGAGTTTTGTACAGCTGCAACATGACCTCATGGCTCCGAAACTCAATCCCTCTACCAATAAAAGCTAACACACCATACGCCTTCGTAACAGCCCTCTCAACCTGAGTGGCAACTTTCAGGGATCTATGTACATGGACACCGAGATCTCTCTGCTCAACCACACTACCAAGAATCTTACCATTCGCCCAGTACTCTGCCTTCCTGTTATTCCTTCCAAAATGAATCACCTCACACTTTTCTGCATTAAACTCCATTTGCCACCTCTCAGCCCAGCTCTGCAGCTTATCTATGTCCCTCTGTAACTTGTAACATCCTTCCGCACTGTCCACAACTCCACCAACTTTAGTGTCATCTGCAAATTTATTCACCCACCCTTCTATGCCCTCCAGGTCATTTATAAAAATGAAAAACAGCAGTGGCCCCAAAACAGATCCTTGTGGTACAGCACGAGTAACTGGACTCCAGTCTGAACATTTCCCATCAACCACCACCCGTTGTCTTCTTCCAGCTAGTCAATTTCTGATCCAAACTGCTAAATCACCCTGAATCCCATGCCTCCGTATTTTCTGCAATACCCTACCGTGGGGAACCTTATCAAATGCTTTACTGAAATCAATATACACCACATCAACTGCTTTACCCTCATCCACCTGCTTGGTCACCTTCTCAAAGAACTCAATCAGGTTTATGAGGCACGACCTACCCTTCACAAAACCGTGTTGACTATCTCTAATCAAATTATTCCTTTCCAGATGATTATACATCCTATTTCTTATAAACCTTTCCAAGACTTTGCCCACAACAGAAGTAAGGCTCACTGGTCTATAGTTACCACGGCTGTCTCTACTCCCCTTCTTGAACAAGGGGACAACATTTGCTATCCTCCAGTCTTCTGGCATTATTCCTGTAGACAAAGATGACTTAAAGATCAAAGCCAAAGGCTCAGCAATCTCTTCCCTAGCTTCCCAGAGAATCCTAGGATAAATCCCATCCGGCCCAGGGGACTTATCTATTGTCACACTTTCCAGAATTGCTAACACCTCCTCCTTATGAACCTCAAGCCCTTCTAGTCTAGTAGCCTGTATCTCAGTATTCTCCTCCACAACATTGTCTTTTTCCTGTGTGAATACTGATGAAAAATATTCATTTAGCACCTCTCCTATCTCCTCGGACTCCACGCACAACTTCCCACTACTGTCCTTGACTGGCCCTACTCTTACCCCAGTTATTATTTTATTCCTGACATATCTATAGAAAGCTTTAGGGTTATCCTTGATCCTACCTGCCAAAGACTTCTCATGTCCCCTCCTGGCTCTTCTTAGCTCCCTCTTTAGGTCCTTCCTAGCTAACTTGTAACTCTAGAGCGCCCTAACTGAACCTTCATGTCTCATCTTTACATAAGCCTTCTTCTTCCTCTTGACAAGTGTTTCAACTGCTTTAGTAAACCACGGTTCCCTCGCTCGACCACTTCCTCCCTGCCTGACAGGTACATACTTATCAAGGACACGCAGTCGCTGTTCCTTGAACATGCTTCACATTTCCATTGTGCCCATCTCCTGCAGTTTTCCTCTCCATCCGATGCATCCTAAGTCTTGCCTCATCGCATCATAATTGCCTTTCCTACAGATATAACTCTTGCCCTGCGGTATATACCTATCCCTTTCCATCACTAAAGTAAACGTAATCGAATTGTGGTCACTATCACCAAAGTGCTCACCTACCTCCAAATCTAACACCTGTCCTGGTTCATTACCCAGTACCAAATCCAATATGGCTTTGTCTCTCGTTGGCCTATCTACATACTGTGTCAGGAAACCCTCCTGCACACATTGGACAAAAACGGACCCATCTAAAGTACTCGAACAATAGCGTTTCCAGTCAATATTTGGAAAGCTAAACTCCCCCATAACAACTACGCTGTTACTTTCGCTCCTATCCAGAATCATCTTTGCAATCCTTTCCTTTACATCTCTGGAACTTTTCGGAGGCCTATAGAAAACCACAAACAGGGTGACCTCTCCTTTCCTGTTTCTAACCTCAGCCCATACTACCTGAGTAGACGAGTCCTCATCAAACGTCCTTTCTGCCACCGTAATACCGTCCTTGACTAACAATGCCACCCCTCTCCCTCTTTTACCACCTTCCCTGAGCTTACTGAAATATCTAAACCCCGGCACCTGCAACAACCATTCCTGACCCTGCTCTATCCATGTCTCCGAAATGGCCACATCGAAGTCCCAGGTACCAACCCATGCCAGAGGGGGGTTGGGGGATAGGCCTGGTCGGGGGGCGGGGGGGGGTTGCTGGACATCATAGGTCAGGGTCAGCTCTCGGGGATAAGGGGCTTAGCGTCCGTGGGGCCTACATGCCATTCTCCAATATTGTGCGTACCCATAACTTGAGCATCTACCACAAATGCAGTGCTTGGATGAGCGGAGGGTGCGAGGTGCCATCCACTAACTTAGTGGAGGTGGGAGGGCGGAGGTCAGGGGCGGGCTGGTGGAACTGATGCCAGGGGCGGGCTGGGGAACTGATGCCAGGGGGCCCTTATGGCTCATTTGAAGGCATTGGTCTTCTTCCTGCGCTGTAGACAGTAGTCCTGGTCACTCTGTCTGAACTGATGGCCGCTGCTACTGCCTCACAGGCGGCATTGGTAGCTCTGCAGCTGGACCTCCGACCCCCTCGGGGGAACAGAGTCTCCTGTCTCGCGTCCACATCATCCAGAACCCTGGGCAGATAGGCACCCTGAAGCGTGGAGTAGGTTTGCGTGGTGCCATGCTTGTGTGCCGACTGGGAATGCATTGGGGGGGAGCGTTTAAAAACATCCCTCCCTATGTTAGTCAAGAGCTACCGGGCATGAGTCTAGCGAATCAGCTGGCGGGACAGGCAGTTTGGCGTGAAGTTCGTGGGGACACATTTTCGACACTGAGTGATTACATACGGGCCGCGACCTCAGCTGCCTAACTGTCAGGAAACACCCAGGAAATAACACCCAAAATGACACTTAATACGTTTCCCATTAGATCGTGCCCTTTGTCTCTGTTTACAGACTGGGAAGTACTCAAAAGTATGTGACTCACCTTTGGAGTTTTCACCTTCCTTCACGTAAAGAAGCATATGGCTTGGCACTTCTCTTTGATTATCAGACTGAAATCAGGAACTCGCAAAGTGAGAGGATGTGGTACAAACCTACAACATCCACCCCTTGGTGCAGTTTACAGTCCGAACTTTTGTAGACTGTCAGTATATTAATCTTCTTAATTTTATTTTTAAAATATTGTGTTAAATTCAAGTGGTAAGAATTTTTGTTGCAAATATGCATGAAATAATTTGATAAATTCAGTGTTCATTTAGCAGATAGTTTAATGGCGCACCAGTACTTTAATACAAGATCAACTCATCAACCGGTTATGCAACTGATGTCTGGCTACCTTAGGATAATTGGCCAGCAGTCTTCTAATAATGTCCAAGATCATTGAGAGGGTAAATTACAGAATTTATCGGTTTCACTTAAATCCCAAAATTTGATCACTGTCTTGAAAGTATTTTCTGCTGCCTATATATGACAGAAGGATGGAGAGTAATGGATTCTGAAGACTGAATATTAAGATTGAGATGTTTGGAATATATCATAATCTAAGTACAGGCCCATGGGTGAGTCTGTCTTTGTTGCTTCTTTTTCCTCTGAACATCCTGGGGGCCAGAATGGTGATTTTGTTTATGTTTATTGATGTCCTGACCAACAGATTGAAAATCGCTTATTGTCACAAGTAGGCTTCAAATGAAGTTACTGTGAAAAGCCCCTAGTCGCCACATTCCGGCGCCTGTTCGGGGAGGCTGGTACAGGAATTGAACCGTGCTGCTGACCTGCCTTGGTCTGCTTTCAAAGCTAGCAATTTAGCCCTGTGCTAAACCAGCCCCTGTCATATAGCCTTTGTCAGTTCATTGCTTCTCACATGAAGTTGATTACTGGTGAGTCGGAGTTTAGCATTTATGTGTATTGTACCATTTATATTTTACATGAAAAGTTCCCTGCTGATTTTATAACATGACATAGTACTAAATTTAACAAAACAGAAGGTTCTGCTTTCAGTATCTAGAATACAGGGCGGGATTCTCCGAAATGGAGGCAGAGTGTTCGCGCCGTCATGAACGCCGTCGAGGTCCACGACGGCGCGAAACGGCTCCTATCCCGACCGATTCAGGGCCCGATAATGGGCTAGGAGCGGCATCGCGTCATTTACACGCGCCAGGCCTTGGCGCCGCGTAAAGGCGGCGCCGCATACATGACGCGGCTGGCGCCGCATAACTGACATCACCCGTGCATGCGTGGTTGCTGTCCTCTCCGCGTCCGCCCCGCAAGAAGATGACAGGCGGAAGAAAGGAGGTCCTCCTTCAGAGAGGACGGCCCGACGATCGGTGGGCACCGATCGCGGGTCATACCCCATTTGAGGCCCCCCCCCGGTGCAGGATCCCCCCCCCAGCGTTCCCACGCTGTTCCCGCCGGCAGCGACCAGGTGTGGACGGCGCCGGGGGGGAACCCGCCGTTTTGGGCTGGCCGCTCGACCCATCCGGGCCTGAGAAAGCAGGGGTGCCGGAGAATCGCCATTTTGGGTGTCTCGGGCGACTCTCCGGCCTGCGCCACGTGGAATTCGACAGGGCCATTCTCACCACTTGGGAGAATCGCGGGAGGGCGTCGGACCGGCGTCGCGGGAAAATTTGGCGACCCAGGCGATTCTCCCAACCGGCGCGGGAGCGGAGAATCGCGCCCCATGATCTCTGCCAGAGCAACATTTGGGACTCTACCATTGACCTTAGAGGTCATAGGGCGGAATTTTCTCATATTTATGCAGAGTGTGGGAACAGATGCGAAACATGGCATGGAAGTCTCTGGCCCAAAGGGCAGCTTCCTCCACTGTATTGTTTGGCACATGGAAAAGAACATTCCAAGGGGTGGTTCCTATTTGGTTCTAAAAGATCGATGCACCATTTTCAAAGGACACCCTGATACAAAAAGCTGGAGATAGAACTCTCATGCTCCCTAAACAGCACACTCAAAACCTACCCTCTCCTCTACCACCACCACCACCCCTCACCACAGAACCGTCACCCATGCAAACCCCTCTCCCTCCGAACATGACCCCTGACACTGCCCCCTCTCCCCCCTGAGTCAAGCACTGACCTGAACTCCTCTGGTGTGTTATCCTCTCCAGGTGTATGCTGTGTGAGACCAGTAGTGATTAGCACACTGACTTGAATGGACACTCTAATGGGACCTGAGGGGGAACTATCAGGCATAAGGACCTGAGAATTACATAATAATAATAATTTTTTATTAGTGTCACAAGTAGGCTTACATTAACACTGCAATGAAGTTACTGTGAAAATTCCCTAGTCGCCACATTCTGGCGACTGTTCAGGTACACAGGGAGAATTCAGAATGTCCAATTCACCTAACAGCACTTTTGATTGTTACCTCAAGCCCACATTTCTACATTCAGAGCTGATGCTACTCCTTATGTGCTTCAACACATTGATATATATTTGTGGCACTTTTAGTTATAATTTCAACAAAGATCAAATAATTGACAGCAATGCATTGGCATTCTGATACTCCGTGCCTCAGTGGGTAAGATAAATTTAATGATTCTTTACTTCACTTTCCATCTTCAAGTCACTCCTTAAAACCTACCTCTTTGACCAAGATTTGGTCATCTGACCTAATGTCTGCTTTTGGGATTGGGTGTCATACTTTATTTTGTAATGCTTCTGCAAAGCACCTTCGGACGTTCATTACATTAAAGGTGCTCCATAAAATAAATTGTTGTCCCGAATTGCCCTTGAGAAGGTGAGCATCAGCACCTCCTTGAACTACTCCAGCCCATGTGATGTAGCAGTGCTGTTAAGGAAGGAGTTTTAGATATTTGATCCAGCGACAGTGAAGGAATGGTAGCGATACAGTTCCAAGGAAGATAATGTTTAACTTTTTATTTTATCCATTTATGGGATGCGGGTGTCATTGGCTAGGGCAGCATTTATTGCCCATCCCCAATTGCCTTTGAGAAGGGAATGGTGAGCTGCCTTCTTGTACCACTGCACGGACCATTAGGAATGAAGTTGGAGGATTTTGACCTTGTGACGATGAGGGAACTTTGATATATTTCCAAGTCAGGGATCTTGACTGGTGGTTTTCCAAGTATCTGCTGCCCTTGACTTGGAGGCAAATCTGCAGCTGGTGGAGTTCCCATGTGTCTACTGCCCTTGTCCTTCTCGAGGTCACAGGTTAGGAAGATCTTGGGAAGAAGCCTTTACAAGTTCCTGCAGTGCATCTTGTGGATGGTCAAACCTACTGCCACTCTGTGCCAGTGGGAGAAGGAGGAAATGATTACGGTGACAAACGAGATGCCAAACAAGTGGACTGCTTTGCTTTGGTGATGTTGAGCTTCTTGAACATTGTTGGAGCTGCTGTCTTCCAAGCAAGTGTTTTGTTACTCAATTGTACATCCTGACTTGTGCCTTGTAGATGGTGGACAGGCTTTGGGGAGTCAGGAGGTGAGTTACTTGCCACAGAATTCCCAATCTCTGACCTGCTGTTGTAGCCACAGTATTTTATAGCTGGTCCAGTTCAGATTTTGGTCAATGGTCACATAAGATTTTATTGATAGATGATTCAGCGATGGTAATGCCATTAATTGTCCAGCAGAAATGGTTCAATTCTCTCTTGTTGGAGGTAAATATTGTGTGACCTGAATGGTTCTCGCCGCTTATCAGACCAAGTCTGAATGTTGTCCAGGTCTTGCTGCATATGGACACGGACTGTTATGGTATCTGAGGAGTTGCATATGGTATTGAATATTGTACAGTCATCAGCGAAATTCCCTGCTTCTGACTTTATGATGGGGGGAACATAATTGATGAAGCAGCTGAAGACAATCGGGCCTAGCACGTGACTCTGGTGAAGTCGATGTCCTGAGACTGAGATGATTGTTCCAATAACCACAGCCACCTTCCTTTGTGCTAGGCATGACTCCAACCAGTGGGGTTTTTCCCATGATTTCTCTGGCTTCACTTTTACTGGGGCTCTTTGCTGCCTTGGTCAAATGCTGTCCTGATATCAAGACCAGTTATTCTCATATCATAGAATTCCTACAATGCAGAAAGAGGGCATTCGACCCATCAAGTCTACACCAACATTCTGAAAGAAAACCCAACCCAGGCCCACTCCCCCACCCTATTCCTGTAACCCCACCTAACCTGCACACCTTTGGACTGTGGGTAGAAACTGAAGCACCCAGAGGAAACCCACACTGACATGGGGAGAAAGTTCAAACTCCACACAGCCAGTCATCCATGAAATTCAGCTCTTTCAGTCATGTTTGGACCAAGGCTGCAGTGAGGCTAGGGATCAAGTGGCCCTGCCAGAACCCCAACTGAGTATCGGTGAGCAGGTTACTGCTAATGGTAGAGAGTAGATCGATGGGGTGGTAATTGGCCAGATTGGAGTTGTTCTACTTTTTGTGGGTAGGTCATTCCACATTGTTGTGTTGATGCCAGTGTTGTAGCTATACTGGAAGAGCTTGAATAAGGACATGGCTAGTTCTGGAGTTGCTTTATCCAGTGCCTTCAGTGTTTGTATACTAGTTGGTCTGCTTTTGGCATTTCCGGTGCCTGGGGTGATGTTGGTGATCCATCCATTTTTTTCTTATTTGATTTTTCTCTCTCAGTTTGACGGACTATTATGGTAGAGGTATCAGGAACCCCAGATAGATCATCCGATCAATACTTCCGATGAAGGTGGTTACAAATGCTTCAGCCTTGTCTTTTGCAATGGCATGCTGGACTCTGCTATCATTGAGGATGGCGAGCCTTCTCCTGTTAGTTTTTTACTTCTCCACTACTATTTACAACTGGATGTGGCAGGATTTGACCTGCTCCATTGGCTGTGGGATTGCTTTGTCCTGACTATAGCATGCTGCCGCCAACTCAGCATCTTGTCCTGAGTTGTAGCTTCACTAAATTGACACCTCATTTTTTGGTATTTCTGCTGCTGCTCCTGACATGCTTTGCTACATTTCTCATTGAACCAGGGTAGGTCCTCTGTCTTGATGATAATGGTAGAGCGGGGGATAAGCCAGGCCACAAGGTTACAGATTGTGGTTGAATACAATGGATTTTGAAGTGCCCCATTCTGTGTATAATCTGCGTTCCTTGCTACCCTCAGAGCTTCTTACCAGTGGTGTTCAATGCACTGATGTATCAGCTGAGGGAGAGCAGCAGGTGGTAATCTGAAGGCGATTTTTTGCTACGTTTGACCTGATGCCATGAGATTTCATGGAATGCAGAGTTAATACTGAGGATGCCTAGGAACACCCCCTCCCAGTTGGATAGCACTGTGCCACAACCGTTAGTGGGTCGGTCCTTCAGTGGGGGCTGGTGGTGAGGAGTCTGGAATATTGGCTGTAAGGTGAGTATGATTTGTCAGACTGTTGCTTGGCAGCTCTCCCAATGTTGGTACTGCCCACAGACGTTACTGTGGAGGACTTTGCAGCACTAACTGGGCCTTTGTTGTTTCTCGTTCTCAGATCAATGCTGGGTTGGCCACCCAATTTATTCTTACCTGAGTTCCCTGTACCAGTTTGTTACATCTGAGTGGCTTGCCAGACCATTTCAGAGGGCAGCTAAGGCTGAACCACTTTGCTGTGGATCTGGAGTTACATGTGGGCCAGACCAAGTAGAATGGCAGATTTCCTCCCCAGTCAGGTGTTAGCGAACCAAGATATTTACAACTATCTGGTAGTTTCATGATCATTTTTTATAAGCTAGAATTTCCAGATTAATTAATTATTGAATTTAAATTGCCCACCTGCTGTGGTGGGATTTGAACTCATGTCTCCAGTACATTCATCTGGGCCTCCAGATTACTAGTCCAGTAACATTACCACTCCCCAATTATAATTAGATGGGGAATCACAGAGACTGCACTCAAGCCCTTTGAGTTGCCAGTTACAGAGTAGTAATGGTCAACTCTTCATTCGGTTGTGGTATATAGCCCAAAGAGGCAGAGGGGAGACCAATTTAAAACAAAACATACATGACCTCACTGAACCTGTTGGACCACTTAGAAGTTCCATATTACAAGAGTGTTCTGCTTTGCTTCTCTTCTTGCTAATGCCTCTTTACACAGGGAGCATACGTATTTCACTCAACTATTAAGTTACCTAAATTATTAAAACAAACACAGTTGAATTCATTTTCCTTACTTGCTGCTGTGTAAAACAAAGAAATGACAAAGTACACATCATATAGTTCTAAATGTATTCAAATTACTGAATTGCAGCACAACTGAAAGAAAAACGGTGAGGCCAAATTAGCTGTGTAAATCTCCCGTTATCGTTCCATCTCCAGACTTTCTTTCCACCATTTTATAAGAGCCAAATATTGCACAATCCTAATTAGAAGGCAGGAAATGTTTATTGAAGTTTTCAGTGGGTGGAGACAGTCTCTGTAATTTTAGGTACATTTAAACAAACTTCTCTTTCATCCTGTTTAATTTCTAGTGTATGATTATAAAATAGTTTTTGAAGTAGTATGCATGAAATTCTGGGATCAAAAGCAACTTATATGACACATATCGGGCGAAGTAGGGAAGTCATCCTCAATGACCCAGGCCATGTGACAATTTGGAAATTGTTCTATAAAACGTATTAGCCTATGTTTGAGTTCAGCATTTGATCAAGTACCATTCAGAGTATTTCCCTGTTGGCTGAATTGGTCAGTGCACTCTCCACTTTGGAGGTGAAACTGGGCCACGCAACCCCAGAGATTTCCAGGTTAGCTGAACTCACTAGGAATGAGATAATGGTGCAGCAGTTGACATAAGTGCCCCGTGTTCAAGGGAGAGTAGAGCAATCAGTCTCCCAACTCCTTGCAAACATCTTCAGTGACTCCCACTGGAAAGTGTGAGCGAATGGTTGGGATTGGGTATGGGCGGGTGGTTAAATTGGAAAATAAAACCCAAATACATTCGGAACTTGGCTCCAACCCACCAACTTCCAGATTTCACTGAGGTGAAACAAGGTGATGGCAGTCAACCTGCTCTGAGGAGGTGTTAGAAGCCTCAGATATAACCTGCTTTGTAGATTAAACTGTGGCTAGCTGGGTTTCACAGGCCTCAGATGACTTGGTGTCTGCTGTGAGGCGAGGACAGCCTTGAGAGAAGGCAAATGTCTTCACAGCTAAACAGTGCCTCCACCGCTCCTCTTATAGGTCAAGTGGAGCAGGAGTATTTCCTCACAACTCCGCAAGCTCCCTCACCATCAGAACATGCCCCCGCCCAGGCCCCTTTATTGGGATTGGAACTCCCTTCATCACTGAAATTACCTCCACCCAGGAATGGATCTTCCTGGTTGTGTGGCTTCCACCAGCGTGCTCCCTGCCCAACATGAAGCCAAACCTGTCAGTCAGGATAACAGAGTGGGTAACCTGTCAGGGCCTACCATCACACTCCATGGCATTCAGGCTGTAGAGCAGGCAAGGAAATTGGAACTGGACATCTGGCTTTTCCAAATGTTACTAGATTCCCAGCCCCGCTCCAACAAACTCCCTAGTTCATTGGTGAGTATAAATATGTGTGTGCGAGCGTGCGCTCGTGCATTTGTGTGTGTAAGTCACATGAGCAGTGTCTCAGAGGGCAGGCCATATTCCAGCATGAGAGAGCCAAAGAAACATGGATTCACCAATTGTACCAGGAAAATCTTGGAGCAATGTATTTTTATTTTCATGAATCTGAGGCGTCATTCTCCGACCCCCCAGCGGGTCGGAGAATGGCCGTTGGCCGCCGTGAATCCCGCCCCTGCCGGTTGCCAAAGTCTCCGGTACCGGAGATTGGGCGGGGGCGGGAATTGGGCCGCACCGGTTGGCGGGCCCCCCCGCTCGATTCTCCGGCCCGGAAGGGCCGAAGTCCCGCCGAGAAATTGCCTGTCCCGCCAGCGTAAATTAAAGTAGCTATTTACCAGCGGGACAAGGCGACGTGGGCGGGCTCCGGGGTCCTGGGGGGGGCGCGGGGCGATCTGACCCCGGGGGGGTGCCCCCACGGTGGCCTGGCCCGCGATCGGGGCCCACCGATCCGCGGGCGGGCCTGTGTCGTGGGGGCACTCTTTCCCTTCCGCCTCCGCAACGGGCTCCACCATGGTGGAGGTGGAAGAGACTCTCCCCACTGCGCATGCGAGGGAAACTGTCAGCGGCCGCTGACGCTCCCGCGCATGCGCTGCCCGGAGATGTCATTTCCGCGCCAGCTGGCGGGGCAACAAACGCCGTTTCCGCCAGCTGGCGGGGCGGAAATCCCTCCGGCGTCGGCCTAGCCCCTCAATGTCGGGGCTCGGCCCCCAAAGATGCGGAGCATTCCGCACCTTTGGGGCGGTGCGATGCCCGTCTGATTGGCGCCGTTTTGGGCGCCAGTCGGCGGACATCGCGCCGTTGGGGGAGAATTTCGCCCCTGATTTTAAAAATCTAAAAATCCTGCATCCCCAGCCATGTTGAGGGACAAAATAAATATAAAGACTGCTGAAAAGAATTTCATTGGTAGTTCCAAATAGGTGTGCAGTTTTGCCTCAGTATACTGCGACAGCACGTGGGACCACGGGCGTCATTCTCCGACCCCCCAGAGGGTCGGAGAATGGCCGTTGGCCGCCGTGAATCCCGCCCCCGCCGGTTGCCGAAGTCTCCGAAGGGAGAAAAGTCGGCGGGGCGTTAATGTCGCCGCTGCCGCGGAGAATGTCACGGGTCTGCGCAAGGCAGCCGATTTTCGGCCTGCCGATATTCTCCCTTCCGGATGGGCCGAAGTCCCGTCGACGTAAATTAAACCTCCTTTTCATCGGCGTGACCCGGTGCTCCAGACTCACGCCGACCAGCGTGGAGGTGAGTGACGGCCTGGGGGGTTGGCTCTGGGCAGGCAATGGCGTGGCCGCAATCTGAATGCGTGAGGAGAGGTGTGTCTCGGCTTATGTGTGTGTGTGCGCGGCGGGGGGGGGGGGTGGTGGTTAGAGTAGGCTGGGCTCCGGGGGAGTGCCGGGAGGGGGTTCGTGCCGGGGAGGGGGATGGGGGGTCCGTGCCGGGGTGGAGGTTGGGGGGGGGGGGGTCCGTGCCAGGGTGGAGGTTGGCGGGGGGTCCGTGCTGGGGTGGAGGAGGTTGGGGGGGGTCCGTGCCGGGGTGGAGGTTGGGGGGGTCCGTGCCGGGGTGGAGGTTGGGGGGGGGGTCCGTGCCGGGGTGGAGGTTGGGGGGGTGGTCCGTGCCGGGGTGAGGTTGGGGGGGGGTCCGTGCCGGGGTGGAGGTTGGGGGCGGGGGGTCCGTGCCGGGGTGGAGGTTGGGGGGGGGTCCATGCTGGGGTGGAGGTTGGGGGGGGTCCGTGCCGTGCCGGGGTGGAGGTTGGGGGCGGTCCGTGCCGGGGTGGTGGTTGGGGGGAGTCCGTGCTGGGGAGGAGGTTGGGGGAGGGGGTCCGTGCCGGGGTGGAGGTTGGGGGGGGTACGTGCCGGGGTGGAGGTTGGGGGGGGTCCGTGCCGTGCCGGGGTGGAGGTTGGGGGGGGGTCCGTGCCGGGGTGTAGGTTGGGGGGGGTCCGTGCTGGGGTGGAGGTTGGGGGGGGGGTCCGTGCCGGGGTGGAGGTTGGGGGGGGTTCCGTGCCGGGGTGGAGGTTGGGGGGGGATCCATGCCGTGCCGGGGTGGAGGTTGGGGGGGGGGTCCATGCCGTGCCGGGGTGGAGATTGGGGGGGGGGTCCGTGCCGGGGTGGAGGTTGGGGGGGGGTCCGTGCCGGGGTGGAGGTTGGGGGGCGGGGGGTCCGTGCCGGGGTGGAGGTTGGGTGGGGGGTCCGTGCCGTGCCGGGGTGGAGGTTGGGGGGGGTCCGTGCCGGGGTGGAGGTTGGGGGCGGGTCCATGCTGGGGTTGAGGTTGGGAGGGGGGGGTCCGTGCCGGGGTGGAGGTTGGGGGGGGGTCCGTGCCAGGGTGGAGGTTGGGGGGGGGGGTCCGTGCCGTGCCGGGGTGGAGGTTGGGGGATGATCCGTGCCGTGCCGGGGTGGTGATTGGGGGGGGCTCCGTGCCGGGGTGGAGGTTGGGGGTGGTCCGTGCTGGGGTGGAGGTTGGGGGGGGTCCGTGCCGGGGTGGAGGTTGGGGGGGTTCCGTGCCGGGGTGGAGGTTGGGGGGGGTCCGTGCCGTGCCGGGGTGAGGTTGGGGGGGGGTCCGTGCCGGGGTGGAGGTTGGGGGGCGGGGGGTCCGTGCCGCGGTGGAGGTTGGGGGGGGTGTCCGTGCCGTGCCGGGGTGGAGGTTGGGGGATGATCCGTGCCGTGCCGGGGTGGTGATTGGGGGGGGGTCCGTGCCGGGGTGGAGGTTGGCGGTGGTCCGTGCTGGGGTGGAGGTTGGGGGGGGGTCCGTGCCGGGGTGGAGGTTGGGGGGGTTCCGTGCCGGGGTGGAGGTTGGGGGGGGGGTCCGTGCCGGGGTGGAGGTTGGGGGGGGTCCGTGCCGGGGTGGAGGTTGGGGGGGGGTCCATGCTGGGGTGGAGGTTAGGGGGGGGGGTCCGTGCCGGGGTGGAGGTTGGGGGGGGGGTCCGTGCCGGGGTGGAGGTTGGGGGGGGTTCCGAGCCGTGCCGGGGTGGAGGTTGGGGGGGGGTCCGTGCCGTGCCGGGGTGGAGGTTGGGGGGGGGTCCGTGCCAGGGTGGAGGTTGGGGGGGGTCCGTGCCGTGCCGCGGTGAGGTTGGGGGGGGGTCCGTGCCGGGGTGGAGGTTGGGGGCGGGGGTCCGTGCCGGGGTGGAGGTTGGGGGGGGGTCCATGCTGGGGTGGAGGTTGGGGGGGGTCCGTGCCGTGCCGGGGTGGAGGTTGGGGGCGGTCCGTGCTGGGGTGGTGGTTGGGGGGGGTCCGTGCTGGGGTGGAGGTTGGGGGGGGGGGGTCCGTGCCGGGGTGGAGGTTGGGGGGGGTCCGTGCCGGGGTGGAGGTTGGGGGGTGTCCGTGCCGTGCCGGGGTGGAGGTTGGGGGGGGTCCGTGCCGGGGTGTAGGTTGGGGGGGGGTCCGTGCTGGGGTGGAGGTTGGGGGGGGGGTCTGTGCCGGGGTGGAGGTTGGGGGGGGGTCCGTGCCGGGGTGGAGGTTGGGGGGGGGATCCATGCCGTGCCGGGGTGGAGGTTGGGGGGGGGGGTCCATGCCGTGCCGGGGTGGAGATTGGGGGGGGGTCCGTGCCGGGGTGGAGGTTGGGGGGGGGTCCGTGCCGGGGTGGAGGTTGGGGGGCGGGGGGTCCGTGCCGGGGTGGAGGTTGGGGGGGGGGTCCGTGCTGGGGTGGAGGTTGGGGGGGGTCCGTGCCGTGCCGGGGTGGAGGTTGGGGGGGGGGGTCCGTGCCGGGGTGGAGGTTGGGGGGGGTCCGTGCTGGGGTGGAGGTTGGGGGGGTCGTCCGTGCGGGGTGGAGGTTGGGGGGGGGTCCGTGCCGGGGTGGAGGATGGGGGGGGGTCCGTGCCGGGGTGGAGGTTGGGGGGGGTCCGTGCCGGGGTGGAGGTTGGGGGGGGGTCCATGCTGGGGTGGCGGTTGGGGGGGGGGGACCGTGCCGGGGTGGAGGTTGGGGGGGGGGGGGTCCGTGCCGGGGTGGAGGTTGGGGGGGGTTCCGAGCCGTGCCGGGGTGGAGGTTGGGGGGGGGTCCGTGCCGTGCCGGGGTGGAGGTTCGGGGGGAGTCCGTGCCAGGGTGGAGGTTGGGTGGGGGGTCCGTGCCGTGCCGGGGTGGAGGTTGGGGGGGGTCCGTGCCGGGGTAGAGGTTGGGGGGGGGTCCATGCTGGGGTTGAGGTTGGGAGGGGGGGGTCCGTGCCGGGGTGGAGGTTGGGGGGGGGGTCCGTGCCAGGGTGGAGGTTGGGGGGGGGGGTCCGTGCCGTGCCGGGGTGGAGGTTGGGGGATGATCCGTGCCGGGGTGGTGATTGGGGGGGGCTCCGTGCCGGGGTGGAGGTTGGGGGTGGTCCGTGCTGGGGTGGAGGTTGGGGGGGGGTCCGTGCCGGGGTGGAGGTTGGGGGGGTTCCGTGCCGGGGTGGAGGTTGGGGGGGGTCCGTGCCGTGCCGGGGTGAGGTTGGGGGGGGGGTCCGTGCTGGGGTGGAGGTTGGGGGGGGGTCCGTGCCGAGGAGGGGGATGGGAGGGCAAGTGAGTTGGTCCACCTGGCCAGGTGCCAGCCTCCAACAGTTGGACCCATGCGGTCCATGCCACCTGGCTGGGGGGAGGAGGGGATATGGGCAATGATGACATGTCGTCGTTCCCCTCCCCCCCACCAGGCCGTCATGTTTTCAGATCATCCAGCGATGTTGGCCGCCGTGGTGGCAGCCGCTCATGTCTATGTTGCCCTGGATGAGGAGGAGGAGGAGGAGGAGGAGGAGCGTGCCAGAGAGGCGGCGCAGGCTGCCGCAGAGGGGCAGGCGGCAGCCGCCCAGGCTGGAGGGACACCTGACCGACAGGACGAGGAGGGGGAGGAGGACGTCGCGGCCCCACGGCAACGGAGGCACCCAAGGGCGCCCCGTGTGTACCGGCCCCGGCAGTCATACCAGGACCTCACGGACCGGGAATGCAGGAGGAGACTACGGATGAGCCGGGAAACCGTGGCACACATCTGCCACCTGCTGGTACACCTGTCACCGCGTGGCACTGGCGGGGGACACCCTCTCCCCGTGTCTGTCAAGGTTACGGTGGTCCTGAACTTTTATGCAACGGGGTCATTCCAGGCACCGAGTGGGGACCTGTCCGGCATATCGCAGACTTCGGTGCACCGGTGCATCCGGGCAGTGACAGATGCCCTTTATGCCATGGCGCACCGCTACATCCGCTTCCCCGTGGACTGGGCCAGCCAAGATGCCCGGGCCGTGGGTTTCTCTGCCGTGGCCGGGTTCCACATGGTCCAGGGCGCGATCGATGGGATGCACGTCGCCATGCGGCCACCTGCAGATAACAGGGCCGTGTTCACTAATAGGAAGGGGACCTATTCGATGAACATACAGGTGGTCTGCGACCACCACATGATGATCCTGCACGTCTGCGCCCGTCACCCAGGCAGTGTACACGACTCATTCGTGTTGTCGCGGTCATCCATCCCCGGCGTGTACGAGGGACGCCATCCCCGGCTGAGGGGCTGGTTGCTGGGCGACAGGGGCTACCCATTGCGATCGTGGCTGATGACGCCTATACGGAGGCCACGCAATGAGGCGGAGAGCCGCTACAATGATGCCCATGTAGCGACAACGGGAGTGATCGAGAGGTGCTTTGGCATGCTGAAGATGCGTTTCAGGTGCCTGGACCGCTCTGGGGGCGCCCTCCAATATCGGTCAGATAGGGTCGGCCGCATCATTGTGGTGTGCTGCATCCTGCACAACATAGCCCAGCAGAGGGGCGATGTGCCGCAGGCAGAGGAGGGCGGAGTGGAGGAGCAGCAGGAAGAGGCCCAGTCCTCCCCAGATGAGGGGGATGGGGGCAATGGTCAGGGCAGACGGGGTAGACACAGGCGGGTGGTTGTCCACCGTTACCGGCTGGCCCAGCGGGCACGGGACAGACTGATAGACGCCCGCTTCACTGACTAGATGGGCGTGGGAATCGGGTAGTATGGCCACAGACCGCACACCATGGCAACAGCCGACCACCCACACCCCCCACCCATCCACCCACCCAGCACCCTCACCCCCCTCCCCAACCCCACCCACCCCACCCGCATGCACACCAACCCCCCTCCCATTGCCGATCCACCTGCGGCACAACGGGCCGGGCTCACACAGTTGCGGGTGGACGCGTGTCTATCGCAGGCCATGGAGGATGATGACAACCCGCCCTGCGATGAGCTCCTGGCTCTACATCGTTGGACTATGTCTGACCCATGGCCACAGTACCACCATCCACCCGGACCATCCCTGCATGCGGCTGTGACACTGCAGCGCACGGTCCCGTCCTCTGCCCGGGGGATGTTGATGGCGGCCCAGGGGGAAGGGGGCAGACTCACCTGGGGCTGAGGTAAGACCACCCCTCACACACACACTTGCGCTCAACGTACATGACACCCCCGCACACTTTGGACAGAGCACAAAGGCAGCTTCGGTAGGTGTAACATTGACTTTAATAACCAAAGGAGTTCATGCACGTGCCCTAGCCCCTAAAACTCATCTGGGCCCTGCACCCGTGCCAACTTACTCAGTGTCTAATTGTTTGACTACGTCTACGTGGTTCCCCAGATGGTACAGCAGAACTGGAGGTGGATTCCTGTGATTCCTGCCCTCTGACACTGGATCCCTTTGGCGGCCGTTTCCTGGGGCGTCCTGGCCTAGATGGGCCAGGCTGCGGCCCGGGCGACTGGGATGGCGAGCTGCCAGCCTGTCCTGCCCGTTGCCCACCTGATGCACCTGGGACGGAAGGGGGGGGAGTCCGAGGTGTCGCGGTGTACCGGGACCTCCCCTACAGAGGGAGCCGGGACGGACCACACCACCTCCTCCTCCCTCGGGGTGCCCGATGGCCCCCAGGCCTCTACATGGGTGGGGGATGCGAACGGACTGGCCATCCGACGCCCCCCCGACATCTGGCGCTGCCAGCCCTGGAGGTCCGTGCTGGTATCGACAGGGGTCTGCAGGTTTGCAGCCATGGAGCCCAGGGGGTTGGCAAACCCTGTCTGTGACAGTGCGACGCCGGCTCAAACATGGCCACTGGCGCCGATGCACTCAGCGATGGCCTGCAGAGACTGGGCCATGGCCTGCAGAGACTGGGCTATGGCGTTGAGCGCCTCTGCCATCTGGCGCTGGCACTGGCTCATGGCCTCCTGTGAGAGGGCAGCCATGTCCTGGGCCACAGACGCCGCCTGCATGGAAGGCCCCAGGCCTCGCAAACCGTTCCCCATGTCTGACACCGTCGCACCCATTGCCTCCACCGCGGACGCCACCCGTGCGGTGTCAGCCTGGGTGGCACGCATGACCGGCACCACTCCCAGCTCCTGGATGCGGGTGGACTCCTCCACCTGCGACCGCAGCAGCCGCAAGCCGCCCGTCACCCTCTTCGCTCGTCTACGGGTCGGTGGTTGCATCGGATCTATGTGTGGGTGTGGTAATTGCAGGAACCCGGGATCCATCTGGGCGGCAGATGTTCGCTTGGGCTGGGCTGCCCTCCGACCGCCCGGTCCCTCTGCTGCTCCTACCTCCACCTGCTGTCCCGGGACGGCTGTGTTGTGCGCACCAGTGAGTGTACCAGACGCCTCATCACTAAAGTGCCCAACCGTGGTGAGTGTTTCTGCGATGGTGGAGGGTGTTGGTGACAGCAGTGGCGTTGTGTCATGCTTTTCGTCCCACTCTGAGTCCATGGCACTTTGGGGTGGGGGTTCGTCTCCACCCATCCACTCTGAGTCACTGTCCGGTATTTCGTCTTCCTGGGTAGTGCTGTCCCGGGTAGGGGTGTCCTGGGTAGTGGTGTCCTGGGTAGTGGTGTCCTGGCTCGGATGTGACGGGGGCCTGTGGCTGCCCCCCTCGTCGCTGGGTGGTCGCTCCCGCACGTGACGGGGGTGTCGTCTCCCTGTTGCTCCAGGTCTCTCCGTCTCCCGTGGTGTGCGAGGGTCATCCTGCGGGCGTCGCATGCTGGAGGGTGCGGGTCTCTCCGTCTCCTGTGGTCTCCGAGGGGCATCCTGCTGGCATCGCATGCTGGAGGGTGCGGGTCTCTCCGTCTCCTGGGGTCTCTGAGGGGCATCCTGCGGGCGTCGCATGCTGGAGGGTGCGGGTCTCTCCTTCTCCTGTGGTCTCCGAGGGGCATCCTGCGGGCGGTCTGCATCTGCGGGGATGGGTGCCTGGACGTTTGGTCCTGCGATACACAATGAAGCATGCATGGTTAGACATCAGGCAGTGATCAGGTGATACGGGGGAGGGGGATATAGGGGAGGGGGGATATGGGGACGGGCTGTCGGTGGCTCACTCGCTAGTACGCCCCCGACCTCTGCATCAGCAACCTCCCGGTCCTCAGGTCCGCCAGCCAGTTCCAGGGCCCTTTCTTCGTGTACGGTCAGTGGCCTCTCATCAGCGGGCCCTCCTCCAGTCCTCACATGCTCCCTATTGTTGTGTGCGTGCTTCTCCTGTGGGGGGGGGGGGCAGGGGTAAAAGGCAACAGTGTTAGGCAGGTATATGAATGCACGCCATCGGTTGCGCGTGCATTGCAGAGGTTAAGGTTAGGGCTGGATTCACTTGGGGATATGGGGGATATGGGGGAGGGGGGATATGGGGGAGGGGGTTATGGGGGAGGGGAGATATGGGGGATATGGGGGAGCGGGGGAGATGGGGGAGGGGGGATATGGGGGAGGGGGGGATATGGGGGAGGGGGGATATGGGGGAGGGGGGATATGGGGAGGGGGGATATGGGCGAGGGGGGGATATGGGGTATGGGGGATATGGGGGAGGGGGGATATGGGGGATATGGGGGAGGGGGGATATGGGGGAGGCTCACCCTGCCTGCTCTGACGAGGTCGTTCACCTTCTTGTGGCACTATGTGCCTGTCCGTGGTGTCAGGGCCACAGCGGTGACGGCCTCTGCCACTTCCCTCCACAGACGCCGGCTGTGGCGTGGGGCAACTCTGCGGCCGTGCCCGGGATACAGGGCATCCCTCCTCTGCTCCACCACTTCCAGGAGCGCCTCCACATCGCGTGACTCGAACCTCGGGGCTGAGCGACGGCCAGCCATCCAGTCGGGTGTTGCGGTCGGGTGTTCCGGTCGGGTGGAGGGGAGCAGCGCGGCCTTATGAGCCGTCACGCCGTGCAGCGCGTATGACGCTGCACGGCGTGAACCACTGCGCAAGCGCGGATCCCGTTACGTCGCTGCTAGCCCATTTCGGGCCGGAGACTATCGACCCATTTTTCCGACGTGACGCAAGTCGGATTTGCGCCGTTTTTTGCGCCGATCGGCGGACTTTCCGCCGATAACGGAGAATTTCGCCCCACGTCTGTGACTCCACTGACAGAATGTTCCTTATTTTATCCAGGGGAATTGGAGAGAGAACGTAATTCAGAAAGTTATGAGGACTTCAGGAAAAGCAGCGAAACAATTCGCATCAACATTACCTTGAAAATAATTTCAGTAGCAGTAAGACCCAAAGGAATCTGCATCTTAAGCAGCCATTGGTATCTAAAATTGGTTATTTTCAAAGTGAATCATTTGTCAGTAATCCGTCACCAGATGGGGCATTGAGAATCTGTAGTTTGTCCTTCAGTTCTCATGTAATTTCTGCATTCTGATTTACTTATTGGATTTGATGGTGCCTGATTCTGTGCTCTGCCTCCTTACAACTTTTATCATTTGCTCCCCTTATTGAAACAAAGCTGCTGGCAATTAGAAGGGGCAGTTGTCTGACACACTACCATGTCTTTGATCATCCCTTAGTCCACCCGATTGTTCAAATTTTGACTGCCCAATCAGTCAAAGCCCTCCAGATTTTTGTAAACACATTAGGGTATGATTCCACATACGCACCGTCTCAAACTTAATCCAACAGTTCTTCATTTGTGTGCTTAGTCGTGGGAGGCTTTCTGACAGCAAACCACATCACAGTCAAACCCCATCTTATCCTCAGCCAATGCACATTTTCAACCTTTCCAGCAAGTGTCACTGTGTAGTGATTAAGTGTGGAAGCTCGTGCCAATTGTTCCCCTCTAGTCAAATATTGCGCCTCTACCAATATCTTGGATGCAATCAACTAGTGTCTCAGCCTTTTGTCTAAGGTCAAATGCAGGATCAAGTGCAAGACCAGGTGTAATACCCATTCTTGTCAGCTTGGATCTGGTTGTCACTTTTGTGGAGATCATGAATTGGATTTGATTTGAATTGTTTTTTGGAGCAAGCAAGGAGATGGATTCAGCATTTCCCCGATCCACTCTGGGCATTGGCTTTGCAACTCTGAGAAAGGAATAAAATGGGGCATAGGTTTAAGGTGAGAGGGGCAAGGTTTAGAGTAGATGTACGAGGCAAGTTTTTTACGCAGAGGGTAGTGGGTGCCTGGAACTCGCTACCGGAGGAGGTAGTGGAAGCAGGGACGATAGGGACATTTAAGGGGCATCTTGACAAATATATGAATAGGATGGGAATAGAAGGATACGGACCCAGGAAGTGTAGAAGATTGTAGTTTAGTCGGGCAGTATGGTCGGCGCGGGCTTGGAGGGCCGAAGGGCCTGTTCCTGTGCTGTACATTTCTTTGTTCTTTGTTCTTTGTTCTTTGATTTAATAAAAACGAATGTAACGCGGACTTAAAGTTAGGGCTGGTCCTCTTTGACTTACCTTCTTTTAACCAGTCATGCTGGAAGAGCTATCTAACTTTGTGTGCTCACTTGCACATTCATCATTTGTTCCTGATGTTCTTTATATCTCGGATACACTGGACTCCCGCATTATTACTGAATATTAAGCCACACCAATGTACTATTAAAAGATTAACTGCAGAGATATGAATGAAAATTAATAAATGATGAAATGCACAACAGTCCCATTTTGTCTGTGGGAACATTTTAGGCTGGAAGAGTACACAAAGTGCTTCCAGCTCTCAATTTAATGGATGTGCTACTGATGAGAATGTCTTCATTCCGGCTTTCCCTGCCCAAACCCACGTTTAGAATTCAGATAGACTGAACTCCAGATGACATGAAGTGAGATTTTTGTTTGCATTCAAGTTTTAGTTGAAACTTCTATGAAATTTTTCTCACCTCTGAATCCACATGCATTAGACACAACTTGACAAGGGACCGTTTCAGGAATTCTAATGCAATTAATAGAAAGTGGGATGGAAAAGAACACCGTTTACTCGCTAAAGCACGGCATGGAGTTGAGCATTTTGGCAGAATAATTCACTGGTCTGATTGGTGAACTGGTTAATACAAGCACTTTCTCAGGCACCTAGTCATTGGGCATACATTGATTGATTGATTTGATTGATTGATTTGATTTATTGTCACATGTACTGAGGTACAGTGAAAAGTATTGTTCTGCTACAGTCCAGACAGATCGTACCATCCATGAAAAAACATAGGACATACATAAATATGTTGCAAAGGGATAAATCAAACCTTTGGTTTCCAGGGACAGATCACCTTGGAATGGCTGCTTTCTAACCGCAGTTCTTAACATATGCTGCATTACTCCATATTTAGATTAAGAGGGAAGCACTTCAAAGGAAAGGCTGGGGGTGGCATTTTCCCCAAAATGGCAAAATGTCAATCTCGGCGAGAAAACTAGTGTGATTCCCGCCGGCCCCGGTGTCGCGATCCAGACCGTACTTTATAGGCACTTTGAAGAAAACATTTTTTCCACGTGAAAAATGCTGCGCCTGGAGCGCAAAGCACCTGAATCGTCCACCCCGTGCGGTGGAGGTCATCTGAGCACTACAATGAAGAGGGCGCTGCCGTTAACCGGCTCCGCAGCACTTGCTCTCATTCAAGCCAGAAGGATGGCGGCGAGGAAACCAGCTCCTCGATTCACGGAGGGGGCCTTCACCCCAATGCTGGATGCAGTTGAGGAGAGACAGGCAACAATATACCCTCAGGCTACAGGAGATTCTCCTGAAAGATAACAAATCCCACCTGGGAGCCGGTCGCAGCACTGGTCAGTGCCAGCAGCCTGCACAAGAGGATAGCACCTTGCACTCACCCCTCGGAATGTCACCTCGAACCCACATGCTGCCACCTAGCAGAGCCCCACCACCCCACCTTCCACAAGCCTCATCATATCCCCCCAGCACTCCTCTTCAGAACCCCTCACTGCTCTTCAGAACCCCTCACTGCTCACTCACCATGTCCACACATGCCAGGTATTATTCACACCTGACCCACCAGGCGGCCAACTCACTTCATCCTCAGTTGTGTTCCTGCAGCAGAAGCTTGCTCACACCGCTGCGAGTGATAGAAGACAGGCGGTGGGATGCCCAAGCTGAAGATCCTGACTCCTTTTGAGGAGAGAGCCCTGGAGCTCTCACGGGAGGAGCAGAAGTGGACCTGTGAGAGAAATGTGAGGAGCCACCCGCAGTGTCCCACTGCTCACCCTCAACACAATCTCAAAGGTTCGTCACAGTAATCACCCGCACCATTCACCAGCGCAGAGACACACACCACGGTTAGTGATCTTAGCAGGCAGGCTTCTGGGTCACTAACTGGTGGACATCGCACAGCTTTTGATACATATCAGGTGGAGGCAGGAATGTCCCAAGGTTTGGGCAGTCAGAGATCTGCTGGATCCCAGAACTCAGCTGTGCCCCAGCCAGGTGCCGTTCCTCTTGACACGTCAGTTCCTTAGCTGCTTGAGATAGAGCCGGAAATGCCAGGAGGAGTTGTCAGCGACATTCCTGTGACTACGAGGCTGAATGGAGGAGCACCAAAGCTTTCTATCGCAGGAGATGTTGGCGGCGATGCAAGGCACCCAGGCTGACATTGCAACGGTGACGTCCACAGTGGACAGCCTGGGTCTTGAGGTTAGATCCATGGTGGGAGAATTCCAAAGCATGGCTCAAACCTTGAGGACCACGGCTGAAGAGCAGCTACATGGTGTAGATAATGATGGATCTCCAGGGCTGGCAGCGCCAGATGATATTGAGGCATCTGGATCTCACTAAGCTGCCCTTCCATCCCATGGGACTCACCAGCACCCAGAGGGAGGAGGATTCACTGGATCACAGCCCTGAGCCTTTCATCCAGGAAGTGATGTTATAGTGGACTAATTAACCAGAGACCCAGAGTAATGCTCTGGGACCCAGGTTCAAATCTCACCACTGCAGATGGTGAAATTTGAATTCAATAAAAATAAAAATCTGGAATTAGAAGTCTAATGGCAAATGGAGTTTAATGCAGAAAGGTGTGAGGTGATTCATTTTGGAAGGAATAACAGGAAGACACTGGGCTAATGGTAAGATTCTTGGCAGTGTGGATGAGCAGAGAGATCTCGGTGTCCATGTGCATAGATCCCTGAAAGTTGCCACTCAGGTTGAGAGGGTTGTTAAGAAGGTGTACGGTGTGTTAGCTTTTATTGGTAGAGGGATTGAGTTTCGGAGCCATGAGGTCATGTTGCAGCTGTACAAAACTCTGGTGCGGACGATTTTGGAGTATTGCGTGCAATTCTAGTCGCCGCATTATAGGAAGGATGTGGAAGCATTGGAAAGGGTGCAGAGGAGATTTACCAGATGTTGCCTGGTATGGAGGGAAGATCTTATAAGGAAAGGCTGAGGGACTTGAGGCTGTTTTCGTTAGAGAGAAGAAGGTTAAGAGGTGACTTAATTGAGGCATACAAGATGATCAGAGGATTGGATAGGGTGGACAGTGAGAGCCTTTTTCCTCGGATGGTGATGTCTAGCACGAGGGGACATAGCTTTAAATTGAGGGGAGATAGATATAAGACAGATGTCAGAGGTAGGTTCTTTACTCAGAGAGTAGTAAGGGCGTGGAATACCCTGCCTGCAACAGTAGTGGACTCGCCAACACTAAGGGCATTCAAATGGTCATTGGATAGACATATGGACAATAAAGGAATAGTGTAGATGGGCTTTAGAGTGGTTTCACAGGTCGGCGCACATCGAGGGCCGAAGGGGCTGTACTGCGCTGTAATGTTCTATGTTCTAATAATGATCCTGAAACCATTGTCGATTGTCGTAAAAACCCATCTAGTTCACTAATGTCGTTTAGGGAAGGAAATCTGCCATCCTTACCTGGTCTGGCCCACATGTGACTCCAGACCCACAGCAACGTGTTTGACTCTTAACTGTCCCCTCAAGGGCAATTAGAGATGGACATTAAATGCTGGCACAGCCCGCGATGCCCACGTCCCATGAATGAATAAATAAAAAGACCCTGGGAGTGGCCAGCCAATCTGAAACACGCGGCTGGGGCACTAGAGAATCCCGCCCATAGCATTTTTAAATGAAGAGAGATTGCAGAACTCGGAGATCCAGAGAGATCTGGGTGTCCTGGTACGTGAATCACAAAAAGCAGGCACAGCAAGTGATTAGGAAGAAATGTAGAATGTTGCTGTTTATTGCAAGGGGAATGGAATATGAAAGTAGGGAAGTTTTGCTACAGTTGTAAAGGCTGTTGGCGAGACCCCAGCTGGACTCCTGTGTACAGTTTTGCTCTCCTTACTTAAGAAATTATATAATTGCATTCAAAGGCATTGAGAAAAGGTTCATTCAACTGTGAGCTGGGAGCAGGGGTTATCTTACAAGAAAATGTTTCACAGATTGAGCCTGTATCCATTAGAGTTTAAAAGGTTGAGAGGTGATTTTATTGAAACATAAGCTCCTGAGGAGATTTGACCGGGTGGATGCTGAGAAGGTATTCCCCTATTAAAGACTAGAACAGAGAATACAATTTAAAAATAAGGGGTCTTCCATTTGAGATGGAAATGGGATTTTTTTTCCTGAAGGTTATGTGTCCTTGGAATTCTCTTTCCCAAAGAACGATAGAGGCAGGGCCGTTGAATATTTTTAAGACCGAGTTAGATAGATTCTTGATTGGAGAGTCAAAGCATATGTTGGGTAGTCAGGAAAGTAGCTTTGAGGCCGCAATCAGATTGACCATTAACTTATCAAATGGCTCAAGGGGCTTAAAGGTCCACTCCTCTTAATCTGTATGTTTGTATGCATGTTCATATGTTCAACTTTCTTGATTTATGAAAGCCTCTAATGACTCCCAGTGGCAGCTATGAGATGGGCTGTCACACTAGGGTGCCTCCCTCTTGGAGACTTGGTTTTTGGCCCGATTTACAGGCCCAGTTTTGGGAAGAAAGATGGAGTAATTGAAGTTCGTTGGTTTCTCCTCCAATGTGGGATGTCTATAGGATACTACGCGAGACAGAAGTCGGGTAAACCAAGAAGGCTGTCATGACGAAGTGGAAGAGAAAAATGGTGGAGCCCTCTGTGTCGCTGATGCCTTCCCAATGGGCAATGGAGAAGTTAGTGGAGTTCCTTGTGGGGAATTCCAGAATCAAGAGCACTGGCGATGTTGGTGGACCTATCCAAAGCGATTGAGGTGATGCTGTCACCCATTCATGTGACTAGATAGGATAGAGCAGTGGTTGGGCATGACGATTCGGGAGGAGACGGTCTCAGACTACAGTGACCGGATTGCCTCTTGGGAGGCAGAAGTGACGTTGTTGGTGGAGACTCAAAAGACATTGGAAGGCCAAGGTGGATGACTGGGAGAACCAGTTCAGGCGCCAGAACCTGAGGATTGTCAGGCTAGCAGAGGGCATTGAAGGTATGAACGCCATGGAGTACGTGGCGAAGATATTCCGGAGGTTGGTGTGGGAGGAGGTCCGTGCGAACCCTCCAGAGGAGGATGCTACTTAACGGGAGCGAAGTGGGGGAGAGGACTGCAGCTGGTTACTTGGTGATGGGGTGTTTTCTGTTTTGTTTGTGTGGTAAGGTAACAAGCCTACGTTAGTTGGGTTTTCTTTGTTTACGGGGTGGGGGAGGGCACTTTTTGGAGCTGGGTGGGTTGGTTAGCTGAGGTTCGAAGAGGGGGAGGGAGGGGTGGGGACTGGGGAGGGTTGTAGGATAGGATGTCGAGGGCGGGCATGGGTGGGGGGTAGGTAGAGTGCTGGCGATGATGGTTTCTTTGTTTATGGGTTTGTGTGAGGGTGGTGACGGCGGACATTTTGGTTGGGCCTGGAATTGGGGTAGATTTGGGTCTGGTTGGTTCTCCTTTTGGTGGGATATGGCTGATTCTAGCAGAGGTGGGGTGCAGAGACCCCCAGTTAGGATGGTTACGTGGAATGTGAGGGGGTTAAGTAGTCCGGGTGTTAGCCCATTTGAAGAGTTTGAAGGCTGATGGAGACTTATTGCAGGAGACATATTTGAGGATTAGGGATCAGACAAAGTGAAGGAAGGTATGGGTGGGGCAGGTGTCCCACTCGAATTTTGATGTGAGGACAAGGGGCTAGATTAACAGGAGGATAGCCTTACAGCTGCCAATATTTTGACTGACCCTGAGGGGGTGATACACATATGCACCGAATTGGGATGACGCGGAATTAATCAAGAAGGTGTTGGCGGCCATCCCAGCGCTAGATTCACACCAATTGATTATGGGGGGAGTTTCAATTGTGTTATGACCCAAGGATAGATAGGCCGAGTCGCAAGTCTTTTGGAACTTCAGGAATGGCAGTGTTCATGGAGCAGATCAGGGGGTGGATCCGTAGAGGTGTAGATACCCAAGAGAGAGGGAGTTTATCTTCTTCTCGCACGTGCACCTTGTCTACTCCTGAATGGATTTCTTTGTGGCGGGAAAATCTTTATTCCCGGGAATGGTGAGGGCTGGGTACTCGGTGAATGTAATATCAGACCACTCCCCACATTATGTGGATATGTGGCTGGACACTGGCCGAGCCCAGTGTCCCCTGTGGAGTATTGGCATGACGCTCCTTGCAGATAAGGGGTTTTGTGAGAGGATGGCTTCAGCCATCGGGAATTATGTGGGTTTTAACAACAATGGGGAGGTCTCACCCTCAACGTTCTGGGAGGCGTTGAAGGCGGTGATCGGGGGGGGGGGGGGGGAGATAATTTTGTATAATGCCCACAGGAATAAGGTTGGAAGGCGGAAAGGCAGAGGTTGGTTAACTCCATTCTGGAATTGGACTGTCAATGCTCCGCAGCCCTGACAGCAGAGTTGTTAGCACAGAGGAAGAGGCTACAGATGGAGTTTGAGGTTGAATCGACGGGAGAGGTGGTGAGTCTGCTTCATCGTTCACGTGGGGCCTTTTATGAGTACTGTGAGAACGCCAGCCACTGTCAGCCTCCCGCGTGTCAATCTCGAACCTTGCGAATCCAGCATTGTTTCTATTTGGAACCGATTGTGTTCCAAATGGCGTCGGTGCTCGCCCCTGAATGGTCGCTGAATCGGTCCAGGTGGTGGTGCCAGTTTTGCTGTCGTAGAAGTCCACGAATCCTGCCCCGGCCTCAACGCTTTGTCTCAGGAATGGAGAATCCTGCCCTGTGCGTTTGTGTTGTGAGAGAACACATATAAATAAATGAATGTTTGACAGTTTGCTTGGGCAATTCTATCACTGAATAGAAGATTTCTTGTTCACATTTTTAACAAAATCGTAGATCTGTTTACCGAACACTTTCGCCAAATGTGTGCGTGAGAGAGACACTAAAGGAAAACGTACGGTAACTTTACTTGGGATCAGATATTTCCTTCTCCTTCCTTATTTTATATTTAATATTGAGTTAACTTCACTGTACAAAAATGGGTTAGAATATTACCAATAGCTTTTGGTCGAGTGGCATTAGGTGGAAGTACTCTATGAGATCTGTGTGATTTCCAAATGCAGAACAATAAACTAAAAACCTTTGGATTTGCCGGAGCATGTAGGTCAGTGGGACTAAAACGATTGAAGAATGAAAGCTATTTGGTATAATGGTTCATTCAGATGTGCTTTTGAAATGTATTCTTCCTTTATCATCAGCTAATTGCTGTTTGTACTGATCGGCTTTTGCTGACATAATGAAACCCCTTCTGTACAAGTGTTTAGTTGTTTATCCACAACAACAGCTACTTGTCGGGCTTTCAGAAACTTAATTGAAAACGGTCTTTCTTTCTTCGTTTAGGACCGCCTTTTTTTCGTCATGGAATACGTAAACGGAGGTGACTTAATGTTTCAAATCCAACGTTCCCGCAAGTTTGATGAAGCTCGATCGAGGTTTTATGCAGCGGAGGTCACCTCGGCCCTCATGTTCCTTCACCAAAATGGTGTCATCTACAGGTACTTGCTGAAAAAGAACAGCTGGAGTTCATGGTTGGCTTGTCCAGAATGCTTTTATAGCTTAGCAACCAGTTTGGGTCAAAGCACATTGCCTTAGTTCTCGTGCATGTTGAGACATGGGTCTGTGTTGTATTTTTTTTTGTTTGTCATTCAAAATGTTTACATTTGAATAGCACCAGAAGCTACAGTCAGAAGCGAAGCCAGGCTTGTATTATGATGTACTTGGGGCTTTTACAAAATGTTTGGTACAGCCTGGCCGCCTGCCAACGGAGGGACACAAATCTCTTTACTTTCTCTCCAAATCCAGTGCAAACCTCTAAAAAGGCCTTTCATTTCCACCTCCCCTGGGCGCACTCCCATCTCCAAAAAGAAACATTCTCCTATTTCCTTTGTTTATTTGTGTTGTCCTCTTATTGATTGAATAGGACAACAGTCACAGGATCCTTGTTTCTTCCCTCTTTCTCTCAGCGGACAAACCAGGACAAACCATGAGTCACTCGCAGGAAGTAGCTGTTAATGAAGTGTAAGGAAAGGCTCTGCCAGTTGCATTATTGAGCCAAGAGCCTGTGTTTTACCTCCAGGATAAGCAAACCTTGCAGTGCTTCTCAGAGAGTTTTAAAAAGTAATCAGTGTAAAACTACACATTCGCAAAAACGAACTGCGGTTGCTCTAACCCAGAGATCAAAATTGTTTAATGGCGAGGAGTGTCGAGGCAAAGTATTTGCTGATCAAGAAGTGGCTTACACAATGTCTGTCAAGGAAATACATCAAAATACTTTTACTGTTCTCAAAGTTTGTGTGGCTTCACGGAAACCAAACAGTTTGGGGTTTCTTTCCCCCAAAGCCAATTTCCCCCAATTATGTCAGCAATGAATGGCTTGGATCCCAGAGCAGCTCCATTCAATTCACTGAGGACCAGAACTTGGCTCTGGCCTGTAAAGCCAGTGCTGCTGACCCCAGAAAATCTACTCCCAGCGAAATGTGCCCATTTTGTCAGAGCATGACTCTGAATAAGTTCTCGGTCACCTTTCACATTGCTGGATTGTGCAGAGCTTCTCCCATCTGTGAGTAGGTGAGAAATGTAGGACGGCTGGGTGGGTGGGGGCTTGGAAATCCATGACCAAAAACTGAACTGTTGCACCAAGATAGTGAGTTTCACAAACACACATACTTAATGTGAACACTGCAAATTCAGAAAGTTTGTGGAAGTCAACTCCTAACACAGAGTCATTTCAGGCAGAAGTAATTCACTTTTGTTCCTGGAACTTTGTATGCTATATGAATGGGGACTTGGCTGCATTTACTCTTCTCCGTGTATTGAAAACATTTTGGATGACATATCAAAGTCTGACATATAGAAGTCTGACATATAGAAGTTGACATATAGAAGTCTGACATATAGAAGTCTGGCCTATAGATGTCTGACATATAGAAGTTTGATATATGGAAGTCTGACATATAGAAGTCTGACATAGATGTCTTATCATATAGAAATTTTCACCAAGTCAGAAGGGCTCTGCACCTTAGCCAAAAATGGAGTTGTAATTCCAGAAGTACCTCCCCTAAACCAGGCATACACCATTATTTCTGGATGGAGAATGGGACTGGGAGGCATTTCACACATTCGTTTGACTGCTTCCACAACCTATCATTATTACAATGCATGCCCTGTAAGTTCACAGTATGAAAACCAGCTCCAAATAGCTTTGATGTGAGGCTATGAATCCAAATGCATGGGTGTGATTTAACTAAATAGGAATAAAGTCCCATAGCGAGCGCCTATAGCCCCGTTTTCTGCACTGAGGAAATCCCCTTGCCGGAACTCCCCAGTGTAGCAAGAGATTGGGGTGCCATTTTTAAATGGTGTCCCAATCTGTGGAGCCCCAAACGCGACCACTGATCCCCCCCGCCCCCCCACCTCCAAGTCCCAACCCATGATGAGGGAGGGGGGGGGGGGAGGCCAGGCTACCCTCCACCCCACCAACACTCGGAAAGGGCACGCCAGATCCAATTGCCGCCATGTAAAAAATGCTAATTTGGCATCTTGGCTGTGCCAACCTGGTACCCTGGCAGTGACCCTGCCAACTGGCAATGCCACCTGGAAGTTCTAGGCTGGCAACCAGCTGACACTGCCAGGGTGCCCAGGTGGCAATATCACTGCCAGGGTGCCACCCTGCACAAAGAGAATGCACCTAGGGGCCTCCGATCACCTGGGAGACCCCCATGAGTGTCGTTCCAGCTGGTTCCCATTTCCGGAAACCAGTACTGAATGGCGCTGGCCCATGGCCTCTGAGCCGAAGGGGATTGATCCCAATGCCTCGGAAAACTGCATATTTAAGTGAGACGTTTTGTCTTGCTCTGTTATGCAGATTTGCCCAAAAGTGAACCAGCCCACAATGGGCAGGATTTATTTTGCAATGTCTCGAGACATTGCGAGCCGGGTAGATCCCGGGAGCAGGGTCTTCCTGCTTCTAATGGCTATGTTGCGCTGTGGCGCGCTGCCTTTTGTGCGCAACGTGGCTGCTCGTCCGTGCCCTTTGTTTCTTACGAGAGAGTAACGGATTTAAATGTACAGAATGGGCTTTTATCAATTAGAGTACTTTTCTTTCTTATGAGGTCTGTAATAGATACTTAGATCTTTATTTTATTTCATCTCATCATGGCTCCTGAGGTCTGCCAATGGTGGATATTGGCATGGAGGGTTGGGTTGGAGGGTCATGGATTGGCATGTGTTGCCACTAAGTTGGTATAGGGGATATACAGGACTATGGGGATGAATGGAGATATAGTTGGCATGGAGGTGTTGAGGGGCTTAGAGGTAGTTAGAGGGGCTTAGGTTGGTGTGGTGTCTCGAGCCATACACTGGAGGCTTTCAGGAGTTACAAAAGGGGTTTATTGATGAAAGGCAAAGGTAGTTAAGTAACAGGCACAGAACACTATACGACAGGTCTTAACAGTTCAGCACTTTGTTAAAGAGTCATCCAGACTCTCAACATTAGCTTCTTTCTCTTTCCATAGATTCTGTCAAACCTGCTGTGATTGTCCAGTATTTTCTGTTTTTGTTTAAGATTCCAGCATCCACAGTAATTTGGTTTTATATTTATTAATACTTCAGCTCCCTTGGACTACATTGCCCAGGGTCCTGCTCCCAGGGCCCCACTCAAACTCCCCATTGGCCAGGGTTCACACGCTCCCATGTGATTGGTGCCAAGCCGGTCAAGTGGTCTGTGGAGTCCACCCCATTAAAGGGGTTATGCTACCACATCCCTCCCCCTTTTACAACTACCCCACAAACCATATACAGAATTTACAAATGTTTACAGAGAGAACAGGGGAGAGAGAATCCATCAGAAAGCCAATCGACCTGGAGCTCCGTAGCCCTGACACAAGCTCGGGACATTTTAGGGCGATCGAGTGGTCAACAATCAGTGGCACACCACTTCAACAACAGACGAACCAGCCTCAAGAGGTGCAGCTGTTTGAGCAGAAATTGAAGTCCCTGACACCACTTGGTTAGACCGAGTTACAGGAGGATTCACAATACTAGCTGGACTTGTCGATGGCAAGTAGGGGGTCGCCACCCCTCAACTCTTCAAGTGGTTGACATGCTTTCTGACAGTCTTCCCATTTACATTGACCACATAAGACACTGGCCCTGGCTGGGCCACAACCTGTCCTTTTGATCAAGGCAAACACAAGGCGAAATTATGGACCAAAACCAGGACTGTCACCTGGGACGACCTGTCACCTCTCTGCTCTTACCGCTGACTCTTCCGGGAGGCATGATGTGCCTCCTCCATCTTCCCCGCCAACAGAAGATCAAAATGGGTTCTCAACCAATGAGCCATGAGTAGTTCAGCTGGAGTGACCCGTGTGGTTGAATGAGGGGTTGAGTTGTACAACAACAAAAAATTAGCCAACCTCTGGCGAAGGGGTTTGTCAGATTGCGTTTTCATGACATTCATGATTGTTTGGATGGCGCTCTCAGCCAGACCATTTGACGCTGGGTGGTACGAGGCTGTCCTCGTGTGGCATATGCCATCGGCTCGCACAAAAACCTGGAGATCATCGTTGGTGAAGGGGGTGGCATTGTCCGAAACAATTGATTCGGGAAGCCCATGAATGGCAAACAGTTTGTGCAACACATTTACCGTGGCCACTGAGGTAGTGGGTCCATACCTTGAACCGATAGCCACTTAGAGTGAGCATCAAAAACTTCTTACCCATAAAGGGGCCCACATGACCAACGTGGACCCAAGTCCATGCACAGCCTGGCTATTCCCAAAGGTGAAGGCAGCCGGAAGGCAGCAAAGATTGCCACATTTGGCAAGGGTGCACTGTTGTATGAGTTCGTCAATGGCTTTGTTTATGCCTGGCCACCAGACGTAACTCCATGCCAACATCTTCATTTTTGTGTGCCCTGGGTATATGTATGTAGCTCTTGAAGGAGGGCCCCCCTTGCTTGAGGCAGGACAATCAACCATGACCCCCACAGAATCACGCTGTCTTCACGTCAAATCGTCCAGACTAGTGAAGTCGGGTCTCAGCTGTTTGGACTTCTCGCAACGCCAGTAATTTAACCTTTTAAATAGGGTTTCTTTGGGTAAAGTTGCAGATGTGCCTTGCAGACATTGGCAGACTGTCTAGGAGGTTTAAAGCTAGAATGATCTGGGGTACAGGTGATGGCGGAATGTTTTTGGGTAGGGACAGGCGACTTAATGCATCCACATTCGCAATTTGCGCCCCAGGCCGGTGCTGAAAAGCATAGTTGTAGGCCAGCAACAACTATGCCCAGTGCTGCACCTTCACCGAGGCCATGGGCGGTATGGGTTTATCTTCCCTGAAAAGGCCTTGTAATGGTGTGTGGTCAGTCATTCTGTCGAACCATCAAATGTACACATACAGGTGGAATTTCTTCCCACCAAATATAACTGCTAAGCTCTCATTTTCAACCTGGGCATAGTTTTGTTCTGCTTCAGAAAGGGTAATTGAGGCAAAAAGGATAGGGCATTGCAAACTGCCCCCCCATTTTGTGGAATAAAACTGCCCTTGTACCGTAAGGCGACGCATTATATGTCAACATGATTGGTTTCTCTGGATCAATGCATTCTATGCTTGGTTCGAGCAGGAAACCAACGATCCGCTGTTGAGTGCCCCAGTAGCCCATAACACACCCATACCCACCATCACAGTTTCCGAAGTCAGATCGGCTTTCCTGAAAGTGAACCCTCAGAAGGCGATGGGTCTGGACGGGATCCCTGGTCATGCACACAGAGCCTGCGTGGATCAGCTGGCAGATGTGTTCGCGGACACCTGTCCCTCCTCCGCTCAGAGGTCCCCACCTACTTCAAGGGGACCACCATCATCGGTGCCAAAGAAGAACCAGACAACGTGCCTCAATGACTCCCATGCAGTGGCCCTGACTTCTGTCGTAATGAAGTGCTTCGAGAGGTTGGTCATGAAGTGCATCACCTCCATACTCCCAGAACGCCTTGATCCACTGCAATTCGCATACCGCCGCAACCGGTCCACAGCAGACGCCATCTCCCTGGCCCTACACTCATCCCTAGAGCATCTCGACAACAAGGACTCCAACATCAGACTCCTATTTATTGACTACAGCTCTGCCTTCAACACCATAATCCCAGCCAAGCTCATATCAAAGATCCAAAACCTAGGACTTGGCTCCCCACTCTGCAACTGGATCCTCGACTTTCTGACCCACAGACCACAATCAGTAAAAATAAACAACACCTCCTCCACAATAGCCCTCAATACCGGGCCCCGCAAGGCTGCGTACTTAGCCCCCTACTCTACTCCCTGTACACACACGACTGCGTGGCAAAATTTGGTACCAACTCCATCTACAAATTTGCTGATGATACAACCATAGTGGGCCGGTTCTCGAATAACGATGAGTCCGAATACAGGACGGAGATAGAGAACCTAGTGGAGTGGTGTAGCGACAACAATCTCTCCCTCAATGCCAGCAAAACTAAAGAGCTGGTAATTGACTTCAGGAAGCAAAGTACTGTACACACCCGTCAGCATCAACGGGGCCGAGGTGGAGATGGTTAGCAGTTTCAAATTCCTCGGGGTGCACATCTCCAAAAATCTGTCCTGCTCCACCCACACCGACGATACCACCAAGAAAGCACAACAGCGCCTATACTTCCTCAGGAAACTAAGGAAATTTGGCATGTCCACATTAACTCTTACCAACTTTTACAGATGCACCATAGAAAGCATCCTATCAGGCTGCATCACAGCCTGGTATGGCAACTGCTTGGCCCAAGACTGCAAGAAACTTCAGAGAGTCGCGAACACCGCCCAGTCCATCACACAAACCTGTCTCCCATCCATTGACTCCATCTACGCCTCCCGCTGCCTGGGGAAAGCGGGCAGCATAATCAAAGACCCCTCCCACCCGCTTACTCACTCTTCCAACTTCTTCCATCGAGCTGGAGATACAAAAGTCTGAGAACACGCACAAACAGACTTAAAAACAGCTTCTTCCCCGCTGTTACCAGACTCCTAAACTACCCTCTTATGGACTGACCTCATTAACACTACACCCCTGTATGCTTCACCTGATGTCGGTGCTTATGTAGTTACATTGTATACCTTGTGTTGCCCTATTATGTATTTTCTTTTATTTCCGTTTCTTTTCATGTACATAATGATCTGTTGAGCTGCTCGCAGAAAAATACTGTTCACTGTACCTCGGTACACGTGACAATAAACAAAATCCAATCCAAATTGCAACAAGAGGTTTGAAAACTGTAATGCTTGCTTCACGACTCGGAAGACTTCCTCTTGGGGCTCTCTGCATTGCCACTGCTGATTATTCTTTAAAAGCAGATGTAATGCTGCCAATGTTGTGGCTAAATTCAGAATAAACCTTCCATAATAATTGACTGTACTGAGGAAGGATTTAAGTTTGGTGACATTTTTGAGTGCAGGAATATACCTATGGCCTTGAAATTTTCTTCCAGGGGGTGCAATCCTGTTGCATCAGTGCAGAGTCCTAGGTATTTCACTTCTGAGGCATGGGGCAAAATTCTCCGGAAACGGCGCGATGTCCGCCGACTGGCGCCCAAAACGGCACAAATCAGTCGGGCATCGCGCCGCCCCAAAGGTGCGGAATGCTCCGCATCTTTGGGGGCCGAGCCCCAACTTTAAGGGGCTAGGTCGGCGCCGGACGAATTTAGTCCCGCCAGCTGGCGGAAAAGGCCTTTGGTGCCCCGCCAGCTGGCGCAGAAATGACATCTCCGGGCGGCGCATGCGCGGGAGTGTCAGCGGCCGCTGACGGCATTCCCGCGCATGCGCAGTGGAGGGAGTCTCTTCTGCCTCCGCCATGGTGGAGACCGTGGCGGAGGCGGAAGGGAAAGAGTGCCCCCACGGCACAGGCCCGCCCACGGATCGGTGGGCCCCAATCGCGGGGCAGGCCACCGTGGGGGCACCCCCCGGGGCCAGATCGCCCCCGCCCCCCCCCCCAGGACCCAGGGGCCCGCCCGCGCCGCCTTGTCCCGCCGGTAAGGTAGGTGGTTTAATCTACTTCGGCGGGACAGGCATTTTAGCGGCGGGACTTCGGCCCATCCTGGCCGGAGAATGGCGCGGGGGGGCCCGCCAACCGGCACAGCGCGATTCCCGCCCCCGCCGAATCTCCGGTGCCGGAGACTTCGGCAACCGGCGGGGGCGGGATTCACGTCAGCCCCCGGCGATTCTCCGACCCGGCGGGGGGGGTCGGAGAATCTCGCCCATGATGAGTAATATTTTTGCGTTTTAGGCGGACTCCTGCATCACAAACCTTTTCATACTTCCTCTAGTCTGGCCATGTGTTCTTCTAGCTTAGTTCCAGTGATTAGCACGTCATCATGGTAAACCATCACGTTGGGAATTTCCTGGATGAGATTTTCGATCGTGCGCTAGAAGATATCGCAGGCTGAAGTGATGCTGAACGGCAGTCTGGTATACTGGAAGAGGCCTTTGTGAGTGTTGATTCTAGCAAACCTCTGAGACTCCTCATCCAGCCCTAGTTGCAGGTAGGCACGACTGAGATCCAGTTTTGAATAGACGAGGTCCCTTCCTCCAGCTTAGCGTCGGGATCATCAATTGGGGAAATTGGATATCGATCAACCTAGGCAGCTTGATTTATTGTCATCTTATAGTCCAACAAATACTTACCGACGATCGGGTTTAAGGACAGCGACTATCGGTGCTGCCCACTCTGGAAAACTGGACCATCTTGATTATACCCAGTTCTTCCAATCTCTTTAGTTCTGCTTCAACATTCTGATGAAATGCAAATGGCACTGGCCTGGCTCTGAAGAACTTGGACATTGAATCCGGATTGACGTATGTAAAGGCTTTTACGCCCTAAATCTGGTCGAATTCCTTGTGGGAACACCTTGATACCTCCTTAAGGCATCTTGGAGGACCCCGTTAGATATTTTGACCGTTTCCAGTCAATTGAGTCTAATCTTCTGTAACCAGCCTCTTCCCAACAGACTGGGTCTATGTCCTTCGATGACAATCAAAGGCAGATTGGGCTCCTGATCTCTGTAGGCACCTGGGGTATTGGCTGTTCTGTGGATCTTCAGAATTTCCCCGGTATGTGTAGAAAGTTTGGCTATGATATTTTTCAAGCTTAAAGACAATGGGCGGGATTCTCTCGCAATTGGCGGGATGGCCCGACGCCGGCGCCATCCACTCCGGCCTCGGGCCACCCGGAAGTTGCGGAATCCTCCGCACCTCCGGGGGCTAGGCCGGCGCTGGAGGGGTTGGCGCCAAACTGTCAGAAGTATCACCTCTGCTTGCCCTGCCTGTCATCTTGTGCGCGGTAAAGAAAAATGGATCTGTTCGATATACTGATATATCTTCAATCCCTTGGTCAAATATGTCTAGCTTCCCAATGATAGGCATTTCCACTCATGGTTTGAAGAATTCCGAGTCTCGTTGGAGCTTCTCTACTTTCTCAACTGTTCCTCCCTTTCACCCCTCAATTCACGATTACTGTCAGCTGCGATTGAAAACTTTTACCTCATCGCCAATGTGGTGGTTCAAGACATACTCTGGAGGCTTTGAGTGGTTAACAAAGGGGTTTATTAATGAAAGGCAAAGGCAGTTAAGTAACAAGCACAGAACACTGTACACCAGGTCTTAACATTTCGGCACCCTGGTCCACATTGCCCAGGGTCCTGCTACCAGGGCCCTGAGCAAGCTCCCTGTTGGCCGGGCTTTGCGAGCTCCTGTGTGATTGGCCCTGAGCCAGTCACATAGTCCATGGAACCCACCCCCTTAAAGGGGCCATGCTACCACATTTGGCATGAAGGGTATGAGGGACCATTGGGTGGGTAGAGGGGCACAGATTGGTATGGAGGGTATGAGAGACCATAGATTCACAGAGGGGCAATACTACTCCAGCCTAACCCTGACATTTCTTCCACCTTACTTCAGCACGCATTCTCCACTCTTCCAACTCTGGTCCAATTGGCGTCTTCTCCCATCCACTCGATGATCAATGCAAAGTGCCAGCAATAATGCCCTTCACTTTAAAACGTTCTCCCTGAACCTTTCTGCCTGGCTACCACTCCCCACCTCCAAAAATCTCCTGTGACCACACCCTTCTTTCATTTCCCATACATTCTCTCCCATTTGCTCACCAGTGTCATCCGATTTTCAATTAGAAGCCTTCGGACATTCCTATGCAAAAGAAACTACACTAGTGAAGTAATTAGCAAAAGTATGTACTGAACAAAAAACGACTGCCCTAACTTGTATAATCTCATGGCACAATCAGAATAACATTCCTTATAGGTTTGTGTGTTGTGTGTGCACATTCACATGTAGCTGCATGATGCATGTCAAAAATATATAATACACTCCGACCAAGTTCAGATTGGCTGCTTTGGATCCAGTTGCAAAAATCTGGTTCTCCAGCCTAGCTGTACCTCAGTTTTTGCAATCAAACTTAAGCTTCTATTATGGTAAGCCCCCTTGTTCACAGGTGGAGTATGTCTGTTGAAAGTAAAGTCAAAATTGACTTGTGATCAGTGGAAATCAGTATGTGTATGTGCTGGATTCATGAGCAAGACATTAAACAAGATGTTTTCATTTCCTTTGCGAGAGACAAAATCCCCTATGCACTGTCAGCTTTTTATAACTTTGTTGCAAATGAAACAGAGAGAAAAAGTTCCACTAACTGGCTACATTAAACCTAGAACTCAAATTTTAAAAGACACATGACCTCCCTGCCAATAAAGTCCACTCTCGTGGCTGCAATTTACTGGAGTCCGGGAAACTCCTTAGGAGGGATGAAAATGGCGGCCTCTTAAAGGCGCAGACTGGTTTGGGTCATGAGTCATGAGCATTCGGACCTGGAGTGAAAGCCAGAACTACCAATCAACTAATGTTTTCTCTTGAGTGTTACAGGTGTTTCAGTACTCTAATGGATTTCTGGGCTCTCAGCCAAGAGTACTTGATGAGGTGCTTGCCGTTTCTGCTATTGATTCTTTAAATGGTCTGGATGATTGGTAATCATATCGTGCTGTAGTAAAAATTCGGGTTTTTTTCAAGGAAAGGGAAAGTTATCAATGAATTACTGTTTTTTAAAGCTTTTTAAAAACCTATTGTTATCCTTATTGGGTCACTGGTTTTATACAGTGGACATGGAAGTGCTGTGGCTTGGCATAGGGGTATGAAGGGACAAAGGGGGCGGGATTCTCCCAACGGGACTCTAAGTGCCGACGCCGGAGTAAAAACCGGAGTGTTTTACTCCGGCTTCGGCACCCGTTCCCAGACCCCTATTCTGGGGCCTCCGTGGGGCTGGCAGGGGCGTGGTGCGATTTGCGGGGGCGGGGCCTCGGCGCGGCATCGGAGACCCGGCGCCGCGTAAAAGACGAGGCGCCTTGGGTCCCGCGCATGCGCAATTGGGCAGACGCCAACTAGCGCATGCGCAGTGCCGTCCTCCACCAGGCCGCCCCGCACAACAATGGCGCAGGGCTATAACATTGCCGGTGGAGGAAAGGAGGCCTGCCGACAGAGAGGCCGGCCAGCCGATCGGCGGGCCCTGATCGTGGTCCAGACCCCTTTGGAGGCCCCCCCGGTGAAGGAGCCCCCCTCCCCCCCCCCCCCCCCCCCCCCCCCAACCCCCCACAGGCCGCCCCGCGAGCGTTCCCGCAGAGTTCCCGCCGACAGCGACCAGGGGTGAACAGCGGGGGCGGGACTCTGTCGTGTTGGAGCAGCCGCTCAGCCCATCCGGGCCAGAGAATCGGCGGCCCCGCCGATTCAAGCGTCCAGCGCTGCGCCGGTGCAAATGGCGCTGATTCTCCGCACCTCGGAGAATTGCGCGCCGGCGTAGGGGCGTCGTGGCGCGGTTGCTCTGATTCTCTGGCCCGGCGGGGGGCTCGGGGAATCGCCCCCTGGTGTGGACGGGGAGTATAGCTTGGCATGGGCGGATAAGGAAACATAGGGTGTGTGTGAGTGGCCATGGAGTAGTTGAGGAGGCACACCTTGGCATGGGGCTGGGTGAGAAATGTGGGCTAAAGGGTCTTTCCTTTTTTATTATAACTGACTTCTTGCTGTTTCTCCACTGCCAGGAAAGGTTGTGGTGAGGGGAGAGGGGAAAGTAAAGAATTCCATGTTCACACCATCTTCAGCATGTAAAGCAGAAGAGATAGCAGGATGGGAGTAAAGTGGGATGTAAAAGGAAGATTAAGTGTGAGAAACTGGGGCTGTTTAGCACAGGGCTACATCGCTGGCTTTGAAAGCAGACCGAGGCAGGCCAGCAGAACGGTTCGATTCCCGTAACAGCCTCCCCAGACAGGCGCCGGAATGTGGAGACTAGGGTCTTTTCACAGTAACTTAATTTGAAGCCTACTTGTGACAATAAGCGATTTTCATTCATTCATTTCATTCAATAAAGCTATCTTCAATGGTTTCAGTTCTGTTGCTGACCATGTTCTATGCAATGGCCCTTCCAATATTGGCCAGAACCATCTCAATGGCAATGGAGAATACAGGGAAGTGTCTCTCCCTCCAGTTAGTTCTTGCTGCCTCTGGCTAAGCACCACCTTCTGCAATGGACAGAGAAGCATAAAATCCCTACAGTATAGAAAGAGGCCATTTGGCCTATCGAGTCTGCACCGACTCTTTGAAAGACCACGCAACCTAGGCCCTATCCCCAGTCGATAAGCTCACCCGACCGGGCACTTTAGCATGTCTAATCCACCTAACCTGCTCATCTTTGGACTGAGAGAGGAAACCGGAGCACTCGGAGGAAACTCCCCACAGACAGGCACCCAATGTGGGAATCAAATCTTGGTCCCTGGTGCTGTAAGGCAGCAGTGCTAACCACTGTGCCACTGCGCCGCCATGTCGCATGTCAATGAATGTTGAGCAATGTAGAACCATATAAAGATTACAGCACAGAAGGAGGCAGTTGGCTCATTGTGTCTCAGCTGGCCCTCTGCAGGAGCAATTGATTTAATGTCATTTCCCTTTCTTTTCCCCATAGCCGTGCACATTTTCCTTTACAGATAATGGGCGAAATTCTCCCGAAACGGCGCAATGTCCGCCGACTGGCGCCCAAAACGGCGCCAATCAGACGGGCATCGCGCCGCCCCAAAGGTGAGGAATGCTCCGCATCTTTGGGGGCCGAGCCCCAACATTGAGGGGCTAGGCCGGCGCCGGAGGAATTTCCGCCCCACCAGCTGGCGGAAACGGCCTTTGGTGCCCCGCCAGCTGGCGCAGAAATGACATCCCCGGGCGGCGCATGCATGGGAGCGTCAGCGGCCGCTGACAGTTTCCCACGCATGCGCAGTGGAGGGAGTCTCGTCCGCCTCTGCCATGGTGGAGACCGTGGCGGAGGCGGAAGCGAAAGAGTGCCCCCATGGCAAAGGCCCGCCCGCGGATCGGTGAGCCACGATCGCATGCCAGGCCACCGTGGGGGCATCCCCCGGGGCCAGATCGCCCCCCGTCCCCCCCAGGACCCCGGAGCCCGCCCACGCCACCTTGTCCCGCCGTTCAAAAGGTGGTTTAATCCACTCCGGCGGGACAGGCAATTTATCGGCGGGACTTCGGCCCATCCGGGCCGGAGAATCGAGCGGGGGGGCCCGCCAACCGGCGCGGCGCGATTCCCGCCCCCGCCGAATCTCGGGTGCCGGAGACTTCGACAACCGGCGGGGGCGGGATTCACGCCAGCCCCCGGCGATTCTCCGACCCGGCGGGGGGTCGAAGAATGACGCCCAATATTCCGATTCCTTTTTGAATGCCTCAATTGAACCTGCCTTACGACACTTGTAGGTAGTGAATTCCAGATCCCAACCATTTGATGAGTAGAAAGGTTTTTCATTATGTTTCCATTGCTTTGTTTGCCAATCAAATAAGTGGGCGAGATTCTCCGACCCCCCGCCGGGTCGGAGAATCGCGGGGAGCTGGCGTGAATCCCGCCCCCGCCGGTTGCCAAATTCTCCGGCACCGGATATTCGGCGGGGGCAGGAATCGGGCCACACCGGTTGGCGGGCCCCCCCCACCGCGATTCTCCGGCCCCGGGGGGTGCCCCCACGGTGGCCTGGCCCGCGATCGGGGCCCACCGATCCGCGGGCGGGCCTGTGCCGTGGGGGCACTCTTTTCCTTCCGCCTTCGCCACGGTCTCCACCATGGCGGAGGCGGAAGAGACTCCCTCCACTGCGCATGCGCGGGAATGCTGTCAGCGGCTGCTAACGCTCCCGCGCATGCGCCGCCCGGCAATGTCAGTTTCGCGCCAGCTGGCGGGGCACCAAAGGCCTTTCCCGCCAGCTGGCGGGGCGGAAATCAGTCCGGCGCTGGCCTAGCCCCTCAAGGTTAGGGCTCGGCCCCTCAAGATGCGGAGGATTCCGCACTTTTGGGGCGGCGCGATGCCGGACTGATTTGCGCCGTTTTTGGCGCCTGTCGGCGGACATCGCGCCGATTACGGAGAATTTCGCCCCACGTCTTCTGATTGGATAATGTTTGGGTAATGTGGTTGTCACAAGATACTGGTGGGACCGCATCTGGAGTACTGTGAGCAGTACTTATTTAAGGAAAGATGTTGGGCTGGATTCTCCACTGGCAGGGTGCTCCATTTTGCCGGCAGCCTGGGGGTTTCCCGACGGCATGTGGCTACTCCACAATGGGAAACCCTATTGACCAGCCGGCAAAACGGAGAATCCCGACCGCGTGCCGCACCACAAATCTGGTGCGGTGGGATGGAGAAACCCACCCATTATTTCACTGAAGGAGCTTCAGGGAAGGTTCATTAGGATGATCATCTGATGAGGAAATGGTTAAACAGGTTGGGATTCTACTCATTGGAACTTCGAAGAATGAGAGGTGATTTAATTGAAGCATATAGGATTCGGAAAGGTTTTGGCAGGGTAAATGCTGAGTGGATGTTTCCCCTCATGGGAGGGTCTAGGACCAGGGGGGATAGTCTCAGAATAAAATTTAAAGACTGAGATGAGGAACAATTTCTTCTCTGAGTGTTCTGAGTCTTTGGAACTCCTTGACAGACAGAGCTGTGCAGGCAGACTCCTTGTGTATGTTTAAGGCTGAGATACATAGATTCCTGAACTGAAAGGGAATCAAGGGTTATGGGGAAAGGGCAGGAAAATGATCGTGAGGAATGTCGAATCAGCCATGATCCTATTGAATGGTGGAGCAGTCTCAAGGGGCCAAACAGCTGACTCCTGTTCCTAATTTTTTATGGTCACAGTTCAAAAGCTGGATATGTGCGCAGGCTGTGTGGTGTGAGTGTGAGGGTTTCAACGGTGCTAAATGTGTGAGTTTGAGGTGAAGCATGTGCAATCAGATATGAGTCCCAACTGATAGAGATTGGTGGCCAGTGGATGATGGTGATTTTTTTTTCCATTCATGGGATGTCAGCATTTCTGATAAGGCCAGTAATTATTATCTATTCCTAATTGCCCTTGTGGCATTGGTGAACAACTGCAGTTTGTGCAGTGTTGGTATACCCAGAGTGCTGTTTGGGCAGGACTCCCAGGATTGTGAATCAGCGACGATGAAGGAATGGTGATTTCTGAGTCATGGTGGTGTGTGCCTTGGAGAGGAAATTGCAGGTAGCAGTGCGCCCATGAGCCTTCTAAGCTGTTCTTCTAAGTAATAAAGTGTGTGGGTTTGGGAGGTGCTCTGGTTATTTGAGCAGCAGCTGATTGTGGTGCATTAGGTAGGATATGGCATATCAAGATATGTACGGTCATTAAACTTCCTGGTGACTTTTCATCCAGGCCCTTGAGGCTAGTCATGTGGCATTAATCTACATGGCTATGTGATCCTACTGCCTTTTCACCATGTATCTGCAGTTGCAGGTTCGACCACTTTCCTGCTTTTTACCTCCTGCTCCCGGGACGTGCAGTTCAGCAAACCTGGGTTCCATGCCCAACCATTGTTCTCTCTTTCCTTGGTCATATTTAGCTCCCACAGGGTTCTCAAATCTGCTTCAAACTCAATGCAACACCCCTTTAAGAGATTCAGTTTTGTCGAAGTATTGACTTTGGACCCCTGCCGATGCATGCAGCGGGTTAACCCTGATTTTAGTGCTGAGTACCTGTGGCAATCATGATACTGAGCTGGCAGCATGAGCATGTCATGCCTCCTGCATTACATCCAAAAGGTGCAGCTTAATCGTGATCAGTGCCCCTGTTTTCCAGCGGTATCCAATTTAGCTCCTAAACTTTCTCCATGTCATTCAAAGGTATGGTGAACAGTGTGGGTCCCAGATAGGAACACCCCGTTAATTACTGACAAGTTATTTGACGGTTCACAAAATGCTTCTGGCTGCAGGATGCGTCATTGTCCCACATTCTGATTCTATTCCTCAGCAAATCCTGGGAACTTTGTGCTGAATGGACACCATTATAGGCCTCCCCATCTTGACACTCTGTCAAAGGCCCCAGCTGTCTGCAAAGCCCTATTGTTTAATGATACTCTAAACATTGCAATTAAAAACCAATGTGTTGATGGAAATGACCTTTTAAAAGAAAAGGTTTATTTTATTTTATTTAGATGCTTTGTTAAACCAAGGCAATTAGGGCAATCCCCGAATGAGTGAAAAAAGGGCTTCTGTCAGCAACATGTCAACATGCTTTTGGCCAGGATTATCATAGGATCTGCTTGATTACACATCTTTGACATAAGAGCATCCATTCAACCCTCTGAGGCTGTTCCACAATTCAAGTTAGATCATAACTGATCATAGATCATAGAATTTACAGTGCAGAAGGAGGCCATTCGGCCCATCGAGACTGCACCGGCTCTTGGAAAGAGCACCCTACCGAAGGTCAACACCCCCACCCTATTCCCATAACCAAGTAACCCCACCCAACACTAAGGGCAATTTTGGACACTAAGGGCAATTTATCATGGCCAATCCACCTAACCTGCACATCTTTGGACTGTGGGAGGAAACCGGAGCACCCGGAGGAAACCCACGCACACACGGGGAGGATGTGCAGACTCCGCACAGACAGTGACCCAAGCCGGAATCGAACCTGGGACCCTGGAGCTGTGAAGCAATTGTGCTATCCACAATGCTACCGTGCTGCCCCTTCTGTACCTTCATTCCATTAACCTTCATTTTGTAACCTGTCGTACCCTGGGCTAACAAAAATTGGTATCAACCTCAGTTTTGACATTTGAATTTGAACTAGCATCAACAGCATTTTTGGGGGGGAATTCCAGATGTCCACTACTGTCTGTGTGTGAAAGAATGCTTCCTGTTGTCATTCCTGAATGGCCGAGCTCTGATTCTAAGTTTGTGCCTGTTCTGGATCTTTACACCAGAGGAAATAACTTATATCTACTCTATCAAATCCATTCATGATCTTAACCACCTCAATTAAATACCGCCTTAACCTTTATATTCAGGAGAACACAAGTCTACCGTCTGAAACCTATCCTCATTATTTAAGCCTTTTAGCAGCTGTATCAGTCTGGTAAAGACCGGTTCAAGGTCAACATCTCCTTCCGACGGTGCGGCCCGGTGCCCAGAACTAAATGCAGTACTCCAGAGGGGGTCTCTCCGAACAGCTGAACATAACTTCCATCCCTCTTTATTCCAGCATTCTGGACACAATACAGGAGTGAATGTGAAAATATTCCATGCACACCTTCTTCTTTGACTCGACACACAATCTGTGACTTAAAACCATAAGACATTCTGGAAGTGGTTCTGCAATCTGACAGAATTAATGTTGCAGGGAAACTTGTTGATGCAGAGAAGCTTTACACACCTGCGATTTGAGCCCATTCAGTTACTGAGATGGCAGAGAAAATCTGAATCGAATGCCAATTTAAAGATCATATCAGTGCCACGTACAATGTGAGCTGACAGTTCACTTCGTCCACAACCATAGTACGGTATTACACCTGATAGCAAACAATGTTGATGTCAGCCATCCCTCGTGCTGGCAAGCTGTCTTTATATCTGGAGATGAAGAACAAAATTGGCTCCTGAGCAATGCTCCCTCTAAACTGCTTGGCCATGGCCCAAACATTTCCACGCGCAACAAGTTAACCCTTAAGTTACCGCATATATGCAGCCACGCTAAATAATTTAAGGGACACGCACATTTTAAGTAATCGCCCACGCACTGCAAACAAATTCAGATGGTACGATGCCCTTGAGGTAATGCCCTCTGCGTCCCAAGTAATACAGTAAGGGTGACAATTTGTATTATAAATCTGAGTATTACTCTGATGACAGGGAAACAGCAATAGTCAATGCACCCTGAAAGCTCATCATCCTTGAAATTAGAAGGTAGATTATTTTTATGTTGTATAATTCAGCCCAAAATGTCATGATCTTATGGTAAACATTAGATCGATAAAAAGGAAGGCGAGTGGAAACTTAGATGCAGTAATTGGTGATCAATAATGAACTGATTAGAGCATTCAAAAAGGTACTGACTAATGACTTAAAATATAAAAGGGTCTGCGGAAGCGACAGGAAAATTGATTCATTTGGGGAGAAAATAGATATATGAGGTTAGTTTGCAACGAAAGACAGAAAAATGAGACTGTATCAAATCAACCTCATAGCCTTCTATGTTCTTGGTAGTTCTATCATTATCAATTAGCATATGTAAATGAACTCTTACAATTTCAAGCTTGCAGAATTGTTTTTGACCATCTTATCTTTCCTTGAGTATACGTTGGGATCCATTAAAGATGGAATATCCTAGAAGTAATGAAGCATTAGTGGGATTTTAATTATGATAAAAGGCAATCTGAAAAACACAATAGGCTGCTGGGAGTCGGGTTTGACTCGAGTGTAATGCTGCATCTCCTCAGCAGGAGTGATCCTTGGCACTGTTTGAAAAAAAGCGGGCAGGCAGGGAGTTTGCCAACTTCTCTACCTCAATGAAAACCAACAAAACTGTGTATCTGATCATTTACCACATTACCATTTGTGGGAGCTTGCTCTGTGAAGCTTTCTGTCTAATCACAGTGGCTGCACTTCAAATGTAGCTAATTAGCTATGAATGATTTCAGGATATCCAGAGGACTTGAAAAGCGCTACATAAACATAAATTTTAAAAATAATAATAATTCAAATTAGGCACATATTACATGACAGATATTCATAAAGTAAATGTATACAGTAAAATAAACCCGTGATTTGAGAGTATTATTCACTGTTTATTATAAAACAGAAACCTGTTTCATAATTTACAATTAAATATGCAAAACTACTGATTTACACTGGGGACATGTCAAAAAGAAGAGTTTTGGGAAGACAAAGACTAAAGAAAACCAGTTTAGTCCCTGAGCAGGTGAAATATGTCAGGGTGGAAGCCAAGTCTGATTTTCAAAGTTTCAGAATTGTTAGAATATACAGAAGTGGACTTCCGGTTGCGGCGGGAATGAGCTAGCCGCACGTTTCGGCGGCTCCAGCTCCGACGGAACTTCGGGCTCTTTTAAGAGCCCCAACGGGGACTTTGCCGGCCGAAAAACCCGGTGCGAGGCGCGAGGGAAGGGAGTCCCCCCCGAACAACGGAGGGAAAAACCGGCGGCGGCGGCTGCAGCCGAAGAATCTGCAAGCAGAAGTCAGCGGGAGTGGAACAAAATGGCGGCGGAGGGATCGCAGGTGACATGGGGGCCTGAGCAGGACGAGGTTGTGAGACGGTGCGTGGACCTGCTGAAGAAGGAGGTAATGACCCCGTTGTTACAGGCAATTGAGGGGCTTAAGGAGACTTTAAGGACCCAGGAGACTGAACTTCGCGTGATGGAGCAGAAGGTGTCAGGTATTGAGGACGAGGTCCTGGGCCTGGCGGTCAAGACTCAGACGCACGAGGCACTTCATAAAAAGTGTGCTGACAGGATTGAAGCCCTTGAAAATGGAGCGCGAAGGAAGAACCTTAGGATACTAGGTCTCCCGGAGGGTGTGGAAGGAGTGGACTGTGGAGCGTACGCAAGTAAGATGCTGAGCTCACTGATGGGTGCTGAGGCCCCTGCGGGCCCCATGGAGGTGGAGTGGGCAAATCGGATCCCGGCGAGAAGACCAAAAGCGGGAGAACCACCGAGGGCGATAATCGTGCGATTCTACCGCCTTAAGGACAGAGAAGAGGTCCTGAGATGGGCTAAAAAGGTGCGGAGTAGCAGATGGGAGAATGCTCTGGTAAGGATCTACCAGGATTGGAGTGCGGAGGTGGCGAGAAGGAGGGCGAGCTTCAACCGAGCCAAAGAGGTTTTGCACAAAAGGAAGGTGAAGTTTGGGATGCTGCAGCCGGCAAGACTATGGGTCACGCATCAGGAGAGACACTATTATTTCGAGACGGCGGAGGAAGCATGGTCCTTCATCAATGAAGAGAAACTGGACCGGAACTGAGGGACTGATGCTGCAGGGAACTGTGATTGTTGTTATTATTGTTTTTGTTAATGGGTTGGTGAAAGTTAATCGAGAAGTAAACAGGGAAGGGGGGGACACTGGGGAAATGTGGGCGCCAGTGAGGGGGGAGAGGCGGGACATAGTCGGAGAATGGGGAAGGAGAGGGGGAGGGGAAAGGGAGCTGCGCCATAAGAGGCGGGTCAGGTAAAGGGATGTTCCCGCGCCAGAAAGAATAAGGCGGGAAAACAGGCGCAAGGCGGATGGGAGTTCCCTCACACCGGGGGGGTCGAGGAGCGAGCAGGAGTAGCCGGGGTCAGTTGAAGTCAGCTGACTTACGGAAGTGATATGGGGGGAGCAATCAAGCTAGATAGGGATCTAGTGGGAGGGGGGGGGGGGGGAGGGGGGAAGGGGACAACTGGGTTGCTGCTGCGGAAATCCAAAAGGAAATAGCTAAAGAGAGGGTGGTTGGGGGCGGAATGCGACGCTGGGGGAGCGAGCGGGAGCGCGGAGGCGGGATATGGGACTGGCCTAGAGAAGGTAATGGCTAGTCGACACAGGAGGGGGGCAGGTAGCCCCCCAGTGAGGCTGATCACGTGCAACGTGAGAGGCCTGAATGGACCGATAAAAAGGGCCCGAGCGCTCGCGCATTTGAAAGGACTAAGGGCAGACGTGGTTATGCTCCAAGAGACGCACCTAAAGGTGGCGGACCAAGTTAGGCTAAGGAAAGGATGGGTGGGACAGGTGTTCCACTCAGGACTGGACGCAAAGAACAGAGGGGTGGCCAATTTGGTGGGGAAACAGGTAGCATTTGAAGCAAAGACCATCGTAGCAGATAGTGGAGGTAGATACGTAATGGTGAGTGGTAGGCTGGAGGGAATGGATGTCGTGTTGGCTAATGTGTATGCCCCAAATTGGGGCGATGCGGGGTTCATGAGACGGATGCTGGGGCGTATTCCGGACCTGGAGGCAGGAAATTTGATTTTAGGAGGGGACTTCAATACGGTGCTGGACCCGGGGCTAGATAGATCCAGCTCAAGGACTGGAAGAAGGCCGGCAGCGGCCAAGGTACTTAAGGGGTTTATGGACCAAATGGGGGGAGTGGATCCATGGTGATTTCTTAGACCCAGGGCTAGGGAGTATTCCTTCTTCTCCCACGTCCATAAAGTGTACTCCCGGATAGATTTTTTTGTTTTAGGAAGGTCGTTGATCTCTAGGGTGGAAGAAGCTGAATACTCAGCCATAGCGGTTTCGGATCATGCCCCACATTGGGTGGACCTGGAAGTAGGAGAGGACAGGGAGCAGAGAACACTCTGGCGATTAGATGTGGGACTGATGGCGGATGAGGGAGTGTGTGCAAGAGTGAGGGGGTGTATCGAGAGATACCTGGAGGTCAATGACGACGGCGAGGTTCCTGTGGGAGTGGTCTGGGAAGCACTAAAAGCGGTGGTCAGAGGAGAGCTGATTTCTATTGGGGCCTACAAAAGGAAAACAGAGGCCAAGGAAAGGGATAGATTACTGGGGGAGATTTTAAGGGTGGACAGGGAATTTGCAGAGACCCCGGAGGAGGAGCTGTACAGGGAGAGGAGACGACTCCAGACCGAGTTTGACCTTCTGACCACCAGAAAGGCGGAGGTACTGTGGAGGAAGGCACAGGGGAGGAGGTATGAATATGGGGAAAAGGCTAGTCGCCTGTTGGCGCACCAACTGCGAAAGAGGGCAGCAGCGAGGGAGATAGGAGGAATTAGGGATGAAAGGGGAGACACTGTGCGAAGGGCAGGAAAGATAAATGAGGTGTTTAAGACCTTTTATGAAGAACTGTATAGGTTTCAGCCCCCAGAGGGAGAGGAGGGGATGCGGCAGTTCCTGGACCAATTGAGGTTCCCGAAAGTGGAGGAGCAGGCGGTGGCAGGCCTGGGGGCGCCGATTGAGGTGGACGAGGTTATTAAGGGACTGGGAAGCATGCAAGCAGGGAAGGCCCCGGGGCCGGACGGGTTCCCGGTGGAATTCTACAGAAAATATGTGGACTTGTTGGCCCCGTTGTTGGCGAGGACGTTCAATGAGGCCAGGGAAGGGGGTACACTACCCCCGACAATGTCGGAGGCGACGATATCGCTAATTTTGAAGAGGGACAAAGATCCGATGCAGTGTGGGTCTTATAGACCTATTTCACTATTGAACGTAGACGCCAAACTGCTAGCAAAGGTGCTGGCATCGAGGATAGAGGACTGTGTCCCAGAGGTGGTGCACGAAGACCAGACAGGGTTCGTAAAAGGGAGACAATTGAATGTTAACATGCGACGGCTATTAGGGGTGATAATGATGCCCTCAGTGGAGGGGAAGGCAGAGATAGTGGCGGCAATGGACGCAGAGAAGGCATTTGATAGGGTGGAGTGGGAGTATTTATGGGAAGTGTTAAGGAGGTTTGGGTTTGGGAACGGGTTTATTCGCTGGGTTAGACTACTTTATGGGGCACCAACGGCAAGCGTAGTTACAGGTCGACATAGATCGGAGTATTTCCGATTATATAGGGGAACAAGACAGGGATGCCCGCTGTCTCCATTGTTGTTTGCGTTGGCAATTGAACCTCTGGCCATGGCGTTGAGAGACTCCAGGAAATGGAGAGGGGTGACTAGAGGGGGAGAAGAACACCGAGTCTCGTTATACGCGGATGACCTATTGCTATACGTGTCGGACCCAGCGGGGGGGATGATAGAGGTTATGCGAATCTTGAGGAGGTTCGGGGAATTTTCGGGGTATAGGTTAAACATGGGGAAGAGTGAATTATATGTGATACATCCAGGGGACCAGAGTAGAGAGATAGAAGGCTTACCGCTAAGGAAAGTGGAAAGAAACTTCCGATACTTGGGGATTCAGATCGCTAGGAGCTGGGGAACCTTGCACAGACTTAATCTGACACAGCTGGTAGAGCAAATGGAGGAGGACTTTAAGAGGTGGGACATGCAGCCTTTATCGCTGGCGGGCAGGGTGCAAGCAATTAAGATGATGGTCCTCCCGAGGTTCTTATTTGTATTTCAATGTCTCCCTATTTTAATCACCAGGACCTTTTTTAATAAAATAGATAGGAGCATTACGAGCTTTGTGTGGCCAGGGAAAGTTCCGAGAGTAAGGAGGGGGTTCCTTCAGCGCAGTAGAGACAGAGGAGGACTGGCACTACCGAACTTGGGAGATTATTATTGGGCCGCCAATGTGGCAATGATACGTAGATGGATGATGGAGGGTGAGGGAGCGGCGTGGAAAAGGCTGGAGAGAAGGTCCTGTAAAGGGACGAGTCTAGAGGCGCTGGTGACGGCGCCGCTACCGTTCTCACCGAAAAAGTACACCACGAACCCGGTGGTGGCGGCAACACTGAACATATGGGGACAGTGGAGGCGACAGAGAGGGGTGCGGGGAGCCCTGGTGGGGTCCCCTATCAGGACAACCGTAGGTTCGCCCCAGGAAGAATGGATGGAGGATTTCAGAGCTGGTACCAGTTGGGAATTAGGAGGGTGGGAGATTTATTTATAGATGGGACTTTTGCGAGCTTGGGAGCACTGGAGGAAAAGTATAAGTTACCCCAGGGGAATTTCTTAAGATATATGCAGGTGAGGGCGTTTACTAGACAACAGGTGAGGGAATTTCCGCGGCTCCCGACACAGGGGATACAGGACAGGGTGCTTTCAGGGGTGTGGGTCGGAGACGGCAAGGTGTCAGAGATTTATAGAGAGATGAGGGAAGAGGGGGAGGAGTCGGTGGGCGAACTAAAAAGAAAGTGGTAAGAAGAATTAGGGGAGGAGATAGAGGAGGGTATGTGGGCTGATGCCCTAAGCAGGGTAAATTCCTCTTCCTCATGCGCCAGGCTTAGCCTGATTCAATTTAAGGTGCTACATAGAGCACACATAACGGGGGCAAGATTGAGCAGGTTCTTTGGAGTGGAGGACAAATGTGGGAGGTGTGGCGGGAGCCCGGCAAACCACGCACATATGTTTTGGGCGTGCCCGGCACTGGAAGTGTATTGGAAGGGAGTTACGGGAGTGATTTCGCAGGTGGTGAAGGCCCGGGTCAAACCAGGCTGGGGGTTAGCTCTATTTGGAGTTGCGGAAGAGCCGGGAGTGCAGGAGGCGAAAGAGGCCGATGTCGTGGCCTTTGCGTCCCTCGTAGCCCGGCGCAGGATCCTACTCATGTGGAAGGAGGCGAAACCCCCCGGACTGGATGCCTGGGTAAACGATATGGCGGGGTTTATTAAACTGGAGCAGATAAAGTTTGCCCTGAGAGGATCGGCCCAAGGGTTCACCAGGCGGTGGCAGCCATTTCTCGACTACCTAGGGGAACGTTAGAGGGAAGACAGATGACCAGCAGCAGCAACCCAGGGGGGAGAGGGGGGCAGGAGGCTTAGTTGAGTATAGGTCAATAGAGTACGAGGTTTTGTTACTTGTATATTATTATTATTATTATTATTGTTTAAAAAATTCTGTTTTGTTATTGTTATCGTTTCGTTTGTTTTGTAAGCGGGAAAAATGTTGCTCAGGGAAAAAAATTTCAATAAAATATATTTTAAAAAAAGAATATACAGAAGTATGGGCTGAGAACGGTTTCTTCGGCTCATCAAGTCTGCATTTTCCACTGACCACGCACCGTCATGAACATCATCCCACATATCTAATTTCCTAAGAGCAGATTCTGCACATATATATATATATATATATATACGCATGAAAGCACAAAGACTTTCACACCAACATGCATGCTCATTGATCCTCAGATCTCCTTTATTCAGCCAGCACTATCTGAAATCAGTAGCCTGAGTCCCAAGTGACATGGATAAAAATGTATTTTATTGTGATACTACCACAAGTGTTGCCTTAGCTAGTTTAAAAGAGTGGTATGATCTGTTCAGAAGTGCTGGTATCAAACATTCAAATCAAAACAAAATAATAATAATAATCGCTTATTGTCACAAGTAGGCTTCAATGAAGTTACTGTGAAAAGCCCCTAATCGCCACATTCCGGCGCCTGCTCAGGGAGGCTGGTACCGGAAATACAGAATCTATAAATTTATATCATTTTAAGAATTAATTTCAAGTTCAAGGATGCTCTTCCTTTGATTGTTAGAGTCAATTGCAACTTTACATTTCACCTTGCTGGTTCCACATGGTACAATTTCAAGGCCTTAAATATTTTAGTTAAGCATGGAGCATCCAGCAGCCACAGTTGATAGAGGGGGGGCCTGGAAAGACCAACTATGCTGGGAGTGGTTATTTAATTCTTTGGTTAAGTAATAGAGAATATTGATGAAGCGGATGTACGAACATTGTCTGTATGGGATTTAAGAAATCATTTAATGAAGTACCACATAAAAGACTGGTTAACAAAATTGAGACTTATGGAAGAGAAGGATCACCGTCAGCTTGGATAAAAAATTGGCTTAAAGCATTCTGGAAAGGACCCAATGGAATGGAAAACTGCAAATATAATATCCCTGTTCAAGAATGGAGGGAGACAGAATGCAGGAAACTATGACCGTTTAACCCAACAGTTGGCAATGGGAAAATGCTGGAATCCATTGTTAAGGATTTCGGAGCAGAAGAATTGGAAAATTATAATACAATCAAACAGAGCCATCATGGTTTTATGAAAGGGAAATCATGTTTGACAAATTCATTCGAGTTCTTTCAGGATGTAATAAGCAGTGTGGATGGCTGGAAATCAGTAGATTTGTTGCATTTTCTTTTCCGCAAGGCATTCGATAAGGTGTCACATAAAGGTTTACTACACAAGATGCTCTTGGTGTTGGGTGTAATATGAATATGAATAGTGGATTGGTTAACGAACAGAAAACAGAGTGTGGCGGTAAATGGGTTATTTTTAGGTTGGCGAACTAGGATAGTGGGGTGCCACAGGGGTCTGTGCTGGGGCCTCAATTCTCACAATCTATTTAATGCCTTGGATGAAGCGGCATGATGTAGAGTCACCACATTTCTTGATAATACAAAGATAGGTAGGACTGAAAGTTGTGAGAGGACACAGAGTCTGCAAAGTAGATGGAAATGTTAAGTGAATGGGGTAGAATTTAGCAGATGGGGTGTAATGTTGGGAAATATGAAGTTCACTTTGGCAGGAAGAATGGCAAAGCTGAATGTTATTTCAATAGAAAGAGATTACAGAATACAGTGGTCCAGAGGGATCTAAGTGTCCTCATATATGAATCACAATAAGTCAGCATGCAGATAGAACAAGTTAATTAGGAAGGCATATAGAATGTTGGCTTTTATTGAAAGGGGGGTGGAGTATAAAAGTAGGGAAGTCATGTTGGATCTCCACAGAGAACCAATATGGCTTTGATGGGCCTAAAGGCCTCCTTCTGAGCCCGACCGACTATGAAAGTCTGCTCACTTGGTTTCCAGGGTTGTTCCCATCAGTTAGCTTAGGAAGTAAATGAGAAATAATTTTCAAAGAGCAGGGCAAATTGTAATCAGCATTCCTTAAGGACTGTTAAAAATATCCAGATTCATTCTGTACACTGAAAAGACTAAAGGCCTGATAATATTCCAGCAATCATACTGAAAAGTTACGCTCCAGAACTTGCCACACCCTTAGCCAAGTTGTTCCAGTGTAGCTACAACACTGGCATCTATCTAATAATATGGAAAATTGTCCAGGCATGTCCTGTACACAAGAAGCAGGACAAATAAAATCAGCCAATTGCAGCCCCATCGGTCTGCTCTCAACCATCAGCAAAGTGATGAATGATGTTATTGTGTTGTCTAAAGTGCTGTCAAGTGGCACTTTACTCAGCAATAGTCTGCTCAATGGGTTCCGCCAGGACCACTCTACTCCTGAGATCATTGCAGCCTTGATCCAAACATGGACAAAAGAACTGAACTCAAGACATGAGCTGAGAGTATCTGCCCTTGACATAAAAACAGCAGTTGAACAAATATGGCGTCAAGGAACCCTAGCAAAACTGAAGTCGATGGGAATCAGGGGAAAACTCTCACTGGTTGAAGTCATACCTAACACGAAGGATGATGGTTGTGGTTGTTGGAAGTTCCAGGACATCACTGCAAGAGTTCCTCAGGATAGTGTTCAAGGACCAACCATCTTCAGCTGCTTCATCAATGACCTTCTCTCCATCATAAGGTATGGGGTAGGGATGTTCACTAATGATTGCACTGTTTTCAGCACCAGTTGCAACTTCTCAGATACAGAAGCAGTCCATATCCATATGCAGCAGGACCTGGACAAAATCCAGGTTTGGGCTGATAGGTGACAAGTAACATTTACGCCACACAAGTGCCAGGGAATTATCATCTCCAACAAGAGAGAATTCAACCATCCCCTCTTGACATTCAATGGCATTACCATCACTGAATCCCCCATCAACATCCTGGGGTTTACCATTGACTAGAAATTGAACTGGACCAGGCATACAAACATTGTGGTTACAAGAGCATTTCAGAGAATGGGAATTCTGTGATGTGCAACTCAACTCAGCCTGACTTCCCAAAGCCTGTTCGCCATCGACAAAGCGCAAGTCAGGAGTGTGATGGAATACTTTACACTTGTCTGGATGAGGGCAGCTCCAATGACACTAAAGAAGTTTGTTACTTTCCAGGTGGCAAACTGCCTGCTTGATTGACACTCCATCCACCATCCTAAATATTCACTCCCTCCACCAATGAACAATAGCAGCAGGGTATACCATCTGCAGTAACTCATCGTGGTTAGCACTGTTGCTTCACAGCGCCAGGGCCCCGGGTTCGATTCCCGGCTTGGGTCACTCTGAGCGAAGTCTGCACGCTCTCCCTGTGTCTGCGTGGGTTTCCTCCGGGTGCTCCAGTTTCCTCCCCCAAGTCCCAAAAAACGTGCTCCCTCTGTGTACCCAAACAGGCGCCGGAGTGTGACGAACAGGGAATTTTCACAGTAACTTAATTGCAGTGTAAATGTAAGCCTACTTGTGACATTAATAAAGATTTTTATAAACTCACCAAGATGCTATCGACAAGCTATTCCAAACCTGCAATTCTACCACCTAGAAGGACAAGGTCAGCAGATGCATGGGAACAAACACCACCACCTGCAAGTTCCCTGCCAAACCACACACCATCCTAACTTGGAACTATATCGCCATTTCTTCACTGTTGTTGGGTCAAAACCCTGGAATTCCATTCCTAACAACACTATGGGTGTATCTACACCACATGGACTACAGCGGACCAAGAAGGCAGCTCACCACCATCATCTCAAGGACAATTAAAAATGAGCAATAAATTCTTGCATCGACAGTAATGCCCACATCCCATGAACGAATATAAAATAAATTCAAGTGCAGTGAAAAATTTGAGTTTGCTTTTTGGTCTGTGGAGCTCGGAATAGTTCAAGCAGTTAGCCACCTGAGGAACAAGATATATTAATATGATAAGAAAAATCTCAGTTCTACACTGAAAATACGCCTCTGTCAGTTTCTTGCAACCACCACATATTCGAACTTAAGCTGACACCAGCCTTTATTTTTTTATCACAATACAAAGTGCTTTTTAAATAATGAAGTATTGGTTTTTCTGCAGAGGAAGGGGACAGGCATTTTCTTTTCGAGTTTCTGTTTGTTCTTTTACCTGCTGCTTGATGCAAGAGTTACCCTGAAACTAAATGGTTCGAAAAGTCCTTCCTGCAAATGATGCAGGCACTGTAAATCAAACGGAGATATTAAGATATGTATAAACCTCTAGCATCCTACAACCAGCATTAATTTGTTCCTTGGATAGAATTTGCCTTATTTTGCTTGGACGATTCTGCCTTTGATCTTTAAGCTTCTTTAATATCTTATCACAGGGATTTCTGTCTCATTGGTAAAAAGTTTGGTCGTCAGAAAGGTTGAAGAGAAAGGCTTACACTACTCGTCGCTGCTTTGTGTAGAAGTCTGGTAGAAATCTTTCCTTTTCATCACATCTCATTTAACTTTATTTGACCTTTTCCCAGTGCTTATAATGCTGATGTGTAACTGAGAGGAAAAATTGGTTGAAAATCTCAACAGTAAACTGTGTTGTTCTTCATCACGTGTTCTCACAAGCATGTTATGGCTTGCAGAGAGATCAGTTAAGAAAATTTAATACAGAACGCATTGTGCTGTGAAGAAAATCTAAATAGCCACTACAGCAAAAGCTTTCTTTATTTGTGGCCCTCATTAACCTCGGACTACTTTCACAGTTAACATCTAAAACTAATTTAGATTCAATTCAGACTTAACGTGCCAAATGTTCACGTTTGATATGAATACTTCTGTGTTGTAGAGACAGTCTGCATGCCCACTTTCATGGATGAAAATCATTGTGGCATGGTCTCCTCCTCTTTACCCCTTCCTGTTCCCAGTGCCGCACCAGAGTTCCCATATTCTCTTATTGTTGTAGTTGTTTGACCACCGCTGTACACTAGGGAAAGAATTCTTGCAAGATTAGGTCATTCTACCACTATATGGAACAGCACCAGGAGCGTAGGTAAGTGTTTCGTTTCTCTGTTTGCTTTAGACAAGCTTACCAATCTCGCACACAGGTCTGGTAAATCACATGTGATGACTGATGATCAATCGTGGTCAACTGTCCCAAAAGGCAGTTGTCAGCCGGTCTGGTAGCTGCTTTTTCAAGGTGGATGTGCACAGTAGAGTGGTCGTGAACGCAGAAGTTAGATGCCTGATAAAAGATTTTAAGGGATCAAGAGTCTGGACAAACTTTGGGTCACATCATATTCCTTCCAGATCTCATGATTGTATAACCTTCCTGAGATCTAGACTCGTCATTTAGGTGGTCTTGATTGGAAGTATGTTGGCATCTTGTGTGTTATCGTAATATTGATTGTTTACATGGTGGTCTTCCACTAATTTCATTTTCAAAGTTTAATTTTGGGTGCGTTATAGATGCAGTTGTAGTGCTGTGTATTATACAGTTGTGCAATTCCCTGAGCTAGCTTCTGTTTCTCCTTCACGTAGCTCCATTCGGTGTTGTGACCTCATAGGATCCAGGCTGATTCCACACTTTGGATACTTCTGCGGGTGACTAGTTTCCCTGGGTAGGCTATATGACCCGGACCTTTTGTCATACTCACAGACTAAGCAGGTTCACACCCCCATATCGGTCGTGTGCCGTCTTCATTCTCCCTTCTTTTTCCAGACGTTTCGCCTGGATCTCTGAGAACTGAACAGGTGATGGCTTGCCAGGGTTATCCTGACCTGCCTTCTGAACATGATTTCCACTGATGACCGTAAGCCTATACCCAAAGGTGTTGCTCTAAATGTAACATGGCAATGCAGAGATCTTTTTTTGTTTTTCTTCACTTTCTGATTGGTATCTTAACTGTGCAAACTATTTGCTTGGCAAGACCATTGGATCTGGGGTAATATGATGAGGTTATCACATAGTTTCTGCCCCATTTAGCACACAGGTCCCTAAAAGGTCTGCCAGTGTACTGCGCCCTGTTCTCCGATATGATCTCCTCAGGCGTATCAAAGAAACTGAACATTACACTCACTGTGTCCATACTTGAGGTACCCTTTAATTGTCTGATGGTTGGAGATCTTAAAAAATAATTACTAGCCAAGTGCACAATGTGGACAATGTTACAATTTTAGACCAAGGTTATGATGGAATTTTGTTAGGATGTTGACCAGGTGCGAGTTAGTCATACATTATAATCTCCATGCCTGCTAACAGGCCTCATCAATTTTCCAACCCTATATTCTTTCCCCCTTTCCCATGCACAGTGATACCTAGACTGCGACAAGTGAGTTAGCATTATGATCATTAGAATTCAACATTTTTGTTTTCCATTATATACCAGCATTACATAGTTGTGTAGAATAACACCCAAGGGTGAAAAATGAAGGAAAATGAACATGTACCATGCACTATACGAATGTACAGGAGCTTTAGGAATGGAAAGCAAAATTTCACTTCAAACTCTGTGTTTTCAAAAGATTTTTAAACAAGGAGCGGTAGAAAGAATTGAGTAGGATATAAAATGTAGAACTAAGGGGCAGCACGTGGCACAATGGTTAGCATTGCTGCCTACGGCACTGAGGACCTGGGTTCAAATCCCGGCCCTGGGTCACTGTCCGTGTGGAGTTTGCACATTCTCCCCGTGTCTGCGTGGGTTTCACCTCCACAACCCAATGATGTGCAGGTTAGGTGGACTGATCATGCTAAATTGCCCCTTAATTGGAAAAGAAATAATTGGGTACTTTAAATTTATTTTTTAAAAATGCAGAACTAAGACAGTGAAGGCTCTGCCTTCATTAATGGTGAAGACTTGGTGATGGGTACATCAGAATACCGGAGAGCTAGGTAGGGGACATGAGGCTTGAGAAAATTGCAGAGAAGTCTAGTGCTGTAACCTCCCAAAAGTAAGGTCTCGCTTTCCTTGCCAGCTTGACTATTGTTATGGATTCAAGCGAAGGAATATTAAGTAAAATAAAAAATATTCAAAAGGTAATATACATAACATGTCCACTTCCCCACTGATCCCATATAGCTGCTAAAGGAGAGGGAAGTCGCTGCATGAGAAGGTGGGGCAATTATCCTCTCTTTGCACCCCTCCCCCACAACACACACACACGCGGACCGAGGGCAGACTGGGAGGTAAAGGAATGAGTAAAATCGGATGTACCATGCCATACACCTTCCTACCGCTACAAGTAAACTATCAGCGGAAGGGGAGGTGGTGGGTCACCCATTTGTCCTTCGGCCAATTGAGGTCCTGAAGTGACCAATTTGTACTTCATGAGAAGAGAATGCTGATTGTTTGGCAAGTGGACACTGATTGATAGAGATATTGCCATGGAGAATGCACAAGTTAACTGATGACTGGCAGTTAACTGCCAAGCTATTTTTAAAATTCAAACCAGCTAGATTGGCTCTAATTGATCAAGATATTGCCCTGGCAAATGGATCAGAAAATGGCTGTCCCCTGTTTTGCTTAGTTGAAACAGGCACAATGGGCGGGATTCTCCACTCCCACGCCGAAGTGGCCGCGCCGTCGTGAACGCCGTCGAGGTTCACGACGGCGCGGAACGGCCCAGGTCCCGACCGATTCAGGCCCTGACAATGGGCCAGGATCGGGGCCGCGTCACCTACACGCGCCAGGCCTTGTCGCCCACGTAAAAGTGGCGGCGCATGGGTGCCGCGGCCGGCGCCGCATAACGGGCGTCATCCGCGCATGCGCGGGTAGGCCGGCGCCCACCCGCGCATGCGTGGTTGCCGTCCTCTCTAAGTCCGCCCCACAAGAAGATGGGGGACGGATCTTGCAGTGCCGCGGAAGGAAGGAGGTCCTCCTTCAGAGAGGACGGCCCGACGATCGGTGGGCACCGATCGCGGGTCACCCCACATTCCAGGTAAAGCCCGGTGCAGGATCCCCCCTCGCCCCCCCACAGTCCGCCCCCCCAGCGTTCACGCACCGCCCACGACTGCAGCGACCAGGGATGAGATTTTCCGACCCCGCCGGGTCGGAGAGTCGCCGAGGGCTGGCGTGAATCCCGCCCCCGCCGGTTGCCGAAGTCTCCGGCACCGGAGATTCGGCGGGGCGGGAACCGTGCCGGTTGGCGGGCCCCCCCACGTGATTCTCCGGCCCGAATGGGCCTAAGTCCCGCCGCTAAAATGCCTGTCCCGCCGGCGTAAATTAAACCACCTACCTTACCGGCGGGACAAGGCGGCGCGGGCGGGCTCCGGGGTCCTGGGGGGGGCGCGGGGCGATCTGGCCCCGGGGGGTGCCCCTACTGTGGCCTGGCCCGCGATCAGGGCCCACCGATCCGCAGGCGGGCCTCTGCCGTGGGGGCACTCTTTCCCTTCCGCCTCCGCCATGGGCTCCACCATGGCAGAGGCAGAAGAGACTCCCTCCACTGCGCATGCGTGGGAAGCTGTCAGCGGGGATCGCCGGGGGGGATCCCGTTTTGGCCTGGCCGCTCGGCCCATCCGGGCCTCAGAATAGCGGGGGTGCCGGAGAATCGCCATTTTTGGTGTCTCCGGCGATTCTGCGGCCCGCGAAACTCGACCGGGCCGTTCCCGCCGCTTGGGAGAATCGCGGGAGGGCCTCGGACCGGCATCCCCGGAAGTTTTGGCGGCCCTGCGATTTTCACAACCGGCATGGGAGTGGAGAATCGCGCCCAATGTGTGCACGTTATTTCTGATTGCAATGTCTGTGTGTATCTTTGAGCACACACAAATGTGCCACACCGCAAGTTCGACAGATAATCTTAAATTGGTTGTCCATGTAATTATTTGCACAATCAGGATTGTTTAGCAAATGTTGTCCAATAGTGGAATCGCATCTAATGTTGGATATTGTGGTTTGAGTTTTTCAATGCTGGTTGGTTAGGTCGTTATCTTGGGCGCGATTCTCCGACCCCCCACCGGATCGGAGAATCGCCGGGGGCTTGCGTGAATCCCGCCCCCGCTGTGTCCCGAATTCTCCGCCACCAGAGATTTGGCGGGGGCGGGAATCGCGCCGCGCCGGTCGGCGGGGGCGGGAACCGCGCCGGTCGGCGGGCCCACCCCGCGGGCACGCGATGGGCTGAAGTCCCGCCGCTGTCAACCCTCTCCCGCCGGCATGGATTAAACCACCTTTTGAACGGCGGGACAAGGCGGCGCGGGCAGGTTCCAGGGTCCTAGGGGGGTGCCCCCACGGTGGCCTGGCCCGCAATCGGTTCCAACCAATCTGCAGGCGGGCCTGTGCCATGGGGGCACTCTTTTTCTTACACCTTCGCCATGGTCTTCACTATCGTGGAGGCGGAAGAGACCCCCTCCCCTGCGCATGCACGGGGATGACGTCAGCAGCCGCTGACGCTCCCGCGCATGCGTCGCCCGGTGAAGACCTTTCATCGCCGGCTGGCATGGCGCCCAAGCCCTTTCCCGTCAGCCGGCGGAGCGGAAACCATTCTGGCGCGGGCCTAGCCCCTCAAGGTGAGGGCTTGGCCTCTAAAGGTGCGGAGACTTTAGGGAGTGAGTGTGGGAGGGAGTGAGTGTGAGAGGGAGTGAGTGAGTGAGTGTGGGAGGGAGGGAGTGTGAGAGGGAGTGAGTGAGTGAGTGTGGGAGGGAGTGAGTGTGGGAGGGAGGAACCCCCCACCCCGCCGGATAGGGAGAATCCCGGCCCTTATCTGTTTCGAACAGTCGAATGGACAGGCTGCTCATACGATCGGCCAGTCTTTGGGACATACAACTATCTACCTGGCATCATAGCACTGAAATTCATAAACCACATTATTCATTTGCGTGATAGACAGAACATCTTTTGGCTTGATGGTAGAATCCAGTTAGTGGCGAATACTGCACATGTATTGCATAGTGGCAGTGTGAAACCTGTTGCTCAAATTTTTGAGACATTTTACCTTCCAGGATAATCTGAGGTAGACTGGATACTTTTAAGGACTGAAAGTGGCAACCTTAGGCCCATTCATGAGTTTGCACGACAGAGCAAAGATCTGGAGGGGCCATAATTTCGGACTAGCGTCGGATAGAGGTGGCCCACTTGAATTAGAAGAAGTTAATGCATATTACCTGCCCTTGAAAACTGCACTGAGACTTCGATGGCTGGAGCTGCTTTGAAAGACTCTACGCAGGCCCAAATGTGGTCCAGCTCCATTGGATTCCAGGAGGATACGCCTCCATTTTTCACAGCACTAGCTGCCATGTAGCAGCTAAGTTTAAAGGGCCCGCTAAAATGACAGACCTGGGGGAAGATAACTGGCCAAAGTAAGTGGATGAGATGTGGGTGGTTGGGAGGGGATTTGGGGCAGGGTGACAGGGGTCCCCGGGGGGCATGGGGATGTGGGAGGAGTCCTATGAAATCAGTTTGGGTGTTTACAACAGTTACCAAGAAGTTAGAAGAGGTTTCAATTTTTCAAACTTTTTCAGAGTAACTAATGGTGGAACCATCTGAAATTAGCAATTTAAATCACAATTGACCAGAAGAAGTTTGCAATCCTGAGCAATTGCCGTGCAAACCCTTTACCTGTAAAATTCTGAGAGGGACTCCCCAGCACATCTTTGGGATATTCCCCAAATCCGACGCTGGGGAATCCGGAAGTTACGGCCCCAGATCAGCCTCCGCATTATCTCGTTGGATGGCTTTGACGTGCCCTAATTCAGCTTCAAGATGGTGAGCAAAAGGCTCAGGTCCTTTTTACAAGGTTGCCGATTAGGCCAATCTTATGGTACATGGAACTGTAGGAATCCCAACACGTATGCTGGCCAGTGAATGTAAGCTTGCGGTGGATGGTAGTAGAGAACCCCAGGCAGAGTTTGCAACCAGTTGGCTGAGGAAAGGATGTTCATTTCACTGCTCCATTTCAAAGGTGAATTTCAGCACTCGATGGAGCCCATTAAGGTGTGTAAGGAAATTCTTACATGCAGCTGCAGATCCAAACAGGTGGCACAGTGGCTAGCACTGCTGCCTCACAGCTCCAGGGACCTGGGTCCAATTCCGGCCTCGGCGGATTGTTTGTGTGGAGTTTGCACTTTCTCCCCGTGTCTGCGTGGGTTTCCTCCGGGTGCTCCTGTTTCCTTCCACAGTCCAAAGATGTGCAGGTTAGGTGGATTAGCCATGATCAGTTTCCCTTCTTGTCCAAAATGTTAAGTTAGGTGGTGTTACTGGGTTAAGGGGATAGGGTGGGGTTGTGATCCTAAGTAGGGTACCCTTTCAGAGGGTCGGTGTAGACTTGATGGGCCGAATGGCCTTCCTTTTCACTGTTGTGATTCTATGTATCACCGACATGGTGGTAATATTCAAGGGGTAGGAGATCTTGGGCGCGATTCTCCGACCCCCCACCGGGTCGGAGAATCGCCGGCGGCTGGCGTGAATCCAACCCCTGCCATGTCCCGAATTCTCCGCCACCAGAGATTCGGCGGGGGCGGGAATCGTGCCGGTCGGCGGGCCCACCCCCGCCGATTCTCCGGCCCGCAATGGGCCGAAGTCCCGCCGCTGTCAACCCTCGCCAGCTGGCGTGGATTAGACCTTTTGAACAGCGGGACAAGGCGCTGCGGGCAGGCTCTGGGGTCCTGGGGGGGGGGGCGATCTGGCCTTGGGGGGTGCCCCCACGGTGGCCTGGCCTGCAATTGGGGCCCACCGATTCGCGGGCGGACCTGTGTCGTGGGGGCACTCTTTTTCTTCCGCCTTCACCATGGTCTTCACTATGGCGGAGACGGAAGAGACCCCCTCCCCTGCGCATGTGCGGGGATGCCGTGAGCGGCCGCTGATGATCCCGCATATGCGTTGCCCGGCAAAGTCCTTTCGGCACCGGCTGGCTTGACGCCAAAGGCCTTTCCCGCCAGCCGGCGGAGCGGAAACCGCTCTGGCGCGGGCCTAGCCCCTCAAGTTGAGGGCTTGGCCCATTCTCCGCACCTTTGGGGCGGTCCGACGCCGGACTGATCCGCGCCGTTTTTGGCGCCGGGTAGCGGACATCGCGTTGTTTGCGGAGAATCCCGCCATAGGTGTCATTCCATCAAAGACAAGTTACTCAAACTTTTGATAGAGCTGGACCTAGATTGAATCACGCGGCAACACCACCGATTTGGCGATAGAAGGCACGGAATTCTCTGATAATGGGGCTATGTTCCCACACCAGTGTGAAAACGGGCGCGAATCACTCTGGGCGTTCGTGGAGAAAGTCCAGAGTGATTCTCCATTCTGATGGGGGCTAGCAGGGCCCCGGAGTAGTCCTCGCAGTTCCTGTTGCTGATGCGGAGCCCTGCACTTCTCTGCGCAAAATGGCGGACCCACAACACGGGCCGACCCCGACAATATAGGCTCCCCGCCAGATCGCGCGGGCCATCCGGTGACCCCGATCGTGAGCCTGGCCATCTTGGCGGCCCCCCCCCCCAGTGAAGGATCCCACACTCCGCGCTCCTGCCGGGTGGAACCATGAGTGAACCACACTGGCGGGAACCCGGCCAGTTGTTGCCGGAGAATAGGCGCGGGGGCCTCTTTCAATGGCCCCCGACCAGCGACACGTCGACCCCGTGCGCGTGACTGGTTCCCGGAGAACCGCGGGAAGGCACGGACCCGATCACGGGTCTGATGCCCCATTCTCCACCCCCGTTCCGAGTGTGATATCGGTGCGGAGGCTCGGAGAATCCCACCCCTGGTGTTGTTAAAATTGAGCTCAACTGTGCAATTTGCTGAGTTCATTAGTTGAATGAATTCAGGGCAGTACGGTGGCGCAGAGGGTTAGCCCTGCTGCCTCACGGCGCCGAGGTCCCAGGTTCGATCCCGGCTCTGGGTCACTGTCTGTGTGGAGTTTGTGTATTCTCCCCATGTTTGCGTGGGGTTTCGTCCCCATAACCTAAAGATGTGCAGGCTAGATGAATTGGCCACACTAAATTGCCCCTTAATTGGAAAAAAATGAATTGGTACTCTAAATTTAAAAAATAAATCAATAAAATTTTAAACAAAAGTTCAATGAATACTGATTCAATAGTGCTGCATTGCAAATGTGTATGACTTCCTCCAGCAGCACATTGATGAGTAGGCTAGCAAAATGTCAAGTAGACATGGCATCGTTATTCATATGCAAGTCCTACATGGTCTTTGCAAAAGTGAAGGAATCCTTTATCATACTCAGAACTGATTTTAGCAACTTGCCCAACTCTTTGGCCAGTTCATGGTGCGCATATGTATTGACAGCCCATACATACTGTTTCGACACTAGGACACGGTCAATTTCAGCCCCCTTGATCCAGAGTCACAACACAAGTGAATTAACCAATAATTCTTCGAAAAATATCACCCAATAGTTACAGTTCCCAGGTTTGTAAATTTTAACACAATTAATTTAATTTATAACAAGAACTATAATGAAATACACAACAAATATAACTGGTTAACTGTCAACTAATTCCGAAACATGCTTTTGAATAAGGCTGTCTGGTCTTGCTGAGCAACAGATCCAATGGATACGTTTTTCGACTTATCATTAAGAATGCTTGCATTTTGTTGATTTGGTCACACTTGTTGAGAATGACTAATCCAGCCCCTTTGTTGGGTTTACAGATATGTATGTTTGGGTTGGCCTTCAGGCCTCAACACTACCAGACGTTCGCATTGCATGTGAATATCAGCCAAGCCCTTGGAATCCCGCAAAATGCATCCACTATCAGATTCTAATCAATTTATTGCAGGATGTCAAGTTCTTGTGCACTTCTTAATTTAGTGCAAAATATTGTGCTTCACTTAAGGCTCGTTTTGCAGTTAATTCGACTTATCCTTGACCTGCATTTTGTATCCTTGCATCTACCAGGATTTATTCTGATTTCATAAATCAGCAGGTGTCTTTGGCTCGAAATGTTACTGTCGATCAGAGAAAGCAGTTCCTCATGTTCTGTTATAACCTGCCTACTTACCATTGGCTGGGGACTAATGACTATCCCACAATCCTGTGGGAGTATGAGCTTCCCCAATGAGGAGGGGCGGAGAAACCACTAGTAAACTCCTAGTATAAATAAAGTTGGCCAGTTCAGGAACCAGCACGAAGGAGTATGTAGCAAGGGAAGTTACTGCTACTGTTATGTATATATGTTATAGTAAATAAATGTTATTACTTTGTAGTAGGGGCAGCACGGTAGCATTGTGGATAGCACAATTGCTTCACAGCTCCAGGGACCCAGGTTCAATTCCGGCTTGGGTCACTGTCTGTTCGGAGTCTGCACATCCTCCCCGTGTGTGCGTGGGTTTCCTCCGGGTGCTCCGGTTTCCTCCCACAGTTCAAAGATGTGCATGTTAGGTGGATTGGCCATGATAAATTGCCCTTAGTAACCACAATTGCCCTTAATGTTGGGTGGGGTCACTGGGTTATGGGGATAGGGTGGAGGTGTTGACCTTGGGTAGGGTGCTCTTTCCAAGAGCCGGCGCAGACTCGATGGGCTGAATGGCCTCCTTCTGTACTGTAAATTCTATGATAATCCTTAAAACTCGTGCTGGATTCTTCGTGGCCCTTACAAAACTTGCGACAAAGTTAAAGTGAATAGCTGTCTACACTGCTGAAGCCACCTCCCTGGATTTTTGTTGGATACAGGTTGGAAGTTGTTTTCTATTATACCATGCCTCTGTACGGACGTTTGGATGTTTTTGATGCTGCGCTGGAAAGCTGGAACCAGTACACACAACGGATGCGTTACTATTTCCTGGCAAACAATATCACCGAAAACAAGTGCCAGGTGGTCATATTGCTCACCGCCTGCGGCCCGCATACGTTTGGGGTGATTAGGAGCCTTACGTACCCAGCTGCACCGGACACTAAACGTTTGGTGAACTTGTGAATATAGTGGGGCAACATTTTAACCCAACCCCGTCTACGATAGTCCAGTGTTACCGGTTTAATACCGCTGAGAGGAACCCTGGAGAATCCCTTGCCGATTTTCTATCCAGGCTACACAGGATTGCGGAGTACTGTGACTATGGTGAGACCTTGTCAGAAATGTTACGCGACCGTTTGGTTTGCGGTATTAACAATACGGCCACCCAGAGAAAGTTGTTAGTGGAGCCAACATTGACTTTTCAACAGGCCATTCAAATAGTATTGTCCCGAGAGAGCGCAGAGCGAGGAGTACAGGAGCTACAGGGAATGGAAGTGCATGCCATGGGGCGCAACCCCTACCATTCGAAAACGTCCCCCGCACTCCTGCGGTACCTTGGGCGAGGCAACGTCCGGACCGACGCCAGTGGCCGTCGGACATTCCTCCCCGAAGGGAGCCGTCTCCAGAGCCAATGGATGAGGAGCCATGTCCGTGTCAGACTTGTAGGCGCCGACCGCATCGCGGACGGCTGTCCTGGGGGCGCCAGAGGCGCCGTCGTTCCAACCGAAACTGGGACCAGCCCAGGGGCCATAACTGGGACCAGCCCAGAGGCCGTACCTTCCATGTGGATGAACCTGCGGCGACTACTCCTGAGGACGTAGAGACGGAGGACGACTGCCTGCAGCTGCATTGTGTGGCAGCTCCCCGTGTGGCCCCCATTAAGGTGACAGTACGGGTCAATGGCCACCCGCTTGAGATGGAGTTGGATACTGGCGTAGCGGTCTCCGTGATCGCCCAGAGGACATTCGGCCGCATCAAGCAGGCTATACAGACCCTTACATTAACCGACTCACAGGCCAGGTTGGCCACCTACACGGTGGAACCACTGGACATTGCAGGAACTACAATGACCCCTGTTGTCTATGGACGCCAGGAGGGGCATTTCCCACTTATCGTGGTGCGCGGCCATGGGCCCAGCCTGTTGGGTCGGGACTGGTTGCGCCATTTGCGGTTGCAATGGCAGCACATCCTCCAAACAGTTTCTGAAGGGTTGACTGAGGTGGTAGGACGATACCCAGACGTATTCCAGACTGGTTTGGGGAAAATAAAAGGGGCCGTAGCCCGTATCCAAGTTGAACCAGGAGCCACGCCGCGCTATTTCCGGGCGCGCCCAGTGCTTTACGCCTTGCTCGAGAAGGTAGAAGGGGAGCTCACTCGTTTGGAGAGTTTGGGTATTATCAGGCCTGTCCGTTTTGCTGACTGGGCAGCGCCAATTGTACCTGTAATGAAGCCAGGTGCCACAGTTCGCTTGTGTGGCGACTATAAACTTACAGTGAATACGGTTTCCCGACTCGACCGATATCCAATGCCTCGCACAGAGGATCTCTACGCGAAACTTGCAGGTGGACTCTCGTTCACAACATTAGATATGAGTCACGCCTACCTGCAGTTAGAGCTGGACCCTGCCTCCCGACCATATGTAACGATTAATACACACCGGGGCCTGTATGAATATACACGGTTGCCCTTTGGAGTATCCTCTGCCTGCGCAATTTTCAACGCGTTATGGAGGGCATTTTGAGAGGTTTACCACGTGTGGCTGTCTACCTAGATGACGTTTTGATTACAGGGACGTCGGAGCAGGGACATTTGGAAAATCTGGAGGCTGTCCTTAGACGCCTTTCGGAGGCTGGAGTCCGTTTACGTCGCACAAAGTGTGTATTTCAGGCAAAGGAAGTAGTCTACCTAGGTTATCGGGTGGACCGCGAAGGTTTGCACCCCGTCGCAGAGAAGGTGCGTGCAATTCAACAGGCCCCCGCCCCGACTGACACTTCGCATCTTCGTTCTTTTCTCGGTCTCGTTAACTATTACGGGAAGTTCCTCCCCAATCTGGCAACTACGCTGGCCCCTTTGCACCTTCTGCTAAAGAAAAATCACACCTGGGTTTGGGGTCAGCCGCAAGAAACCGCTTTCCGGCTGGTAAAGCAACAATTGTCGTCGTCTGGGTTACTAACCCACTATGATCATGGAAAGCCTTTGCTCGTCACATGTGATGCATCCCCGTATGGTATTGGGGCCGTCCTGTCCCACAAGATGGAGAACGGGGCCGAGCGACCGGTAGCTTTCGCCTCCCGCACATTGACTGCAGCGGAGAAAAAGTACGCGCAGATCGAGAAGGAGGGCCTGGAGGTGGTTTTTGCGGTGAAACGCTTCCACCAGTACGTGTACGGCCGCCATTTCACGATCGTGACTGATCATAAGCCCCTGCTGGGACTTTTCAGAGAGGATAAGCCAATACCGCCCATTGCTTCTGCACGGATCCAGCGCTGGGCTTTGTTGCTTGCTGCATACGAGTATTCTCTGGAGCACAAACCAGGTACGCAGATAGCAAATGCCGACGCACTGAGCCGATTGCCTTTATCGGTGGCCCCATGTCGACCCCCACGACCGGTGAGGTGGTTGCAACCCTAAGCTTTATGGACACCTTGCCTGTCACGGCATCACAGATCCGTGAGTGGACCCAGACGGAGCCAGTCCTGTCAAAGGTTTGGCACATAGTCCTGTATGGTGGGCAGCATAGACAGCTCCCAGGTGAGTTGCGGGCATTTTCCTCCACGCTGTCAGAATTCAGCGTGGAAGACGGCATCCTCTTGTGGGGGACGCGTGTGATTGTCCCAGAAAAAGGCCAGGAGCTGATACCAACAGACTTGCACAATGGGCATCCAGGCGTGACCAAAATGAAAATGTTGGCCCAGAGTTATGTCTGGTGGCCAGGCCTCGACACCGACATTGAGAAGGTGGCCCAAAACTGCTCCATTTGCCAGGAGCATCAGAAGCTTCCGCCGGCCGCGCCCCTACATCACTGGGAATGGCCAGGGCGGCCTTGGGCACGCTTGCATGCAGATTTCGCAGGCCCTTTTCAAGGATCCATGTTCCTTCTACTAATTGACGCCCAGTCCAAATGGCTAGAGGTGCATAAGATGCAGAGGACAACGTCCTGCGCAACAATTGAAAAGATGCGTTTATTGTTTAGTACGCATGGCCTCCCCGAGGTGCTGGTCACGGATAACGGCACTCCATTCACGAGTGAGGAGTTTGCGAGGTTCACGAAGATGAACGGCATACGCCATATCCGCACTGCCCCTTACCACCCGGCTTCAAATGGGTTGGCAGAGCGCGCAGTGCAGACATTCAAAAGAGGCCTAAAGAAGCAGTGTTCCGGATCAATGGACACGAGACTGGCTCGCTTTTTGTTTACGTACAGGACCACCCCCCATGCAATGACTGGGGTAGCTCCCGCAGAACTCCTAATGGGCCGGAGACTTCGCACCCGCCTTAGTATGGTTTTCCCGGACATTGGCGCAAAAGTACGCCGCACAAAAGAACGGCAGGTACAGGGATTTTCTCGGCATCGGCCGATTCGGCAGTTTGCGCCCAGTGACCCAGTGTTCGTTCAGAATTTTGCTGGTGATGCCCAATGGGTTCCTGGTGTAATCTTTCGCCAAACGGGCCCTATATCTTACCAGGTGCAAGCCCAGGATCGTCTCCAGCGAAACATGTAGACCACGTTCGGTCCAGAAGACTATCCCCTCAAAAGATTCCCCGCCCCCGGAGCTCATTCCTACAGCCACAGAGACCAGAGACAAGGGAAGGTAGTCCTCACAATCTTCCACTGGTGCCTCACTCGAAGCCTGCGCAGGTCGTTACGGGACCGAATGGAGATAGAGACGCTGACATGACGGAGGCAACAGACTCTGACTCCGAGATGGAGACACAGGATGCATCAGAGGGGGAATCCTCGGGTCCACGGGTCGTGGATGTACAACCGTTGCGCCGTTCATCACGGAAGCGCCGGTCTCCGTCTCGTTACACGCCGCCTGATCCAGCGCCAAGTGCAAATGGTGTCCGGCCTGCGGCCAAACGAGTCCGATGCCCTCCTTCGCCAGGGTCTTCGGTGGATTCCTTGGACTTTGGGGGGGAGGGATGTTATAACCTGCCTACTTACCATTGGCTGGGGACTAATGACTATCCCACAATCCTGTGGGAGTATGAGCTTCCCCAATGAGGGGGGCGGAGAAACCACTAGTAAACTCCTAGTATAAATAAAGCTGGCCAGTTCAGGAACCAGCAGGAAGGAGTATGTAGCAAGGGAAGTTCCTGCTACTGTTATGTATATATGTTACAGTAAATAAATGTTATTACTTTGTATCCTTAAAACTCATGCTGGATTCTTCGTGGTCCTTACAAAATGTTCATTGTTATTCATTTGACAGTGTTCTGGAGGTAATAAAATGGCAACCCACAAATCATTCAGTTTCCCACCAGGTGTTGACACTCCTCAGAAGCGCTGCCCCAATGCAGAGGAAGCAGGGGATCAGCAGAACTCATTCCAACCAGAGGACAGCTACACTGCAGCCTTTGGAACCTTCCCTGGTTCTCTGCCTTTCTCAGGGCAATGGGCTTACCAGTGACCCCCACTCCTCTAGATCACCAGCTGTCACTTGGCGAGGCTGGCAGCACTGACTGTCTCTGCCATCACCTTCCAGGCTGTGTTCAGGAGGTCAGGCTTGAATCTGTGGCCCACGCGGCAGAAGAGTGTACCCCTCCACTTCTCACTCACATGGAGCTGTGGGTCCACCTCGGACTCCTGACCTCAGGGGACGGGTCTTCTCTGAGTCATCTTGGTGGCTGCAGTGAGTGTGTGGTAAGTGCAGCACTTAAAAACAGCTCCAGCTGCCAGGCTCTTTGGCACCAACCAGAGATCCAGCGACTACTACGTCCACTGGGCTGGAAATTGCTCTGAATTCTCACCAGCAGAGTGCTGGCCCATTAACATGCCCTGAATTGCTCCACAAATCGGGCCCCTCAAGAACCGCACGCCATTCCGTCTGGCATCAATACTTGCCAAAACTGCAAATTTCACCCCTATTTTATCAAACTATTTAACACAATGGTTCACGAAGGCAGTCTGTGCTTCCATCTAGTTTGTGTTAAAGACAATGGGCAGGATACTCCCAACGTGGGGCTAAGTGCCGACGCCGGAGTAAAAACGGGAGTGTTTTACTCCGGCGTCGGCGCCCGTTCCGAGACCCCATTCTGCGGCCCACAGGTGGCTAGGACGGCGCTGGAGCGGGGGCCGCGCATGCGCAGTTGAGCCGGTGCCAACTAGCGTATGTGCAGTTGGGCCGGCGCAAACTAGCGCATGCGCAGTGGCCTTCCCCGCAGTGGCCCCGACACCAAATGGCACAGGGCTACAGGAGCCAGCGCAGAGGAAAGGAGGTCGGGGGGCAGAGAGGCCGGCCCGCCGATCGGTGGGCCCCGATCGCGGGCCAGGCCATTATGGAGGCCCCCCCCGGGGTTGGACCCCCCCCCTCCACAGGCCACACCAGGACCCTTCAACGCCGAGGTCCCGCTGGCTCAGAGGATGTTAGAACGGTGCCAGCGGGACCTCGGCTTTCTGTGGACGGCTGCTCGGCCGATCTGGCCCGGAGAATCGACGCGCCAGCCTATGCCTGCCCGGGCCGGAGAGTCGGCGCATTGGCGCCGATTCTCCGAATTGTGTGCCGGCGTCGGGGCGCGATACGCACCGCGTGATTCTCCGTGACCCGGCACGGGGGCGTGGGGGGGGTCGGAGAATTCCGCCCAACCTTTTTCTCAGGCACTCTCTTTTTGAGGAATGTACATTACTCATGTCTCTCTTGTAAATCATTGGAAAAATATTCAGAATATCTTCTATTTACATTCAGGCTCAGTTGCAAGCTTGTTTGTATCTTTTACCATTTTCACCTCTTCTTACTGCTGTCTTAATTTTGAATGAATTTTTATGTTGCGTTTAGCCACAGCTGCTACAGTTCCCTCGGTTCCACTTGTTCATTTAATCACCCTTCTTGTATGTTTCGAATATTAATCCCAGTGAGTCCATTATTCCTTGCAGAATTTATGGAGGCCCCAGTACTGCTGCCCAAGACCCTCCTTCGACCCTGCCACAATTTTGTTTTGTTACTCTGCTTCTTGGAAACTCTGTTGATGCTTGACCCACTTCACAGCCCCATCTCTAAGCCTGTATTACTGCCGCTTCTTAGGCTACAATGCCCACAAGCTGGTCATAGAGTCCATGGAATTTATTTTTAATATAATAATAACAATAGAGACAAGAAAAGCGATTAAATGCTGGACAGTTGGCAACAACATTCAGGAGCAATAGGTGAGCGATGCAGGATGTGCATGGCATTAAAAGGGAAATGTTAAAGATCTTCATAAAAATCATTGAGGTATTTATGGAGAACTGGCTTTCGGTTATAACATATATACAGGACAAAGCATTGGTCTTGTTGACATTACAGAAGAAGGGTGCTCCAGGGAGGAAAAGTACCAATTAGATGAGGGCATTTTACATGTGAACCACATGCACCAGTTCAGTTCTCAAGAAAGGTGGGTATCGACAAGATGATGGCCACAGAACTAAATGTAACTGACAATACACATCAGAAGTTGGTTAGAACCTTCAGCATTGGGAGAAGTGCTTGAAGTGAGAATATCATTCAAACCACAATGCATTCTTACCATGAGCAGTCATGAACTTTTGGGCGGCCCACTGGTAAAGGTATGAAGTCTTGTCTATTATATGCACTGCCTCACAGCGTCACATATACCTCTTGTCACACTTTCCCATCACACTCCCTTCCAAATGCCTGCGAGTAGCAATACGGGAGGTCTGCAATTTTTTGATAAAATAAATCTGGGTATGGGATTAATTAAATTGTTCTGTACAATTTAAGGCAGCTGCTGGTTCTGTGTTTTCATGAGCCCTAACCCAGCTCAAGTTCACTGATGTGTAATGGAAAATAATCCTTGTTTGATGTGAACAAACAGGAAATGCCTCAATTTGTTGGTAAACTTTGATATATTTTTCATGTAACTATGGCTTAGATTGTCCACTAAACATCTGAACAGAGTAGCCATGTGGTATGTGTTTTATTTGTTCAGAGCATTTTGTGGAAAATGTGAACTTTGCCTATATTTGCAAATTCAGCTTGTTGGAACGATCATACATAGAGGATGGAGTTTAATACTCTCCCTTTGGAGAGTTTGATGGATGGGGCATTTAATTGGCAAGGAGGGTGGTAAGTAGGAACCCTGTCACCTTTCTGTTTCTGGTCCATTTAAGTCCAGAACAGGAAGGCTCATCGACAACCTTTCGCACCCCGTCACCAGCTGAGGTCATGAAATGGGCAACTAATGTTCACTTAAGTGCCTTAGTCTGTCATCACTGATATTTACTCAGCAGCAGGCAGGGAGCTCACCATGCGGGAAGCCTGAAAAGAAAACCCTGTCAGGGTTGCTTGCAGGCTTCCAGGGGTGCACCTTGTTTAAAGACAGTCGGTGCCTGATCAAGGGACCTGGCATCAGGAAGCTAGCCTAGGGGCCCACTGAAAATCATCTTCCTGCCCTTCCAGCTGACCTTCAACCCCACGACTACCAACCATGATTCCCCTTCCACCATCACTATCTGTGGCCAAGGTCCCTCAGCGATCCTGGGCCTTAGGTGCATTCATTACTGGCAGCTACCACCACTCTCCCTGTGACGCTGCCGAGCAGGGCATTGCTGCTGGCCTTAAATTGTCTGATTGTCTGGCACCTCTTGATGGGCAGCACTTCCACCTCTGGGTCCTTGGTTCTGGGGAGGACCTGGCACTGCCCAATTAAATGCCTAAGTGGTACGTAATGTGACAAACCTTCCTGAAAAGCAGCGACGTGGAGCTCTCGAGGCTCTCCATCCAGCGGGTGAGACAGCCGTTAACTTCATTAAATTCCATCCAAAACATGAGGGGAAAATATTAGCTGAAGTTAAAAAAATATGGAAAACAAAAAATTAAGTGAAAACAGAAGTACACAAAACGTACTACAGGTCGCCTGTGGCTGCAGAGAAGACAGACTTTGGTGTCATAAGAAGACCATTTGTCAGAATTGAAGTGATGAACTGTCCGCACCCAAAACCTCATACCTTTTCTTCTTGTAGATGTTGATAAAAGTGTTGTGCAATTTCAGCTTGTTCTGTTTTCATTTCATCAAACATTAACTGCCTAATGCTGTGTAATTAATTAAAGTTATTCTTTGGATGGTAGTTTGCACCATGCCTCCTCTGGATCTGCTTCTCCGTTATTTTTTGATTGGCCACTGATTGGCTCTTGCTACTGTAATACCTGGTCATTGTCCTCCAGAAAGGTTCCAAGCCTTTCCCCTCTCACAACTGCAGCATAACGTCTTGTTGAATATTCGATCATTGCAGTTTACTTTATCAGTACTTCTCTGCAGCCTCTTGTTCATTCTTTAAAGTTATCTAGCCTCCTCTTGATAAATAACTCGCAATCGTGTGGTGCTCCTTACACACAGGAAATGCTTCACAATAGGGCAACAAAATGAGTTATGATGGGCATTAAGCATGGGGAAGGTGAGAAGAATGGAGAGACTGAGGTGGGGAACGTGGTTGATGGCTTTTGAAAACAAGACGTGGCAAAGTAGCGCGAGCTGAGTGATTAATTCCTAAAGAAAGAGAATAGTAAATTGTAACGGAACGGGGTGTGGTGTTTGCACAGAAATAAGAGGTAGCACACTAAGGTAGGCGTAGCACACTAAGGTAGGCGTAGCACACTAAGGTAGGCGTAGCACACTAAGGTAGGCGTAGCACACTAAGGTGCACTGGGGAAGGTCACAATGAGATTTGAAGAAAAAAAATAGAAATCAGCATTCTGGACCAGCATGACCATTAGAACTTGGAGAAGGTGGGGCTGGATGTGAATGTGTCATTTCATGCAGTTGATAATACTTGTAATGCAGCATTTAGAATAAATTGGAGATTATTGAAGTTTGACGCTGGAAGGTTAGCTGACATAAATTGGAGAGTTAAGCCTTGATTGCCGAAGGCATGGACCTGCATTTTAATGATAGAAAGAAAACGATTTGGAGCAATGGTTTTGACAAAGAAGTAGATGAGCTGCTGAGGAATTGAACTCAGGGTTGAACTGAATGTCAAGGATCTGCACTTCTAGACATAGTTTGAGATGCCAGCCAGCAGATGTTGATGGATTCAAGGCTAGAATTTCAGAAGGATTGACAGAAGACTTTCTTGCTTAAGCACCTGACTGCAGTGCAGCAGTAAATGTGGCACCCTGGATATATATAATTAGTCCCTAACTCCTGATGAATAATAGAAGATCCCTCTTTTAATAAAAATAATGAGTGGAATTTTCTTTTTGACAATGTGTCAAGTCAGGTGATAAAGTGGTGTGTGTAGCCCATCGACCATACTGCCAGCTTTTTCCGCCATATTTTTTGACATTGTGTCCAAAAGAAAAAAGAATCCTGGAGTTGGGTGGCTGGATCCCGGAATGCAGAGCCCACCCAACAACACCCCATCCACTGACAAATCTGAACCCCCCACGGACTCGGTACCCTCCCTCACTCAGGACCCCCCCCCCCCAACGGTCTCAAAAAACATTTTGCCCATGAGCTTAGGAACCTCTCCCCCAACAAACTCGGAACCCACCTCCCCCAGGGAACCCCAACCCCAAACTTCCCCAATAAAACTTGGAAATATATCGCCGTTCCTTCACTGTCGACGAGTCAAGATCCTGGAACTCCTACACCTCAATGACTGCAGCAGTTCCATAAGACAACTCACCACCACCTCCTGAAGGGCAACTAGGGATGGCCAATAAATGCTGGCCTAACCAGCGACACCCACATCCTGTAAATGAATAATAAATAAATTAATGAAAAATAATCCCCCCTGCCAGTGCCCCCTGGCACCGTCTCCCTCCTTTCTTACATCGAGGAGTTGCTATTTTCCAATCTAATGGCACTGTCCTGAATCTAGGGAATTTTGGAAAATTAAAATCAGTGCATCTACAACATCAGCAATCACTTTTTAAAAGACACTCGAATGAAGTTCCTCAGGACCCGGGACTTGTCAGCTTTTAGTTTTCCTAATTTTCTCAACACCTTTTTCCTCATAATTGGCGTGTTTTAAGTTCCTCCTTCCCCCCTTCCTTTCCTGATTCACAATTATTGCTGGGATGTTACTTATATCTTCTACAGTGAAGAGGGATGCAAAATATCTGTTGAATTCATCTGCCATTTCCTTATTTTGCATTATTAATTCCATGTTCTCATCCTCTAGAGGACCAATGTTCACTGTACTAACTTTTTTCCTTTTTGAATACCTGTAGAAACTCTTACTATCTGTTTTTATAATTCTAGCTAGCTTTCTCTTGTATCCTTGAATATACAGATCCCAGCCTTTTTCATCCTACAATGATGTCCCTGTAATGGCGCTCAGGTCATACATATTTATTTCTCTTTGTGCTGTCAACTCATCTGTCTTGTTCCGAATGCTAAACTCTTCAAGATACTACTTTTGTAACCTCTAATCTTATCTGCAGACGCACCCATGGGTTTGGACACTCTGGGCTGGATTCTCTGTTCCTGAGGCTAAGTGCCGGCTCCAACGGGGAATCCGCAGGAGTTTCACAGCAGGAAAGTCAGCACAAACCCCTCACCGGTTCCGGTACCGGTGAGGGGCTAGCACCGGCGGCGAGTGAAATGCCCGCGGAACGTGCTGAAAATGGCCGGAGAATGACCGGGTCCCGGGCCGCGCATGCGCAGGGCTGACGCCTGCACTGGTCATGCTGGAAAACATGGCGCCGGCCATGCTCGAACGCTAACCTGCCAACCGCGACCCCACTGGCCACCCCCCACCAGTCCCCCCAGCCCTTGCTCTCCTCTTTTTTCTCTGCGCACTTAACTGATTTTGATGTGGTAAAGACCTGTTTATCATAGCTAGATGTTGATAAATATTGTGGTTAGTTACACAGCAGGGTACTTGAGATCCATTCAAGCGTGAAGAGAAATGAAATTAAATAATCCAGACAGCTGGCTGTGTCGAAGCAGTCAATTGCTGCTTAGTACAGGCAATTTCCTAATGATGTGACTTCTCACTTCCTCTTTTTCTCTGCACAAAGCAATTTATTTCTTTTGAGTGGGTGTCATCAGCAGGCAGCATCAATTTATTTTTGCTTGGAGCCTGGCTCACGTCCTTATCAAGTTCCTCACTTGAGGTTTGCAAATTATGTGGTTTGCCTTTTAATTATTCACTAGCACTCAAAATTGGGCGGCACGGTAGCACAGTGGCTAGCACTGTTGCTTCACAGCTCCACGGTCCCAGGTTCGATTCCGAGCTTGGGACACTGTCTGTGTGGAGTCTGCACGTTCTCCCCGTGTCTGCATGGGTTTCCACCGGGTTCTCCGGTTTCCTCCCACAAGTCTCGAATGACGTGCTGTTGAGTAATTTGGACATTCTGAATTCTCCCTGTGTGTACCAGAACAGGCGCCGGAATGTGGCTTTTCACAGTAACTCCATTGCAGTGTTAATGTAAGCCTATTGTGACAATAAAGATTATTATTATTATAAATCAAATTTGAATGGGATATGTTTCCGTACACACGCTGCCTCTCATCTCAGAGGAAGGAACTGGCTCATCATTTTCCCAGTGCCCTCCCACCAGAAAGAATCACGTGTTTTTAAAGCAGTTAGCAAGATGTCTATCTTGGCATCCTCACATTTATTTGTGGTAAACAGCAGAACTGAGGACTGTTGTCCTGCTGTAGTTCAGCCGCAGGTACATTTTCCAAACAATACTAGAGGTGCTGGGTCTGAATGGGGGTATGGGGGTCAGAACTTCAGTCTTCCTGTGATGATTAATGGCTGATTAAATCTTAATGGAGAAGTAGAAGTCCCTAGCTAATTGCAAGTAAGAACTTGATTTTAATATGTTAATATATTATAAAATGCAAGCACAATTTTCAGCGATTTATTGAGTTCACTGATATCAGCCAGGCATTAAGAACAGTGATGCACGTGTTGATAGGAAGTCAGGTGCTGTGCTTTGAAAAGACTATCCAAATATACCTTTTTTTTTCTGTTTAGTACTAAATAGGCTTTTTTTAGTGATTATTTTATTTGAGCTTTCAGAAAGGTTGTAGAGTCTCCTAGATTTTGACCTCCAGCCAACCCCCATCACGGGAACTTCACTGCCACTGGCCTTCGAGGTTACCACAGCCTTGGACCTCTTGTGCAATTGACCCACTCCAAGCTGCAGCATTGGATGACAACATCTGTCAATCTGCAACTCACCGATGTGTCGGTCAGATGACTCGGGAGCAATTTAATCATTTTCCCCAGGAAAATTATGAAATTAACCTTTTTTCCACAAATGGTCACACATTGTCTTGGTGCTTGCCACTGCACTGACTGACAGCCTGAACATTCCTTCTGTGAAATGTCTTTTAAATGCACCACTTTGCTGCTTCTTACAGGCTCTTGGAGGAGTTCTGGCCTATGCATCCTCCTCTCTTGGAGGACCAAAAATGGCAATCTTCCTTTGGTCATTTCATTCCTCAATACCTGGATTGGATTTGATTTATTGTCACGTATACCGAGGTACAGTGAAAAGTATTGTTCTGCGTAGTCCAGACAGATCGTTCCATACATGAAAAAAAAGCATAGGACATACAGAAATACACACTGTACTTACATAAACACAGGCATCAGATAAGCATATGGAGTTTAGTACTACTCAGTGGAGAAAATGTGTGGAGAAATCAGTTCAGTCCATAAGAGGGTCATTCAGGAGTCTCCATAAACACCTCAAAGATATCGCTGTGCCTTTGTATCAGCCATTACTGATATGTGTCCAGCAAGAATGAAACACTTTCAATAAATAGTAGCAATTTTTATGGTAGCTATTTATAGCAGCTCAACTTTTTGTGACAGTGAGGCAATATACCCAATCTGGTAGCTCACCGTGAATCTCAGGGGCCATTCTCCGATATTGAGGCCAAGTGTTCGCGCTGTCGTGAACGCAGCTGCGTTTAACGACGGCGCAAACAGGGCCCGGACACGACCTGGGGGCCAGCACGGCGCTGGAGCGGTTCACGCCGCTCCAGCGTCCCACCGCGCCAACCCGCGCATGCGCAGTTGGGGCAGCCCAATCCTGCGCATGCGCAATTGGGCCTCGCCATCCTGCACATGCGTGGGGAACGTCTTACGCACGCCGGCCCCTCACCAACATGGAGCCGGTGTTGTGGGGCCGCACGCGGAAGAAGGTAGGCCCGGGGGGGTGGGGGGGGGGGGGGGGTGAGAGACCGGCCCGCCGATCGGTGGGCCCCCAGCGGAGGCTACCCCGGTGAAGGAGCCGCCCCCCCCCCCCCCCCAAAGGCCGCCCCCCAGCGTTCCCGCAGAGTTCCCACCGGCAGCGACCAGGGGTGGACGGCGCCAGCGGGAACCTTTTGTGTCGTAGTGGCCGCTCGGCCCTTCCGGCCGGAGAATCGCCGCTCGCCGGTTCTCCGAGCGGCCCGGTGCGAATCCCGCGCCGCTGGTTTCTGGGAGGTGGGAGAATCGCGTGCGGAGGTCGGGGCTGCATGGCGCGATTCACGCGGCGCCCCGGTGATTCTTCCACCCGGCGTGGGGGGGGGGGGGGGGGTGAATACCGCCCCTCATATAAAATCAAAAAAACTCAGTGAAATTGACCCACGGCAATGTCAACAGATAGGACATCGCTTCAGTGCCAGAACTGGACAATTTTCTAAAAGTTTCTGACGAGAAAGATATGCGTTAGAGTCCTGGGTTTAGCTGCAATTTACCTTCACGTGAGTTATCATTCCCACAGTGTGTTCAACACACAGCTATAAAATGAAACATTCTAGATAATTGATTCTTAAGATGTGGATGGTACTGGAAAGACCAAGAGCTGGATTCTCCGCTGTCGGGATTCTCTGTTGCGCTGGCAGCCCACCCATGCCGGGGATTTCCCGGCGGCGTGGGGCTGCCTGCAATGGGAAACCCCATTGGACGGCTGGCAAGATGGAGAATCCCAACAGGGGGGTGCCGCGGGATGGAGAATCCCGCCCCAAATTTATTGCCATTTTCTTTTCCAAAAGCCATTAATATTTTATCATGTTCTCTGCAACTGAAGTGACTTGCAGGCCAGACTGGGGAGGGGTTGTAAGCCCTCTGCCTGGAAGATGGTTCATGATTATATTTCTGGTGCTTGCTCATGAAATACTAGATTGATTGGATTCAGTTTCACAACTTGCTGCAATAGGATTTAAACTCATAACTGGAATGTGGCGACTAGGGGCTTTTCACAGTAACTTCATTGAAGCCTACTTGTGACAATAAGCGATTTTCATTTTTTTCATTTCATACTGGATCACAAATACTGATTCTTCTCTATAATGAAATGAAATGAAAATGAGAAATAATTAAGACAGACAAAAATAAAAGGGAGAAATTCATTAACCACCATTTCTCCATCCCTGTTGGAAATAGCCAATGGCAGGCACTAAGGGAATACACAATGGTGTTTATATGTATTGTTTTATATATTGTCTGAGTACTGCTGGATCAAGTTGTTGAGTAAACATTTTTGCTGCTGACCTTTAGTGAGTGATTTTGGCTAAGCGACTTTGTCATGGATGTACTGTGAGAGGATGGCGCGTCTGCATTGGGAGTGGGAAAGTTCCACTAAAATGAAAATTCACTGCAGTTATGTTTGCTGCATTGAGTTGTAGATGATGTGTGTGTGGTCTTCACTCTTCTTCTGCCACCTCCACCTCCATCCCATCCAGAAGGTGGCTTGTGAATCCCAAGAGGCACTGGCTGGGCCATGATAGCAACAAAGTTGTAGATGACACAGTGCTATAAATATGGAGATTCTCCATAACTCTTGTAACTCTTTCAGTCTTTCTGCATATGGCCAGCAGAAACCTTCAATTTCATCCATCAACTTACCACAGTGTTTCCACCCAACCTGGCCTGAGCATAAGTAAGTCAAAAGCAACTCAGCGTCAACTTGTTGAGTGGCCCTCTCAATCATCATAGACCCCAAAACAAGGCTCATTTTTTTCTGCTACCACTTGTTGTTTCAGGAGTGAATAAGGAAGGCAACCCTGCACATTCATTGGTCAATTTTTGTACTTTTGCATAACATTAGCCCATTGATATCTGTGATGTCATGATCTTGCCCTTTCGAACCCTTTGGGCTTCTGTAGGGCCTAACTGCACATGTCACGTCAGTCTTCTAAGTGGCTAAAAGAAGCACAAAGTCATTGAGTTTCACACCCACAGAATTTTGAGAACCTACTAGTCCAAAGTTTAAAAATTTAACATTACAAGAAACTAGAAAGAAACACAAACATTCAAGAGAATATACATGAAAATAAATAAATTAAATCTCCATCCTGTTTGGTTGTCTTTAATGGAATAACTTTGTTTGTTGTATTTATTAAATGGTTTATAGTGATTAGAGGATGTCTACGGGTGAATGGTGAACAGAACTAAACAGTTAGATGCTTAGTTTAAAGTGAAGCATTTGCAGCAACGTTTCTTGTTTGTTAGCAACCTGCAGCAGACAGAAAGTAAGACCAGATGTAACTCATTACGTTGCTGTTAAAGAATTGATGCTGTATTTACAAGTGGAAGGCAATTGGGTGGCACTTCATGGATTCAGCTGTACCTGAGTTTGAATCCAGCCCAGACTGATGAGATGAAAGTCTTTTATGTTTGATGGTTTAACTGATTCCAAGTAAGTACAAACAAATAGCGTAATTGCTGCCTCAAATTTACAAACTATTGGCACTAAATTGTCCATGTCCCACAGGTTAGCTGCTGTGATATCGGAAGTGTTACGTGCTCAGAATGGGGGCTGTAATTAATGGATTGGGGTTAAGACCATTGTGTGAAGGTGCATTATGGAGCTGGATTGGGATTCCAGTATCATTGGAAAAATGGAGAGGATTAATAAGGGTAGTGGAATTGGAATTGTGTGTATGAACTTTCAAAAGGCATTGACTGAGGTACCACGCAATAGGCGTGTTAATATAATTCAAACCCTTGCGAATAAAGGGGAAGTTGCTGCATGGATATTAACTTGACTAACAGAGTAGGGATCATAGAATTTACAGTGCAGAAGGAGGCCATTCGGCCCATCGAGTCTGCACCGGCCCTTGGAAAGAGCACCCTACCCAAACCACACTTCTACCCTATCCCCACACCTCCACCCCATCCCCGTAACCCCACCTAACCCAATCTTTTTGGACACGAAGGGCAATTTAGCATGGCCAATCTACCTAACCTGCACATCTTTGGATCATTGATGAACATTTGGTTTTTAGACAAGAGGAAAGTGGTCTTTCCCAGGGTAGATGTTAAGACCAGTGCTCCTTTTAATATACATTAATGACCTGGACTTGTGTATGCAGTGCCTAAGTTTGCAGATGACACAAAACTCAGGATGGTAGTAAACTATGAGGAGGATATAGACTAATGAAATAGATAGACACATCACAGTAGAAATTTAACACAGAGAAGTGTGAAGTGATTCATTTTAGTAGGAAGAATAAGAAAAGGTAATATAAATGAAATGCTACAATTTTATATGGAATACAGGAAGAGAGAAACCTAGGGCTGTACATACTCACATTTTTCAATGTAACAGGGCAAGTTGAAAAGTTGTTGTAAAAACTTATGATAATGATGGCTTTATAAATTGAAGTATGCAGTCCAAAAGCAAATAGTTATACCGAAATGTTATAAAACTCCAGTTAGGCTACCACTGTCAAGGCTTTTGAAGGGATCCATAGGGAATTTACCAGAATCAAAATAGGTGAAACATTTTAGTCGGGTGGGCACACTGGAGAAAACTGAGTCGTTTTCTTCAGAGTAGAGATGGTTAAGGAAAGATTCTGTACCGTTCGGCCCATTGAGTCTGCACCGACCAACTTAAGCCCTCTCTTCCACTCTATCCCTGTAACCCAATAACCCCTTCGAACCTTTTTGGTCACTAAGGGCAATTTATCATGGCCAGTCCACCTAACCTGTACGTCTTTGGACTGTGGGAGGAAACCGGAGCACCCGGAGGAAACTCACGCAGACACGGGGAGAACGTGCAGACTCCGCACAGACAGTGACCCAGTGGGGAATCTAGCCTGGGACCCTGGCGCTGTGAACCCACAGTGCTATCCACTTGTGCTACCGTAATGCCCTATTTTATTTTTTAAAAGTCCCATTCGCCTATCATCCCTGTGCTTGCTGACCTACATTTTTAAAAAATAAATTTAGAGTACCCAATTCGTTTTTTCTAATTAAGGGGCAATTTAGAGTGGCCAATCGACCTAGCCTGCTCATCTTTGGGTTGTGGGGGCGAAACCCATGCAAACACGGGGAGAATGTGCAAACTCCACATGGACAGTAACCCACAGCCGGGATCGAACCTGGGACCTCGGCGGCGTGAGGCAGCAGGGCTAACCCACTGCTCCACCGTGCTGCCCAGAAGTCTTCAAAATAATAAAGGGATTTGATAGTTTCTCCTTATCCCTACTGGCAGACGGGTTGGTTACGAAAGGACACAGATTTAAGATGATTGCGAAAGAACCAGAGGTGGAAAATATCACATGGTAAGTTGACGTGATCTGGATTGCACTGCTTGCAAAGCAGATTTGATAATAGCTTTCAAAAGGGAATCGGAACAATTGCAAGGGCGTGGGGGAAAAAGCAGGGAAGTGGGACTAATTGGAAAGCTATTTCAAAGAGCTGGCAGAGGGATGATGGGTCAAATGGCCTCCTGTGCTATATTGTTCCTTGTTTGAATCAGATTTTTTTTCCCTAGTTGGTATCCATTCACACAATGGCACAGTTCCACAAAGGAAATATGGCGCTGGCCTGCCTGACTGCTTTGCTGCATTGTACTTCTGTTTTGGCTGCTTTTCAAATGGTTCCCATGACACTTATCTGTGAATTGACTCTTTCTGTGGAGCGGGGGGGGGGGGGGGGGGGAAGAAATGTATAACTATTTTAATGTAAAACTGCTTTGCTGTTTCACTGTAGCATCAGGTGCCCTGAGATCCGTGCTCTTCGACATCGGAGAGCTCTGATTCTCAGCCCATTACAATCCCGGCAAAGGGAAACTGTTCTGAAAGATAAAGACGACATAGAACTAATTAAAACACCCCAATAGAGCATTGCTATTCTTTTAGTTACAAGATGAAGAAGCCAGGGCATCTCAGACATTGCTTTGCTGCTAATTATTGACTTTTGTGCAGCATAGGTATTCTTCTGTCCCCTGCAAAGTGAAAATACATGACAATCGTTTGAAAACCAGGAAATTAAGAGTGCAGCAAATTACTTTAAAAAAAATGTATTTTATTACAAACCTGTATCAAAACAGGTTACAGCGAACAAACACCCAGAGAAACATGCTTCCCAACAATCAACTATACAGTCTGTACAGATTTTTCCTCTTTTACACCCCCCTCCCCCGCGACGAACAGCCCCTCAAACACGGCCACAAACATCCCCCACCTTTCCTCAAACCCCCCTGAAGAGCCCCTTAACTCATACTTTATCTTCTCTAATCGCAGGAAGTCGTACAGGTCACCCAACCAAGCCGCTATCCCCGATGCCGACCGCCACTCCAGCAAAATTTGCCGTTTACATCAGAGAGGTGAAGGCCAAGACATCGGCCTTCCTCCCCTCCATGAGCTCCGGCTTCTCTGAGACCCCAAATATCGCCACCAAAAGGTCCGGATCCACCTCCTCCTCCACTATCCTGGCTAAGACTGCGAATACTCCCGCCCAGAATCTTCCCAATTTTTTGCAATCCCAAAACATGTGCGTGTGATTCGCTGGCACCCACCCACACCTCTCACACTCATCTGCTACCTCCTGAAAGAACCCACTCATTCTCGCCCAAGTTATATGCACCCTGCGCACCATCTTAAACTGTGTCAGTCTCATCCTTGCACGTGCCTCACTCATACTCCCCAATTGATCTCCCCTCCTCCCAACTCCGCTTCCCATTTCTCCTTGACCTTCACCACCCGCTCGCCTACCTGTTCCTCCAGCCTAATGCAGCAAATTACATATGATACTTCATTTGTGACCCAGCTGAAGCTCTAATTAGGATACATCAAGAAATTACCTGTTATTGTAATTTATTTTTGTGAGAATTTTTCAAATATTATTTTACCATTGTTTTTTTATCAGAAGCACGAAGAAATGGTTTGTACTCTAGAATTAGTATTTTTGCATTCCAGTGGCAGTTCCACAATTGCATACTTCCCAACATGGAGCCACATTGCATGGAAGGGAGGATCAGCGAATCAGGATTAAAATTCCCATAAAATCTTGGTTGGGTTGAGGAATAATTCTTATCAATTCTTCACATGGGTCAGGTCTGCTAAAATTGCTTACATATGCTCTGAGTACAGTTAACATAGGAATTAAAAGCAGAAGTGGGCAATTTGGCCCGTCGAGCCTGCTCCATCATTCAACCAGATCATGGCTGATCTCTTCCTGGTCTCGAATCCACCTCCCTGCCTGTTTACCATTTCCCTTTCACTCTTTTTTTAAAGTCAGAAATGTATATATCCTCTTCTTGAAACCATTTAATGATCCAGACCCGACCGCACTATGGGGCAGCGGGTTCCACAAATCCATCACCCTCTGCAAGAAGTAGATCCTCCTCATCTCAGTTTTAAATCGACTGCCTCTCAACCTATACCTGTGACCTCTCGTTCTAGATTGCCCCACAAGGGGGAATATTAGGTTTACGTTTGCTTTATCAATCCCTCTTAGTATTTTATATATCTTGATCAGATCCCCTCTCATTTTTCTAAACTCCAAGGCTGCATAGTGGCGCAATGGGCAGCCCAGCTGCCTCACACCACCTAGGACCCAGATTCAATCATGGCCCCGAGTCACTGTCCGTTTGGAGTTTGCACATTCCCCCCGTGTCTGCGTGGGTCACACCCCCACAACCCAAAGATGTGCGGGGTAGGCAGATTGGCCATGCTAAATTGCCCTTTAATTGGAAAAAAATTTAAAATATTATTCTAAACTCCAGCGAGTATAAGCCCAAACTGCTCACTCTCTCCTCATACGTCAATCCTTTCATCCCTGGAATCAATCTGGTGAACCTCCTCTGAACTGCCTCCAATGCCACCACATCCTCCCTCAAATAACGAGACCAAAACTGAGCACAATACTCCAGATGTGGCCTCACAATACCCTAGTTAACATTATTTGTTTATTGAAAGTTTTTGCCTCCCCACATGCCTTCTCCCAAATTATAAAGATGGGGCATGACCTACTCGAATGACAAGAGTCCCGTAGCGTGCACGATTACTTGGGTGTTTCCCGGCGCTCGGAGCATCAAGAAACACTACCGAACGGCCATTCGGGAAGATACGAGGCCTCAGCTCTGCCCGCCGGAACTCCTCAGTGCAGGAAGAGTTTGGGACGCCACAAGGACATTACCTTCATGGAAAATAATACTTGGCAAACGTTCTCTTGAGGAGCTAGCCAAAAACTGTTCAAGCTGCGCAATATGTTCAAAATGATAGGGTTGCAAAACCATAATCAGATATATTTCTAGAGACAAATGGGAAAGGCAACAGGATTTTCTTGAAGATGATGCCCTTCATGATTACTTAATACAACCAGTTTAAACTTGAAAGCTACAAGTTGGGAAAATAAATACTAGATGGGTTGATAGATGCAATAATGTGACTGATGGTTTTACATACTCTCCAATTAACATTATGATATTTTTAGCTTGTTGGCACTTGTGTTTATTTCTAGTGGCAACTATACCACAAAAATCTCAAGGCCTGACCCAACCCAAAATTTAGCTTTTTAAAATTTCTCTTCCAACATATTCAGGGCAGTAAGCATACCTTGCAGTTGTTTAAAAAATAATGAGCGCAACAAGACCATTGAATTTCCCGTGGCGCTCGAAATGTCTGGCGAGATTCAATGGAATCTTGCGAGACGTCGCGATCTGGATTTCGCTCTCGCTGGGCAAGATCCAGATCTGCATATTGAAATTATCCATTAGGCTCAATTCAATATGAGCTCACTGGATTCACCCGGGACCTGGGATTCACCAGCCGCGTCTGGGAGACCTTGCCAGGGCGTCGTTTAGTACTGGTCCACATAAGCGTGGACCGGTCATAACGGCACCTGGGGGGGTCTCCCAGGCCATTGGAGACCTCCTGGTGGTTGGGCACTGGAGAGGGTGGCAACCTGGCACTCACTGTGGCACCTGGGCACCTTGGCACTGACACCCTGGCACTGCAAAGCAGGCAGGGGCATTGTCAGGCTGCAAGACTGGCAGTGCTAAGGTGCCCAGGTGCCAGGTTACCCATGCCAGGGGTCACTCCCAGGAGTGCCTTGGCCATAAGAGATGGGGTGAGGAGGCGGGGGATGGGCGGTGTTCGAGGACCCCGGAAGAGGTAAGTTGGTGAAGTGGGGTCCGGAGGCCGTGGTGACGGCACTAAGGGGGCCAAAAGATTGGAGCTGCCTTTAAAAATGGCACCCAGATCCACGAGCAGTCTCCCTCGCCAATGCCGGATTGACTAAAGTTCAACCTCGAGAGGAAGTTCCTCGCTGAGGCCAAAGGAAATAGCAAAGTTGCGTTGATTTAACACCCCGCTAAATGCACCATTCAGTGGACTTTAACTCGGGTCTGCTGAATTGTACCCAATATCTTCATCACTCCAAATACCATTCTTGAGCCAAATGAAGCAGACAAGACTAACCTTTTACCCTTGTCTTTAAACTATTTGATTTCAACTTAGATTTCTGTTACAATACTGTGGCGAGATCTTCCGGCTGTTCATGCCATCAGGATCTTCCAGTCCCACTGACATCGCACCCCTAATGCAGTTTTCCCAGTGGGATTGGATGGATTCAATGGGAAATCCCATTGCCAGCAGTGGGACTAGAATATCCTGCCACTGGCCAAATGCGGGCTGCCTCTCTCCGCCGAGAAATATGCCACGTGGAAGCCAGAGAACCTTGCCCTGTACCTTTTGTTCAATGTGCTGCTCCTTCATCCTGCTTTCTTGCTATTTAGCTATCACACAGTCCATAAGACGACATAGGAGAAAAGTTAAGCCATTTGGCCCATCGAGTCTGCTCCGTCATTCAATCATAGCTGATATGTTTCTCATCCCCATTCTTCTGCATTCTCCCCATAACCCCTGATCCCTTTATTAATCAAGAACCTATCTATCTCTGTCTCAAAGGCATTCAGTAATTTGGCCTCAATGATTCTGACGCAATGAGATCACAGATTCACCACCCTCTGGCTGAAGAGATTCCTCCTCATCTCAATTTTAATGGGTCGTTATTTCAGTCTGAGGCTGTAGGTTTGGGTTATAGCTTTTCGTACTAGTGGAAACATCCTCTCCACATCCACTCTATCTAGGTCTTTCAGAATCACCTAGTCCAACTCATGGCAGCTGAGAATCTCTATAAACTATGGAATTCCATATCACCCCTCAGGTTACATTTTGCTTACAATAGTCAGACTTTTAAACCCCATCACTTAATCACCACTTCTTGATGTTTCCTGTCTTCTTTCCTAATCTTTTCAACCATAGCCATGTCTTGCACTGCTGCGCATGTGTCTTCATGTCAGGGAGCACAGTGAGAATATAATAGTTGGTCAGCTTCCATCAAGGCTAATGTAACCCTTGTTGAAGCTCAACGAGAAGTGATCCTGAATCTAAATTGCACATTTTGTTTATTGATTTCAACAAATGGGCTAATTGAAACATGTAACTCCCCAAGCGGTTCTTCATGTTAGAAAGTTCTGCAATTTATTTGTGGATCAGTTGATGGCAGAGGAAAGCTGAAGCTGATATTGAATACAGGAACAAAAATGCTGCTTGAAGAGAGGAGTGTTTATCTAATGAGGGAAACATGCCCTCTTCTCAATTAGTTCACTGATTATACAAAATACTGGAAACAGTGTGAAGTTAGGCTTTCAAGACAAGTATGGCCTACAGCTATCCGTGAAACCAAAGGCAGTTCGAAATGGAGCAAACCATTTGAATATTTCTTGAGGTCAATATAAGGGTAACAATTTGTATGGATATAGCACATTTAATGTCGAAAAGGTGCTTCACAAAAATAGACAGTGTCAGATAAGTAAATATTAAGGGTGACTAAAAGCTTTGCCAAAGTGGTCCAATTAAAGGAAGGCCTTAAAGAAGAACAGTTTAAGCCCTATCCCGGATGTTTATTCAAGTAATATCAAAATCATTAAGGTTTAGAATCTTCTGTTACCAGTGCCTTCTGCCATGATCAATACAGCGAGTAATAATTTTATATGTTAAATATTTTTAGTTGGTGCTAGGTTTCAACCTCTTTTGCATCCTCCGAGGACCTGAATTCTTCATCAATGACCCAGGTAGTTACAATATGTAGATAAATTGTGGCTGTTGAGTTGGCTTCTGCAGCTACACTCATTTCAAGTCCCTTTTTTCCTCCAGTTTGGAACATTTTTAGGAATTTGAAAGAAACTGAAAAATGGTCATTGTATTAAGCATCAGTAACCGGAATAATTCTTGAACCCATCTCAGAGACGCTGGTTGAATGTATTCAAGGAGCATGATACAGGCAGGATTTTCTTCTTCCTTAATAACATTTTGCTGGCGTGTATTGTGCAGGGTGGGACCTATATCACTGATTCACTGCCCATTTCAGAGGTATTTATTGCTGGAAGTGTCAGCTCCCCAACGGATACATACATATTTGTGCAAAATTAGATGCTATGAATGGAAACATAGAACATACAGTGCAGAAGGAGGCCATTCGGCCCATCGAGTCTGCGCCGTCTCACTTAAGCCCTCACTTCCATCCTATCCCCGTAACCCAATAACCCCTCCTAACATGTCATACGTCACATTTTCTATCATTGTTGCTCAAGTGATGCTGAGTACTAAGAACATCTCTCTACAGTAGATAGCAAAATGGTCACTGTCAACTAAGGTTATGTACCTCAGAGTGCAGTTGATGCACTCCATCTCCCATATTGACAATTTCAGCTTGGATGCGTATAGTCCATAAATCGGTGGAGGACAGGGAAGGGTGGCATGATATTGAAAAAGGCGGACCACATAGGGTCGCATTTACTGAGTATTATATGACAAAACCAACAGAACCAAATGTCAGGCAGAAGGTAAATCAGATGACTGATGTTGATATCAACTGTTTGACAGCACCGCACATGCCCAATTTTGCCCCATCTGTTTCTGACTGGGTGATAGCCAGCCCTTTTTGCACAGTCCTGAAGCAATGGGAGTTATTTTCTGTCGTCGTCCCCGCCCAAACCCCGACACCTTCTTAATGCAAAGGGAACCACAGGAAAACCTAAAGTAAACTAATCATGAGAAATGACCCCAACTCAGGGGATCAGTTATCAGGCAGGCAAAAGTCCCACTCAACTATGTAACAAATGCCAGTGTTCTTGCAGAGAGATAAATCTAGGCATCCCCATGTGAAAAATGAATCATTGTGCAATGCGGGATTTCAAAGTAGAAACTTGATGTCCGGGATTCTCAGATCCCAGTGCACCCGCTACCGCTGTTAGCAAGAACGGAGAATTAGGTGCTCAGCCAAATCTCCCATTCATTGCAGCGGGATTGGACGGAGACTCCCGCCCTTTATATTTTATGATGCATTCTAAATAGTCACAGCTGAGAATTTGAAGAGCGACAACATTTCCGACATGTAATCTGTAAATCTGTGAACAGATTTATTTATATAATTGGTACTGATTTATTTGAGGTGGACAAAGAACAATAATATTTTAGGTCCAGTTTTGTTTTATAGGCTCCCGCCAGGCAAACCATCAGTGAGCTTGTGACGGCATGAATCTTTCCTGTTGCACTCTATTTGCAAGGCCCTGTAAAGATGCAGAAAACTTCAAAAAAGTAAATTTAACTGCTGTAATGTGCGCCAGGTCATGGGAAATCTATCGATGGAAATTTGTTGCCTCCAATCGCGTCTTTCTGTTGTGCTACCACCAAACAGTGAAAATCTTTGCGAGATCTGTGCTTGTTATTGTTTTCTTTGTTTGTAACGATTTCCCTATTATGTACGAAAAGGAAAAGGCAAAATGTGAAAAAAAAATACATACACTCTAGGGAGGCCCATCAGAAAAGATTTCATCCTACGTGAAAGAGGCCTTCAAGTAGACTTATGAAATAAGAGTTTAATATAGAACTGAGGTACAAAGCCTGACATCGAAGAGATGTTGACATTTTTTGTGCAGTCAACCATCAAATTTGTTCCAGCTAGAATATTCTGATATCATACTGTCCCTCACCATTTCTTTATCTTTTATCAGTTGGTTTTATCTCTTTTTGGTAGTTTTATATAGTTGATTACAATTGTTGATAATTAAGGTACCGTACAGTGTTTGTCATATGTTCCATTTCTGGTACCTAGGCCTACACCTGGTATTTTAACTGACATCAGTTTGCATACCAAAGGCATGATTTGCGAATATTTTCAAACATTTAGCAGTATATTAAATAGGCTTTGAGAAAGGGAGATTTTATCAGACACCAGAAAGATTCTGGAGAGGAAATTATTGCAGACAGGCTCAGATATCTGGTATTATGTGTTCAACTGTGTGCTGTGTATGTTATTTATCTCAGCAATGTGGAGATGACTCGAATTCTAAATCCAAACAGTTTATTTACAAAACTTCAAAGCATCTCAGGACTCGCAGGATGTTGTACACACTTCTGCGGGTGGCCTCAGTCCTTCTGAAACATTCTCAGATTTCTCTAGCTCCACCCACAGACTTAAGTAGTGCTCCAAGGACCAGGGAACAACAAAACAGAATCAAACACACATCGATTAAGCCACTGAACACTATGTCCCAGATTTTTGCACCTCCATTGGATCCGCAGAGGTGAGAGAATTGCCAATTCTGCAAATCTGTGCCAGGATTCTCCGAAAATGGGGCTATCTCCCCATGCACGTCGGAAAACGGGCACGAATCACTCCAGCCTTTTTTGAACAAGTCAGGAGTGATTCTCTGACTTCAAGAGGGATAGCAGGGCCTGGGCGTGCGCCGCACAGCTCCTGCTGCCGAAGCAGGGTCCTGCACTTCCGGCCGCGGGCCTGCGCATGCTTGCGGCGGCAGTTTTCATGCCAGCCCCTGCGCAACATGGCGGAGCCACACAGCAGGCCTGCACGGAAGAAGATAGGGCCCCCCCCGATCGCGCACACCCGCCGATCGGTAGCCCCCGAACGCGGGCCTGGCCATCGTCGAGGCCCCCTCCCCCGGAGTCTGATTCCCCCCCCACCAGGACGGCCACCGCGGCCGCGAGTCCGAGCACCCGCTGGATGATACCATACGGGAACCACACCAGTGGAGCTCGACATGAACACGGGCGGTCGACCGAGGAGAATCGCCGCGGGGGCCTCTTTCAACGGCCCCCGACCGGCACCCGTCGACCGTGCATGCGCGACTGCCGCTGACTCTCCAGTCGCCGGAGAATCGCGGCCCGACGTCAGAGCCGACCGCAGATCTGAGACCCCATTATCCACCCCCGCACCGAGTGCGATTTCGGCGCGGAGGCTCGGAGAATTGACCTTTAAAATTGACCGTCAGCAGGTTGGACTTTTGCTCTGAAGGTGTAGGGTGGTTTGGAAGTCAGGCCCACTGTCGCTGGAATGAATGCGGAGGCTGCCGGATGTGGAGGCAGATTGAGCAGCAGGCTTGCCTCTATGCTCCTGGATTATGTTGAATTAAATTTTGAAATTAACTATACAGAAAACAGAACTCCACCCCCTTCACACTCATTTCCCAAGCCATATCTGTGCCAACCCATGCAAGCTCATGTTGCCTCAGTCACTCCATTCCTTTTATACCCAATATGCCAACGTGTGCTTCTCTACCCACCCATATCCCCTTGACCCCCTCATCCCCATTGCCTCTATAGCCCCTAAGCTAATTTAGTGCAAATTCATGCCAACCCATGTGCCTCACCCACCACCCTTTTGTCTATACCCTCCATGTCAATTGACTTAGTATCCTTTGACTGCCCCTTTATAGCTTTGACTGGTCCATGGCCGCTTTGACAGTTCATTGACAGATGGACAGTTCTTTGACAGCTTGAATGATCCAATTAATTTATGCACAATCATGCTTACATTTAACAATTCCAAAGAGTGTTTACCTCTCCCAAAGGTGCCCTAGGACCATATTGAAAGGGGTATTTTGGCATATACAAAGTTCAGATCTCCTCTTATCTGCTTTAATCGGCAAGCTCCAGATTTCACACGCCTGGCCTACCAAAATCTCACTTCAGTGGAGGCTACTGGTGACTTAAATGGTCAACTGTCTTTGTAAACCATGCATGCACTGCTCCACTCCAACCCCCTCTAAAGTGAAACATGCCATGTTCAGGGCATGGCTGAGAACTTCTCGCCATTTTCTTTGTCGTGGCAAAAATCTGGACCAACATGTTTTCCCCTTTTAAGAAATGATTAACAAAAAAAGCAGGTCTTTAGAGTTCAACTTGGCTGTTTTCTCTAAGTACAGAAATAGTTTGGGATATTAAGGTCTCCAATCTGTGGTGAGATCTATGAATTTAATGTGGTTCTGTGTGACCAACTGGATGAAACAGATGATCACTATTACCCATAGGAATAGGAATTATCCTCATCATCACTGTTCTCATGCGTTCATCTAGACCCCTCTGAGGTGTTGGGTACTGTTGCTCTTATTAGCCTTAGTTTTATTAGCTCTAATTCTGTCACCTTTGCTCACGAGTCGCCAGGTATCTTTCTGATACCGCCACGAGGTTCAAGCTCAAGTAATGATTAATACTGCAGCACACCGCTTAGCAAAAGTTAAATCAACGATCATTTATTATATACAGCAATAAATACTTATACAATAATCCTACTTCTAGACTATTACCTACCACGAAAGGCCAATACTTAACTTTGGTGATGGCCCACCAGGTCAGGGGAACGAATGGTCTATCGAATTGGGTCTGGCCTGCGGGATTCAAAAAGGCTGGTACGAGTCGATAGTCTGGAGCACCTCTCTGGTAGCGATCGCTGGAGTAACACTTACTTGTTTCCTCGTCGAAGGGTCTCGAAGGTTGCGAGTAGGAGAAGAATGGTCGATCTGAACTTGGCCCCTTATTTTTATAGTTCCCAGGGGCTTCCCGCCTCTCGGGGCGGACCTTGACCCTGGTTCCAAGTGATTGGACTTGGTCCCAATCACTTGATTCGATATGCTCCAATAATGGGGCGATTCCTTGATCGGGGGGTGGTCGTCCACCTTTCTTTGTCTCAGCCACTGCTGGCGCCGAAAAGTCTGGATCGGCTTTATGTTGCTGATGTGTAGCGATTGTTCCCGGGGGTGGCTGCTTAGTATGCAGATGGCTGGGTTGATGTGCTGTTAATGGTTGCAGGTATCGGTCTGGGCCGACTTCCCCAGAGCCGAATACACTGTTTTGCCTGCAGCTGTCCGTTTGAGTCCTGTTGGCTAATTTTCCCATCAGCCTCTTTCGTTCGCCATTATATATCGGGGTTTGACCATTTTACTCGGGAATCAGCCATTTTAGGTGGCTACAGTACTCTGCTACACAGACGAACCAACACGGTTGCGAATGGTACAACTCAGTTTTATTGCTAACATTTATTTACAGTGGTAAACTGGTTACTGAGGTTCGATCATAACCCTAGAATCTGTGGACCTATTCCTAATACTATCTTGGAGTGGCACTCAGCACATGGTGGATGTCTGAGTGGCTTGCTATGAGCTCTGTGCCCTGAGCTGTCTCCTGCTGGAATGCTCAGGAAGTGTTGTGTACCCGGTTTTGTACTGTGTATGCTCTTGCCTGTGATTGGCTGTGGTGTTGTGTGTGTGTTGATTGGTCCGTTGATCTGTCCATCAGTATGTATGTGCTATGATGTTTACCTGAATATCATGACACCCTCTTCAGACTTGTTACGTTGTGCACATTGGTAACATTTCTCATGTGTTTATTCTCATATGCATTTTGCTGAAAGCTTTGATACAGTAGGGGCACTGGTAGGGTACTCCCAAATATGCACACATTATGCCCATTGCTGGCAGATATCTGGGCGAGATTCTCCGACCCCCGCCGGGTCGGAGATTCGCCGGGGGCTGGCGTGAATCCCGCCCCCGCCGGTTGCCGAATTCCCCGGCACAGGAGATTTGGCGGGGGCGGGAATCGCGCCGCGCCGGTTGGCAGGCCTCCCCCCGCGATTCTCCGGCCCGAATGGGCCGATGTCCCGCTGCTAGGATGCCTGTCCCGCCGGCGTGGATTAAACCACCTACCTTACCGGCGGGACAAAGCGGCGTGGGTGGGCTCCGGGGTCCTGGGGGGGGGTGCGGGGCGATCTGGCCCTGGGGGGTGCCCCCATGGTGGCCTGGCCCGCGATCAGGGCCCACCGATCCGCGGGCGGGCCTGTGCCGTGGGGGCACTCTTTTCCTTCCGCCTTCTCCACGGTCTCCACCATGGCGAAGGCGGAAGAGACTCCCTCCACAGCGCATGCGCGGGGATGCCGTGAGCGGCCGCTGACGCTCCCGCGCATGCGTCGCCCAGAGATGTCATTTCCGTGCCAGCTGGCGGGGCACCAAAGGCCTTTTCCGCCAACTGGCGGGGCGGAAATTAGTCCAGCGCGGGCCTAGCCCCTCAAGGTTGAGTCTCGGCCCCCCAAGATGTGGAGGATTCCGCACCTTTGGGGCTGCGCGATGCCCGACTGATTTGCGCCGTTATTGGCGCCAGTCGGCGGACATCGCGCCAATACCGGAGAATTTCGCCCCTGATCACAGTATAGACAAATCTCCTTTTTTCCAGTATGTATCTTTTTATGACCCTTAAGTACAGAGGGAGTCAGAAAGGCTTTATCATGCAGATCACATTTGAAAGTTTGACCACTGTTTTGTATCAGCAAATGTATCTGCGGAGAGAGGGGAGTCTGCAACAGAGGGTGGAATTTTGTCATTTATTGACAAAGTGTCATTTCAGGCGGGAAAAGCTGAGACTAGCCCGACGGCTGCTACCAGCCTTTCCCACCGTATTTTTTATACATTCTCCATCCACAGGCTTAAGCAATCAAGCACAGTTACAAGAATCAGAGGACAGGCAAACATAATCAAACAAGCCATCGAACACTACACCTAGTGTCCTGGAGCACTTGCCCCAAGTGATGACAGCGCGATTGCTGGCACTCCCAGGGAATACAAGAGCAGTTAAGTGTGCAAGCATCAAGTCAAATTGAAGACAGACCCCTAGTGTTGCTCATTTAATTTTATGGTTGAACTTTAGAGATAGATTAATTTTTTCTCAGAATGCATAACCTCTTAATAAGCCTCAGAGCAACAGTCCATGAGCCAAACAAATTGCTCCCTTGGGTGTGCCTCCTTTGTGTTGAGGTGAACCCGGCATGAATTCATCTCCAGGATGGGTTTTTGCAGGTGGAACCTTGTTTCTGTTCATGATCTATTGGTGCAGTTCCACAAGAGTGTCCTTAAACTGACCCAGTTAATCTGCCCTCACATGTGGAAATTGTGATATATGCTGCATAAAAATGCAAATCATAGTGTTTTGAGTCTTTGGTGGATTTGTTCACTTGTGCTTTGGTCTGTTTTCTCTGATTCTCTTCCTGTGTAAACATGTATCAAAAGCTAGAAAAGCATTGAAGCAGTGAAGTGTTACTTTGTATCATTCCTCTAGTGTTATAATTTTTAAAATTTTAATCGTTGCCATTCTGATGGGGTGCCAGGACTTAATTTAGAAGTCTGATAGTGGCTACTATTTGGGACAGTATCCATTTCCATCAAAATGCTGCCATGCTCAAAGTCCCATTTTAAATTCAAGTAGCAGGGGACAAGTACAGTCTTCTGCCGCACCCTCCACCCGATGCCTGGGGATGCCTTAGAAGTCCCCAATGGAAGTCTCACTAATGAACTACTGGGTTGGGGCTTCTCAGATGTATTGAAACATTCCTGGAAATTGCCTGGACTGATGTGATCAATCTCAGAGTGGAACAATTACCTTCAAAATAAAGCATGCATGTAGGCTTTATTTTAGAGCGAGGCAGTAAGCCTCACTCTAATATGCTGATTCCCGAGGTGCCTGAGGCTTTGGACTTCAACCCCTTCGCCTCGGACCTCGGGCAAGTGTTGTTCAGGACTGTTCCCCACAAATGGGGACCAGATGGAATGGCATTCGTGGGGGGGGTGGGATTCTCCGCCGGTGCCCGGGAGTTTCCCGACGGCGTTGTTTTGGACCATCTGCCCCACAATGGGAAACCCCATTGACCAGCCGGCGTAACGGAGAATCCCGCCGGCAGGCCGGGGAAGAAAAGTGGCGGAGCAGAGAATCCAGCCCAGGGTCTCTCAGGGGATTGGAGGCCCCCAGCTGCATGCCCTTTGAGCTGGGTGATGTCCTAGTACTGCTGGTGCCACCTTGGTACCCTGGTAGTGCCAGCTTGGCACACTGGCATGCCATCTAGGTGCAATGAGTATCTCCATTTACCAGTGCAGAAGTGATCGGGCCACCATTTTCAAATTTGTGCCCCAATCTCTCGACGTCCAAAGCGACCCCCGAACCCCACCCAACACCCTAATTTAGCTGTTTTGGGATCCTCAAGCACCGTCGCCCCACCTCATAAGAGCAGGGCACCCCCAGGGCCGATCCCTGGCATGGGCAAAATGCCATCTTGGCAGTGTCAGCCTGGCACTGGAGTGAGCTCCAGAGGCCTCTGTGTCATCTGGCTCTGCCAGTTCTTGCACCTCCCCGTTGCCTGCACCATGGTGTCGACGCCCTCAGCAATGCTCCTCATTGACTGGGTCACACTTTGCAATGCCTCAGCAACCTCCACCTGCTATGGGACATGTGCCTCTTCAAATAGGACATGATGCCCAGGCCCTCAGCCATGGCTATCACAGACTGAGCCACGTCATTGATTTCAGGTAACAAAGTCACCTGTCAGAATCAACGGGGCCGAGGTGGAGATGATTAGCTGTTTCAAATTCCTTGAAGTACACATCTCCGAAAATCTGTCCTGGTCCACCCACGTCGACACTACCACCAGGAAAGCACAACAGCGCCTATACTTTCTCAGGAAACTAAGGAAATTCAGCATGTTCACATTAACTCTTACCAGCTTTCACAGATGCACCATAGAAAGCATCCTATCTGGCTGCATCACAGCCTGGTATGGCAACTGCTCGGCCTAAGACCTCAAGAAACGTCAGAGAGTCGTGAACACAGCCCAGTCCATCACACAAACCTGCCTCCCATCCATTGACTCCATCTACACTTCCTGCTGATTGGGGAAAGCGGGCAACATAATCAAAGACCCAGCCCACCCGGCTTACTCACTCTTCCAACTTCTTCCATCGGGCAGGAGATATAAAAGTCTGAGAACACGCACGAACAGACTCAAAAACAGCTTCTTCCCTGCTGTTACCAGACTCCTAAACGACCCTCTTATGGATTGACCTCATTAACACTACACCCTTGTATGCTTTATCCGATGCCGGTGTTATGTACACTGTGTACCTTGCGTTGCCCTATTATGTATTTTCTTTTATTTCCTTTTCTTTTCATGTACTTAATGATCTGTTGAGCTGCTCGCAGAAAAATACTTTTCACTGTACCTCAGTACACGTGACAATAAACAAAATCCAAATCCAGCTTTGGATACCACTATTCAAGATGTTGACCTTGTGCTGCAGGCTTCCCACGGCGGTTGCCACCCTAGCAGTGTTGGCCTCGGTGCCACGCATTGTCACCATCTTTTGCGCCCATAGCCTTTGGGACTCCTCCGATCAGCTATGCACTCACTGGAACGTTGCTGACATCCCCTCCTGAATTTCACGACTGTGCCGTAGCATCTGCATCAGCTCTGGAATAACCTTCTCCAGAGGCTCGGCATCTGACTGGGACTCAGCTGAATCCTGTGATCCAGCAGACCTCCAACTGTTCATTTCCTAGGATGTTCCTGCCTCCCCCTGATGTGCATCAGCAACTGTGTGGTGCTCATCAGCTTGTGCCCCAGAAGCACGTCCCTAATGCCGCCCTCCAAGGTGCGTATCTCAGCGCTAGTGGAAGATGGAGGTGATGGCTGTGACACCTTGATGGTGGTCTCCTTGGAGGGCCTCTTGGATGGCGGGGGCCGGAAATGACTTCGGATAGCCCCGACCCATCAGATGGGGATCCTGCAAGATAATGGACATGTGGTCAGTGAGAGGGAAGGATCATTTTGTCTGACATGAGCAACTCACTTGAGACAGGTTATCTGGGTGAAGGGGCAGTGGATCCTCACCTCTGGGGCGCACGCCAATCTCACTGTCAGTGACTGCTCCCTCCTCAGGCAACCCTGCAATTTCCAGAGGCTGTTCCTCATGGGGGTGAGGAGTCGGATCTCTAGTACTCAACCCCGCGGCTTAGCCCTTTCCCACTTGTTTTGGACCATCTTCTCCTGCAGGGACAAAGAGAGGGCTTTGTGAGCCATGTGCTTGATGGATCGGGAGGTCTATGGCAGGTGGCATGTGTGGGCACCGCAACTGGGCATGAAGGGGTTGTGCTGGTGGGTGCCGGGGGTGCTGAGGAACATGATCGGTTGTGGGGAGAGTGCGATGTGTCAGCCAGTGATTTATGGTGGGAGGTTGGGAATTTGAGGGGTAGCAGACGGAAGTAATGGCAGGAGAGAGGTGGTAACCTACCCCTGTAGCTCAGTGGAGGTCATTGGTTTCTTCCTACATTGGGCGGTGGTCCTCCTGGTCAAACCAGTCCTCCCACCCATCTGGCCTCCACAGCGTCGAGAAGCTTGGCCAGGTCGGCACCCCCAAAGCGAGGAGCAGCTCTGCGCGCTGCCATGTTTGTCTGTTGACTGGGGGTGAGTGGTGAGGGAATGTTTAACAGCAGATTCCCCTTGTTATCGGCAAGCTGCTGAGGCACGAGTTTGGCGAATCAGACGGTGGGACAACCAGTTATGGCAAGAGGCTTGTGGGGGATCATTTCCAACACTAGTTAAATACAGGCTGCGATCTCGCCAACACAGCCGTCAAGGCACAACCCGCCAATCGCGCCTGAAATGACACTTAGAAATGCTTCCTTTAAATCGCACCCTAAATCATTAATATAACAGAAGAACAATGAAGAAAAATCGTAGTCTAAGTGCCCATCCCTGGGGAACCCTACTGTCTACCTGCACCTGACCCAAAAACAATTGTTCACCACTGCTCTTTCCTGTCACTCAGCCAACTCCATATCTAGTCTGCCACTGTGCCTTCTATTGTATTGGCTTTAGCTTTGCAGGCAACACAATTATGTGATAATTTCTTAAATGCGTTTTGGAAGCCCATCAACCCTATTAAGTTCTAGAGCTTAGGTCCTCGGCAATTGAAGATGCAGCTCCCAATGATGGGATGATTAAAATTGAGGATGCTGAAAAGGCTAGAATTAGATGAGCGCAAATATCCCAGAAGATAATCTCAGAGGAGATTAAAGAGCTTGGGTGGAGAAGGGCCATGGAGGGATTTGAAACCAAGGATGAGATTTTTTAAATCAAGAAGTTGCTTTTCTGTGAACCAATGTAAGTCAGCAAGCACAGCGCTGACACCCAGCAATTGGAGACAGTAATTGAATGGATCCTCTGTGGCAAATGCAGTAATCTGAGAGCCAAACCAGGGGCAGGCCCACTGAATGATAACCAACCTGGTCCTGTAATATGACCCGGAGCAGTGAACCTATGAAATGGAGCTGGGGATTGTTCCAATAGCCCTCCAAACAAATGCCCCAACACGTTGGTGACCCTGGCTGAACAATAGTGGGTATCTTACCAGTGCCGAGTGTTGGTAAACTGCGGGGTTGCAGCTGATTAATCCCCGGGAGTAGTCAACACTTTAAGCCATAGACCTGTCACTCTGTGCATAAATGTTCTGGACTTTAGTGGAATGTACCCTATGGGAAGAGAGTGCACAAACATAAGTTCTGCCCATGGGTTTTTTCAGTAGTTTGGTTTGAAATTCAAATGAGTTTTGATAATGAGTATTATTGGGCTATTCATCCATGGGGACCCGACACCCAATTTTCACCAATCTTAGTACACTTTGTAGAAGAGGGGGGTCACTTAATTGGGAGTTATCCCTTCTGCCTATTTTAGTGAAGCGACAGTATGACCAATTGTGGTCTCTAAACGGCAAACGCAGTGGAAATCGTTTTTTCCCTTTGAAAAAAGGTGTTTAATAAATGCGTAATCTCTTTTCAGTCAGAAGACTATAAATTGTTGTTCATCTAAAATATTTTGAATCAGGAAAGAAATGTTGTGTATTTTTCAAATTTTCCAGGAAACCCAACCTTATTAGACAAATAAAATGTAATGGTATTTTGACTTTGCCCTATTACCGTGAATTGTAATAAAAGTAAAGCTCACCACACAAATTTGTAATGGAGAAAATTAAATTGTAGACTTATTGTGCATGTGAACATTTCCCAATCTTATAGAATAAGCAGTGACTATGACTATGCATGCAATATAATCATTGAACATTCCCTTGAAGAGTCAGCAACATTTTCTGTATGATTTGCAAACAATGAGTTCACTCGGGAACAGAACAATAGGAAAGCAAAGGGCAAAAGTTCACAATCTTTTGAAGCCAGTAACCAGACATTAATGGCCTTTTATTTGTCACTGAATATGACAGTCCTTACACTTCAATGACTGATCCATTCCTTATTTAAAATAAAATGACTTGCACTACCTGAAATTTCCAACTGGAACAGGGTTATTACGGGCATCATAGGTGACACAGCAGCAGGCCATGAAGACCATCATGCCTGTGCTGGCCAGCCAAGAGCTACCCGGCCGACTTCTACCTTTCTGTACTAGATCCCTAGGCCTGCAGATCACAGCAATTCAAGTAGATAGATAAATGTGGTGAGAGTTTCTGCCTCTACCAGCCCCCAGGCAGTGAATTCCAGGCCCATGACCTGAAAAAAAATATTCCTTATCTTCCCTCCAATCCTTCTACTAATTACTTTAAGTCTGAGTCCTTCTGCTAAGGTAAATAAATCGTGGATTCATATAATGGTTACAGCATAGCGGGCGGCCATTCAGTCCATTGTGTCTGTGCTGGCCATCTGATGGAGCAATTCACTTAGTGCTACTCCCCTGCCTTTTCCCTGTAGTCATGCGATCTTTCGCTTTTCAGATAATCAATTTCCTTTTGAAACCCTGCCTCCACCATGCTCTCAGGCAGTGCATTCCAGATCGTAAACGCTCGCTGTGTGATAAAGTTTTTCCTCAAGACACCATTACTTCTTTTCCCAATTATCTTAAATATGTGGCCTCCGGTTCTTGATCCTTCCACCAATGGAAACATTTTCTCCCCCATCTATCTAGACGCCTCGTGATTTTGAATCCTTCTATCAAATCTCCTCTCAACCTTCTTGTTTCCCAGGAGAACAGCCTTATCTCTCTAAGCTTTCTAAGTAACTTATGTTCCTCGGCCTGCAATTTTTCTCGTAATTTCTTTCTGCACCCTGTTTTTAAAAAAATATAAATTTAGAGTACACAATTCTTTTTCTTCCAATTAAGGGACAATTTAACGTGGCCAATCCACCTAGCCTGCCCATCTTTGGGTTGTTGGGGTGAGTCCCACACAAACACGGGGAAAATGTGCAAACTGCGCACGGAAAATAATCCGGGGCCGGGATTGAACCTGGGTCCTCGGCGCCATGAGGCAGCAGTGCTAACCATTGCACCACCGTGCCACCCTATCTGCACTCTCTTTAATGTCTTCACATCCTCCCTAAAATGTGGTGCCCAGAACCGAATGCAATACTCCAGTTGAACCCAAACCAGTGTTTTATACGGGTTTACCTTATAATACTTGCTTTTGTGCTCGAGGTCTCTGTTGATAAAACCCAGGATGATGTGTGCTTTCTTAGCCTCTCTCTCAACCTATCCTGTCACTTTCAAAGATTGATGCACATAGATGAAGAGAAATTTCTTCACCACAGAGTGATGAGCTGGTGGAATTAGTTACCACAGGACGTAGTTGAGGCCAAAACATTGTATGTTTTCAAGAAGCAGTTAGAGAGAGCACTTAGGGTAATGGGGATTAAAGGATATGATGGGGAAAGCGGGATTAGGCTATTGAGCTGGATGATCATCATCATAATAAATGGCGAGCAGGCTCGAAGGGCCGAATGGCCTCCTCCTGATCCTATTTTCTATTTTTCTATAAGCATCCAGGTTTGCTGCTCTTACACCTCCTTGGATTGTGTGGGGAGAAGGGGGGCAGGTGGAGTAGTGGTAAGGTCACTGGACTAGTAATCCAGAGGCCCAGGCTAATGCCCAGGGGGCACAGGTTCAAATCCCATCAGCAGGTGGAATTTAAGTTAAGTACAAAATTTGGAATTAAAAACTAGTCTCAGCAGTGGTGACTGTGAAGCTATGACCAATTGTCATAACAGTCCATCTATTTTACCAGAGACATTTAAGAAGCAAAGTCTGCCACCCTTACTTGGTCTGGCCTGCATGTGACTCCACACCCACAACAAAGTGGTTAACTGCCCTCCAAAATGGCCTAGTACCTGGGGCGCAATTCTCCCATTGGGTGACTAAGTCCCGACGGCAGAGTGAAAACCGGAGTGTTTCACTCCGGCGTCGGAGGCCGCTCCCAGCTCCCTATTCTCCCACCCCCGGAGGGCTAGTAGCAGCATTGCGTCATTTATGCGCGCCGGGCCTTGGCGCCGCGTAAAAGCGGCGGCGCGTAAATGACGTCAACCGCGCATGTGCGGGCTGGCCGGTGCTAACCCGCGCATGCGCGGTTGCCGACCTCCCCGAGGCCACCCCGCAAGAAGATGGCGGATGGATCTTGCAGGGCGATCGGTGGGCACCGAACGCGGGCCAGACCCCTTATGAGGCCGCCCCGGGTGCAGGAACCCCCCCCACCCCCCCCCCCCCACAGGCAGCCCCCCAGTGTTCCCGCGCTGTTCCCACCGGCAGTGACCAGGTGTGGACGGCGCCGGTGGGAAGCCGTCGTGTTGGGCAGGCCGCCCGGCCCATCCTGGCCGGAGAATCGCCGCTCGCCTGTTACAAATGGCGAGCGGCGATTCTCCCAGCGGCCCGCCGTGATTCTCGCCGCGCCAGTTTGGGGGGGATGGGAGAATCGAGTGGTGGGACTTGCGCGGCGCCCCAGCGATTCTCCCACCCGGCGTGGGGGGGGGGGGGGGGGGGGGAATTCTGCCCATGGTTTCTCAAACTGTTTGAACCCCAGAACCCTTAGTGACCTCCCAAGTGCATCATGGAACCCCAAGCCTTCTCAGAATCAACGGGGCCGAGGTGGAGATGTTTTTGTTTTCGGCCTCTCCCACTATTCACCGGCCTCGTTTCGCTCGAGCGAGAGTTCAATGAGACCGGTGAATCGAGCCCCCTAAGTGTCATTTCAAGTGGGTTTGGCTGGGTGGTGGCCTCGGCTCTGTCGGCAAGTTCCCCACCACTATCTAACCACATTTAGAGTTTCTCTTCGGGCTAGCCCACGCTTCAAATTTTTTTCATCACTGGGGAGCTGAACTCGCTGGCCAGACCAGCTCCTCAGAGATTGGGACACCATTTTGCCCCGATCTCCTAAGTGAGCTTGAGGGTCCGCCACACCTACCATCCACAGGCAATGTCACCCCCTACACACATGGGCATTATCCCACAACCCCCAAAGTGTGACCCCCCCCCCCGATGGAGTTGCTGAGGGCCCCCCTTTTCAGGCCTTCCCATGCCTCCTTTCAGGCCCCCCCTTCCAGGATCCCCACTTCACCAGCCCCCCACCTTCCAGAGGCCCCTTTATACTCGCCCTTCACCGCCGCCCTCCCCCCCCCCCCCTCCATATCCCATCATCCCTCCTTTCAGTCTGGCAATGCCAGGGTGGCAGTGCCAAGATGCCAGCTTGGCAGTGCGAGGGTGCCAGGAGGAGAGCCAGAGGATCACCCTGTCCATGACACAGGGGCCTCCAATGTCCTGGGAGACCCCCAGGTGCCGTTTCGCCTGGTCCACATTTGATTAGATGGGTACTAATCAGCCCCCAGCTGGAGTCTCTGGCGAGGCTGGTAGATGCCGGATGCTAGTTAGATCCAGGTACAAAAAGGTTAAGTGGGTGCTCAGACCCACTTCGCCGCGCAAAACTGGGTCCTCCCTGTTGTGAGTGGGATCATGATCGCAATACCTTGCGAGATCTGGTTAGATCTCTTGAGGCGCAACGACCATTGGGAAGCCCAAGAGAGGCCTCTGCCGGCATTTACTGGCCGCGTTTCTCCCCAATTCGGGTGCAATGCAGCGGGTAATCGCACCCTCTATCTCTTTGATCAAACAGGGAACTCTGGATTTATTTGCCCTATCTTTCTCCTTCATGGCAATATACCTTGACTCTAGTTAAATTATATCTTCTTTAAATACAGCCCATTGTTCACTTCTAGATTTTTTTGCTACCCTTTGATTCTAATTTATCTGACTTTAATCAATTATTGCCTCATTGAAATTGGGTTTTCCCCAACAGTTAATTATTCTTCATCTGGATTGTTCTTTATTCTTTTCCACAGCTAACCTAAACGGTATGATACAATTATCAATGTCCCCTAAATGTTCCCCTGCCATCACTTGATCTACTTGGCCCACATCATTCCCCAAGGTCAGGTGTACCAATGCCTCCTTTGCATTGGACTCATATTTGCTGCACAAAATTCTCCTGAACACCCAGTTGCCACTCTTGACCTACTCTGCCCTTTGCACTACTACCACCCTGTGTATGGGTGGAATTGTCCCAGGCCCCCATTGGCGGGATGAATGGCAGGCTGCGGGTTGAAGGGGGGGGGGGGGGAATTTGGCGGGAAGCCTAACAATCAGTTTCACACGAGTGTGAATTTGCAGTGGAATCTTCGAATGCTGTCTTTCATGGCAGATGGGGAATACTTATGGAGGCCAGTGTGAAACCAGTTTGCATCCTGTTAATGGGATGCCAATGAATGCCCAACCCCGATTCTCCACGACGCCAGCCTGAAATATGTCTAGACCAATGTGGAATGCAGAATGTCAGGACCTACTTGCAGAAAACCGGGGGTGCCTTCGAAGTTCAGTAAGGAGGCCTTCAGCGACCCTGGAACACCAAAGCAGTGGGTGGGGAGAGCAGCTATCAGGTGGATCTTACAGCTTCAATGTCATCGAGCAAGTTCATATTCCAGCTATAGAGTGTTCCTGGAGATCCATCAACTTTCTTCGGGAGGTCCATCTTCTTTCCGCAATGGTGGGTCAGTGATGTTGGGCATCTTTTAAAAATGGCACCCAGGTATGATGGCGGGACTGGTGCCATCAGGCCTGCCGCACCAGAGAAGGTGGCACAAAACCCCTGGACGTATAATTAATTATGCCAGGGACAGAAGATATGGGTTGGTTTCCCTTCGGCCTCTGAAGAGAAACATTCCTTGTCCCCGCTCCTGTCCCAGGACACAGTCTCAGATGGGAGGATTCCGCCGTATATTTGGATAATTGATATCCTCTATTATAACTGCTCTATAACTCTTCCCTACCATCTGTGTAGAACCAAGGGGAAAATTGTTTTGGCACCCTCTTACCAAGAGCTCAGCCTGCCTTTGCCTTGCTGACTCTCCAATAGGGAACACGGCACTGCTCTGGGGAGGGTGTGGCAGTCTCCCCATTCTTTACCCACCTACTTCCAGCTGGTCAGTTTCTGAAAGAAACCTGTCCAACCCCACAAAAAGTTAAAGGTCACCTCTCAACAGCTCGTAATGTGTTTTTGAACTGATGTTTTAGCATTAATTGCGAGGAGAGCGGGATTTTTGGTCTAGCCTCCTGCTACCCTGCCAGCACTTTGAAATTTGCATGCTCCCAATGTCGGTATTTTTGAGGCCTGCCCCCATCTCCACACCCGCCTTCAGGGGCCCCAAAAATTCAGCCTCACACTTGATGCAATCTAATGCTAGATCCACAGTTCTTGCTCTCTCCCCATAGTCGTGTACCTTCCTCTGCCTCTAATATTTATCACGCCCTTGAGAAACATCTGTGCCTGAACCACTTATGATAAAACCACCTTACTTTAGGAATGTTGTCATCGCTGTGCGGAAGATACCTAAGATATTGGCTAAGCTTTTACCTCAAATGAGAAGCATAAATTGAGAGGAGGTCTGATGGAAGAATAGGGTAAGGTTATTCAATTCAACAAACTCAGAACAATCAAGCAGTAGTTTATTTAGTGTAAACAATATGACATTTTTCCTGTAATACTCAGGTCCCTTGATCTTTGATACAAGAACAACAATAGAAATAAGGATATCTGGATCAAGAAAAGACTATTCAGACCATGTCTTGTTTCGTCTGTCTACCAGTGTTGCTTACAGTCCCAGTCTATTGTATTCTTTAATTCTCCCAGCTCCAGACCAGATTTCCTTCTATCAACATTTGGCACAAGATTTAAGGCTTTTGTCACATGACAGAAATCTGGTCAGTTTCCTTTTGTAACATTCCACAGACCCAACATTCACTGCACGGGGTAGAAGATTTTTTTCCCCTGCACGTTAACAATTCTATAATAATCCAAGATTAACTCCTGACTTCTTAATTCCAGAGAATGATGTAGAATATACAGTATAGCGATAGGATAATTTTGCCTATTGCTGTCCCCACCTGAACCTCCTCTCACCCCTCCCCACCTAACACTGGGAGCATAACCTGCTATTCCTTGCTCTCGTATGTGTTCACCTAGCTTCCCGTTATATGCATCTATGTTACTTGCCTCAACTTTCTTAAAACAATGGTGCAGTGGCCTTGTCGATGATGGACGTCTAATCCACAGACCCGGGTAATGTTCTGGGGACCTGGGTTTGGATCCCACCAGGGCGGCATGGTGGCACAGTGGTTATCACTGCTTCCTCACAGCGCCAGGGACCAGGGTTCGATTCTGATATGGGTGACCATCTGTGCGGAGTTTCCACTTTCTCCCAGTGTCTGCGTTGGTTTCTTCCAGGTGCTCTGGTTTCCTCCCACAGCCCAAAGATATGCAGGTTGTGTGGATTGGCTATGATAAAAGTTTGCCTTAGTGTCCAGGGATGTGTAGGTTAGGTGGGGTTACAGGGATAGGGTGAGGGAGTGAGCCTAGGTAGGATGTTCTTTCAGAGGGTCAGTGCAGATGGGCTGAATAGCCTCCTTCTGCACTGTAGGGATCCAAGATTCCAATAACTAAAATTTATAATTTTGCCAGACATTCATGATTTGTTTTAAAAAACGCTTGTTAACTTTAAGTTTCTCTATCCTTGTTACTGAAAATTTCTCTTCCTTTATCGGATTGATGGATAAATGCACTTTTTGGCTGGAATTTATGCCCTCCCCCATGTTGAGTTTGGTGGCGGATAGGGACCCTGTTGCCTTCTAACCTTTGCCCAGTTAAGCCTGTGGCGGGAATGATAATGGACAATCTTCCCACACTGTTGTCAATTGAGGTTCTTAAGTTGGCAAATAATACCGCTTAAATGCCTCATCCCGCCGCTGTGAGTATTGACCAAAGGTGCAGGTGGGGGAGAGGGTTCGCCATACAGGAAGCCTGAAAAGCAAACCCTGTTATGGTTGTTTGCAGACTTCAGTGCCGGGGTGGGGACAAGGTAGGGGGACTTACTGAGAGCTGACCTACCCCTATGATCCCAAACCAACTATTCCCTCCCACCAACACCCACTTGTGGCCTAGGTCCCTTAGCAATCCTCAGCCTTGGGAAGGTGGATTACCAGCTTCTCTGGTGGTGCTGCCAAGCAATGAAGGGCTGCTTTTGGACTAATTGACCACTGACTCTTGGATGGGAGGGGCCTTCTGCTCATAGGTCTTGGTAGGGTTTGGTTATCCCAGGAAAGGCCCCGCCGCTGTCCAGTAAAGTGCCTAATTGGTACTTAATGCGACAGGCTTTCCTGAAAAGTAGCAACATAGAACTCTTGTCAGCTGTTCAGCTGGTGGGTGAAACCCCCATCGCTGCCATTAAATTCCACCCTATGAAATGGTACGAAGCTATGCAGACCAGAAATACTCCAGTTTCGATTTTCGGACTCTGCTGCATTCAGCTGATCATAGTGGATGTTGGAGGCACGACAAATTGTAATAGTGTTCTCAGGCTAGGGAGGGGAATATTTTGACAAGTTTTCCAATTCCAGTAATCTCTGCTGAATAGTGCTAGTATGGAATGATGGACAAGGACAGGAACAGACTTGTCCATCATGCCTGGATGGTGGTTAGTCTGCCAGCAAAGGATTGGTGTTGAGTAATTAGGTACTGGTGGGTTTCTGGCCTTGCAGCGGTATAATCTTACAGTAAAATGTTTTCATGAGAGGGGAGAAAATAGAAGAGTAGTGAGGAAAAAAAATGTTGACACTTCAGCTCTAAACTCTTTTTTGAGGATGGTAGTCTTGGTTTCTGTGACTTTGTGATTTGAGTTTAAGGAGGAGATTTGAAAATCCAATCGAGCATCCGCGAAGCATATAAATATTCACAAACTGGCAAACTTTGGGCTGTCTTACACCTTCTAACAGAGAAAGCATGGATCCTGTCCACGTTGAATGCACCATGTGAGAACATCTTGAGAGAAAGTATGAATCTGATACAAATAAATTACGTACTTCTCAATAAACTGGACTGATACAGAGAAATACATTTTGTAAACTCAGCAATTTCTGATCACAAGACAATATGCTTTTTTGGGGGGTTTTCAGGCCTCACATATCTTAGCTGGATAAATGGAACAAATTAGCCAGGGGAAGGATGGGGCTGGGCTCAAGATGCCGACTGCAAGATATAATAATAATCTTTATTGTCACAAGTAGGCTTACATTAACACTGTAATGAAGTTACAGTGAAAATCCCCTGGTTGCCACACTCCGGCGCCTGTTCGCGTACGCTCAGGGAGAATCCAGAATGTCCAATTCACCTAACAAGCACGTCTTTCAGGACTTGTGAGAGGAAACCGGGGCACCCGGAGGAAACCCACGCAGACATGGGAAGAACGTGCAGACTCCGCACAGACAGTGACCCAAGCCTGGAATCAACCTGGAACTCTGGAGCTGTGAAACAACAGTGCTAACCACCGTCCTACTGTGCCAATATTAATTGTTCTATAATTTCATCAACACCTGCAGTCACGTCAATGTACTGCAGAAGCATCATCCATAACGCCATTTATTGGAGTATTTAGACAATGTGAAAATTATAGTTTCATTCTTTGAAGAGTTGGTGATTCTTAAGCTGACATGCTGGGACTGAATGCAAGATTGACAATGGGTGGAGACTAGCAGGAGTTGACAGGAGAGAATATGATGGTGAAGTCTGAATATGACGGTGAAGTCGAACCAGCCTGATTATGGCAATTGTCTAGATACATGGGGCAGCATGGTGGCGCAGTGGGTTAGCCCTGTTGCCTCACGGCGCCGAGGTCCCAGGTTCGATCCCGACTCTGGGTCACTGTCCGTGTGGAGTTTGCACATTCTCCCCGTGTTTGCGTGGGTTTCACCCCCAGAACCCAAAGATGTGCAGGGTAGGTGGATTGACCACTCTAAATTGCCCCTTAATTGGAAAAAAAATATTAATTGGATACACTAAAAATTTTTTTTTTTTTTAATTGTCTACATTCACTCTGTAATGCTTTCCAGGCTTTTCATGTGACTATTGTTCCCCAATTCATGTCTACAGGTTAAAATCTCGTGCACGCAACCAGTTGAACTCCTGATTGAGGATTAATTCCTGATTTATTAACACGTAGATTCACACCTCTACTTTGCTCATTCTTAATTTATATTTGCATTCTCTGTCTTAATTTTGTGTCTGCTTCCTTGAAAAAGATTTCTCAATACCTACCTTAATTGTTCTTGGCTTACAAACAGCAAATGCTGAAAATACTCAACAGGTTATACGGCATCTGGAGAGAAAGAAACTTAAGTTTCCTCAGGTTGATGATAACAAAGAAACTAACAAAGAACAAAGGAAAGTACAGCACAGGAACAGGCCCTTCGGCCCTCCAAGCCTGCGCCGACCATGCCCCCCCGTCAAAACTAAAATCTTCTACACTTCTGGGGTCTGTATCCCTCTATTCCCATTCTATTCATGTATTTGTCAAAATGCCCCTTAAACGTCACTATCGTCCCTGCTTCCACCACCTCCTCCGGCAATGAGTGCCAGGCACCCACTACCCTCTGTGTAAAAAAACTTGCCTCATACATCTCCTCTAATCCTTGCCCCTCGCACCTTAAACCTATGACCCCTAGTAATTGACCCCTCTACCCTGGGAAAAAGTCTCTGACTATCCACTCTGTCTATGCCCCTCATAATTTTGGAGACCTCTATCAAGTCGCCCCTCAACCTCCTTCGTTCCAGTGAGAACAACCCAAGTTTATTCAACCTCTCCTCATAGCTAATGCCCTCCATACCAGGCAACAGCCTGGTAAATCTCTTCTGCACCCTCTCTAAAGCCTCCACATCCTTCGGTAGTGTGGCGATCAGAATTGAACACTATACTCCAAGTGTGGCCTAACTGACGGTGAAAGAAAATGTAGAAATTATGCAAGAAAGAAACAACAATCACTTCCATGTTTTGTTTCAAAACCATGCAGAAGAATTTGCTGTATGTGATCTTAACTCCTTTTTGCTTGTAAACCCTATACAGGTTTAGCAAGAATTTCACCATCAGAACGGTAGCCATCATTTTTTAAAAATTCATTTTACAGGATTTGGCTGCCACTGGCTAGGCCGGAATTTGTTGCCCATCCTTAATTGCCCCTGAGAAGGTGATGGTGAGCTGCCATCTTGAACCGTGGCTCTCCATGTGACACAGGTACACCCACAGTGATGTTAGAGAGGGAGCTCCAGGATTTTTGCCCAGTGACAGTGAAGGAGTGGCGATATATTTCCAAGTTAGGGTGGTGAGTGTCTTTGGAGGGGAACCTCCAGGTTGTGGTGATCCCAGATCTCTGCTGCCCTTGGATTTCTAGAAGGTAGTGTTTGTGGGTTTGAATGGTGCTGCCTAAGGAGTCTTGGTAAGTTCCTGCAGTGCATCTTGTAGATGGTGCACATGGCTGCTACTGTGCATCACTAGTGGAGGAATTAATGTTTGCAGAAGAGAATCAGTAAAGCAGGTTGCTTTGTTCTGAATGGGGTTGAGCTTCTTGAGTGTTGTTGGGGCTGCTCTCATCCAGGCAAGTGGGGAATATTCCATCACACTCCTGACTTGTACCTTGTAGGTAATGGACAGGCTTTGGGGAGTCAGGAGGTGAGTTACTCACCACAGGAATTCCTAACCATAGCTCTTTTAGCTACGGTATTTGTATGGCTAGTCCAATTCAGTTTCTGATCAATGTTAACCAGCAGGCCGTTGATATTGGGGGATTCAGTGGTGGCAATGCCCTTGACTGTCAAGGGGCAATGGTCTGATTCTCTCTTATTGGAGATGGTCATTTCCTGGCACTTCTGTGGTGTGAATGTAATTTGCCACATGTCAGTCCAAGTCTGGATATTGTCCAGGTCTTGCTGCATTTGCATGTGGACTGCTTCAGTGTGTGAGGAGTGATGAATGGTGCTGAACATTGTGGCCTGGATTCTCCACTTCACAATGCCGGAAAAATGAATCATGATCAGGCAGAGAATTGCAGGTAATCAGAAAATCAAGGTTTGTGCCTGGCACCAATTTTGATGCCATGGCGATGGTATCGATGTTTGCACCCCATGCCAGCGGATCCATGCAAAACCGTCATTAACATGGATTTCAATATCATTAGTGGCTTGGACACTTCATGTTCCACCTGTCCATGATGCTCTGCCACTCTTAAGCGGAGGTCTCGCAGATGCGAATTAGTGCAAATATTCACAAGTGAGGCCTGGGCGCCAAGGCTGCGGAGGGGAAGCGGAAGGCTAATAACACTGAAAACCCCTCAGGAATTGTTGGGCTTGCTGGTAGGTGGCTGCCCAGGCCTGTAAGGGGGAACGACTTGGTGCCAAGTCCGAGGTCTCAGCGTGTCTCCCTGGGATCGGGTGGCCTGGCCCAGACCACCATTGCTGCAGTATGTCTTTTAAACACTGCTGAGTGCTGCCTGTGTCCTTTGTTACTCAGAAGCCCTCTGGTCATCTGGGAGCCCACCCAGGCCACCCCTCTGGACACCCTCATACCCCAGCTGTTTCATCAAGGGAATGGGCATGGCCAGACTCAACCTGACCACCAAGTGTTGGCACTCCTCAAAAGCACTGCCTCACTGCGGAGGAAGGGGGGTTCAGCAGAGCTCACCCCAACCAGAAGATACCTGCACTGTGACCTTTGGTGCCCTCCTTGATTCTCTGCCTCTCTCAGGGCAGAGACCTCACCAGTGACCCCCAACCCTAAGGGTCTCCTCCTGGTGAGGCTGGAAGCACTGACTGCCTCTGCCCCCACCTCCCAGGCGCTGTTCAGGAGGGCAGGTTTGAATCTGTGTTCCTACCCTGGGGAAGGGTGCCCCTCCACCTCCCACTGGCATGGAGCTGTGGGTCCATCTCAAACTCCCGAACTCTGGGGCAGGTCTTCGCTGAGGTATCTTATTGGTTGCATTGAATGTGTGGTAAGTGGAGTGCTTAAAACAGCTCCAGCTGCCAGGCTCTTTGGCGCTAACTCCGGCCCTAGTGGTTACAAAGCCCACTGGGCTGGGGATTTCTCTGAATTCATGTCGGCAGTGTTGGGCCATTTTCATGCCATGACTCACTTACTGAATAGTGCCCCCAACGGAAGTGCAAATCGCACACAATTCAGTCCCGGTGCAGTCTCCCAAACACAGGATTCTGGCCTTGTGCAATCATGAGGGCTCCTTGATGTTATACTCAATAAAATGCTGCCTTGATGTCAAGGACAGTCATCCTGACCTCACCTCTGGAGTTCATCTTTTGTCCACGTTTGAACCAAGGCTGTAATGAGGTCAGCAGCTGAGTGATCCGGGTGGAACCCAAACTGAGCATCAGTGAGCAGGTTATTGCTAAGTAGATGCCACTTGATAGCACTGTTGATGACCCCCTTCTATCACTTCCCTGACGATTGAGGGTAGACTGATAGGGTGGTAATTGGCTAGGTTGGATTTGCCCTGTTTCTTGGGTACAGACATACCTGAGCAATTTTCCACATTGCCAGATGGATGCTAGTGATGTAGCTGTACTGGGACAGCTTGGCTAGGGGAGTTGCAAGTTCTGGAGCACAAGCCTTCAGCATTGCCAGAATATAGTAACGGCCCATAGCCTTTGCAGTAGCCAGTGCCTTCAACTGTTTCTTGATATTTCATTGGGTGAATCAAATTGGTTGAAATGGCGTCTGTGATGCTGTAGACCTCTGGAGGAGACTGAGATAGATCATCCATTCGGCACTTCTGTCTGAAGATTATTGTCAATGCTTCAGCCTTGTCTTTTGCACGGAAGTTCAGGGCTCCTCCATCATTGTGGATGGGAATATTTGTGGAGCCCCCTCCTGTGAGTTGTTTAATTGTCCATCACCATTCATGACTGAATGTGGCAGGACTGCAGAGCTTAGATCTGATCAGGTGGTTGTGGAATCGCTTAGCTCTGCACATTACATGCTGCTTATGTTGTTTGGTATGAAAGTTGTCCTGTGTTGTAGCTACACCAGGTTGACACCTCATTTTATGGTATGCATGGTGTTGCTCCTGAATGCCCTCCTGCACTCTTCATTGAACCAGAGTTAATCTCCTGGCTTAGTGGTCAAGGTACAGTGTTGGATATGCAGCCTTGAAGTTGAAGATTGTGGCTGTGTACGATTCTGCTGCTGCTGATGGCCACAGTGCCTCATGGATGCCCAGTTTTGAGTTGCTAGATCTGTTCTGAGTCTATCCCATTTAGCACGATGGTAATGGCACACAACATGATGGAGGGTATCCTTAATGTGAAGACAGGACTTCATCTCCACAAGGACTGTGGAAGAATACTGATTCATCAGCTGACAGTGGACTATACGTGGCAATCAACAGGAGGTTCCTTTGCCCATGCTTGACCTGAAACCATGAGACATCGGGGGTCCAGAGTCGATGTTGAGCACTCCCAAGGCAACTCCTTCCTGACTGTATAACACTGTGCCGCCACCACCTCTGCTGGGTCTTTCCCGCCGGTGGGAAATGACATATCCAGGAAGCTGATAGTGGTGTCTGGGATGTTATCTGTAAGGTATGATTCCGTGAGCATGACTGTCGGCCTGTTGCATGACTAGTTTGTGAGACAGCTCTCCCAATTTTGGCACAAGCCCCCAGATGTTAGTAAGGAGGACTTCGCAGGGTCGGCAGGGTTTGACGTTGTCATTTCCAGTGCCTAGATCAATGCAAGCTGGTCCACGCAGTCTCTTTCCTTTTTATTTACTTTGCAGTGGTTTGATACAACTGAGTGGCTTGCTAGGCCATTTCAGAGGGCATTTAAGAGGTGGGGCAGCACGGTAGCATAGTGGTTAGCACAATTGCTTCACAGCTCCAGGGTCCCAGGCTCGATTCCCAGCTTGGGTCACTGTCTGGGCAGAGTCTGCACGTTCTCCCCGTGTCTGCTTGGGTTTCCTCCGGGTGTTCCAGTTTCCTCCCACAGTCCAAAGATGTGCAGGTTAGGTGGATTGGCCATGCTAAATTGCCCTTAGTGTCCAAAATTGCCCTTAGTGTTGGGTAGGGTTATGGGTTATGGGGGATACGGTGGAGGTGGGGGCTTGGGTAGGGTGCTCTTTCCAAGAGTTGGTGCAGACTCGATGGGTCGATTGGCCTCCTTCTGCACTGTAAATTATATGATTCCTATGATAAGAGTCAACCACATTGCTGTGAATCTGGAGTCAATGTAGGCCTGACCAGGTGAGGACTGCAGATTTCCTACCCTAAAGGCCATTAGTGAACCAGATGGATTTTTATCCGAAAAGTGACAATGGTTTCATGGTCATCATTAGACTTTTAATTCCAGGGGCTGGATTCTCCACAGCCCCGCTCCGAAATCACGTTTGGCGCGGGGGCGACGAATCGATGTTTATCGGAGAAATGTGCCCTGCGCGGCTCTGCGATTTTCTGGACCCCAGGAAATCGCTCACCCGTGGATTATGCGGCGCAGCTGGGGAGTCATTGACAGAGGCTCCCCCCTGTGTTGATGTGCATCAATGTAAATGCATGTAGGCGAGCTAGACACTAGAGGGAGCACAAGAGACATCACACACACACACTCAACCAATAGATACGTTAGATAGGACACGACCAATGGACATTCACGATACACACAGAGGTGACACCACCACAGGAGAGCATTACACCAACCCATATATAAAGGACACCACAACATGATCTGCCTCTTTCCAGTGGAGACAGTCAGTGAGTAGAGACACAGGGTTGATTCAATATTACACCCACCACGTGGATTGCAGCAACTGGTTAGTCAGTCTGTATAGCTATAGTAGGATTAGCAGTAGTGTCGAACCCGAGTAATAGAAGTGTAAATAGTTTAATAAACGTGTTGAAGTTATCTCCACGTCTGAACCTTCCTTTGTCAAGTGCACCACAAGGAAGCCACTTATGTTACACCTAGAACATAACAAATCATGGTACCAGCAGTGAACTGTTTCAATCCATATAGCCATACCTCAGCGTACAGTGACAACCTGCAACGATACCCAGGCAAGGTGTTCGAGATCCGGGTTCCACAGCAGCTCCAGTTCCACGGCGATCTCCGCGAAAACTGGCGGCCATTCCAGCAAATGTTTGAAATCTTCCTGGTAGCAGCCGACCTACAAGACGTGGCCGATGCTGAAAAGACAGAGCTTCTGCTCACCAACGCCGGTGCCAGAGCAGAAGAAGTCTTTAAAAAATTCAAGTTCTCCAAAGGGCAAACAGGAGCGACTTCCAGGCAGACCCCCTGGACAAATTCAGCAAATACTGTGAGGAAAACACACTCCAACCAGCAAGAAAAGGTAAGAGAAGAGCCGGTACTCACCACGAGGCCGAGATCCCGGAGCAGAGAACTATTTTGATCGGCGGCCATCTTTCTATAGGGACTGCACTTGCACAGTTGCGCGAGAAGCGCACAGAACAGGAAGGTCCGTTTGCGCATGTGCGAGACGCCGCACATGCGCAATCACGAAAACGGTCCCTGATACAGGAACAGCGATTTGCGCATGTGAAAACGCTTCCCTACTTATGATGTCACATGCGTCATGACATCAGAGGCCCCGGACCACGCCCATTTAAAGGGGAAACGTCCCAAATCAAAGAAAAAATCTTTTAAAGAAGTAAAACAACCTTATTTCACCTGGAATGACAGCACAATGCCTCAAATTAAACCAGGAAATGAAATTAACCTCCGAAGAACCCTGCAACAAGCAGTTAGCTATGCCCAAACCAATGATTCTGACCTTGAATACTTCAAAACCAAACTTTACATTTTCTCTGGACCTCGTGAGCCCAATGCCAACTCCGGCGCAAACAGTGATGATATGGTCCTAGAAGACACCGACTCAGACAAACCTTTCACCTTGGGAGGCTACCCCAGTACCAAATCTGAACCGCAACTAGACGTGTTGCACATTGACGACCACGACGACGAGTTCTTCGGATTTGAGGATCTTCAGCCCAGCAGATATGACATCCCAACTCGTGAGTGCAGGATAATGCTGCGGCCTGAAACCAAGAGACAGAGAGCAGTACAAGCCCACAGAAAGCGGCCTGATGCCACACAGAGCATGGTCCACGCACCGCTCAGGTTTCCCGACTCTACGAAAGAAGACACGCAAGACTCCACACCGCAGTCCTTGCATGAACAAGAAGTGACTCCAGTGTCACAAGCCTCCACAGCGAGCTCGTGGACAGACTCCACAATTGCAGAAACGCAAGACTTCAGAGCACAGTCCTTGCACGAACAAGAAGTGACTCCAGTGTCACAAGCCTCCGCAGCGAGCTCGTGGACAGCCTCCACGATAGAAGCAACTCAAGACTCTGACGCGCAGTCCTTGCAGGAACAAGACTATGAGGGTCTAGCAACCTTCTCTGACCAACTAGCGGCAGACGATGCAAGTCTGCCATGCTCAAGTAAACAGCAAGAAGACTATGACAGTCTACCACGCTCCAGTGCACAGCAGGACGACCATGACGGTCTATCATGCTACAGTGAAGAACAAAGCGACGATGACAGTCCAAGCCCAAATGAAGGACAACAGCAAGACAATGACAGTCCACCCACATTGTTTGCACCACTAGATGAAGACTCTGACAATTTACCCAACCCAAGTGAACAACACGCAGCTACTGAGGCTCTACCCACGGTATGTGAGACGAGTGACGACAGCATCCCACTTCCCATGCAAGATGTTCAAAGTGACAGACCTCAACTAGTGTGTACTGAGGCACTCGACAATCACTGTGAGACCACTGGTGACTCCGGTGACACCATGATACTACCACCCTCATTCACTCGAACTCTCCACAAGTCAATGCATTCCTGCATATTCCGACTTCAGATGTGCAGCTTCAAGAAATCTCAGCTGGCTCCAGTGAACCTGCTAAGACTCCGGACGGGGAGCATCAACAGACCAACACTGACTCAGTTAAAACAGACCAGACTCCAGATGGGGAGCAACCAAACGCTGACTCTGATTCATGTAAGCCGGACGTCACTCCAGACAGGGAGTGCTGCAACCTCAGTGATGGCACGCTCTGGGTGACAGCAGATGCCACAACGACAGGAGATGGATCACTTCACAATTACACTGGGTCAGTAATAACAAGCAGTGGCTACAGTCCAAGAGGAATACATCAATATCCACCACAGCTATATCCACACATTTTTTCCACACCAGCAGTGCAGCCAATGACAGTTCATGCTGGACAAACCCAATATTCAGGCATGCAGCAGCCAGCAGTCTATGCAGTATATTCTTAAACAGGCCAGCACTACGGATTGCCCACTAATGGAATCAAGACCGAAGGAGGACTACCGCAAGCGCAATCTGCACTACAGACTGGATGCCTTAGTTACAGCCCAGGATTTGCTGCACCCCAGCCTGGCCAGAGGGCATATTCCTATCAGGTGCAAGGTTCTACACCATCACCAGGTATTTATGCGAGCAGCAATTCTGTTTCCAATTCGACAAGCTTCAACGGTTCTCAGCAGGATCACCCTTCCAGCACAACATGTGCCCAGAACCAGTATGTACAGTCTTATCCAACTTCAACATATGGCACATCCATGACCTCGAATGATACTGTTGATGGAATCTCTTCCATGTCAACACCTTATCAGCAACAAGATGCCATGCAACATCACCATCACAAACATCGGAAAAGAAAGGGACTCCAAATCAGACAGCAAAGTGATTTGACCACTTCTTGGTTCCTGTGGCACAGGGACGTTGATGGCGTTCATAACCAAGAGAAACATTTAACCATGGTGATTGATGGTTTTTGGACTCACACAAATGATTTGGACTTATTGTTTAATCACTGTTCCCATGACTTGTATATACCTTACCTTATCTACCTGTTCTTTGTTCAATTTTCTCAAAATGTACAGACAATATGTAACATATAAAAAAAAGGGGGGATGTGGTGATGTGCATCAATGTAAATGCATGTAGGCTAGCTAGACACTAGAGGGAGCACCAGAAACATCACACACACACTCAACCAATAGATCAGATAGATAGGACACGACCAATGGACATTCACGATACATACAGAGGTGACACCACCACAGGAGGGCATTACACCAACCCATATATAAAGGACACCACAACATGATCTGCCTCTTTCCAGTGGAGACAGTCAGTGAGTAGAGACACAGGGTTGATTCAATATTACACCCACCACGTGGATTGCAGCAACGGGTTAGTCAGTCTGGGTAGCTATAGTAGGATTAGCAGTAGTGTTGAACGCGAGTAATAGAAGCGTAAATAGTTTAATAAACGTGTTGAAGTTATCTCCACGCCTGAACCTTCCACTGTCAAGTGCACGACAAGGAAGCCGCTTATGTTACACCTAGAACATAACAAATCACCCCCCAGCGATTCTCTGGGCAAAACTGGCCGAGTTCCCGACGGCATGGTTCTGACCACGTATCGCCGGTCAGGCCGCCCTGGTGGAAGGGTGAGGGGATTGAGCACCGGGGGGGGGGGCCTCATGGGCGGCCAGGGCAGCGATTGGATGGCTCCAATCTGCGGGCGCGCGCCAGCTCATGGGGGGGGGGGGCGCCTACAGAGTCGATGTCGGTCCAAGTCCGCCATAGCGCAGCCGCAGCAGGCCACCACCGTGCACATGTGCGGACTCCCGACCGGAAATGTGGGCACCTGTATCCGCAGCCAGAGCTGCAAGACACACTCCAGGGCCCTGCTAGCCCCTGCAAGTAGGAGAATTGCTCTTGACTTTTTTAAGGAAAGTCAAGAGTGAAACGTGAGCGTTTTTACGCTGGGGTGGGAACATAGCCCCATTTTTGGAGAATCCAGCCCCAGATGTTAATTGGATTCAACTTCCACCATCTATTTTTCAACAAAAGAAAAATGTTCTCCCAAGTTTAGTTGAAGGAATGTTTGTACTGTTCCCTTTATAACAGAGCAGCCTAAGAAGAGACCTAATGCGCAATTCAACCAGAAACAAATCTATGTCCGATTTTGGGTGCATTTAGCGGGCTGTTTCTCGGCGGCTGCAACACCAAGAAACACCGCGTTATTCAACGGTACTTTGCCGTTTTATTGGTCTTGGGGAGTTTCTGTCCGCCAAGGCTGCATTTGAATCATTTCCTGCTGGTTTCTCATAGATCGGGGGCCATTTTGTTTGACCGCCCCGAAACCTCCCCTCCACTTCTGTCATCAGCTCCCAAGCCTAACCCCCAACCTCGGGGCGGGCCCCTGGTACACCCACTCACCGTCCCTCCACCTGCCACACACCACTCCCCTGGGCCTGATCCCTGGCAGTACCAACCTGGCACCTTGGCACTGCCAGGCTGTTACCCTGGCAGTGCACCTGCCAGCCTGGTAATGCGATGCTGGCACCCTGGTTCTGCCAAGGTACTCGGTTCGGTTACACTGTCAGGGTGCCAGGCAATGCCAATGTGCCCGAGGGAGTGCCAGGGTGCCACCTTTCCGTGTCCCCAACCACCCGGGGGTCTCTAATGCTTTCATGGCCTTGGAAACCCCCCCTGATGCCATTAGGACTGGGCCACATTTGTGGAAACCAGTACTAAACGGCACCCTGGAGAGGTGTCCCAGTGAAGATGAGGTCCAGATTGCGACGTCTCACGAGATTTAGTGAAATCTCGCGAGGCACCTTAAGCGTCACAAATCTCGCAAGATTTAACAGCCTCGTCCTGACACAAAGTCGGACACGACAAGGCCATTAAATCGTGTCCCTAATAAAGGTTTTCAAGGTTGATGGGATATGATAGAGAAAGTATATTGGGCAGGATTCTCTGTCCCACCATCCCCGTTTTCCGGCAAGGCGTGCCCTCGCTGGCAGCGGGATTCTCCGTTCCCGTAGCTGCCCAATGGGGTTTCCCATCGGGGCCCACCCCACGCCGTCGGGATACCCGCGGGCTTGGGTGCGCTGACGGCGAAGCAGAGGACCTCGCAGACGGACAATCCCGCCCATTCCCTCTGAAGTGCGGGTCAATAACCAGAAGTCATAGATTCCAATTCAGTGTCAAAGGATCGAGGGGGCAGAGGATGGGAATTCTTGCTAGGTTTTGTCAGAATCTAGAACTCTGTACCTGAAAAGATGATGGAAGCTGATTTCATAAATAATTTTAAAAGGGAATTGTGGATGAAGATCTTACAGGGTTACAGACAAAAAGCATGGATGTGGGAGTAAGCATGACCACTCTTTCAAAGGACCAATGCAGATAAAGCAAACAAACTGGCCCCCTTCTGTGCTGTCAGTTTGTATGATTCTATCCATCTCTTCAATTACCCCTTTAGTCATCTATTGGAACATGTCTTTCAATATCTGCTCCTTGTCAACTGATCTGTAAAACACCTTGGGAGATCCGTTACATAAAAGCAGCTATACAAGTGCAAGATGGTGTTGCTGAATTGTCCTGCTTACTTGCTAATTTCTTATGGAAATCGCTCTTTTCCACAGAGGTGATTGAAACCTTGCCTCGTAGTCATAACCCTGTGCCTTATCAAGGGTGGAACACCGCAGTGGGACACTAGTGTGCTAAATTATCAGTTTCCTCTTTGGTATGTGAGTCCCACAGTCTTCTCCTTTCTTTTGAATATGAACTGAGTTCTTTAAGCCTTTCTTTCTAATGCTGCTATGTCATTTTATTTGGCACCCCTTCCAGTTTAGGCATAAAGTTTAAGTTGCGCAATGTACATTGCACTGCACATTGCTGTTACAGCTTTGAGATATGAGGTAGGAGGACCAAAGCAGAAGCTGCAACAGCTCCGACAGGACTGAAGGAAAATAAGATGGACAGATCTCACCTCAAAGCCTCCAGGCACAAGCTGTACGTTGCATCAGTTGTGGCCTGACAGGATGTCAGCTACTCGTCCTCCTGACAGTAGATCTAGGCAGTGATGATTTACAGGTTTTTTTTTAACTGGACTAAAAAAGAATAAAACCATACAGTGGGATTTTTTTTTTTTAAGAAGGTTGCACTCCTGTAGCCAGAGATCCTTTATCCTGAGAAAATAATCGAGTGTATAGATGCCCAAAACGGGACTATGTTTTTTGGTCGTTAAATCACGCCCAAGATTCATAAGTGAATACAAGTGGGTAAGAGGGTGAGGCTCCAGATGGGGAAGGTGCTGGCTGACCAGGGGGGGGCAGGTACGTTACAGTAACGGGTGCTTTGGAGGGGGGGGTTGATGGTGCTGGCTAGTGTTTGTGCCCCTAATTGGGATGACGTAGGATTTATGAAGAAGATGTTGGCTGCCATGCTGAATTCGGATACGCACCAGTTAATACTGAGGGGGGACTTGAATACAGTGCTGAATCTGAAGGTGGATATGTCCAAGCCGTGTTCGCTGACCCCCTCGGGAGGGGTGGAGGCAGATGGCAAAGGTGTTGGCTGCATTTATGAGGGAGATGGGGTGACGGACCCATGGAGGGTTCAGCATCCGCTGGACGAGTGCATTCGTTCTTTTCGCCAGTACACAATGTGTGTTCAAGGATTGGCCTTTTCGTTATAGGGAAGGCGTTGCTAGCCGGGATGAGGAAAGCAGAATACTCGGCGATTGTTATCTCGGACCATGCTCCACATTGGGTGGATGTAGTTCTGGAGAAGGGACCGGCACAGAGGCCTGTATGGAGGTTGGAGGTGGGGTTGTTGGCAGACCCAAATATTTGTACAAAAATGGGAAACGTGATTGAGGATTATGTGGGGTCGAATAGGAATGGCATGGTTTCGGCTTCAGCGGGAAAATCAGTAGTGAGGTGCAAGATCATCTTGTTTAAGGCTCCAGGTGGACAGAGAGGCAAGAGAGATGCGACAGCAGCTGATCGAGGAAATTTTAGAGGTGGTTGGAAAGTATGCAAAGGATCCTACTCCGGATCTTCTGGTGAGGAGAGAGGAATTACAGGCAAGGATTGCCTTTCTGTCCACAGGAAAGACGCTTCAGCAGTTGGCCCGCGCGGGCAAGGGGGTCCGTGCACGAGTATGGGGGGGAAGGCCAGCCGCTTGTTGGTAGGCCAGCTCCGCCAGCAGGCGTCTGCGAGAGAGATTGTGTGGGTTTGGGATGGGGCGAGGGAGCTGGTGGTGGCACCCGAGTCAGTGAAAGAGGCATTTGAGGAGTTCTACAAAACGTTGTATAGGTTGGAGCCTCCGGAGGATGAGTCAGACATGAGGGTGTTTATGGGCAGTTGGAGTATCCTGAAGTAAGAGAGGAGAAGAGGGCAGGGTTGGAAGAGCCAGTGGGATGGAAGAAGTTTGGGCAGTGATAGGGAAGATCCAGATGGGTAAGGCACCTGGACCGGATGGTTTCCCGATGGAGTTTTATAAAAAGTTTCTGAATAAGCTGGCGGCGCTGTTGGTGGAGATGTTTGAGGACACAGTTGTTAAGGGAACAATGGGACAGGCATCCATTTAATTGATCCGAAAAAACTACAAGGACCCGGTGGAGTGTGGGTCGTATAGGCCAACATCTCTGTTGAATGTGGGTGCTAAGACTATGGCTAAGTTCTCAGGTTGGAGGAGTGCTTTCCGAAGGTGATTGGGGAGGATCAGACGGGGTTCGTAACGGGTAGGCAGTTGTCGTCAAACGTGCGGCGCCTGTTGAAGTTGGTGCTTTTTCCGGCAGAAGGGAGGAAGTCGGAGCTGGCGCTGGATGCAGAAAAGGTGTTTGATCGTGTGGAGTGGAGCTATTTGATTGTAGTGTTGGAGAGATTTGGGATTGGGCCCAAGTTTGTGGAGTGGGTTAAATTGCTGTACAAAGGTGCACAGTGGTTAGCACTGCTGCCTCATTGCACCGAGAACCTGAGTTCGATCCCGGCCCCGGGTTACTGTCCGTGTGGAGTTTGCACATTCTCCACGTGTCTGCATGGGTCTCATCCCCACAACCCAAAAATGTGCAGGGTTGGTGGATTGGCCACGCTAAATTGCCCCTTAATTGGAAAAAAAAATTACTGTACCAGGAACAGAAGGTGGGTGTATATACGAATGAGGTGATATAGAGTACTTTCCTTTGCGTTGGGAAGGAGGCAGGGGTGCCCCATGTCTCCTCTCCTGTTTGCACTGGCGATAGAGCCCTTAGCAATAGAACGCCGAGAGGTTAGGGTAAATGGAGGGGGACAAAGAGAGGGGAGGGGGGTGCTGGAGCATAGGGTGTCCCTGTATGCTGATGATTTGTTGTTATGTACCTCCAACCCGGGCTCTTCAGTTGGGATATAATGGGAGAGTTGAGGAGATTTGGGGGTTTTCAGGCTTTAAGCTAAATTTGGGGAAAAGTGTATTTTGTGGTGTCTTCTCCAGGGGTGGGAGTCGATTTGGGGGGTTGTCATTTCGGGTGGCAATTACGCACATTAGGTGCCTGGGAGTGCAGGTGGCTCAGGATTGGGCCTGGCTTCATAAGTTGAATTTTAAGTCTGGTGGGTAGGGTCAAGGCAGATTTATTGAGATGGGATAGCCTTCCCCTATTGTTGGCTAGCCGGGTGCAGGCGGTTAAGGTGAACATTTTGCCGTGGTTTTTATTTTTGTTTCAGTGCCTATCTGTCTTTTTGCCAAAGTCGTTTTTTGTGGGGTGGAACAGTTGATTTTGTCGTTTGGGCAGGTAAGGTGGCAAGGATTAGAACGATGGTACTTCAGAGAAGGCGGCAGTGAGGGTGTCTGGCCCTTCCAAACCTGTTGTACTATTATTGTGTGGCGAACGCTGAGAATGTGCGGTGCTGGAGCAAGGAGCCAGAGACTTTATGGGTGAGGATGGAGTAGGGCTCTTGCAGGGGATTGGGGTTGTGGGTGCTGGCAGTGGTGCCACTCCTGTTTGCCCCAGGGAAGTATTCAGGAAGTATGGCGGTGGTGGCCATGCTGAAAATATGGAGGCAATTTCGGCAGCACATTAGGTTGAGGGTGGGGTTGAAATTGATGCCAATCCGAGGGAACCATGGGTTCGAGCCAGGGAGGATGGATGGTAGGTTTCGGGTTTGAGAGGAGTGAGGGTGATGGAAATGAAGGACTTATTTTTAGAAAGACGCTTTGCGAGTTTGGAGGAGTTGGGGGAGAAGTTTGAGGTCCCATGGGGGAAGATTATCAGGTATATGCAGGTGCGGGATTCCGCAAAAAAGGTTTTCCTGAATTTTCCGTTGGCACCGCCGTCTTTGTTTCTGGACGGGATACTGTCGGTGGAGGGAGAGGGGTCATCTCACCAATCTATGGGATGATCTTGGAGGAGGATAGGGCATCTCTGGAGGGGATTAAGGCCAAGCGGGAGGAGGAGCTGGGGATGGTGCTGGAGGTGGGGTTATGTTGTGAGGTGCTGCGGAATGCCTTGACCTTGTGTGTGAGGCCAGGGCTGATACAGCTAAAGGTGGTACATAGAGCGCACCTGATGAAGTCGAGGATGGGCAGGTTGGTTGAGGGGGTGGAGGACACCTGTGGTTGGTATGGGAGGGGCCCGGCCAATCACCGACATATGTTCCCCGAAGTTGGAGAGATTTTGGAGCTCGTTCTTCAGCTCCATGTTGGCGGCCTTACATGTGGATTTAGAGCCCAGTCTCCTGGGGGCCATATTCGGGGTGTCGGACTTGCCGGAGTTGCAGATGAGCGCGGGACAGATGTTTTAGTCTACGCCTCATTGATCACTTGCAGGCGGGTCCTGTTGGGGCGGAGGTCAGTCTCTCCACCTGCGCCTCGGTGTGGCTGGGGGAATCTAATGGAGGTTTTGTATTTGGAATCAGTGAAATTTGCTTTGAGGGGAACGAGTGAGGGGTTCCACAAGAAATGGAGTTTGTTTGCACTACATTTCAAGGAGCTGGTTAGCTTCAACTGCTAAGGTGGTGGGGGAGGGGGGGAGTTTGTGTTGGTTTTCGCTTTGTAATGTGTTTCAAATGTTAAAATATCAAAAACTTTAATTAAAATCTTTTCCAAAAAGAAGATTCATAAGTGATTTTAAGGTAGTTTATTAAGAAGCAACAATTCAGATGTGACACATGATCTAAATACGCAGAAAAGACATAGGACAGGTTGAGAATGATTTACTGATCCTGGATCGGAAAAATGGATGGGGGGAGAAGTGTGGGCGGGGAGGATTGATCTTCGTGGCTGACGGTGGCAGTCTCCTCTGAACAGTTTACTCGTCCAGGATCAGACCAACAGATGATGAAGTTGATCTCCATGACTGGCAATGGCAGTCTCATGTGTTTTCTTCAGGCTCCTGGAGCTAGACAAAGTGTTAGGGTGAAGTCAGCATGAATCACTTTAAAAAGCTCTGGGCTAACCAAGGTGTTAGGGAAGACCTAGCATCGGTCCACCTCGAGAAGCCCTTTTCCAACATAATTCTTCTCTCTCGAGAATTGTCTGATATACTTTATTTCTGGGAGGCTCATGCAAATCATTTATTCAATATTTATTGAAGCTGGTATGCAAACTATTTTATAAGAGAGAGTGTTATTCCTGTAATATTGAATACATTTCTCAGAATTTAATATTATTAAAATGATTTGCTACAGTACATCAAAATTAATAATTAGGGTGTCTGTTTGCTCCTTGCAGAGATCTTAAGCTGGACAATATCTTGTTGGATGCTGAGGGGCACTGCAAGTTGGCTGACTTCGGCATGTGCAAGGAAGGAATTCTGAACGGAATCACAACAACTACTTTCTGTGGTACACCAGATTACATTGCGCCTGAGGTATGTTTGTTTTCTCCCATTAATCTTTATATACCAATACACCATAGCAAATTAGCCATTCGTGTGGGTGAAACAATTGTTTTTACATTGCCTTTACAGTAAAGAAGTTTAAAAAATTATTACTTAAATCTCGCCATAACCTGTTAGATGCCGACAGAGAATGTGACTTCAAATCCCAGACTGGATTAATATTCACAATTGGATTCCCCTCAATTGGTGAGTTAAGTTGGTACTTGGCTGGTCTGTTGGCGGAAGTATTATGCCAGGGCACAGATGTCAATTTCAAGCGAGAGGACAATTAGCAGGAAAACCCATCCTTTCCACAAAAGTGCCAAACAATACCAAGGAGTGGCCAGCCTCATCAGGTTGGTTATCATAGTATTTACAGTGCAGAAGGAGGCCATTCGGCCCATCGAGTCTGCACCAGCTCTTTGAAAGAGTGGACAGGTTGGCAGGCCAGACTGTCTCCGTTTTCAGGGTGTAGTTTTCTGATTTAAAAAAAAAATTGGATTTAATAATAAGATTTGCAATTTGTTTATATAAATCACCAATTGTCTCTCAGCCATTATTTCTTTCGGCTCTTTCTGTAGCTCCTATCTTTACATCTTCTGTACGATATAAAAGCAAAAGGTTGGGCCACTGTTACTGATGATTTGTAAATAATCGGCAAGTGACAGAGAAGACCTGCAGTTCACGGTTGTCTCCATGGCCCAACTGAAATTGTGAAGTCAACCTTTTGCAATGCTTAAAGTGTTGTTAATGGGATGTGGGTGAGGCTGGCAAAGGAACATAACAATAAAGGAACAGGTGGCTGGTTTAGCACAGTGGGCTAAGACAGCTGGCTTGTAATGCAGAACAAGACTAGCAGCGCGGGTTCAATTCCCGTACCAGCCTCCCCGAACAGGCGCCGGAATGTGGCGACTAGGGGCTTTTCACAGTAACTTAATTGAAGCCTACTTGTGACAACAAGTGATTATTATTATTATTACATAAGAAATAGGAACAGGACTAGGCCATTCAGCCCCTCGAGCCTGGTCAGCTACATCACGAGATCATGGTTGAACTTCTACATCAAGGTCATTTTCCCACAGTAACTCCATATCCCTTGATGTCTTTAATAACTAGGAATCTATCAATCTCTGTCTTGAACATACTCAAGGAATAAACCTCCACAGCCCTTAGGGGAGAGAATTCCAAAGAGAGGAAATTTCTCATCTCAGTCCTACATGGCCTTCCTCTTATTCTGAGACTGTATCTGTCGAACGTTGTAAGAATTTTGCATGTCTCAATAAAGCCATCTCTCATTCTTCTAAACTCTCAAGAATACAATCCCAATCTCCTCAACCCCTCCTCACAGGACAATCTCACCATTGTGGGAATCAGTCCGGTGAACCTCCGTTGCACTACCTCTATGACAAGCATATCCTTCCTTAGGTAAGGAGACCAAAACTGTACACAATACTCCAGATGCCCTCGCATCTTGGTTCCATACAAAGCTGCATTCATTGTCCATCCCAAAGGAAGGAAAAGTGGCATTCTGACCCAGGCTTGGTTATATGTGACTCCTGTCCCACACCAATGTGATCATAATACCGTGGTGCTCAAAATAAAAATGATCAGGCCGACAATGTTTTTCAGCGCACCCTATAAATGAATCAATTCTTGCGAATCAATCCTTGCAAAATGCACCAAATACAGTATAATTGTATAGTTTTGCTTTATGTTTGAATATATTTCCACCCACCTTTTTGATAAATGTTTATTTTGGGGGTTTTTGCTATAGCTGAACGAATTGGGCTGCCAATTCTGTATTGTAACCTGGACAGCAGGAAATGTGCACAGGTTTATTGGCTCCCTGATTTTTGTTCCTTTTCTTTCAGGAAGTGTATACATTGCACACCCTGCAGAAAAGCCAGCCGAGATTAGAATCTTAACTAACAAATCATGAGCAGAAATGTTCGTCCCTATTGCTTTGTAGTGTAGCATATGAATGAAGCCAAGTAGAGCAGTCAATGTAATGCTATAACTCAAAGTGATCGACAGCATTTCAATTACTGATGTCTGTCAAGTGACTGTTGTATTAAGTTGGATGCATTATGCTGGTTAATGGTAGAGTCATTTATGGGTACAAACCTGGGGCGAAATTCTCCGTTATCGGCGGAAAGTCCGCCGATCGGCGCAAAAAACGGCGCAAATCCCACTTGCGTCAAGTCATAAAAATGGGACGATAGTCTCCGGCCCGAAATGGGCTAGCAGCGACGTAACGGGATCCGCGCTTGCGCAGTGGTTCACGCCGTGCAGCGTCATACGCGCTGCACGGCGTGACGGCTCATAAGGCCGCGCAGCACCCCCCCACCCGACCGCAACACCCGACTGGATGGCTGGCCGTCGCTCAGCCCCGAGGTTCGAGTCACGCGATGTGGAGGCGCTCCTGGACGCGGTGGAGCAGAGGAGGGACACCCTGTATCCCGGGCACGGACGCAGAGTTGCCCCACGCCACAGCCGGCGTCTGTGGAGGGAAGTGGCAGAGGCCGTCACCGCTGTGGCCCTGACACCACGGACAGTCACCCAGTGCCACAAGAAGGTGAACGACCTCGTCAGAGCAGGCAGGGTGAGCCTCCCCCATATCCCCCCTCCCCATATCCCCCCTCCCCCATATCCCCCTCCCCCATATCCCCCTCCCCCATATCCCCCCTCCCCATATCCCCCCCTCCCCATATCCCCCCCTCCCCCATATCCCCCATATTCTCCTCCCCCATATCCCCCATATCCCCCCTCCCCCATATCCCCCTCCCCCATATCCCCCCTCCCCCATATCCCCCTCCCGCATATCCCCCTCCCCATATCCCCCTCCCCATATCCCCCTCCCCCATATCCCCCCTCCCCCATATCCCCCTCCCCATATCCCCCCTCCCCCATATCCCCCCTCCCCATATCCCCCCTCCCCCATATCCCCCCTCCCCCATATCCCCCCTCCCCCATATCCCCCCTCCCCCATATCCCCCCTCCCCCAGATCCCCCCCTCCCCATATCCCCCCTCCCCCATATCCCCCTCCCCCATATCCCCCATATTCCCTCTCCCCCATATCCCCCCTCCCCCATATCCCCCTCCCCCATATCCCCCCTCCCCCATATCCCCCATATCCCCCCTTCCCCATATCCCCCCTCCCCATATCCCCCCTCCCCCATATCCCCCCTCCCCCATATCCCCATATCCCCCATATCCCCCCTCCCCCATATCCCCCCTCCCCGTATCCCCCCTCCCCCATATCCCCCCTCCCCCATATCCCCCCTCCCCCATATCCCCCCTCCCCATATCCCCCCTCCCCCATATCCCCCATATCCCTCATATCCTCCTCCCCCATATCCCCCCTTCCCCCATATCCCCCCTCCCCATATCCCCCTCCCCATATCCTCCCTCCCCCATATCCCCCTCCCCATATCCCCCCTCCCCCATATCCCCCCTCCCCATATTCACCCTCCCGCATATCCCCCATATCCCCCTCAACCATATCCCCCCTCCCCCATATACCCCCTCCCCCATATCCCCCCTCCCCCATATCCCCCCTCCCCCATATCCCCCCTCCCCATCTCCCCCATATCCCCCCTCCCCCATATCCCCCTCCCCCATATCCCCCATATCTCCCCTCCCCATATCCCCCCTCCCCATATCCCCCCTCCCCCATATCCACCCTCCCCCATATCCCCCCTCCCCATATCCCCCCTCCCCATATCCCCCATATCCCCCCTCCCCATATCCCCCCTCCCGCATATCCCCCATATCCCCCTCCCCCATATCCCCCCTCCCCCATATACCCCCTCCCCCATATCCCCCCTCCCCCATATCCCCCCTCCCCCATATCCCCCCTCCCCATCCCCCCCATATCCCCCATATCCCCCCTCCCCCATATCCCCCCTCCCCCATATCCCCCCCTCCCCCATATCCCCCATATCTCCCCTCCCCCATATCCCCCCTCCCCATATCCCCCCTCCCCCATATCCCCCCTCCCCCATATCCCCCCTCCCCCCATATCCCCCTCCCACATATCCCCCCTCCCCATATCCCCCCTCCCCCATATCCCCCCTCCCCCATATTCTCCCTCCCCCATACCCCCCTCCCCCATATCCCCCCTCCCCCATATCCCCCCTCCTCCATATCCCCCCTCCTCCATATCCCCAAGTGAATCCAGCCCTAACCTTAACCTCTGCAATGCACGCGCAACCGATGGCGTGCATTCATATACCTGCCTGACACTGTTGCCTTTTACCCCTGCCACCCCCCCCCCCCCCCACAGGAGAAGCGCGCACACAACAATCGGGAGCATGTGAGGACTGGAGGAGGGCCCGCTGATGAGAGGCCACTGACCGTTCACGAGGAAAGGGCCCTGGAACTGGCTGGCGGACCTGAGGACCGGGAGGTTGCTGATGCAGAGGTCGGGGGCCCACGAGCAAGTGAGCCACCAACAGCCCGTCCCCATATCCCCCGTTCCCATATCCCCCCTCCCCTATATCCCCCTCCCCCGTATCACCTGATCACTGCCTGATGTCTAACCATGCATGCTTCATTGTGTATCGCAGGACCAAACGTCCAGGCACCCATCCCCGCAGATGCACACCGCCCGCAGGATGCCCCTCGGAGACCACAGGAGACGGAGAGACCCGCACCCTCCAGCATGCAACGCCCGCAGGATGCCCCTCGGAGACCACGGGAGACAGAGAGACCCGGACCCTCCAGCATGCGACGCCCGCAGGATGCCCCTCGGAGACCACGGGAGACGGAGAGACCCGGACCCTCCAGCATGCGACGCCCGCAGGATGCCCCTCGCACACCACGGGAGACGGAGAGACCTGGAGCAACAGGGAGACGACACCCCCGTCACGTGCGGGAGCGACCACCCAGCGATGAGGGGGGCAGCCACAGGCCCCCGTCACATCCGAGCCAGGACACCACTACCCAGGACACCACTATCCAGGACACCCCTACCCGGGACACCACTACCCAGGACACCCCTACCCGGGACAGCACTACCCGGGACAGCACTACCCAGGACACCCCTACCCGGGACAGCGCTACCCGGGACGGCACTACCCAGGACACCCCTACCCGGGAAGACAAAATACCGGACAGTGACTCAGAGTGGATGGGTGGAGACGAACCCCCACCCCAAAGTGCCATGGACTCAGAGTGGGACGAAGAGCAAGATACAACGCCACTGCTGTCACCAACACCCTCCACCATCACAGAAACACTCACCACGGTTGTGCACTTTAGTGATGAGGCGTCTGTTACACTCACTGGTGCGCACAACACAGCCGTCCCGGTACAGCAGGTGGAGGTAGGAGCAGCAGAGGGACCAGGCGGTCGGAGGGCAGCCCAGGCCAAGCGAACACCTGCCGCCCAGATGGATCCCGGGTTCCTGCAGTTACCACACCCACACATAGATCCGATGCAACCACCGACACGGAGACGAGCGAATAGGGTGACGGGTGGCTTGCGGCAGCTGCGGTCGCAGGTGGAGGAGTCCACCCGCGTCCAGGAGCTGGGAGTGGTCCCGGTCATGCGTGCCACCCAGGCTGACACCGCACGGGTGGCGTCCGCGGTGGAGGCAATGGGTGCGACGGTGTCAGACATGGGGAACGGTTTGCGAGGCCTGGGGCCTTCCGTGCAGGCGGCGTCTGTGGCCCAGGAAATGGCTGCCCTCTCACAGGAGGCCATGAGCCAGTGCCAGCGCCAGATGGCAGAGGCGCTCAACGCCGTAGCCCAGTCTCAGCAGGCCATGGCCCAGTCTCAGCAGGCCATAGCCCAGTCTCAGCAGGCCATGGCCCAGTCTCAGCAGGCCATCGCTGAGGGCATCGGCGCCAGTGGCCATGTGCGAGCCGGCGTCGCACTGTCACAGACAGGGTTTGACAACCCCCTGGGCTCCATGGCTGCAAACCTGCAGACCCCTGTCTATACCAGCACGGGCCTCCAGGACTGGCAGCGCCAGATGTCGGGGGGGGCGTCGGATGGCCAGTCCGTTCGCATCCCCCACCCATGTAGAGGCCTGGGGGCCATCGGGCACCTCGATGGGCGAGGAGGTGGTGTGGTCCGTCCCGGCTCCCTCTGTAGGGGAGGTCCCGGTACACCGCGACACCTCGGACTCCCCCCTTCCGTCCCAGGTGCATCGGGTGGGCAACGGGCAGGACAGGCTGGCAGCTCGCCATCCCAGTCGCCCGGGCCGCAGCCTGGCCCATCTAGGCCAGGACGCCCCAGGAAACGGCCGCCAAAGCGATCCAGTGTCAGAGGGCAGGAATCATAGGAGTCCACCTCCAGTTCTGCTGTACCGTCTGGGGAACCACGTAGACGTAGTCAAAGGGCCCGTAAGGCCAAACAATTAGACACTGAGTAAGTTGGCACGGGTGCAGGGCACAGATGAGTTTTAGGGGCTAGGGCACGTGCATGAACTCCTTTGGTTATTAAAGTCAATGTTACACCTACCGAAGCTGCCTTTGTGCTCTGTCCAAAGTGTGCGGGCGTGTCATGTACGTTGAGCGCAAGTGTGTGTGTGAGGGGTGGTCTTACCTCAGCCCCAGGTGAGTCTGCCCCCTTCCCCCTGGGCCGCCATCAACATCCCCCGGGCAGAGGACGGGACCGTGCGCTGCAGTGTCACAGCCGCATGCAGGGATGGTCCGGGTGGATGGTGGTACTGTGGCCATGGGTCAGACATAGTCCAACGATGTAGAGCCAGGAGCTCATCGCAGGGCGGGTTGTCATCATCTTCCATGGCCTGCGATAGACACGCGTCCACCCGCAACTGGGTGAGCCCGGCCCGTTGTGCCGCCGGTGGATCGGCAATTGGGGGGGGGGGTGGTGTGCATGCGGGTGGGGTGTGTGGGGTTGGGGAGGGGGGTGAGGGTGCTGGGTGGGTGGATGGGTGGGGGGTGTGGGTGGTCGGCTGTTGCCATGGTGTGCGGTCTGTGGCCATACTACCCGATTCCCACGCCCATCTAGTCAGTGAAGCGGGCGGCTATCAGTCTGTCCCGTGCCCGCTGGGCCAGCCGGTAACGGTGGACAGCCACCCGCCTGTGTCTACCCCGTCTGCCCTGACCATTGCCCCCACCCCCCTCATCTGGGGAGGACTGTGCCTCTTCCTGCTGCTCCTCCACTCCGCCCTCCTCTGCCTGCGGCACATCGCCCCTCTGCTGGGCTATGTTGTGCAGGACGCAGCACACCACAATGATGCGGCCGACCCTATCTGACCGATACTGGAGGGCGCCCCCAGAGAGGTCCAGGCACCTGAAACGCATCTTCAGCACGCCAAAGCACCTCTCGATCACTCCCCTTGCCGCTACATGGGCATCATTGTAGCGGTTCTCCGCCTCATTGCGTGGCCTCCGTATAGGCGTCATCAGCCACGATCGCAATGGGTAGCCCCTGTCGCCCAGCAACCAGCCCCTCAGCCGGGGATGGCGTTCCTCGTACATGCCGGGGATGGATGACCGCGACAACACGAATGAGTCGTGTACACTGCCTGGGTGACGGGCGCAGACGTGCAGGATCATCATGCGGTGGTCGCAGACCACCTGTACGTTCATCGAATAGGTCCCCTTCCTATTAGTGAACACGGCCCTGTTATCTGCAGGTGGCCGCACGGCGACGTGCATCCCATCGATCGCGCCCTGGACCATGGGGAACCCCGCAACGGCAGAGAAGCCCACGGCCCGGGCATCTTGGCTGGCCCGGTCCACGGGGAAGCGGATGTAGCGGTGCGCCATGGCATAAAGGGCATCTGTCACTGCCCGGATGCACCGGTGCACCGATCGCAGCGATATGCCGGACAGGTCCCCACTCGGTGCCTGGAATGACCCCGTTGCATAAAAGTTCAGGGCCACCGTAACCTTGACGGTCACGGGGAGAGGGTGTCCCCCGCCAGTGCCACGCGGTGACAGGTGTGCCAGCAGGTGGCAGATGTGTGCCACGGTTTCCCGGCTCATCCGGAGTCTCCTCCTGCATTCCCGGTCCGTGAGGTCCTGGTATGACTGCCGGGGCCGGTACACACGGGGCGCCCTCGGGTGCCTCCGTTGCCGTGGGGCCTCGACGTCCTCCTCCCCCTCCTCGTCCTGTCGGTCAGGTGTCCCTCCAACCTGGGCGGCTGCCGCCTGCCCCTCTGCGGCAGCCTGCGCCGCCTCTCTGGCACGCTCCTCCTCCTCCTCCTCCTCCTCCTCCTCCTCATCCAGGGCAACATAGACATGAGCGGCTTCCACCACGGCGGCCAACATCGCTGGATGATCTGAAAACATGACGGCCTGGTGGGGGGGAGGGGAACGACGACATGTCATCATTGCCCATATCCCCTCCTCCCCCCAGCCAGCTGGCATGGACCGCATGGGTCCAACTGTTGGAGGCTGGCACCTGGCCAGGTGGACCAACTCATTTGCCCTCCCATCACCCTCCTCGGCACGGACCCCCCCCCAACCTCCACCCCAGCACGGAGCCCACCCCCCCCAACCTCCACCCCAGCATGGACCCCCCCCCCGCCAGCCTCCACCCCGGCACGGACCCCCTCCCCAACCTCCACCCCAGCACGGACCCCCCCCCCCCCCCCCAACCTCCAACCCGGCACGGACCCCCTCCCCAACCTCCACCCCAGCACGGACCCCCCCAACCTCCACCCCGGCACGGACCCCCTCCCCAACCTCCACCCCAGCACGGACCCCCCCCAACCTCCACCCCAGCACGGACCCCCTCCCGGCACTCCCCCGGAGCCCAGCCTACTCTAACCACCACCCCGCCCCCCCCCCCCCCCCCCCCCCCCCCCCCCCCCCCCGCCGCACACACACACACACACAAGCCGAGACACACCTCTCCTCACGCAATCAGTCTGCGGCCACGCCATTTCCTGCCCAGAGCCAACCCCCCAGGCCGTCACTCACCTCCTCGCTGGTCGGCGTGAGCCTGGAGCACCGGGTCACGCCGATGAAAAGGAGGTTTGATTCACGTCGACGTGAACGGTCATCACGTCGACGGGACTCCGGCCCATCCGGAAGGGAGAATATCGGCAGGCCGAAAATCGGCTGCCTTGCGCAGACCCGTGACATTCTCCGCGGCAGCGGCGCCATTAACGCCCCGCCGACTTTTCTCCCTTCGGAGACTTCGGCGGGGGCGGGGGCGGGATTCACGGCGGCCAACGGCCATTCTCCAACCCGGCGGGGGGGGTCGGAGAATGACGCCCCTGAACTCTGTCACTGAAGTCTTAAAATTTTTAAGATGTCAAATCTTAGCTCCGTGGTCGCACGATCAGCTTTGAATCAGAACATTGCGAGTTCAAGTCCCACTCTAGATTCTTGAGCACGTAATCCAGATTGACACTTCAGTACAGTACTGAATGAGGTGCCATTTTTCAAATAAGATACTAAGTTGAGCTTCCACCTGTCTAAAATATTCCTAACTCAATTCAAAGATGAATGGTGGAGTGCTCTTTGACATTGTGAACAATATTTATCCAGCAACTGTGATGAATATAATAAATTGTCATATTATATTGCTTGCATTGATGTAGTAATGTATTGATGCTGAGGTTAGGAACATAGGTATTAGGAGCAGAAGTAGGCAATGGAGAAGTAGGAGCCTGCTCCGCCATTCAATTAGATCTCTTCCTGATCTTAAGTTCAGCTCCCTGCCTGTTTCCCATATCCCTTTAACCCGTTTTTTAAATCAGAAATATATCTATCTCCTTCTTGAAATCATTTAATGATTCAGACTCCACTGCAGTATGGGACAAAAGTTCCCAAATGAGTACCCAAATTAACCACCTTCTGAGAGAAGTAGTTCCTCCTCATCTCAGTTTTAAATCTACCGCCTCTCAACCTATACCTGTGACCACTCGTTGCAATTTACCCCACAAGGGGGAACATTTGATCCTCCTTTACTTTATCAATCTATCTTTGTATTTTACATACCTTGATCAGATCCCCTCTCATTCTTCTAAACTCCAGCGAGTATGAACCCAAACTGTTTAATCTCTCATGCCTTTTTTATTACATGCTGCACCTGCATACCGACTTTCTGCGATTCATGAACAAAGACACCCAGATCCCTCTGCCCAGATTCATTTTGAATCTGCTTTCCATTGAGATAATAATTTGCCTTTCTATTTTTATGGCCAAAAGGCATAACCTTTCATTTATCCACATGTAACTCCATCTGCCAGATTTTGGCCCATTGTCCATGCCTATCTATATCCGTCTGTAAACTCAATGGGCGCAATTTTACTCAAAGGGAACAAAGACCCATAGCGAGCACTCTTAGCCTCAAATTTCCCGGCGCTCACAACGCCGTGAAGCACAAGGCTATAAAATGCCACATTCATTTGATAGAAGGCCTCAGCGGGGAACGCACAGCCGAGGCCGCCAAGAGCCCCATTTTGTGCATTGAGGAGCTCCGCTCGCTGGAACTCCTCAGTGTGGCGGGATTTCACGACGCCATTTAAAAATCCAGTCTCCTAGGCCCCCCCCCCCCCCGATGCGACCCCCCCAAGCCCCAATGCAATATGGGAGGGTCCCGGGCTCCCCATGTGCCTCCCCCCAACATCCACACAGGGCACAGGATATGCCAGCTTGGCACCTTGGCAGTGCCAACCTGGCACCCTGGCAGTGATAGGGTGGCACCACACTTCCCAAAGGGCATGCACCTGGGGGCCTCCGATCCACTGGGACACCCGCACGAGTGCCATTCCATCTGGTCTCCATTTCTGGAGACAAGTACTAAACGGTGCACGCCCGAGGTCTCCGAGGTGAAGGGGATTGATCCCACACCTCGGGTAACTTGGGAATCTGCACTTAAAGTAAGACTAACTGTCTCAGATTTGCTAAAAAAAAAAGGGATCCTGCCCACAATGGGCGGGATTTACATCGCAACAACTCATGAGATTGCGTTAAATCCCGTGTGGTGCTGCGAGCCGGGTAGATCTCAGGAACAGGGTGTCTCAGCTTCTGTCGGCCACACTGCACCACAGCGATCTGCTTTTTGGGCGCAGCATGGCCATTGGATCGCGCCCATTGGGTTCGGTATTGACGTTACAGCATTTTTACATTTATCTTTTTAATGATGCATCAGAGGCAATTATTTATACTGACCATAATCCCTTACCCTTAAAGTCCCCTCATCTGCTTCTCTCAGAGGATCAAGAGAATTTCTGCCTGCATACAATTAACAACTACTCATCTTTTTTGCATCTCTGCCCAAATTAATTTCATCCCCATTATTTATAAAGGTTATTTGTTGTTTAAGAGGAGTAGATGATATGTTATAAATAAGTCGAAAGGTATTCAAAACAACAAATTATAAAAACTGTCCATTTATGACCATCCTAGAAAATTCATGAGAAATACTGGAAGCTTTGAGTATAAATGTTGTGCATCAAGGAAGTGGCTAGAGGGTAAACATTCTCAAAGTGACGGTCTAAAATAAGTAATGAATTGTATCAGCTGAGCAGTGCAGTACATTTGTTTAACATCTGTTTGTCTTTCTGAATAGATCCTACAAGAATTAGAGTATGGCCCTTCAGTGGATTGGTGGGCTTTAGGGGTCCTGATGTACGAGATGATGGCCGGCCAGCCACCTTTCGAGGCTGACAATGAAGACGACCTATTCGAGTCCATCTTACACGATGATGTGCTCTACCCAGTCTGGCTCAGTAAGGAAGCAGTCAGTATTCTGAAAGCGGTGAGTTCCTCACCCCGTTTTTACTGTCCTCCACAACCCCACCCCCCCAATCCCCTCACCTGTCCCTTGCCACTTTGCGTTGAATTAGTTGCAATTAAAACTGGATTTATCAAGTTTGCATATCCACCAGTGGGAGTTGAAATACAGTTCATAGTGTCACGGCGAGGACAGGAGGGCTTGGGATAAATTACACAACTTGTGGGAAAAGGACAGAATGTTTTGTGATGTGTATGTTTATACTGGCTTATATTTACACAGCAGAGAAATCTGTTCCTTCCAAACTTATAAAATGCCACAAACATTATCTGTTTTGCTGCCAGCTGGTGGGACAAAGACCCAAGATATTTTATCCAACGATTCCAATTAACGAGTTACCACCAACCTCTGAGCAATGTGGCACAGGGGTAATTGCTAAGACTTCTGGTCATCTGTGAACACAAACCCTCTATCTTAATAATTTAGTAATATAACTCTTGTGATCGAGTACTATTGTTACTTTGTTTTCATTGCATGGAATTTAGTGGTCAAGGTGAGGGGGACTCCCCCAGCTGGAAAGCTGGTGGCAACCCTGCCACAGCCTTTTTCTGTAGAGCCAGTGGTATTAAGTCCCAATTGGATACTTACCTTCCTGACGTCGAGCTTCCCAGCTTGTGGAGGGGAATTTTCCTCCAGAAGTCTGAGCGCAGGGTGGAAATCCCGCTCCCAAGAGCTGCTGGATGATCAGAGATGGGCAGCTCTCTAGCATCAGCAGAGCACTGGGAGGGATGACCACCCAGTGGAGCCCAGGCAGAGGATTGGTGATGTGCCCCAGAGACAAGGTAAGTGGCATGGGTTTTCTAGAACCAGAAAGGGAGGCCCTGACTGAATGAGGAAGGGGAGTTATTATTCAGGGTTATGGACCACCCATACCTCCTGCCGCCACCACTAGTGTGCAGGGCTTGCTTAGCAAGTTGCCCACATGTCTAGTCCCTGATTAAACGGCCTCTGGTTTAATACAGGCAACGACGAGATCAAACAGTGTACCCTTCAGTGTACTCTTGAAATGAAATGAAAATCGCTTATTGTCACAAGTAGGCTTCAAATGAAGTTACTGTGAAAAGCCCCTAGTCGCCACATTCCGGCGCCTGTTCGGGGAGGCTGTTACGGGAATTGAACCGTGCTGCTGGCCTGCCTTGGTCTGCTTTCAAAGCCAGCGATTTAGCCCTGTGCTAAACAGCCCCTGTCAATTGGCCTTTAGGTGGGAAGGCCCTTGGATGGAGATGGCCGGGTGGTCTCCATCCTTCCCAATCTTGCCCAATCACATAGCTTCCCCTGCCTCCAAACCCCATGTCTTGGAGTGGTGGAGGGCATTAAATTCAGCCAGTTAGCATTGTTTCTGTCTCCACACATGATGCCTGACCCTCTGAGAACTTACAGCATTTTCTGCTTTCATTATAGATTTCCAGTAGTTGCTTTTGTATCAAAAAATGATGTCTGAGTGGTTCAAATGACCTTATTATGTTGGACATATGAAGGATAAAAGGCAATCAATTGTACATGTCCACGTTAATATAGAAAAAATTATAGCACTGGCTTTAGGATAATCTGCAAATTACTATTCCATTTTTTTCCAGCATATTTTCATCTTGATTATCTGCTCTTAGTTGTCCACTTTCATATTTCTAAGTTTATACTCATTTCCTTCACTTTCATTTCATTCATTCTTGCCCTGCATTACTTTAACTACCATCATATATCCACCCTCTTGCCCTCTTATTGATGTGCTTTTCCTAGTGTTCATTTGAAGAAGGGACCCAAAGAAAAGAAAGGTTATCAGAGGGGGGATTAGGCAGCCATGGCTGACAAAGGAAGTTAGGGAATGCATCAAAGCAAAAGAGAAAGCCTATAATGTGGCAAAGAGTAGTGGGAAGTCAGAAGATTGGGAAGGCTACAAAAACAAACAGAGGATAACAAAGAGAGAGATAAGGAAAGAGAGGATCAAATTTGAAGGTAGGCTAGCCAGTAACATTAGGAATGATAGTAAAAGTTTCTTTAAATACATTAAAAACAAACGGGAGGCAAAAGTTGACATTGGGCCGCTCCAAAATGATGCTGGTAATTTTGTGATGGGAGACAAGGAAATAGCCGAGGAACTGAATAAGTACTTTGCCTCAGTCTTCACAGTAGAAGACATGAGTAATATCCCAACAATTCCAGAGAGTCAGGGGACAGAGTTGAATATGGTAGCCATCACAAAGGAGAAAGTGCTAGAGAAACTAAGAGGTCTAAAAATTGATAAATCTCCGGGCCCAGATGGGCTACATCCTAGAGTTCTAAAGGAGATAGCTGAAGAAATAGTGGAGGCGTTGGTGATGATGTTTCAAAAGTCACTGGAGTCTGGGAAAGTACCAGAGGATTGGAAAATCGCTGTTGTAACCCCCCTGTTCAAGAAGGGAACAAGGAGGTTTCCGGCTGCGGCGATGACCAGCTAAGTCGCACGTTTCGGCAGCTCCCGGTGGAACGGACGTTTGGGCTCTTAATAGGAGCCCCAACGGCAATTTTAACGGCTAAAAACACTGTGCGGTAAACCAGAAGGGAATTCCCCCTGGACACGGATGGAAAAAGGAGAGGAAAGTGGCCGGATTGCGGAGGATCCTCTAGAGCAGCAGCAAAGAAGGCAAGCACAAAGCAAGATGGCGTCGGAAGGTGGCCGTCTAGTATGGGGCCCTGACGAACAAGAGTTCCTGTGGCGCTGTGTGGAAGAACTTAAAAAGGAGATGAAGAAGGAGCTGCTGGCCCCGATATTACAGGCGATTGAAGGGCTAAAGGAGGAGCAAAAGACCCAGGAGCAGGAGCTTCGGGTCGTGAAGGCAAAGGCCGCAGAAAATGAAGACGAAATACAGGGCCTGGTGGTGAAGACAGAGATGCACGAGGCACAACACAAAAGGTGTGTGGAAAGGCTGGAGGTGCTGGAGAATAATGCGAGGAGGAAGAATTTAAGGATTCTTGGTCTTCCCGAAGGTGCAGAAGGGGCGGACGTCGGGGCATATGTGAGCACGATGCTTCACTCGTTAATGGGATCAGAGGCCCCGACGGGCCCGTTGGAGGTGGAGGGAGCTTATCGAGTTATGACGCGAAGACCGAGGGCTGGAGAAATTCCTCGAGCCACAGTGGTGAGATTTCTCCGATATAATGACAGAGAGATGGTCCTCAGATGGGCGAAGAAAACTCGGAGCAGTAGGTGGGAGAACGCGGTGATCCGCGTATATCAAGATTGGAGTGCGGAGGTGGCGAGAAGGAGGGCAAGTTTTAATCGGGCCAAGGCGGTGCTTCACAAAAGGAAGGTCAAATTTGGAATGTTGCAACCGGCAAGACTGTGGGTCACACACCAAGTGAAGCACCACTACTTTGAGACGGCAGAAGAGGCGTGGACATTTATTGTGGAGGAGAAGCTGGAATAGGCGGGCCAGAAAAAGAACGTTTGGGACAAAGTGGTGGGGTGAAGGGGGGGAAAAAGGGGGAAGGGATGATCTCTCAAGTTGTTAATCTTGCGACCCTGTAACTTTTCTCTCTACCCCATGTCGTGGGGGAGAGGGGGGAGGGAGGATGAGGAATTGTGGGCGACAGCCATTAGGGGTGGGGCCAAGTGGGAAACGCGCGCTTTGTTCCCGCGCTATGGTAATCATGGCGGGAGTAGGGAAGCAGGAAGGAGGGGGCCTCGCACAGTGGGGGCCGAGGTCACGGGGGGAAGCCGAGGTCAGCCAGAGTTTGCTGACTTCTGGGAGCAACATGGGGGTTGCAATTACGCTCGAAAAGGATCTAGCGGGGGGGGGGGTTAACTGGGTTGCTGCTGCTGGGGAGCTGGTACGGGGTGGGGTGGTCGAGGCGGGAGGGCGCCGTCGGGGGGAGATACGGCTACGTGGGAACCGGGTGAGGAGCTGGATTAAAAAAGGGGATGGCTAGTCGACAAGGGTGGGGGGTAAAGAGCCCCCCAACCCGGCTGATCACGTGGAATGTGAGAGGGCTGAACGGGCCGATTAAAAGGGCACGGGTACTCGCACACCTAAAGAAATTAAAGGCAGATGTGGTTATGTTGCAGGAGACGCATTTGAAACTGATAGACCCGGTCAGACTACGCAAAGGATGGATGGGGCAGGTGTTTCATTCGGGGTTAGGCGCAAAGAACAGGGGGGTGGCTATATTAGTGGGGAAACGGGTACTGTTTGAGGCAAAGACCATAGTGGCGGATAGTGGGGGTAGATACATGATGGTGAGTGGCAGATTGCAAGGGGAGGCGGTGGTTCTAGTGAACGTATATGCCCCGAACTGGGATGGTGCCAATTTTATGAGGCGTATGTTGGGACGTATCCCGGACCTAGAGGCGGGAAAGTTGGTAATGGGGGGAGACTTCAATACGGTGCTGGACCCAGGGCTGGACAGATCGAGGTCCAGGAACAGGAGGAGGCCGGCTGCAGCTAGGGTGCTCAAGGGCTTTATGGAGCAGATGGGAGGAGTAGACCCCTGGAGATTTAGCAGGCCTAGGAGTAAGGAGTTCTCGTTTTTCTCCTATGTCCATAAAGTATATTCACGGATAGACTTTTTTGTTTTGGGAAGGGCGCTGATCCCAAAGGTGACAGGGACGGAGTACACGGCTATAGCTATCTCGGACCACGCTCCACATTGGGTGGACCTGGAGATAGTGGAGGAAAAAGAACAGCACCCGCCCTGGAGAATGGACATGGGATTATTGGCAGATGAGGGGGTATGTTTAACGGTGAGGGGGTGTATTGAAAGGTACTTGGAGCTTAATGACAATGGGGAGGTTCAGGTGGGAGTGGTCTGGGAGGCGTTGAAGGCAGTGGTTAGAGGGGAGCTGATATCTATCAGGGCACATAAAGGGAAGCAGGAGGGTAGGGAAAGGGAGCGGTTGCTGAAAGAACTTTTGAGGGTGGACAGACAATATGCGGAGGCACCAGAGGAGGGACTGTACAGGGAAAGGCAAAGGCTACATGTAGAATTTGACTTGTTGACTACGGGTAATGCAGAGGCACAATGGAGGAAGGCACAGGGTGTACAGTATGAATATGGGGAGAAGGCGAGCCGGTTGCTGGCCCACCAACTGAGGAAGAGGGGAGCAGCGAGGGAGATAGGGGGGGTGAGAGATGAGGCGGGAGAGATGGAGCGGGGAGTGGAGAGAGTGAATGGGGTGTTCAAGGCATTCTACGAAAGATTATATAAAGCTCAGCCCCCGGAAGGGAAGGAGAGAATGATGTGCTTTCTGGATCAGCTGGAATTCCCTAAGGTGGAGGAGCAGGAGAGGGCGGGACTGGGAGCACAGATTGAGATGGAGGAGGTAGTGAAAGGGATTGGGAGCATGCAGGCGGGGAAGGCCCCGGGACCAGACGGATTCCCGGTGGAATTTTATAGGAAGTATATGGACTTGCTGGCCCCGCTTCTGACGAGAACCTTTAATGAGGCTAGGGAAAGGGGGCAGTTGCCCCCGACTATGTCAGAGGCAACGATATCGCTCCTCTTAAAGAAGGAAAAAGACCCGCTGAAATGCGGGTCCTATAGGCCCATTTCTCTTTTAAATGTGGATGCTAAGATTCTGGCCAAGGTAATGGCGACGAGGATAGAGGACTGTGTCCCGGGGGTGGTTCATGAGGACCAAACTGGGTTTGTGAAGGGGAGACAGCTGAACACGAACATACGGAGGTTGCTCGGGGTAATGATGATGCCCCCGCCAGAGGGGGAAGCGGAGATAGTGGTGGCGATGGATGCCGAGAAAGCATTTGATAGAGTGGAGTGGGATTATCTGTGGGAGGTGCTGAGGAGATTTGGCTTTGGAGATGGGTATATCGGATGGGTACAGTTGCTGTATAAGGCCCCGATGGCGAGTGTGGTTACGAATGGACGGGGGTCTGATTATTTCTGGCTTTACAGAGGGACGAGGCAGGGGTGTCCCCTGTCTCCGTTATTGTTTGCACTGGCGATTGAGCCCCTGGCCATAGCACTGAGGGGTTCCAGGAAGTGGAGGGGAGTGTTTACGGGAGGAGAAGAACACCGGGTATCTTTGTATGCGGATGATTTGTTGTTGTATGTGGCGGACCCGGTGGAGGGGATGCCAGAGATAATGCGGATACTTGGGGAGTTTGGGGATTTTTCGGGGTATAAATTGAACATGGGGAAAAGTGAGTTGTTTGTGGTGCATCCGGGGGAGCAGAGCAGGGAAATGGAGGATTTACCGCTGAGGAAGGTAACAAGAGACTTCCGGTACTTGGGGATTCAGATAGCCAAGAATTGGGGAACCTTACACCGGCTTAATTTAACACGATTGGTGGAACAGATGGAGGAGGACTTCAGGAGATGGGACATGGTGTCCCTGTCACTGGCAGGTAGGGTGCAGGCGGTTAAAATGGTGGTTCTCCCGAGATTCCTCTTTGTGTTTCAGTGCCTCCCGGTGATGGTCATAAAGGCTTTTTTTAAGAGAATCGAGAAAAGCATTATGAGTTTTGTGTGGGCCGGGAAGACCCCGAGAGTGAGGAGGGGGTTCTTGCAGCGTAGTAGGGATAGCGGGGGGCTGGCACTACCGAGCCTAAATGATTATTACTGGGCCGCCAATATTTCAGTGGTGTGTAAGTGGATGGGAGAAGGGGAGTGAGCGGCGTGGAAGAGATTGGAGAGGGCGTCCTGCAAGGGGACCAGCTTACAAACAATGGTGACGGCACCGTTGCCATTCTCACCGAAGAAATACACTACAAGCCCGGCGGTGGTGGCAACATTAAAAATTTGGGGGCAGTGGAGACGGCATAGGGGAAGGACGGGAGCCTCGGTGCGGTCCCCGATAAGAAATAACCATAGGTTTGTTCCGGGGAGAATGGAGGGGGGATTTGGAGCATGGCAAAGAGCTGGGGTAGTACAATTGAGAGATCTGTTCATAGATGGGACGTTTGCGAGTCTGGGAGCGCTGACGGAAAAATATGGGTTGCCCCAAGGGAATGCATTTCGGTACGTGCAACTGAGGGCTTTTGCAAGGCAACAGGTGAGGGAATTCCCGCAGCTCCCGACGCAGGAGGTGCAGGATAGAGTGATCTCAGAGACATGGGTGGGGGATGGTAGGGTGTCGGACATATACAGGGAAATGAGGGACGAGGGGGAGATCATGGTAGATGAGCTGAAAGGGAAATGGGAAGAAGAGCTGGGGGAGGAGATTGAGGAGGGGCTGTGGGCAGATGCCCTAAGCAGGGTAAACTCGTCGTCCTCGTGTGCCAGGCTAAGCCTGATACAATTCAAGGTTCTACACAGGGCGCATATGACTGGAGCACGGCTCAGTAAATTTTTCGGGGTAGAGGACAGGTGTGGGAGATGCTCGTGAAGCCCAGCGAATCACACCCACAAGTTCTGGTCATGTCCGGCATTACAGGGGTTCTGGGTGGGGGTGGCGAAGGTGCTTTTGCAGGTGGTGGGGGTCCGGGTCGAGCCAAGCTGGGGGTTGGCTATATTCGGGGTTGCAGAAGAGCCGGGAGTGCAGGAGGCGAGAGAGGCTGATGTTTTGGCCTTTGCGTCCCTAGTAGCCCGGCGCAGGATATTGCTTATGTGGAAGGAAGCCAAACTCCCGGGCGTGGATAAACGACATGGCAGGGTTTATAAAGTTAGAACGGATCAAGCTCGTATTAAGGGGTTCGGCTCAAGGGTTCACCAGGCGGTGGCAACCGTTCGTCAACTACCTCACAGAACGATAGAGGGAATGAAAAAGAAAGAAAGACAACAGCAGCAACCCGGGGGGGGGGGGGGGGGGGGGGGGGGGGGGAGGATCCGGGGGGGGGGGGGGGGGGGAGGATCCGGGCGGGTTCTCAGGGATGTTATTGTATATGTATAGACATTTGTTATAGGTAATGTATATTGGACTGTTGGATTGCATCTTTGGAGAGTAACTATTTTTGACAAGGCAGTTGCCATTTAGTTTTGTTTTTGTTTCTGTTTATATATTATTTATTTACTTGTTTAAAACTGGCCACTGTTATTTATATTGCTTTATTGTTGTTTGAAAGAAAAACTATGTACTGTTATGTTTGGCTAAAAAATCTTGAATAAAATATATTTTTTTTTAAAAAAGAAGGGAACAAGGAAAAAGATGGAAAATTATAGGCCAATTAGCCTAACCTCGGTTGTTGGCAAGATTCTAGAATCCATTGTTAAGGATGAGATTTCTAAATTCTTGGAAGTGCAGGGTCGGATTAGGACAAGTCAGCATGGATTTAGTAAGGGGAGGTCTTGCCTGACAAACCTGATAGAGTTCTTTGAAGAGATAACAAATAGGTTAGACCAAGGAGAGCCAATGGATGTTATCTATCTTGACTTCCAAAAGGCCTTTGATAAGGTGCCTCACGGGAGACTGCTGAGTAAAATAAGGGCCCATGGTATTCGAGGCAAGGTACTAACATGGATTGACGATTGGCTGTCAGGCAGAAGGCAGAGAGTTGGGATAAAAGGTTCTTTTTCGGAATGGCAACCGGTGACGAGTGGTGTCCCGCAGGGTTCAGTGTTGGGGCCACAGCTGTTCTCTTTATATATTAACGATCTAGATGACGGGACTGAGGGCATTCTGGCCAAGTTTGCCGATGATACAAAGATAGGTGGAGGGGCACGTAGTATGGCGGAGGTGGGGAGGCTGCAGAAAGATTTAGACAGTTTAGGAGAGTGGTCCAAGAAATGGCTGATGAAATTCAACATGGGCAAATGCGAGGTCTTGCACTTTGGAAAAAAGAATAGAGGCGTGGACTATTTTCTAAACGGTGACAAAATTCATAATGCTGAAGTGCAAAGAGACTTGGGAGTCCTAGTCCAGGATTCTCTAAAGGTAAACTTGCAGGTTGAGTCCGTAATTAAGAAATCAAATGCAATGTTGTCATTCATCTCAAGAGGCTTGGAATATGAAAGCAGGGATGTACTTCTGAAGCTTTATAAAGCATTAGTTAGGCCCCATTTAGAATACTGTGAGCAATTTTGGGCCCCACACCTCAGGAAGGACATACTGGCACTGGAGCGGGTCCAGCGGAGATTCACACGGATGATCCCAGGAATGGTAGGCCTAACATACGATGAACGTCTGAGGATCCTGGGATTATATTCATTGGAGTTTAGGGGGTTGAGGGGAGATCTAATAGAAACTTACAAGATAATGAATGGCTTAGATAGGGTGGATGTAGGGAAGTTATTTCCATTAACAGGGGAGACTAGGACCCGGGGGCACAGCCTTAGAATAAAAGGGAGTCACTTTAGAACAGAGATGAGGAGAAATTTCTTCAGCCAGAGAGTGGTGGGTCTGTGGAATTCATTGCCACAGAGTGCGGTGGAGGCCGGGACGTTGAGTGTCTTTAAGACAGAAGTTGATAAATTCTTGATTTCTCGAGGAATTAAGGGCTATGGAGAGAGAGCGGGTAAATGGAGTTGAAATCAGCCAAGATTGAATGGTGGAGTGGACTCGATGGGCCGAATGGCCTTACTTCCGCTCCTATGTCTTATGGTCTTAAGGGACAGCCTTTCTGTCCTCAATTTTTAGCTCATTGCTTTGATGTTCTCGAAAACCTCCTTGGACCCACCCATCAATTGTGCTCAGGAACTCTGCTGGTTTAATCATCAAATCAAATGTCCAACTTTGTCTTCTCATCAAATGCAGCGTTTAAAAGTGAGTTAAAACTCATAAGAATGTTGCCTCATTCTGGACAATGGCTCCATAAATGTTAAGTATCTTATATCTTTCCGAACTATCTATCCTTCAGACTTGAGTGAAGACAGAACATGCTAGCAGGCTTCTACCTTTGAGGCACATCCTCGTCCAATGTCTTTCCCAATGTACACATATATGATCCAATGAGAGTTACTGGGTAATGATCTGGAGAAATAACCTTTGTTAATGTTTAACCCTCTATAGCTCAGAGTGCAAACGTCAATGGTAGTGCCCCTATTACAGCCCTCACTGAGATCAGTTAATGCAGGACACACTGAGCATTGATCCTGGGACTTTCCTGGTCTGTATGGCTCAGCAGCATACCAGCTAATACACTCAGAAATACATGGTTAAAATGTCACTTTGAAGTAGTACACTTTCACTAAATTTGATCTTTTACATCCTGTTGTCAGATTGTGGAGCCTTTGAAACTGCTTCTGGAAACTACCTGTGCCTCACTGCACGAAACTATGGTGCTGTTGAGGGCGACACATTTCAGTTCAGAAAGGAAAGTAACTCAGATGATGCACCATGCACTAATTTGAACCTCCATTTGACCAGACTATCCTACCTCAAAGCTGTAGTGTAGACTGACGGTAGTTGATGGAAGAACAACATCTGGAAGGGAAGAGAGAAATGTTTTAATTAAACTAAACGTGAGGAACGGGAAAAGAAGTTTCAATGATAACCCAGTAAAAGCACTTTGTGAGCTTTTCACCAAACTAATATTAAGGCAGACCTTGTTGGAGAGTAGATAGCATCCATATCCCTGAGCCAGAAGCTCTGGGTGCCATTATTCCCACTCCTGGGCATGATGGCCATGGAAGGTTCATTCAAAACACAGCTAAACTGGTTGAGTAACAACCTGCAAGTCCAGCCAATATGTCTATGGTGGGCATTAAGAGTGGGAGAGTCAGAACCTACAGTAACCAATGGCAAACCACTTCAGCACCTTGCCAAGCGTAACCATTGACCAACACATGGGAATCCATGGTCACCAACACCCCCTGAGGGCACGTTACCTGACCTCAGACAAATAAGATACATGATAGTTGTGAAAATCAAACGATGGCATGAATGGACTCAATCTATTTTTTTTGTTGCAAGTACTAGCACGGTGGGTATACCCACACCTCACTCAAGGACTGTAGTGGTTCAAGAAGGCAATTGACCATCACCTTCTGAAGGGCAACTAGGGATGGGCAGTAAATGCTGGCCTAACCAGCGACACCCGCATCCCGTAAATTAATTTTGAAAAATGAATCGGTCATCTCGATAACTCAGAAATCCTTCATTTAGATATCCGCCAAATTCCAAGAAAGCTACATTCAAGTTAGCTCCTTTTGAGCTGTGCAATCTCAATTTTTATGCCTGTAATAATTTGACACAAATTGCTGAAGTGAAAAATGTAAATCACATGTTAGCAAGTGGCAAACACTCCCAGGATCTGTTTTATGACCTATATGTATTATTGTTTGTATTATTCTGGTCCCATTTGTTCATAGTTATTTCTCACATTTCTGTGACTTTAAAACCTGTTTTTCCCTCTTCACGAAGGCATTAAGAGTGCTTTTTCGGAAGGTATGACCATTTCCTCCTCTCTTATGTGAGAAAACATTGTGTCATTCTGGCGATTCTGCAAAGGTTCAGTTGAACCACCACACTGACAATTTTGTTTGCTTTTACACGTAATTCGAAGGGCGAAATGAAACAAAGTTTTGAGTGGATGCTGCTTCAGTGGCATGTGATTACAATGGTGGTACTTTCTAATTGTCTGACTGAGACTGCTTTCAAAGCAATTTCTAAGGTCTTTATCAATCAGTGCTCTTTTTCCTGAGAGAGTTTTCTTGGGAGCATTGCTGGCTTTTACTGTGTCATTAGTAACCCCACAATTAACAAAGTATGAGTTAATATTACGCACGGTAGTTGCCACAGTAACTGCAGAGCGTCGAGTCCCTGCAGCTTTTGTTGTCTAGCTTCTGTCAGTTGTATAGGTAGAGAACAGGAAGAGGCACTGGAATTAAGCAGGCAACTGGGAGATTTATTTTTGTATGCTAGCTGGGGATTCGAATTGGAAGGTTTGGTTTCCTAACATTGTGCAGCTTAACATTTGATCTTGGGTTATGACACAATGTTGTCTATACTGTATCCCAAAAGCTTGGACAAAAGCAAAATAGTTAACTTACTTCTGAATTATGTAACAAACCACTGTGCAGAAAAGATAGGATTGTGCTGTTCTAAGTATATTTATTTGGAGTTTTAATCCCCATATATAAAATAAATTTCTAGACGTTATATTACTAGATGCCATACCGCTGGGTAATACCTTCGGTAGCATTGGTTAGCTACTCATCAGTCAGTTGAGTGATAGGATGTGTTGGCAAAGTTTAGGCAGTATTTATTCAAATAGTAAATGATGAAATCAAATGACAATTTCGAAGTGTGAATGTTAGCATTTGCTAAAAGCCAGACCAAGGGCAATTTTGACAGGCTTGAGGGCAAATTCCATGATGATCCTTTGATCCAATGGAAAGGCGCAGAAAGGCTTGGAAAAGAAGGTAAATAATGTAAAATATGTGTTATATTAAATTATTATGAAATGCTTTATCCACTTAATCCCTTTATATTTTTGATTTTTTTATCCATATTATTTCCTCGACCCCTCTACCTCTGCAATGCAGCAACCAGGCCACTGCCAGAGTTTCCTCTAGTTGACTACCTGGAGGCAGTAGAACTCCACCCCCAATCCCTCTCCAGGTATAACTCCTTTCCATATTCCGTCCCCCGCCTCACCATCTAGGCTATACTGCAACCTCCACTCTGCATTTAACTCAACTCAGTCAGGAACTGAACAGAGTGAGATTCAAACCTGCGACTCTAAAACAATTTCAAACCACAAAAGTAGTATTTAAAGTTATGAAAGTGGAATCTGGAAAGTTAATCTACCATCAATATCGGTTTATAATGGTCTAGGGTATGTCGACTATTGAATAAACAATGTGACTGAGATTTAACTAGCAGCAAAGTAACTGACCACCTGTTTAAATCTAAGTACAATGAAACTGTCAGCTCATCTTCATTGACAACCTTCTAATAAGTCTAATTTTAAACCATCTAAGGATTTATACTGGGGAGAAGTGGTCACTTTAACCAGTTTACAACAGGTTCAGTTAGAACATAGAACATAGAACGATACAGCGCAGTACAGGCCCTTCGGCCCACGATGTTGCACCGAAACAAAAGCCATCTAACCTACACTATGCCATAATCATCCATATGTTTATCCAATAAACTTGTAAATGCCCTCAATGTTGGGGAGTTCACTACTGTTGCAGGTAGGGCATTCCACGGCCTCACTACTCTTTGTGTAAAGAACCTACCTCTGACCTCTGTCCTATATCTATTACCCCTCAGTTTAAAGCTATGTCCCCTCGTGCTAGCCATTTCCATTCGCGGGAGAAGGCTCTCACTGTCCACCCTATCTAACCCCCTGATCATTTTGTATGCCTCTATTAAGTCTCCTCTTAACCTTCTTCTCTCTAACGAAAACAACCTCAAGTCCATCAGCCTTTCCTCAAAAGATTTTCCCTCCATACCAGGCAACATCCTGGTAAATCTCCTCTGCACCCGCTCCAAAGCTTCCACGTCCTTCCGATAATGCGATGACCAGAACTGTACGCAATACTCCAAATGCGGCCGTATCAGAGTTTTGTACAGCTGCAACATGACCTCATGACTCCGGAACTCAATCCCTCTACCAATAAAGGCCAACACTCCATAGGCCTTCTTCACAACCCTATCATCCTGGGTGGCAACTTTCAGGGATCTATGTACATGGACACCTAGATCCCTCTGCTCATCCACACTTCCAAGAACTTTACCATTAGCCAGATATTCCGCATTCCTGTTATTCCTTCCAAAGTGAATCACCTCACACTTCTCTACATTAAACTCCATTTGCCACCTCTCAGCCCAGCTCTGCGGCTTATCTATGTCCCTCTGTAACCTGCTACATCCTTCCGCACTGTCGACAGCACCACCGACTTTAGTGTCGTCTGCAAATTTACTCACCCACCCTTCTGCGTCCTCCTCTAGGTCATTGATAAAAATGACAAACAGCAACAGCCCCAGAACAGATCCTTGTGGTACGCCACTTGTAACTGAACTCCATTCTGAACATTTCCCATCAACCACCACCCTCTGTCTTCTTTCAGCTAGCCAATTTCTGATCCACATCTCTAAATCACCCTCAATCCCCAGCCTCCGTATTTTCTGCAATAGCCTACCGTGGGGAACCTTATCAAACGCTTTACTGAAATCCATATACACCACATCAACTGCTCTACCCTCGTCTACCTGCTCAGTCACCTTCTCAAAGAACTCGATAAGGTTTGTGAGGCATGACCTACCCTTCACGAAGCCATGCTGACTATCCCTGAACATATTATTCCTATCTAGATGATTATAAATCTTGTCTCTTATAATCCCCTCCAAGACTTTACCCACAACAGACGTGAGGCTCACCGGTCTATAGAACATAGAACAATACAGCGCAGTACAGGCCCTTCGGCCCACGATGTTGCACCGAAACAAAAGCCATCTAACCTACACTATGCCATTATCATCCATATGTTTATCCAATAAACTTTTAAATGCTCTCAATGTTGGCGAGTTCACTACTGTAGCAGGTAGGGCATTCCATGGCCTCACTACTCTTTGCGTAAAGAACCTACCTCTGACCTCTGGCCTATATCTATTACCCCTCAGTTTAAAGTTATGTCCCTTCGTGCCAGCCATTTCCATCCGCGGGAGAAGGCTCTCACTGCCCACCCTATCCAACCCCCAGATCATTTTGTATGCCTCTATTAAGTCTCCTCTTAACCTTCTTCTCTCCAACGAAAACAACCTCAAGTCCATCAGCCTTTCCTCATAAGATTTTCCCTCCATACCAGGCAACATCCTGGTAAATCTCCTCTGCACCCGCTCCAAAGCCTCCACGTCCTTCCTATAATGCGGTGACCAGAACTGTACGCAATACTCCAAATGCGGCCGTACCAGAGTTCTGTACAGCTGCAACATGACCTCCCGACTCCGGAACTCAATCCCTCTACCAATAAAGGCCAACACTCCATAGGCCTTCTTTACAACCCTATCAACCTGGGTGGCAACTTTCAGGGATCTATGTACATGGACACCTAGATCCCTCTGCTCATCCACACTTTCAAGAACTTTACCATTAGCCAAATATTCCGCATTCCTGTTATTCCTTCCAAAGTGAATCACCTCACACTTCTCTACATTAAACTCCATTTGCCACCTCTCAGCCCAGCTCTGCAGCTTATCTATATCCCTCTGTAACCTGCTACATCCTTCCACACTATCGACAACACCACCGACTTTAGTATCGTCTGCAAATTTACTCACCCACCCTTCTGCGCCTTCCTCTAGGTCATTTATAAAAATGACAAACAGCAACGGCCCCAGAACAGATCCTTGTGGTACTCCACTTGTGACTGTACTCCATTCTGAACATTTCCCATCAACCACCACCCTCTGTCTTCTTTCAGCTAGCCAATTTCTGATCCACATCTCTAAATCACCCTCAATCCCCAGCCTCCGTATTTTCTGCAATAGCCTACCGTGGGGAACCTTCTCAAACGCTTTGCTGAAATCCATATACACCACATCAACTGCTCTACCCTCATCTACCTGTTCAGTCACCTTCTCAAAGAACTCAATAAGGTTTGTGAGGCATGACCTACCCTTCACAAAGCCATGCTGACTATCCCTGATCATATTATTCCTATCCAGCTGATTATAAATCTTGTCTCTTATAATCCCCTCCAAGACTTTACCCACTACAGACGTGAGGCTCACTGGTCTATAGTTGCCGGGGTTGTCTCTGCTCCCCTTTTTGAACAAAGGGACCACATTTGCTGTCCTCCAGTCCTCTGGCACTATTCCTATAGCCAATGATGACATAAAAATCAAAGCCAAAGGTCCAGCAATCTCTTCCCTGGCCTCCCAGAGAATCCTAGGATAAATCCCATCAGGTCCCGGGGACTTATCTATTTTCAGCCTGTCCAGAATTGCCAACACCTCTTCCCTACGTACCTCAATGCCATCTATTCTATTAGCCTGGGGCTCAGCATTCTCCTCCACAACATTATCTTTTTCCTGAGTGAATACTGACGAAAAATATTCATTTAGAATCTCGCCTATCTCTTCAGACTCCACACACAATTTCCCATCCCTGTCCTTGACTGGCCCTACTCTTACCCTAGTCATTCTTTTATTCCTGACATACCTATAGAAAGCTTTTGGGTTTTCCTTGATCCTACCTGCCAAATACTTCTCATGTCCCCTCCTTGCTCGTCTTAGCTCTCTCTTTAGATCCTTCCTCGCTACCTTGTAACTATCAATCGCCCCAACTGAAACTTCACACCTCATCTTCACATAGGCCTCCTTCTTCCTCTTAACAAGAGATTCCACTTCTTTGCTAAACCACGGTTCCCTCGCTCGACGCCTTCCTCCCTGCCTGATCGGTACGTACTTATCAAGAACACGCAGTAGCTGTTCCTTGAACAAGCTCCACTTATCCAGTGTGCCCAACACTTGCAGCCTACTTCTCCAACCTATCCCCCCAAGTCATGTCTAATGGCATCATAATTGCCCTTCCCCCAGCTATAACTCTTGCCCTGCGGTGTGTACTTATCCCTTTCCATCACTAACGTAAACGTCACCGAATTGTGGTCACTGTCCCCAAAGTGCTCTCCTACCTCCAAATCCAACACCTGTCCTGGTTCATTACCCAAAACCAAATCCAAGGTGGCCTAGCCTCTTGTTGGCCTGTCAACATATTGTGTCAGGAAACCCTCCTGCACACATTGTACAAAAAACGACCCATCTAATGTACTCGAACTATATCTTTTCCAGTCAATATTTGGAAAGTTAAAGTCTCCCATAATAACTACCCTGTTACTTTCGCTCTTATCCAGGATCATCCTCGCCATCCTTTCCTCTACATCCCTAGAACTATTTGGAGGCCTATAGAAGACTCCCAACAGTGTGACCTCTCCTTTCATGTTTCTAACCTCAGCCCATACTACCTCGGAAGATGAGTCCCCATCTAGCATCCTCTCCGCCACCGTAATACTGCTCTTGACTAGCAGCGCCACACCTCCCCTCTTTTGCCTCCTTCTCTGAGCTTACTAAAACACCTAAACCCCGGAACCTGCAACATCCATTCCTGTCCCTGCTCTATCCATGTCTCCGAAATGGCCACAACATCGAAGTCCCAGGTACCAACCCATGCTGCCAGTTCCCCTACCTTATTTTGTATACTCCTGGCATTGAAGTAGACACACTTCAAACCACCGACCTGAACACTGGCCCCCTCCTGCGAAGTCAAATCTGTGCTCCTGACCTCTATACTCTCATTCTCCCTTACCCTAAAACTACAATCCAGGTTCCCATGCCCCTGCTGCATTAGTTTAAACCCCCCCCAAAGAGCACTAACAAATCTCCCCCCCAGGATATTTGTGTCCCTCAGGTTCAGATGTAGACCATCCTGTCTGTAGAGGTCCCACCTTCCTCAGAAAGAGCCCAGAAAGAGTTGTAGTGGACTGTTGAGTACAAAGGTTAAGTGTGCTTCTTTTTCTCCATCAGGATGCGGGATGGAATCCAACCCAGCTTGGAGCAATGAATTTCTCTCCTCTTTATATTAGAAAGTAATTTGGGACTAGAGATTATAACAGAACACTTAGAAAATCTCAGTGTAATCAAGCAGTGTCAACAAGATTTTGTGAACAAGAAATCATGTTTGACTAATTTATTGACGTTCTTTGTGAAAGCAACAAGCAAAGGGGAACCTGTGGATGTACTGTGCTTAGATTTCCAGAAGGCATTTGACAAGGTGCCACATGAAAGATTACTATGCAAAATAAGAGCTCATGGTGTCAGGGTTAACAAATTAGTATGATTGAGGATTGATTTGCTAACAGGAAGCAGAGAGTAGGGATGAATGAGTCTTTATTGGTTTGGCAAGGTGTGATGACTGCCACAGGGATCAACACTGGGGCCTCAATTATTTACAATTTCTATCAATGACTTGGATGAAGGGAACAAAAGTATGGTTGCCTAGTTCGCTGATATTGCAAAGTTATGTAGGGTAGTAAGTTGTGAAGAGTACATAACGGCCGGAGCCTCTGGTTCCCACTGGCAGCGCTTTACCACTCGTGGGTTTCCAGCAGAGCAGGGTGGTTTCAATGGGAATTCCCATTGACAGTGGCACGAACAGAGAATCCCACCATCAACGAACGGCGCACCGCCTCCCGCTGCTGAGAAATACGCAGCTGGGTGGCTGGAGAATCCAGACCAAGGAGTCTGCAAAGGGACGTAGATAGGTTAAGTGAGTGGGCAAAAGTTTGACAGGTGGGCTATAATATGGGAAAATGTACACTTTGGTAGGAAGAATAGAAAAGTAGAATATTATTTAAATGGAGAGAGAGTGCAGGATTCTGCGGTACAGAAAGATCTGGGCGTCCTTGTCCATGAATCAGGAAAGGTTAGAATGCAGGTACAGCAAGTGATGAGGAATGTAAATGAATGTTGCTGTTTATTGCAGGGGGAATGAAATATAAAAACAGGAATGTTTTGTTACAGTTGTACAGCCCACACCTGGAGTACCTTGTACAGCTTTGATCTCTCTATTTGAGAAAAGACACAAATGCATCAGATGTTCAGAAAATGTTCACTCATTGATTACTGGGATGGGGGGGTTATCTTGTGAGGATAGGTTGGACAGGCCTGTATTTATTGGAGTTTAGAAGATTGAGAGGTGATCTTATTGAAACTTATCCGAGTGGATTTGACAGGATAAATGCTGAAAGGTGTTTCTCCTTTTGGGAGAAACTAGAATGGTTTAAAAATAAGGGGTCTTCCATTTCAAACTGGATGTGAGAAGAATTTATTCCTCTGAGGATTGTGAACCTTTGCAGCTCTCTACCCAGAGAACAGTGAAGGCAGGGTTATTGAATATTTCCAAGGCAGAGATAGTAAGATTCTTGACTAACAAGGGAGTCAAAGGTTATTGGGGGGTGGGCAGAATGTGGAGTTGAGGTCACAGTCAGATCACCCATAACGATGTACTCCTGCTCCTAATTTGTATGTTCATATGCAGGTGTGACTGTCTCAAGCAAGCTCTTTGTGGGTTCAAGAATAAATTGGGCTGAATCAATAGGTGATATTGGGATTGGAATGTTCACATTTTCAGAAGATGGCGTGCTTTTCTGGGCATATAGCTGGGCCAGAGTTGAACGTGAGCTATGCTTCACTTGAGCTGCCTGACGTATGCAATTTATCTGGACAATGCAGTTCAACTAAATGCATTTAGAAACCATTTCGGAATAGCAGTGAGATTTGAGTTAAATGTCGTAACACTCCAAAATGTTCAGCAAAAGCCTTTTCTTGGCCAAGTCAATGGCCTACACTATGCATTGGGTCATATATTTCGTTCTGAGTGTGTTTATTATGGAATGTGTCCGTTCACTTTAATGGAAAAAAACAAAAATACAGTTATTCACTGTACATGTTACAAACTATTTCCAGAAATCATCTGATCATAAGTTATTTCCATTGTATTAATGATTTGATCATAGGCAAATAGGAAGATTGAATGAGTTGCAAGCGAACACAGACAGGCTAGGTTTTAGATGATAGATGCAATACAATGCAGATACATAAAGTATAGCATTTTGGTAGGTAGAAATGGTAATTATACCCTAAATGATAAAATTTTTCTCAGGATAACAACAGAGACGAAATGGGCCGGTTAAGGGGGCACGCGCGTTCGCGCATCTGAGAGGACTGAAGGCGGACGTGGTAATGCTACAGGAGACGCACCTCAGAGTAACTGATCAGATCAGATTAAGGAAGGGATGGGTCGGACAGGTTTTTCACTCAGGGCTGGACTCGAAGACGAGAGGGTCGCGATCCTGATTAATAAGCGAGTGGTGTTCGAGCTGGGAAGAATAGTTACGGATGTGGGAGGTCACAGTATGGTCAGTGGGAAACTGGATGGGGTGCAGGTGGTACTAGTAAATGTGTATGCGCTAAATTGGGATGATGTGGAGTTTATAAAGAGGATGCTGGGGAAGATCGCGGACCTAGATTCATAGAACATACAGTGCAGAAGGAGGCCATTTGGCCCATCGAGTCTGCACCGACCCATTTAAGCCCTCACTTCCAGCCTACCCCTATAACCCAATAACCTCTCCTAACCTTTTTGGTCACGAAGGGCAATTTATCATGGCCAATCCACCTAACCTGCACGTCTTTGGACTGTGGGAGGAAACCGGAGCACCCGGAGGAAACCCAGGCAGACACGGGGAGAACGTGCAGACTCCGCACAGACAGTGACCCAGCGGGGAATCGAACCTGGGACCCTGGCGCTGTGAAGCCACAGTGCTATCCACTTGTGCTACCGTGCTGTCCTCGCATAAGTTGGTCATGGGAGGGGACTTTAACACAGTTATTGACCCTGGTTTAGACCGGTCGAGCTCAAAGACGGGCAGGGTGCCAGCAATGGCAAAGGAGCTAAAGGGGTTCATGGAGCAGATGGGGGGGGTGGACCCATGGAGATTTGGGCAGCCGAGAGTGAAGGAGTTTTCCTTCTACTCACACGTGCATGAAGTGTACTCCTGGATTGATTTCTTTATTTTGAATAGGGCTCTACGACGGGGGTGGTGGACATGGGGTATTCGGCTATCACAATCTCAGATCATGCCCCGCACTGGGCTGACCTACAGGTTAGCAAGGAGAGTAGCCAGCGCCCGCACTGGAGGCTGGACATGGGACTTTTAGCTGACGAAGAGGTGTGCCAGCAGCTGAGGAAATGTATTCAGAACTACCTGGAAGTCAACGACATGGGTGAAATTTCGGCAGCGGTGGTCTGGGAGGCATTGAAGGCGGTGGTTAGAGGGGAGCTGATCTCGATACGGGCCCACAGGGAGAAGGTAGACAGAGCAGAGATGGACCAACTGATAAAGGAGATTTTGCAGGTTGACAGGAGGTAGGCGGAGACCCCAGAGGCAGGGCTTTTAAGGGAACGACGGAGGCTACAGGCGGAGTTTGGCTTGTTAACTACAGGGAGGGCGGTAGAGCAGCTGAGGGAGGCAATTTATGGGGAGAAGGCCAACAGAATGCTTGCACAGCAGCTTAGAAAGAGGGAGGCAGCCAGGGAGATAGAGAAAGTAAAGGATGGGGACGGGAGCCTAGTTGGGGACTCAGCAGGTGTGAATAAGGCGTTCAAGGAGTTTTACAGTAGGCTGTATGGGTCGGAACCCCAGCGGGGCCGGAGGAGATGAGGCACTTCTTACGAGGGCTGAATTTCCCGTAGGGGGACGTAGGGTTGGTAGAAGGGCTGGGGGTCCCGATCGCGATGGAAGAGATAGCAGAGGGTCTGAAGGCCATGCAGTCGGGTAAAGCCCCGGGGCCAGACGGGTACCCAGTGGAGTTCTATAAAAGGTTCTCTGGGATATTGGGGCCGCTGGAATGGGAACGGCTGCACAAGCTAAATCTGGCCTGACTAGAGGACCAAATGAAGGACGATTTTCGGAGATGGGACGCGCTTCCGTTGATGAGGACATTCAATGAGGCAAGGGAGCGTGGGGTGCTTCCCCCGACGATGTCACAGGCCACGATCTCATTGATCGTGAAGCGGGACAAGGACCCATAGCTATGTGGGTCCTATAGGCCGATATCCCTATTGAATTGAACGCCAAAATGCTGGCCAAAGTCTTGTCCTCTAGGTTTGAGGATTGTTTCCCGGCCGTTATTGGGGAGGACCAGACGGGGTTTGTTAAGGGAAGGCAGTTGGTGGCCAATATAAGAAGGTTGTTAAATGTGATCATGATGCCCCCGGAAGGTAGGGAGGTGGAGGTAGTGGTCGCAATGGACGCAGAGTAGGCTTTTGATCGGGTAGAATGGGAATATCTGTGGGAGGTACTGGGACGGTTCGGATTTGGGCGGGTCTTTATTGACTGGGTCAGGTTGTTGTACCAGGCCCCTGTTGCAAGCGAACGACGAATAGGACAACTTGGAACTATTTTAGGCTGCATCAGGGAACGAGACAGGGATGCCCCCTCTCCCCACTGTTGTTCGCGTTAGCTATGGAGCCGCTGGCAATTGCGCTGAGGGCCTCAAGGGGCTGGAAGGGGCTGATCTGGGGGGCAGTGGAACACAGAGTCTCGCTTTACGCAGACGACCTACTTCTGTATGTATCGGACCCATTAGAGGGGATGGAAAAAATTATGAGGATTCTGCGGTAATTCGTCCGGTTTTCGGGGTATAAACTAAATATGGGGAAAAGTGAGATGTTTGCGGTCCAGGCAAAGGGGCAGGAGAGGCGACTGGGGGAACTGCCGTTTAGAGTGGTAGGGGGAAGCTTTCGGTACCTAGGCATTCAGGTGGCACTGGAATGGGAACGGCTGCACAAGCTAAATCTGGCCCGACTAGAGGACCAAATGACGATTTTCGGAGATGGGACGCGCTTCCATTGTCACTAGCTGGGAGGGTACAGACAGTGAAAATGACTGTCCTCCCGAGATTCCTGTTTGTGTTTCAGTGTCTCCCCATCTTTATTTTGCGGTCCTTTTTAAACGGGTCAATAAGGTAATCACTGGCTTTGTATGGGCGGGCAAGACTCCGCGAGTAAAAAAGGGGATGCTTGAGCGGAGCCGGGGGGAGGGTGGGCTGGCGCTGCCGAACTTCAGTAGTTACTATTGGGTGGTGAACATAGCCATGATCAGGAAGTGGGTGGTATGGGAGCGTGTGGAGGCGGCCTCATGCAAGGGCACCAGTTTGGTGGCGTTGGTAACGGCACCTTTGCCGTTCCTGCCGGCACGGTACTCCACCAGCCCCGTGGTGGTGGCGGCCCTGAGGGTCTGGGGGCAATGGAGGAGCACGTGGGAGCGGAGGGAGTATCGGTGTGGTCTCCAATCTGTAATAATCACCCATTTGCCCCAGGAAGTATGGATGGAGGGTTTCGGAGTTGGCAAAGAGCAGGGATTGAGAGGATGGATTATATGTTTATAGAGGGGAGCTTTCCTAGCCTGAGGGAGCTGGAGGAAAAATTTGGATTGGCAGGGGGGAATCAAATTTAGGTACCTGCAGGTGCGGGACTTCCTACGCAGGCAGGTTTCAACCTTCCCGCTCCTACCACCAAGGGGGATACAGGACAGGGTAGTTTCTAGAGTGTGGGTGGGAGAAGGGAGGGTCCCTGACATTTTCAAGGAACTCATGGGGTCGGAGGAGACGCAGACTGAGGAGCTGAAGCGCAAGTGGGAAGAGGAGTTGGGAGGAGAGATAGAGGATGGTCTCTGGGCGGACGCGTTGAGTAGAGTCAACACGTCCACAACATGTGCCAGGCTCAGCCTGATACAATTCAAGGTCGTTCATCGGGCTCACATGACAGTGACCCAGATGAGCAGGTTCTTTGGGGTGGAAGACAGGTGCGCAAGGTGTGCGGGAGGACCAGTAAACCATGTCCACATGTTCTGGACATGCCCGAAGCTTAGGGGAATCTGGCAGGGGTTTGCGGATGTCATGTCCGAAGTATTGAAAGCAAGGGTGGCGCCGAGTCCAGAGGTGGCGATTGTCAGGGTGTCGGAAGGTCCGGGATTCCAGAAGGAGAAAGAAGCAGACGTTCTGATCTTTGCCTCTCTGGTAGCCCAGAGACAGATATTATTAGCTTGGAGGGACTCAAAGCCCCCAAAGTCGGAGACCTGGCTCACTGACACGGCTAGCTTTCTCTGTCTGGAGGAAATCCAAGTTCGCCTTGAGAAGATCAATGTTAGGGTTCGCCCGGAGGTGGCAGCCGTTCGTCGACTTCTTTGCGGAAAATTAACCGTCAGCAGAGGGTGGTGGGGGGTGGGGGGGGGGGGGGGCGGCTGCTGGGGGTTAGCTTAGTTTAGAGTAGGGGGTTAGTAAAGGTGGGACCTGTAAGGGAGGAAGACTCTATGCACTATGTTTATAAATTCATGTATATTGTTTATTTTGTTGTAAAACCATAAATACCTCAATAAAATATTTATAAAAAACAAAGGATAACAACAGAGAAAGCCAGGGAAATAAGTGCAAAGCCCTTTAAAAGTCAGAATACAGTCTTCTAACAAAGGCCGTAGAAATAGCAAATGGGATACTGACGCTAAAGTTTAAATCTGGACCAACTTTGGGCTAGCAGTTAGCACTGTGAAGTAAATTCCGTCTCACTTGTTGCTCCAAAAGTGAGGCCTTAGATGTTTTAACTCTGAAGTCTCCTTTAAATCCTTCCAGTCAACTGGGCACCTGCTCCAGGGAGCAGTTGCTGAGAAATGGGGGAATATTGAGCGGAATGGTTGGCCACCAGTGCGTTGGTGCCGAGACCGACTGCACAGGTCACCCCATGGGAGGAAGATTCTGTCAGTCAGGAAGGTAGCTTGGAGTGGGGGTTGGGAAAGTCTGTCGGCCCACAAGGAAAGTAAAATGCTCACCCGTTTAGACCGCTTCTGGCCCTAGATTCTGTTCCCCGTTATCTTTCCCTGGTGGACAAGTCACTGCAGCTTTTCACAAAACCTGTCGCCTTAACTTTAGAGTCAGGCCTCAGAAGTGTAGAAATAGCCACTGTTAGTTTTGGTCCGCGATTATCATCTCCGCTCATTCGAGCAAATTAAAATAAGCAAACATCAGCAAAGGTGCTCTTTCCAAGGGCCGGTGCAGACTCAAAGGGCCGAATGGCCTCCTTCTGCACTGTAAATTCAATGATAATCTATGATTAATCTAGGACAAAGGTTCGGCACAACATCGTGGGCCGAAGGGCCTGTTCTGTGCTGTATTTTCTATGTTCTATGTTCTATGTATAGGCAGCTCCAGATAATGAAGTTGGACAATGTGTTTATAAATTTTTTTAAATTAAGGGGCAATTTAGCGTGGCCAATCCACCTACACTACACATATTTGGATTGTGGGGGTGAGACCCACGCAAAGACGAGGAGATTGTGAAAACTCCACACGGGCCGTGACCCGGGGCAGGGATCGAAACCGGGTCCTCAGCACCATGAGGCAGCAGTGCTAACCACTGCGCCACCCATTAAGTTGGGCAATGTTGGCCATACCCCCAATCCCTTCCCTGCTGCCATTTTTTATATACAAAGACATTGAATAAAAACAAAAAAGGGATGGTTTACTTATATATGGTTAGGCCATAGTTGAATACTGCCTATGGTTCTGTGTATCAGAATATAGGGAAATGTAAAACCATTGGTACAATAAACATGATTAAAATGAGACAACAGAAAAATACTATGATGCCAGGAATCTGGGGCGAAATTCTCCCCAAACGGCGCGATGTCCGCCGGCTGGCGCCCAAAACGGCGCCAATCAGACGGGCATCGCGCTGCCCCAAAGGTGCGGAATGCTCCGCATCTTTGAGGGCCGAGCCCCAACATTGAGGGGCTAGGCCGACGGCGGAGGGATTTCCGCCCCGCCAGCTGGCGGAAACGGCCTTTGTTGCCCCGCCAGCTGGCGCGGAAATGACATATCGGGGCGGCGCATGCGCGGGAGCGTCAGCGGCCGCTGACAGTTTCCCGCGCATGCGCAGTGGAGGGAGTCTCTTCCGCCTCCGCCATGGTGGAGACCGTGGCGGAGGAGGAAGGGAAATTGTGCCCCCACGGCACAGGCCCGCCCGCGGATCAGTGGGCCCCGATCGCGGGCCAGGCCACAGTGGGGGCACCCCCCAGGGCCAGATCGCCCCGTGCCCCCCCCAGGACCCTGGAGTCTGCCCACGCCGCCTTGTCCCGCCGTTCAAAAGGTGGTTTAATCACGCCGGCGGGACAGGCAATTTATCGGCGGGACTTCGGCCCATCCGGGCCGGAGAATCCATCGGGGGGCCCGCCAACCGGAGCGGCCCGATTCCCGCCCCCGCCGAATATCCGGTACCAGAGACTTCGGCAACCAGCGGGGGCGGGATTCACGGCAGCCCCCGGCGATTCTCCAACCCGGCGGGGGGTCGGAGAATGACGCCCCTGAAATAAAAACAGAAGTTGGTGGAAATTCTCAGCAGGTCTGGCACCATCTGTGGATAGATGACAGTGTTTCAGGTCAGTCACCCTTCATGAGTACAGAACGGGTTTCAAGTATATATAGAACCTAGAACATTGAAAAATACAGCACAGAACAGGCCGTTCGGCCCACGATGTTGTGCCGAACTTTTGTCCTAGATTAAGAACAAATTAATCTACACCCCATCATTCTACCGTAATCCATGTACCTATCCAATAGCCGCTTGATGGTCCCTAATGTTTCCGACTCAACTACTTCCACAGGCAGTGCATTCCATGCCCCCACTACTCTCTGGGTAAAGAACCTACCTCTGACATCCCCCCTATATCTTCCACCATTCACCTTAAATTTATGTCCCCTTGTAATGGTTTGTTCCACCCGGGGAAAAAGTCTCTGACTGTCTACTCTATCTATTCCCCTGATCATCTTATAAACCTCTATCAAGTCGCCCCTCATCCTTCTCCGTTCTAATGAGAAAAGGCCTAGCACCCTCAACCTTTCTTCGTAAGACCTACTCTCCAGTCCAGGCAACATCCTGGTAAATCTCCTTTGCACTTATATATATATCGGTGTAAAGTGCTACAGATTTTCTTTCAGCTACAAAGGAAATCAGGTGACTGTTCACAAGATGTAAATTGCACAATTTATATTATTTAGTCTTAACCAATTGCATTTCATTGAAATGCATTAGCATGGCAGCAAAACTTCAAGAACCACCATTTTTATTTGATGATTTTGATCTGATTGGGTTTTGAAAAGCAACAGTACCACTGGCCTGATCTGGCTTGACATAGTCATGTGACACTGACATGAGGCATGCACCGTAGGTTGCCATTTCTGATCAGTTCCATCAAGCCTTGCACTGAGAGCACACTGAAGAATCTCTGCTGTCTTTGTACATGAAACAGAAGTGATGGTAAAACAGAGTTTTGAATCCTGCATTTCTTCAGAGAAGACACTGAAATCCCAGGCACACAGAAAGGTTAAATCTGCAAAACAAAACTGCTCAAACCAGGACAAAGGAAAAGCACACAATGGCTGCAGAGAAGGCGCAGCTAAGAAAGGCACACTGAAAAGTTCAAATCTGCAGAAAACTACAGCAAAAGGACAAAGGAAATGCAAAATGACAAGGAAAGCAGACAAAGTCTGCAATGTAAATACTGAGTGAGTAAGATGGCTTTTCTCCACCTACTATGGCAAAACTATGAGATTGCAGCGGACTTAATTAAAAAGCCGGAACCAATAATAGTAACAGCACTCCTAACACTGTTCGGGAAGGACTGCTACATATTGTACACTGCCTTAAACCTAATGTATGAATGCCATATCTTCAACACTAGAGCTCAGGGTGAAAATTAGATCACTGAACATAATCTAACAGCAGGTATGCAGCTTTGAGAATCATATGAATTCGGACAACTAACAAATTACCTGATTTAAGCTAGATTAGACGTAAACATGTGTGACCCCTCAATGAGAGCAAGTCTACTGAAAATTCAGAAACTGATGCTAAAGAAAGTGATCGATGTGTTGAAATGCAGACGTTGTTGAACATCAACTGGAGCAACAAGTATGGCAGAGCAGACTAGGGATACATTATGCTGAGAGACAGTCCAGAAGCAATCACAGACACAGGGCAGGATGCAGATATGTGGAGGAGAGAGACAAAGGAAAATAAAGATTGCTCAGTGTGGGAAAAACAGTGTTTTAACTACAAGACCAAAGATGTGCAGATTAGGTGGATTGGCCATGCTAAATTGCCCATAGTGTCCAAAAAAAGGTTAGGACGGGTTATTGGGTTAGGGGCATAGGGTTGAAGTGATGGCTTAAGTGTGTCGTGCAGACTCGATGGTCCAAATGGCCTCCTTCTGCACTGTATGTTCTATGTAAGACGCAGAATCATTTCACACACAAGCGCTTGGCGAGAAAAAAGGAAATTAAGCCTATACAGATGGCCACTGGAGAGATATCAAGAGAGGAGCCTGATGAAGAACTAAAAACGATACAACAGGTTGGTTTAGTCAAGTCTAAAGGTGGCAAATAGTTTGTGACTGTTACAATGATGACCACAGGGGGGAGAGTATCAAGCAAAGAAAAATGTCATAGACACTGGTGCGTCATGCAACATCATAAACTTTACAGACCTATACAAAGTGGCTCAACTGAAAATGAAACCTTCAAAAGTGAGGTTGAGGTTATATGAAGGGATGGTACTCGTACCAAGAGGACAAATTAGTCTGAGAGCCCAATGCAGTGCCAGGACGGAAAATCTTGAGTTCCAGATCATAGATGGGAGGCAATACCCACTCATCTCACCTGGAGCAAGTCTAAAGCTTGGGCCACTAATCCTGAACGTGCCAAAAGCGAAAGTGCAATAACAGACCACCGAGAAGGACAACAGAAAAAACACAGAGGGCGATATTTTCTGGCCGTTCACACCACCGCCAGTGAGGGGTGCATTCAACAGGAAAACCTGTTGACAACGGTGGGACCAGAAAATCCCACCACCAGCCACTGGCGAGGAGGAAATTCCCGCCCAGAGAGTGGAAAACAAAACACTCAGGAGCGAGGACGACAGAAGAACCCAGAGAGAGGGAGACAATATTCAGGTAAACCACAAGATAGTTGACGACCACGTCAGTACAAACTGAAGGTTAATGAAGCAGTTCTCCAGGAAAATGTTCACATACGAGCTGAACTGGAAGATTTGAAGGGCAGGATTCCACACCTGTGAAAACACATTATAAACAAAAGCCAGTTAGGGTACAAACCTTCAATGCTCTCAACAGGCGTCATCTGGACGAACTGTCAATGTCAAAAAGCATGTGCACCATTGAAAAATCTGCATGATTTAAAGACTGACTGAAATTTTCCAGCCATTCCCGCTGGCGGGATCTTCTGGTCCCACCAGAGGTGACCCCCCCCCCCCACTGCAAGTTTCCCCAATCAAAGTCCACTTGCCAACTAATCGGCATCCTCGTCTCACACAGTATAAAGTTGCAGTTTTTGTCTGACATTGGTATTATTGTGATTACCCTGATGAGTGCAAGACAAAAAACTTTGATAAAATGTGTTTTTTCAGCAATGCTCAAGTCTGTACTACCAATTAAGATTTATTGCTGTTCGGGAAACAAAGATCTTTTCGAATTTCTCCACCAAATCCCGCACCCTTCACCAATACTTATATTTCTGAATTGGGCTCACTGCCCTGCCCTGATAGCAAAGTCAGCGTGGAGCCAACATGTTCTATGCTGGCCCACCCCTCACTCATAAAGCACTGTGAGCAGGCCAAAAAGAGGCAAAGTGAGACGTCCCGTCCTCGGGAGCTGTCAACCAATCCGATTGGCCGGTAGCACCACCAGTCCCAACAATGCCAAGAGCGCATTGGTGGGCACTGCTGAGACGGCAGCGAGGAAACAGAAAAAGGCCCAATGGATCCCTTGATGCATTAACAATTACGACGAGACGAGAGTAGAGACTAATGGAGGCTTTATTACACAGAGATGTGTGACCTCCTACAGCTGCTGCCGAAATGGCTGAAGTTCGGAGAGCACACACATTTATACTCCGCCTACTGGGCGGAGCCAGCAGGCAGGGATCTACCCCCGTACCTGTAGTACAGGGGCCTTACCGTAATACCCTCGTATGCAGTGCAGTATATACAATATAATGTGACTACCACATGCACCCCCTGTTAAAAATGAGTCCAGCGGGGAGGGGGGTGGAAACTATTTACATACAGGTTGTCATTAAAATTTCAGAGAAGGTTACAAATTTAAACGGTCGGGCACCTTGATCCGTCGTTGAGAGCGCCACAGTGCGGCTGGCGAGTCAGGTGTCGGCTCGGTCGTCGGTGACTCTGGGAGGGTGTCGACATCCTCTTCATCCCCGGGTGGGACCAAGGGGAGAACGGATTGTCCTGGAGCAGGGACTGTGGTGGGGTGCGCTGGGGGAAGGGAGGGTGGCACCAGGGCATGGGGGGGGGGGTGAGGACCCAGCTGGTGCCAGGTCCCTGAGGGAGACTGTGTCTTGGCGGCCGTTGGGGTACACTACGTAGGCGTACTGCGGGTTTGCGAGGAGTAGCTGTACCCTCTCAACCAACGGGTCCGCCTTGTGGAGCCACACGTGGTTGCGGAGGAGAACGGGTCCTGGAGCTGCCAGCCACATTGGGAGCGAAACCCCGGAGGTGGACTTTCTGGGGAAGGTAAGGAGACGTTCATGGGGGGGGGGGTTCGTTAGTCGCCGTGCACAGGAGCGACCGAATGGAGTGAAGTGCTTCGGGGAGGATCTCCTGCCAGTGGGAGGCCGGGAAATGTTTGGATCGTTGGGCCAGCTGGACGGCCTTCCAGACCGTCCCATTCTCCCGCTCCACCTTCCCATTTCCCCGGGGGCAGGCTGGTCGTCCTGCTCGCGGCAATGCCCCTGTTGAGCAGGTACTGGCGCAGCTCATCGCTCATAAATGAGGATCCTCGGTCGCTGTGGACGTAGGCCGGGAAACCGAACAGAGCGAAGATGGTGTTGAGGGCTTTGATGACGGTGGCAGATGTCATATCGGGGCATGGGATGGCGAAGGGGAATCTGGAATATTCGTCGACCACATTGAGAAAATACATGTTGCGGTCGGTGGAGGGGAGGGGCACTTTGAAGTCCATGCTGAGGCATTCAAAGGGGCAGGAAGCCTTCACCAGGAGTGCACTATCTGGCCGGTAGAAGTGCAGTTTACACTCAGCGCAGACCTGGCATCTCTGGTGACAGCCCTGACTTCCTCGATGGAGTAGGGCAGATTGCGGGCCTTAATGAAGTGACAAAAGCGGGTGACCCCTGGGTGACAGAGGTCGTCGTGCAGGGTCCGGAACCGGTCCACTTGTGCACTGGCACATGTACCTCGGGACAGGGCATCGGGGGGCTCGTTGAGTTTACCATGGCGATACAAAATCTCGTAATTAAAGGTGGAGAGCTCGATCCTCCACCGCAAGATCTTATAATTTTTGACCTTACCCCGCTGTGTGTTGTTAAACATGAAGGCGACCGACCGTTGGTCTGTGAGGAGAGTGAATTTCCTGCCGGCCAGGTAATGCCTCCAGTGCCGCACAGCTTCAACGATAGCTTGGGCCTCCTTTTCGACGGAGGAGTGCCGGATTTCGGAGGCATGGAGGCTGCGGGAAAAGAATGTCATGGGCCTGCCTGCCTGGTTGAGGGTGGCGGCCAGAGCGACGTCTGATGCATCGCTCTCGACTTGGAAGAGGAGCGTCTCATTCACCGCATGCATCGCGGCCTTGGCGATGTCAGCCTTGATACGGTTGAAGGCCTGGTGAGCCTCGGCCATCAGTGGGAAACCGGTGGAGTGGATGAGTGGGCAGGCCTTGTCCGCATAGTTAGGGACCCACTGGGCCTAGTACGAAAAGAACCCCAGGCATCGTTTGAGGGCCTTGGGGAATGGGGAGATCCAAGAGGAGCGCATGCGATCGGGGTCAGGCCCTAGAACTCCCTTCCGAACCACATAGCCGAGGATGGCTAATCGGTTCATGCTGAACACACACTTCTCCTTGTAGGTTAGGTCGAGGAGTTTGGCTGTGTGGAGAAATTTGGAAAGGTTAGCATCGTGGTCCTGCTGGTCGTGGCCGCAGATGGTGACGTTATCCAGGTACGGGAAAGTGGCCCGCAATCCGTACCGGTCAACTATTCGGTCCGTCTCTCGTTGGAAGACCGAGACCCCGTTAGTGACCCCGAAGGGAACCCTAAGGAAATGGTAAAGGTGGCCGTCTGCTTGAAACACAGTATACTGGCGGTCCGCCTTGCGAATGGGGAGCTGGTGGTAGGCAGATTTCAGGTCCACTGTCGAGAAGACCCGGTACTGTGCAATCTGATTGACCATATCAGATATGCGTGGGAGGGGTACGTGTCGAGCTGCGTGTACCGATCGATGGTCTGACTAGTCAATGACCATCCTGTTTGTCTCCCCCGTTTTCACCATTACCACTTGGGCTCTCCAGGGGCTGTTGCTGGCCTCGATGATACCGTCCCGCAGCAGCCGCTGGACCTCAGACCTGATGAGGGTCCTGTGCTGGGCGCTGTACCATCTGCTCCTGGTGGCAACAGGTTTGCAATCCAGGGTGAGGTTTGCAAACAGAGAAGGCGGGTCGACCTTAAGGGTCGTGAGGCTGCATACAGTAAGGGGTGGTAGCGGCTTGCCAAATTTCAGGGTTAGGCTCTGGAGGTTGCACCGGAAGTCCAGGCTGAGTAGCAAGGCAGTGCAGAGGTTGGGGAGGACATAGAGCTGGAAGCCGCTGAACTCTACGCCCTGGATAGTGAGGGTGGTGATGCAGTACCCCCGGATTGTCACAGAGTGGGATCCGGAGGCCAGGGAGATTCTTTGGTTAATGGGGTGTACCGCGACAGAGCAGCGCCTTACTTATCGGGGTGAATGAAGCTCTCAGTGCTCCCGGAGTCCAGAAGGCAGGATATCTCGTGCCCGTCGACCTTCACCTTTGTCGACGCGGTCGCGAGGTTGTGCAGTCGGGACTGGTCGATCGTGACAGAGGCGAGACACGGCTGGTCGGCGGCGGTTGCAGGCGATGAGCGGCCCAATGAGGTGTCCGAGGGGCAGGGGTCCTGAGGCAGGGAAGCTGGCAGCGCCTACGGGCCGCACGTGTCCTGGGGCAGGCAAGATGGCTCCGCCCAATGGTTGTGAGGCAAGCAAGATGGCGGCGCCCACATGCCGCACGTGGTCTGAGGCGAGGAAGATGGCAGCGCCCACTGGCCGCACGTGCAGGGACAATAGCGGCGATTGAGCGGGCCTGGCACACTGCAGTGAAATGTCCTTTCTTGCCGCAGGCCTTGCAGAGCGCGCTCCGCACCGGGCAGCGCTGCCGGGGGTGTTTTGTCTGTCCGCAGAAGTAGCACTTGGGTCCCCGGGGCTTGGTGGCTGCCGCGCGGATTAGGGTTGGTTGGGGCGGTCGCTGATGGGGTCCATGATGCGGTGGCCGCTGGCGGGGTCCACGATGCCCAGGAGGGGTGGGCCTTGCGGTCGGGGTCACACGCCTGTACATTGCGTGAGGCGACTGTGAGCGAGAGCGCTAGTTTCTTGGTTGCCGCAAGGTCAAACGTAGCCCCTTCTAAGAGGCGCTAGCGGATGTAGGCCAACCCTATGCCCGTAATGAACGCGTCTCTCATTAGCAGGTTAGAATGTTCAGCTTTCGAAACGGCCTGGCAATCACAGTCTCTCACCAGGGCGAGCAGGGCACGCCAGAAATCTTCCACAGACTCACCGGGAAGTTGGTGCTGTGTGGACAGGAGGTGCCTGGCGTAGATCTTGTTGTTCTGCTGAGCGTAGTTCTCCTTCAGTAGCGCTATGGCCTCTGCGTAGGTCCTGGATGAGGGGAAAGACATCGGAGCTCAGCCGCGTGTACAGAATCTGGAGCTTCTGTCTTCTGGGATTGGGTCTGCCGCAGATCCGATGTATGCTTCAAAGCAAGCTAACCAATGTGCAAAGTCCTTTTTTGCGTTGTCTGCTTGAGGATGCAGCTGCAGGCGATCCGGCTTGATGCAGAGATCCATCTTTGTAAAATCTCTGTGTAATAAATTGATGCACCATCAATTACGATGAGACGAGAGTAGAGAGTAATCGAGGCTTTATGACACAGAGATGTGTGGCCTCCTACAGCTGCTGCCAAAATGGCTGCAGTTCGGAGAGCACACACATTTATACTCCGCCTACTGGGTGGAGCCAGCAGGCAGGGATCTACCCCCGTACCTGTAGTACAGGGGCCTTACCGTAATACCCTTGTATGCAGTGCAGTATATACAATATAATACAACAGTGGTGACTACCACATCCCTGGAAGTGGCTAAGTGTAGGGTCTTGGGCGGGCAGTGTTTGGACAGGTTATGGAGGTGGACGGGCAGTCAGCGGTGGTGAGTTTAAGGCAACAGGTGGGTGGAAGAAAAGGAGGGGGGTGGTGTTCTATCTTACAAGGGTCGCCCTATCTGCAAAGTGCAGTCTCAAAGATAGAGCTACCCTTTCCTTGCCACCGGATTTTAACAAAACATTTGGCTGCCAATGCACAGGTTTACGATATGAACAACGTGTTATCAGAGTCAATTGGATTGGCAGCAAGCTTAATTGACTATCTATCTAAATATGGCGGGGTGGACTTCAGAAGGATCACAACACGGAGATCACCTGAAGGAAATTGACCATTTTCCCCACTGTCTCTTTAGTCTATTGATCTTGAGGGTAATTGTAGTGTCCCTACTGTAACCTCTGCTGAGATCAGCTCACACAGCACAACTCACGAGTCATGTTGGCATCTTCCAGATCTGTATGGCTAAACACCTTAACAAACAATGCAACTGATTTTTTCTTCAGTGCCTGGGTATTATTAAATGTGCTATTTTAAACCGTTTTTTAAATAATCTTTATTGTCACAAGTAGGCTTACATTAATATTGCAATGAAGTTACTGTGAAAAGCCCCTAGCTGCCACATTCCGGCGCCTGTTCGGGTACACAGAGGGAGAATTCAGAATGTCCAAATTACCTAATAACACATCTTTCGGGACTAGTGGGAGGAAAATGGAGCACCCGGAGGAAGCCCACGCAGACACAGGGAGAACATGCATACTCCACACAGACAGTGACCCAGCCGGGAATCGAATCTGGGACCCTGGCGCTGTGAAGCCACCCTGCTAACCACTGTGCTACCGTGCTGCCCTCGTATCGTCCAAGCTTGTGTTCCACAGTCTAATCTGCTTTCCTCTACACAGCTAATTTAAAAGATTTTCTTAAGATCACGCAATGGTTCACATGAAGAAAATCCTTTGGCCTATTTGATCTCACCCTCTCAGAATACCAAACCTACTGCTTTCCCATTACAGCATCTAGCTTTTTCCAAAATGAGTCAATTGTCTTGATTTCAATTATGCTTCCTGGTAGTCCTGGTTGGCCACCCTTTATGTAAAGAAATACTTCCTGGCATTTGTTCTTTGAAGTGTTCAATGGTAGCCAAACATTACAAAGAGTTAGAAACTCACATTTTCAGAAGCTTAAGTGACCATTAGCCTGAGTGCGGTGCAGATATTCCTGAGACCAGTTTTGGGATATATTCTCATTGGATTATTTAAAGTTGGGCCCAGCGTCACAAATCTCAGATAATTGTGACCTAAACTGGCAACATTTCTAACCGCCTTTAACAAATGTCAGCCATTTTGATGTCAAGTGCATCTACTTTTCTGATTACCAGAGCCTCCCTTACCCTTCCTTGCTTCCTGGCCTAAGACTGGATCTGTATGTTTGCATTGATGTCTTGTCCCTATAGTTGGCTTTGATAACTTCTTTAAACCAAAATTTGACATTGTCTGTAAATGTTAACGTCACATTGTGCATCTGGTCTATTGAAATTTTACTCATAACAGGAAGCTACATCATTTGTTACTGTTCTACTGTTATATAATTGAAGACAATGAGGAAATACTCTGCAACATTTTCTATGAAATAACTTACAAAGATCTTACATTTTACTTTTTTGATTTCAGTTTATGACAAAGAGCCCAAATAAACGTTTGGGTTGTGTTACATCACAAGGTGGGGAGGAAGCCATTAAACAGCACCCATTTTTCAAGGAAATTGATTGGGTCCTGCTGGAACAGAAGAAAATAAAACCTCCATTTAAACCCAGGATTGTAAGTACCTTTGATCGGCAATTCATTTACAGGGAAATTAATGCAAATTTCTTTCCAGAATTATTGAGAAACTATTCATGTGTAAAAATGGAAGAGCTAGCATGCCCCCTGAGCACCTGACCCCCCTCCCTGTCACTTACCAGTTAACCCCCCCCCCACTCCCCGACTGACCACCAACCACAACCCTACAACCCTCCTACTAGCCACATGCCACCTCCCACTGATGCCAGACCCTCCCCCACTGACCACCTGACTGCTGCCCCTCACTGACCACTCCACTCCCCGACTGGCCACGTGACCCAACCCTGACTGACCACCCAGCACACCCTCCCAATGGCCAGCTCTCTCCCACTGACGAGCAAACACACCACACAAGCCCCCTAATCGCTGCCGCCGGCCCAACCTACCGATCCCTCCCCCCCCCCCCCCCCCCCCCCCCCCAATCCTTTCCACTTACCTTACAAACCTGCTGCTCCCTAGCTCCTCAAAGTGGCTTGATCTTTAAGCTGATGTGTTTTATGGCAACCATTGCTATAAAAAGGAGGCATGGCTTCCTTACCTCCGGCTCTCCTGCCTTCGACACAAGGCCTCCGGAAACTGTGGAAATCCAACTTTGAAATGAAATGAAATGAATGAAAATGAAAATCGCTTGTTGTCACGAATAGGCTTCAATGAAGTTACTGTGAAAAGCCCCTAGTCGCCACATTCCGGCACCTGTTCGGGGAGGCTGGTACGGGAATCGAACCATGCTGCTGACCTGCCTTGGTCTGCTTTCAAAGCCAGCGATTTAGCCGCTCCATGGAAGTTATGGGCCCTCATTACAGATGGCCAAAAGTTTAATCCCAGAAGTAGGCTTTAAGGAGTGTCTTGAATGAAAAAAGAGAGATAGTCAGTCGGGTTGGCTTAGGATGGGAATTCCAGAGGATAGGGCCGAGGGAGCTGAAGGTATGGCCACCAATGGTGGAGCAATTAAAATTAGGGATGCTCAAGAGGCAGGAAGTAGATGAATGCAAATATAGCAAGTCTTCATCTAAAGTTGTGGTTGCATTTGTGAAAGCCGCAGTTCTAAATGAAGCAACTTAAGTGAATCATAGGAATCAATGTTCAATCCAGAGGTAGGTTCCTTTAGGCATGTCTTATCTGGACAAAGCAATGTAGAAGTTGAAATACTGTACCGTATATGTGCAGCACTGTGCGTTCCCAGCTGGAATAATTTATAAATTAATATAAACCACTGAATATCGCAGAAACACTGTATAAATTCAAATTAGATAAACCTCCCAAATAAGCCCTGAGTAGCACAACATCTGTATCTCACCTATAGCACCACGGAAACACATCTCTCTCTCTCTCTTTATCCTCTTTCCCACTCTGTCTCTCCTTTCGTACTGTGTCTTTCTCTCTGCAGAGTTTGGACGTCTTCACAACAGTCTGCAGGGACTGAGCTCCTGTCCCGGGGGTACCACCTAAGAAGCAGTGGGGTGGGGGGGGGGGGCTGCTGTCATGTAGCCAGGCTGTCTGCAAAAGGAGTCACATATTAAACAGAGAACCTATGGGTGTGTGTTTGAGGGGAGGGGGGGGGCACTCATCCCTTCATCACCTGATAGGCAGCATCCTCTCCCTTCCCTGTGCTCCTGCTTCTGGATTTCAGGCCTTGCTCTCTCTCTCTGCAGCCTGGGTCTCTGGTGACTGCAAAGGCGGCTCTAGCATCAGAACATGGCGTCAACTGGCCTAGAGTGCAACACGGGAAGGGTGGGAGAGTGCAGATGATGTAAAACCGGGAATGATGGTACAAATCAAAACAAATTGCAAAAGAATAAAAAACGTTAAAACAAAACGTCTTGAAGCAGAGTGGCTTACAGTGAGGACTTACTGTATCTCGGACAGTTGTAGAGCTTGAGGAGAATACAGAGATTGGGAACAGCAAGATGATGGAGAGATGGAGCAGGACACCACCTGGCATTCCAGAGGGAGTGGCCCTGGCAGATATGATCTAATAATCTAATGGAGATCGGAGCCGGGAGGTTAAAAGAGAGCAAGAAAGTGTGAGACCGAGCGTGGAGCCGGGAGGATAAAAGAGTGTGAGAAAGATCGAGACTGAGCGCGATAGATCGAGACTGAGCGCGGAACCAGGAGGATAAAAGAGTGAGAAAGATCGAGACTGAGCGCGGAACCAGGAGGATAAAAGAGTGAGAAAGATCGAGACTGAGCGCGGAACCAGGAGGATAAAAGAGTGCGAAAGATCGAGACTGAGCGCGGAACCAGGAGGATAAAAGAGTGAGAAAGAGCGAGACTGAGCGCGGAACCAGGAGGATAAAAGAGTGAGAAAGATCGAGACTGAGCGCGGAACTAGGAGGATAAAAGAATGAGAAAGAGCGGGACTGAGCGCGGAACCAGGAGGATAAAAGAGTGAGAAAGAGCGAGACTGAGCGCGGAACCAGGAGGATAAAAGAGTGAGAAAGAGTGAGACTGAGCGAGGAACCAGGAGGATAAAAGAGTGAGAAAGAGCGAGACTGAGCGCGGAACCAGGAGGATAAAAGAGTGAGAAAGAGCGAGACCTGAGCGTGGAACAAGGAGGATAAAAGACTGAGAAAGAGCGAGACTGAGCGCGGAACCAGGAGGATAAAAGAGTGAGAAAGAGCGAGACTGAGCGTGGAACCAGGAGGCTAAAGGAGTGAGAAAGAGCGAGACTGAGCGTGGAACCAGGAGGATAAAAGAGTGAGAAAGAGCGAGACTGAGCGCGGAACCAGGAGGATAAAAGAGTGAGAAAGAGCGAGACAGAGCGTGGAACCAGGAGGCGAAAGGAGTGAGAAAGAGCGAGACTGAGCGCGGAACCAGGAGGATAAAAGAGTGAGAAAGAGCGAGACTGAGCGCGGAACCAGGAGGATAAAGGAGTGAGAAAGAGCGAGACTGAGCGCGGAACCAGGAGGATAAAGGAGTGAGAAAGAGCGAGACTGAGCGTGGAACCAGGAGGATAAAAGAGTGAGAAAGAGCGAGACTGAGCGAGGAACCAGGAGGATAAAAGAGTGAGAAAGAGCGAGACTGAGCGTGGAACCAGGAGGATAAAAGAGTGAGAAAGAGCGAGACTGAGCATGGAACCAGGAGGATAAAAGAGTGAGAAAGAGCGAGACTGAGCGCGGAACATAGATTATCATAGAATTTACAGTGCAGAACGAGGCCATTCGGCCAATCAAGCCTGCACCGGCTCTTGGAAAGAGCACCCTACCCAAGGTCAACACCTCCAGCCTATCCCCATAACCCAGTAACCCCACCCAACACTAAGGGCAATTTTGGACATTAAGGGCAATTTATCATGGCCAATCCACCTAACCTGCACATCTTTGGACTGTGGGAGGAAACCGGAGCACCCGGAGGAAACCCACGCAGACATGGGGAGGATGTGCAGACTCCGCACAGACAGTGACCCAAGCCGGAATCGAACCTAGGACCCTGGAGCTGTGAAGCAATTGTGCTATCCACAATGCTACCATGCTGCCCCTAAACCAGGAGGATAAAAGAGCGAGACTGAGCATGGAACCAGGAGGATAAAAGAGTGAGAAAGAACAAGACCAGGAGGATAAAAGAGTGAGAAAGAGCGAGACTGAGCGTGGAACCAGGAGGATAAAAGAGTGAGAAAGAACAAGACTGAGCGTGGAACCAGGAGGATATAAGAGTGAGAAAGAGCGAGACTGAGTGCGGAACCAGGAGGATAAAAGAGTGACAAAGAGCGAGACTGAGCGTGGAACCAGGAGGATAAAAGAGCGAGACTGAGCGTGGAACCAGGAGGATAAAGGAGTGAGAAAGAACAAGACTGAGCGTGGAACCAGGAGGATAAAAGAGTGAGAAAGAGCGAGACTGAGCGTGGAACCAGGAGGATAAAAGAGTGAGAAAGAGCGAGACTGAGCACGGAACCAGGAGGATAAAGGAGTGAGAAAGAACAAGACTGAGCGTGGAACCAGGAGGATAAATGAGTGAGAAAGAGCGAGACTGAGCGTGGAACCAGGAGGATAAAAGAGTGAGAAAGAGCGAGACTGAGCGCGGAACCAGGAGGATAAAAGAGTGAGAAAGAGCGAGACTGAGCGTGGAACCAGGAGGATAAAAGAGTGAGAAAGAACAAGACTGAGCGTGGAACCAGAAGGATAAAAGAGTGAGAAAGAGCGAGGAACCAGAAGGATAAAAGAGTGAGAAAGAGCGAGACTGAGCGCGGAACCAGGAGGATGAAAGAGCGAGACTGAGCACGGAACCAGGAAGATAAAAGAGTGAGAAAGAGCGAGACTGAGCGTGGAACCAGGAGGATAAAAGAGTGAGAAAGAGCGAGACTGAGCGTGGAACCAGGAGGATAAAAGAGTGAGAAAGAACAAGACTGAGCGTGGAACCAGGAGGATAAAAGACTGAGAAAGAGCGAGACTGAGCGTGGAACCAGGAGGATAAAAGAGTGAGAACGAACAAGACTGAGCGTGGAACCAGGAGGATAAAAGACTGAGAAAGAGCGAGACTGAGCGTGGAACCAGGAGGATAAAGGAGTGAGAAAGAGCGAGACTGAGCGTGGAACCAGGAGGATAAAAGAGTGAGAAAGAGCGAGACTGAGCACGGAACCAGGAGGATAAAGGAGTGAGAAAGAACAAGACTGAGCGTGGAACCAGGAGGATAAAAGAGTGAGAAAGAGCGAGACTGAGCGTGGAACCAGGAGGATAAAAGACTGAGAAAGAGCGAGACTGAGCGTGGAACCAGGAGGATAAAGGAGTGAGAAAGAGCGAGACTGAGCGTGGAACCAGGAGGATAAAAGAGTGAGAAAGAGCGAGACTGAGCACGGAACCAGGAGGATAAAGGAGTGAGAAAGAACAAGACTGAGCGTGGAACCAGGAGGATAAAAGAGTGAGAAAGAGCGAGACTGAGCGTGGAACCAGGAGGATAAAAGAGTGAGAAAGAGCGAGGAACCAGAAGGATAAAAGAGTGAGAAAGAGCGAGACTGAGCGCGGAACCAGGAGGATGAAAGAGCGAGACTGAGCACGGAACCAGGAAGATAAAAGAGTGAGAAAGAGCGAGACTGAGCGTGGAACCAGGAGGATAAAAGAGTGAGAAAGATCGAGACTGAGCGTGGAACCAGGAGGATAAAAGAGTGAGAACGAGCGAGACTGAGCGTGGAACCAGGAGGATAAAAGAGTGAGAAAGAGCGAGACTGAGCGTGGAACCAGGAGGCTAAAAGACTGAGAAAGAGCGAGACTGAGCGTGGAACCAGGAGGATAAAAGAGCGAGACTGAGCGCGGAACCAGGAGGATAAAAGAGTGAGAAAGAACAAGACTGAGCGTGGAACCAGGAGGATAAAAGACTGAGAAAGAGCGAGACTGAGCGTGGAACCAGGAGGATAAAAGAGTGAGAAAGAACAAGACTGAGCGTGGAACCAGGAGGATAAAAGACTGAGAAAGAGCGAGACTGAGCGTGGAACCAGGAGGATAAAAGAGCGAGACTGAGCGCGGAACCAGGAGGATAAAAGAGTGAGAAAGAGCGAGACTGAGCGTGGAACCAGGAGGATAAAAGAGTGAGAAAGAGCGAGACTGAGCGTGGAACCAGGAGGATAAAAGAGTGAGAAAGAACAAGACTGAGCGTGGAACCAGGAGGATAAAAGAGTGAGAAAGAACAAGACTGAGCGCGGAACCAGGAGGATAAAAGAGCGAGACTGAGCGCAGAACCAGGAGGATAAAAGAGTGAGAAAGATCGAGACTGAGCGCGGAACCAGGAGGATAAAAGAGTGAGAAAGAGCGAGACTGAGCGCGGAACCAGGAGGATAAAAGAATGAGAAAGATCGAGACTGAGCGTGGAACCAGGAGGATAAAAGAGTGAGAAAGAGCGAGACTGAGCGCGGAACCAGGAGGATAAAGGAGTGAGAAAGAGCGAGATTGAGCGTGGAACCAGGAGGATAAAAGAGTGAGAAAGAGCGAGACTGAGCGTGGAACCAGGAGGATAAAAGAGTGAGAAAGAGCGAGACTGAGCGTGGAACCAGGAGGCTAAAGGAGTGAGAAAGAGCAAGACTGAGCGCGGAACCAGGAGGATAAAAGAGTGAGAACGAGCGAGACTGAGAGTGGAGTGCAAGTTTGGATCTCAACTGAGGTAATGTCAGGCTTCAAAAGTGACGGGAGACAAGTGGAAGCAGCTGAGTGGGTGAGTATGGTTAGATAAGTATCTACTAATTTTATTGCCTATAGTTTGTAAGGTTTATGTTTTGTGGTCTATGTTTGTAAGAGCTATATCTGTTGTAACAAGAACCAGGGAAGAAGGGTACGAGAGAATTGATATTATTTGAATCAGGTGAAAGCAGCAACAGCCAAACTCGCATCACGGTTTGCTCTGCTGCATAGGGGTGGAGTAAAAAATGTGGGAATGCAATAGTTTCAGGGAATTCAATTGGAAGGGAAATAGATTGGCATTTCCGTGGCCGCAAACGATAATTCTGGATGGTATGTTGTCTCCTTGGTGCTCGGGTCAAGGATGTCTCAGAGCAGCTGCAGGATATTCTAGAGGGGGGAAATGAACAGCCAGTTGTTGTGGTACACATTGGTACTAGACAGGGCAGATACAGGAAGTATGTTGTCAATAACAGGGGAGCCCTTAACCAGGGGTCACAGTCTAAGGATACGGGGTAAATCTTTTAGAACTGAAATGAGGACAAATTTCTTCACCCAGAGAGTGGTGGGCCTATGGAATTTGTTACCACATAAAGCAGTTGAGGCCAAAATGTATGTTTTCAAGAGGGAGTTAGATATAGCTCTTGGGAGCTAAAGGGATCAAAGGATATGGGAGGAAAGCAGGAACAGGTTACTGAGTTGGATGATCAGCCATGATCACATTGAATGCGGAGCAGGCTCGAAGAGTCAAATGCCCTATTTCTGCTCCTATTTTCTATGTTTCTATGAGTGAGCCGCATCCTCTGACAACGAGTCTGAGGACGAGCAGGAAATAATCGTTAAACCATATTCAAAGTCCAACCATTTGGCTTAGCACCTGCAAGGGGGGGTGACGATTCAAAACAGAAAATGCTGGAAATAGTCAGTTTGTCTTTCAGACTTGGTGGAAAGACAAATAGGGTTACAGAGTAGAATGCAATACTTTTTCTGAACATTTATTGTTCAGAAGGGGAAGTGGGTCTTGAACGAGACACTGCTGGCACAATCGTCCACAGGATGGAAAACCGCACTCTCACGTGCTGTTGCTTCACTGTTCGAGTGCCGGCTATGGATGCCGCCTTTTTCAAAATGTTGTCGTCAAATGTGGTTTTCTTATGATGCTGCCACCAACTCCATGCCAGCATGTCTTATTCTGGGGAATGTCCCACCCTACAAACCAATTGAGCGCGGAACAGCCCCCCCCCCCCCCCCCCCCCGTTCCCAGTGTTATTTGACCGACCATCACACTGGGAGCCAGCAATAGGCTGGTCAACGCTCGATTCACTCTGCTGAAACGGCAAGAGCAGGATCGTGTACTTCCCATTCCGCGTCCCTCATTCCACAGGTCCTGGACTCTGGGACTTTGAAGCTGGGACTGCCTGTAATCCCAGTCCTGGCCACTTCTGCTACTGGCGCTGCTGGGACCAGAGAGCTGTCTTGGGGCATTAAATGGCTGCAGGGCAGATGGGACTGCTGACTCTCCAGTTGGGAAACTCCGCCATCCGAAAAATGCTGCCCATAATTCAGAAACACTGGAGCTGCAGAAAACTCAGACAAGCCTTATACTTGGACTCAAGTTGCTTCATTGTAAGAAAACAATTCATGCATTGTGTCACAATGAGATACTAAGGTCCTGAAAGGTTTACTTCAGTGGAGAAATTCAACAAATTAGGAAAATACCCTATGCGAATTTTAGTTGAAGGTTTTAGCTGAAAAGAAAAACTAGGGACAAATTTAAGGTAACCCTGGGTGGGATTCTGATCAAAACTGCTATAATTTAGTATTTACGGTGCAGAAGGAGGCCAATTGGTCCATTGAGTCCGCACTGGCCCTTGGAAAGCGCAACTCACCTAAGCCCATGCCTCCACCCCATCCCCGTAACCCAGTAACCCCACCCAACCCTTTGGACACAGAGGGGCAATTTAGCATGACCAATCCACCTGAACTGCATATTTTTGAACTGTGGGAGGAAACTGGAGCACCAGAGGAAATCCACGCAGACACAGGGAGAAAGTGCAAAACTCCACGCAGACAGTCACCCGAAGACGGAATTGAACCCGGGACCCTGGAACTGTGAGGCAGCAGTACTAACCACTGTGCCCCCGTGCCACCCTAGCTTTGAGCGCACTGCAGCCTGATGAAATTTGACTCCTAATCTAGCCAACAGTCTTTAGAGAAGAAAATACCCCTCACCCATGCATATTTCTGTAACAATACAGTCAACTCTGGGAACATCCGTGTAAGAATCATTGGATCATTGTGGGTGACACGGTGGCACAGTGGGCGGCATGATGGCACATTGGTTAGCACTGCAACCTCACAGCGCCAGGGACCCGGGTTCAATTCCGGCCTCAGATGGCTGCCTGTATGGAGTTTGTACTTTCTCCCCATGCCTGCGTGGGTTTCCTCTGGGTGTTCCAGTTTCCTCCCACAGTCCAAAGCTGTGCAGTTTAGGTGCATTGGATATGATAAAATTGCCCCTGAGTGTCCAAAAGGTTAGGTGGGGTTCCTGGGTTACAGGGATGAGGTGGAGGCGTGGGCTTAAGTAGGGTGCTCTTTCCAAGGGCTGATGCAGACTCGATGGGCTGAATGGCCTCCTTCTGCACTGTAAATTCTCTGATCAGCATTGATGGTGAAGTGCTTTCTCCAGGTATGGGTGGTGCATCAGAGGAAACAAAATCATTCCTTGTTGTACCCCATAATGACCAGTTCAAAAGACCATTGGGTAAGACGCTCGAGGAGCAGTTCTTAGCTGGTCTGCTGATACAGAAGCCCGAGAAGGAAAATAATCACACCTCTGAAAAACTTACTCCAGCTCAATTGCTGGAAAATTTGCTTTCTTTTTAATTTGTTTGCATTGAATTGAACATTTTGCATCATGAGAGCGACACCACCCACGTTGCCTCTGCCCACATATTTCTCAAGCAGCAGAGAAAGGTTCCATCAAGCCTGATGATATGTCACTCATGCTGTCCGCACATCTTCTGAAAGCAGTCAGGAAGCCAAAACTGCCAGAGCACCATGCTCATAGGTTGAGTCTTCACAGATATCTCTGACACGTTCACACCTTTAGGTAGGGATTTTGTAAAACCACAACCTACCTGCTGCTGTATTTGGAAAATAAATTAACCCCAGGGAGATTTAACCATGTACGTCTTGCATGAATAACTTGGAAATTATTTAAAGTTGTCTTTGCAGCCTCATGATGTTGCATTCAACGCTTATCTCTTCCGCTGTTAACTTATTGGGCAAGATTTCAACTCATTCAAAGCCCAACCATTTATGTCATCATTGGCTACAGGAATAGTGCCAGAGGACTGGAGGATAGCAAATGTGGTCCCTTTGTTCAAGAAGGGGAGTAGAGATAACCCCGGCAACTATAGACCGGTGAGCCTCACGTCTGTTGTGGGTAAAGTCTTGGAGGGGATTATAAGGGACAAGATTTATAATCATCTAGATAGGAATAATATGATTAGGGATAGTCAGCATGGCTTTGTGAAGGGTAGGTCATGCCTCACAAACCTTATTGAGTTATTTGAGAAGGTGACTGAACAGGTAGACGAGGGTAGAGCAGTTGCTGTGGTGTATATGGATTTCAGTAAAGCGTTTGATAAGGTTCCCCACGGTAGGCTATTGCAGAAAATACGGAGGCTGGGGATTGAGGGTGATTTAGAGATGTGGATCAGAAATTGGCTAGCTGAAAGAAGACAGAGGGTGGTGGTTGATGGGAAATGTTCAGAATGGAGTTCAGTTACAAGTGGCGTACCACAAGGATCTGTTCTGGGGCCGTTGCTGTTTGTCATTTTTATCAATGACCTAGAGGAGGGCGCAGAAGGGTGGGTGAGTAAATTTGCAGACAACACTAAAGTCGGTGGTGTTGTCGACAGTGCGGAAGGATGTAGCAAGTTACAGAGGGACATAGATAAGCTGCAGAGCTGGGCTGAGAGGTGGCAAATGGGGTTTAATGTAGAGAAGTGTGAGGTGATTCACTTTGGAAGGAATAACAGGAATGCGGAATATTTGGCTAATGGTAAAGTTCTTGGAAGTGTGGATGAGCAGAGGGATCTAGGTGTCCATGTACATAGATCCATGAACATTGCCACCCAGGTTGATAGGGTTGTGAAGAAGGCCTATGGAGTGTTGGCCTTTTTTGGTAGAGGGATTGAGTTCCGGAGTCATGAGGTCATGTTGCAGCTGTACAAAACTCTGGTACGGCCGCATTTGGAGTATTGGGTACAGTTCTGGTCACCGCATTATAGGAAGGACGTGGAAGCTTTGGAGCGGGTGCAGAGGAGATTTACCAGGATGTTGCCTGGTATGGAGGGAAAATCTTATGAGGAAAGGCTGATGGACTTGAGGTTGTTTTCGTTAGAGAGAAGAAGGTTAAGAGGAGACTTAATAGAGGCATACAAAATGATCAGGGGGTTAGATAGGGTGTACAGTGAGAGCCTTCTCCCGCGGATGGAAATGGCTAGCACAAGGGGACATAGCCTTAAACTGAGGGGTAATAGATATAGGACAGAGGTCAGAGGTAGGTTCTTTACGCAAAGAGTGGTGAGGCCGTGGAATGCCCTACCTGCAACAGTAGTGAACTCGCCAACATTGAGGGCATTTTAAAGTTTATTGGATAAGCATATGGATGATAATGGCATAGTGTAGGTTAGATGGCTTTTGTTTTTTGACTTCCCATGTTGGTGCAACATTGTGGGCCGAAGGGCCTGTACTGCGCTGTATCGTTCTATGTTCTATTTACATCGAGTTAAAATCCGACCTGTTATATTTATATATACTTCATGCAAGTGATGTTTCTTTTTTCATCCAATAATCATAAGGTTTTTAAACCTTAAATAAAAATAGAAAATGCCAGAAACATTCAGCAGGTGAGGTGGCATCTGTGGAGGGAGAAGAAAAGTTAGCTTTTTCAGTCATTGATATTTTATCAGAACCAGAGAATGTTAAAAAGGTTTAACAATTTATGAGCAAGCACACAGTCAGGACAAGTGGGAGAGGGTGGTGGTGGAGGAAAGAACAATGGAGAAGGTCTATGATCGGGTGTAGGGCAGAAATGATTAAACAACAAATGGGGTGATGGTGCAAGGCAAAAAGGTGTTGTAATGGAGCGAGTAGAGAAACAAACGGTGGTTTGAGAGAAGGTCTAAAAGGCAATAGCAGAGGGCCAGTGGGACATGGGAAAACTGGCAAAGAGCTGAAGGCTCTGATGGCTTGGAAATGTGATAGAGAACGGTTGGTGGATCAGCGTATCGACACAAACCACCAGCTCCCAACCACTCAACTCTCAGGGGCTCTGGTACAATCTTCTCTACTACCAGGACTTGCTCTCCAGGAGAATGGAAGCGATGGCTTATCTCCAAAGTTATTGAGCTCAATGTTGTGGCCAGCACGCTGTGCAAACTGCCCGGTGGAATGAGATGCGGTCCCTCAAGTTTGTGTTGAGCATCACTGGAATGATACAGGAGGCCAAGGGTCAAGGGATCAAAGTAGAATGAAAAATTGAAGTGGCAAGTGATCAGAAACCCTTGGCTGTGCACAGAATGGTGGTGGTTCAGCAAAATGATCACCTAGTTGACATTTGCTCTCCCCAGTAGAGGCCATGCTTTGAGCTGAGGATATGGCTTTTTAACTTTGTTAAAATAAATTTTGAGTACCCAATTATTTTTTATTCCATTAAAGGGGCAATTTAGCGTTGCCAATCCACCTAACCTGCACATCTTTGCGTTGTGGGGGTGAAACCCACGCAGACACGGGGAGAATGTGCAAACTCCACACGGACAGTGACCCAGGGCCGGAATTCGAACCCACGACCTCAGTGCTGTAGGCAGCAGTGCTAACCACTGTGCCACATGCCCCCCGGCTTTTTAAATTTTAAGTGCAAGTGAAATACTGTTACTCCAGGAACCCCCCGCCCCCGTCTGCTGATGATTAATTTTCCGCAAAGAAGTCGACGAACGGTTGCCACTTCCAGGTGAACCCTAACAGTGACACTCTCAAGGCGAACTTGATTTTCTCCAAACAGAGAAAGCTAGCCATGTCCGATAGCCAGGTCTCCGACTTCGGGGGCTTTGTGTCCCTCCATGCTAATAGTAGACGTCTCCGGGCTACCAGAGAAGCAACGGCCAGAATGTCTGCCTCTTTCTCCTCCTGGATTCCCAGGTCTTCTGACACCCCGAAAATCGCCACCTCTAAACTCAGGCCCACCCTTGTTTTTAACACTGTGGACATGACGTCCGCAAACCCCTGAAAAATCCCCTAAGCTTTGGACATGTCCAAAACATGTGGACATGGTTCGTCGGTCCTCTCGCACATTTTGCGCACCCGTCCTCCACCCCAAAGAATCTGCTAATCCGGGCCACTGTCATCTGAGCCCGGTGAACAACCTTAAATTGTATCAGGCTGAGCCTGGCACATGTTGCGAACATGTTGACTCTACTCAACGCGTCTGCCCATAGACCATCCTCTATCTCACCTCCCAGCTCCTCCTCCCACTTGCGCTTCAGCTCCGCAGTCTGCGTCTCCTGCGACCCCCATAAGGTCATTATAAATGTCCGAGACGCTCCCTTCTCCTACCCACCCTCTGGAAACTACCCTGTACTGAATCCCCCTTAGCGATAGGAGCGGGACGGTTGACACCTGTTTACGAAGGAAGTCCCGCACCTGCAGATACCTGAATTTGTTTCCCCTCGCCAACCCAAACTTTTCCTCCATGCCCTCATAGTCGGAAAGCTCCCCTCTATGAACATATCCCCCATCCTCTCAATCCCCGCTCTCCGCCATAACCGGAAACCCCCATCCATACTCCCCAGGGCAGACCGGTGATTATCACAGATTGGGGCCCAGAACGATGCTCCCACTGCTCCCACATGTCGTCTCCATTGGCCCCAAACTCTCTGGACCGCCACCACCACTGGACTGGTGGAGTACCGTGCCGGCGGGAATGGCAGAGGCGCAGTAACCAACGCCCCCAGACTGGTGCTCTTACATGAAGCCGCCTCCATACGCACCCATGCCGACCCCTCCCCCACCACCCACTTCCTGACCATGGCTATATTAGCCGCCCAGTAATAGTTGCTAAAATTTGGCAGCGTCAGCCCGCCCTCTCCCGGACTCCGCTCAAGCATTACCTTCCTTACTCGGCAGGGTCTTGCCCGCCCTGACGAAGCCCGTGATCACTCTGTTGACCCGCTTATAAAAGGACCGCAGAATACAGATGGGGAGGCATTGAAATACAAATAGGAATCTCGGGGAGGACCGTCATCTTCACCGTCTGCACCCTCCCAGCCAGAGACAACGGAAGCGCGTCCCATCTCCGAAAATCGTCCTTCATTTGGTCCACTAGCCGGGCCAGATTCAGTTTATGCGGCCGGTCCCATCCCCGCGCCACTTGGATGCCTAGGTACCAAAAGCTTCCCTCTGCTAACCTAAACGGCAGCTCTCCCAGTTGCCTCTCCTGTCCCATCGCCTGGACCACAAACATCTCACTCTTTCCTATATTAACCTTATACCCCGAAAACCGGCTAATTCCCCTAGAATCCTCATGATTTCTTCCATCCCCGCTATTGGGTCTGAAATGTACAGAAGCAGGTCACCGGCATAGAGCAAAACCCTGTGCTCCCCGTCCCGCCCCCCCGCCCCGCCCCCCGGGACCAGTCCTCTCCAGCCCCTTGAGGCTCTCAGAGCAATTGCCAACACAAACAACAGTGGGGAGAGGGGGTACCCCTGTCTCGTCCCCATGGTGCTGTCTAAAATAGTCCAATGTTGCCCTATTCGTCCGCACACTTGCCACAGGAGCCTGATACAGTAACCTGACCCAGTCAATAAAGCCCCGCCCGAATCCAAATCGTCCCAGTATCTCCCACAGATTACTTTCACGATTGTTGTCGAATTATGTCAGCAACTTAAATGTGGCTGATGGAAGGTTCAGGAAAGTAACTAAAATAATGACAAAGCTAATGTCTAAGGGCGGAGGTCACACACGAGATTCGGTAACGATGAACCATTAAATGTTCAGAATTAACCTTATTTGAAGAAGCTCACATCAAAGACCAAAGGGCTTCGAAGTGTGCACTTTGTGGTTTGGGTGGCTTATCCAACCAGCCTGTGCAGCTATTCCATTTCCTGCTAGTCTGACGCTTGAGTGCACACTAATTATAGGATAGTGTCTGTCTGGGAGAATCTTGCCTGACATCTGCATTGAGGTTTCAGGGAGATTCTTGAGAAAGGTGATGGAGAGGGCACTGGTATGTGGTTTAACCGCGGTGACCTAGTGCCAACTTATTTTTCGACAAGTAACCACAACTATAACTGTCAATCTTTGGTGCCTGAAAGTGACCCGAAACCTTGAAAAAGGTCACGAACTTTCAGATGTGTGAACTTTCAGATGTGTGTCACTTTATTCTCACACAGATACACACACATATATAAACACACAAAGCGTGTTGAACTTGTGTGGCTATTGAATTTAAGGAGCAGGCTAACGGCAGTAAAAAAAGATAAGAATGTACCGCATTAATTTACCAAATACGCAACAGAATCTGAAAGAAATCAATGGCAACCGTCAGTTTCTAACTGCTGCTTCCAAGAGCAACAGAGAGCATATTTCAAAGGCTTTCCCTTTTCCTATGACCACCCCCAGCATACTAGTCTGATGCGTGGCTAATAAAATAGAAAATATACATGAGGAGCACTGAAAATATAAATTTGGTGTCGGTTTGCCTTAACAGGGAAGAAATAAATGGGGCATGTAAGAAAGATACCGCAATAATCATGTGTAATTTTAATCTACATGTAGATTGGAAGAATCCAATTGGCAAATGTAGCCTGAAAAATTAGTTCACAGGATGTATGCGGGACAATCCTTGGAGCAGTATATTCTTGAGCCAATCAGGGAGCAGGCTGTTCCAGACTTGGTGATGAGATGGGACAAATCAATAATCTCATGTTAAAGAAGCCTTTAGGTGATAGCGATCATAACATGATAGACTTTCATGTTCAGTTTGAAGGGGTGAATTGTAGGTCTGAGACTAGTGTTTTACACACGAATAAGGGCAATTAATTATAAGGGTATGAAAGTGAACTGGGAAATTAGTTCAAATGGTAGGACAGTAGAGACGCAATGGCAGATTTCTAAGGGAATATTTAATAACTCTGAGCAAAGATTTATCCCAGACGGAAAAAAGACTTTGGGAAGGATGCAGCAGACATGGCTGAATAAAAAAAACTTCAGGATTGTAACAAATTGAAAGAAACACTGTACAAATCTGCAAAGATTAGTGGCAGGCCAGAAGGTAGGGCAGATTTTAAGAAAATGTAAAGAATGATTAAAAAATAAAGAGAGAGGAAATTGAGTATGAAAGAAAGCTAGCTAGTAATATCAAAACAGATAGTAAGAGTTTATGAAAGTATTTAAATAGGAAAAGAATAATTAAAGATAGTTTGGCGAGAGAGAGAGAGAGTGAGTCTGGGGAATTGATAATGGAAAACGAGGAAATTGTGGAGGTATTAGGCAGGTATTTTGCGTCTTCTTTCACTTTAGACGAAACAATGCTTGAAAATTAAGAGGTGAATGGAAGGGAGGGACTTAAAAACAATCACCATCACGAGGGAAAAAGTGCTGTGAAAACTTTTAGACCTAAAGGGTGACAAGTTTGTTGGACCAGATGGCCAGCATCCTAGGATCTTAAAGTGGCAGCAGAGATAGTAGAGACATTGGTTATAATCTTCTGAAATTCCTTTGATTTTAGAAGGATCCAGTGGATTGGCAAATAAATAATCTATCGTGTTTATTCAAGAAAGGATGGAAATAGAAGGCAGGAAACTGCAGGCCAATTTGCTTAACATCTGTCAGAGGGAAAATGCTGGAATCCATTTTTAAGAAGTTTATAGCAGGACACTGAGAAAATCAGAATGTGAATGTGCGGCATTGTGTCTTAAAGTAAAATAGTGTTTAACTAATTTATTAAAGTTTTTTGAGGAGATCCCCAGCCTCACAGATGTCAGTCCTCAGCCAATTCAATTCAATCCATGTGATATCAAGAAACAGCTGAAGGCACTGGATACTGCAACGGTTTTGGGCCCTAGCAATAATACGGAAGACGTCTGCTCCAGAACCTGCCGTGCCCCTAGCCAAGCTTGTTTCAGTTCCATCACTGAAAGAGTTCCTCAGGGTAATATCCTACACCCAACCATCTTCAGCTGCTTCATCAATGACCTTCCTTCCATCATAAGGTCAGAATTGGAGATGTTCATTGATGATTGCGCAATGTTCAGTATCATTTGCGACTCCTCAGACACCGAAGCAATCCATATCCAAATGCAGCAAGACCTGGACAATATCCAGGCTTGGGTTGACAGGTAGCCAGTGACATTAGCGCTACACAAGTGCCAGGCAATGCCCATCAGCAACGAGAGAAGATCTAGCCATCGCCTCTTCACATTCAAAGGCATTGCCATTGTTGAATTCCCCACTATCAACATCCTATGAATTACCATTGATCAGAAACTCAACTGGACTAGCCATATAAATACTCTGGCTACCAGAGCAGGTCAAAGACTAGGCGAGTAACTCATCTCCTGACTCCCCAAAGCCTGTCGACCATCTTCAAGGCACAAGTCAAGAGTGTAATGGAATACTTTCCACTTGCCTGGATGGCTCCAGCTCCAGCAATACTCAAGAGGCTTGAAACCTTCCAGGACAAAGTAACGTACTGTTTGTTCCCTCTTTCACAAACATCCAGCCCCTGCACCACTAACGAACAATGGCAGTCGTGTGTACCATCTCCGAGATACACTGCAGGAACAGTGATATCCTGGAGCCGAGATGATTGACCTCCAATCACCATAACCATCTTCCTTTGTGCTAGGTGTAACTCCAACCAGCGGAGAGTTTCCTCCCTGATTCCCATTGACTCTAGTTTTGCTAGGGCTTCTTGATGTCAGTCACCATACTGACTTGGAACTATATCACCGTTGCTTCACTGTCACTGGGTCAAAAACCTGGAACTCCCTCCCTAACAGCTATGTGGATGTACATACACCTCAGGGAATGCAATGATTCAAGAAGGCAGCTCACCACCACCTTATCAAAGGCAACTAGGCATGGGAAGCAAGGCTGGTCTAGCCAGCGACTCCCACGTCCCATAAATTAATAAAAAAGTACAAACAAGCTGGATAAAGGGAAACCTGTGCATGTGGTATACTTTGTTGTGTTGGGTGCTCTGGATCCGTGGAACACATACAGGCCACCAACACTTAAAATAGTACAACACTATTTTATTAAGTTAGAAACTGTTGAACATACTTTCACTGTGGGTTAACACAATGTTAGATTAAACTAAAGACCTATGCCTGTCCTAATCAGTCTATGCACTCAGCACATGGTGAAGATCTGTGCTGTAAGCTCTGTCCTTCTGAGAGGCTGCATCCTGAATGAGCGGGAACTCTGATGCCCTCTGTCTTTATAGTGAGTGTGCTCTAACTGGTGATTGGCTGCGGTGTTGTGTGTGTTGATTGGTCTTGCTGTGTGTCCATCAGTGTGTGTGTCTGCACCAGGATATACTGGTGTATATTATGACACACTTGGATTTGCAAAAGGCATTTGATAAGGTGCCACATCGAAAACTAACACACAACATATGAGTACATGGTGTAGTGAGTAACATATTAGCATAGATAAAGAATTGGTTAGCTAACAAGGAGCAGAGAATTTGAATAAATGTGTCTCTTTTGGGTTGACAAGCTGCAACATGTGGAGTACCACAAGGACCAATGCTGGGGCCTCAACTACTTACAATCTACATCAATAACCTGAATGAAGGAACCAAATGTATGGCAGTTAAATTTACTGATGGCACCAAAATAGATGGAAAAGTATGTTGTCAAGAGCAGGTCGAGAGCCGGGAGAAGAATTAGACAGGTTAAGTGAGTGGGCAAATATTTTACAGATGGAGTTTAATGTGGGAAAATGTGAACTTGTCAATTTTGGGAGGAAGAATGAAAAAGCACTATACAATTTAAAAGAGAGATTGCAGAGGGATCTGGGAGCCCTGGTACATGAATCACTAAAGGTTAGTATGCAGGTACAGCAAGTGATTAGGAAGCCTAATGGAATATTGGTGTTTATTGCAAAGGGGAATCGAATATTAAAGAAGAAGTTTTACTGTAGCTGTACAGGGCCTTGGTGAGACCACACCTGGAACACTGTGTACAGTTTTGATCTACTTATTTGATTAATAATATATAATCGTATTAGAAGTAGTACAGAGAGCAGTACACCCAACTCATTCTTGAGATTAAGGACTTATCCTATAAGAAATGTTGAAGAATGAGGGGGGAGCATATTGAAACATATATGATCCTGAGGTTACTTAATAGGACAGGTAGAGGGAAGATGTTTCCATCCGCTGGTGGACACTAGAATTAGGGGACACAGTTTAAGTATAAATGGTCTCACTTTTAAGACTGAGATGAGAAGTTTTTCTCAGTGGGCTGTGAGTCTGTTGAATTCTCACACCCAGACCGTAGTGGAGGCTGGATCACTGAATGTATTCAAGCCTGAGTTGGACAGATGTTTGGTGGACAAGAGAGTCAAGAGTTGTGGGGTGCAAATAAGAAAGTGGAGTTGGGACCACAACCAGATCAGCCATGATCTTATTAAATGGAGCAGCAGTCTCGAAGGGCCGAATAACCTCCTCCTGCCCCTACGTCCTATCTTCTCAAGGAGGCATATATACTTTATATATATATATGTATATATAGTTCCATTGATGAATGAAACATCATAGGAATGTTCTCAAACACAATTTGACATTTTGTACAAAGAGTGGTTTTCAGAGCACCAAAACCCAAGAAAAAAATAATAATTTCTATGTGAAATTAGACGGGGCATTAAAGATGGAAAATAATCATTTTAAATCAATAAAGAGAATTTGGAAGGTGAAATATTTGTCACAAAGTCAATCTTATTAAAAATGATCCTGTTTCAATTAAAGATGGAAAATAATCATTTTAAATCAATAAAGAGAATTTGGAAGGTGAAATATTTGTCACAAAGTCAATCTTATTAAAAATGATCCTGTTTCAATTCAGAAGTTAATGTCGTATTTAGCCAGCATTGACATGATGGGCTGAATGACCTCCTTCTGTGCCACAAGTCTTTCTGTGTTTAAGACAGTGGACAGAGCCACTGCATGTGGACATGTTAGGACTAGGGCGGGATTTTCCAGCCCGTCATGCCAAAGAGATCATCCAGTCCTGTAGATAAATTCTTGATTTCTCGAGGAATTAAGGGCTATGGAGAGAGAGCGGGTAAATGGAGTTGAAATCAGCCATGATTGAATGGTGGAGTGGACTCGATGGGCCGAATGGCCTTACTTCCGCTCCTATGTCTTATGGTCTTATGGCAAACCCGCCCCCCCCCTTCCCCCGCCATGTGAGTTCCCTGGCTGCAGTGAGTGCAAACAATGGGAAACCCCCGACATCGGCCAATGGTGGGCTGTCACAATACACGCTGTAGGGGGTGGAAAGTCCCACCCATAGTTATTCATATTGCACAGCTTAATTTCAAGTCTTTGGAATCACTTATGCAGTCTCCCCTCCAGGTATTAACTTGCTTTGTGTCTCAGATTTCAATGCAGTCGTCATTATCTGCTCTTCTGAAATCCTTCTCATTGTTCCTTAGAAAACCAAAAGGGACGTGAATAACTTTGACCAAGACTTCACACGTGAGGAACCTGTGTTGACGCTGGTGGATGATGCCATTGTTAAGCAGATAAACCAAGATGAATTTAAAGGTTTCTCCTATTTTGGTGAAGAATCAATAGCCTAAGACATTTTCCTGGTGCTGCCACTACTTGTCATTACAATGCAATGGTCCTAGAAATCTAGCACGTCATTAGGATTGAGTTTTTGTTTAGTACTGTGTAGTACCTGCGTTTCCCTGCAGTCGTAAGTGTTTAATGTTTCTACCTTGTTTCCATTTCCTGGTGTCTGTTTAAATTAATGCACTCCAAGGATTTTTGTTTTATTTCTATTTAAATAAATAGTTATTTTTGCTTGTGTTTCAAGCCCTCCGCTCCATCTGGATTTTTCAGAGGAGACTTGTGTGTGTAATGCAAACAGTAATGTATTGTTATACTTGTAGTACTGCAGGTTCATTCATATACAGCAGGAGCTCCGGTACAAGGAAGTGGAACAACCTTACAACAAAGGCACATGAAGCAGAACTACATACCAGAGCTTGACTTAGAAATAGAAGCCAAGGAAAGTCAACCAGTTGGCCAGCTTGTCTTGTCAATCAGTTGATTATTCCACCAGTATGGAAATTGCTCAGGCGAACAGAAAGGGTTACTGAGAAGTTTATTTAGTTATTTTTTATCTTATTGTGGAGATGTTACACTGTTTTAAGTTGTCACTATTTTGTGCAATTTCGAGTGAATTAGGGTGTTTGAAATTACTTCACACACCTGGCTGTTACCCAGCCTAGATAAATACTCAAACTAGTAGATTGCGAGTCAGTCATGATTATTGTGCTCACCTAGTTAACTACTCCGTTCTTTGGTGACAATCCTACAACTTACAGTGTAATATTTTACTGTAACTTAGATCTTGAACAATCACCTTGCACTGAATAGTAGGCTTACTTCACAACCAATGCTCATCACCAAGACCAGAGTTGTTTGAGACTTTTTTGTTATAGTAGTGTGTTACTTTGGCACATTGCACAAATCCTTATTTATACTACTGTCCCTTATCTGTACTATATTTTCAAGTGTGTATCTTATTTTTTTAACAAAGAATAGACTATGAAATATTGAGCATTATACCGAGACATAATAGACGACTGACGATCAAATGACACAAAAACTGACAAGATATATGATGGTGTACATTGTTTAGCTTTTTATGAGTTATGCTATGATAAGTGTGGCTGTGGTTGAGGAAGTGACAATGTACACACATGCTACCAGTTTGAGCAGGTCAGGTCTGGTTGTGTTCTATTTTAGTGTTTCATGTGTGTGTGTGTGTGTGTGAACGTGTGTGTGTATATGTGTGTGAGCAAGCATGCGGGCGTGTCCTAAAGTCACTTAGAATTTTACTGGACTAGTTTCCCAGTCTCTGGGATCCATATTATCTGATGCACCTGGATTGCCAGATGCACAGAAATACTTGTGAGTGGCAAAGTAGCACGAAAAAGGGCTCTTTGCTTTTTGTACAGGCAAGAAGTTGTAAATACTGTTTGCTGCAAGGCCTGTGGAGTTCATTGAACAGTATCAACTGCTGCATGTTCAGGCATATTATATATATATTATAAATATATATATATATATATATATATATTAGTCATTGAAAAAAGTAATTAATGATAATGTCCATGTGCAATACTCTGTATGTGTATTTGTTCAAGTTGCTGACTCAAGTCTAACAAGTTGAGTTTTTTTTTGTCCAACATCATAACCTTGTATTAAGCTATACTGGACCTCAAGTACAGTGCTCAAACTGTATTTAAGGGTGTTACTAAACATTAGGATGAAAATTAATGCAGACATTTGCAATGCTGTCACAGTTGCTCTCTTAAAGCAAGATATTTTAGAATGGAGACTCAAAGTCGAAGGGCATTTTTTGATTATTTATGTGAAGCAAAACACGTAAAAATTAGTACATTTTTCTTATTCCGTACATTCCTGACGCTTCTACAGATATGTTCTTCAGTCTGCTGTGTTAAGCATGAGCATTCATAGTATTAGTGATATAGATCAGGTCTCAGACTTAAGCACACTTGTGTTTGGTTTGTACAGTATATGACAAGTAAAACAGGTGGTCAAGTCGGTTCATTGTGAAGTTTGCATGGACAGGTGTTGCTCCATTATCAGCTTTTGCCTGTCTTGCCATTTATTATTGGTTTACATTCACAGAAAAGTGATACCTTTTTGCTTGACTGTTGAATTTTTTTTTCTCTTAAATGTGAATGCACTACTGCATTGCTTCCCTGTCTGTTGTTAGATCTTCCCCTTTCCTGTGTCTGCCTGCCTTTGGAGTACTTAAGTGCAAAAGAAAAGCGACAGTATCTCGGTCTCCTTGCTTCTCCTTCCTCCTCTATTTTACATAGAAGAAAAGAATCGCATGTCTGCTTTATGGAGAGCGATAAAAGGTTTGTCTCCAAAAACAAGGCAAAAAAATTACCTCTTTTTAACTTAAACAATGTACAAAACATGAGTCTGGCTGAATCAAAATGTTTTAAGTTTAGTTTATGGTTTTTTTTTGTGATGCTTTGTTTGTACAAAAGGTATTTTCTTCATGGATGTATTTTAAATTTCCTGCCATCATTAATGTTATTTTATTGTAAACATTATTACTGTGTGCCAAATGTACTGTATTCAGCAGGACGTGAATGTGTAATGTTTGTTTTAAAACCCAATAATAAAAAAAAAACAATGTCAAGGCAAGGTGTTTGATTTCTTTCTGCATTATACAATTTATGTCAAAATCATTGCATCACTTAATGGCCCAGACCTTCCATTCAATGTTGGTACTGCCTGTTCTGATCCTGACCCTGGTTAAAGAGTACCCACTTACCTTCCTCTGATTTTTGAGAGCACCCTTCCAAATGGTCTCAGAGCAGGAAACCTTGGCAACATCAGCAAAGGGAAACCACACAGAAGCCATGTCCCCTTTTCACTATGACTAGCTGTCATATTCTGGTAAGTAAAGAGATAAAAAGACCCAAATCTTCTTTGTGAAGCTGCAGAGAGAGGGTATGGGGAATGCTGGTGAGGTAAGTGGGTAGGGTGGGTAAGATAAGTGGGTATGGGAGTAGTGTGGGTGAGGGGGCAGGGTTGATAAGGTAAGGTGATGTGGGGAGGTTAAGAATGTGTGGTAGGTAAGGGGGTAGGATGGGTAAGTAAGTGGAAGTCTGTGTGGAATCGGGGGGAGTCGGATGGTGGGAGCAAATCAGTGAGAGTCAGGGAAAAGTCAAGTGGTGAGGTCAGGTCAGGGGGGTCACTGCGGGAGTCGTCATGGGGTTTACACAGGTCAGGCTGGGCTTGGGGTTGTCGAGGTGTGGGTGGCGGTAGTTAAGATGTCACTGGGGAGTCAGGTGGTCAGGTCAGAGGGTCATGTGGGGAGTCGGGGTTGGTTGTATAGCTGCCGAGGAATTAGGCTTTTTCTGTCTGTAGCGCACAAAGACTCCGTGAGACGAATAGAGTGAAGTCGATGAGGCTTTATTAAGCGTGTCTGTTCCCCCGCAGCTCGATAGTAAACTGGCCTGCGGGGGAAGACTCCGGCTTCTTATAGTCCGCCTTCAGGGCGGAGCTTGAGGTCAACGGCCAACCAGGACCCGGGATCTGTCAGCCAATGACATTAGGGCTTCCAGTCCCACATGACCCCCAATACATACTACCACATTCACCCCTTGTCAAAAATGAACCCGGCGGGGTGATGCTTCGTATGGTGGTAAGGGTTTACAGGGCTGGTCCTGGGAGGACAAAACATTCACATGGCAATACAGTATTGGACAATTTCGTCCCGTTGCAACTATTTACAGAGGGTATAGGAAGAAAAGCAAAATGTTCTTGTGAACAGTCCATATTTGTTTTACATCGACGCCAAGAGTCAGTCGGGCGGTCTGGTCGTCCGTGTCGATCGCCTCGGCCCCGGCGGTGGTGGTGGTGCTTGTACCAGTGTTGTCGCCTCCAGGAGCCGTACGGTTTCAGCTCGGGCTTGATTCTTGGTCGGTGCTGAGGGGAGGGGAACCGATCCTCCTGGGAAGGGGGCGGTCGCGGGGTGCGGCGGTGGCAGGAAGGGGGGGGGTTGGGTTGATGGTGTCGGGGGGGTGTGCGTGTTGCCGGCGGGCGCCAGATCCCGCAGGGAGACCGTGTCCTGTCGGCCGTCGGGGTACTCCACGTAGGCGTACTGGGGGTTCGCGTGGAGGAGGTGAACCCTTTCGACCAACGGGTCCGCCTTATGTGCCTGCACATGCTTTCGGAGCAGGATGGGTCCTGGGGCCGCCAGCCAGGTCGGCAGCGACGTTCCAGAGGAGGACCTCCTAGGGAAGACAAGGAGACGCTCATGAGGCGTTTGATTAGTGCTCGTACATAATAACGACCGGATGGAATGGAGAGCGTCCGGGAGGTCCTCCTGCCACCGTGAAACTGGGAGGTCCCTGGACCGTAGGGCCAGTAGGACGGCCTTCCAGACGGTGCCGTTCTCCATTTCTACTTGCCCGTTCCCCCGGGGGTTGTAGCTGGTCGTCCTGCTTGAGGCTATGCCCTTGCTGAGCAGGAACTGGCGCAGCTCGTCACTCATGAAAGAGGACCCCCTGTCGCTGTGGACGTATGCGGGGTAACCGAACAGTGTGAAGATGCTGTTCAGGGCTTTAATGACTGTGGCCGCGGTCATGTCAGAACAGGGAATGGCAAAAGGGAAGCGCGAGTATTCGTCCACTACATTAAGAAAATATGCGTTGCGGTCGGTGGAGGGGAGGGGCCCTTTGAAATCAAGACTGAGGTGTTCAAAGGGGCGGGAAGCCTTAATCAGGTGCGCTCCATCTGGCCTGAAAAAATGCGGCTTGCATTCCGCGCAGATGTGGCAGTCCTTTGTGACTGTACGGACCTCCTCTAAAGAGGATGGGAGATTGTGGGACTTGATGAAGTGGTAAAACCGAGTGACCCCCGGGTGGCAGAGGTCCTCGTGGAGGGTTTGGAGGCGGTTAATTTGTGCGTTGGCACATGTGCCGCGGGATAGGGCATCGGACGGCTCGTTCAGCTTTCCGGGACGATACAAAATCTCATAGTTGAAGGTGGAGAGCTCGATCCTCCACCTTAAGATTTTGTCGTTTTTGATTTTGCCCCGCTGTGCATTATCGAACATGAAGGCTACCGACCGTTGGTCCGTGAGGAGAGTGAATCCCCTGCCGGCCAGGTAATGCCTCCAATGTCGCACAGCTTCCACTATGGCTTGGGCTTCCTTTTCTACTGAAGAGTGGCGGATTTCTGAGGCGTGGAGGGTCCGGGAGAAAAAGGCCACGGGTCTGCCCGCTTGGTTAAGGGTGGCCGCTAGAGCTACGTCGGAGGCGTCGCTCTCGACCTGGAAGGGGAGGGACTCGTCGATGGCGCGCATCGTGGCCTTTGCGATATCCGCTTTGATGCGGCTGAAGGCCTGGCAAGCCTCTGTCGACAGAGGGAAGGTCGTGGTCTGTATTAGGGGACGGGCCTTGTCTGTGTACTGGGGGACCCACTGGGCGTAGTACGAAAAGAACCCCAAGCAGCGTTTCAGGGCTTTTGGGCAGTGCGGGAGGGGAAATTCCATTAGTGCGCGCATACGTTCGGGGTCGGGGCCTATTATCCCATTGCGCACTACGTAGCCCAGAATGGCTAGCCGGTCGGTGCTAAAAACGCCCTTGTCCTCGTTGTACGTGAGGTTCAAGGCTTTGGCGGTCTGGAGGAATTTTTGGAGGTTGGCGTCGTGGTCCTGCTGATCGTGGCCGCAGATGGTTACATTGTCGAGATACGGGAACGTGGCCCGCAACCCATGTTGATCAACCATTCGGTCCATCTCCCGTTGGAAGACCGAGACCCCGTTTGTGACGCCAAAAGGGACCTGTAGGAAATGGTATAATCGCCCGTCTGCCTCGAAGGCTGTGTACTTGCGGTCACTTGGGCGGATGGGGAGCTGATGGTAGGCGGACTTGAGGTCCACGGTGAAGAAGACTTTATATTGGGCAATCCGATTGACCATGTCGGATATGCGGGGGAGAGGGTACGCGTCTAGTTGTGTGTACCTGTTGATGGTCTGGCTATAGTCAATGATCATCCTGTGTTTCTCCCCTGTCTTCACTACTACCACCTGCGCTCTCCAGGGACTATTGCTGGCCTGGATTATGCCCTCCTTTAGTAGCCGCTGGACTTCGGACCGAATGAAGGTCCGGTCCTGGGCGCTGTACCGTCTGCTCCTAGTGGCGACGGGTTTGCAATCCGGGGTGAGGTTCGCAAACAAGGACGGGGGTTGCACCTTGAGGGTTGCGAGGCCGCAGATAGTGAGTGGGGGTATGGGGCCGCCGCATTAGAACGTAAGGCTCTGTAGATTGTATTGGAAATCTAATCCCAGCAAGGTGGGGGCACAGAGTTGGGGAAGGACGTTTAGTTTGTAGTTTTTGAACTCCCTCCCCTGCACCGTTAGGGTAACTATGCAGAATCCCTGGATCTGTACGGAGTGGGATCCTGCAGCTAGGCAAATCTTTTGTGCGCTGGGATAGGTGGTCAAGGAACAGCGTCTTACCGTGTCGGGGTGTATAAAGCTTTCCGTGCTCCCGGAGTCGACTAGGCATGGCGTCTCGTGGCCGTTTATTAGTACCGTTGTCGTCGTCGTCTGGAGTGTCCGGGGCCGAGCTTGATCGAGCGTAATCGAAGCGAGCCGTGGTTGTAGTAGTGGAGTGGGGTCCGTTGTTGCCGTCCAAGATGGCGTCGGGGATGAACAAAATGGCCGCCCCCATACATCGCACGTGGCTGGGGGGTCACAAGATGGCGGCGGGGGTGGACAAAATGGCCACCCCCACGCGTCGTACAGGTCTGGGGCGGTCCAAGATGGCGGCGCCCCTCCCCTCGTGGTGGCCGGGACCCAAAATGGCGGCGTCTGCGGGTCGCACATCGGCGCCCCTTCTCCCCTCGTGGTGGCCGGGACCCAAAATGGCGGCGTCTGCGGGTCGCACATGGTGTGCTGGGAGCGCTAGGACCGCGAGCGCTAGGACCGCGTGGAGCTCCCTCACCGGGGACAGCGGTGGTCGGGGCCCAAGTAGGTGGCGCCGGCGGGTCAGGAGTGGGGCGCGGGGTGGGGGTTAGGGTGGCGTTAGGGACGCGGAAAACTCCCTCCTCTCCGTGGAGAGTGTTGGCCGGGACCCAAAGCGGTAGCGCCGGCGGCGGGTCATACATGGGCTGCGGGGAGGGGGGTTGGGGAGCGTAGGCGGCGTGCAGGGCTCCCAGTTCTCCCGGGACCGCGGTGGTCGGGACCCAGAGCGGCTGCGCCTGCGGGTCGTACATGGCATGCTGGGGGGGTTGGGGCGCGTAAACTGCAGGGCTCCCTGTGCTCCCGGGACGGCGGCGACCTCGCGGGACCGGCACACAACCGCATAATGGCCCTTTTTCCCGCAGCTTTTGCAGATAGCTGTGCGGGCCGGGCAGCGCTGTCGGGGGTGTTTCGCCTGGCCGCAGAAATAACAGCGGGCGCCCCCGGTGCGACTCGGCGTTTGGACCGCGCAAGCCTGTGGGGTGTCCGGGGCGGGTAGGGGGTTTGCCGCGACGGGTACGTACGGGGCCCAATGGGTTGCCGCGCGGTCGGGGCCGTAGGCGCGGGTATTACGCGCGGCCACGTCTAGGGAGGCTGCTAGGGCCCGTGCCTCTGAGAGTCCTAGCGACTCTTTTTCTAGAAGTCTTTGGCGGATTTGGGAGGATTGCATACCTGCCACAAAAGCATCGCGCATTAACATGTCCGTGTGTTTGTTTGCGTTCACCGACGGGCAGCTGCAGGCTAGTCCCAAAATCAGCAGCGCGGCGTAGAACTCGTCCATCGATTCTCCGGGAGCTTGCCGTCTCGTCGCGAGCTGGTAGCGAGCGCGTAGATTTGGTTAACAGGGCGGACATAGAGACTTTTCAGTGCTGCGAACGCCGTCTGGAAATCGTCCGAGTCTTCGATGAGGGAGAAAATCTCCGTGCTCACCCTCGAGTGCAGGACCTGCAGTTTTTGGTATTCTGAGACTCGGCCGGTGGTCGTTCTGAGGTAGGCCTCGAAGCAAGTCTGCCAGTGCTTGAAGGCTGCTGCCACGTTCACTGCGTGGGGGCTGATCCTCAGGCATTCCGGAATGATCCTGAGCTCCATAGTCCTTTTTTTTTTTAGGCACGCTTAATAAATTGTAGCGCACAAAGACTCCGTGAGACAAATAGAGTGAAGTCGATGAGGCTTTATTAAGCCTGTCTGTTCCCCCGCAGCTCGATAGTAAACTGGCCTGCGGGGGAAGACTCCGGCTTCTTATACTCCACCTTCAGGGCGGAGCTTGAGGTCAACGGCCAACCAGGACGCGGGATCTGTCAGCCAATGACATTAGGGCTTCCAGTCCCACATGACCCCCAATACATACTACCACACTGTCTTAACATTTTCTGGGTCACTATGCAGGAAAGTAAGTCAGAACGATCCAAAGTTTCCTACTCTAACTCAACGTTGGAGACAGGGGAATTGGCCATCGGAATTTCAGCCTGTCTGGGAAATTCACATGGAGTCATTGTGTTAGAACTCCTGAGGGCCCCATTGGGCATTTTGGGGGTTGTGACCGATATATGCCCATCTAAGCACATTCTTGTGTTTTATTTTGGAAATACTTTGTAAGTGATTAGTAATACAACGCCTTTCTGTTTTTCTCCAGAGCATTGTGCACCTTGTTTTCCATGCCATCCAAGGAATGAAAAGGTATTAATGTCTTTCTCTGGTGATTCCAACTTTACGCAGAAGATTTAACTTTTTTTGCTGGGTATTGAATGATATTTTGTGAACACGGCAGTAATGTGTTTCAGTTATTTTTCTGATTCACTTTCATTGCTCTGCCCCACCACTTCCACCTCCTGCTCCAACTATATCATTCAGTATATGTCTATCCTTCTTCAGTTCTGAAGAAGAGCCAAGTGTACTTGAATTGTTAACTCTGTCTTTCTCCATAGATGCTGCCAGACATGCAGCATTTTCTGATTTTTTTCCCTTTGCTGAATTTTGGTTTCACCCTGTAGATCCATTTGCTCCCCAAATAGAAGCAGGAAAGGAAGGGCCGAAACAGAAAATTTCACCAAGTCTTTTATACAGAATTGCGACTTTGACCTGTGAAAGCAATCAGAATGATGAAAAGTCTAAAGGGACATATTTTCCTACAATTGTGCCTGCGTTTATTGGATTACTTGAACACGATGCATAGTGAAAGATTGTGCTGAGAAGATCACACACTCACAATCAGCTCACCTAGTCACCTGACCACTAATTAAATTCGATGAAAATTGGCCAACCTTGTTACCTAACTCTCACTGACAAGAGATTCTGCCCAAGGACAGTGTTTCTGTTCTTTCAACATCTGCTGCCTCTGCCAGGCTCCAGGGGCTATCAAATTCACAAAAATAATTCTAAAGGGTTAATGGAAAATTGACCTTTATCTGAAGGGGGATGAAATATGAAGGGGTGGAAGTTATGTGATAGTTATATAACGCTCTGGTTGGACCCCATTTAGAGTACTACGTTCAGTTCCAGCCATCATACCTCACAGGATTCACTTCACTGGTTCACTAATGTTGTTCAGGGAAGGAAATCTGCAGTCCTCACCTGGTCTGGCCTCCAGATCCACAGCAATGTGGTTGACTCTTAAATGCCCTCTGAAATGGCCTAGCAAGCCACTCAGTTGTATCCCTATGCTCACTGATGGAGGAACCCAGCACATCTGTGTAAAAGACAAGACTGAAGCATTCGCAATAATCTTCAGCCAGAAGTGCCGAGTAGATGATCTATCTCGGTCTCCAGAGGCCCCAACATTACAGATGTCAGTCTTCAGACAATTCGATTCACCCCATGTGATATCAAGAAACAGCTGAAGGCACTGCATACGGCAAAGGCTATGGGCCCTGACAATATTTCGGCAATAGTACTGAAGAATTATGCTCCAGAACTTGCCGCGCCCCTAGCCAAGCTGTTCCAGTACAGCTACAACACTAGGATCTTCCCGGCATTGTGGAAAATTGCCCAGGTATGTCCTGTACACAAAAAGCGGGAAAAATCCAACCTGGCATATTACCGCTCTATCAGTCTACTCCCAATTATCAGTAAAGTGATAGAAGGAGTCATAAACAGTACTATCAAGTGGCACCTTCTTAGCAATAGCCTGCTGACTGACGCTCAGTTTGGATTCTGCCAGGGTCAGTCAGCTCCTGACCTCATTATGGTCTTGGTTCAAACATGGACAAAAGAGCTGAACTCCAAAGGTGAGGTTACTGTCCTTGACATCAAGGCAACATTTGCTCAAGTATGGCATCAAGGAGCTTAAGCAAAACTGGAATCCATGTGAATCAAGGGAAAAACTCTCCAATGGTTGGAGTCATACCTAGCACAAAGGAAGATGATTGTGGTTGTTGGAGGTCAGTCATCTCAGTCCTGGGACATCACTGCAGGAGTTCCTCAGGGTAGTGTCCTCAGTCTAACCATCTTCAGCTGCTTCATCAATGACCTTCTTTCACTATTTGCTGATGACTGCACAATGTTCAGCATCATTCATCACTCCTCAGACACTGAAGCAGACCACATACAAATGCAGCAACATCTAGACAATATCCAGCCGTGGGCTGACAAGTGGTAAGTGACATTCGGGCCACACAAGTGCCAGGCAATGACCATCTCCTATAAGAGAGAATCAAAGTATTGTGGTGATATGTATCACTGTAAATACACAAGGGATTAATGTAAATGCACTAAGTAAACACTAGAGGGAGCACCAGAGACATAATGACATGCAGACATACAGCTAATGAACACACAGAATAGAACACGACCAATGGGCAGTCAAGACACCCAGAGGTGACACTACCACAAGAGGGCAACCTATATAAAAGAACAGGGCACACATGCTCTTTCTCTTTCCACAGGCAACACTCAGAGAGAAGGACAGGGGCAGATCAGAAGCATCACACCCACCGCATGGCTTAGAGCAGACTTGTTAGTTAGACTGAGTTACTATAACAAGATTAGCAGGAGAGTCAAACTCAAGTAGGAGAATTGTTAACTGTTCAATAAATGTGTTAAACCTATCTCCAAGTCTGAACCTTCCTTTGTCAGAGCATACATCAAGGAAGCAGCTTATGCTACATGAAGAAGCATAACACAACAAGTATCACCCCTTGACATTCAATGGCATTACCATCACTGAATCCCCCACTATCAGCATCCTGGGGGTTATCATTAAACAGAAACTGAACTGGACTAGCCATATTAATACTGTGGTTACAAGAGCAGGTCAGAGGTTAGGAATCCTGCAACGAATAACTCACCCCCGACTCCATGAAGCCTTTCCACCGTCTACAAGGCACAAGTCAGGAGTGTGATGGAATACACCCCACTTGCCTAGATGAGTGCAGCTCCAACAAGACTCGAAACCCAACACCATCCAGGACAAAGTACCCCTTCCACAAACGTTCACTCTCTCACCACCGACGTACAGTAGCTGCCATCTACAAGATGCACTGCAGGAACTCACCAAGTCTCCTTCAACAGCACCTTCCAAATACACAACCACTACCATCTAGAAGGACAAGGGCAGTAGATAACACGGGACCACCACCACCTGGAGGTTCCCCTCCAAGTCTCTCACCATCCTGATTTGAAAATATATCACCATTTGTTCACTGTCGTTGGGTCAAAATCCTGGAACTTCTTCCCTAACAGCACTGTGGGTGTACCTACACCTCATGAACTGCAGTGGTGCAAGAAGGCAACTCACCACCACCTTCTCAATGGCAATTAGGGATGGGCAACATGCTGGTCTCGCCAGTGGAATGCACATCCTGTAAAAAAAAAAATGTTTTTATTCGTTCATGGGATGTGGGCATTGCTGGCTGGGCCAGCATTTATTGTTCATCCTGAGAGCATTTAAGAGTCAACCACATTGCTGTGGCTCTGGAGTCACATGGAGGCCAGACCACTAAGGATGACAGATTTCTTTCCCTAAAGGACATTAGTGAACCCTATGGGTTTTTAAGATAATTGACAAGTTGCATGGTTACCTTTAGACTTCTGATCCCAGATTTTTATTGAATTCAAATTCCACCACCTACTATGGCGGGATTTGAACCCAGATCCCCAGAGCATGACTCTGGGTCTCTGGAACACCACACCACTGCCTCCCCTCATAATAATAAAAAAAGGATATATTGGTTTTTGCAGGGGTTGCAATGCTGATTCATCAGACTAACTGCAGAAAAAGATTAAGGGCAGGATTCTCGACCCAGCTATGCCGGAATCGTGAATCACAATCGGCCGGAAAATCGGATGTCAGCGGAAAATCGAGGTTGGTGCCAGGCACCCAACAAAGCGCCATGCTCCGGTGCTTCAGTGGCAGTGCGGACGCGTCTCACACCCCATGTACATGCAATACATACAGTAGCTTTGTTTACATCATCAACGGGTCCGGCCCGGTAGTGTCCGGCCTTCCACGATGCTCCGCCTCTGCCAGGGGGAAGTGACGCCAGTGCGTTTCACTTGTGGTATTTAAAAACGGGGGTCGGGTGCCGTGGCTGCTACGGGAGAGAGAGGAGGTAAGTAGAGTGTCCAAAACCGTGACAATGGGCTGACAGTGTTTTGCTGACTGGGGGAGGGGGGGGAGGGCACGCGTCCCCCAGGGCTGGGCTGGGGGGAGTATCGGGGGGCGATCAGGAGATGGGCAGTGAGTTCAAGGTGTCCCCTCACCCCCCCTCGGGACTGGGGTGTCCGTGTCTGCACCGCCAGGCAGCCATCTGGCTGCACACTCCACTGACTGCCCACTGTCCCCTGTAAATGTGCACAGTGCCACCGGTCGTATGGGTGCAACCTCTCTCCCTCCAGCCCCCCCCCCCCCCTTCCCCCCCCCCAGGAGCCCTCAGATCTCAGCCACCACACCAATGGGATGGGCATGGTCCAGCGCAGCCAGTGGCCCACCAGCTGTGGGTACTAATCAGTGCACACATCCAAGGCATTGCCCCACTGCAGGGGGATCAGGGGAAGAGCAGAGAGCTACCCACTGTAGCCTTTGCCTGGCATCCTGTCCCTCCCAGGCCAGATGCCCCACCAATGGCACTATCAGCTAGCCCATCCCGCAGGACCACCAGCCGTCGCCAAGCCCCGCCTGCCTGCTGCGTCCTTGCCCCCATTCATCCTGCCACTGGACAGGAAGGCACAACCCATGCGAGGCACACAGGACCCACAGCACACAACAGCTACGGTCCCAGCAGGTGTCCTCTCCCCTTCTGTGGGCCCTGCCTGCATGCATGCCACCAAGCATGGCGTGGTCGGTGGTATATGGTGCCCCACTTCCCACAACCAGGTGCCACCGTGCTGGCGGTGTATCACACGGCCCACCTATGGACAGCCACGGTAGACCCCACTTGAGAGCGCAGGAAAGGGGCCGCAGAGGGTATTGCTGGTATGGGTAGCGACAGTCACCGATGCCCCTGCCTGGCACTGGGGCAGGGGGTGCTGGGGGTGGGGGGCAGAAGTGTGGAAGACAAAGTGTCGCGGGGGGTGGTGCCTAAGGTGGGGGTGGGATTGGGAGGGGGTTTGGTGGGTGTAAGGGACTCATACGGGGGCAGGGGTTGCAATGTGAACCAGGGCCATGGTGTGGCCTGTTGGACCTGGATGGGAATGGGGTTACTTGCCATACTAACCTGTCTGCCTTTTACCCTTGCAGACAATGGTTTTCCGTGTCCTGTCAGGAATGATTGGCATCTGCCTGTCCGTGGAGGTACGTGCAGACACACTGTGGCTGCACCAACAGGAGCTGCTGAGGGTGGCCCCGGCAGAACAGGCGCCTTTCCCACAGGAGCAGGGGCCAGCCGGTGAGGCTGTCCAACAGGCCAAGTAGGAGGTGGTAAGGAGGCACCGCATCAGGATTCATGTATATCGACAGCGCCTGTCATTTGAGGACCTGCCAGACTGAGCGCCTCGCCAACGACTTTGGCTGCGCAGGGAGACTGTCCGACATCGCTGCCGGATTATGGCACGCCTGGAACCGTGGGAATATGGGGGTGACACCCGCTCCTGGTGGCCGTCAAGGTGATGGTCGCCCTGACCTTCTATGCATCGGGGTCCTTCCAGGCGCCAAGTGGGGACCTGTCTGGGATCTCCCAGACTTCTGCACACAGGTGCATCCATGCCCTATATGCCCAGGCAGTGCACTGTATAATCCTCCATGTGGATCGAACCCACCAGGTTATCCAGACAGCGGGATTCATAAGACCATAAGACATAGGAGCAGAATTAGGCCACTCAGCCCATCGAGTCTGCTCCGCCATTCAATTATGGCTGATATTTTCTCATCCCCATTCTCCTGCCTTCTCCCCATAACCCCTGATCCGCCACCATCGCAGGCATGTCCCAGATCCAGCGGGTGGTCGATGGAATCTATGTACCTCTACAAGCATTGCCACATGAGAGGGTCCCATTCATAAACCGGAATGGCGAGCACTCCATGAACGTGCAGCTGATGTGTGACTACCAGATGCACATCATGCATGTGTGCGCCGTGGTGCACTCGATGGTTCCCGACATCTTTGAGAGGCTCCCTCGGGTGAGGGGTTGGCTCTTGGACGATGTCGTGTTAGGTACACTGGTATAACACTGGCTGCAACTGGATGCAGTTTAGATCAGAAAGATACTCCAGACCTTGAAGTTAGTTCAATCAGGTTTATTGAACTAATAGCACAGTTAGCACAGTTCTCTGTGAGTTCGACTCTCTGCTAACTTAAGTGTGGTTACTCTGTCTGACTGAACCAGACTGGCTCTTCGCCACATGGTGGAGGTGTGAGATTGTAACAACACCCTTGACTGACTCTCTAGATGTTCATCAGTGGAAAGAGGCGGAGTGTGAGTGCCTCATGTCTTTTATAGTCAGATCCCACCCCTGAGTGTCCTGCCTGCTTATTGGTCATGTCCTGTTCTCTGTGTCCATTAGCTTCTTGTCTGTATATCATTATGTGTGTGTCTACATATCATGACATCACTCCTTTTTTTTATGTTTGCATGACATATGTGAACGTATTTACAAGAATAGGCCAATAGTAACATGCAGTGGATGTGAACATATGTACATGTGAAAACAGCTGTCTAATGCGAGAACACAGACCATAGCAAACAAAACAAATGTTCATAAGTCCAATCTCTGTGGCTTGCGTCTGATTCTGGTCGACCGGCGGAGAGGTGGTGGTGGGGACGACAGTGCCTTAATGGGCGGGATTGAAGCCTGACTGGTGGCCTCGTGAGTCGAGGTATCAGGAGGTGGCAAAACAACAGAAGGAAACGGGGAAGAATGTGGTTGCGGGCAGGCAACTTTGCGCAGAGCCCGTGTGTTTCGTTGCACAACAGAACCATCAGCCGGACGCACAACATACGAGCGGGGGACAGCCTGTCAAACAACGACAGCTGGAGCTGACCAGCCTCCATCAGGGATCTTGACCCGAACAGTGTCTGACGGGATAACACGGGCAAATCGGTGGCATGAGCATCATAGCCTTGTTTTTGCCGGTCTCGGAGTTGCTGCACCTTCTGCAGCACCGGGAGGTGATCCAGGTTGGGCACGTGTATGGCTAGAAGTGTCGTTCGCAGGTCCCTGTTCATCAGGAGTTGAGCCGGCGACATGCCAGTGGACAGTAGGGTCGCCCTGTACGCAAACAGCGCAAGGTGAATGTCAGAAGCAGAATCCGTGGCCTTGCAGATGAGCTGCTTCACTACGTGCACCCCTTTCTCAACTTTTCCGTTTGACTGTGGATAGTGTGGGCTGGAAGTGACGCGTTTGAACTGATACGACTGGGCAAACAGAGCCCATTCATGGCTGCTGAAGCACGGGCCATTGTCACTCATGACAGTGAGTGGGATACCATGCCTGGAGAATGTCTCCTTACAGGGCTTGATGACGGTCCGAGATGTGTGGTCTGAGAGCTTCACGACTTCAGCGTAATTGGAAAAGTAATCAAAGATTAACACGTAATCACGACCATTTGCATGAAAGAGGTCGATGCCAACCTTGGACCACGGAGAGGTTTCGATTTCATGCTGCTGAAGTGTCTCCTTACTCTGCGCTGGCTGGAAACGTTGACAGGTCGCACAGTTAAGGACCATGTTCGCGATGTCCTGGCTGATCCCGAGCCAGTAGACAGCCTGCCTGGCTCTGCGTCTGCACTTTTCCACACCCAGGTGGCCCTCATGGATTTGACGGAACACCAAGCTCTGGAGACTGTGTGGAATTACAATCCGGTCCAGTTTGAGGAGGATGCCATCAACCACCGTCAGGTCGTCCTTTACATTGAAAAATTGAGGGCACTGCCCTTTTTGCCAGCCATTGGCGAGGTGTTGCATAACACGCTGCAAGAGGGGGTCTTTGGCTGTCTCCTCACGGATATGAATCACCTTGTCATCAGATGCCGGGAGGGTGCTAGCACACAGCTGCACCTGTCACTCAACCTGTGATTCAATTTGCCGGATGACATTCAGTAGTTCACTAGGCACAGTGATGGAGCGGGACAGTGTATCGGCAATGATGAGCTCCTTGCCAGGCATGTAGACCAGGTCAAAGTCATACCTTCTGAGTTGGAGGAGGATGCGCTGCAACCGAGGCGTCATGTCATTAAGGTCCTTGCGGATAATGTGAACTGGGGGCCTGTGATCCGTCTCGACAGTGAATGTCGGCAGGCCGTAGACATAATCATGAAATTTGAGAATGCCAGTGAGAAGGCCAGGCACTCCTTCTCGATTTGTGCATTCTTTTGTTCGGTGGGCGTCATTGCCCTTGATGCGTAGGCAACTGATGCCCAGGATGAAGTGTCATCGCGTTGCAGCAGGACCGTACCGATGCCATCCTGGCTCGCATTAGTCGAGATTTTTGTTTCCCTGTCTGGGTCGGAAAATGCCAATACGGGTGCAGTGGTGAGCTTGGCTTTCAGCTCCAACCACTCTGCCTGATGGGCCACCTTCCACTTGAAGGCAGTGGACTTTTTCACCAGGTTTCGAAGGGCCGTGGTGTGTGAGGCCATGTTTGGGATGAACTTGCCCAGAAAATTGACCATGCCCAGGAAGTGCAATACCGCCTTCTTGTCTTCCGGGACCTTCATGGCTGCGATGGCCTTGACCGTGTCTGTGTTGGGGCACACGCCCTGCTGAGAGATCTGGTCACCTAGGAACTTGAGTGTCGTCATGCCAAAGCAACATTTGGCCCTGTTCAGCTTCAGACCATTGGCGTGGACACGGCGGAATACCTGCTGGAGGTGGGAAACATGCTCCTCAGGGGTCGTGGACCATATGATGACGTCGTTCACGTACACACAAACCCCTTTGATATCCTCCACCATCTGCTCCATGATACGATGAAATATCTCCGATGCCGAACGGCATACGGTTATAGCAGTACCTGCCAAACGGTGTGTTGAAGGTGCAGAGCCTTCTGCTGGACTCATCCAGCTGGATTTGCCAAAATCCATGTGACGCATCTACCTTCGTGAAAAACCGTGCATGTGCCATCTCACTGGTGAGTTCCTCCCGCTTCGGGATGGGGTAGTGTTCACGCATTATATTCTGGTTGAGATCCTTGGGATCAATGCAGGTGCGCAGGTCTCCAGAGGGTTTTTTAACCACCACCATCGAGCTGACCCAGTCAGTTGGTTCAGTTACCCTGGAAATGATCCCCTGCTGCTGCAGCTCCTTGAGCTGTTCCTTCAGGCACTCCTTCAGTGGAGCCGGGACCCGGCGTGGTGCATGGACCACTGGCTTGGCTTCAGGTCGCAGTAGGATCTTGTACCGATATGGCAAAGTGCCCATCCCGTCAAACACATCTGGATACTGAGCGAGGATGTCGTCAATGCCAGCTTGAAGATCCACGTTGGAGGATGTCGTTGAATAAACCCGCTGCACCAGGTTTAGCTTTTTGCAGGCATGGGCGCCCAGTAGGGATGCCCTGTCTGGCTTGACAATTTCAAACCTTAGTCGTGCCTGGGTGCTCCAGTTGGAGACGAGTAGATGGAAGGACCTCAGTGCCGTGATGGCATTACCGTATAGTCCAGGAGCTGGCAGGCTGCTGGAAGGACCTTGGGGGGCTTCTTGATGTGTTTGAAGTCTGCCTGTGAGAGGAGGTTGGCAGAAGCACCTGTGTCCAGCTTGAACTGGATGGAGCAGCGGTTGACCTGCATCACCGCACGTCATTCGTCTGCAGAATCCACAGCGAGGTTGGACTGAATTTGAGATGAGTTAGATGTGGCATGTTCACGTGTAGTAATGATGCCCACTCGGTAGGCAGACTCCAGGTACTCATCCTCTTGATCCATTGTACTGCCAGGATCAGAATCCTGTAATCATTGTTGCACACTCTGAACGCGCCGTCGTCAGAATTGGGAGCACTGGCCCCTGACTGGTGGTGCAGACCTGCACAAGGCTGCATAGTGTCCAGGCTGCCTGCAGTTTAAACATCGCCTGCCTCTTGCAGGGCAGTGTCCCTTTAAGTGGGCGTTGCCACAGTTCGGGCACGTCATGACGTCGGCGTCGTGACACGGTGTACGTCATCGCACATGCGCAGTGCGGTCGGCAGACGTCTGCACCTGCGCAGTGTGGGTGTCGGCCGCTTCGTTATCCTGTTCACATCGCGCATGCGTGGGGCACCGGGAAAAGCGCGCGAGATGGCCGCTGTCTTCAATGCTGAGGCGCTGCATCCGGGAGATGGCCTGCACACTCTCTGTCTCTTGGAAGGCATGTTTCTCATTGTCAGCCTCATTTTCAATCGCATCAACAAGCCCCCCAAGGTCCTTCCAGCAGCCTACCTGCTCCTGGACTACAACGGTAATGCCATCACGGCACTGGGGTCCTGCAATCTACTCACCTCCAACCGGAGCACCCATGCACGGCTAAGGTTTGATTTGTATTGGGAATACCAATTTTTTGCGTGCTCATGCACTGTACATGTTTCAGTCGCAACTGGCAGGGTCATATGCTTGATTTTTAAGAGCTGCTCTCTCAGAGGATCAGAGTGAACTCCAAACACGATTTGGTCTCTGATCATGGAGTCAGCAATATCACCAAAGTTGCAGGACAGCGCTAGCAGGTGGAGGCTAGTTAAGAAGGCACTGAAAGATTCATCTTTACCTTGAAGACGTTGTTTGAATATGTAGAGCTCGAAGATTTCATTGGTCTCCACTTCACAGTGACTATCGAACTTGGCCAGGATGGTCTGAAACTTTGTCTTGTCCTGGCCTTCAGTGAAGTTAAACGAGTTGAAGAGTTCGATGGATTGATCACCCGCTGTCGAGAGGAGAAGCGTGATCTTTCTTGCATCAGACGCACCCTCGAGGTCTGAAGCTTCGATGTACAGCAGAAACTTTTGCTTGAATGTCCGCCAGTTGGCACTGAGATTGCCGGAGGTCCTGAGCTCGTGAGGAGCCTGAATCTTCTCTATGGTGCAGGGATACATTTGCTGGTCGTCACGGAATGGACTGAGGTAAGCCACCTTAAATTAGTAGTCTCCTGGTATCATGTTGTGTTAGGTACACTGGTCTAACACTGGCTGCAACTGGATGCAGCATAGATCAAAAAGATTCTCCAGACCTTGAAGTTAGTTCAGTCAGGTTTATTGAACTAATAGTACAGTTAGCACAGTTCTCTGTGAGTTTGACTCTCTGCTATCTTAAGTGTGGTTACTCTGTCTGACTGAATCAGACTAGCTCTTAGCCACGTGGTGGGGGGGGGGGGTGAGATTGTAACAACACCCTTGACTGACTCTCTAGATGTTGATCAGAGGAAAGAGGCGGAGGAGTGTGAGTGCCTTGTGTCTTGTATAGTCAGATCCCACCCCTGAATGTCCTGCCTGCTTATTGGTCATGTCCTGTTCTCTGTGTCCATTAGCTGCTTGTCTGTATATCATTGTGTGTCCGCATATCATGACAGACGACAGGGGTTATCCGCTCCAGTCGTAATGACGCCTGTCCTGAGGCCCCAGACCAACGCAGATAACTGTTAGAACGATGTCCATGCAGCAACACTACATCAGTGTCTTGAAGGTGCGGTGGGGGTGGGGGGTGTGTGGGGGGGGGGGGGGGGGGGGTGCGTGCAATGGCAGCAACTGATGAATTACTGTCCAGTGAATTTTCTTATGGAGGGATGACAGCATGTGCTCCCTGATTGCTGCTGCTTTAGTTACCAGGGTGCCGATTAGCACATCATGGCACTGATGGAGGAACCAATTGTGCCCAATTAGTAAGCTGGGATTCACGCTTGTGGCACTGATTGGTTGTCAGGAGTTAACCCTTTGCCCAAGGCTCTCCATTGTGGCTGCCACTGGGTGCCTTGCATTGCTGGTACCATCTCCTACGAAAAAAGGCTTTGGGACTCTTCCAGTCAGCCAGGCAATCCCAGGAATATACCGGACACCTGTTCCTGGTATTCCCAACTCTGCCTTTGCATCTCCAGCAGCTGAGGGATGAATAACGCCAAAGGCACGGCACTTGGCTGGGGTACAGCTGAGTCTTGGGATCCAGCAGACCTCCGACTGGCCGATCCCGGGAACATTCCTGCCTACACCTGATGTGGATCTGTGGCACTGAGGTGCTCACCAGATTGTGACTCAGAGGCCTGCCTGCAGCGAACCACCACCAAAGTGTGTGTGTCTGCACTGGTGGAGCGTGCAGATGACCGCTGTGACACCTCTTTAGTATTGTAGCCACCTAAAATGGCTGATTCCCGATTAATTTGGCCAAAACCCGATGTAAAATGGCTAACCGAAAAGGCTGATGGGAAAAGCAGCCAACAGGGCACAAACGGACAGCTGCAGACAGAACAGCGTATTCGGCTCTGGGGAAGTCGGCCCAGATCGATACCTGCGACCATTAGCAGCACATCAACCCAGACATCTGCAGTTTAATTGGCTATCCCCGGGAACAATTGCAACATATTAGCAATTGAATGCCGGGCCAGACCTCTCGGCGCCTGCAGTGGCCGAAACAAAGACAGGTGAACGACCACCCCCCGATCAAGGAATCACCCCATTATTGGAGCATATCGAACCCAGTGATTGGGAACAAGTCCAATCATTTGGGACCAGGGTCAAGGTCCGCCCCGAGAGGCGGGAGGCCCCTGGGACCTATAAAAGATAGGGGCCAAGTTCAGATCGACCCTTCTCTCCCTTCTTCTCCTGCTCGCAACCTTCGCAAGAACCATCAACCTGCAACCGTAAGTTTGACTCCACCGATCGCTACCCGATAGAGACTCCTAGCCATCGACCTGTATCAGCCTTTTGAATCCCGCAGGCCAGACCCAATTCGATAAGCCATTCGTTTCTCTGACCTGGTGGGCCATTTCCAAAAGTTAAATATTGGCCAGTAGTGGTAGGTAGTGATTGTGTAAGTATTTATTGCTGTACAGAAAAATGACCGTTGATTTAATCAGACGAAGCGGTGTGCTGTCTTATTAATCATAACTACAGCTTGAACCACGTAGCGGTATCAGAAAGATACCTGGCGACTCGTGAGCAAAGGTGACATAATTAGAGCTAATAAAACTAAGGCTAATAAAAGCAACAGTATCTTTCTCCAAAATCTCCTCCAAACTGGTGTTGTGACTTGGTGCAGGATCCCAGCTGGTGGACATGCCAGGCTGCTCGGGGGATTTTTCTTGCAAGGGAAGGGACATGGTATTAGTGCATGACAAGGGCAAAGGTCTAGGTGGGACAGAACTCTCATGGGTTTGTGGAGATGGATGAAAGTGTAGAGGCTCCTCACTTTTCTCTCTCTTGCCCACCTCACTCTCCTCACAGGCCTGCTCCTTTTCCTTCTCTGCGAGTTCCACAGCTCTCTCCTCGAAAGGTGTGAGGATCTCGAGTTCAGCCATTTCACTGCCAATTTTGTCTCTTTCACGCTGGTCATGAGCCAGCTTCTCCTGCAAGGAAACAATTGGGGAAGTTGTCAACTGCAGGCCGGGTTAGGTGGGCAATGTTGCCTGGCATGTGTGGGCGCTGCACGTGAGCAGGGGTGAATGATGGGGGGATGAGGAAGAGTGGAGCACAGCGAGGTGGCAGCAAGTGCAGTCCGGGTAGCATTGTGAGTGGTGTGTGAGTGGGACAGTGATGAGGTAAGACAAGAAGTACTTACTCTGGCAGCACAGAGGAGGTCATTCACCTTTTTCCCGCACTGCACCCCTGTCCTTTTCTGGAGAATGCTGACACCCACAAGCAATTGTCGCCGAAAAACATATACACCACAGGGAATGACCAGAGATATATTTGCACTTTGGACACATTAGTAAATTATTCAGCACCGCATCATGCAATTAAGGTGTTATACTGCACAGACTGTTCAGACTTTCAGAGAGATTGCTCCTCATAAAAAGATGTTGGGCTGGATTCTCCGGTTGCCGGCGCCGAAATCGCGTTCGGCGAAATGCCGGAGAATCCAAGTTCCCGACCAAATCTGGGGCGGCGTCATTTTTGCGATGCTCCACCCCTCTACGTATCAACGGCCTCGGGACATTGCATGAGGCCCGCCCCCGATGCTCCGCCCTGACCGGCCGAGTTCCCGACGGCGTGGGTCGCGTGTGGTCTCACCCGTCAGGAACTCGGTGTGGCGGCTGCGGACTCAGTCCAGCACCGCCACAGTCGGGAGAGGGCCGATCCGCGGGCAGGGGGGGACATTATTCGGGGCTGGGGGCACTGTGGTGGGCGGTCTGGGGCACGTGAGCCGGCTAAAGGGGGTGACAGGCCGCCACCTTGCGCATGCGTGGCCATGAACCCGGCAATTCTCCGGGGCATAACGGCAGCTAGAGCTGGGTGCTCTACGCTGCTGTCCTGATAGCCCCCAGCAAAACAGGAAATCGGTAGCCATTTTGCGCCAGTTGTTCAGGCGTAAAACACCAACGCCTACGTGGGTGCCTACGCCGGCGTGGGGACCCAGCCCCAGAATCAGAGAATCCAGCCCACTGTATCTGATCATGTCTGTGTGCAAATATTGAGATATGTGGAAAATTAGTGACATTCATGCTACATAAATGCTAGTCAACGACCATCTCCAACAGGAGAGAATCTCACCATTGCCCTTTGACATTCATTGGTATTACCATTGCTGAATCCCCCACAGTCAACACCCTGGGAGTTACCATTGGCCAGAAACTGAACTGGACTAGCCGCATAAATACTGTGGCTACAAGAGCTGGTTGGAGGCTCAGACTCCTGTGGTGAGTAACTTACCTCCTGACTCCCAAAAGCCGTGTCTGTAATCAACAAGCCACAAGCCAGGAGTGTGAGGGAATACTCTTCACTTGCCTGGATGAGTGCAGCTCTAACATCACTGAGAAGCTTCAGGATTAAGCAGCCCATCTGATTGGCAACGCATCCACAAATACTTGCTCCTTTCACCACCGATGCAGAGTAGCAGCAGAGTGTACTATCTACAAGATACACTGCAGCAGTTTTATATGGCTACTTCAATGGTACCTTCCAAACCCAAGACCACTACTATCTAGGACAAGAGCAGCAGATACATGAGAACACCACTACCTGGAAATTCCCCTCCAAGACACTCATAGATTATCACAGAATCATAGAATTTACAATGCAGAAGGAGGCCATTCGGCCCATCGAGTCTGCACTGGCTCTTGGAAAGAGCACCCTACCCAAGGTCAACACCTCCACCCTATCCCCGTAACCCAGTAACCCCACCCAACACTAAGGGCAATTTTGGACACTAAGGGCAATTTATCATGGCCAATCCACCTAACTTGCACATCTTTGGACTGTGGGAGGAAACTGGAGCACCCAGAGGAAACCCACGCACACACGGGGAGGATGTGCAGACTCCGCACAGACAGTGACCCAAGCTGGAATCGAACCTGGGACCCTGGAGCTGTGAAGCAATTGTGCTATCCACAATGCTACCGTGCATCCTGACTTTGAAATATATTGTAATTTCTTCACCTTCGCTGGGCCAATATCCTGGAACTTCCTTCCTAGCAGCTGTGTGGGTTGTACCAGTAACTGCAGTGGTTCAAGAGGGCAGCTCACCATCACTTTTTCAAGTGCAATTAGTGGTGATAAATGCTGGCCAGTGAAGCCCACATGAATAGCGCAATAAAGGCATCAAAATAGGGTAAGTTGCCTCCCACCCTGTCAACACCAACAATGAGGCTGGTGACATTTTGAAAGGGTCTCCCGCTGAATGCCTGAGATACCTGCCTGTCTCAGATTGTAGGACTTATTTAAAATGCATATTGATGACCCCCAGTTGCCGTTTTAGAGTGGAACTGCTTGGCAGGGGCATCATGCTCCCTCTGACCACTTCCACAGTTAATGGAATCAAATGAGTCCTTGGACAGATCCTCAATGAAATCTGAAGACCTAACGAAACATTTTCAGTATCCTTCTGTGGTTCAAAATACTGGCTGATCCCACGTTACTGCTTCTCAAGTATATTTAAGGGAGAATGTACCGATCATTAGCAAATGTTTGATCTGTGTAATGCTGTGAAATGTTTATACCAATGTCTAAAATCAACTCCCTTCACGCTTTACGGATTGACTAGTCATGCCTGACGAGAGAGGGGGAGAAGTTTATTCATGTAACTAACGATGCATCAATTCCCTGGGGTAGGTTGTGACCAGCAGCATTGCTTGCCCCCGGGAAATCTAGGTACGTCTGTGTCATACCAATAGGAATAAACATTTTTCCCATGATCTCAATGCTTAATTTGAAGTGTTCAGTTTGACATTAGGGCACGATTTAATGGCCATGTTTCAATTAAGTGAGAGCGCGACGAGGCCGTTAGATCGTGGGAAAAGCCCAAATGGAGAACTGCGCTGGATGCTGATCTGCTTGCGATCTAACCGGCCTGCCCTCATTGGCGAAATCAGGATCCCGCCGTAGTGTGGCGAGAAATCAATAATCACCACTGAAGGCCAATCTCCATACAAATATGCTTTACCCGATGTCTATGTCTATGTATTTACATTGTGTATTCATGTATGTTCTATGTTTTTCATGTATGGAATGATCTGTCTGGACTGCACGCAGAACAATGGAGAAGGCGGCGGCAGCAGGGTCGACAGAGAATCAAGGTGCGGACCATGTGCAGGGTCCCACCCCACACCTGAGGACCCAGTTGCCCATCAGGCCAGGGAGTTACCCAGAGGGGGAGGCCGGTGACGGCCAAGGTGTACAGGCGTTGTTGGCCTTTCGAACAGATAGCGGAGAGCGTGTTCCGCGGGATGCTCCGTCTCAGCAAGGGGACAGTGGGGCACCTGTGCCATGTCATCGCAGATTTGGCATCATGTGGAGGAGGAGGATAACCACTCCCGGTGGTCGTCAAGGTCACTGCAGCTCTGACCTTCTACGCCTCTGGATCATTCCAGGGATTGAGTGGGACTTGTTTGGCAAATCCCAAGCTACAGCCCACAGATGCATCCGTGCAGTCACGGATGCCCTGTTTACCTGGGCAGCGAACGACGTACACTTTGACATGGACAGGGCGAGCAACAGGATTCTCCGCCATCGACGGAATGCCCCAGGTCCAGGGGCTAACAAATGGGAAGCATGTCACTTTGCGCTCACCGGGCCAGCTAGGAGTGCCCGACTTCAACAGCAAGGAGTTCCACTCAATGAACATCCAGCTCGTCGGCCACCACCACATGAAGATCATGGACGTACACGCTTCTCAGGGAGTGTGCAGGGCAGATATATCCTGGGGCAGTCAGACATCCCTGGCCTCTTTGAGGACCACCCCAGGATGGCTGGTTGGTTTTTGGAGGATAAGGGATACCCACTGAGGATCTTGCTGATGACGGCAGTACGGAGGCCGGTGACCGATGCGGAGACCCGATATAATGAGGCCCAGGAGGCTACCCGGGTTGTCACTGAGCGGCGCACCGGCCTCCTCAAGATGCGGCTCCGATGTCTCAACCGCTCTGGTGGCACTGCAGTATACCCCCAGAGGGTCGCCCATTTTGTGGTCATCTGCTGTGTCCTCCACAACCTGGCAGGATGAAAAAATGAAATGAAATGAAAATCGCTTATTGCCACAAGTACACTTCAAATGAAGTTACTGTGAAAAGGCCCTAGTTGCCACATTCCGGCACCTGTTCGGGGAGGCTGGTACGGGAATTGTACCCGCGCTGCTGGCCTACCTTGGTCTGCTTTAAAAGCCAGCTATTTAGCCCTGTGCTAAACCAGCCTCCTCAAAACACAGTCACGATTTCATGTGGGCCTGAGCAGATTTTGATTGTGAACCTTTACCTTCAGAAATATATTTCAGTGCCAAAACGGCCTCCATGTGTAGGAAAGTTAAAGCACATCTGATTTTTCCACCAAAACCATGGTCTTTCACCATCACCTAATTATACTAGTCTGTATTCAGCTTTTCCAATCCAATTTTGGACTTCAATTGTTTGAGCCATACAATCTTTCTCAGGTAAAATTCGCTCACATTTAAGAAGATTTGCAGATGCAGTAGTTGCAGCACTTACATCAGATAGAAACAAGTTCAGAACATTGGCTGAGCACGGAATATGAATATGACCTGAGGTGCCCTTTTTAGTGGAGCAGCAAAACGATTATACTGCTCGCTCAGATTTGAGTCTGCAATTTGGACTGTGCGAGACAGACTTGTTTATGTTCTGATGAAAGTTCATTGCTGTGAAAGGTGAACTCTTTTTCTCTCTCCAGGGTTACTGCCTGCCAACCTGATGGTTTTCAACTTTTTCCATTTTTAATTACATAATTGCTTGCCGATCCTATTTCTGGTGGTTCCCTTAAGCAACTCAAGCCAAGCCTGTCTTTTCGCCGATTGGAAGTTTGCAGTAGTGTGAAGCTGGCTCGCGCACTCTCTGTTTGAGTGACGGAAAAGTACTCAGTGCTGGTTATGTCTTGTCCATCTGAAAAGAAACAATGGGGGGGGGGGGGGGGGGTGCGGCGGACTTTACGTATGTGATGGGGGACCCCTCGTCGGAACCATTCCTGTCTCCCAAACTGGCAGCCAGGCGTGGTTGCACCCTGCCATTTCTCCTGAAGTTAGCTGCTAATTGGCAGGAGGATGGGCTTGGTGGTTAATTAGCGGGAGTGGGTACAGGTTGGAGGCGGGATACTGCAAGGGAAGCAGCCGATAGAAGTGGCTGAAAGCCAGCTGCTCAGATGACGGAGCGGTTCACTAGGATTTATTTCATTTGTAAATGTGCAGATTGTAATTTATTGCTAACACTGGTAAAGCTGAGCCATAATCCCAGATGTGTGAGCATGCATTCTTTATTTGAAAGTCTGCAAAAGAGGGATGAAGTGGTGAACCGAAGCATACTCCTTGACTGAGGACCCTGAGACCACTGGACAGATAAACACCGTGCATAATTGGAAATAACAACAGATCTATTCAAGTTCTGTTTTCTATGGATGAGTTCTCAAAAGGAGATTGTCAGAACATTCAGCCCTGCTGGATAAGAAGCATTCAGGTGAAATGTGCCTCGTGTTCACACCATCCTGATGGGAGCTTTGACTCCTGAGTTAGCCACAGCCACCTTCCTGCTGACCACGGTCACCACTCTGTTATGCATTTCTTCTTCCCCCTCTGATGAGATGTTTTATTCCAGCGTCTCACCCTCTTCACCCACTCCTCTCTGGAGGGCTCTGTTATGGCGAGTGCTGCAAACCACCACACAATAGATGAGACCATTGCAGGAATGCACTGGAGGTATGCCAACCAACTGGTCCAGGTAACGTATCCACTTCTTCAGAAATCAAATAGCCTGCTCCACGGTGGCCCCTGTGAGTGGATGGTGTTCGTTGTTGTGTCATTTGTCTCCAACCCAAAATATCACAAAAAGGCATGAGTACTATCTCTTCCAAGGGATATTTCTTGTCCCCTACAATCCATCCATGAGTTTCATTGACATGACGAGTCGTGGCAATCTTTACTGTGGTGGAGGATGAAGAAGTCAAGGCAGCTGCCAGGATTGTGACACGCACTGCATGAACCTCTTGTTGTGCTCTCAGAACACAGCTGAACATTTAGGAAGTGGAAGGCCTCTCACTGGCCACTCGTTCGGCGCATTTATGGACACATGGGTGCAATCGACGATGCCTTACACCTGAGGGATTCTAGCAATGGAGGCAAAACTCTCTGTCCTTCGAGCCTGCGACACCCCATGTGTCTGGAATTTTAAGTACTTTGCTGTTTTGCAAATAGAGCGTTTGTGATGGAGATGCAGTGGTGTACTGCTGCTTGAGAGACACCACCAGGGTCCTGTGCTGATCTTTGCAAGGAACCAGAGGTGAAGAGGTTCTGGCTGTGCCAGCTTCTGGCGGGGCATGGTGAGCCATACTGTGAGGTCTGAGATCTTCCTCAATGAGGGCTCAAATCTCAGTGACCATCTGCCAAGAGAGGCACAGTCTCCTGGAACACTGATTTTCTGCCATTTCCGGATGGCAGCTGCTTCAGTGGTGCACTCGATATTGGCCTCCATTGCCTTCCCTCTGAGGGCCTCACGATCCCTGGAGGCTCACGACTGCCTCCACTGCTCCAGCGTCCAAACCGCTTGCTTTGTTAACACCTGTGTGCCACTGGCAGAGTGCCCCTCTCAGCTGCAGACCCTTTATGGGCCTCAGTGGATTGAATGGCATGGCCATGACCGATTCCCCATTGTGTTGCCACCTCCTTTCACTTGGGCAGTTTTCCTGATCCATCGTGTAACCCATGTGCCCACACAGAAATTCAAAACTGCTACTTGCGGAGCTGACAACAAGCTCATTAACAAGCTCAGTTGGCCAGTTACTTGAATTGGGCAGGTTGCCAAGCCTTGTCCTAAACTGAACCGTCGACAGTCAGAGAAATGACGACAATCCGGAATGACAGTCAACGGCACTCATTTCACAATCGCCCATCTCCATACTCGCCCCCATCTTCTATCCAGTGGCTGACTTCATCTGCAACCTAGTTCACTATCATGTTTAATGGTACTAATAACATAATCAACATGAATTTTGGAAAGAAATATAATTAAAATGTGCTTAAAGGATTTTGGTCCATTCTGTTGTCCCTTTCTTTCTATTTATTCTGCCCAACAGCATTTTCAACGTGCTTCCTAAGAGCCTTTTCATAGGCACTTTGGAAGCAGTAAATACCATTCGTATTTCCATTAAGTTCCATTGAATCCCTATAATCATTCATTTGCCTCGTCGCTTCTTTCGGCACCTTCCTTCAGATCTGTTCCATGATAACTCGCCCGTCATTTTCCAATCAGTTTGACTAATTCTGAAACCTCAACTTTTACCCAAACTACACTGGAAAAAAAAGTTAAATTAAGGTAGCAATTTTGCTTTCTGGAGATTTCAGCTTGACCCGTGTGATCCGTGACATGTGATCCGTGTGCTGAATCGTAAAATACACAATGTGTACATCCCTTCTTTCCACTGAAAAAGCATCTGTGTTGGTTTTTCCATGAGTTTCACAGACTGTACGAAATCATGCCTTCTGCTCAGTTGAGTATGAAAGCCAAACTGGTAAGTTTTTAAAACTTAGTCGGGCTGAAATGAAAACTATGAACTAGGCTGCTTGGGGTGGTAAGAGTGACGGACTTGCATTTTTATAGGGCCTCAGGACATTCCTTAGCATTTCTGAAGTGTTTTCACTGTTGTAAAATAGGAAACGCAGCAGCCAATCTGCATACAGCAGTCTCCCATAAACAGCACTGTGACAATGACCAGATAATCTGCGTTTTAGAGTGACATTTGTTGAGGGAGAACTATTGGCCCGGACCCAGATTCCTTTTAAAATGTTGCGATTGTGCGCATTCAGCTTTTTACCTTCTCAACTCTCCTGATTAAATCTGGGGTAGGAAGGATCGGTAATGACCTTCCCGCCCAGAAGCCAATTGAGACTATGGTGTGGGAATACCTGCAGTTTGGTAGGAGGTTCTTGGTCAGCCCATACCCAGTGGAGAGACCTGCCGGTGGCAAGGGCTATTTTTGGACTGGCTGTACATGGCCAGTATTTGTCATAGAACAAGGCCTGCAGATTGCCTTCCCGGTTACTGCATGGTCGCACAGGCAGATTCGCTGGAACTTTGGCTAGGACACGGAAAGATGTATTCCCTTCTTCACAATGGTGGCATGGAATAGTTTACATGCACCTGAATGGGCAGATAGGGGCTGCAATTCAGCAGACTCAAGTTAAAGTTTGCTGAACGGCGTATTTAGTGGGGTGCTTCTCAGTGGCTGCAGCACGGAGCACCACCCCGCTATCCAACGGCACTTTGTCAGTTTTGTGTGCTTCTGGGAGATTCTCTCAGCCGAGACCACACTTTGGCAGTGCTATCGGGGCACTCTGGAAGTGCCAGGGTGGCACTGCCAAGATGCCTGTGTGGCACTGCCAGGCTAGCAAGCCAAGGTGCCTGGGCAGTGCCAGGGTGCCACCCTGCCCGGTACCTGACCGCCCGGGGGTCTCCAATGGCCTGGGAGACCTGCCCCCAGGTGCCGTTACACCTGGTCCACATTTGTGTGGACCAGTACTAAACGGCACCTTGACGAGATCTTCCAGGTGAGGCCGTTGAGTTCCAGGCACAGTGAACATTGAATTCCGCCCTCTATTTCAATATAATCGCCTTGAAAATACACAATTCTGACTGGAATACTGTTTTTTCTTATGCAGGTTTTGAAGCGCTGAAATGTCTTATTAATAATCTGAGGATTTGGGGAATTGCGAATTAATAATCACGGAGACTATTATAATCCTTTGTGAACACAATTTCTGCAGGAATATTGGGCAACACAGTGTGCTAATGCAAACGCCTGTAAAATTTAATTTATTAAATGAATAAACGTATTAAAAAACTTGAGAAACTGATGATGATAGAGAAATCTCAGAAACTGTTTGATGACAGATTCATGTGGGACAGCCTATCTGAAGTTACCTTATCCCCTTTTCTGCTGATTCAGGTTGCTTAAAACCTTAACAAAAAAGACTGACAAACACATACTGAATAGATGAGCCAAGAGTCAAATCCTGGGGAACAGGCATCGCGTATTTTAGGGTGAAATTCTATCATTTTAACTCCAGGACAAAAGTAAGGTCGAAAAAACGCACTTGACAAGATGAATTATTAGGAAGTAATTTCTGGGGGGGGAAAAATGCACCCTCTGCATTGTTAGTTATCTCTTTTGCATGAAAGATCTTTTGAAATTTCAGCATTAATCATTTTCTTTTTGTAGTATCAGCACCTTCATTGATGTAAAAAGGCAAATGTTTTTTTGTCCAGAGCAAACAAAGTGATGAGAGCAGGTGTAACAACTCTGACAGATGTTTGATATAAGTACATTACCACCATTTTGGCAAGGGACTTTGCAAACTGGTACACAGTTTTCACACTCACAGAACATTGAAAGGTCACGTTCAGAGTTAGCTGAACTGACGTGGGTGGGGGTTCCAGAGTTTAATCTAAACACAATAACGGGAATAAAAACAGCCCCAATTGGAACAAAATATATTGTTGCATTTTTTCCCCATTTATTTTACTTTTTAGAAGCAAAGCGGTTGAAGGCTGCTCAGCAAAAAAACACTTGCTACTGCGCACAGAATCCAGAAAATTATCTAGAATTCGAGCTAAACCAGTCAAAAGCAAATTGGGAAAAATGTCTTGACACAAAGGCTTTTCAGAATATGGCATACACTGTCCCAGAATGTCAAGGACGCAAGTTTACTCGGCAGATTGATAGCTCCTCGAGAGAAAAAAGGATGCCAAGAAAGATAATGGGCTAGACTCTGCTGCTGGTAGCCGAATTCCCGATGTAGCTTAGATTCCAGCATTGGGCAACAAATGGGATCGGCGGGTTTCAATGCTCCGGTCCCCCGCTGGCATCGGGATCGAGGTTCGTGCCCCGCACCAGCGGGATGATGCAAATGTGTCATTCAGACCCATGTGCATCCTATTAACGGACCGGGCACCATTTTCTCTGGGCTTTCGTGATTCTCTGTAATTAGGGAGTCTCTAGTTGGGGCCTCTCGCATGGGGGGTCTCTGGTGGGGGCCTCTGTAATTGGAAGACCTTTGGGAGGGGTCTCTCATGGGGGGTCTCTGTAATTAGGGGGTCTCTATTGGGGATCTCTTTAATTGGGGGGTTCTGGTGGGGGTCTCTCCTATGGGGGTCTCTGATGGGAATCTTTGTAATTGGGGGGGTCTCTGATGGGGATCTCCCTCATGGAGGTGATCTCTGTAATTGGGGGGTCTCTGGTGGGCGAGTCTCATGGGGGGTCTCTGGTGGGGGACTAACTCATGAGGGGTCCCCTAGTGGGGGTCTCTGTAATTGGAGGGTCTCTGGTGGGGGTCTCTCACATGGGGAGTCTCTGTTGGCTGTCTCTCTCATGGGGGGGAGGGGGCTCTGGTGGAGTCTCATGGGAGGGGCTCTACTTTGGGTGTCTCGCACATGGGGGTCTCTGGTGAGGAGGGATTGTGGGGATGGTCAGGTCACCCTTGTACTGTGGGGAGGTGGGCTGTGACCCCAAAAATCCCGCGAGGAGGGCGGAATTGCATTGCAGGGAGAGGGGGAGGCCTGCCCTGCCGCCGCAATCTGCTATCGGGTCGCCTGCTCAAAATTGCGGCCCAATACTGGGATTCGCAACGGAATCCCTGGAAATCACTGCCATGTATAAATTTGCATTGCAAGGGATAGTGAATTGCAGCTGGATTTGCGCTCCCAACATGAGCAGAAATCAGTTGCGAGTCATCTCCAGCGGGAGAACATCGTCTTGCAAACCGAGAATTCCGGTGCATAAAAAAATATTTTTTTATTTTTGGAAATATTTTTATTGAACTTTTAACATTTTATATCCAAAAATGTACAAGCAAAACAGTCTAAAACATGTTAACAATGCCCCCCCCCCACTTAATGAAAAAACAACCCACACAACCCCCCCCCCTCCTCCTCCTGCCCCCCTCCCCCCCAACAGCTAAAAGCGACCAATTCTTTAAAGTTCAATATCAACGATCGCCATTGATGGTAGAACCCGTCGGTTGCCCCCCTCACAATGAACTTGACCTTCTCGAGATACAGAAACTCCATTAAGTCATGTAGCCAGGCTGAGGCACTAGGTGGCAGTTTTGCCTCCAATTCAGCAAAATCCGCCGCTGAGCAATCAACGAGGCGAATGCCTGGGCATCGGCCCCTGTACCCATCCTTAACTCCGGCTGATCCGACACCCTGGATATAGATACTAATGAACAGAGCTCTAACTCAACATTCAGGATTGCCGATATGGTGCAGAAAACAGCCCCACAAAGACCCACTAATTTGGGACAGGACCAGAACATGTGTGTGTCATTCGCAGGCCTTCGCGAACACTGCTCGCACCTATCCTCAATCCCCTCAAAGAAACGATTCATCCTGGCCTCGGTGAGGTGCGCCCTGAACACTACCTTGAGCTGAATCAGGATCAGCCTCTCACAGGACGACATAACATTAAACCTGCGGAGGGATTTACACTTCCTCCTCCAAGGTGGGTCCCAGCTACTCCTCCCACCTGGCCTTCACCTTCCCTACCAAAATTATCTCTTCCCTTAAGATCCATCCATATATGCCGGACATGCTGCCCTCTTCCGACCCAGCAAAGGAGAGTATTCTTTCCAAGAAAGTGGACGGTCCCGATTCCAGGAATGTCAAAATGTCCGCCGAACAAGGTCCCATACCCGAAAGAACCTGAACATATCCATTCCCCCCCGCAATCCTGCTTTCTCCTCCAGCTTCTTCAAGCTGGCAAACCGCCCCTCCAGAAACAAATTGCTGACCCTCTCTATCCACCCCCCAAATGTGACATCCAATTTTGCCGGCTCAAACAAATGATTTCTACACATAGGGGCCCATGGGAAACAACTCTTGCCCTCTTCACAGGTCCCCCGAGGCTTCGCACATACCAGGTGACTAAACTAGTCCGGGTCTCTCACCCCTTCTCCACCTCCCCCCCCCCCCCCCCACCTCCTCCTCTTTAAGTCAGCCATTTCACGGGGATGCAGTAATCCTGTACATATTCCTGGATCCAAGGGCCACCTAAGATGGCATCCAGCCCCACCCCAGGGTGAGAAAAAAAAAATCGCCTGGTTACTGATAATTCTCCGCTCCTCCCTCCCACTCTTTGTCGCTCCCCATCCCCTCTCTCCTCCAAGCTCGCAGACTGCCTGGTGCCAAAACCTTCCCCATCCCCCCACCGAACAAACAAACAACTGTCGTGTTATGTAATTTGGAATAACACAAGCTGCCACTTGATAGTTTTGAGTAAAAGCTGCTCCAGACTTTGAAGTGAGTTCAATGTGTTTGTTGAACTATTAGCACAGTTCTCAACGACTCTCTGCTAATCTAAATGTAGTAGCTCAGTCTAACTGAACCAGCCTTGCTCCATGCCACGTGCTGGGGTGTGATGCTGAGGATACACCCTGTCTCACTCTGTAGATGTTGGTCTGTGGAAAGAGGTGAAGAGGTGGGATGTGAGTGCCTCACCCCTTTAAAAGTGAGATACCACCCTTGCTGCTCATTGGTCTTGTCCTATTCTATGTGTTCATTAGCTGCATGTTAGCATATCATGACATCTCCCCTTTTTTAATGTTTTGTTGGTGTATGTGAATGTATTTACATGTGAATGAGTCTGTCTAATGTGACAGAACAGAGGAAACAAAACAAATGTTCACAAGTCCAGTCTCTGAGGCTTGCGTCTGATCCTGGTCGACCGCCGGAGAGGCGGCGGAGGGGACGACGGCGCCTTGACAGGCGGGATGGAAGACTGGCTGGTGGCCTCGTGGTGCGAGGTATCAGGAGGTGGCAATTCAACATATAGAAATGGAGGAGAAAGTGGTTGCGGGCAGGCAACCTTGCGCAGTGCTCGTCGATTCCTTCGTACGATGGAGCCATCAGCCATACGTACAACATAAGAGGGGGGCGCAGCCTGTCGAACAACGACAGCCGGGGCAGACCACCCACCATCCGGTATTTGGATCCTGACTGTCTGCCGTGGATAGCACGGCCAGATCAGTGGCATGGGCATCATAGCCCTGCTTTTGACGGTCTCTGAGCTGCTGCATCTTCTGCAGCACCGGGAGGTGATCCAGGTTGGGCAGGTGTATGGCTGGAAGCGTCATCCGCAGGTCCCTGTTCATCAGGAGTTGAGCCGGCGACGTGCCAGTGGACAATGGAGTCGCCCTGTACGCGAGCAGTGCAAGGCGTATGTCGGAAGCAGAATCCGCGGCCTTGCAGATGAGCTGTTTTACAATGTGCACCCCTTTCTCGACTTTCCCATTGGACTGTGGATAGTGCGGACTGGAGGTGACATGCTGGAAATTGTATGACCTGGCAAATGGTAAAGCAAGGCCCATTGGCGCTCATGATGGTGATTGGGATGCCATGCCTTGAGAACGTCTCCTTACAGCTTTGATGACGGTCCGAGAGGTGAGGTCCGGGAGCTTCAGCACCTCAGGGTAATTTGAGAAATAGTCGATGATCAATACGTAGTCGCGACCATTCGCATGAAAGAGGTCGATGCCAACCTTGGACCACGGAGAGGTCACTATGTCATGCTGTTGGAGCGTCTCCTTGCTCTGCGCTGGCTGGAACCGCTGACAGATAGCACAGTTCAGGACCATGGGCGAAATTCTCCCCCAACGCGCGATGTCCGCCGACTGGCACCCAAATCGGCGCCAATCAGACGGGCATCGCGCCGGCCCAAAGGTGCAGAATGTTCCGCATCTTTGGGGGCCGAGCCCCAACTTTGAGGGGCTAGGCCGACGCCGGAGGGATTTCCGCCCCGCCAGCTGGGGGTCGGAGAATGACGCCCCATGTTCGTGATGTCCTGGCTGATGCCGGGCCAGTAGACAGCTTGCCGGACTCTGCGTCTGCACTTCTTGACACTCAGGTGTCCCTCATGAATCTGGCGCAGCACCAAGCTCTGGAGACTGAGCGGAATACAATCCTGTCCAGCTTGAGGAGGATACCATCAATCACCATCAGGTCGTCCTTCACATTGTAAAATTATGGGCACTGCCCTTTCTGCCAGCCATTGGTGCGGTTGTGGATGACGCGCTGCAAGAGGGGGTCCTTGGCTGTCTCATCACAGATGAGAACTACCTGCTCATCTGTTGCCGGGAGAGTGCTAGCACACAGCTGCACCTGCGATTTGATGTGCTGGATCATCTCCAGTGGCTCACTGGGCGAGGTGACGGAGCGGGACAATGCATCAGCGATGATGAGCTCCTTGCCAGGTGTGTACACCAAGTTGAAGTCATACCTCCTAAGTTTAAGCAGGATTCTCTGCAACCGAGGCGTCATGTCGTTCAGGTCCTTGTGGATGATGTGGACCAGAGGCCTATGATCCGTCTCAACAGTGAATGTCGGCAGGCGGTAGACATAATCATGAAATTTGAGGATGCCGATGAGAAGACCCAAGCACTCCTTCTCAATCTGTGCATATCTGGTTTCAGTGGGTGTCATCGCCCTTGATGCATAGGCTACTGGTGCCCAGGATGATGTGTCATCTCGTTGAAGCAACACCGCACCCATGCCATCCTGACTCGCATCTGTGGATATCTTTGTCTGCCAGGGCTGGTGCAGTGGTGAGCTTGGCTTTCAGCTCCAGCCACTCTGTCTGGTGTGCCGCCTTCCACTCAAAGGCAGTTGACTTTTTTTACCAGGTTGCGTAGAGCCGTGATGTATGTGGCCATGTTTCGAATGCATTTGCCCAGAAAATTGACCATACCCAAGAAGCGCAGCACCGCCTTTTTGTCCTCAGGGACCTTCATCACCTCGATGGCCTTGATTTTGTCTGTGTCCAGGCGCACACCATGCTGTGAGATCTGGTCGCCTAGGAACTTGAGCGTTGATGTGTCAAAACAACATTTGGACCTGTTTAACATTAGGCCGTTGGCATGTACATGACGGAATACCTTCTGGAGATGGGACACATGTTCTTCAGGGGTTGTGGACCATATGATGATGTCAAACCCCTTCAATGCCTTCCATCATCTGCTCCATGATGCGAGGAATATCTCCGATGCAGAGGTGATGCCAAATGGCATGCGATTGTAGCAGTATCTGCCAAAAGGTGTGTTGAAGGTGCATAGCTGGACTCTTCCAGCTGGATTTACCAAAATCCCTGTGATGCATCCAATTTGGTGAAGAAGTGCACGTGTGCCATCTCACTCATGAGTTCCTCCCGCTTCGGGATGGGGTAGTGTTCCCGCATGATATTCTTATTGAGATCCTTGGGATCAATGCAGATGCGCAGGCCCACCGAAGGCTTCTTTACGCGCACCATCGAGCTGACCCAGTCAGTCGGTCCGGTGACCTTGGATATGATGCCTTGTTGCTGAAGACCCTTGTGCTGTGCCTTCAGGCGCTTTCTCAGTGGAGCAGGGACTTGTCGTGGTGTGTGGACCACTGGCTTGGCATCAGGCCGCAGCAGCATCTTATATCGATACGGCAGCGTGCCCATCCTTTTGAACACATCTGGATACTGGGCGAGGATGTCGTCGATGCCGGCCTGAAGATCCACATGGGTGGATGTCGTGGTGTAAACCCTTTGAATGAGGTTCAGCTGCTTGCAGACGTGCGCATCTAGTAGGGATGCCCTGTCCGGCTTAACAATTTCAAAGCATAACCGTGCTTGTGTGTGTCGATTGAATACGTGCAGATGGCAGGGTCCCAGTGCCGTGATGGCATTCCCGTTGTAATCCAGGAGCTTGCAGGCAGCTGGAAGGACCATGGGGGGCTTCTTAATGCGTCTGAAGTCTGCCTGTGAGAGGAGGTTGGCAGAGGCACCTGTGACCCGCTTGAACTGGATGGGGCAGTGGTTAACCTTCATCACTGCTCGCCATTCGTTCTCAGAATCCACAGCTAGGATCAATTGGACTTGCGATGTGTCTGATGTGGCATATTCACACTTTGTAATAATGCCCACATGGTAGGTGTTGTCCAGGCATTCAGCATCTGGATCCGTTGCACTGCCGGGATCAGAATCCTGTAGGCATTGTTGCACACTCCGGATGCGCCGTCGGAATTGGGAGCGCTGTCTCCTGACTGGTGGTGCAGATCTGCACAGGGCTGCATAGTGACCTGGCTTCCCGCAGGTTAAACAGCGCCTGCCTCTTGCAGGGCAGTGTTTCTTTAAATGGGCAGTGCCACAGTTTGAACACGTCATGACGACGGTGTCCTGACGCTCCGTGCGTCGTTGCACATGCGCAGTGCGGTTCTCAGACATCTGCACCTGCGCAGTGCGGGTTTCGGCCTCTTCGTTATCCCGTTCGCTTCGTGCATGCGTCGGGTCCTGGGAAGAGCGCGCGAAATGGCCGCTTTCGTCAATGTTGAGGCACTGCATCTGGGAGATGGCCTGCACACTCTCCGCCTCATGGGAGGCTAGTTTATCATTTTCTGCCATTGTGTACTGGGAATAGCGATTTTTAGCGTGCTCATGCACTGTGCATGTTTCAATCGCGACTGGCAGGGTCATATGCCTGATCTTCAGTAACTGCTCTCTCAGAGGATCAGAGTGAACTCCAAAAACGATTTGGTCTCTGATCATGGAGTCAGTGATATCACCGAAGTTGCAGGATTGCGCTAGCAGTCTAAGGTTAGTTAATATGAGTTGAAGGATTCATCTCTACCTTGCAATCGCTGCTTGAATATGTAGCGCTCGAAGATTTTATTGGTGTCCACCTTACAGTGGCTGTCAAACTTGTCCAGGAAGGTCTGAAACTTTGTCTTGTCCTGATCTTCGGCGAAGTGAAAGGAGTTGAATATTTCCAAGGCGTGATCACCCGTTGTGGTGAGAAGAAGAGCTATCTCCCGTGAATCAGATGCACCATTGAGGTCTGATGCTTCGCCGTAAAGCTGAAATTTCTGCTCGAATGTCCGCCAGTTGGCACTGAGATTGCCGGAGGTCCTGAGCTGGTGAGGATCCTGAATCTTTTCCATTGTGCCGGTATACATTCGCTGGTCGTCACGGATCTTGCTGAGTTGAACTAACTAGATTGAACAGACTCCTGGTGTCATGTCGTGTTATGTAGTTTGGAATAACACAAGCTGCCACTTGATGCAGTTTTGAGTAAAAGATGCTCCAGACTTTGAAGTTCAATGTGTTTTATTGAACTATTAGCGCAGTTCTCAATGAGTTCGACTCTGTTAATCTAATTGTAGTAACTCAGTCTAACTGAACCAGCCTTGCTCTGAGCCACGTGCTGGGGTGTGATGCTGAGGATACACCCTGTCTCACTCTGTAGATGTTGGTCTGTGGAAAGAGGCGGGGTGTGAGTGCCTCATCCCTTTTATAGTGAGATACCACCCCTGAGTGTCCTGACTGCTCATTGGTCGTGTCCTATTCTATGTGTTCATTAGCTACATGTTTGCATATCATGACAACAACTAGACCTTTCTAACCTGGCCCAACGAGTCGCAACCTCTCTCCCTACTGAACTCCCATTCGCTAACTATCCTCCCTCCTTACCGCTAACAAAGTGGCCCGCACCCAGCGTCCAACTCCCCCACCAACGTGCCTAAACCCCAACAATATTAACAAGCTTCTTTCCCCTCCAAGACACCCTTCAACGTCTCAACTTGCGCTTTAACCACATCCCAGGTCTTTTCAAGCTGTTAGTGAATCAGCCCCAAAGCCTTCTCAACAGTGGCTTTAAATTATCCCTTTACCTCCTTGCCCTGCCGCTCAAATTGCTTATCCGTCTGTTTGCCGAATTTTTCCAGCTTCTACACCAGCACCACTCCCAGCATGCCTTCTATAATAGGTGCGGCAGCCATCTTCTCTCCTTCAAGTTCTTCACATTGGGCTTCTTTGTCGACGCTTTCGACAAGCCTCCATCAAGCGAGAGTCCACCAATTCAACCAACAGGGTTTGGACACCCAAGTCCCCTGAAAAAATTAGGGTAAAAGGGATCAAAAACAAAGACCCTGTCAGGAGCCACTTTTTGTATATCTTGCTCTTACATGACATCACCGGAAGTCGCCGCATGTAGTTAGACTGGGTTTTACAACACAAGACCTCTCAAAGTACTTCACAGGCAATGAAGTATTTTTAAAAATATTTTATTCAAGGCATTTTCATGTCAGTGAACAAAAGCAGAAGAACAACCAAACAACATTGTAAACAAACGACACCCACTCCTCCCCACTCCCCTAATACCACCCCGTCTCCCATCCCACCTTCCCCATTTAAACCCCCCATTCTCCCTCCTCGCCCTCCACCACCCCCCCCCCCCGCCCCCCGCCCCGCCTCCCCGCTGACCCCTCAAACCTTCTTCAAGAAATCAATAGACGGCTTCCACCTCCGAGTGAACCCATATCGCCGACCCCCTCAAGACAAACTAGGCCTTCCCGAGCCTCGTCAACCCTGCCAGGTCACTCACCCACACCCCCGTTTTCAGCGGCTCCGAGTCCCAGAGCCTGAGCAAAGGCCAAAACATCGACCTCTCTCACCCGCTGATTTCCCAAATCTATCGACACCCCAAATATCGCCACCTCTGGACTCGGGACCACCTCCACCCCCAACACCTCGGACATTACGTCCGCGAACCCCTGCCAGAAGTAACCTCAGAGGCGGCAACCCGGAAAAGGACCTATCTCCTTATAAAATCCCGGACCTGCAGGTACCTAAAACTGTTCCCTCTGGGCAGCTCGTACTTTTCCTCCAGGTCCTCCAACTCGAAAATTTGCCCCCTATGAACAGATCGCCAAATCGATCAATCCCTGCTTGCCGCCACCCCTGAAACCTGCCATCCAACCCCCTTGGCACAAACGTATGGTTATCGCAGATCGGTGCCGACACCGAGGCACCCACCAGCCCTAAGTGCTGCCTCCAGTGCCCCCACACCCTTGGGGCAGACACCACCAGTGGGCTCAAGGAGCACCTGGCCAGTGAGAATGGCAATGGCGCTGACAACAAAGCCCTCCAACTCATTCCCCGACACGATGCCGCCTCCAACCGACCCCTCCCCCACGACCCATTTCCTAACCGTAGCAATAATTGCCACCCAGTAGTAGTACATCATCTGCCAGCCCGCACTCCAGAAAAACCCACATAAACCCAGAGATCAGCGCATTAACCTTCTTGAAAAATTACTTTGGGGCAAATATTGGGAGGTTCGGGGACATGGATAGAAACTGTGGCAGCAACGTCATTTTTACTGTCTGCACCCACCCCGCCAGTGGCACCCACCCCCTAAAGTCTGCTTTTATCTGCTTCACCAGCCGAGCCAGATTCAACTTGTGCATGCGTGCCCAACCCCGAGTCACCTGGATGCCCAAATATCTAAAGCTAGCCCCCATCACCCTGAATCACAGCTCCCTTAACTTCCTCTCCTGTCCTCAATCAGGAACATCTCGCTCTTTCCCATATTCAACTTGTACCCAGAGAATTGGCCAAACTCCTTCAAAATCCCCATGTCCCAAATACTGCCCAACGGGTCTCAGATATATAACAGGTCATCTGCATACCCAATCAAACTCCTTACCCTTATCGTCCCTTACTCTGCCCATCTCCCGAGCCTCCTTTTGCTTCCTCAACAGGTGGGCCAACATCCTGCTCGCCTTCTATCCATTCTCATACACTGCCCCTCTGGTCTTCCATAACTGCCACACCACCTTCCCCGTGGACACAAACCCAAACTCCATCTGGGGCCTCTGGCTTTCTTCCAACAGCCCTGCTTCCAGGCCCTCCGAATACCTCTGGTCTACCCTTAAAATCCCTTCCACCAGCCTTGTCATCTCCGTCCACTCTGCTTTCTCCCTATGCATCCAAATTTAGGTAAACTTCCCCCGATCACCGCCTTGAGTGCCTCCCACATCATGGTGGCCATGACTTCCCCCATGTCGTTTTGCTACAAAGGGCAGCCCTTACCTGCTCGCACACCTCCTCCTCTGCCCCACATCCAGTCTCCACTGTGGCACGGTAGCACATAGTTAGCACTGTTGCTTCACAGCACCTGGGTTCGATTCTCGGTTTGGGTCACTGTCTGTGCGGAGTCAGCACGTTCTCCTCGTGTCTGCGTGCGTTTCCTCCGGGTGCTCCGGTTTCCTCCCACAGTCCAAAGATGTGCAGGTTAGGTGGATTGGTCACGATAAATTGCCCTTCGTGTCCAGAAGTTAGGTGGAGCTGCTGGGTTAGGGTGATAGGGTGAAAGTGTGGGCTTAGGTAGGGTGCTCTTTCAGGGGCCGGTGTAGACACGATGAGCCAAATAGCCTCTTTCTGCACTGTAAATTCTATGATTCTATGCTATCCAGTCCCGAGTGGAACACCTGCCCTTTCCTCAACCTTGCCTGGTCCCCTATCTTCAGGTGTGTTTCCTGGAAAAAGGCCATGTCCACCTTCAGACACCTCAGGTACGTGAAGACATGTTACTGTTTGACCGGCTGATTCATCCCCCTCACGTTCCACGTGACCAACCTAGTTGAGGGGCTCCCCACCCCCCTTCACCTGCTAATCAGCCATATTTCTTTTTGGGCCAGCCCCTGGCCATGTCACGCGACCCTCCAGGCCCACCATTGGATGTCCACCGCCATCGATCCTTTTCCAACTGCGCCACATCAACCACACCCTTGTCAGAAACCCTACCCCTTTCCCACCCCACCCTCGAGCAAAACATCAACCCCATCCTCCCGCCCACGCCTGCCTCCTGACAACCCCCCGCTTCACTCCCGTTTACTAGCCCACCCAGCTAGCATGGTGGCCCCTGCCCAAGGCCTCCAACTTCCCTACCAGCCCCAACCCCCTCCCCCTAACCATACTCCCCTAAAGAGTAACAAAAGGAGCAATTGCTCTCGATCCCCCATGAAAGACCTCGCCTCCAGAAAACCCACCATCAAAACCTTTTTAAAAACACACTAAATCCTCCAACGTTCAATGTCCTCATTCTCCTCCCAGTCCATTGTCCCTCATAAACTTGCCAAAATAATACTCTTGCTTCTGGAAAGTCACCCTCAGGCAGGCCGGATAAAATACTCCAACCTCACGCCCTTTTTAAAGAGGGCAGCCTTGACCTGGTTGAACCCGGCCCTCCCCTTTGCCAGTTCCGCTCCCAGGTCCTGATACACCCACAGCTCGTTCCCTTCCCAGGTCTTCCTCGTCATTGGTGAATGTTCTCCTTGTCCAGAAAGCGGTGCAACCGCACCACCATCGCCCTCGGCGGCTCACCCGCTTGTGGCCTCCTCATCAGCACCCTGTGCACTCATCAATCTCCAGGGTTCGGTCAAAGTTCCCTCCCCCATCAGCTTCTCCAACATCTTGGCCAAGTACACGTCGGCCTCCGCGCCTTTGATGCCGTTGGGCATACCCTAAGGTTTTGTCTCCTGGAGCGATTTTTCAGATACTCCACCTTCTCCTTCCGCCTATTTTGGGTCTCCAGCATCACCCCCACCTCAGCCACCGACGAGGCTAAATGCTCCTCGGGCTGGCAATGAGGTATTTTTAAAGTGTGGTGGTAATGTAGGAAAATAGTGTAATGAAAGAACATGAAGAAAATATAGAGAATAAAAGAAAGAAACAACTTGTATTTCTGTGACGCTTTTCACATCCACCGGACATCTCAAAGCACATTTACAACCAACGAAATACTTTTGAAGTGTGGTCACTGTTATAATATAGGAAGCACAACAGCCAAATTGAGCACAGCAAACTCCTGCAAACAGCAGTGTAAGACTGACGGCCAAATCACTTTTTTCTGTTGTTGACTGAGTGGTAAATATTGGCCAGAATATTCCCCTGCTCTTAATAATAATAATATATTGCCATGGGATCTTTTATATCCACCCAAGGGTACATCTGAGGCTTTGGTTTCAGAACTCCTACAGAAGACAGCACTACTAGGAGTGCAGTACCGTCAGTATTGCCAAGATTCCTGATCAAGTTCTGGGTCAGGATTTTCTGATGGCGGGGGTTTCCAGACCTGCCACTCCACTCGATGAGTCAGTGTAATGCCGCCAAATATAGAAGCATTTATTAGCTGGAGGTGGGACTTCTGCTCCTCCCTCAGGAGGAACCCCTGCCTCAGAGAGCTGATGACCAATCTGATTGACCAGAAGATCTCTAGTCCCAGCAGTGCCAGAGGCTGCAGTGGACAGGACTGAAACTGCATGCAATCTCCAGAGACGAGGGCAAGGTAAGTGCAGGGGCCGCGGACGAGGAGGAGAAGTGAGGCCTGGAGAAGGGGGGGGGGGGGGGGGGGGTGTTAGTGGAGAGGTCGGGGCCCGCTTGGGGACAGGTTTTGCTGGGAATGACACCCGATGTTGAAGGGAGGCCATTGATAAAGATGGCTCACCCCCCCCAACCTCCCATCTAAGGTCCGAGCCAAGTCACTTTCTGGGCTTCCCCCCTGCTGCTGAACTCCTACCAACCTGAGCATTGAGCTTGGTTGGGAAACAACCCTGAAGTGGTCATTAATTGACCGCTTAAAGTACTCAATTGTGGCAAGGCGGGCAGGCTAGCCTATCCCATCTTAAAGTCGCAGAGAGATTGGAGCTGCAAAGAGGCCAATGGGAGGCCATCTGAGGGATTTTATGGCCCTCCCGCTACCTACGAACCCGCCGGTGAGAGGAAGTAAAATTGTGTCGCTGGAGTGGGATTTGAACCTGGATCCCAGTGACACAGGTGAGAGTGCTAACAACTGAACTATAGCTGACACACAATTGGGATTAAAAAGGGAGATCTTCCAAGGAGAGCAAAAATAGCAGAGCTAGCTCAAGAGACAGAATAACCTATTTTTGTACCTATTTCTGAAACATGTAATTCGTTGAACCTCGTTTCTCCGTCCCTGCACCAAGGGAACTAACCGTTGATTAAAGTGGAGCAGCTTACTGCCATTTGACCCCACTGTACCAGTGCGGTGCTGGATTCTACCCTGCTGTGAGTTGCTAGCCCTGATTGTACCACCAGGCGTAGGTGTCAGACAAAGTCTAGGTAAGGAGGTTATTGTTATTACCCCAGTTTTATATCAGACAGTCTGTCTAGTCTGGTCTGGCCTCTGTCAGGTATCAAATGCCTTTATGTCCAGTACTGAAATGCCTCTCAGAACCACAATTATTTTTCTCCAGAGGGGGGGTATGATTTTCCTCAATGCTGATGAGCTCAGTGTGTGTGATTCCACTATGACAGATGAATCCCTGACTTGACTTATACCTTTCAGGGGCCTCAAGCACCCCCCCCCCCCCAACCTCCTCCATCGCCTCAGTGACTGATCCGCAACCGATGCTGCCAAAATCCCACTCCAAGGCTATCCAACCCTGAACTCTGACCATACCAAAGGCAACCATCCACATCTACAGCACCAGAAATGGGGAAAAGAATGTGTCTCTCAATTTAAAAGGGACTACATCCCAGAAGAGAGAAAGACAGTTTAGGGGGTTGGTGGGTGATTGTCTGGGAGTCCATCAGTGGTCGCTCTAAATTTAGGTAAATTGTCCAATGGAAAGATAAGGACAATCATTGAGTGGGGGCAATTTTAACTCAGGCTTAAGCAGGGAAGCTGACTTCCGGTGGTGGCTATGAAGGAGTAAGTCGCACATTTGGTGGCTCCCGCTCTGGTCAGACTTTTGGACCTTTTCCCCCGATTTTCTACCGGACTTGATTTGTAAAACTGAAGACAGAGGCAATTGTGTACTGAATTCCCACATCGGTGCATGGAGAGAGCGGTCCTAGCGCTCCCCAGCCCCCCCAGCACACCATGTGCGACCCGCAGACGCCGCCATTTTGGGTCCCGGCCACCACGAGGGGAGGAGGGGCGCCGCCATCTTGGACCGCCCAGACCTGTACGACGCGTGGGGTGGCCATTTTGTCCACCCCCGCCGCCATCTTGTGACCCCCCAGCCACGTGCGATGTATGGGGGCGGCCATTTTGTCCATCCCCGGCGCCATCTTGGACGGCAACAACGGACCCCACTCCACTACTACAACCACGGCTCGCTTCAATTACGCTCGATCAAGCTCGGCCCCGGACACTCCAGACGACGACGACAACGGTGCTAATAAACGGCCACGAGACGCCATGCCTAGTCGACTCCGGGAGCACGGAGAGCTTTATACACCCCGACACGGTAAGATGCTGTTCCTTGACCACCTATCCCAGCGCACAAAAGATTTCCCTAGCTGCAGGATCCCACTCCGTACAGATCCAGGGATTCTGCATAGTTACCCTAACGGTGCAGGGGAGGGAGTTCAAAAACTACAAACTAAACGTCCTTCCCCAACTCTGTGCCCCCACCTTGCTGGGATTAGATTTCCAATGCAATCTACAGAGCCTTACGTTCAAATTCGGCGGCCCCATACCCCCACTCACTATCTGCGGCCTCGCAACCCTCAAGGTGCAACCCCCGTCCTTGTTTGCGAACCTCACTCCGGATTGCAAACCCGTCGCCACTAGGAGCAGACGGTACAGCGCCCAGGACCGGACCTTCATTCGGTCCGAAGTCCAGCGGCTACTAAAGGAGGGCATAATCCAGGCCAGCAATAGTCCCTGGAGAGCGCAGGTGGTAGTAGTGAAGACAGGGGAGAAACAAAGGATGGTCATTGACTATAGCCAGACCATCAACAGGTACACACAACTAGACGCGTACCCTCTCCCCCGCATATCCGACATGGTCAACCGGATTGCCCAATATAAAGTCTTCTCCACCGTGGACCTCAAGTCCGCCTACCATCAGCTCCCCATCCGCCCAAGTGACCGCAAGTACACAGCCTTCGAGGCAGACGGGCGATTATACCATTTCCTACGGGTCCCTTTTGGCGTCACAAACGGGGTCTCGGTCTTCCAACGGGAGATGGACCGAATGGTTGATCAACATGGGTTGCGGGCCACGTTCCCGTATCTCGACAATGTAACCATCTGCGGCCACGATCAGCAGGACCACGACGCCAACCTCCAAAAATTCCTCCAGACCGCCAAAGCCTTGAACCTCACGTACAACGAGGACAAGTGCGTTTTTAGCACCAATCGGCTAGCCATTCTGGGCTACGTAGTGCGCAATGGGATAATAGGCCCCGACCCCGAACGTATGCGCGCACTCATGGAATTCCCCCTCCCGCACTGCCCAAAAGCCCTGAAACGCTGCTTGGGGTTCTTTTCATACTACGCCCAGTGGGTCCCCCAGTACGCAGACAAGGCCCGCCCCCTAATACAGACCACGACCTTCCCTCTGCCGACAGAGGCTTGCCAGGCCTTCAGCCGCATCAAAGCGGATATCGCAAAGGCCACGATGCGCGCCATCGACGAGTCCCTCCCCTTCCAGGTCGAGAGCGACGCCTCCGATGTAGCTCTAGCGGCCACCCTTAACCAAGCGGGCAGACCCGTGGCCTTTTTCTCCCGGACCCTCCACGCCTCAGAAATCCGCCACTCTTCAGTAGAAAAGGAAGCCCAAGCCATAGTGGAAGCTGTGCGACATTGGAGGCATTACCTGGCCGGCAGGAGATTCACTCTCCTCACGGACCAACGGTCGGTAGCCTTCATGTTCGATAATGCACTGCGGGGCAAAATCAAAAACGACAAGATCTTAAGGTGGAGGATCGAGCTCTCCACCTTCAACTATGAGATTTTGTATCGTCCCGGAAAGCTGAACGAGCCGTCCGATGCCCTATCCCGCGGCACATGTGCCAACGCACAAATTAACCGCCTCCAAACCCTCCACGAGGACCTCTGCCACCCGGGGGTCACTCGGTTTTACCACTTCATCAAGTCCCGCAATCTCCCATACTCTTTAGAGGAGGTCCGTACAGTCACAAGGGACTGCCACATCTGCGCGGAATGCAAGCCGCATTTTTTCAGGCCAGATGGAGCGCACCTGATTAAGGCTTCCCACCCCTTTGAACGCCTCAGTCTCGATTTCAAAGGGCCCCTCCCCTCCACCGACCGCAACGCATATTTTCTTAATGTGGTGGACGAATACTCCCGCTTCCCTTTTGCCATTCCCTGTTCTGACATGACCGCGGCGACAGTCATTAAAGCTTACGTCCACAGCGACAGGGGGTCCTCTTTCATGAGTGACGAGCTGCGCCAGTTCCTGCTCAGCAAGGGCATAGCCTCAAGCAGGACGACCAGCTACAACCCCCGGGGGAACGGGCAAGTAGAGAGGGAGAACAACACGGTCTGGAAGGCCGTCCTACTGGCCCTACGGTCCAGGGACCTCCCAGTTTCACGGTGGCAGGAGGTCCTCCCGGACGCTCTCCACTCCATCCGGTCGTTATTATGTACGAGCACTAATCAAACGCCTCATGAGCGTCTCCTTGTTTTCCCTAGGAGGTCCTCCTCTGGAACGTCGCTGCCGACCTGGCTGGCGGCTCCAGGACCCATCCTGCTCCGAAAGCATGTGCGGGCACATAAGGCGGACCCGTTGGTCGAAAGGGTTCACCTCCTCCACGCGAACCCCCAGTACGCCTACGTGGAGTACCCCGACGGCCGACAGGACACGGTCTCCCTGCGGGATCTGGCACCCGCCGGCAACACGCACCCCCCCCCCGACACCATCAACCCAACCGCCCCCCTTCCTGCCACCACCGCACCCCGCGACCGCCCCCTTCCCAGGAGGATCGGTTCCCCTCCCCTCAGCACCGACCAAGAATCAAGCCCAAGCTGAAACCGTAAGGCTCCTGGAGGCGACAACACCGGTACAACCACCACCACCACCGGGGCGAGGCGATCGACACGGACGACCAGACCACCCGACCGACTCGTGGCGTCGATCTAAAACTAAATATGGACTTTTCACAAGAACAGTTTGCTTTTCTTCCCATACCCTCTGTAAATAGTTGCAACAGGACAAAATTGTCCAATACTGTATTGCCTTGTGAATGTTTTTTTTCCTCCCAGGACCAGCCCTGTAAACCCTTACCACCATACGAAGCATCACCCCGCCAGGTTCATTTTTGACAAGGGGTGAATGTGGTAGTATGTATTGGGGGTCATGTGGGACTGGAAGCCCCAATGTCATTGGCTGACAGATCCCAGGTCCTGGTTGGCCGTTGACCTCTAGCTCCGCCCTGAAGGCGGAGTATAAGAAGCCGGAGTCTTCCCCCGCAGGCCAGTTTACTATCGAGCTGCGGGGGAACAGACACGCTTAATAAAGCCTCATTGACTTCACTCTATTCGTCTCACGGAGTCTTTGTGCGCTACAACCAAATAAAGGACTATTTTCGGGATGCGCTCCCTTGTCATTAGCTGGGAGGGTGCAGACAGTGAATATGACGGTCCTCCCGAGATTCCTGTTCGTGTTTCAATGTCTCCCCATCTTTTTTCCGTGTTCCTTTTTTAAACGGGTCAACAAAGTGATCACTGGCTTCATTTGGGCAGGCAAGACCCCGCGAGTAAGGAAGGTAATGCTTGAGCGGAGTCGGGGAGAGGGCGGGCTGGCGCTGCCATATTTTAGTAACTATTACTGGGCGGCGAATATAGCCATGATCAGGAAGTGGGTGGTGCGGGGGGGGGGGGGGGGTGTTGGCATGGGAGCGTATGGAGGCGGCCTCATGCAAGGGCACCAGTTTGGGGACGTTGGTAACTGCGCCTCTGCCGTTCCCGCCGGCACGGTACTCCACCAGCCCCGTGGTGGTGGCAGCCCTGAGAGTCTGGGGGCAATGGAGGAGACATGTGGGAGCAGAGGGAGCATCAGTCTGGTCCCCAAACTGTAATAATCACTGGTTTGCCCCGGGAAGTATGGAAAGGGGGTTCCGGATATGGCGGAGAGCAGGATTGAGAGGATGGGGGATATGTTTATAGAGGGGAGCTTTCCGAGTATGAGGGGGCTGGAGGAGAAGTTTGGGTTGGCGAGGGGAAACAAATTCAGGTACCTGCAGGTGCGGGACTTTCTACGTAAACAGGTGTCAACCTTCCCGCTCCTATCGCGAAGGGGGATTCAGTACAGGGTAGTTTCCAGAGGGTGGGTGGGAGAAGGGAGCGCCTCGGACATTTACAAGGAACTTATGGGGTCAGAGGAGACACAGACCGAGGAGCTGAAGCGCAAGTGGGAGGAGGAGCTGTGAGGAGAGATAGAGGATTGTCTCTGGCGGACGCGTTGTGTAGAGTCAACGCGTCCGCAACATGTGCCAGGCTCAGCCTGATACAATTTAAGGTCGTTCACCGGGCTCACGTGTCAGTGGCCCGGATGAGCTGGTTCTTTGGGGTGGAAGACACGTGTGCAAAATGTGCGGGAGGACCAGTGAACCATGTCCACATGTTCTAGGCATGTCCGAAGCTTAGGGGATTGTGGCAGGGGTTTGCAGATGTCATGTCCACAGTGTTAAAAACAAGGGAGGCGCTGAGTCCAGAGGTGGCAATTTTCGGGGTGTCGGAAGACCCGTGAATCCAGGAGGAGAAAGAGGCAGATGTTCTGGCCTTTGCCTCCCTAGTAGACCGGAGATGGATACTATTAACTTGGAGGGACTCAAAGCCCCCGAAGTCGGAGACCTGGCTATCGGACATGGCTAGCTTTCTCTGTTTGGAGAAAATCGCCCTGAGAGGGTCACTGTTAGGGTTCACGGAAAATTAAGCGTCAGCAGAAGGGGGGGTGGGGGTTAGTTTAGCTTAGAGTAGGGGGTTAATAAAGGTGGGACCTGTAAGGGAGGGAGACGGCTTTTGCACTAAGTTTATAGTTTCATGTACATTGTTTATTGTGTTGTTGTTTTAATACCAAAAAAATACCTCAATAAAATGTTTCTTAAAGAAAAAAAAAGCAGGGAAGCTGTTGCCATGTTCCCACCAGGTGAAAACAGCAGGAAGAAGATCCGGGAGCAAAAGACATTCAAGGATGGAAGTGTTTTTTAACATTCCTTGTGGCTCAAGCAGGAAGGTTCTTCTAGGCCTCACAAAGAGAGTTTAGGCCTCTCCTAGCCTCAGGCTTTAATCTTTCTCCCTTCCAGACCTTCCTAATAGTCCTTCCTTGGGACTTACGTTATCAGCAGTGGCCTTGTCTTTTATTCTGGCTGGTGGCCTTCTGATATTCCATTCCAACCCATCAACCAGCTGTTGCTTCCTGTTTGTTTTGAGCAGAATGTTAACTGGTGGTGCTTAGATGAGGTTCTGCGTTCCGGGTGCGGCGATGACCAGCTGAGTCGCACGTTTCGGCAGCTCCCGGTGGAACGGACTTTTGGGCTCTTAATAGGAGCCCCATCGGCAATTTTAACGGCAAATAACACTGTGCGGTAATCCAGAAGGGAATCCCCCCTGGACACGGATGGAAAAAAGAGAGGAAAGTAGCCGGATTGCGGTGGATCCTCTAGAGCAGCGGCCAGGAAGGCAGGCACAAAGCAAGATGGCGTCGGAAGGAGGCAGTTTAATATGGAGCCCTGACCAATAAGAGTTCCTGCGACGTTGCGTAGATGAACTCAAAAAGGAGATGAAGAATGAGCTGTTGGCCCCGATATTACAAGCGATTGAGGGGCTAAAGGAGGAGCAAAAGACCCAGGAACAGGAGCTTCGGATCGTGAAGGCAAAGGCTGCTGAGAATGAGGAAGACATACAGGGCCTGGTGGTGAAAACGGAGATCCACGAGGCACAACACAAAAGATGTGTGGAAAGGGTGGAGGTGCTGGAGAATAATGCGAGGAGGAAGAACCTAAGGATTCTTGGTTTTCCCGAAGGTGCAGAAGGGGCGGACGTCGGGGCATATGTGAGCACGATGCTGCACTCGTTAATGGGATCGGAGGCCCCGACGGGTCCGCTGGAGGTGGAGGGAGCCTATCGGGTTATGGCGCGAAGACCGAGGGCTGGAGAAATTCCTCGAGCAATAGTGGTGAGATTTCTCCGATATAAGGACAGAGAGATAGTCCTCAGATGGGCAAAGAAAACTCGGAGCAGTAGGTGGGAGAATGCGGTGATCCGCGTATATCAAGATTGGAGTGCGGAGGTGGCGTGAAGGAGGGCAAGCTTTAATCGGGCCAAGGCGGTATTGCATAAAAGGAAGGTCAAATTCGGAATGCTGCAACCGGCAAGACTGTGGGTCACACATCTAGGGAAACACCACTACTTCGAAACGGCAGATGAGGCGTGGACATTTATTGTCGAGGAGAAGCTGGAGTGAGCGGGCCAGAGAAAGAATTTTTGGGACAAAAGTGGTGGGGCGAATATGTGGGATGAAGGGGGGAAAAGGGGGAAGAGAGGACTTCCCAGATTGTTAAACCTGCGACCCTGTAACTTTTCTCTCTTCCCCAAGTCGTGGGGGAGGGGGGGAGGGAGGATGAGGAGCTGAGGGCGCCGGCCATTGGGGGCGGGGCCAAAAGGGAAGCGCGGGCTTTGTTCCAGCGCTATGGTAATCATGGCGGGAACAGGGAAGCAGAAAGGAGGGGGCCTCGCACAGTGTGAGCCGAGGTCACGGGGGGAAGCCGAGGTCGGCCAGAGTTTGCTGACTTTTGGGAGCAACATGGGGGGTGCAATTACGCTAGCTTGGGATCTAGCGGGGGGGGGGGGGTTAACTGGGTTGCTGCTGCTGGGGAGAAGGGGGAGCTGGTATGGGAGGGGCGCGTCGGGGCGGGGGGGGCGCCGCCTGGGGGGGATACAGCTACGTGGGAACCGGGTGAGGAGCTGGATTGAAAAAGGAAATGGCTAGTCGTCAAGGGGGGGGGGGGGGGTAAAGAGCCCCCCAACCCGGTTGATCACGTGGAATGTGAGAGGGCTGAACGGGCCGATTAAGAGGGCACGGGTACTCGCACACCTAAAGAAACTTAAGGCAGATGTGGTTATGCTTCAGGAGACGCATCTGAAGCTGATAGACCAGGTTAGACTTCGCAAAGGATGGGTGGGGCAGGTGTTTCATTCGGGGCTAGATGCAAAAAACAGGGGGGTGGCCATACTAGTGGGGAAGCGGGTAATGTTTGAGGCAAAGACAATAGTGGCGGATAGTGGGGGCAGATATGTGATGGTGAGTGGCAAACTGCAAGGGGAGGCGGTGGTATTAGTGAACGTGTATGCCCCGAACTGGGATGATGCCAATTTTATGAGGCGTATGTTAGGACGAATCCCGGACCTAGAAGTGGGGAATTTGGTAATGGGTGGAGTCTTTAATACGGTGCTGGACCCGGGGCTGGACAGATAAAGGTCCAGGACCGGAAGGAGGCCGGCTGCAGCTAGGGTGCTTAAGGATTTTATGGAGCAGATGGGAGGAGTAGATCCCTGGAGATTTAGTAGACCTCGGAGTAAGGAGTTCTCGTTTTTCTCCTATGCACACAAAGTATTTTCACGAATAGATTTTTTTGTTTTGGGAAGGGCATTGATCCCAAAGGTGACGGGGACGGAGTACACGGCTATAGCCATCTCGGATCATGCTCCACACTGGGTGGACCTGGAGATAGGGGAAGAAAAACAACAGCTTCCACCCTGGAGAATGGACATGGGATTATTGGCAGATGAGGGGGTATGTTTAAGGGTGAGGGGGTGTATTGAAAGGTACTTGGAACTTAATGATAATGTGGAGGTACAGATGGGAGTGGTCTGGGAGGCACTGAAGGCAGTGGTTAGAGGGGAGCTGATATCTATTAGGGCACATAAAGGAAAGCAGGAGGGTAGGGAAAGGGAGCGGTTGTTGAAAGAACTTCTGAGGGTGGACAGACAATACGCGGAGGCACCGGAGGAGGGACTGTACAGGGAAAGGCAAAGGCTACATGTAGAATTTGACTTGTTGACTACGGGTAATGCAGAGGCACAATGGAGGAAGGCACAGGGTGTACAGTACGAATATGGGGAGAAGGCGAGTAGGTTCTTGGCCCACCAACTGAGGAAAAGGGGAGCAGCGAGGGAGATAGGGGGGTGAGAGATGAGGAGGGAGAGATGGAGCGGGGAGCGGAGAGAGTGAATGGAGTGTTCAAGGCATTTTATGAAAGATTATATGAAGCGCAGCCCCCGGACGGGAAGGAGAGAATGATGTGCTTTCTGGATCAGCTGGAAGGAGAGGAGCAGGAGAGAGTGGGGCTGGGAGCACAGATTGAGACGGAGGAAGTAGTGAAAGGGATTGGGAGCATGCAGGTGGAGAAGGCCCCGGGACCAGACGGATTCCCAGTTGAATTCTATAAGAAATATTTGGACTTGCTGGCCCCGCTACTGATGAGAACCTTTAATGAGGCGAGGGAAAGGGGGCAGCTGCCCCCGACTATGTCAGAGGCAACGATATCGCTCCTCCTAAAGAAGGAAAAAGACCCGCTGCAATGCGGGTCATACAGGCCCATTTCCCTCCTGAATGTGGATGCTAAGATTCTGGCCAAGGTAATGGCAATGAGGATAGAGGATTGTGTCCCGGGGGTGGTCCATGAGGACCAAACTGGGTTTGTGAAGGGGAGACAGCTAAATACAAATATACGGAGGCTGCTAGGGGTAATGATGATGCCCCCACCAGAGGGGGAAGCGGAGATAGTGGTGGCGATGGATGCCGAGAAAGCATTTGATAGAGTGGAGTGGGATTATTTGTGGGAGGTGTTGAGGAGATTTGGCTTTGGGGACGGGTATATCAGGTGGGTACAGTTGCTGTATAGGGCCCCGATGGCGAGCGTGGTCATGAATGGATGGGGGTCTGACTATTTTCGGCTCCATAGAGGGACAAGGCAGGGATGTCCTCTGTCCCCGTTATTGTTTGCATTGGCGATTGAACCCCTGGCCATAGCACTGAGGGGTTCCAGGAAGTGGAGGGGAGTACTTAGGGGGGGAGAAGAACACCGGGTATCTCTGTATGCGGATGATTTGTTGCTATATGTGACGGACCCGGCGGAGGGGATGCCAGAGATAATGCGGATACTTGGGGAGTTTGGGGATTTTTCAGGGTATAAACTGAACATGGGGAAAAGTGAGTTATTTGTGGTGCATCCGGGGGAGCAGAGCAGAGAGATAGAGGATTTACCGTTGAGGAAGGTAACAAGGGACTTCCGGTACCTGGGGATCCAGATAGCCAAGAATTGGGGTACATTACATGGGCTTAATTTAACACGGTTGGTGGAACAGATGGAGGAGGATTTCAAGAGATGGGACATGGTGTCCCTGTCATTGGCAGGTAGGGTGCAGGCGGTTAAAATGGTGGTCCTCCCGAGATTCCTTGTTGTGTTCCAGTGCCTCCCGGTGGTGATCACGAAGGCTTTTTTCAAAAGAATTGAGAAGAGCATTATGAGTTTTGTGTGGGCTGGGAAGACCCCGAGAGTGAGGCGGGGATTCTTGCAGCGTAGTAGGGACAGGGGGGGGGGGCTGGCACTACCGAGCCTAAGTGAGTACTACTGGGCCGCCAATGTTTCAATGGTGTGTAAGTGGATGGGAGAAGGGGAGGGAGCGGCGTGGAAGAGATTGGAGCGGGCGTCCTGCAGGGGGACTAGCCTGCATGCAATGGTGACGGCGCCGTTGCCGTTCTCACCAAAGAAATACACCACAAGCCCAGTGGTGGTGGCTACATTGAAAATTTGGGGGCAGTGGAGACGGCATAGGGGAGGGACGGGAGCTTCGGTGCGGTCCCCGATAAGAAACAATCATAGGTTCGTTCCGGGGAGAATGGATGGGGGATTTGGAGCATGGCAAAGAGCTGGGGTAGTACAACTAAGAGATCTATTTGCAGATGGGACGTTTGCGAGTCTGGGAGCGCTGACGGAGAAATATGGGTTGCCCCAAGGGAATGCATTTCGGTATATGCAATTGAGGGCTTTTGCGAGGCAACAGGTGAGGGAATTCCCGCAGCTCCCAACGCAGGAAGTGCAGGATAGAGTGATCTCAGAGACATGGGTGGGGGACGGTAAGGTGGCGGACATATACAGGGAGATGAGGGACGAGGGGGAGATCATGGTAGATGAGCTGAAAGGGAAATGGGAAGAAGAACTGGGGGAGGAGATTGAGGAGGGGCTGTGGGCTGATGCCCTATGTAGGGTAAACTCATCGTCCTCGTGTGCCAGGCTAAGCCTGATACAATTTAAGGTGCTACACAGGGCGCATATGACCGGAGCACGGCTTAGTAAATTTTTTGGGGTAGAAGATAGGTGTGCGAGATGCTCGAGAGGCCCAGCGAATCACACCCACATGTTCTGGTCATGCCCGGCACTACAGGGGTTCTGGGTGAGGGTGGCAAAGGTGCTTTCGAAGCTGGTGGGGGTCCGGGTCGAACCAAGCTGGGGGTTGGCTATATTTGGGGTTGCAGATGAGCCGGGAGTGCAGGAGGCGAGAGAGGCTGACGTGTTGGCCTTTGCGTCCCTTGTAGCCCGGCGCAGGATATTGTTAATGTGGAAGGAATCCAAACCCCCGGGTGTGGAGACCTGGATAAACGATATGGCAGGGTTTATAAAGTTAGAATGGATTAAGTTCGTGTTAAGGGGTTCGGCTCAGGGGTTCACCAGGCGGTGGCAACCGTTCGTCGACTACCTCACAGAAAGATAGAGGGAATGGAAAAGAAGTAGACAACAGCAGCAACCCAGGGGGGGGGGGGGGGGGGAGGGCGGGGGGGAGGAATCGGACGGACTCTCAGGGATGTTATTGTATATGTATAGGTATTTGGTATATGTAATTGTATATTGGATTGTTGGATAGTATTTTTGGAGAGTATTTATTTTGGACAAGGCAGTTGCCATTTAGTTTTGTTTTTTGTTTTTGTTTATATGTTACTTATTTATTTGTTTAAAACTGGCCACGGTTATTTATATTGCTTTATTGTTGTGTAAAATAAACACTACGTATTCTTATGTTTGGCCAAAGAACTTGAATAAAATATATATTTTTTAAAAAGATGAGGTTCTGCCTTCACACAGGAAGGGGTTTGCTATCTCACTTGACCACATAATAGCAGCAGGCACAAATTCATGTATAAAGGTGTTGAAAATCAAATTGAAAAATAAATAACAAATATAAGGGGATGGTGGTAGTGTAGTGGTGTTGTTGCTTTACGAGCAATCCAGACCCAGAGTAATGCTCTAGGGACCCAGGTTCAAATCCCACCACAGCAGATGATGGAATTTACGATGGAACAGTGGTTAGCACTGCTGCCTTACAGTGCCAGGGACCCAGGTTTGTTTCCGGGTTACTGAATGTGTGGAGTTAGTACATTCTTCCTGTGACTGCGTGAGTTTACTCCTGGTGCTCTGGTTTCCTCCCACAGTCCAAGATGTGCAGGTTAGATGGGTTGACCATGATCAATGTTATGGGGATAGGGCAGGGTGAGTGGGCCTAGTTATGGTGCTCTTTCGGAGGGCCAGTGCAGACTCGATGGGCCAAATGTCCTCCTTCTGCAGTGTAGGGATTCTTTGGATTCTATGAAGCCCATAATATCAAAACAAATATAAATTTGGAACTATTTTTTAAAACAACACATCTTGAACAAGAAAAGCAACAACTCGTAAAAAAGCTCTGGAACATGTCCTCTCAGATCATAAATTTTTTAAGCATTTATTAAAAATAAATTTAGCGTACTCAATTTTTTTTTTCCCAATAGCATGGCCAATTCACCTACACTGCACATCTTTGGGTTGTGGGGGTGAGACCCACGCAGACACTGGGAGAATGTGCGAACTCAACACGGACAGTGACCCGATGCTGGGATCGAACCCGGGTCCTCAGCGCCGTGAGGCAGCAGTGCTAACCACTGCACCACCGTGCTGCCCCCTAAATTTCTTAAGTTACAGCAATGTAACAAGTACAACTTTTATGGTCACAGAGGAGTCCGGTACGAGAGTATAACAAAATTGACATTATTAAAGCAAACTATTTACAAGTCACAATCCAGGTCCCAGCCGGGACTTCTCTGCTTAGGCTCCTTTCTGGGCCGGCTTATATCTTCAGTTATCTTGTATTTCACGAGGTTTATGGGGACGCTAATTGGTCTCTCCCCGTAGAATTTGTGAGGGTTACAACAACAACCAAATAAAAACTTCAGTTCCTCAATGCAGTAAAAGGGTCTGACACATATAGGGTAATTGGGACTGAGTTCAGTACTGCCCTCACAGTGATGTAAGAGAGCACATGGCCTATGTGCATGGTCAGTCCAGTGTCAGACAGAGCCATGTCTATCAGCAAACGTGGAGATAGCTCTTAGCTTATATCATCAATTGTATATTTGTAAATAGTTATAAGAGCTTATAAAGATTTGTAGTTAACTTACATACAACTACAAAGACGTCTTCAGACCTACCAAATTGTAATAAACACCCTACTATGTGGTGGTAGCTTGTGGAAAAACCCATGACCTCACAGAAAATACAGAGAAAAATTAAAGCGCTGGAAGACTGAAAAAAAGTTCTGCTCTGAAAAGAAACTCCAGAACTGACACAGAGCAACAATCGCCAGGAAACAAACTCCAAAGAAAGGTTTGGATTCTGGAGGAAGAAGTTTTAAATTCCTTCAGGAGTCTAACTTCCAGTCCTAGAGTCAGTAGGCCTATCAGGGTGAGCTAAAACTTTAAAAACTCCAAGCTACAAGTCCCGAGGAATAATTCAGATTTGGGTGTGCAGTTTGAAAAAATAAACATCACTAAAATCTGATCCCTGACTCAGCGTGTTAATCGAGCTCGCTTCAAAGACGTTTGTAAATAATTAATTGAATACTCAGGGAGAATTGTGACTTCTAAACTCAACTGAGAGAAACAAAAGCCAGGATTCGACAAATTTGTGACATTAAAGTAAAATGCTGAGCAAGAGAGCCAGGTAGCCATAGTTGAACTTTTTTTCAAGTTGAGCACAAGGGAGCACGACAAAAGGGAGACCGACAAAACCAGCAGGTAAAGGAAATATCCTTGTCTCCAAGTGAACACAAACACGATCTTGAAATTCAGAAAGTTGTTGAAGCAGAACCTACGCTTTTAAAAATTCAATTATGTATCAGAATTCCACTGCTCCCATATCTATTTGGACTAATCCAAAACTCAGAGAAATCACATAATTTGGACTTAGGACTTTGGAGGGAAACATTCCTAAACTGCACAGTTGCTTCAGGTTTAAACAGAGCAGGTTAACACACTGCTTTATTCAGGAGGCCCGGTTGCAGACAACATTACTGTTCCACAGGAAATTGCAAGACAGCAAATCAATGAATTGAAGAAGTACCAAAATTTTCAATGTTTATTTCAATCTAAGAAGCAATAAAGTACTTGAACGAACAAAATTTAGTCAGGGAGTCTGCCAGCCGGGAGAGCCTGTTGATTCATTCATCAATGATCAGTAAAGGCTGAAAATACAGAAGACTTAGAAGCTAAACATATTGCACACAGAATAGTGGTAGAGGTAGTGGATGATACACTGTCAGACCTCGTGCAAGCAAAGGAAAATCTAACACTGGAAATGCAATCCAAATATTTAAGCTGTCAGGACTTTGTGGGCAGCGCAGGACCATTTTAAGTGGAGAGAATAAATTGTGGTTCAGAGGCCGAATCACAGTTCAGCTAGTTAAGCAATAAAGAAACGGGGACACCCCAGGCCACGGAAAATAATACACAAGTGGGCTAGCAAAGTGACGAATGTTGTGAAGCAAGGTGAGATCAATGACCTGCAACTGCAGCTCTAGGCTTTCAGTGCATAAGGATTGGACACTATGACAAATTGTTTAAGACAGAAACTCTGAACATACAGAAGGTCCAAAGATGATCCACAAGATTGAGACTGCAATCCCGGATGACACACAGCCGTGGTTCTTGGGTGAATTCAAAGATCTTGTTTTCTCATTTTGAAATGTGGACATTTCAGTCAATGACCATTGAACAAATTTTTATTTATTTTTTAAATTTAGAGAATCCAATTAATTTTTTGCAATTAAGCGACAGTTTAGCGTGGCAAATCCACCTATCTTCTCAACTGTCTTCTCTCTTTGTGGAGCACATTAGTCTATTCTCGTTACGTGGCAGAAAACCTACAATGGTCATAGCACCCGGGACGTAACCACAATGCTTCATGAGAAGTATGTAAATGAGAGCAATTAGCAGTCTGATGAGCCTCAAACCTTCGGCTCTGATGATGGTAGAGCAGCTCAACACTGCAACCACCGAGCATAGGCTGCAACTCCCAGCCAGCAGGCCAGAGCCACAAAAGAGACTGGAACCTTGTAGCAGCTGTCCATAACCGACAGCGAATCGCACTGGTGAGTGTATCAGTAAACCTCGTTCTCGTCACAGGAATGCTCATCCTCTGTTGCAGAGGACATCACCAAGACCCAACCCACAACAGCAGAAGTGAAAGAAATGACAAGGAGATGAGCATAACGTTTGTCCGCCCGCAAGAAATGAGTTAGGGTGGCAATCACTGATCAACAGACCAGCCAAACCAATCAAGTGCAGTTCAACATGAGGCTGGAAGAAAGGGATGAAGACATATCCAGATGACGGAACATCCGTCAAACCGACAGAGAGAACCTGCAACACTCTCCCGACAGTGGCATGAAGGAGATATGGAAGAGTTACAAAGCTTCCAGACAGCCTGAACCTTTAAATTCAAGAACTGGAAGGGGGCGGGGGATACGGATGGGGTAGCGATAATGTAGTAATGACAAATCAAATGCGTGACAGTAATGATAATGGAAGACATAAGGTTTACTCTAATCACTTGAAATACGTTGGATAGAATCTTGAGTGGAGGAGTAGGTTAAAGGTCCATGAGACCATAAGCCCATACGGCATAGGAGCAGAATTAGGCCATTCGGCCCATCGAGTCTGCTCCACCATTCAATCATGGCTGATATTTTCTCCTCCCCATTCTCCTGCCTTCTCCCCATAACCCCTGATCCCCTTATTAATCAAGAACCTATCTATCTCTGTCTTAAAGACACTCAGTCATTTGGCCTCCACAGCTTTCTGCGGCAAGGAGTTTCACAGATTCACCACCCTCTGGCTGAAAAAATTCCTCCTCATCTCTGTTTTAAAGGATCATCCCTTTAGTCTGAGATTGTGCCGTCTGCTTCTAGTTTTTCCTCCAAGTGGAAACATCCTCTCCACATCCACTCTATCCAGGCCTCGCCGTATCCTGTAACTTTCAATAAGATCCCCCCTCATCCTTCTAAACTCCAACGAGTACAGACACAGAGTCCTCAACCATTCCTCATGTGACAAGTTCTTCATTCCAGGGATCATTCTTGTGAACATCCTCTGGACCCTTTCCAAGGCCAGCACATCCTTCCTTAGATACGGGGCCCAAAACTGCTCACATTTCTCCAAATGGGGTCTGACCAGAGCTTTATACAGCCTCAGAAGTACATCCCTGGTCTTGTATTCTAGTCCTCTTGACATGAATGCTAACATTGCATTTGCCTTCTTAACTGCCGACTGAACCTGCACATTAACCTTAAGCGAATCGTGAACAAGGACCCCCAAGTCCCTTTGTGCTTCTGATTTCCTAAGCATTTCCCCATTTAGAAAATAGTCTATGCCTAAATTCCTCCTTCCAAAGTGCATAACCTCACTTTTCCACATTGTATTCCATTTGCCACTTCATTGCCCATTCTCCTAGCTTGTCCAAATCCTTCTGCAGCCCCCTTGCTTCCGCAATACCACCAGCCCCTCTACAGATCTTTGTATCATCTGCAAACTTAGCAACAGTGCCTTCAGTTCCTTCTTCCAGATCATTAATGCATTTGTGAAAAGTTGTGATCCCAGCACAGACCCCTGAGGCACACCACTAGTCACCGGCTGCCATCCTGAAAGAGATCCCTTTATCCCCACTCTCTGCCTTCTGCCAGTCAGCCAATCCTCTATCCATGTCTGGCACATATAGAGTTAATGTGGAACTGAGTACCACACGGCCCACACAGTGAGGTGAGAGAGCACATGATACACACCCAAGGTCAGTCTAGTGTTGGACAGAACCGCGTGCACCAGCTAGCATAAAGACTGCTTCCAATTGTATCCTTTGCTGTGCATTTGTCAGGAGTGTTAAGAGTCAATAGTAATGACTTAGGCCAGGCCTTTGAGATTGGCCAATTAGAATACGAGTTCCCTGATTAGTGGCACAATCAGGGAACCCCTTTCTGTGTATATAACAGGGAGTGTCAGATCCTCTGACACTCCTGGTGTAGATAGCAGACTGAATGGTCATGGTCGTTCAGCTGTTGGGTTTGTAAATAAAAGGAATTCTGGTGACGGCACTTCTGCCTACATGGACTTATTACAGTGGCGACGAGGAAAACGGAACGACCCGAAGAAACCTGCTTGTCAGCAGCTGCTGCATATTGAGGGTAAGCCACTGACAGGCAAAATGCCTTTATTTGGAAAGTTGGACTCTTTTGAACCTGCGGTGGAAGACTGGGCCCAATATGTAGAACGGATGAAGTACTTCTTCAGAGCAAATGATATAATTCCGGATGAAAAGCAACGGGTCATTCTGCTGACCGCGTGTGGGCCGGCAGCCTTTGCCATTATGCACAGTCTCACTTTTCCGGAGGCACCGGACACAAAAACTTTCCAGCAATTGATGGACTTAGTAAAAGAGTACTATGACCTTAAGCCACCTCTGATCCTGCGAAGGTACTGGTTTTACTCAGCATTCCGAGACACTGGGGAGTCAGTTACAAACTCTTTAACAAGATTAATGCGATTAGCAGAGGCTTGCGAATTTGGCCTGACGCTAAATGAGATGCTCCGAGACGGTTTGGTATGTGGAATACATAATTTAGCAATACAGAAACATCGGTTAGCAGAGGCTGAGCTGGATTGCAAACAAGCATTGCAGCTGGCTTTGTCCTTAGGAAAAGCGGCAAAAGTAGACGCCCATACCAGTGAAACTGAGTTAAGGGACTACCTTTGGTGGATAGGCAACTGCATAGCCACCCTCAGGAATGACTCAGATACTAAGTTAACCAGGCCCACTCGCAGAAGCCCTCCCAAGTAAGGGAAAATGAGGTCCAGACAGACGGCAGCCCCTGTAGCCTTTCGGCCGGCAAAATATTACAGTAGTTGCCAGAGATTGGAGCCAGAAAGGAGAAATAGAAGCCCAAAACCATCATCTTGGAGAAGGTCACGTAGGCCAGGGTACAGGAGAATGCATACCCTAGAAGCCCCTCCGATGACGAACAACTAAATTGTGTAACGATGGTGAAATCAAAACCCATTAAATTATCCATAAGGTTGAATGGACGTCCCACACTGATGGAAGTCGACACTGGAGCAGCTGTATCAGTGATAGGGGAAACAGTATTCAATAAAATTCACACTGGACTCCAACCCTTATTCCTAACCAGGACTTCAGCAAAACTGAGGACGTACACAGGGGAACTACTGAGAGTGTTGGGCACAACACATGTAACTGTGGCTTATGGAGAGCAACTGGTTAGGCTGCCTTTAATGATAGTGGAATGTGTGGGACCGAGCTTATTGGGACGAAACTGGCTAAAAGAGATCCAGCTGGATTGGGTAAACATTTTCCATCTGGAAAATGGCTGCCTGAGCGAACTCCAGTGCAAATACCCAGAGGTTTTCCGATAAGGGCTCGGAACAATAAAGGGAGTAAAGGCGACATTGCATGTAGATCCAGAGACAATCCCAAAATTCTACAAGGCCCGACCAGTACCCTTCGCATTAAGGCAGAAAGTCGATATGGTAGTATAATAGTAGACGCCCATTCCAAATAATAAAGATAGATAGTTTTTTGATAAAGATAGATAGTTTTTTGAAGAATTAAGGGTTATGGTGTTCGGGCTGGAAAGTGGAGCTGAGTCCACAAAAGATCAGCCATGATCTCATTGAATGGTGGAGCAGGCTCGAGGGGCCAGATGGCCTACTCCTGCTTCTAGTTCTTATGTTCTTAAATGGCTGGATGTCTACAAAATAAACTCTGCAAATTCAACAACTACCATTGGAAAAACTCCGCACCTCGTTCGCAACTCATGGTATCCCGGGGTGTTAGTCTCGGATAATGGATCGGTTTTCACCAGCCAGGACTTCACAAAATGTATGAAGTCGAATGGCATTCAGCACATAGGTACGGCACCATGCCACCCGGCATCGAATGGTTTGGCGGAGAGAGCCGTCCAGACCTTAAAGGTCGGGTTGAAGAAACAGTAGGAGCATCATTGGACACCAAACTGTCGCGCTGGCTATTTGACTACAGAACAACCCCACACGCCACAACGGGAATAGCACCGGCGGAGCTACTCATGGGCAGACGACTCCGAACCCGGCTAAGTCCACTATTCCCGAATTTAGGTGGCAGAATAGAGCGACACCAAGAGGCCCAATGCAGGGGCCACGACAACACACGCTGAGAAAGGCAGTTCAACACGGGTGAAAATATATGGGTCACAAGTTATGCTAATAGCCCCACATGGGTAGCAGGAACAGTCAAGGCCAGGACAGGACCGGTGTCGTATGAGATACGTGTGGGAAAACATGTAATAAAGAAACACCTGGAAAACATGTAATAAAGAAACACCTGGACCAGGTGCGGGCCTCAGATTTGTTTCCTCCTCCGGAGCTGACCATGACCAGCATACTGAGGACCATGGAGAGTCCTCCCTGACAAACTATTCACGCCCCTCCGACCCCACTGGTGAGGATATCGGAGTCCGATATGGACACCGTGGATGATGCCGCAGCTGTACCCCTGCCGCCGGAGGAAAGGGGCAATTCGCCCCTCAGGCACTCACATCGGAAAAGACGGGCACCTGGTCGTTATACCCACCTACTTTGGAGGCCGAAGTGGAGGAGCCGGACCCGGCGCAAAAACGAAGCAGGAGACCCATGAGTCACGAGGACCATGGGGGCTCCTCGGGCTTTGGGGGTGAGGGGTGTAATGACTTGGGCCAGGCCTTTGAGATTGGCCAATTAGAATATGAGTGCCCTGATTAGTGGCCCAATCAGGGAACCCCCTTTCTGTGTATATAACAGGGAGTGTCAGATCCTCTGCACTCCCAGTGTAGACAGCAGACTGAATGGTCATGGTTGTTCAGCTGTTGGGTTTGTAAATAAAAGGAATTCTGGTGACGGGACTTCTGCCTCCATGGACTTATTACACAATAAAGACCTGAAGTTAACCTACATGTGATTATGAAGATCTCTTCAGACCTACCGCACTGCAGCCAACATTCTACAACATTCAAAATACCGTGATTAGACGTCAACAATTTTTTACCTTAGACTTGATGCTGCAAAAGCTCCGGGATGGATGCAAGTTGGTTTGTGGTCTCCGCAGCACAGTTGCCCTGCACTGAAGGCATTTGGTTGTGCCACCACAGGCAGCTCACCTGGGCTAAGGTGTCAATGTTGAGCCACCTGCCAGGTGGGAGGATCTGATGAGTGGGAGGATCTGGGGGGGAAGGGGGGGGACAGGTGTAACATTGGCATTCCTTTTACTCCAGCTCCTCAGGAATGGTGGGAATGGGACTCACTGAAGAATCCTGAGGAAGGTAGACCCAATGTTTGTCCTGCTAATTGTGGATACATTTTGAAAAGAGGTCTTTAAACCCCCAATTTATGCACTTAAGTAATCTTAAAGCCTATTTATGCTTTGCAGCCAAGTCTGCATGTACAAATTGGGTGTTGGTAGTTTCATTCCTAAATTAGTTACTCTGTGTCTGAGAATTAATGGAGCACATGTCAATTTATACCCTGCATTCCTTTTTTAAAATAAATTTAGAGTACCCAATTATTGTTTCCAATTAAGGGGCAATTTAATGTGACCAATCCACCTACCCTGCACATCTTTGAGTTGTGGGGGTTAAACCCACGCAGACATGGGGAGAATGTGCAAACTCCACACGGACAATGACCCAGGGCCAGGATTCGAACCCGGGTCCTCAGCGCCGTAGGCAGCAATGCTAACCACTGTGCCACCGTGCTGCCCACATACCCTGCATTCCTGTACTTAACTCCGAATAAAATGAAACATGCATTAAGCTGCACAAGAGGACAGGACTCATCTGGTCCAACTCTTTGACATTAATCCTTACATCATATTCTCCTGTGAATGACTGAAAATCAAATCATGAATCAGCATTAATGGTTCAATAACATATAACATAAACCCAAACACTCGGGCTGCTAACTTGAAGCTGCCAATCAGTGTGCCGATCTGAAATTCAACAATATGAGCAGAATTTTGATTTGCACACGCAAAACCTTTTCCTCTGCCGTTTTCTCCCCAAATCTCCACTAACTCTTCTGCTACATTAGCTTTGCGGTGTAGATGAAGGCAGTTATCAAAACGTCGTTATAAAGCCACTTTAACAGCACACAGTCGCATCTTAGGCAGCAAACCCGTCACGATTGCCATAAAGCCCAACACTGAGGAGATAGCTACTAATCATTTTATACATTTGTGAAGAATGTATTACCGTCACAAAGGTGAATGCGACTGATATAATAGGTAACTAGCAGTTCACCACCAACCACTCGAACTTCTTTAAGGCAGCTAGGGATGGGCAATAAATGCTGGCCTAACCAGCGACGTCCACATCCTGTAAATGAATTTAAAAAACAAGGAACACTGACACAAACTAACAAAGTATGTAGTATCCCCTGTGTATTTCTGCCTGGCTTTCTCACACACTCATTCTTTTACTCTCTCTCTCTGTCACTCCCTCTGTAGCAGGCTTTATCTAATTGTTTGGGGAGTGAGATAATGAGGCTGGTTTTACAAATCCACGTGACCACCAGAGTAGGCTCCCAGCACGTATTCGGAAAATGGACCCTGTTGTTTGAGGACAGGTTCATTGAGACGTAACTCTGTTACAAGTAGTGTGGCTGCCAGTTATTTAAAGTGCTACTCAGCATAGAGCTGCTGTACTGCATTGTACTGCTTTGATTCCAACTGTTTTTGCTGCGTTGGAGTCTACCCGTTTATAAAATTCTGATAATCAACTTTTCAACATGGTAAGTGGTAAGAGTGGCAGAGATTCCTGGGCAGCCATGCTTGATGCAGGTTGGTGCCCCTGAAGCTATAACCACTTGTCTCTGAAACCGAGAGAGATGCCTACTGTCCTTTGCAGCCAATGGCTAATTACGATTGGACAGTCTGCTGTATGACAAAGTTGCCATAGTCTCAGGCTGCTTTTCCCTTTGAGAGGGAGAGCTGGCTGGTGGTGATTTAACCTGAGGGTCACCACACCTCAGGCGAGGGGCAAGGTTGAGAAGGCGGGGCCTTCATGAATAACAGTCTGCTGTATTCGATTGATATTGGACAGAATGATCAACTTGGGGGTGTCATTTAAATCAATGCAAGGGAAATCTGGTCGGGTGTTTCAAGGGCAGACGATCGCCAAAGTTCAAATTTCCACTCTGCGCTTTATCCAACGATTTCTGGAGGTTATAGAGTCTATAATTAGGAATAAAAAAGGAACTTGGATTGGCTTGAGGGAGCTGAGCTGCAAGGCCACATGAACGCATAGATTTTATCAAAATTGTTATGCTACATGGCCAAGTCACAAAGTTCAACTGTTTCAAATCCTAAATGTGTTTCAGAATATGCGCAGACTGATTTCAACAGTTACCACAGTAAGAATGCCAAATGTGGGGATGGCAAACTAGGGGCAGCACGGTAGCATAGTGGATAGCACAATTGCTTCACAGCTCCAGGGTCCCAGGTTCGATTCCCGGCTTGGGTCACTGTCTGTGCGGAGTCTGCACGTCCTCCCCGTGTGTGCGTGGGTTTCCTCCGGGTGCTCCGGTTTCCTCCCACAGTCCAAAGATGTGCAGGTTAGGTGGATTGGCCATGTTAAATTGTCCTTAGTGTCCAAAATTGCCCTTAGTGTTGGGTGGGGTTACTGGGTTATGGGGATAGGGTGGAGGTGTGGGCTTGGGTAGGGTGCTCTTTCCAAGAGCCGGTGCAGAGTTGATGGGCCGAATGGCCTCCTTCTGCACTGTAAATTCTATGAAAGCTGTAAGGAAGAATCTTAGCAGAGTGCGCAAGAGATATAGGGCGGGATTCTCCGTCGGCTAACGCCGGAATGGGGAATCACGATTGTGCGGAGACACCAAAATTGTTGCGGCTACCAGTTTCACACCAATTAGCAATTCTCCGTCGCCTCGACAGCGGCGTCAATGCGTTCCAGAACTCACGTGGAGTAAACCTCATTGAGATAGCATTAGCGGGACTGACCCGTAGTCTCCGGGGCCTCCGCGATTCTCCGCCTCCACTGGGGCAAATTCCCGATGGCGAGGTTCACTTGTGCTTTTAAAAATTGTGGCTGCTGAGGGGGAGGGAGGGAATATGGAAAGTGTCCAACAGTGCCATAGTTTGCTGATGACGGAATCGAGGAGGAGAGAGATGTAATGGCGTAGGCACAGCTAAGCAGCATAAAATGGCAAATGGGAATTTGGATTTTATGTATAAGGAATTTAATACAAGTGTACAAGATCACGTAACTGGAGTATTGCTTGGGTTCTAAGAGTATATTGGAATGCATTTACTACATTTGAGTTTATACGTGCTTTTTTCCTTTTGGGGACAAGAATATGCTCCCTTTTTACTCTCGAAAAATAAAATTCCGCAGGAGTTTCCCAATGTTAACAACCACAGAATCCCAGTGAAATGGTAAGAACTCTGGGTGTTTGCTGGCCACCACCAATGGCACAGCAGGAGAAGGATAGAATTTTAACCCCAGTCTTCATCTGCAGCAGAAGTCATTGGCCTGAAATTTCTTTCCCTTGCTGCAAGTGCGGCAGATTGGGTCTTCTGCCTCCCAAGTTGACCCTGTGGTATCCACATTCCATTTTTCTGGGGTCGAGCTAAATTAATATTCAGGTGAGAAGCCGGCTGAGCAGCATTGAAAGGTAGTGTTTACAACAGCAGATAATTTGGAGATCATGGAAACCCACACTGCAAATTACAGCAAGGTCTGCAGAGAAGTAGCTTCTGGTTCAGCAGCAGTAGCCGAGCCAAAGGTTCACTAATTCCACTGAGGAGGAGGATTTGACAAGACAAACAGATGACCAAGGAGTGACTTCAAAGACAGAGGAGAGGGCGATTCACAAGATGATGCAGTGTCGAAGATGGTGGCAACAGCAGTCAGTGTCATGTCCTCCTCATCAACCCAACAGCCTCTTGCATCTGAACATGAGGGCCTCACCTCTCTTCTTCACCTTTTCCTCTTTTGAAAATAAAGGAAAGTTGCTTCGGCAATGTGGGAAATGTTGCTCTAAGATTGAGACTGAAGCATATTGGGCTAGCTTAGACTCTGACCCAGGAATGCTTAATGCTGACACAGGATGCCTGAAATGAGTTTAATTCCCTTACACTAACATCCATCACCTTGAAAAAAACAGGCATCCCATCTGAAAGGCACGAATTCGAATAACATAGCATTCCCTGAGTATTGAGGTGTCCCACTTCAATGATGCCTTTTTGGCCTGGAGTGTGCTTGACCCCTCAATCTTCTAACCATAGCAAATCTGCTTCAAATGGCGCCAGGTTTATACTACTAAAGAGGTTGTGTCATCAATGAAGATATCTAATAAAACAAGTGGTCAATTTGGGAGTCTCAACATAGGGCAGAGCAGTCAGTCCACTCTCGTTTTCAGCCTAGAAATTGTGGACAAGCACTAGTATAGAATTTTGCTAAACCACCTTATTCTAAATATAATAATCTTTATTGTCACAATTAGGCTTACATTAACACTGCCAATGAAAAGCCCCTAGTCACCACATTTCCGGCGCCTATTTGGGTATACGGAGGAAAAATTCAGAATATCCAATTCACCTAACAAGCACGCCTTTCTGGACCTGTGGGATGAAACCGGAGCACCTGGAGGAAACTCACGCAGACACGGGGAGAACGTGCAGACTCCGCACAGGCACTGACCAAAGCCAGGAATCAAACCTGGGACCCTGCTGCTGTGAAGCAACAGTGCTAATCACTATGCTACCGTGCCGCCCATGAACCAACACAATATACCAACAGAACCTCAATTTTCTTCTTCATAATGTCAACAGCAGTTCTTTTTGAGTAGTTAGTATTATTTGGCCTCATACACTAACTGCACACTGACAGTAGAGTCAGCATTTATTGTTTTATATATTACCTCATGATAGACTTTATTGCTTTATTAGGAAGGAAAGTTCAATGCCTCATCTTGTGTCAAATATTCTGGATGTTTCTAACATTTAATGTGAGTCCTTACGTCTGTTATGGATCTCAATTCTTTCCGCCCTTTGGAACAGTGCGACAACAGGTAGAAAGTTCCAGGAAAAATTAAACTGTGAGTAAGAGCTTCTTGCATCAGGAATTGTTCTCACAAATCTGCACTGTACATAGCTGGAGTCTTCCCCAAAAATGTGACTTCAAAGTTATTTTGTATTTGGCTCTGGTCACACCATTATTGTTACAAATTGGTAATGCCAAGAACGTTCAACTGGAGACCTGATTCTCTCAAAACGTCAGTGACCGTTGTAGGATAAAGGGGCAACAACAGGAGCATCTGATCGTGATATAACTATGATACAAGGTCAGATGATTAAGTAACTGAGATCTGGTGGAAAGCAGAAGTACAACCAGGTGAAGAGTACTGAGATGTACATAGATCTGTACATAAACAGTTTTTTCTTTGTAACAAGTAACAGCCTATTGTAGCAATCATAGAGTAAGAGACAAATCCTCAGGAAACCCCATCCAGACCTGAATTCAAGATGAAACATGCTAGTAGCGGACAGATCAGAAAGACCCAAAAATTCTCCGAGTGAAGACTGCAGACCTGAAAGACCAACAAATACTTGTAAAACAGTAAGAGGAAAAAAGATTAAATACTCGCCACAGAACGGAGCATTGTGGGTGCAGCAGATGCTAACAGACCCAGAGTCCAGACAACAGTGGGCACAGATCACAGTCTACAACTGTACTACTGAAGCAACAAAATATTCAGAGCTTAGAAGCATGGAGTCTACATTGTCATTCCCTGAACCTTTCTGAAGTGCAGCATGCTCCCAACAGGTTCAATATAGGGAGGAAGAGATTCTCCAGGTAGAGAATGGCTTCAGGTTTGCATAAGAAGGAACAAAGAGATTATTAGCTTAGGACTTTACACTATACCATAAGGGTTATTGCAGATGATGTAATAGTAAGACAAGAGAGTCAATGAGGCTTCGAGCCCATATGATGAAGTTCTCCAGACACTCGATATGTACTTCAGTGTTCAAAAATTTGTAATCATTGAATGAGTGAAATTTAATAAGAGGAAATAAAAACTGGATGAATACATGGAGTCATTCATAAATACCCTGTACGGATTTGCGGAAAATTGCAACGACAGGATCCTCAGAGATTAATTAATACTCAATCGCCAAGTAGTCAGTGTCTTAAAGAACTCCTATCAGACCTTCTGCAAACAAGGAAAGATTTAACTCTCTCAAAGGCAGTACAGATAGCAAGACAATGAAGCAAAAACCCGGCCCACCACCATCTTGCAATGCTGTCAGTATGGTGGGAAAACCCTGCACAAGGGGGAAGAATGCCCAGTATGGCAAACAGAGTGCCAAAAATGTGGAAAGTCAGCACATTTAAAAATTGTCTACAGATCTCAAATGCAATCAGCTCACAGGAAGAAAAAGAAAATAACACAGCCAAATCAAATCTGAGAAGTAGAAGAGCCACTGAAACAAAAAACAAATAACCTTCCCAGCAGAAGTTAACGAAGCAGGAAGTAATTATTGGAGCACTAAATTAGAAGTGGATGGCTGCCCCACAGTATTGAAGCTAGATACTGGTACAGGCATTTCAGTATTATCTGATGAAGTAAAAGTGGCTTCAAAAATATCATGTTACAGCTATTCAGTTGCAAGGTCCCGGAGGTACTATGCTGAAAGTAATAGGCCAACACTTGGCAAGATTAAAAAAATTATTGAACCTCAGAACCACAGAATCAGGAATCATGATTATTGACCAGCAAATCATGCTTGCAGTTGAGGCTGATTTACAAGGCTGATGATACTGTTGATGAGCAATCTAGTAATATATTCAAATGTTCTCTTGTTTAGGAAAGCTGAAGACAGAAGAATATCATGTAACTCAATGCTGAGCCGATGGGTGGGTTTCCCTGTCCTGCTGTGCCAGATTTGTGGTGCGGCACACCGTCAGGATTCTTCGTTTCGCTGGCTGGCCAATGGGGTTTCCCATTGTGGGGCAACCCCACGCCGACGGGAAATCCTCAGGCTGCCAGCAAAACGGAGCATCCCCCGGCGGAGAATTCAGCCCCATGTGTCTCTTCACAGTGAGCAAGGTCCCTCACGCGCTTTTAGAGAAAGTCAAGAGTGAGATTGAACACATGTTACAAGAGGCCATCTTCAGTAAGCATACCGATAAAGTGGTGTTCTGGAGTGACCGCAATTGAACCTTATGGTTCAATTAGAACCTCTGTGGATTTGACTGACTTAAACAAGTCAGTAGATTGTGAGATCCAACTGATAGTATCTGTGGATGAAAGTCTTGCCAAATTAGCAAAAAGCACCCTCTTCACAAAATTGGATGCAAACAGCAGCTTTTGGCAGTTGCCTCTGGACAAAAAATCCAGATTGTTAACGACTTTAATCACCCCATTTGGTGATTATTATTCCAACAGGTTATCATTTGAAATTGCTTCTACCCCTATTTATACAGGTTATACACCAAGTCAATGTGGTATGTCTAGACTTCCAGAAGGTGAGATCACAAGGGATTGGGGGTAGAATACTAGATTGGATTGAGAATTGGCTGACTGACAGAAAGCGGAGGGTCGGGTTAAGTGGGTCCTTCTCTGGCTGGCGAACTGTAACTAGCGGGGTGCCACAGGGTTCAGTCTCGGACCTCAACTGTTTACAATGTATATAAATGAACCACAAGCAGGGACAGAGTGTAACATAGCAAAATTTGCGGATGATACTAAAATAGGTGGAAAAGCAGGCAGTGAAGAGGAGATACTGATTTTACAGACGGATATAGATAGGCCAGGAGATTGGGCTAACATTTGGCAGATGGAATTTAACGTGAATAAGTGTGAGGTTATCCACCTTAGCCAAAAAAATTATCAAAATGGAAAGCAGATTCAAAATGCATTTGGGCAGAGGGATCTGGATGTCTTTGTTCATGAATCGCAGAAAGTCCATATGCAGCGACATAATGTAATAAAGGCAAGTGGAATGTTAGCGTTTCTTGCAAAAGGACTGGAGTATAAAAGTAGAGTATAAAAGTAGAGAAGTATTGTTATAAGTTTATAGGGTTTTGGTGAAACAACATCTGGTGTATTGTGACCAGTTTTGGTCTCCTTATTTTTTTTAATTTTAATTTAAGAAACAGTAAATTTAGAGTACCCAATTAATTTTTTCCAATTACAGGGCAATTTAGTGTGGCTAATCCACCTACCCTACACATCTTTGGATTGTGGGGGCGAAACCCACGCAAACACAGGGAGAATGTGCAAACTCCACACGGACTGTGACCCAGAACCAGGATCAAACCTGGGACCTCGGCACAGTGAGGCAGCAATGCTAACCACTGCACCATCGTGCTGCCCCTGGTCTCCTTATTTGAGAAAGGATGTGGTGGCATTGGAAGCAGTTCAGAGGAGGTTCACCAGATTGATTCCGGGTATGAAAGGGTTGACGAATGAAGAGAGATTAAACAGGTTGGGCTTATACTCACTGGAGTTTAGAAGGATGAGAGGAGATCTGATCGAAGTATATAAAATACTAAAAGGGATTGATAAAGTAAATGTAGACCAAATATTCCCCCTTGTGGGGCAATTTAGAAGAGATCACAGGTATAGATTGAGAAGCGGTAGATTTAAAACTCAGATGAGGAGGAATTACTTCTCGCAGAGGGTGGTGAATTTATGGAAATTGCTGCCCCATAGAGTGGTGGAGTCTAAATCATTAAATGGTTTCAGGTGGGAGATAGATCCATTTCTGATTTTTTTTAAATGGGTTAAAGGGATATGGGGAACAGGTAGGGAGGGGGCTTTGGGACCAGAAACAGATCAGCCATGATCTGATTGAATGATGGTGCAGGCTCGAAGGGCTGAATTGCTTACTTCTGCTCCTAATTCCTATGTTCCTAAGCAAGTTCCTGGTAAACCTGACGGATACCAGTGACAAGTAAAATGCTTCTGACAAGATCAATAATCTCCTAATTTCTCCAGAAATTCTAACGCACTATGATTGAGAATTGCCAACAATTAGAGCAATTAATGCAGCATCTGCAGGGTTGGGTGCATGGCTATTTCAAATTTAAAAGGATGGACAAGGAAGAGCAGATTATTATGCCTCAAGATCTCTCACAAACACAGAGTAAAGGTATGTAACCATTGAGAAAGATCCATTAGCAGCTATATGGGCCAGCGAGAAATTATCTGATTACGTCATGGAATTAAGGTTTAAAATTGAATCAACCACAAATCTTTGGTTACTCTTCCTAACCTAAAGGAAATTGCAAAAATGGTGCTAAGAACACAATATTTTAGACCAAGCCTTATGAGATATTATTCAGTTACTGAGTATGTTCAAGAGAAGTATCAGATAACAACTGATGCATTATCAAAAATGTCAGTGGAAAGAGTCAAACTGGAAGATTTAATTTTTATTGATGAAGTGGAAGCACACACTTCATTCAGTACGAAACACTTCACCATGGAAATAAGATTACAAGAGATTAAGCAAGCATAGCAATAGGATGATGAAAGCATCCAAATAAAAGAATTTTGCCAGAACAGATGGCCAGTTTACATGCCTAACAACCCAATACTTTCAACGGAGAAAATATCTCACAATCATTGATGATGTCTTAGCTTTAAATGATAGACCAGTTATCCCTAAAATACTTTGGCTCAACATTCTCCCAAAAATACATCAACGCCACTTGGAATGAGTGAACTGTGGAGCAAGAGCCCAGCAGTGGGTCTGGTGCCCAGGCATCAGTCACCCCATTGAAGAGTTAATCATGAATTGCCTTTCGTGGCACTGCCAGGATTCCTGAGTTGCACTGCCCAGGTGCCAGGCTGGCAGTGCCAAGGTGCCCAGGTGCCACAGAAAGTGTCAGAAAACCACACTGCCCTGCCCCCAACCACCCAGAGGTCTCTAATGTCCTGGGAACCCCCCACAGGTGAACCCCCCACAGGTAACATTACAACTGGCCCACGTTTGTGGAAACCAGTACTAAATGGCTCCCTGGCAAGATCTGCCAGGTGTGATCATTAGATCCCAGGCGCCAGGAGAATCCCACGAATGCACATTCAAATTGGACGAATGGCTCATTTAAATATGCAGATCTGGATCACGCCCAGTGAGACTTGGGTGTTGGGTGCTAGGGAAGTTGGATGTCACGGGGTGGTGGGGTCAGAAGTCAGGGTGAGGGAGTCAGTAGTTGGGGATGGGGGGTCAGATGTTGGGGGGTGTGGAGGTAGGATACCAGGGGCTGGAGAGGTCTGAGTTCATGGGGTGGTGGGGGCATTGGATATCAGGGGGTCGGGTCAAATGGTCGTGATGAGGTGGACTTAGAGTTAGGCCTGCGGGTGGGGGGAGGAACAGGGGAGGATGGGCGAGACTCATATGGCTGGGGGTGGGCATGGCGGAAACCCCATGGAGGGGTCGTAGAGGAGTACCAGTATGCTATTTGACCATTTGGGCATTACAACCGAGTCTATTTGTGTTCTCACCCAATTGTTTAGGTAAAAAGTATTTCCAACATCTTTATTTGATCAGTTAGGAATGAAAGACTGCAAATCATGCCCAACTGCTGCACTGGTTAATATAAATCCATTTGGCATAGATCAAGGATTGAGACAAAATCTTTAAGGGTATGGTAGGGCTGTGCTTGCATTTCCTGATTTATGAAGCTGCACATGCTGTTCTTAAGTTCATGGAGCCACTTTTGGAATTGCTTGAATGACAGAAAAATAGGTGAGTCAAATGGTTGTTTCAGGAATGTAACTCTGCTTCCTGTGAACCTATTTCCTGGTCTGTGTGATTCACTGCTTTACTCAGTGATACATACGCACTGTAAAGGAAATCCCCTTCTAGTTTTTGCCTAACACATATGTGAATGACAATAGAAACCTCAGGGTGGAATCTGCTTCCCACACTCTCGGGAAGAATTGAATAATGTAAATCTATTATAAAAATAATACGAATAATAATACACAAATCTGAAAGATTTCTTTTCACCTTTGGATACGTTTTCAACATTTAGTTTCAAAAATTATAAATTTCCACTGATATTTATGACGGTCGATGTGTGTTCTGACGATTGAAGAGTTTAAAAGTCAAAAGGAAGCGCTGATATTCCCAGTTTCAGTGAGTGGACAGCAGTGCTTTGCAGGACATTCTCCAGTGTGTCTGTTCTGCCTGTCATTCAATTTTCATGGTGAACATACGCCCAGAGAGTGAGAGCAAGAAATGTGAAATGCAGGACTCTGAATTGCTGAGGGACACATTTTCGCTGTGACAGACAGCCTCTCCACCTTGTTGAAAATCTCCGAAATGGCTGGAATTTCTAAATCCCAACCCCAAGCACAGGCTTTCCTATTTTCACAGGGACAGGAGTAGAGTCAGGCCGGGATGCACGGTTTACGGAGACACTTGGCCATTTAATTCATCAGCTCCTTCCACTGAAGTGGGATTTTAGTAAGCTAGCAGTGTGAAATCCAAAATTAGACCTAGTCTGAACTTTTATATCTTTATTCTTTCATGGCTGGCAAGGTCAGCATTTGTGGCTCATCCATAATGGCCGTTGAACTGTGTGGTTTCTTAGTCCATTTCATAGGGCAGTTAAGAGGCAAGCACATAGCTGTGAGTCTGGAGTCGCACGTAGGCCAGACCAGGTAAGGATGACAGATTTCCTTCCCTACAGGACATTAGAGAACCACATAGGTCTTTACAACAATTGAAGATAGTTTAATGGGTTGCAATCACTGAGAATAGCTTTATATTCCAGATATATGAATTGAATTCAAATTAGCCTGGGTCTCTGAATTACTAGTCGAATGACATTACCATTATGCCACCGTCTCCCCTTGGTGGATTCATTTGGAAAACCAGGATATGGTCCTGGGATGACTTAGGGAGAGCTCAGGCACCTGTTCAGAGAGATAAAGTACATTTTGGATTGTTAAAAGTAAACATGATTGTGCGTAAAAGTGCATAAACTCATGGGAAAAGTCAACAAATTGTCAAGCTGTCAAAGAACTGTCAAATTATACTATGTGAGCTGGTATGGGGGAGGTAAGAGCCAAGAGTGGTGGGTGGAGATATGGGCTGGCATGAGTTGGCACTAAGTTGGCATAGTATCAATTTAAGAAAGTTTCTGAAAACATGCAGGAATATTTATGTACTGCACCCTGAGGAACTGCAACATGCAGTGAGGCAAAGGGGGGCTACAGGTGCACAAGTGGTACTACCACAGAGGAGTCATCTAACCTGCTATGCAAGGTTACTGCTGTGGGAAACACCAAGAACATCTGGTTGCATATGTGAAAAAAGCTGGCAGACTGGAGAAAGTGTCAAGGTAATGATTCTGAAGAAACTATCTGCCCCAACTTTGCATGCCACAGTCTGCGTGCTCAGGTTACATTCGGGGATGGGTGCAGCCAAATTTTTACCCCAGACTCGGGGCTAATCCCATCCTGCCTTTTCAGCCATATCATGGTGCTAGTTGTGGAGATGGAACAGATAGGATGCAAAACTCTCCCCCAAAATCATGACAGCTCTGCCCAGCAAAGAACTAACAGAAATAACACCAATTTAATTCCACATTACCGCCCCAAACTAGTTTGTTTCTCCAGAGTTCTAATGGCTTGTAGTGCTATAAAAGGTGCAAATGACCATCCCTTTTTTTCTGATGGCCCTGTCCCCATGATTTAACGTGGACTCGCTACTAGGGCAGTCCAGCAGGTAAAAGTCACCTCATGCTGTAATTCCAGCAGCACAGATGTTGAACTGGCATTTCTGGGTGTGTGTTTTCAAGTTCTGGTTCTGGACTAATAAGTTATCAAATGGGGGAGGACTTCCGGTTGTGGCTATGCGGAGCTAAGTCGCACATTCGGCAGCTCCCGCAAAAAACTGACTTTTGGGCTCTTTTCAGGGCCCCCAACGGAGTTTTTTCGATGTTTCCCGCTGTGGGAAGGAGAGTACAATAGTTCCCCGACAGTATATGGCTTTTACCAGGAGCGGGGCGACTAAAAAAGTGGTGGTGGACCCGAAGAAGGTGTGAGGGAAGAAGAACAAAATGGCGGCAGGCAGGGACCAGGCAGCGTGGATGCAGTGGGCGCAGGAGCAACAGGGGGTTATCCAGCGCTGCTTTAGGGAGATTAAAGCGGACCTGCTTGAGCCGATGAAGGCTTCTATCGATAAGCTGCTGGAGACACAGACGGCCCAGGGAGGTGGTGATCCACGAGGCCCGACAAAAGATCTCCAACAACGAGGACGAGATCTTAGGCCTGGCGGTAAAGGTGGAGGCGCACGAGGCGCTCCACAAGAAATAGCAGGAGCGGTTTGAGGAGATGGAGAATCGGTCGAGGCGGAAGAACTTGCGGATTCTGGGCCTCCCGGAGGGGCTGGAGGGGCCGGACGTGGGGGCCTATGTGGTCACCATGTTGAACTCGTTGATGGGAGCGGGGTCCTTCCAGGGGCCCCTGGAGCTGGAAGGGGCCCATAGAGTGCTGGCAAGGAGGCCCAAGGCTAACGAGCCTCCGCGGGCGGTGCTGGTGCGGTTTCATCGGTTCGCTGATCGGGGTGTGTGCCCAGGTGGGCCAAGAAGGAGAGGAGCAGCAAGTGGGAGAATGCGGAGGTTCGAAAATACCAGGACTGGAGTGTGGAGGTGGCGAAGAGGAGGGCCGGGTACAATCGAGCGAAGACGCTGCTGCACAGGAAGAGGGTGAAATTTGACATGCTGCAGCCGGCGCGACTGTGGGTCACCTACAAGGACCAGCACCATTATTTTGAGTCTCCGGAGGAGGCGTGGGCCTTTGTTCAGGCCGAGAAGTTGGACACAGATTGAGGGTCGGGATGGGCGTTTGGGGATTGTGGTTGATATGTTACTTTTTGAGGGGGGGGTCCTTTGCTCTTGTTTTTTTCATTCTGGTTTGGTGAGGGTGGTTAGGGCGGGTTGGGCACTGTTTTGGTTGGGTTGGTCGGGGGGGGGCTCTTGGAGGGGGGTAAGCAAATGGAACAGGGGTGGATGGCCGGCAGTGAGATGGGGCCCCGTGGGGGAGGGGGAGGGGGAGGCCCGAGTCGGGGGGGAGGGGACTGGGTCTCTAAAAGGCGCTGCGTCAGAGGTGGCGGGGCCGGGTAGGTGGAAAGCGCGGGCTTTTTCCCGCGCTGAAGACTGGAGGGGCCGGGGCGGGGAAGCGAGGGTTGTTTCCCGCGCTTGGGATGGAAGGGGGAGGTGGAGAGCCTGCGGAAGGGGAATGGAAGAGGAGGGTGTGTCACACAATGGGAGGAGTCGAAGGAGAGGCGGGAGTGGCCGGGGTCAGCAGGAGTTAGCTGATTTACGGAAGTGCAATGGGGGGAGTAAAGCAGCTAGGATGGGTCCTAGCCGGGGAGGGGTGGGGGGGCGGGGGGTGGGGGGCAGGCAGGGGCGTGGGATGCGGGCGCGTGGCTGGCTGAGCAGGGGTGGCTAGTCGGCGGGGAGGGGGACGGGTAGCCCCCCGATCCGGCTGATAACCTGGAATGTAAGGTGACTGAACGGGCCAGTCAAGCGGGCCCGTGTGTCCGCGCACCTGAAGGGGCTGAAAGCGGATGTGGTTATGCTTCAGGAGACACACCTGAAGGTGGCAGACCAGGTAAGATTGAGGAAAGGGTGGATAGGTCAGGTGTTTTATTCGGGGCTGGATGCCAAAAATCGAGGGGTGGCAATCTTGGTGGGAAAGAAGGTGTCGTTCGAGGTGTCGAGCATTGTGGCAGACAATGGCGGTAGGTACATAATGGTAAGTGGTAAGATGCAGGGAGAGAGGGTGGTACTGGTCAACGTGCAGGCCCTGAACTGGGACGATGCGGGTTTTATGCGGCGCATGTTGGGTCGGATCCCAGACTTGGAAGTGGGGGGCCTGATAATGGGGGGAGACTTTATCACGGTGTTGGATCCTGCACTGGATCGCTCCAGGTCTAGGACGGGTAGGAAGCCGGCGGCGGCTAAGGTGCTGAGGGGTTTATGGACCAGATGGGAGGGGTGGACCCTTGGAGATTTGCAGGGCCGGGGGCTAGGGAATTTTCATTCTTCTCACATGTCCATAAGGCTTATTCCCGGATCGACTTTTTTTATTTTGAGCAGGGCGCTGATAGCGAGAGTAGAGAATACCGAGTACTCGGCGATAGCCATTTCGGATCACGCCCCGCATTGGGTAGACCTAGAGCTGGGGGAGGAGAGGGACCAGCGCCCGCTGTGGTGCTTGGAGGTGGGGCTGTTGGCAGACGAGGAGGTGAGTGAGCGGGTCCGAGGAAGCATAGAGAGGTACCTGGAGGCCAACAATAACGGGGAGGTCCGAGTGGGGATGGTATGGGAGGCGCAGAAGGCTTTGGTTAGGAGAGAGCTGATCTCCATTAGGGCCCACAAGGAGAGGAGGGAGCAGAGGGAGAGGGAGAGGCTGGTGGGGGAGATGGTGAGGGTAGACAGGAGGTATGCGGAGGTGCCTGAGGAAGGACTGTTGAGGAAGAGGCGCAGCCTCCAGGCCGAATTCGACATGGTGACCACCAGGAAGGCGGAGGTGCAGTGGAGGAAGGCCCAGGGGGCAATTTACGAGTATGGGGAAAAGGCAAGCCAGATGCTGGAGCATCAGCTTCGGAAGCGGGATGCAGCTAGGGAGATTGGGGGAGTTAAGGACAGGGGAGGGAGTGTGGTGCAGAGTGGGGTTGGCATCAATGGGGTCTTCAGGGACTTTTATGAGGAACTGTATCGATCCGAGCCCCCACTGGAGGAGGGAGGGATGGGCCGCTTTCTGGACCAACTGAGGTTTCTGAAGGTGGAGGAGGGACTGGTGGTGGAATTGGGGACCTCGATTGGGCTGGAGGAGCTGACCAAAGGGATAGGGAGCATGCAGGCGGGGAAGGCACCGGGGCCGGACGATTTCTTGGTCGATTTCTACAAAACATATATGGACTTGTTGGGCCCGTTGTTAGTTAGGACCTTCAATGAGGCAAGAGAGGGGAGCGGTTTGCCCCCGACGATGTCCTGGGCACTGATCTCCTTGATCCTGAAGCAGGACAAGGATCCCCTGCAGTGTGGGTCTTATAGGCCGATTTCCTTGCTAAATGTAGATGCCAAGGTGCTGGCGAAGGTCTTAGCCACGAGGATTGAGGATTGTGTGCTGCAGGTCATCCACGAAGACCAGACTGGGTTCGTGAAGGGGGGTGCAGTTGAACGCGAATGTGCGGAGGCTTCTGAACGTTATCATGATGCCGGCGAGGGAGGGGGAGGTGGACGCTGAGAAAGCCTTCGATAGGGTAGAGTGGGGGTCCCTGTGGGAGGTGCTGAAGAGGTTTGGGTTTGGGGAGGGGTTTGTCAGGTGGGTTCGGCTGTTGTATGAGGTCCCGATGGCGAGTGTGGCCACGGACAGGAGGAGGTCTGAGTACTTTCGGTTGCACCGAGGGACGAGGCAGGGGTGTCCCTTATCCCGCCTGATCTTCGCACTGGTGATTGAACCCCTGGCTATGGCACTGAGGGAGTTGAGGAACTGGAGGGGGCTGGTGCGGGGTGGGGAGGAGCATAGGGTGTCGCTCTATGCGGATGACTTGCTGCTATATGTGGCGGACCCGGTGGGGGGAATGCCGGAGGTAATGAGGATCCTCAGGGAATTCGGGGATTTCTCGGGGTACAAGCTCAACATGGGGAAGAGCGAGCTGTTCACCCAGGGGACCAGGAGAGGGGGATTGGCGAGCTCCCACTAAAAAGGGCGGAGAGGAGCTTCAGGTATTTGGGGGTCCAGGTGGCCAGGAGCTGGGGGGCCCTGCATAGGCTTAATTTCACAAGGCTGGTGGAGCAAATGGAGGAGGAGTTCAAGAGGTGGGACGCGTTGCCGTTGTCCTTGGTGGGTAGGGTGCAGTCAGTCAAAATGACGGTGCTCCCCAGGTTTCTGTTCCTGTTCCAGTGCCTCCCCGTGTTTATACCGAAGGCCTTTTTGAGGCGGGTCAACAGGAGCATAATTGGGTTTGTGTGGGCGCGAGGGACTCCGAGGGTGAGAAGGGTGTTCCTGGAACGGAGTAGGGATGGGGGGGGGGCTGACGCTGCCCAACCTCTGAGTACTACTGGGCCGCCAATGTGACGATGGTGCGCAAGTGGGTGATGGAAGGGGAGGGGGCTGCATGGAAGAGGCTGGAGACGGTGTCTTGTGTGGGTACGAGTCTGGGGGCGCTGGCAACGGCGCCGCTGCCGCTCCCTCCAAGGTGGTATACCACGAGCCAGGTAGTGGCAGCTGCCCTCAAAATCTGGGGACAGTGGAGGTGGCACAGGGGGGAAGTTGGGGCCTCGGTGTGGACCCCAGTACGGGGGGACCACCGGTTCGTCCCAGGGAGAACAGATGGAGGGTTTTCGGGGTGGCAGGGATACGAAGGTTGGGAGACCTGTTTGTGGACAGGAAGTTCGCGAGCCTGGGTGAGCTGGAGGAGAAGTATGGGCTTCCCCCGGGGAACACCTTCAGGTACTTACAGGTAAGGGCGTTTGCCAGGCGGCATGTGGTGGAATTCCCGCGGCTGCTGCCACGCACAGTACAAGACAGGGTGCTCTCGGGAGGGTGGGTGGGAGTGGGGAAGATCTCGGAAACTTACCAGGTGATGCAGGAGGAGGAGGAGGACTCGGTGTTGGAAGTGAAAGGTAAGTGGGAGGAAGAGTTGGGAAAGGAGAGCGAGGAAGGGACATGGGCAGATGCCCTAGGGATGGTGAACTCTTCCTCTTTGTGCGCGAGGCTCAGCCTCATACAGTTTAAGGTGCTGCACAGGGCACATGACCGGGTCAAGGATGAGCCAGTTCTTTGGGGGCGAGGACAGGTGTGTTAGATGCTTGGGGAGCCCAGCGAATCACACCCATATGTTCTGGGCATGCCCAGCGCTGGAGGAATTTTGGCGGGGTGTAGCGAGGACGGTGTCGAGGGTGGTAGGTTCCAGGGTCAAGCCGGGCTGTGGGCTCGCAATATTTGGGGTGGCAGAGGAGCCGGGAGCGCAGGAGGCGAAAGAGGCCGGTATTCTGGCCTTTGCGTCCCTGGTAGCCCAGCGGAGGTTTCTCCTTCAGTGGAAGGATGCGAGGCCCCCAAGCGTGGAATCCTGGATCAGCGATATGGCAGCGTTCATTAGGTCGGAGAGGGTGAAATCCGCCTTGAGAGGGTCGGTACAAGAGTTCTTTAGGCGGTGGCAACCGTTCTTCGACTTCCTGGCAGAACGGTAGACATTGGTCAATGGCAGCAGCAACTTGGGTGGGGGGGGGTTTACTTTATCTTTATTTACTCTGGGGGGTCTGAGGGGGTGTATATATTTGCTCTGTTTGCTTTGTGTTAAGTCGGGGTGTTAATTTATTATTCATGTACAGGGAGGAGGGGGGTATGGAGGGTTGCTTTTTTGGACTGTGTTTTGTCCTTAACCCTGTTGGGTTCCTTTTTCATTTTGTTACTGATATTCTATGAAAACCTTAATAAAAATTATTTTATTTAAAAAAAGTTATCAAATAGGCCAGTCTGATCAACAATCTATTCGTCAGATCTGATTATAACAGCCCTAAAGAATCCCAGGTGGATAACAATGCCAATTGATTAAAGCTGTACCTTAATTGTTGATTTAGTCAGATGTAAAATTCCACACAGATTGTTCGACTGTCTACTATTCGTTTAAATAAAAATATCTGAGAGAAAGAAAATGCAATCAGAACACAGGGATTATCTCAGATCTAACAACTATGTGCTCTTTCACATCAGCAAAACACATCAGCAGTGATTTTTTATTGAAATAGCAATCTGGACCCAATAAAGCACTGACTAGTTTTACCTTAAAGTAGTAATGATACCAGTGTTACAATTAACTTAAAATGTAAATAACCTTTACACATCACATCTTAAATTGTTTAATTTGGTATCATCTTCTTTGGTGAATGTTTGTATTAAATGGAGAGCACACTTAAAAATAAATAAAGCAGTTGTTTGATCTGAGAGCAAATTAAATGGAGAGCACACTGATGTAAGAATATTGATCTAAGTAAACTCTACTATATCCAAATACTGAGGACTGCTCTGTGTACTATGCTGGTGGTGAAAAATATCTTCCTTTCTAATGTGTTTGAAAATGTTTGTAGTGTTTCTGTGCTGCTCTTAAATGAAATAAGTGTTAGGGAGAATTTATGTGAAAAACTGTTTTATATAGAGGGAAACTAATGACAATATTCAGGAACAAGGGGCAGGATTCTCCGATTCCCCGCCGGGCCGGAGAATCGCCGGGGGGGGTGGCGTGAAACCCGCCCCGACGGCGGCTGCCGGATTCTCCGGAGCCGGTTTTTCGGTGGGGGCGGGGAATCACGTCGCGCCGTCCGGGTGCCGTTGGAAGTGGCTGCCCCGGCGATCAAAGCTCCGCGATGGGCTGAGTGGCCGCCCGTTTTCAGCCAGTCCCGCCGTCGTAAATCAAACAAGGTCCATACCGGCGGGACCTCGCTCTGCGGGCGGCCTATGGAGTCTTCAGGGGAGGGGGGGGTGGTGCGGGGAGATCTGTCCCCGGGGGGTGTCCCCACGGTGGGTGGCCTGGCCCGTGATCGGGGCCCACAGATCCGCGGGCGGGCCTGTGCCGAGGGGGCACTCTTTCCCTCCGCCGGCAAGGGAGACCCCTTGCGCATGCGCTGGGATCATGCCAGCACACGCTGGCGCTCCCGCGCATGCGCCAACTCACGCCGGCTGGCGGAGACCCTTCGGTGCCAGTTGGCGCGGCGCCAACCCCGCCGGCCTAGCCCCTGAAGGTGCAGAGGATTCCGCACCTTCCGGGCGGCCCGACTCCGGAGTGGTTTACGCCACTCCACGGCGCTGGTACTGCCCACCCCGCTGGTTAAGGGAGAATCCCGCCCATGAGGTGGGATTCTCTGTTTCAGAGACTAAGGGTGGGACTCTCCGTCAGCCGATGCCGAAATTGGGAAAGGCGATTAGGCTGGGAATTGGTCTTGATGCTGAAATACTGGCAGGCACCGGCTTCACGGCAAATCGCAATTCTCCAATGCCGCGACAGCGGTGCCGATGCATTCCATTCCGCACGTACAGTAAACGCCATTTGCATATCATTAGTGGGCCTGACCCGGTATTCTCCCGGGTCTCCGCGATACTCCACCTCCACCAGGGGGAATTCCCGATGGCGAAGTTCCCTTGTACTTTAAAAAATCGGGAAACAGACCTGGGTGGGGGAGGGGAAGGTGTCGGATATCTACCAGGAGCTGTTGGAGGCGGTGGAATCCCCGGTGGAGGAGCTTAAGGGCAAATGGGAGGAGGAGTTAGGACGAGAGTTAGAGCCGGGTCAGTGGGCGGAAGCCCTAAGTAGGGTCAATTCCTCCTCCTCATGTGCTAAGCTCAGTCTAATCCAGTTTAAGGTGGCCCACCGGGCACACATGACGGCAGCGAGGATGAGCAAGTTTTTCGGGGTAGAAGACAGATGTGCGGGGTATGCGGGAAGCCGAGCAAACCATGTCCATCTGTTTTGTGCATGCCCGAAGCTTGGAGGGTTCTGGCAGGGGTTTGCCAGGGCAATGCCCAAGGTGCTAGGTACGCGGGTGGTGCCGAGCCCAGAGGTGGCGATCTTTGGAGTGTCAGAAGATCCGGGAGTTCAGGGGGTGAAAGAGGCCGACGTTCTGGCCTTTGCTTCCCTGGTAGCCCGGACACGGATCCTTTTAATGTGGAGGGACTCGAAACCCCCGAGTGTAGAGACCTGGGTTAGTGACATGGCTGGGTTTCTCCGCCTCGAGAAAATAAAGTTTTCCTTAAGAGGATCAATGCTCGGGTTCTCCCAGAGGTGGCAGTCGTTCGTCGACTTTCTTGGAGAAATTTAAAATGTCGGGAGTAGCAGCATTCCGAGAGGGGGGGGTGGGGGGGAGGATAAGTGTTATTTTATGTTACTGCATGTGGTTTGTGAAGATAGAGCCGATTGGGGAAATGTCTATTATTTCACCATGTTAATGTTCAATGTTTGCTGTTCTTTTTTTTGTTATTGTTATAAAATTTTACAAATATTTCAGTAAAAATATTTCTAAACAAAACAAGATCCGGGAGTTCAGGAGGCGAAAGAGGCCGACGTCCTGGCCTTTGTCTCCCTGGTAGCCCGGAGATGGATCTTATTAATGTGGAGGGATTCGAAGCCCCCGAGTGTAGAGACCTGGGTTAGTGACATGGCTGGGTTTCTCAATCTCGAGAAAATAAAGTTCGCCTTAAGAGGGTCAATGTTAGGGTTCACCCGGAGATGGCAGCCGTTCGGCGACTTTCTCGGGAAAATTAAAAATGTCAGCAGATACAGTGTTCCAAGTGGGGGGGGGGGGGGGGGGGGGGGGGGGGCGGATGGTTGTTGTATGGTTGGGGTGTGTGAAGATTGGGCTGGGGGAGGAAATGTTTATTTTACCATGTTGATGTCATTGTTTTTGTTACTGTTATAAAAATTTTCAAATACCTTAATAAAATATATATATTTTTAAAAATCGGTAAACAGGTGCCGTGACTGGTGAGGGAGAGAGAGGAGGTAGGACATGCAGAGGCGCGATCTTGTGCTGCCGGTCCTGACACTGGCCGGGCTAGCTGCGGATGGGGGGAGCGGGGGGTGGGGGGGAAGGGGGCGGTGTCCAGACATGGACAGCCATTGCCGTGGATGGCAAGGCACACTTCACTGACCATCTACCGTGGCCTGTGGTTCTGCAGAGTGCCACCAGCCATATGGGTGCCCCCATCCCACGACCCCCACACTACAGTCCCCATTCTCTCACTCCACCATCCCCACAACCCAGCCCAACAGGACAGGTAGGAGGAGGTGCAAAGGAGGCACCGCATGAGGCCTCCTCTGTACTGGCAGCACCCGCCATTCAAGGACCTGCAGGACCGGGCATGCCGTCGAAAACTCCGGCTGAGTAGGGGGCCAGTGCGACTTAGCTGCCAGATCATGGCGCACCTAGCACCTCATGAGAATGAGGGAGAGCACCTGCTCCCGGTGGCTGTCAAGGTGATGGTCGTCCTGAACCTCTACGCCATGGGATCCTTCCAGGCGCCGAGTGGAGACCTGTCCAGAAACTCACAGAGCTTGGTGCACAGGCACATCCGCGCTGTCACAGTGACCCTATACGTCCAGTTGGCACAATGCATCCATTTAAATGTCGACCGAGCCCACCAGGATGCCCGGGCAGTGGGGTTCGCCGACATCCCTGTGATGCTCCGGGTCCAGGGGGTGATCGACGGAATGCATGTCCCTCTATGAGCACCTGCAGATGACAGGCCGCTCTTCACAAACCGAAAGGGATTACACTCGATGAACATGCAGCTGGTGTGTGACCATCAGATGCACATCATACATGTCTGCACCCGATACCCAGACAGTGTGCACGACACCTTCATCCTGGCACACTCTACGGTTCTTGGCGCATTCCCGGCTGAGGTGTTGGCTCCTCGGCGCCAGGGGCTATCTACCGTGGTTGAGGCTATTGGCGCCTATCCAGAGGCCAATGACCGACATGGATCTTGCCATAACGCCGCCCAGGCCGCCCAGGGGCAACATCAAGCTGTGCTTTGGCCTCCTGAAGATGCGGTTCAGGTGCCTGGACCACTCTGGGGGGGGGGGGGGGGGGGGGGGGGGGCTGGCTGGGGGCTGGTTTAGCACACTGGGCTAAATAGCTGGCTTTTAAAACAGACCAAGGCAGGCCAGCAGCGTGGGTTCAATTCCCGTACCAGCCTCCCCGAACAGGCGCTGGAATGTGGCGACTAGGGGCTTTTCACAGTAACTTTATTGAAGCCTACTTGTGACAATAAGCAATTTTCATTTCATTTTTCATTTCCAGCATGGCACTGGGATTGTCGTTCACATCATGGTGGCCTGCTGTGTCTTCCACAACATTGCGCAGCTGAGGGGTGACATGCTGGAGGAAGAGAATGAATGTCGGTCCACATCCGACACGGAGGATGCGGTGAAGGGCGAGGATGGGCAGGACATGGGGCCCGGGCAGGACAAGGTGTGCGCCTGGACCAACGCGCATGAGACGCTCTAATCTTATCCATGTTCACCAACTGGGGGGGGGTGGGGGGGACAAGCCAGGGCCATGGTCACCGCAACCCACCTCCACGCAAAACCGCGCCCTGCCCCCGCTTGCAACCACCTCCGTAATTCCTAGCTGCCTCACTACAAGGTGCGGGCACTGGGCTGGCAGTAACAGCGGGTCTGGTCCATGGGATGGAGGATGATGACAACCCGCTCTGCCATGAGGTCTGGTGCTCCGCATCATTTGACAATGTCTGACTCCTGCCCATGGTAGCATTTTCCACCAACCACCTGAGTGATCCCTGCATGCGAGCTGGCCATTCCATCACACCGTCCCACCGAAACTCTGGGGTGGTGGTGGTGGGGAATGTGGGACACCAGAACGGTGAGCGTTGGCAGAACCGCCGTCCCCGGGCCAATCCCAGCCACAACATCTGTCCATTTCCCCCTGCTCCCTTGCGCCCCCTCTGCGTCCATCCCAGACCAGGCCAACCCCCACACTCTCCTGACAGAGCACCGAGGCAGGCTGTAATGTTGTGCATAGGTGTTTAAAGTGAACAAATATGTATAGGTTTGTGCCATAGCCGCTATCGCTAAACTGCGCCCTGCACCAGTGACAACTAAACTGGTGTCTACTTTTCTGGCCTTTCGGGGCCCTAACGCTACATCTAGGTGGATCCCCAGACGGTACATCAGGAGTTAAGGCGGCCTGCTGTGATTCTCGCCCTGTGTTCTGGGTCCCTTTTGGCGCCTGCCTTCTGTGGCGACCGGGCCTGGATGGGCCCGGCAGCTGCTCGGGTATTTCAGATGGCGTGATGCCGCCCATGGTCCATATGAGTCCGCGGTGCTGCAGTCTCCCCTGCAGAGTCACCGGCATGGGCCCCATCACCTCTACCTCCCTCGGGGTGCCCAATGGCCCTCGGGCTAATCCAAGGGATGGGGGTGCATGCGGAGCTAAGCCCGAAGGCTCTCTCATCACCTGGCACTGCCAGTCCCGGGGGCCTGCTGTCGGCACGACCAGGGTCTGCACGCTCGTGGCTATAGATCACAGGGAGTGGACCATCTCTATCTGGGACTGTGCTAAATCAAGCTGTGACTGTACCATCACCTTCTGGGTTTGTGCCATATCAGTCAGTTGCTGTGCCATCTCCCTCTGGGACTGGGCCATCTCCCTTTGGGTCTGAGCCATGTCAACCAGCGCCTGGGCAATGTCGCTGATGCTCTTAGCCATGGCCCACTGTGACTGGGCCAAGCTCAGGAGCACCGTTGCAATGTTCAGGTGGCTCTGGGACTTGGCTGCCTGTGAGAGGGCAGCCTGCCCTGGGCCTCGCCCACCGTCTGCGCAGAGTGCCCCAGGCCTTGGACATGCTCACCCATGGCTGAAACCTTCGCCATCAAGGCTTCCACCCCGGACGCCACTCGTGCGGTGTTGGCCTGGGTGGCACCACCTTCTGTTCCTGCACACGGTTGGACCCCTCCAACTGCACCTGCAGGTGCTGGATGCTCACCGACAACCCCTGGTAGTCCCTGGCTCTGCGACTGCATCTCCACAATCAATGGGACCGTCCGTTCCAGAAGCCCCAAACCCATCTGGACGGAAGCTAGTCCTTGGGCTCGGCTCGCCCTCCAACCATCCACACTCAGAGGTTCCTAGCTCCACCTGATGTACTGCAGCATGTGTGTGGTGTGCACCAGATACTATCCCTGGAGCCTCTTCGCTAAAGTGCCCAACCGAGGTGAGTGTCTCTGGAATGGTGGAGGGTGTTGGAGACAGCTGTAATGGGAAGTCAGTATCGTCCCGAACTCGGGAACGAGCCGCTGTCCGGAGGGGTTTTCGGCTTCTGGAAAGGGCAGTCCCATCGATAGTGGAGATGCAGACACCGAGACGGGTGGTCAGCAATCATCCAGCACCTGCAGGTGCAGTTGCAGGAATCCAACCGCCTGCAGGGGCAGAAGGTGGTGTTGACGATATGTGCTGCCCAGGCCAACACCGGACTGTGGCATTCACGGTGGAGGCCTTGGGTGTGAATGTATGAGCCATGGGTCAAGATGTCCAAGGCCTAGGGCACTCTGTGTGGGCAGCAGCCAAGGCTCAGTACAGGGCTGCCCAGTCACAGAATCATAGAAGTTACCATGCAGAAGGAGGCCATTTGGCCCATCGAGTCTGCACCGGCCCTCGGAAAGAGCACCCCACTTAATCCCGCACCCTCACCGTATCCCTGTTACCCCACCTAACCTTTTTAAAGACACTAAGGGCAATTTTAGCATGGCCAATCCACCTAATCTGCACATCTTTTGACTGTTGGAGGAAGCCAGAGCACTCGGAGGAATCCCACGCAGACACGGGGAGAAAGGTCACCATTCCTGGTTGAATTCCAATAACCATTGTCTACAGGGGGTGAAAGGCAGACACGTTAGCACGGTGCATACCCCAGTCCCAACCAGGTCCTACAGGCTACATGGTGGCCCAGGTCTGCACTGCAGACCCCTCCCTAGCCCCTCTTCCCCAATCTCCACACCCAGCCCCTGTTGTTGGCCCTGGCACCATGCCCTCTGCATCCCTGGCCCCGTCAGTGCCCGGCAACTGCCAGAGATACCGTTGGCTGGCACTACCAATGCCAGTGGTACGCTCCGCGGCCCCCGTCCAGCGCCCGACTGTAGGGGCTATTGTGGACGTTGCGCTTGTGTGGGCCGCGTGCTGCTCTGCCGGTGGGTGGTGGCCTGTTGGGGGGGGGGGGCAGTTGGTTTGGGTGCGTGAGGTGGGACCACCCATATGGCCGATGTCACTCTGCACAATCACGGGCCACGGTGGGCGGTCAGTGTGGTGCGCAGTAAGATGGCTGCCTTGCAGGCCGTGGCGATGGCTAACCATGCCCCTGGACACCCCGGTCCCAGGGGGTCACTCTGACCCCACGGCCCATCCCCTGTCACCCCCCCCTGCTGCCACCCCGGGCCTGGCAGACGTCCTCCCCGAGCCCCCTCCCTCCCAGCCAGCTCTGCAAGTGGCAGGTCTGGCAGCCCACTGTCACGTCTCTGCCTCTCCGATCTCCTTTCCCTCCCTCATTGGCCACGGCGTCTGTTTCATGACTTTTGAAACCACAAATGAAACTCACCGTCAGTTATTCCTCCCAGTGGGCACTGGGTGAATATTGGGTCAGGCCCGCTAGTGATATGCGGACGGCATTTACTGTATGTGCGGAGAAGAATGCATTGACGCAGCCGTCGAGGCACCGGAACACAGCACTCTGGTGGGAGCTCCGCGCTGGCCACGGTTTTTGCCTCAGGACCGATTCTCTGTCCAATCACCTTTCGAGATTCTGGCGTCGGCTGATGAAGAATCTCACCCATGATTTTTTCAGCATGTAATGATAAATATGTTTTATTGAAAGTGAATGAGAGGAAGAAGAATGCTTTAAAAGCAAACATCAAATATTCGCTAGCCAACTTATTGATGTTTTGAGTATTGTGTGAAAATTCTTCCCACATTCTGATGTTGTATAATTCTCAGTGGATCAATAAATAGACAAGCACAGAACCAGGAGCTTCCCCACTGACTAATTTATTTTCTTCATTGAATGCTCCTCTCCAGACAACACCAAATGATTGACAGTAAAACTAACTAACCTGGAGCATAGAATTCCTAAAGTGCAGAAGGAGGCCATTCGGCCCATCAAGTCCACACCAACCCTCTGAAAGGGCACCTGACCCAGGCCCACAACCCTGGCCTATCCCCTGACCCACATAACCCCACTCTAACCTGTACATCTTTCGACACTGAGGGGCAATTAGCACGGCTAATCCACCTAGCCTGCACATCTTTGGGCTGTGGGAGGAAACCGGAGCACCCGGAGGAAACCCATGCAGGCACTGGGAGAAAGTGCAAGCTCCAAACAGGCAGTCACTGAAGGCTAGAATTGAACCCAGGTCCCTGGTGCTGTGAGGCAGCAGTGCTAACCACCGTGACGTCCCGAAAGGCTACACAACACGAGAAATGGTTACCTTCGCTGAAATAAACTGGCCCAGCCCTTTAAATTTCTTCCAGTGATCTCTCTCTCGCTCTCCCTCTCTTTCTCCCTCCCACTCTCATCTCTAGCAGTTACTTGGTCATGGATAGTTAGCCAGTCTGAAGCAGGAACCAGTCCATTAAAAGGTAAGCTGGATAAGCAGTGATCTGGAGTGACAAACGTTGCAAATATGCGGCAAGTTAGTGTTAAATATTTGATCTTAATGTTGGCACCAACATTTAGAAGAATAATTGCTGATTTCCAAAAAATCAAACAACCTTGCTATATAAATTCCCAGATTGCTAATATCAAAGATGCCAAATACATTAAAATGTTGAAGACTTCCGGGTGCGGCGATGACCAGCTAAGTCACACGTTTCGGCAGCTCCCGGTGGAAAGGACTTTTGGGCTCTTAATAGGAGCCCCAACGGCAATTTTAACGGCTAAAAACACTGTGCGGTAAACCAGAAGGGAATCCCCCCTGGACACGGATGGAAAAAGGAGAGGAAAGTGGCCGGATTGCAGTGGATCCTCTAGAGCAGCGGCCAGGAAGGCAGGCACAAAGCAAGATGGCGTCGGAAGGAGGCGGTTTAATATGGGGCCCTGACCAACAAGAGTTCCTGCGACGTTGCGTGGAAGAACTTAAAAAGGAGATGAAGAAGGAGATGCTGGCCCCGATATTACAGGCGATTGAAGGGCTAAAGGAGGAGCAAAAGACCCAGGAGCAGGAGCTTCGGGTCGTGAAGGCAAAGGCCTCTGAGAATGAAGACGAAATACAGGGCCTGGTGGTGAAGACAGAGATGCACGAGGCACAACACAAAAGGTGTGTGGAAAGGCTGGAGGTGCTGGAGAATAATGCGAGGAGGAAGAATTTAAGGATTCTTAGTCTTCCCGAAGGTGCAGAAGGGGCGGACGTCAGGGCATATGTGAGCACGCTGCTGCACTCGTTAATGGGATCGGAGGCCCCGACGGGCCCGTTGGAGGTGGAGGGAGCCTATCGAGTTATGGCGCGAAGACCGAGGGCTGGAGAAATTCCTCGAGCCATAGTGGTGAGATTTCACCGATATAAGGACAGAGAGATGGTCCTCAGATGGGGAAAGAAAACTCGGAGCAGTAGGTGGGAGAACACGGTGATCCGCATATATCAAGATTGGAGTGCGGAGGTGGCGAGAAGGAGGGCAAGCTTTAATCGATCCAAGGCGGTGCTGCACAAAAGGAAGGTTAAATTTGGAATGCTGCAGCCGGCAAGACTGTGGGTCACGCATCAAGGGAAACACCACTACTTTGAAACGGCAGAAGAGGCGTGGACATTTATTGTCGAGGAGAAACTGGAATAAGCGGGCTAGAAAAAGAACGTTTGGGACAAAGTGGTGGGGCGAATATGTGGGGTGAAGAGGGGGAAAAGGGGGAAGAGATGATTTCCCAAGTTGTCAATCCTGTGACCCTGTAACTTTTCTCTCTTCCCCATGTCGTGGGGGAGGGGGGGAGGGAGGATGAGGAGCTGGGGGCGCCGGCCATTGGGGGCGGGGCCAAATGGGAAGCGCGGGCTTTGTTCCCGCGCTATGGTAATCATGGCGGGAACAAGGAAGCAGGAAGGAGGGGGCCTCGCACAGTGGGAGCCAAGGTCACGGGGGGAAGCCGAGGTCGGCCAGAGTTTGCTGACTTCTGGGAGCAACATGGGGGGTGCAATTACGCTAGTGAGGGATCTAGCGGGGAGGGTGGGGGGTTAACTGGGTTGCTGCTGCTGGGGAGAAGGGGGAGCTGGTATGGGGTGGGGTGGTCAGGGCGGGAGGGCGCCGTTGGGGGGAGATACGGCTACGTGGGAACCGGATGAGGAGCTGGATTGAAAAAGGAGATGGCTAGTCGACAAGGGGGGGGGGGGGGTAAAGAGCCCCCCAACCCGGCTGATCACGTGGAATGTGAGAGGGCTGAATGGGCCGATAAAGATGGCACGGGTACTCGCACACCTAAAGAAACTTAAGGCAGATGTGGTTATGCTGCAGGAGACGCATCTGAAACTGATAGACCAGGTCAGACTACGCAAAGAATGGGTGGGTCAGGTGTTTCATTCGGGGCTAGATGCAAAAAACAGGGGGGTGGCTATACTAGTGGGGAAGCGGGTAATGTTTGAGGCAAAGACCATAGTGGCGGATGGTGGGGGCAGATACGTGATGGTGAGTGGCAAATTGCAAGGGGAGGCGGTGGTCTTCGTGAACGTATATGCCCTGAACTGGGATGACGCCAACTTTATGAGGCGTATGTTAGGACGCTCACTGGAACGAAGGAGGTTGAGGGGCGACCTGATAGAGGTATACAAAATTATGAGGGGCATAGACAGAGTGGATAGTCAGAGGCTTTTCCCCAGGGTAGAGGGGTCAATTACTAGGGGGCATAGGTTTAAGGTGAGAGGGGCAAGGTTTAGAGTAGATGTACGAGGCAAGTTTTTTACGCAGAGGGTAGTGGGTGCCTGGAACTCGCTACCGGAGGAGGTAGTGGAAGCAGGGACGATAGGGACATTTAAGGGGCATCTTGACAAATATATGAATAGGATGGGAATAGAAGGATACGGACCCAGGAAGTGTAAAAGATTGTAGTTTAGTCGGGCAGTATGGTCGGCACGGGCTTGGAGGGCCGAAGGGCCTGTTCCTGTGCTGTACATTTCTTTGTTGTTGTTGTTTGTATCCCGGACCTAGAGGTGGGGATGTTGGTAATGGGTGGAGATTTTAACACGGTGCTGGACCCAGGGCTGGACAGATCGAGGTCCAGGACCGGAAGGAGGCCGGCTGCAGCTAGGGTGCTGAAGGACTTTATGGAGCAGATGGGAGGAGTAGACCCCTGGAGATTTAGCAGGCCTCGGAGTAAGGAGTTTTCGTTTTTCTCCTATGTCCACAAAGTTTATTCACGGATAGACTTTTTTGTTTTGGGAAGGGCACTGATCCCGAAGGTGACGGGGACGGAGTACACGGCTATAGCTATTTCGGATCACGCTCCACATTGGGTGGACCTGGAGATAGTGGAGGAAAAAGAACAGCGTCCACCCTGGAGAATGGACATGGGATTATTGGCAGATGAGGGGGTGTGTTTAAGGGTGAGGGGGTGTATTGAAAGGGACTTGGAGCTCAATGATAATGGGGAGGTTCAGGTGGGAGTGGTCTGAGAGGCGCTGAAGGCAGTGGTTAGAGGGGAGCTGATATCTATTAGGGCACATAAAGGAAAGCAGGAGGGTAGGGAAAGGGAGCGGTTGTTGAAAGAACTTCTGAGGGTGGACAGACAATATGCGGAGGCACTGGAGGAGGGACTGTACAGGGAAAGGCAAAGGCTACATATAGAATTTGACTTGTTGACTACGGGTAATGCAGAGGCACAATGGAGGAAGGCACAGGGTGGACAGTACGAATATGGGGAGAAGGCGAGCAGGTTGCTGGCCCACCAACTGAGGAAAAGAGGAGCAGCGAGGGAGATGGGGGGGTGAGAGATGAGGAGGGAGAGATGGAGCGGGGAGCGGAGAGAGTGAATGGAGTGTTCAAGGCATTTTATGAAAGATTATATGACGCTCAGCCCCCGGATGGGAAGGAGAGAATGATGTGCTTTCTGGATCAGCTGGAATTTCCGAAGGTGGCGGAGCAGGAGAGGGCGGGACTGGGAGCACAGATTGAGACGGAGGAAGTAGTGAAAGGGATTGGGAGCATGCAGGCGAGGAAGGCCCCGGGACCAGACGGATTCCCAGTTGAATTCTATAGGAAATATATGGACTTGCTGGCCCCGCTACTGATGAGAACCTTTAATGAGGTGAGGGAAAGGGGGCAGCTGCCCCCGACTATGTCAGAGGCAACGATATCGCTCCTCCTAAAGAAGGAAAAAGACCCGCTGCAATGCGGGGCCTATAGGCCTATTTCCCTCCTGAATGTGGACGCTAAGATTCTGGCCAAGGTAATGGCAACGAGGATAGAGGATTATGTACCGGGGGTGGTTCATGAGGACCAAACTGGGTTTGTGAAGGGGAGACAGCTGAATACAAATATACAGAGGCTGCTAGGGGTAATGATGATGCCCCCACCAGAGGGGGAAGCGGAGATAGTGGTGGCGATGGATGCCGAGAAAGCATTTGATAGAGTGGAGTGGGATTATTTGTGGGAGGTGCTGAGGAGATTTGGCTTTGGAGATGGGTATATCAGATGGGTACAGTTGCTGTATAGGGCCCCGATGGCGAGCGTGGTCACGAATGGACGGGGGTCTGATTATTTTCGGCTCCATAGAGGGACGAGGCAGGGATGTCCTCTGTCCCCGTTATTGTTTGCACTGGCGATTGAGCCCCTGGCCATAGCATTGAGGGGTTCCAGGAAGTGGAGGGGAGTACTCAGGGGAGGAGAAGAACACCGGGTATCTCTGTATGCGGATGATTTGTTGCTATATGTGGCGGACCCGGCGGAGGGGATGCCAGAGATAATGCGGATACTTGGGGAGTTTGGGGATTTTTCAGGGTATAAATTGAACATGGGGAAAAGTGAGTTGTTTGTGGTGCATCCAGGGGAGCAGAGCAGAGAAATAGAGGATTTACCGTTGAGGAAGGTAACAAGGGACTTTCGGTATTTGGGGATCCAGATAGCCAAGAATTGGGGTACATTACATAGGCTTAATTTAACGCGGTTGGTGGAACAGATGGAGGAGGACTTTAAGAGATGGGACATGGTGTCCCTATCACTGGCAGGGAGGGTGCAGGCGGTTAAAATGGTGGTCCTCCCGAGATTCCTTTTTGTGTTTCAGTGCCTCCCAGTGGTGGTCACGAAGGCTTTTTTCAAAAGAATCGAGAAGAGTATTATGAGTTTCGTGTGGGCCGGGAGGACCCCGAGAGTGAGGAGGGGATTTTTGCAGCGTAGTAGGGACAGGGGGGGGATGGCACTACCGAGCCTAAGTGAGTACTAATGGGCCGCCAATATTTCAATGGTTTGTAAGTGGATGGGAGAAGGGGAGGGAGCGGCGTGGAAGCGATTGGAGAGGGCGTCCTGCAAGGGGACCAGCCTACAAGCTATGGTGACGGCGCCGCTGCCGTTCTCACCGAAGAAATACACCACAAGCCCGGTGGTGGTGGCTACATTGAAAATTTGGGGGCAGAGGAGACGGCATAGGGGAAAGACGGGAGCCTCGGTGCGGTCCCCGATAAGAAATAACCATAGGTTTGTTCCGGGGAGAATGGATGGGGGATTTGGAGCATGGCAAAGAGCAGGGGTAGCACAATTGAGAGATCTGTTCGTAGATGGGACGTTTGCGAGTCTGGGAGCGCTGACGGAAAAATATGGGTTGCCCCAAGGGAATGCATTTCGGTATATGCAACTGAGGGCTTTTGCGAGGCAACAGGTGAGTGAATTCCCGCAGCTCCCGACGCAGGAGGTGCAGGATAGAGTGATCTCAGAGACATGGGTGGGGGATGGTAAGGTGTCGGACATATATAGGGAAATGAGGGACGAGGGGGAGATCATGGTAGATAAGCTGAAAGGGAAATGGGAAGAAGAGCTGGGGGAGGAGATTGAGGAGGGGCTGTGGGCTGATGCCCTACGTGGGGTAAACTCATCATCCTCATGTGCCAGGCTAAGCCTGATACAATTTAAGGTGTTACACAGGGTGCATATGACTGGAGCATGGCTCAGTAAATGTTTGGGGGTAGAGGATAGGTGTGCGAGATGCTCGAGAGGCCCAGCGAATCACACCCACATGTTCTGGTCATGCCCGGCACTACAGGGGTTTTGGCTGGGGGTGGCAAAGGTGCTTTCGAAGGTGGTGGGGGTCCAGGTCGAACCAAGCTGGGGGTTGGCTATATTTGGGGTTGCAGAAGAGCCGGGAGTGCAGGAGGCGAGAGAGGCTGATGTTTTGGCCTTTGCGTCCCTAGTAGCCCGGCGCAGGATATTGTTAATGTGGAAGGAAGCCAAACCCCCGGGTGTGGAGACCTGGATAAACAACATGGCAGAGTTTATAAAGTTAGAACGGATTAAGTTTGTATCAAGGGGTTCGGCTCAAGGGTTCACCAGGCGGTGGCAGCCGTTCGTCGACTACCTCACAGAAAGATAGAGGGAATGGAAAAGAAGAAGACAACAGCAGCAACCCAAGGGGGAAGGGGGGGGGGAGGAATCGGATGGACTCTCAGGGATGTTATTGTATATGTATAGGCACTTGTTTTAGGTAATGTATATTGAACTGTTGGATTGTATCTTTGGAGAGTATTTATTCTTGACCAGGCAGTTGCCATTTAGTTTGTTTTTTGTTTCTGTTCATATATTATTTATTTATTTGTTTAAAACTGGCCACTGTTATTTATATTGCTTTATTGTTGTTTAAAAGAAACACTACGTACTGTTATGTTTGGCCAAAAAATCTTGAATTAAATATATATATTTTTTTAAATGTTGAAAAAATTCCCATGACACTGCTTTAAAGCATATTGCTTGGGAGTGTTAGCTCTGTTTTATTACCTTGAAAGGAGTGACTTGAAATCGGCAAATAATTTTTAACTATTTTGAAAACTAATCATGGCCATCCATAACTGTACAAAACACATCAGGGAATTAATTATCCTAAGACAAGTGTTGCAATGGAGTTCCCCAGGAACCAGTGTTAGGACACTTGCCCTTCCTGATATACATTACTGACCTAGGCCTTGGTGCACAGGACACAATTTCAGAGTTTGCAGATTAAATGAAACTTGGAAGCACTGTGAACTGTGAGGAGGATTGTGTAGAACTTCAGAAGGACATAGATAGCTTAGTGGAATAGACATGGAAGTAGCAAATGGAATTTAATGCAAAGAAGTGTGAAGTGATTCATTTTGGTCAGAAGAACATGGAGAGACAATAAGAAATAGAGGGTACAATTCTAAAGCGGGTATGGGAACAGAGAGACCTGGGTATGCATGTACATAAGTCATTGAGGGTGGCAGCATAGGTTGAGTGAGCAGTTAAGAACATATACACCATTTCAGACGGTATTAATGGGGGCATAGAATACGGTAGAATACAAAAGCAAGGTTGTGTTAGACTTAGAGAAACACTGGCTCAGCCTCAAGTGGAGCATTATGCCCATTTCTGGATGCCACACTTCAGGAAAAATGTGAAGGCATCGGAGAGAAAGTCAAAAAGATTCACAGAAATTGTTCCAGGTATGAGGAATTTCAGTTACTAGATAGACTGGATAGGTTGGGACTGTTTTCCTTGGAGCGAACAAGGTTGATAGGAGATTTGATGGAGATACTTCAAGTCATGAGGGGTCTGGACAGAGTCAAACGGGAGGAACTGTTCCGATTGTCGGAGCAATTGAGAACAAGAGATTTGAGGTGATTGTCAAAAGAAGCAATGGAGACATGAGGTGGAACTTTCTCTTGCCATGAGTGGTTGGGATCTAGAACGAAAGTGTGGAGGAGGCGGGTTCAATCGAGGCATTCAAAAGCAAATTCTCTGAAATGGAAGGCTGTGTGGGGAACTGGGGGAAGCCAAGGAAAGGCACTGAGTAAATTTCTCCTTCAGAGTGTCAGCACAAACACGATGGACAGAATGGCCTCCTTACTGTGCTGGAAGCTGTAGCCACCTGAATTGGCCAAGTCCTGATTTAAAATGGCAAACAGCAAAGGCTGAAGGGAAATTCAGCCAACACAGGCAGAAACCAGCAGGTGCAGGTTTGCTGTGTATTTAACTCTGCGAAAGCCCAGACAGCATCGATACCAGCGACCATCAGCATAATAATGGAGCAGCCATCTACATACTAATGAGCAATCCCCGGGAACAACAGCAACATTTGGGACACACAAAACTAAGCCAGACTCCCCGCGCCAGCAGGAGCCAACACAAAAGAGGTTAACGAGCACCTCAAGACTGCCCATCGATCAGGGAACCGCTCCAGTATTGGAGAAATCGAACCAAGCGATTGGAACGAAGTCCAATCACCTAGAACCAGGTACAGGGTCCGCCCCAAAAGGCGGGAAGCCCCTGGGGACTATAAAAGTTAAGCCCCAAGTTCAAATCGTTCTCCTTGACCGGGTCACTCAGCAACCCCTGAGAGTGAACGGTCCAAGCTGCCGCATCCCTGAAGTAAGTCTCAAGTCAACGCTCGCTACGAGATAGGCGCTCCTAGCTACCAGTCCATACCGGCTTTGAATCCCGCAGTTGCAGATTCCGAACGAAAGGCCATTTGTTCCCCTGACGTGGTGGGCCAGTCCGAAGTTAAGTATAGGCCTGTTCGTTGTAGAAGTAGCTTAGACGTAGAATTTGTGCATGAGTAGCGATTACTGTGTATAATAAATGTGCTTTGATTTGAATCTTACTAATTGGTGTGTTGAGTTATTGATCATTACTTGGACTTGAACCTCGTGGCGGTATCATAAAGATACCTAGCGACTCAAGAGCAAAGGTTATAAAACAGAGCCAATTGAACCAACCAGAAGTTAGCAACAAAGCATTCTATGATTCTGAGAGGTTTATGCACAGCCATGAATTATTGCGTCATTGTAGCTTTAAAACAGCACAGTTTAACTTGGAGTTGCTGGTAATGTGAGTATAACTTAATTGTGAACATGAATGCAATGAAGTAAAAGGGTCATCGACCTTTTTTCCTTTTTGCACACAGATTTCGTGCTTTTCTATTGTTATTTCAGATTTTCAGTTTCAGCACTTTCTGTGTGGTGTAGTTTGTTTTAAATGACTTGATGGGAAGAAGATGGCCAATTGGGTTGCTTCACAGTACAAGGTGGCACTGCATCAGTCTTAAGCAAAAATCGGATTGGTGAATTTTCTTTTATTCTTTTACAATTAAAACAAATCAAATAAGTGCTGAACGGTAAATAAAGAGGAACATAGGAAAAGAAACGAGCTTTTGTGAATGCTGAAAAATGCTTAATTAAAACCATTTCTGCTGAGGAGCTCCTAAGGAGGGGGCTGATTCAAATCCCTCTTTATTTTTGAAACGATCCTTGAAAGTTATGTGAATAACTTACGTATAATTCTACATAGTTCTCACACCAGAACTTGGAAACACACCTGAACCATCACGTCCTATTTGGCAGACAACCCCCTGTCTCACCCTTTTCATTTCCATTCAATGCGATCTAAATGTATTAGGATTGGTTTTAACTGTTGGATTGGTGACTGATGGACTGGGCTAATAAACCATCCATTGTGGCGATCTGGAGGCCACAATAATTTTGAGTTTGGGCCTCATTTAACTTGAGCTGGCAAAACTGAGGCTGTCAAACAGGCACCCTGATGCGTAGCATATATAGGCTGGGCCAATGCCAGCATGAAAGCTAAATCAAAAGCACAATACTGCGGATGCTGGAAATCTGAAATAAAAACAGGTAATGCTGGAAAAACACAGCAGATCTGGCAGCATCTGTGAAGAGAGAAACAGAGTTAACATTTCCAATTTCCATGACTCTTCCAAGCATCATATGGACTCGAAACATTAACTCTGTTTCTCTTTCACAGATGCTGGGTTGTTCCAGCATTTTCTACTTATATTTCTATTTGACAGCTGTTGGGTCAGCAGCAGGGTAAGTAGGAGTAAAGGGAAAAAGATGGAGGTCATTGTTGTAGTCTGTCAGGTAAGGGGCGGGAGAGGGGGAGGGTTGCTGGATGCCACCAACCCAGGTTATTTTGGGGAAGTTCAGAAGAGCAGGTGTGTGAAGGGTCTGAAGTTCAGCACAAACAAAGGGGTTTTGTGGTTGGAATCATGGAATGCCTACAGTGCAGAAAAGGCCATTCAGCCCATCGAGTCTGCACCAACTCTCTCCACTAGGCCCACTCCCCCGCCACAACTCCGTACCTACACATCTTTGGACACTAAGGGACAATTTTAGCATGGCCAATCCACCTAATCTGCACATCCTTTGGACTGTGGGAAGAAACCGGAGCACCCGGAGGAAACCCACGCAGATACGGGGAGACCGTGCAAACTCCACACATGCAGTCACCCAAGGCCAGAATTGAACCTGGGTGCTTGGTGCTGTGAGGCAGCATTACTAACCACTGTGCCACCATGCCACCCTTGTGGTTTTAAACGGCTCAGTCTGAGGAGGTGGTTGGGGAGTGAGCTGAATTTAGTGACAAGATGATAGCGATGCCTTTGGCAATGGCTCGGAGAGCTTCTGGAACTGGCTAGAAGCAGCCACCAACTTGTTTCTTGCTTTTCTGCAACCTATCAGTGATAATCCTACTATCAGTAGTGTCCTTTTCACTCAGAATAACATTTCAGAACTCTGCTGGGGCATAAATGTGTGAGGTTTTTCAAACCTATTGTGGGTTCTCCATTTCTCTTGGCTTTTCTGTAATATATGGTGAATTTTCCGAGATAACATTCCCAGTGCTCACCCAGAGGGACAATGGAACACTTGGGAACAGGGGTCAATGCTGCTGATTCATGGCCCTTCCACATTTATTGTTATTAATTTAAAAGACAAATAAAAATAAGTCAAAAGGACTGTGAACTGGGTGGGGTAACCAATGCACTTGACTTTCTGATCTGTCCACCAATCAAGAATGGCTCCTCAACTAGATGCTGACTAATTACATTTTCCAAATACATTGGCTGAAATGTTTTCTTAGTCTGCTAAGATCTTCCCCTCTGTTCAACTGCCCAAACGTTGCTCCTTCAGTTGGCTCCTGCTCAATTGCTTCACTTGGTCTTGCTTAAATGATTGCCTCACTGAGCTCTGTTTCCAGTCTAACTGTAACCTCTCAGACAGCCTTTTATCGCACAGTACCAACAGAATGTGATCATAAATCATTTCATTGTATAGGGTACCATGGACACAATGTTCAATCTTGTAGGAAAAACTAGAACCAGATACACAATCTCAGACAAAAGGGACGATCCTTTAAAACAGAGATGAGGAGGATTGTTTTCAGCCAGAGGGTGGGGAATCTGTGGAACTCTTTGCTGCAAAAGGCTGTGGAGGTCAAATCACTGAGTGTATCTAAGACAGAGATAGATAGGTTCTTGATTAATAAGGGGATCGGGAGTTATGGGGAGAAAGCAGGAGAATGGGGATGATAAAAATATCAGCCATGATTGTCATAATATACACCAGTATATCATGGTGCAGACACACACTGATGGACACACAGTGGGACCAATTAACACACACAACACCGCTGCCAATCACCAGTTAGAGCACACGCACTATAAAGACAGGGGGCATCAGAGTTCCCGCTCATTCGAGCTGCAGCTAGCTAGGAGGACAGAGCTCACAGCCTGCAGCACAGACATTCACCATGTGCTGAGTGCATCGACTGGTTAGGACAAGGAAAAGGTCTTTAGTTAAAGCTAGTATTGTGTTAACCCACAGTCAGAGTATGTTAAACAGTTAATGATTCAATAAAATAGTGTTCCACTATTTCAAGTGTTGGTGGCCTGCATGTGTTCCACGGATCCAGAGCACCCAACACAACAATGATTCAATGGCGAGGGGCAGCACGGTGGTGTAGTGGTTAGCACTGCAGTCTCCGAGGTTCGATCCCAGCTCTGGGTCACTGTCCGTGTGGAGTTTGCAGATTCTCCCCGTGTTTGCATGGGTTGCGCCCCCACAACACAAAGACGTGCAGGGTAGGTGGATTGGCCGTGCTAAATTGCCCCTTAATTGGAAAAATGTAATTGGGTACTCTAAATTTATTTAAAAAAAAGAAATGATTGAATGGCGGAGCAGACTTGATGGGCTGAGTATCCTAATTCTGCGTCCATGTTTTATGGTCTTATGATTCATCAGTTGAGGGGGGACTTTGGTGGTAATCGGCAGGCGGTTTCTTTGCCCATCTTTGACTTGATGCCGCAAGACTTCATGGATTCCAAAGTCAATGTTGAGGACTCCGGGGAAACTCCCTCTCACTATACACTACTGTGCCACCGCCGCCTTTGGTGGGTCTGTCCTTTTGGTCGATGTATGCAGGCATTGTGACAGTGGTGTCTGGGACATTATCTGTAAGGTATGATTCTCTGAGTATGACTATGTCAGGCTGCTGCTTGACTAGTCTGTGAGACAGCTCTCCCAACTATGGCACAAGTAAGGAAGACTTTGCAGGGTCAACAGGACTGAGTAAGCCGTCATTGTTTCTGGTGTCTAGGTTGATGCCAGGTGGTCTGTCTGGTTTCATTGCTTTTGGATTTTTGCAGAAGAAAATATGGTCCTTAGTGAGTGATGTACACATTCCTTTGACTTATGGTGGTCCATATTATGTATCTGGCTTCACTTTGGTTGTTGGGCTGTCAAGATAGCACCAGTTCACAACCTTCCAATGCCCACTAGGGATGCACTCAGAGGTGCCCTTTTCCTGCTAGAAAACCATTTGGGCTGTGTAGGAAGCCATTGGTGGCACAGGGTATCCTTGCAAAACCACATTGGGCCTCCATCGAGAGATTAATTTCCTGCCCTATATGTCATCTAAATACACACAGGGCGCGATCTACCGGCCATGTCCCACCCAAACCGGGGCCTGACACGGCCAGTAGATGTCGAGAGAGGCATTTTCCAGAATTTACCCGACTTGTCACACGATCAGTATTTGACAAATCTCCTGATCTACTCGAGACTTTGGGATCCAAACCCTTCACCTCGAAGAGCTTATGCGAGTGCCGTTCAGTACTGATCCCCACAAGCAGGGACCAGGCGGGACAGCATTTGTGGGGCGAGGGGAGTCTCACAGCGAATCGGATGGTTGGCCCACGGGCAGGGTGGCAACCTGCTGGTGCCATCAGGCCACCTTGGCACTGCCAGCCTGGCACCGTGGCAGTGCCAGCTGGGTGCCACTTGGGCACTGCCCTGCCCGTGTGAGGTGGGGTGTAGAGGGCCCCAAGTATGCCCTTAGAGGTGAGTTGGGAGGTTTGGGTGTTACGCCGAGGGGGGTAATTTAAAAATGATGTCCCGATCTCGTCCTGCACTGAGGAATTCCGTCGAGCGGAGCTCCTCAGTGCAGGAAATGTGACTGAGTGCAGCCTCGGAGTGCCGGAGATAGCGAGGTCATTTTTGCCGCTACAAGCTGGGAACGACCCCTCGATTCCTGCCCGAACGCACTCTGTTTTATTTTGGTTCGATCGCGCCGATTGTTTGTCTCTGTTTGATAATTGAGTAGTGTGAATGATCTTTTCATAATACACAGCTCACTGTAAACCTTAGGAGGGGTAGCCATCTTTAGTACTGCTTTGTGAATGCCTTATCTATAGCACACTGAAGATTTAATGTAAGGACTGTGATTCATTCTGAAGTACCAGCTGCTAGTTTACTATGGAGACATAAATTGAAAATAAAAAGGTGTACTTAAACAGCATAGTGCAAATTTATAACATAGGTTGTAGTCAACTCTCACTTTATTACCAAAGACTGGGAATATTATACTAAGGAGAAAAATAAACTGCAAAAAAAATTAAAAGTTATACTAGCACGGGATCACACAGGATGGTTGAGGAGTGTGGTGCATTGAGGTATTGGTGGTATGGTGGGTAGGAAATTACCTTTGAGGATGCATTCACTGACCATGACTATCTACATGAGATCATTAAACTTCTAATGGCACTGCCGCCATGTTCCTGGGGCCAGAGGCTGGACATTCATCTCCCCAAAACAACAACAACTTGTATTTACCTCCCTGGCCATGTTCTTCTATTCCCTTCAGATGCTGCTCCATAAGGGCCTCCTGGCCCCCTGGGGAAACATGGCCTCCCTCCTGGACTCCAGCTGTGTAACTAGTGCCTCCAATATGACATCAGAACATCTGGAAGGCCGCTTCCTTGTACATTGTGCCAGTTTGCAGTTTTTCACTCTCTCAAGATTTATGGCAGCCATTTTGTTTAATGCTGTTGCTTCACTTTAAGTGCTGGAGGCTAGCCTTGAGCAATGTTGGCCCACAACATTATGAGCCCAAACAGCAACACAGCAGAAACTCAGCCCTGTGCTACAATCATGTGCAGATGATAAGGCCGCACAAAATTTACGTGCTTCCTACCTCGCAGGGGAGGTCATGAATCACAAACCCTGCAGTCGATGCATCTCAAGTCCCCAAAATCGGAATGGATCCCAATGAAAACATATCAAACAAAACATTGGCAGTATTTTACTATCTTCCTTTCATTCCTGTAAAACATTGGATGCTCTGTGAGATTCCTTGGTTATGGATTCTTCAAGAATGCAGGAGAATTGTTACAATGCACCACTGTTATGAGAGAAAATTTAGCATAAAATCATGCCATTTAACCCACCTGGTCGGTCCTTCTGCATGAGGTACTTCACCTAATGCCTCTCACTTGCTATTAATAGTCCATACCTCTTTTTTTCAAGCAAATCTAATTCCCTTCATTTTGGGAAAATAAAGTCAGGCATGGTGTAAAATGTCCTTCTGACTCATTATCAGTTCACGTTCTGCTACTGATATTGACCATTTGCAACTCTAATAAATTGAAATCCTCAGGCAGGCGAGGGAGGACATTGAACTTTGGAGAAGGTGTTCTTTTTTCTTTGGGGGCCATTGTCCTGTGGGGGATGGGTGGTTGTTCTTTTCTTTTTTGGTCTTTGAATGTTGATGTTGTTGTTTGCATCAGGATAGTGTTTGATCAGGGGGGAGGGGAATCAATGGGGGTAGGATGCTAGGCGCCAGGGGTGGGAGCTGCCAGGCTAGCTGGGCGGGCTAGTTCATGGAAGGACAGTGGGGGGGTGAGCAGGTGGTTAGAGTGTTGATGGGAGTTGGGATTGTTGTTTTGTGGAGTGGGGGGACTGCAGACAGGGGAGGGGCTTTTGAAAGGTGGTATGAGGAGGGTAGATGATGGTGGAAACCCGAGGGCGGGCCTGAGGGCCTCGGGACGCAGGCTGGAGACTGGCCCAGGAGGAGTTATGGTTGATCGGGTGGGGTGGGGGCGAGGTGTCCCCCAACCAGTCTGATCACATGGAGTGTGAGGGGGCTGAAATGGTCCAGTTAAGAGGGTTCGTGTGTTCGCGCATCTGAGGAGCTTAAAGGCGGATGTGACATTCTTACAGGAAATGCACCTGAAGATTGGGGACAAAACTAGGCTCAGGAAAAGGAGAGTAGGGCAGTTATTTCACTCAGGATTGGATTTGAAGACAAATTGAGGGGGGGGGGTCTTGATAAATAAACGGGTAGCTTTTGAAGTGGGGAGCATAATGGCAGGCTCCAGGGGGGGGGAGGTTCGTTATGGTGAGTGGGAAATTGGAGGGCATGCTGGTGGTGTTGGTGAATGTTTATGCCCTGAACTGGGACGATATAGAGTTTATATGGTGGGTGTTGGGAAAGATCCTGGACCTTGACCCGTACCGGTTGATAATGGGGGAGGGGGGGGGGGGGGTGGGGGGAGTATTCGGCAATTATAGTTTTGGACCATGCGCCACATTGGGTGGACTTGCAGGCGAATCAGGGCTGGGGGGACAGCGCCCCCAGTGGAGGTTGGATGTGGGGCTGTTGGCAGATGAGGAGGTTTGTGAGCGGGTCAGGGCTGCCATTCGGGGATATGTGGAGCTGAACGACACGGGGGAGGTTTCGGCCGCCACGCTGTGGGTGGCACTGACGACAGTAATAAGGGGGGAGTTTATTTCAATACGGGCGCACAGAGATAAGCGGAAGGGGCAGAGATGGCGAGGTTAGTGGATGAGATTTTGCAGGTGGATAGGAGGTATTCAGAGGCCCCGGAGGCGGGTTGCTGAAGAAGCGGCAGATACCCCAGATGGAATTTTGGCTGTAGCCACGCGCAAGGCAGAAGGGCAGTTGAGGAGAGCTAAAGGGGCAATCTATGAATATGGGGAAAAGGCAAGTAGGATGTTGGCACATCAATTGAGGAAGCGGAAGGCAGTGAAGGAGATCAGAAAGGTGAAGGATAGGGGGGGAATACGGTCTTGGACCCGTGAGGGGTGAATGGGGTGTTTGGGGATTTTTATAAGAGATTGTATGAGTTGGAACCCCCGGATCCGGAGCAGTGTGGGTCCTATAGGCCAATTTCATTGTAAAATGTGGGCGCTAAGTTGCTGGCCAAGGTTTTGGGCTCAAGGATTGAGGACTGTGTGCCGGGAGTGATAGGGGAGGACCAGACGGGGTTTGTTAAGGGATGCATTTGTCATCTAACATCAGGCGGCTGTTAAATATTAAAATGATGCCCCGGAGGGTGGTGGTCACCATGGATGCGGAGAAGGCCTTCGGCCGGCTGGAGTGGGACTATCTGTGGGAGGTGCTGGGGTGGTTAGGGCAGGGGTTTGTGGATTGGGTCCGGCTGTTGTACTGGCCACCAGTAGCGAGTGTGCGAATGAACCGGGCGAGTTCGGAATAATTCAGACTGCATCTGGGGACGAGGCAGGAATGGCCACTCTTCTCTTTGTCTTGGCTATAAAGCCACTGGCAATGGCATTGAGAGCGTCAAGGGACTGGCAGGGGATAGTGCGGGGGGGGGGGGGGGGTTGGGGGGGGGGGGGTTGGGGGGGGGGGGCGGCGGTGGATCATAGGGTCTCGTTGTACCGGACGATCTGCTGCTCTATATATCAAACGCTTTGAAAGGTATTGGGGGGATTATGGGCATATTGGAGGAATTTGGCCGGTTCTCGGGATATAAATTGAACATGGGGTAGAGTGAGATTTTTCCGATTCAAGCGAGGGGGCAGGGGAAGTGGCTGAGGGAGTTGCAGTTTAGAGTGGAGGTGCGAGCTTTCGGTATTTGGATATTCTGGTGGCGCGGGGGTGGGAGCAGCTGCACAAGCTGAATCTGGCTTGGTTGGTGGAGGAATTGAAGGGGGACTTTAGGAGGTGGGATGTGCTCCGACTGTCATTGCCGGGGCGGGTGCAGTCGGTGAAGATGACGGTTCTCCCGAGGTTCTTTTTTGTGTTCCAGAATCTCCCGATTTTTATCCCGAAGGCTTTTTTTAGAAAGGTAAATGCCTGGTTTTGGGATTTATTTGGGCGGGTAAAGCCCAGCGGGTGAAGGAGGTGCTGCTGGAGCAGGGTCGAGGGGGGTGCGGGTTAGCTCTTCCAAATTTGTTAAATTACTGCTGGGTGGCGAATATAGCCATGGTTAGGAAGTGGGTAGTGTGGGAGGGGTCGGTATGGGATCGGATGTAGGCAGCCTCTTGTAAGGACTCATGTTTGGGGGCACTGTTGACGACGCCTTTACCGTTCTCGCCAGTTACTAGCCCGGTAGTGGTGGGGGCCCTGAGGGTGCGGGGCTAGTGGCGGCAGCACCCGAGCCTATCGGGGGCCTCGGTTTCGACACCAAACTGTGGGAATCATAGGTTTGCTCCGGGAGGGCTGGATGGCGGTTTCAGGGGTGGCGACGGGTGGGGATTGAGCAGTTTGGGGACCTATATATTGCGGGAAGCTTTTCGAGCTTGGAGGGGTTGATGGAGGAATTTGAGTTGCCCGCCGGAAATGGATTCTGGTATTTGCAAGTGAGGGATTTTGTCCGGAAGCAGGTACCGTCCTTTCCCCACCGGCTGCCCCAGGGGCTACAGGACAAGGTGGTGTCAAAAAAAGGGGTAGGTGAGGGTAGAGTGTCAGAAATTCACAAGGAGTTGATGGATTGGGAGGGAGCCCCGAGAGGGGTAGTGAAGTGTCAGTGGGAGGAAGAGTTTGGGAGGGAGATGGAGGCTGACGTGTGGGAGGAGGCTTTGAGGATGGTGAATGCATCCTCATCGTGTGCTAGGCTTAGCCTTATTCAGTTTAAGGTGGTCCACAGGGCACCTATAATTATAATTATCTATAATTAGGGGGATTGATGGCATCCTTTGTAAGCCAGATCGTGAGTCCCGCATGGTATGTTGCCTGCCCGGTGCCAGGGTGAGGGACATCTCTGATCGGCTTGAAAGGATTTTGGAGAGGGAGGGGGAGGATCCAGTTGTGTGGTCCACGTTGGGACTAACAACATAGGTAAGACTAGGAAAGAGGACCTGTTTGGGGATTATCAAACACTCGGGACTAAATTAAAGAACAGGTCCTCCAGGGTTATAATCTCTGGATTACTACCCGAGCCACGTGCCAATTGGCATAGGGTTGAGAAAATTAGGGAAGTTAACACGTGGCTAAAGGAGTGGTGCGGGAAAGAGGGATTCCATTTCGTGGGGCATTGGCATCAGTACTGGGGCAGGAGGGACCTGTACCGTTGGGACGGTCTTCACCTGAGCCATTCTGGGACCAGTGTTCTAGCGAATATGATAAATAGGTTGGTCACAAGGACTTTAAACTAGCAAGTTGGGGGGAAGGGAAGGGTAAAACTATGGACAGTATAATGGCTAATGGAGAGCAAGGCAGCAGGTTACGTGACAGGTTATTATGTAGAGATATGGGTTCAAAGACAAGGAAAATTAGGAAAAAGGGTAAGAGGAAAAATAATTTGCAAAAAGTTACCGATCAAGGTGTTAGGATTCGTAACATAGACATAAAAAACAGCATAAGTGTACTTTACCTGAATGCTCGTAGTATATGGAATAAGGTGAATGAGTTGATAGCGCAAATCATCGTGAATGACTATGACTATGATTTAGTGGCCATTACTGAAACATGGTTAAAAGATGGTCATGACTGGGTGTTACATATCCAAGGGTATCAAACTATATGGAAGGATAGAATGGACAGTAAGGGCGGTGGTGTAGCTTTGTTGTTTAAGGATGGCATCCGGGCAATAATAAGGGATGATATTGGTGCTATGGAGGACAAGGTTGAATCAATTTGGGTGGAAATCAGGAATAGTAAGGCGAAAAGGTCACTGATAGGAGTAGTCTATAGGCCACCAAATAGTAACAGGATGGTAGGGCAGGCAATAAGCAAAGAAATAACGGATGTATGTAGAAATGGTACAGCAGTTATCATGGGAGATTTTAATCTGCATGTCGATTGGTTTAACCAGGTTGGTAAAGGCAGCCTTGAGGAGGAGTTTATAGAATGTGTCCGGGATAATTTCCTGGAACAGTATGTAATGGAACCTACAAGGGAACAAGCGGTCCTAGATCTGGTCCTGTGTAATGAGGCAGGATTGATTAATGATCTCATAGTTCAGGATCCTCTCGGAAGGAGCGATCACAATATGGTGGAATTTAAAATACAGTTGGAGGATGACAAGGTAAAATCAAACACTAGTGTTTTGTGCTTAAACAAAGGCGATTACAATGGGATGAGAGAAGAACTAGCTAAGGTAGACTGGGAGCAAAGACTTCATGGTGAAGCAGTTGAGGAACAGTGGAAAACCTTCCGAGCGATCTTTCGCAGTGTTCAGAAAAGGTTCATACTGACAAAAAAGAAAGACGGTAGAAAAGGGAAAAATCGACCGTGGATATCTAAGGAGGTGAGGGAGAGTATCAAATTGAAGGAAAAAACACACAAAGTGGCAAAAATTAGTGGGAGACTAGAGGACTGGGAAGTCTTTAGGGGACAACAGAAAGCTACTAAAAAAGCTATAAAGAAGAGTTAGGTAGACTATGAAAGTAAACTGGCTCAGAACATAAAAGCAGATAGTAAAAGCTTCTACAAATATATAAGACAAAAAAGAGTGGCTAAGGTAAATATTGGTCCTTTGGAAGATGAGAAGGGAGATTTAATAATAGGAGACGGGGAAATGGCTGAGTAGCTGAACAGGTTTTTTGGGTCAGTCTTCACAGTGGAGGACACATATAACATGCCAGTGACTGATGTAAATAAAGATATGATAGGAGAGGACCTTGAGATGATTGTAATCACTAAGGAGGCAGTATTGGGCAAGCTAATGGGGCTAAAGGTAGACAAGTCTCCTGGCCGTGATGGGATGCATCCCAGTGTGTTAAAAGAGATGGCTAGGGAAATTGTAAACGCACTAGTGATAATTTATCAAACTTCACTAGACTCTGGGGTGGTCCCAGAGGATTGGAAAGTAGCAAACGTGACACCACTGTTTAAAAAAGGAGATCGGCAGAAAGCGGGTAATTATAGGCCGGTAAGCTTAACTTCGGTTGTAGGGAAAATGCTGGAATCTATCATTAAGGAGGAAATAGCGGGGCACTGGAGGGAAATTGTCCCATTGGGCAGACGCAGCATGGGTTCATAAAGGGTAGGTCGTGTCTGACTAATTTGGTAGAATTTTTTGAGGACATTACCAGTGCAGTAGATAACGGGGAGCCAATGGATGTGGTATATCTGGATTTCCAGAAAGTTTTTGACAAGGTGCCACACAAAAGGTTGCTGCATAAACTAAAGATGCATGGCATTGAGGGTAAAGTGGTAGCATGGGTAGAAGATTGGTTAACTAACAGAAAGCAGAGAGTGGGGATAAATGGGTGTTTCTCTGGTTGGCAACCTGTAACTAGTGGGGTCCCTCAAGGATCAGTGTTGGGCCCGCAGTTGTTCACAATCTACATAGATGATTTGGAGTTGGGGACCAAGTGCAATGTGTCAAAGTTTGCAGACGACACTAAGATGAGTGGTAAAGCAAAAAGTGCAGAGGATACTGGAAGTCTGCAGAAGGATTTGGATAGGTTAGGTGAATGGGCTAGGGTCTGGCAGATGGAATTCAATGTTGCCAAGTGTGAGACTATCCATTTTGGGAGGAATAACAGCAGAATGGATTATTATTTAAACGGTAAGAAGTTAAAGCATGCTGCTGTGCAGAGGGACCTGGGTGTGCTGGTGCACGAGTCGCAAAAAGTTGGTGTGCAGGTGCAACAGGTGATTAAGAAGGCTAATTGAGTTTTGTCTTTCATTGCTAGAGGGATGGAGTTCAAGACTAGGGAGGTTATACTGCAATTGTATAAGGTGTTGGTGAGGCCACATCTGGAGTATTGTGTTCAGTTTTGGTCTCCTTACCTGAGAAAGGACATATTGCCACTGGAGGGAGTGCAGAAGAGATTCACTAGGTTGATCCCAGAGTTGAGGGGATTAGATTATGACGAGAGGTTGAGTAGACTGGGACTGTACTCATTAGAGTTTAGAAGGATGCGGGGGGATCTTATTGAAACATATAAAATTATGAAGGGAATAGATAGGATAGATGCAGGCAGGTTGTTTCCACTGGCGGGTGAAAGCAGAACTAGGGGGCATAGCCTCAAAATAAGGGGAAGTAGATTTAGGACCGAGTTTAGGAGGAACTTCTTCACCCAAAGGGTTGTGAATCTCTGGAATTCCTTGCCCAGTGTAGCAGTTGAGGCTCCTTTTTAAATGTTTTTAAGAAAAAGATAGAAACCTTTCTAAAGAATAAAGGGATTCGGGGATATGGTGTACGGGCCGGAGAGTGGAGCTGAGTCCACAAAGATCAGCCATGATCTCATTAAATGGCGGAGCAGGCTCGAGGGGCCAGATGGCCTACTCCTGTTCCTAGTTCTTATGTTCTTATGACTGTGGCCAGGTTGAGCAGTTTTTTTGAAGGGGTTGAGGAAAGCTGTGGGCGGTGTGCGGATGGCCCGGGAATCATGTCCACATGTTTTGGGCCTGTCCGAAGCTTGGGGGATTCTGGCAGGGGTTTGCGGATGTTGTGTCGGAGGCCTTTGCCTCCCTGGTAGCCCAGAGACGTATCTTATTAGAATGGAGGGACTCGGGGCCACCGAAACCGGGGGTGTGGGTGAGTGACATGGCAGCGTTTCTGAGGCTGGAGAAGATAAAGTTCACCTGTGGAGGGGTTTGCCCAGAGTTGGCAGCCGTTCATCGACTTCTTTGAGAGCAGTTAAGATGTCAGCAGTGGAGGGGGGGGGGGGGGGGCGGTAAAATAGGGAGGTAGGGGAGCGGGAGGCTGGATGTTGGGGTGTTAGGTATTTAGTTGGTTTGATTATTTGCAGCCCTGTTGGCTTGTTTTATTTTGTGGTTGTGTTTGATGTGTTAATATATAAATGCCTCAATAAAATATTTTTCAAAACAAAAATTGAAATTCCACCATGACAAGTTCTGAAAGCTAATTCAATTTATCTGGTCACTTTGTGGTGAGGCACCAGAACAATGACTTGTATTTGGATTGAATTGTCATATAAATTCAACTCGTCCATTAGCGTCTTTCAGTGAAGGCCAGTTACTGGCCTTTTTCTTTATTCAGTCAGGAAATGCAAGCATCGCTGCAAGGTCAGCATTTAGTGCCCACCCCGAACTGCCCTTCAGAAGATGGTGGTGTGCTGCCTTCTTAGACATCTGCAGTCAATGTCGTGTCGGTATTCCCACAGTGCCTGCCTCACATGTTGCCCCAGTTCAACTCTATGGCAGGATTCTCCCCTACCCGGCGGGGCAGGGGGTTCCGGTGTAATGGAGTGGCGTGAACCACTCTGGCGTTTGGCCGCCCCAAAGGTGCGGAGGTTAGGGGCCAAGCGCTCACCTTGAGGGGCTAGGCCCGTGCCGGAGTGGTTTTCGCTCCGCCGGCTGGCGGGAAAGGCCTTTGGCGCCATGCCAGCCGGTGCCGAAAGGTCTTTGCTGGGCAACGCATGCGCGGGAGCGTCAGCTGACGTCATCCCCACGCATGCGCAGGGGAGGGGGTCTCTTCTGCCTCCGCCATAGTGAAGACCATGGTGAAGGCAGAAGAAAAAGAGTGCCATCATGGCACAGGCCCGCCCGCGGATCGGTGGGCCCCGATCGAGGGCCAGGCCACCGTGGGGGCACCCCCTGGGGCCAGATCGCCCCATGCCCCCCCCAGGACCCCGGAGTCCACCCGCGTCGCCTTGTCCCACCATTCAAAAGGTGGTTTAATCCACGCCGGCGGGAGAGGGTTGACAGCGGCGGGACTTCGGCCCATTGCGGGCCGGAAAATTGGCGGGGGTGGGCCCGCCGACCAGCGCAGCGCGATTCCTGCCCCCGCTGACCGGCGCGGCACGAATCCCGCCCCCGCCGAATCTCTGGTGGCGGAGAATTCGGGATACGGCGGGGGCGGGATTCATGCCAGCCCCCTGCGATTCTCCGACCCGGCGTGGGGTCGGAGAATCGTGCCCTATGTGCTGATTCTTAATGACCTCAGAAGGACAAGGCATTGATCATAAATATTGCTTAACAGATACCTGTGGGAAGCATTCTAATTTCTGTGGAAGTTAACTGTACATGCCCATCATGCCTACTACATTACATTATTATAAAATTATGGGAACCTCTGCTTTAGCGGCAGATCTGGTGAGGTTACAAGTTTCTTTGGGCACTTTCTTTTGTCATCGATATTTCGAACTACCAATGTCAGTAACGATTACCTGACTCACTCACTACCTGAGCTGTTTAGGTGATGATGGTGCCACTTTCTCGGGGAAAGGGCCTTCCATTCTCTAACATATCTGCTCAAGCAAGATTTAAACTGGTAAGGACTCATGTTTGGGGGCACTGTTGACGGCGCCTTTACCGTTCTCGTCAGTTACTAGCCCGGTAGTGGTGGCGGTCCTGAGGGTGTGGGGATAGTGGCGGCGGCACCCGAGCCTATAGGGGGCCTCGGTTTCGACACCAATCTATGGGAATTATAGATTTGCTCCGGGAGGGCTGGATGGGGGTTTCAGGGGTGGTGACGGGTGGGGATTGAGCAGTTTGGGGACCTATATATTGGGGGAAGCTTTTCGAGCTTGGAGGGGTTGATGGAGGAATTTGAGTTGCCCGCTGGAAATGGATTGTGGTATTTTCAAGTGAGGGATTTTGTCCGGAAGCAGGTACCATCCTTTCCCCACCGGCTGCACCATGGTCTACAGGACAAGGTGGTGTCAAAAAAAGGGGTAGGTGATGGTAGAGTGTCAGAAATTTATAAGGAGTTGATGGATTGGGAGGGAGCCCCGAGAGGGGTAGTGAAGTGTCAGTGGGAGGAAGAGTTTGGGAGGGAGGTGGAGGCTGACGTGTGGGAGGAGGCTTTGAGGACGGTGAATGCATCCTCGTCGTGTGCTAGGCTTAGCCTTATACAGTTTAAGGTGGTCCACAGGGCACATATGACTGTGACCAGGATGAGCATGTTTTTTGAAAGCGTGGAGGAAAGCTGTGGGCGGTGTGCGGGTGGCCCGGGAATCATGTCCACATGTTTTGGGCCTGTCCGAAGCTTGGGGGATTCTGGCAGGGGTTTGCGGATGTTGTGTCGGAGGCCTTTGCCTCCCTGGTAGCCCAGAGACGTATCTTATTAGAATGGAGGGACTCGGGGCCACCGAAACCAGGGGTGTGGGTGAGTGACATGGCAGCGTTTCTTAGGCTGGAGAAGGTAAAGTTCGCCTGCGGAGGGGTTTGCCCAGAGTTGGCAGCCGTTCATCGACTTCTCTGTGAACCAGCCGCAAAACCATATGTGGGCATGATTGCAAAATTATGCTCCATGCCAGACACGGCCATGAACCTTAAATGACTAATTTGCCACCAACTGGATAACCTCCCAATGAGAGGCATTGCTGAATTTTGGAGCTCAATCACAAATTAGACTGAGCCTGAAAATACAGGTTAGGTCAGTGCACTAATTGTCAGATACAAGCTAACATCAACTGTCATGCACCTGACTGGGAGCTTCGGAAAAAATGTTGGACTCCTAGCATTAACACATATTAGGAGCAAGCAGTGCTTGCTGCTAATATGCTTCTCATAATCTAATGCACTGGGGTCAATTGTAGAGCCCCCCCCCACCACCCTCCCCCAATTGTACTGCTAGAGATGAACTGATTTGACACAAACTGGGACCTATATTTTGCACAGCACAGCTCCTCACTCGAAAAAGCTCATTGAACTATAAAGAAAGCCCAAATTACCTGTACTTTCAATTGTGAAGCTAGTGATTTGTTTTCACAGTAATTTTGGTAATTTATGAGTTGGTATAGTAAAAATGTTTTGGAGACTGTGCTCTGAGAGCATCTTTACGTTCTGGAACCATGCATTGCTGAATCTGGGTCAACATCCACACAACCATCCCCTGCCCCAACTTCTGCCTGTGCAAAGAATCCTAGTTCCATTTTTTGCCAAGGTCTCTGGATCAAACCAATACTGTTTGCATTCTGGAAGGGAGTGTGAGTGAGGTATGTTAACAGTACATAACAATCCTGTGGTTTTAAAACCCAATAGAGAAGTGACCCTCCAAAGTGTTGAGCTGAATGTGAAAACCGTCTTGCATGCTCTTAATTTGTTTAGCCGCTGCTGGTGCTTTTAATACACACGATGAATAAAGAAAAAGCATTCAGCAAGAACACTAGGTCAGAATGACAGGAAAATGGCTTTTGAGAAACAAATTTTTCATTTGATCAAATGGAAGGTAAACTATTCCCCTGTTTAAAATTTAGACTTTAAAACATTTTATTTAGAGTACCCAATTAATTTTTTCCAATTAAGGGGCAATTTAGCGTGGCCAATCCACCTAGCTTGCACATTTTTGGGTTGTGGGGGCGAAACCCACGCAAACACGGGGAGAATGTACAAACTCCACATGGGCAGTGACCCAGAGTCGGGATTGAACCTGGGACCTAGGCGCCGTGAGGCCGCAGTGCTAACCCACTGCGCCACCGTGCTGCCCTAAAATTTAGACTTTTAAAAACATTTTAAAAAATATTTAGAGTACCCAATTCATTTTTTCCAATTAAGGGGAATTTAGCATGTTCAATCCACCTACCTTGCACATCTTTGGGTTGTGGGGGCGAAACCCACGTAAACACGGGGAGAATGTGCAAACTCCACAGGGACAGTGACCCAGAGCCAGGATTGAGCCTGGGACCTCAGCGCCGTGAGACAGCAGTGCTAACCACTGCACCACCGTGCTTCCCTCTAATATTTAGACTTAACGGGTTACAAAGCCCTTTGTTGATTTTGAAGATGTACATTTTGTCAGCCTGAAAGAAAAGAAATTGCCTATTAAAGGAAAGTCTCTGCAATTATTTCAGCAAACTATTTGATACATTAAAATTTCTATAAAAGGTCAAAATAAGCAAACAAATGCCTGTCCTGCCAATATAATAGTTACTGCTCCAACAAAAATATACAAAAAATGGTTTCAATTCCTACTTCATGCTCATGAGTTTTTTTTAACTATGTAGGCTGATGGCAAATTTCCTGCTCAAACTGCATGCTGAACCTGTTTGTCAAATGTAGCACAGTTTAACCCTAGCTAATAAGCACGTACCAAGTCAGTTAAAGTTTCAGTGTAATTCTTTTGCAACTGCATTTAAAACCTGTCCCGAGGAAATTTTTTTAAACCAATCTGGTGTAAAGTGCCTGCTTTCCTTCACGTAACACCTTCATGCTACATTGAACAGAGCATTGCTGGGCAAGCACAGAATGCACTGACTTAGCATCTGTATGTATATAATGATGGACAGAGTGGAGAACTGTCTTGGTCTCTACATATTGGCACTGCATCAGTTAGAATTGTGATAGACTTCCTGAACAACTTGAGCAACTGCATTTGCATCAGTTAAGCTTTATTCCTAATCAATTACAGGTGTGGTAAAATATCCATAATTTTCTTTTTTTTTAAAATATATTTATTAAGATTTTTAACACAATCTTTCACCCTTACAAACAAACCCCCCTCCCCCGTAACAAATAGAAAGAAAACGCACATAGCAAGACATAAACATGGTAGAACGATATGTTACAGAACTTTGTACATTGGATTCCTCCCGTACATGTCAGTTTTCCAGATCCTTCATGTATTTTTTGCTCAAATACCCCCCAGTCAGACCCCCCTTCCCCTTCCCCTCCCTCCCTCCCCCCCCCCATGCAAGACATCCCACCCCCACCCCCCTGGGTTGCTGCTGCTGCTGACCGACCTTCGTTTAACGCTCCGCGAGGTAGTCTAGGAACGGTTGCCACCGCCTGTAGAACCCCTGTGCAGACCCTCTCAAGGCAAACTTTATACTCTCTAACTTGATAAACCCTGCCATATCATTTATCCAGGCCTTCACGCTGGGGGGCTTCGCCTCCTTCCACATTAGCAAGATCCTTCGCCAGGCTACTAGGGACGCAAAGGCCAGAATGCCAGCCTCTTTCGCCTCCTGCACTCCCGGCTCGTCCACTACTCCAAATATTGCTAGCCCCCAGCTTGGCTTGACCCGGACTTTCACCACCTTAGATATTGTTCCCGCCACTCCCCTCCAGAACCCCTCCAGTGCCGGGCATGACCAAAACATATGGACATGGTTTGCTGGGCTTCCTGAGCACCTCCCACATCTGTCCTCCACCCCAAAGAACCTACTCAGCCTTGCCCCCGTCATATGCGCTCTATGAACCACCCTAAACTGTATCAGGCTAAGCCTGGCACACGAAGAAGAGGAATGAACCCTACTTAGGGCATCAGCCCATAGCCCCTCCTCAATCTCCTCCCCCAGCCCCTCCTCCCATTTTCCCTTCAGCTCCTCTACCAATGCCTCCCCCTCTTCTTTCATCTCCTAGTATATCGCCGACACCTTGCCCTCTCCGACCCATACACCCGAGATCACCCTGTCTTGAATTTCCTGTGCCGGGAGCAACGGGAATTCCCTCACCTGTCGCCTCACAAACGCCCTCACCTGCATGTAGCTGAAAGCATTTCCCGGGGGTAGCCCAAATTTCTCCTCCAGTGCCCCTAGGCTCGCAAACGTCCCATCAGTGAACAGGTCCCGCATTCTTCTAATCCCTGCCCGATGCCAGCTCTGAAACCCCCCGTCCATCCTTCCTGGGACAAACCGATGGTTATCTCTGATCGGGGACCACACCGAGGCTCCCATTGCACCCCTGTGCCGTCTCCACTGCCCCCAGATCTTTAGCGTTGCCGCCACCACCGGACTCGTGGTGTACCTTGTCGGCGAGAGCGGCAGCGGTGCCGTCACCAGCGCCCCCAGGCTCGTTTCCTTGCAGGACGCCATCTCCAACCTCTTCCATGCCGCCCCCTCTCCCTCCATCACCCACTTACGGATCATCACCACATTTGCTGCCCAGTAGTAGCCACCCAGATTCGGCAGCGCCAACCCTCCTCGGTCCCTACTGCGCTCCAGAAACCCTCTCCTTACCGTCGGGGTCTTATTCGCCCACACAAAACCCATCATACTCCTGCCTACCCTCTTAAAAAAGGCCTTGGTGATTACAATTGGAAGGCACTGGAACACAAAAAGAAACCTCGGGAGGACCACCATTTTGACCGACTGCACTCTACCCGCTAGCGAGAGCGGCAACATATCCCATCGTTTGAAGTCCTCCTCCATCTGCTCCACCAGCCTCGTCAGATTCAGTTTATGTAGGGCCCCCCAACTCCTAGCTATCTGGATCCCCAGGTACCGAAAGCTCCTTTCCGCCCTCCTCAGCGGTAAATCGTCTATCCCCCTTTCCTGGTCTCCTGCCTGTACTACAAAAAGCTCACTCTTCCCTACATTAAGCTTATAGCCCAAAAATTCCCCAAACTCCCTTAGAGTCTGCATGACCTCCACCATCCCCTCCACTGGATCCGCCACATACAGCAACAGGTCGTCTGCATAGAACGACACTCGATGCTCCTCACCCCCTCGGACCACTCCCCTCCATTTCCTAGACTCCCTTAATGACATGGCCAAGGGTTCAATTGCTAATGCAAACAACAGGGGGGACAGGGGGCACCCCTGCCTCGTCCCACGGTACAGCCGAAAATACTCCGACCTCCGCTGATTCATCACTACACTCGCCACCGGGGCTCTGTAAAGGAGCTTAACCCAGCTAATAAACCCTCCCCCGAACCCAAACCTACGCAGCACCTCCCAGAGGTACTCCCACTCTACTCGGTCAAAGGCCTTCTCCGCGCCCATAGCTGCCACTATCTCCGCCTCTCCCTCCACCGATGGCATCATTATCACGTTTAGGAGCCGCCGCACATTGGTGTTTAGCTGCCTACCCTTTACAAATCCCGTCTGGTCCTCGTGGATCACCCCCGGGACACAGTCCTCGATCCTTGTAGCCAGCACTTTTGCCAGCAACTTAGCATCCACGTTGAGGAGCGAGATCAGCCTATACGACCCACATTGCAGTGGGTCCTTGTCCCGCTTCAGGATCAAAGAGATCGTCGCCTCCGACATTGGCGGGGGCATGGTCCCTCCCTCCCTTGCCTCATTAAAAGTCCTCAATAGCAGCGGGGCCAACAGGTCTACGTACTTCCTATAGAACCCAACCGGGAACCCGTCCGGTCCCGGGGCCTTCCCTGCCTGCATACTCCCCAGACCTTTGCTCAGCTCCTCCAACCCAATTGATGCCCCCAAACCAGCCACCTCCTGCTCCGCCACCCTTGGGAACCTCAGTTGGTCCAAGAATCGTCTCATAACCTCGTCCCCCGCTGGGGGCTGGGATCTGTACAGCTCCGCATAGTAGGCCTTGAATGCCTCATTTACTTTTGTCGCACTCCGCACCGTGGCACCCCTTCCATCCTTGGCTCCACCTATTTCCCTCGCTGCCATCCTCTTACGGAGCTGGTGTGCCAGCATCCGACTCGCCTTCTCCCCATACTCATACGTCGCCCCCTGCGCTTTCCTCCACTGTGCCTCTGCCTTCCCTGTGGTCAACAGGTCAAACTCTGTCTGGAGGCGTCGCCTTTCCCGAAGTAATCCCTCTTCAGGGGCCTCTGCGTATCTCCTGTCCACTCTTAGAATCTCCCCCACTAACCTCTCCCTTTCCATGCCCTCTATCTTCTCCCTATGAGCCCTGATGGAGATTAGCTCTCCCCTGATCACCGCCTCCCATACCACCCCCACCTGCACCTCCCCGTTGTCGTTGGCCTCCACGTACCTTTCGATGCACCCCCTCACCCTCCCACACACCGCCTCATCTGCCAGCAGTCCCACATCCAACCGCCACCACGGGCGTTGGTCCCTCTCCTCTCCCAACTCCAGTTCCACCCAGTGCGGGGCGTGATCTGAAATGGCTATGGCCAAATACTCCGTTCCCTCCACTTTCGGGATCAGCGCCCTGCCCAGAACAAAAAAATCTATCCGGGAGTAGGCTTTGTGCACGTGGGAGAAAAAAGAAAATTCCCTGGCCTGCGGCCTGGCAAACCTCCACGGGTCCACTCCCCCCATCTGGTCCATAAACCCCCTAAGCACCTTGGCCGCAGCCGGCCTCTTTCCGGTCCTAGATCTGGATCCAGTGCTGGGTCCAACACCGTATTAAAATCCCCACACATTATCAAGCTCCCTACCTCCAGGTCCGGAATGCGCCCCAACATGCGCTTCATGAATCCGGCATCATCCCAGTTCGGGGCGTATACATTTACCTATACCACCCACGTCCCCTGCAACTTACCGCTCACCATCACGTATCGACCTGCATTGTCCACTACGATATTCTTGGCCTCAAACGACACCCGCTTCCCCACCAATATTGCCACCCCTCTGTTCTTTGCATCCAGCCCCGAATCCCTTTCTTAACCTGACCTGATCCGTCACCTTCAAATGTGTCTCCAGGAGCATGACCACGTCTGCCTTCATTCCCTTTAAGTGCGCGAACACTCGGGCCCTCTTTACCGGCCCATTCAGGCCCCTCGCATTCCACGTTATCAGCCGGATTGGGGGGCCTCCCACCCCCGCCTCCCACCCCCCCTGCTGACTAGCCATCTCCTTTTCTAGGCCAGTCCCGTGCCCACGCCGCCCTCACCCTTCAGTCCCCCAGACGGGAGACCTCCGCCCCGACCACCTCTTCTGTGTCCCATTCCCCTTCGGCCAGTGCAGCAGCAACCCTATCCTCCCCCCCCCCCCTCCCCGCTAGACCTGTGTCTAGCTCTTTTGCTCCCCCAATAGCGCTCACGTAAGTCAGCTGACTCCTGCTGACCCCGGCTTCCCCCGCCGTCCCATTGACCCCCCCGTGTGGGAATCTCCCAATCAGTTTGCGCTCCTCCATTCCCCCCCCCCCCTTCTTCCCTAGCGCGGGTAAAACCCCGCGCTTTCCTAAGCCTGTCCCGCCCCCTCTGGCGAAGCTCCTGTCGCGGCCTTGTCTCATTTCCCCCACCCCCGAGCCTCCTCACCCTCCAGCACCAGCGCCCACCGTCTCGTACGGTCTTCTCACCCGGTCCCTTTCCCCATCCCCTTCCATCCCCCAGCCCGTGGAACATTTCCTGTGCGTGATTATCACCCTGTGTACAACAAACATCAAACATCCCCCCCCACCCTCACAAACCCTCAGTTTGAGTCCAACTTTTCAGTTTGAATAAAGGTCCAAGCCTCTTCAGGCGTTTCAAAATAGTGATGTTGATCCTTGAATGTGATCCACAATCGCGCTGGCTGCAGCATTCCGAATCTCACTCCTTTCCGGTGCAGCACTGCCTTGGCCCAGTTGAAACCCGCTCTCTTCTTTGCTACCTCTGTGCTCCAGTCTGGGTATATTCGGATCTCCGCATTCTCCCAGCTGCTGCTCCGCTCTTTCTTGGCCCATTTCAAGACCCTCCCTCTGTCCGTGAAACGGTGAAACCTCACCACAATCGCCCTTGGTGGCTCATTAGCCTTGGGCCTCCTCGCCAGCACCCAGTGTGCCCCATCCAGCTCCAAAGGCCTCGAACGGGCCTCCGCGCCCATCATCGACTCGAGCATCGTGCTCGCATATGCCCCGGCATCGGCCCCCTCCACTCCTTCAGGGAGACCCAGGATCCGAAGATTCTTTCTCCTCGACCTGTTCTCCAGGTCTTCGAATCTTCCCGCCCACCTCTTGTGCAGCGCCTCGTGCGCCTCCATCCTCACCGCCAGGCCCAAGAGCTCGTCCTCGTTCTCATTAACTTTTTTCTGCACCTCCTGGATCTTTACCTCGTGGGCCTTCTGGGTCATCCCTAGTCCTTCAATCGCCGACAACATAGGCGCCAGCATCCCTTTCCGCAGCTCCTCAAAACAGCGCTTAATGAACTCTTGCAGCTCCGGCCCGCCTTCCATTTTATCTCCGGCCGCCGCCATTTTGTTTTTCTTCCCTCGCTTCTCCCGCTGCTCCAACGCCGCTTTTTTGGCCGTTTCGCTTCTTGTCCGATCCATAAACGGTGAAGGGGGACCTCACTCTCCCCTTCCCACACGGAACGTCTTCAGAAAATTCCCGTTGGGGCTCTTCTAGAGAGCCCGAAAGTCCGTGATCGCGGGAGCTGCCGAATCGTGCGGCTTAGCTCTGCATCGCCGCAACCGGAAGTCAAATATCCATAATTTTCAACCATTACAGCAACAATTGTGTTTATAAAGTACATTGAATGTAATGAAATATCCCAAAGCACTCCACTGGATTGTTAAAAGCAAAATTTTACACTGAGCCATGATCAATTTGGCTGGATAAGAAGTTGAATTCAAACTGAGGCTTTATTAGTATCTGAAGTGTGGCGTCCTACAGCAGCTGACGAAATGGCTGCTAGCTGAAGGCCACGCATATTTATAACCCGGCTCCTGGGCGGAGCTAGCATGCAGGGGCCCAGGTTAACCTGTAGTGCAGGTTCTACCATACAACCCTTAATATAGGAACACAGTGGTTTACCACAGCCACCTCAGGTGATCTGATACCCAAAAAAGTTACAAAATCGCATGCTAATATTTCAACAGTAAGAAAATTGCTGGTTTAAACTGAAGACATGAGGAGATGATCATTCATAGGAATTCAGTTGAGATATTGTTTAGACAATGGCAGTTGAAACCAGCAGTGATATGGATGGAATTTAATGCCTCGCTCGACAGTGGGTTTGGAGTTGGGGGTTTCATTCAATCAGGCAGGAGGGTGCCCGATGGCTACCCCACCATCTCTGCCCCAATTTGCTCTGGGGCATGAAAGCTCTTGGAGGCCTGTCCATCCAGAGGTTAACTGAGGCCCTTAAGTGGGCAATTAATGTCCTTGTTAAGGGCCTTATCCCACCACCACTGGTATTCAACACTGTTGGGTCTGTTTGCATGGTCCCGGGGGGGAGAGTTCCTTTGTTCAAAGGCATTCAGTGCTTGATTGAGGGATCTGACTTTGGGAACAGGGGAGGTTCTACTGAGAGACACCCCTCCCCTTTCTTCTAAGCCCCCAGCTAATGACTCCCTCTCCGCGACCTCCATCACGCCCTCATTCACCTGTGGCTTGGGCATCTTGGAGATCACAGACCCTGGTGGGTGCATTGAAGACGGCTGCCACCACTCCCAGTGGGCTACTGCTCATTGTCCCATACCTTTCAGGGGGTGGAAGTTCTGCCCCTGAGGTCCTACCACAGGCCAGTTAGGTGTCTGCTGGGCCTTCCCCAACAATGCGACTCATGGTTCTTGCTGGCTGACCAGCTAGTAGGCAGGACACCAGTTTATGTCTGTGATTTTATCTCTGGTAGTTTAATTTGGGGAATTGGCTATATTTTAAGAAGCTGTGGGCCTCTTTTTTTAAAACAAAGGGGAAATCGGTGAAATGGTGTTCTGAAATGAAAGTTTACTTCTCAGTACATAGAACATAGAACATAGAACGATACAGCGCAGTACAGGCCCTTCGGCCCACGATGTTGCACCGACATGGGAAGTCAAAAAACAAAAGCCATCTAACCTACACTATGCCATTATCATCCATATGCTTATCCAGTAAACTTTTAAATGCCCTCACTGTTGGTGAGTTCACTACTGTTGCCGGTAGGGCATTCCACGGCCTCACCACTCTTTGCGTAAAGAACCTACCTCTGACCTCTGTCCTATATCTATTACCCCTCAGTTTAAGGCTATGTCCCCTCGTGCTAGCCATTTCCATCCGCGGGAGAAGGCTCTGACTGTCCACCCTATCTAACCCTCTGATCATTTTGTATGCCTCGATTAAGTCTCCTCTTAACCTTCTTCTCTCTAACGAAAACAACCTCAAGTCCATCAGCCTTTCCTCAGAAGATTTTGCCTCCATACCAGGCAACATCCTGGTAAATCTCCTCTGCACCCGTTCCAAAGCTTCCACGTCCTTCCTATAATGAGGTGACCAGAACTGTACGCAATACTCCAAATGCGGCCGTACCAGAGTTTTGTCCAGCTGCAACATGACCTCATGACTCCGGAACTCAATCCCTCTACCAATAAAGGCCAACACACCATAGGCCTTCTTCACAACCCTATCAACCTGGGTGGCAACTTTCAGGGATCTATGTACATGGACACCGAGATCCCTCTGCTCATCCACACTTCCAAGAATTTTACCATTAGCCAGATATTCCGCATTCCTGTTATTCCTTCCAAAGTGAATCACCTCACATTTCGCTACACTAAACTCCATTTGCCACCTCTCAGCCCAGCTCTGCAGCTTATCTATGTCCCTCTGTAACCTGCAACATCCTTCCGCACTGTCGACAACACCACCGACTTTAGCGTTGTCTGCAAATTTACTCACCCACCCTTCTGCGCCCTCCTCTAGTTCATTTATAAAAATGACAACAGCAATGGCCCCAGAACAGATCCTTGTGGTATGCCACTTGTAACTGAACTCCATTCTGAACATTTCCCATCAACCACCACCCTCTGTCTTCTTTCAGCTAGTCAATTTCTGATCCACATCTCTAAATCACCCTCAATCCCCAGCCTCCGTATCCCCAGGTTTTCTGCAATAGCCTACCGTGGGGAACCTTATCAAACGCTTTACTGAAATCCATATACACCACATCAACTGCTCTACCCTCGTCTACCTGTTCAGTCACCTTCTCAAAGAACTCGATAAGGTTTGTGAGGCATGACCTACCCTTCACAAAGCCATGCTGACTATCCCTAATCATATTATTCCTATCTAGATGATTATAAATCTTGTCTCTTATAAGCCCCTCCAAGACTTTACCCACAACAGACGTGAGGCTCACCGGTCTATAGTTGCCGGGGTTGTCTCTACTCCCCTTCTTGAACAAAGGGACCACATTTGCTATCCTCCAGTCCTCTGGCACTATTCCTGTAGCCAATGATGACATAAAAATCAAAGCCAACGGCTCAGCAATCTCTTCCCTGGCTTCCCAGAGAATCCTAGGATAAGTCCCATCAGGCCCCGGGGACTTATCTATTTTCAGCCTGTCCAGAATTGCCAACACCTCTTCCCTTCCTCAATGCCATCTATTCTAATAGCCTGGGTCTCAGCATTCTCCCCAACAACATTCTCTTTTTCCTGAGTGAATACTGACGAAAAATATTCATTTAGTATCTCGCCTATCTCTTCAGACTCCACACACAACTTCCCATCCCTGTCCTTGACTGGCCCTACTCTTACCCTAGTCATTCTTTTATTCCTGACATGCCTATAGAAAGCTTTTGGATTTTCCTTGATCCTACCTGCCAAATACTTCTCATGTCCCCATCTTGCTCGTCTTAGCTCTCTCTTTAGATCCTTCCTCGCTACCTTGTAACTATCAAGCGCCCCAACTGAAACTTCACACCTCATCTTCACATAGGCCTCCTTCTTCCTCTTAACAAGAGATTCCACTTCTTTGGTAAACCACGGTTCCCTCGCTCGACGCCTTCCTCCCTGCCTGACCGGTACGTACTTATCAAGAACACGCAGTAGCTGTTCCTTGAACAAGCTCCACATTTCCAGTGTGCCCAACACTTGCAGCCTACTTCTCCAACCTACCCCTCCCAAGTCATGTCTAATGGCATCATAATTGCCCTTCCCCCAGCTATAACTCTTGCCCTGCGGGGTATACTTATCCCTTTCCATCACTTACGTAAACGTCACCGAATTGTGGTCACTGTCCCCAACGTGCTCACCTACCTCCAAATCTAACACTTGGCCTGGTTCATTACCCAAAACCAAATCCAATGTGGCCTCGCCTCTTGTTGGCCTGTCAACATATTGTGTCAGGGAACCCTCCTGCACACATTGTACAAAAAACGACCCATCTAATGTACTCGAACTATATATTTTCCAGTCAATATTTGGAAAGTTAAAGTCTCCCATAATAACTACCCTGTTACTTTCGCTCTTATCCAGAATCATCTTCGCCATCCTTTCCTCTACATCCCTAGAACTACTAGGAGGCCTATAGAAAACTCCCAACAGGGTGACCTCTCCTTTCCTGTTTCTAACCTCAGCCCATACTACCTCGGAAGAAGAGTCCCCATCTAGCATCCTCTCCGCCACCGTAATACTGTTCTTGACTAGCAGCGCCACACCTCCCCCTCTTTTGCCTCCTTCTCTGAGCTTACTAAAACACCTAAACCCCGGAACCTGCAACAACCATTCCTGTCCCTGCTCTATCCATGTCTCCGAAATGGCCACAACATCGAAGTCCCAGGTACCAACCCATGCTGCCAGTTCCCCTACCTTATTTCGTATACTCCTGGCATTGAAGTAGACACACTTCAAACCACCTACCTGAACACTGGCCCCCTCCTGCGAAGTCAAACCTGTGCTCCTGACCTCTATACTCTCAATCTCCCGTACCCTAAAACTACAATCCAGGTTCCCATGCCCCTGCTGCATAAGTTTAAACCCCCCCAAAGAGCACTAACAAATCTCCCCCCCCCCCTAGGATATTTGTGCCCGTCAGGTTCAGATGTAGATCATCCTGTCTGTAGAGGTCCCACCTTCCCCAGAAAGAGCCCCAGTTATCCAGAAATCTGAATCCCTCCCACCTGCACCATCCCTGTAGCCACGTGTTTAATTGCTCTCTCTCCCTATTCCTCATCTCATTATCACGTGGCACGGGCAACAACCCAGAGATAACAACTCTGTTTGTTCTCGTTCTGAGCTTCCATCCTAGCTCCCTGAAAGCCTGCCTGACATCCTTGTCCCCTTTCCTACCTATGTCATTAGTGCCAATGTGGACCACGACTTGGGGCTGCTCCCCCTCCCCCTTAAGGACCCGGAAAACACGATCCGAGACATCACGTACCCTTGCACCTGGGAGGCAACATACCAAACGTGAGTCTCTCTCGCTCCCACAAAATCTCTTATTTGTGCCCCTGACTCGATTCCCCAATTACTGATGCTCTGCTCCTTTCCCCCCTTCCCTTCTGAGCAACAGGGACAGACTCCGTGCCAGAGGCCCGTACCCCATGGCTTACCGTCCCCCCCACAAGTATCCAAACCGGTATACTTGTTACTCAGGGGAACGACCGCAGGGGATCCCTGCACTGACTGCTTCTTCCCAGTCCCTCTTACAGTTACCCATCTATCTCCAACCTTTGGTGTAACTAATTCCCTGAAGCTGCTATCTATGACCCCCTCTGCCTCCCGAATGATCCGAAGTTCATCCAACTGCAGCTCCAGTTCCCTAACTCGGTCTTGGAGGAGCTGGAGATGGCTGCACTTCCTGCAGGTAAAATCAGCAGGGACACTAACGGCATCCCTCACCTCAAACATCCTGCAGGAGGAACATTGCACTCCCTTCCCTGCCATCCCTCTAACTTCCAACCAAGTTCTGGTTAATAAATAAATAAATAAATAGAAATAATATAATATGGCACTTACCTCACACCAATGGGTCTTATTATTAGGTTTGAGGAGGAGGGTGGGTGGGAGACACTACACGTATAGTGTCTCGGGTTTCCTCTCTACCAGAATTTATTGGTTGGGGGGGCGGGGGGGCGGGGGGGGGGGGGGAACCTTCCCAGAAGTCCGCGGGTCGAACTTCTGGTTCCCGCCTTATATTAAAAAAATAAAAAATAAAACAGAAAAGAAGAACAGAATCGGGACCAGGTAAGTGTTTTTAAATCAAAAACTTACCTCCCGACAGGCCCTGCACTCTGCTCCCGCCAAAATTCTGAGGACTGCTCCTGTAAGGCAAGTGTTTTTAAATCAAAAACTCACCTCCCGACAGGCCCCTGCACTCTGATCCCGCCAAAATTCTGAGGACTGCTCCTGTAAGGCAAGTGTTTTTAAATCAAAAACTTACCTCCTGTACCTCCGAGTACATTTTCATCAAGCAATGATTTAAAGGTTTGCTTGTGTATATTGGTCATTTTGATACGGTCCAATGTGTGCAATGTGTTTTATTTATTCATCTATTTTCTCATTCTTCACAGTGATTGAGAATTGTGTAGTCACTATGTAGTTACCTTTTCTTCATTTTAGCAGTATTTGTCTTAGAACATTAAAATTGATGGAGGATTATGTTATTCTTCAGAATTACAAGTGGGACAATCAGAGTTTGGAGGTCTAATTTTGTCATGTTAATTCATGCGGTCATGTAGCGTGTGTGCCTCACCTGTCAACAAGGTCACTGGTTAATGGATTAACATCCGCACAACAGCCAGAACAAATTGGTGGCCTTGATGGCTAAAACAGTCCTACCAGCTGTTGCCACTAATGATAGTTTGCTTGAGGGGACAAGAAAGAAAAATTATTTGATAAAATATTACTGTGCTACATATGGAGAAAGGGCAGCTTCTGGAGACCTCAGTGCTGTATACAAGTGGGGTTCAGCTTCCATCAGTTCAGACAAAATACATTGTGAAATGTTATGTATCTAAATAAGATTTTGCGAGTCTTTATTTTGATAAATATACTGGTAGATCACCCAGGTCTTTTCTAGTCCTGGATGCAATTTGAGGAGTGCAGGAGTCAGGCAAGGATTGCAGGTGGAACAAAGTAGAAACTACAGTGGGGACAGAATGGGAAATACAAGGCCCAAAGAGAAGGAACCATAGAAGTGAATGTGTTTTTTTCTCATCTGAAAACATTAAGGTCTAGAATAGGGAGGACATTTGTAATGGGATTTGAACATCGATTGTGGCAGGGTGGGGCGGGGGAGGTGGGTGGGGGGGGGGGGGGGGGGTGAATAAAGGGATGCATACAATTAAAAGAAAATCGCAGAATAGGTGGGTTAAATACTTACAACCTTTGAAAATGCTCCAAAGCATTGCAATCCATTAGCAGCTTTTTCCAAGGTGGAGAGACAGATGGAAAATTTTGAGAAACAGAACCAAAGTGAAAGCGAGAATCTGGAGGCAGATGAAAAAGCAGACCAGCACTTGATAACTGCTGAACTGGAGGTAGTATGGTGACGGTACGATAGCACAGTGGTTAGCACAGATGCTTCACAGCGCCAGGGTCCCAGGTTTGATTCCCGGCTTGGGTCACTGTCTGTGTGGAGTCTGCACGTTCTCCCCGTGTCTGCGTGTGTTTCCTCCGGGTGCTCTGGTTTCCTCCCACAAGTCCCAAAAGACATGCTGCTAGGTAATTTGGACATTCAGAATTCTCCCTCTGTGTACCCGAACAGGCACTGGGATGTGGCGACTAGGAGCTTTTCACAGTAATTTTATTGCAGTGTTAATGTCAGCCTACTTGTGACAATAAAGATTATTATTATATGAGGTGACAGCGAGAGCTGTTCAATAGCACTATTCCTCTTAGATGATGTTGCACGATGCTGTGAAAGAGATAGAGGCTGGCTTCAGAGCGGGGGAAGGGGATTGGGGGGGGGGGGGGGGGCTTGCAAAATAGCGGATAGTCACCAGAAATCAGAACCTTGCTTCTATTTATCATCTCCCTAGTCCATATTTTCTCAGGAAAATTGGAGCACCTCACTGCTATCTTCAGTCTAACACGGATGAAGAATTTGACCTGGGAGCCAACCTGGTCTACATGACTTAATGATGTACTCTTTAGTGTATTTACCTACTGAGCAACTAGAATACCTACAGTACTTAAGTATTTTTGAATTACCCAAATCCAACAACCATGAATGAACCTATAATTATTTAAAGAATGGCTTGCAATAATATGGTACCTTTCATGACTTCAAGATAACCAATGGTGCATCACAGCCAATAAAGGAATTTTTGTAATGTAAGAGATACAGCAGCCAATTTGCACCAGCAAACACCCACAGACAGCAAGGTTTTAGTGATAAGATAATATATTTAAGTAACGTTGTGCAACCCTAGACTCATCTTCAAAATTTGGGATCTTTTACACCCACCTGAAAGAGCAGATAGAACCTTGGTTTCATGTCTCATCTTCAAAATAACACCTCCAACAGTGCAGCACTCCTTCAGTCAGCCTAGGTTTTTGAGTTTAACTTTCTAAAGTGGAACTTCAAACCACAGTCTTCCAAGACAGGTGAGAGTGCTGCCACGGAGCCTTGAGTGCTGCGGCAAAGTTTTATAATCTTTCACAATGCGTTTCAAAACAAAATGGTATTTAACTTGCAGTTTCAATTTTAATTGAACACCATACTAGCAGTCCAAAAAACTGTTTGTGATAAATAATCATAAATTATTAGTTTGTTTAATGTCTGATTCATTTCTGAGTCAGGGTTAAATTTAATCAAGTTAATATATGTCAGGAGTTTATCACTGCTTTAGTTTTACTGTTTATAAGTTCAGTCCCTGACTCATTGTTGGAAGATTTGCATAATAGTAATTCCACTAATTATTGTGGGTGACTAGGGCAACAGAACTCTCATCAGCATACTTAATGACCGCTATCAGAAATGGAAAATCTTCGCTTCCAAACTTCTGTAACTGAAAGAATTTGAACAAACAAAATAGAAAATCAGGTGATTCAGCCTGGACTGCAGGATCTTTCTCACTTCTCTGCTCCTTCTCTTGTGACCCAGTCTTTCACTCTCTTGCACAAATAAACACCCTTCCATTTTCACTGAGAGGTGCGTAGAAATCGAAACATGGAAAGCTCATTGCACCGATTTGTCTCCTGGCTTTAGGTCTACATTGGAGCTACACAATCTGATGCCACTGATGGAGTGATTCCCGATGTCCAACCCGAGATGCCTTTGTTGTGTTGTTGGCAAGAAGTATGTCCTACAAACAAACTTCCATCTTTAATGGAGGACATATGTGCAGCAGTGAAGCTGCTGATTACATCACTGACAACGAACCTACACATGTGTGAGGAGTTTGACCTCTGCAGTCTAGGTGTTGGGACAGACATCCTTTCCTTGAAGTGTAGATTGGCCTGTCGCAAGATTGAAGATGTAGCAATACTGATTATAGCATTTAATTTTTAGTGCAGTAAGATTTACTTTGTGAAATCATGAACAATCATCACTTATTCTAAAGCTGTTTTTGATTGTTTTCACAATCTTGAAAGTGAGAGTGTCTTTAATCCCTCTTGCAAAATGTCCCTGAAAATTATCCTCTTGGCTGTTTGTGGATGGTTCCCTTTCTTCAGATTTTTCCCCCACCCCCAAATCTCAAACCTGCCATAACTAGTCCTTGCTCAAAAAACTCACCGCTGCTTGTAAACCACCACCACATCTCTAACTCCCCCTTCCCATTTAAAGCCTTGAATGTGTTGTTACCTCCTACAGTTACCTCTCTTATTAGATTTTTGCCTCAATAGAGCACTGACACAACCCCAGTCAAAATCCCAAATGGCATCCTGTGCGATTGTGTCTGTGGTGCACTATCCATCCGTGTCTATCTCAATCTCTTTGTAGAGCTGTTCACAGCATCCTTCTCCAATACCATTATCTGTTGTTCAGCTGAGTGACACTGAGCTCAACTGGATCCATTCTTAGCCATTCAGGTGTGTCCACTGAATCTGTTGCATTGGCTTTTCTTCCTGCCTTTATGTTGTTTCAATTCTGGGCCAGAATTTTATGTTGCTCGGACAGGCGTGTGCCCAACCTGGAAGCCTGTAAAATTGCGCAAGGAGACATCAGGTGATGTTATCATGCAATATTTCGGTTGGCGGGCAAGAGTCACAAGTGCCCTCGCTGGCAATCAAGAAGCCAATTTTAAGCTAATTAAACAGCAGTTGATTGGGTTCTTATGTGGCCCATCTGCCTTTTCAGTTTACGGGTTTATTGGCAAGGTGGCCTTTAGATTTTCGTGATGATATGGAGATGCCGGCGTTGGACTAGGATAGGCACAGTAAGAAGTCTTACAACACCAGGTTAAAGTCCAAAAGGTTTGTTTCGAATCACTAGCTTTCAGAGCAAAGCTCCTGAGTGAAGAGATGGGTTCTACAAGCACATACATAGCCAAAGTCAATTATGCAAGATGATACTTTGAATGTGAGTCTTTGCAGGTAATTAAGTCTTTACAGATCCAGACGGAGCGACTGGAGAGAGGGATCATCACAGGTTCAAGAGGTGTGATTTGTCTCAAGCCAGGACAGTTGGTTGGATTTCACAAGCCCAGGGCAGATGGTGGGGGGGTGAATGTAATGAGACATGAATCCAAAGTCCCGGTTGAGGCCGTACTCATGTGTGCGGAACTTGGCTATCAGTTTCTGCTCAGCGATTCTGCGTTGTCGCGCACCTGAAGGTTGCCTTGGAGAATGCTAACCCGAAGATCAGAGGCTGAATGCCCTTGACTGTTTTAGCTGCAATCTTGACCCAGGGCAGGATGAAAGTCAGGGTTCAAATAAAATTAACAAAGGCGTCTGAGGACTGAGGTTTGTGTATGATTGCCAGACACACGTGGCGTAGGTTTTTTCCTGTATTTATGTTTTGTTTTGTGATGCACAGTCAATTACTACAAGCCGAGAGTAGAGAATAATCGAGGCTTTATTAAGCAGAGATGTGTGGCCTCCTGGAGCAGCTCCGGTGTGCACACACATTTATACACCGCCTACTGGGCAGAGCCAGCAGGCAGGGATTTACCCCATAACTCTAGTACAGGAGCCTTACCGTACTACATCTAATATACAGTTACTACATCTAATATACAGTTAGTGGTGACTACCACATTCACCCCCTGTTAAAAAAGAGTCCAGTGGGGGGAGGGGTGGAAAAATTTACAGTTCAGGCAAAATCTACAGGTTCAGTCGGTCGGGTGCCTTGATCCTCTGCTGTGATCGCCTCGGTCCCGGTGGTGATGCAGGCGCCGACTTGGTCGCCTGTGACTCCGGGAGCAAGTTGTCCTCGTCTTCATCCCCAAGTGGAACCAGTGGGAGGACGGATCATCCTGGGGCGGGGGCTGTGGTGAGAATGCGCTGGGGGGAGGGGGAGTGGCGCCGGGGCAATCAGAGGGGGGGGGGGTTGTCGGGTGGTGGGCCGTGGGTGGGGATCCAGCTGGTGCCAGGTCCCGGAGGGTGACTGTGTCCTGGCGCCCATCGGGGTGCGCCACGTAGGCGTACTGCGGGTTCGCGTGCAGTAGTTGTACTCTTTCGACCAACGGGTCCGCCTTGTGGGTGTGCGGGAGGAGGACAGGTCCAGGAGCTGCCAGCCATGTTGGGAGCAAAACCCCGGCGGTAGACTTCCTGCGGAAGGCAAGGAGACCTTCATGGGGAGTTTTGTTAGTTGCAGTGCAGAGGAGCGATCGGATGGAGTGAAACGCGTTGCGGAGGACATCTGCCAGCGGGAGACCGGGACATGTTTAGACCGTAGGGTCAGCAGGACAGCCTTCCAGACCATCCCATTCTCCCTCTCCATCTGCCCGTTTCCCCGGGGGTTGTAGCGGGCCGTCCAGTTCGAGGCAATGCCCTTGCTGAGCAGGAACTGATGCAGCTCATCGCTCATAAAGGAGGATTCCCAGTCGCTGTGGTCGTAAGCGGGGAAACCGAACAGGGCGAAGATGCTGTTGAGCGCTTTAATGACCGTGGCAGAAGTCATATCAGGGCATGGGATGGCGAAGGGAAATCGGGAGTACTCATCGACCACGTTCAGGAAGTACGTGTTTCGGTCGGAGGAGGGGAGGGGCCATTTGAAGTCCATGCTGAGGCGTTCAAAGGGGCGGGAGGCTTTCACCATGTGCACTCGGTCTGGCCGGTAGAAGTGCAGTTTGCACTCCGTGCAGACCTGGCAGTCTCTGGTGACAGCCCTGACCTCCGCAATGGAGTAGGGCAGGTTGCGGGCCTTTATGAAGTGAAAGAACCGGGTGACGCCTGGGTGACAGAGACCATCGTGTAGGGCACGGAGTCGGTCCAATTGTACGCTGGCACATGTACCTCGGGGTAGGGCATCGGGGGGCTCGTTGACCTTCCCGGGGCGATACAAAATGTTGTAATTGTAGGTGGAGAGCTTGATCCTCCACCTTAAGATTTTATCATTTTTGATCTTGCCCCGCTGTGTATTATTGAACATGAAGGCAACCGACCATTGGTCAGTGACGAGAGTGAATCTCCTGCCAGCCAGGTAATGCCTCCAATGCCGCACAGCTTCCATGATGGCTTGGATCTCCTTTTCGACAGAGGAGTGCTGAATTTCGGAGGCATGGAGGGTGCGGTACAAGAATGCCACGGGCCTGCCTGACTGGTTGAGGGTGGCGGCCAGAGCGACGTCCGATGCATCGCTCTCGACCTGAAAAGGGAGAGACTCGCCGACCGCGTGCATCGTGGCCTTGGTGATGTCGGCCTTGATGCGATTGAAGGCCTGGCGGGCCTCAGCCGTCAGGGGGAAACCTGTGGAATGAATGAGTGAGCGGGCCTTGTCTGCATAGTTAGAGACCTACTGGGCATAATAGGAGAAAAAACCCAGGCATCGTTTCAGGGCAGTGGGGGGAGGGGGAGTTCCATCAGGGGGCGCATGCGGTCGGGGTCGGGCCCTAGAACTCCGTTTTCCACAACATAGCCAAGGATGGCGAAGCGGTTGGTGCGGAACACGCACTTCTCCTTATTGTACGTGAGATTAAGGAGTTTGGCAGTGTGGAGAAATTTGAGAAGGTGAACGTCGTGGTCCTGTTGATCGTGGCCACAGATGGTGATGGTATGTAGGTAAGGGAAGGTGGCCCGCAGTCCGTACCGGTCAACCATCCGGTCCATCTCACATTGGAATATCGAGACCCCGTTAGTGACGCCGAAGGGAACCCTAAGGAAATGATAGAGGTGGCCATCTGCTTTGAACGCAGTGTATTGGCGGTCCGCCTTGCGGATGGGGAGCTGGTGGCAGGCAGATTTCAGGTCCACTGTAAAAAAGACCTTGTACTGTGCAATCTGATCGACCATATCAGATATGCGTGGGAGGGGGTACGCATCGAGCTGCGTGTCTGACTGTAGTCAATGACCATCCTGTGTTTCTCCCCTTTACCACTACCATTTGGGCTCTCCAAGGTCTGTTGCTGGCCTCAATGATGCCTTGCCACAGCAGCTGCTGGACCTCTGACCTGATGAAGGTCCTGTCCTGGGCACTGTACCGTCTGCTCCTTGTGGCGACGGGTTTGCAATCCGGGGTGAGGTTTGCAAACAAGGAAGATGGATCGACCTTAAGGGTCGTGAGGCCGCATACGGTGAGGGGTGGTAGGGGTCCGCCGAATTTTAAAGTTAAGCTTTGGAGATTGCATTGGAAATCCAGACCGAATAACAGGGCAGCGCAGAGGTTGGGGAGGACGTAGAGTCGGAAGTTGCTGAACTCTGCGCACTGGATGGTGAGGGTCGCGATGCAGTACCCCCGGATTTCCACGGAATGGGATCCGGAGGCCAGGGAGATTCTCTGGGTAATGGGGTGTACCGCGAGGGACCAGCGCATTACCGTAGAGGGGTGGATGAAGCTTTTCGATTTTCACCGTAGTCGTCGCGGTTGCGAGGTTCTGAGGCCGGGACTGGTCGAGGGTGATCGAGGCGAGCTGCGGCTGGTGCTGGTAGGCCCCGGGCTGGTCGGCGGTGGTGACAGGCGATGAACGGCCAAACGAAGTTCCCGGCGAGCAGGGGTCCTGAGGTGCCGTCCAAAATGGCACCGAAGATGACGGCGGCGATGGGGCGCACATGGCGGGCGTCGTTAAAGATGGCGGCACCCACGGGCCGCACGTGGTCTGTAGAGAAGAAGATGGCGGCGCCCACAGGCCGCATGTGGTCTGTGGGGACGGAAATGGCGGCACCCACGAGTTGCACATGGGGTGTAGAAATGCTGGGCCTAGAAACAGCACCGATCGACCGGGCCTGGCACACAGCAGCAAAATGTCCCTTCTTTCCGCAAGTCTTGCAGGTTGCGCTCCACGGCGGGCAGCTCTGCCGGGGGTGTTTGGTCTGCCCGCAGATGTATTATTTTGGGCCCCCCGGGGTTGGCTGGCTGCCGCGTGGCATAGGCTTGGGGTGGGCTGGGGGCAGTAGCTGGTGGGGCCCACGATGTCCATGAGGGTGCAGTGCAGTCAAGGGCGTCCGATTGTGGACTTCCGGGTGCGGCGATGACAAGCTGAGTCGCACGTTTCGGCAGCTCCCTGTGAAACGGACTTTTGGGCTCTTGATAGGAGCCCCAACGGCAATTTTGATGGCTAAAAACACTGTGCGGTAAACCAGAAGGGAATCCCCCCTGGATACGGATGGAAAAAGGAGGAGAGAGTGGCCAGATTGCAGTGGATCCTTTAGAACAGCGGCAAGGAAGGCAAGCAAAAACCAAGATGGCGTCGGAAGGTGGCAGTTTAACATGGGGCCCTGAACAACAAGAGTTCTTGAAATGCTGTGTGGAAGAGATCAAAAAGGAAATGAAGAAAGAGCTGTTGGCCCCGATACTACAGGCGATCGAAGGGCTAAAGGAGGAACAAAAGACCCAGGAGCGGGAGCTTCGGGTCGTGAAGGCAAAGGCAGCCGAGAATGAGGACGATATACAGGGCCGAGTGGTGTAGACGGAGACGCAGGAGGCACATTAGAAACGATGTGTGGAAAGGTTGGAGGCACTGGAACACAACGCAAGGAGGAACAACCTGAGGATTCTTGGTCTTCCTGAAGGTGTGGAGGGAGCGGACGTCGGGGCATATGTGAGCACGATGCTGCACTCGTTAATGGGAGCGGAGGCCCCGGCGGGTCCGTTGGAGGTGGAGGGAGCATACCGAGTGATGGCGCGAGGACCGAGAGCAGGAGAAATTCCCAGAGCCATAGTGGTGAGATTCCTCCGTTTTAAGGATAGAGAAATGGTCCTTAGATGGGCGAAGAAAACTCGGAGCAGTAAATGGGAGAACGCGGTGATCCGCGTTTATCAAGACTGGAGTGCGGAGGTGGCGAGAAGGAGGGCGAGCTTTAATCGGGCCAAGGCGGTGCTTCATAAAAAGAAGATAAAATTTGGAATGCTGCAACCGGCAAGACTGTGGGTCACATATCGAGGGAGGCACCACTACTTTGAGACGGCGGATGAAGCGTGGACTTTTATTGTGGAAGAAAAACTGGAATGAGCGGGTTATTAAAAAGAACGTTCGAACAAAGTGGTGGGGCGAATGTGGGGGGCAAAGAGGGGTTTTATGTACTAATCCTGCGATGTGGTAACTTTTCTCTCTTCCACAGGTGGTGATGGGGGGAGGAGGGGAGGTGGAGGAGATGGGGCGTTGGCCATTGGGGGTGGGGCCAAGGGAGAAGCACGGGCTTGGTTCCCGCGCTATGATAATCATGGCGGGAATAGAGAAGCAGGAAGGAGGGGGCGTCGCACGGTGCGAGCCGAGGTCACGGGGGGAAGCCGAGGTCAGCCAGAGTTTGCTGACTTCTGGGAGCAACATGGGGGGAGTAATTACTCTAGCGGGGGGGGGGGGTGGGAGGGGGGAATTACTGCGTTGCTGCTGCTGGGGAGAGGGGGGAGCTGGTAAGGGAGAGGATGGGCGGGGGGGCACCGCCTGGGGGAGATACAGCTGCGTGGGAACCGGGTGAGGAGCTGGAAAAAGGTGATGGCTAATCGACAAGGGGGGGGGTAGGAAGCCCCCCAACTCGGCTGATCACGTGGAACGTGAGAGGGCTGAACGGGCCGATAAAGAGGGCACGGGTACTCGCACACCTTAAGAAACTTAAGGCAGATGTGGTTATGTTACAGGAAACGCACCTGAAACTGATAGACCAGGTTAGGCTACGCAAAGGATGGGTGGGGCAGGTGTTCCATTCGGGGCTAGATGCGAAAAACAGGGGGGTGGCTATATTAGTGGGGAAGCGGGTAATGTTCGAGGCAAAGACTATAGTGGCGGATAACGGGGGCAGATACGTGATGGTGAGTGGCAAACTACAGGGGGAGACGGTGGTTTTGGTAAACGTATATGCCCCGAACTGGGATGATGCCAATTTTATGAGGCGGATGCTAGGACGCATTCCGGACCTAGAGATGGGAAAGCTGATAATGGGGGGAGATTTTAATACGGTGTTGGAACCAGGGCTGGATAGGTCGAAGTCCAGGACTGGAAGGAGGCCGGCAGCAGCCAAGGTACTTAAAGATTTTATGGAGCAGATGGGAGGTGTAGACCCGTGGAGATTTAGCAGACCTAGGAGTAAGGAGTTCTCGTTTTTCTCCTATGTCCATAAAGTCTACTCGCGAATAGACTTTTTTGTGCTGGGTAGGGCATTGATCCCGAAGGTGAGGGGAACGGAGTATACGGCTATAGCCATTTCGGATCACGCTCCACACTGGGTGGACTTGGAGATAGGTGAGGAAACAGGAGGGCGCCCACCCTGGAGAATGGACATGGGACTAATGGCAGATGAGGGGGTGTGTCTAAGGGTGAGGGGGTGCATTGAAAAGTACTTGGAACTCAATGATAATGGGGAGGTCCAGGTGGGAGTGGTCTGGGAGGCGTTGAAGGCGGTGGTTAGAGGGGAGCTGATATCAATAAGGGCATATAAAGGGAAGCAGGAGAGTAAGGAACGGGAGCGGTTGCTGCAAGAACTTTTGAGGGTGGACAGACAATATGCGGAAGCACCGGAGGAGGGACTGTACAGGGAAAGGCAAAGGCTACATGTAGAATTTGACTTGCTGACTACAGGTACTGCAGAGGCACAATAGAGGAAGGCACAGGGTGTACAGTACGAATATGGGGAGAAGGCGAGCAGGTTGCTGGCACACCAATTGAGGAAAAGGGGAGCAGCGAGGGAAATAGGGGGAGTGAGGGATGAGGAAGGAGAGATGGAGCGGGGAGCGGAGAGAGTGAATGGAGTGTTCAAGACATTTTATAAAAAATTATATGAAGCTCAACCCCCGGATGGGAGGGAGAGAATGATGGGCTTCTTGGATCGGCTGGAATTTCCCAAGGTGGAAGAGCAGGAAAGGGTGGGACTGGGAGCACAGATCGAGGTAGAAGAAGTGGTGAAAGGAATTAGGAGCATGCAGGCGGGAAAGGCCCCGGGACCGGATGGATTCCCAGTCGAATTCTATAGAAAATATGTGGACTTGCTCGCCCCGGTACTGACGAGGACCTTTAATGAGGCAAAGGAAAGGGGACAACTGCCCCCGACTATGTCTGAAGCAACGATATCGCTTCTCTTAAAGAAGGAAAAGGACCCGCTACAATGCGGGTCCTATAGACCTATTTCCCTCCTAAATGTAGATGCCAAGGTCCTGGCCAAGGTAATGGCAATGAGAATAGAGGAATGTGTCCCGGGGGTGGTCCACGAGGACCAAACTGGGTTTGTGAAGGGGAGACAGCTGAACACGAATATACGGAGGTTGTTAGGGGTAATGATGATGGCCCCACCAGAGGGAGAAACGGAGATAGTAGTGGCGATGGATGCCGAGAAAGCATTTGATAGAGTGGAGTGGGATTATTTGTGGGAGGTGTTGAGGAGATTTGGTTTTGGAGAGGGTTATGTTAGATGGGTGCAGCTGTTGTATAGGGCCCCAGTGGCGAGCGTGGTCACGAATGGACGGGGATCTGCATATTTTCGGCTCCATAGAGGGACAAGGCAGGGATGCCCTCTGTCCCCATTATTGTTTGCACTGGCGATTGAGCCCCTGGCGATAGCGTTGAGGGGTTCCAAGAAGTGGAGGGGAGTACTTAGGGGAGGAGAAGAGCACCGGGTATCTTTGTATGCGGACGATTTGCTACTATACGTGGCGGACCCGGCGGAGGGGATGCCAGAAATAATGCGGATACTTGGGGAGTTTGGGGATTTTTCAGGGTATAAATTGAACATGGGGAAAAGTGAGTTGTTTGTGGTGCATCCAGGGGAGCAGAGTAGAGAAATAGAGGACCTACCGTTGAGGAAGGTAACAAGGGACTTTCGTTACCTGGAGGAACCAGAAGGACTCTCAGGGTTGTTAATATATACTGTATAGTATGTATAGGTCGTTGCTACAGATAATTATATATTGGACTGTTAAATTATATTTTTGGAGAGTGTTACTTGTGACAAGGCAGTTGCCAATTAGGGCTAGTTTTCATTTTTGTTATTTATTATTTATTCATTTTTTGTTTATAAAATAGGTCATTGTTATTTGTGTTGTTATAATATTGTGTAAAGGATGCACAATGTACTGTGTTGGTTGACCAAAAATTTTCAATAAAATATTTAATTAAAAAAAAAAAGGGCGTCCGACTGTACGTTACGGGAGGCTACTGTTAGCGAATTCGCGAGCTGCCTGGTTGCCGCAAGGTCAAGCGTACTTCTTTTCAATAGGCGCTGGCGGATGTACACCGACCCCATGCCCGTAACAAAAGCGTCTCTGATTAAACATTCTGTATGCTCGACTGCCGAAACTGCCTGGCAGTCACAGTTCCTCGCCAGGATGTGCAGGACACGCCAGAAATCGTCTAAGGATTCACCGGGGAGTTGATGTTTCGTGGACAGGAGGTGCCTGACGTAGAGTTTGTTAACCGGCCGAACGTAATGTCCTTTCAGGAGCTCCATTGCTTCAGTGTAAGTGGGCGCATCCCGGATAAGGGGAAAAATATCAGAGCTCATCCATGAATAAAGGACCTGGAGCTTTTGTGCGTCCGAGGGTTGTTCAGTCGATGATCGGAGGTAGCTTTCGAAGCAGGCTAGCCAGTGGTCGAAGGCCGACGTGGCGTTGGCTGCTTGAGGGTGCAGCTGTACGCGATCAGGCTTGATACGAAGTTCCATCTCTGCTTAATAAATTGATGCACTATCAATTATTACAAGACGAGAGTAGAGAATAATCGAGGCTTTACGCAGAGATGTGTGGCCTCCTGCAGCTGCTCCCAGAATGGGAGCAGCTCCGGTGTGCACACACATTTATACACCGCCTACAGGGCAGAGCCAGCAGGTACCCCCGTACTTCTAGTACAGGAGCCTGACCGTACTACATCTAATATACAGTTACTACATTTAATATACAGTTAGTGGTGACTACCACATTTTGTTTTTTATAAATTTAGAGTTGCCAGTTCTTTTTCTTTTCCAATTAAGGGGCAATTTAGCGTGGCCAATCCACCTAACCAGCATACAGCATACAGCATACAGTATGTAATGGAACCTACAAGGGAACAAGCGGTCCTAGATCTGGTCCTGTGTAATGAGACAGGATTGATTCAGGATCTCATAGTTAGGGATCCTCTCGGAAGGAGCGATCACAATATGGTGGAATTTAAAATACAGATGGAGGGTGAGAAGGTAAAATCAAGCACTAGTGTTTTGTGCTTAAACAAAGGAGATTACAATGGGATGAGAGAATAACTAGCTAAGGTAGACTGGGAGCAAAGACTTTATGGTGAAACAGTTGAGGGACAGTGGAGAATCTTCCAAGTGATTTTTCACAGTGCGCAGCAAAGGTGTATACCAACAAAAAGGAAGGACGATAAAAAGAGGGACAATCGACCGTGGATATCTAAGGAAATAAGGGAGAGTATCAAATTGAAGGAAAAAACATACAAAGTAGCAAAGATCAGTGGGAGACTAGAGGACTGGGAAATCTTTAGGGGGCAACAGAAAGCTACTAAAAAAGCTATAAAGAAGAGTAAGATAGATTATGAGAGTAAACTTGCTCAGAATATAAAAACAGATAGTAAAGGTTTCTACAAATATATAAAACAAAAAAGAGTGACTAAGGTAAATATTGGTGCTTTAGAGGATGAGAAGGGTGATTTAATAATGGGAGATGAGGAAATGGCTGAGGAACTGAACAGGTTTTTTGGGTCTGTCTTCACAGTGGAAGACACAAATAACATGCCAGTGACTGATGGAAATGAGGCTATGACAGGTGAGGACCTTGAGAGGATTGTTATCACCAAGGAGGTAGTGATGGGCAAGCTAATGGGGCTAAAGGTAGACAAGTCTCCTGGACCTGATGGAATGCATCCCAGAGTGCTAAAAGAGATGGCTAGGGAAATTGCAAATGCGCTAGTGATAATTTACCAAAATTCACTAGACTCTGGGGTGGTCCCGGCGGATTGGAAATTAGCAAACGTGACACCACTGTTTAAAAAAGGAGGTAGGCAGAAAGTGGGTAATTATAGGCCAGTGAGCTTAAGAATAAAAGAATGACTAGGGTAAGAGTAGGGCCAGTCAAGGACAGTAGTGTGAAGTTGTGCTTGGAGTCTGAGGAGATAGGAGAGGTGCTAAATGAATATTTTTCGTCAGTATTCACACAGGAAAAAGACAATGTTGTCGAGGAGAATACTGAGATTCAGGCTACTAGACTAGAAGGGCTTGAGGTTCATAAGGAGGAGGTGTTAGCAATTCTGGAAAGTGTGAAAATAAATAAGTCACCTGGGCCGAATGGGATTTATCCTAGGATTCTCTGGGAAGCTAGGGAGGAGATTGTTGAGCCCTTGGCCTTGATCTTTAAGTCATCTTTGTCTACAGGAATACTGCCAGAAGACTGGAGGATAGCAAATGTTGTCCCCTTGTTCAAGAAGGGGAGTAGAGATAACCCCGGTAACTATAGGCCAATGAGCCTTACTTCTGTTGTGGAAAAAATCTTGGAAAGGTTTATAAGGGATAGGATGTATAATCATCTGGAAAGGAATAATTTGATTAGAGATAGTCAACACGGTTTTGTGAAGGGTAGGTCGTGCCTCACAAACCTTATAGAGTTCTTTGAGAAGGTGACCAAACAGGTGGAGGAGGGTAAAGCAGTTGATGTGGTGTATATGGATTTTAGTAAAGCGTTTGATAAGGTTCCCCATGGTAGGCGACTGCAGAAAATACGGAGGCATGGGATTCAGGGTGATTTAGCAGTTTGGATCAGAAATTGGCTAGCTGGAAGAAGACAAAGGGTGGTGGTTGATGGGAAATGTTCAGACTGGAGTCCAGTTACTAGTGGTGTACCACAAGGATCTGTTTTGGGGCCACTGCTGTTTGTCATTTTTATAAATGACCTGGAGGAGGCCGTAGAAGGATGGGTGAGTAAATTTGCAGATTACACTAAAGTTGGTGGAGTTGTGGACAGTGCGGAAGGATGTTACAAGTTACAGAGAGACATAGATAAGCTGCAGCGCTGGGCTGAGAGGTGGCAAATGGAGTTTAAGTGTGAGGTGATTCATTTTGGAAGGAATAACAGGAAGACTGAGTACTGGGCTAATGGTAAGATTCTTGGCAGTGTGGATGAGCAGAGAGATCTCGGTGTCCATGTACATAGATCCCTGAAAGTTGCCACACAGGTTGAGAGGGTTGTTAAGAAGGCGTATGGTGTGTTAGCTTTTATTGGTAGAGGGATTGAGTTGAGGAGCCATGAGGTCATGTTGCAGCTATACAACACTCTGGTGCAGCCGCATTTGGAGTACTGCGTGCAATTCTGGTCACCGCATTATAGGAAGGATGTGGAAGCATTGGAAAGTGTGCAGAGGAGATTTACCAGAATGTTGCCTGGTATGGAGGGAAGATCTTATGAGGAAAGGCTGAGGGACTTGAAGCTGTTTTCGTTAGAGAGAAGAAGGTTAAGAGGTGACTTAATTGAGGCATACAAGATGATCAGAGGATTGGATAGGGTGGACAGTGAGAGCCTTTTTCCTCGGATGGTGATGTCTAGCACGAGGGGACATACCTTTAAATTGAGGGGAGATAGATATAAGACAGATGTCAGAGGTAGGTTCTTTACCCAGAGAGTAGTAAGGGCGTGGAATGCCATGCCTGCAACAGTAGTGGACTCGCCAACACTAAGGACATTGAAATGGTCATTGGATAGACATATGGACGATAAGGGAATAGTGTAGATGGGCTTTAGAGTGGTTTCACAGGTCGTCGCAACATCGAGGGCCGAAGGGCCTGTACTGCGCTGTAATGTTCTATGTTCTATGTTCTAACTTCGGTAGTTGGGAAGATGCTGGAATCTAGCATCAAGGAAGAAATAGCGAGGCATCTGGATGGAAATTGTCCCATTGGGCAGACGCAGCATGGGTTCATAAAGGGCAGGTCATGCCTAACTAATTTAGTGGAATTTTTTGAGGACATTAACAGTGCGGTAGATAACGGGGAGCCAATGGATGTGGTATATCTGAATTTCCAGAAGGCCTTTGACAAGGTGCCACACAAAAGGTTGCTGCATAAGATAAAGATGCATGGCATTAAGGGGAAAGTAGTAGCATGGATAGAGGATTGGTTAATTAATAGAAAGCAAAGAGTGGGGATTAATGGTTGCTTCTCTGGTTGGCAATCAGTAGCTAGTGGTGTCCCTCAGGGATCAGTGTTGGGCCCACAACTGTTCACAATTTACATCGATGATTTGGAGTTGGGGACCAAGGGCAATGTGTCCAAGTTTTCAGACGACACTAAGATAAGTGGTAAAGCAAAACGTGCAGAGGATACTGGAAGTCTGCAGAGGGATTTGGATAGGCTAAGTGAATATGCTAGTGTCTGGCAGATGGAATACAATGTTGACAAATGTGAGGTTATCCATTTTGGTAGGAATAACAGCAAAATAAATTATTATTTAAATGATAAAATATTAAATCATGCTGCTGTGCAGAGAGACCTGGGTGTGCTAGTGCATGAGTCGCAAAAAGTTGGTTTACAGGTGCAGCAGGTGATTAAGAAGGCAAATGGAATTTTGTCCTTCATTGCTAGAGGGATGGAGTTTAAGACTAGGGAGGTTCTGCTGCAATTGTATAAGGTGTTAGTGAGGCCACACCTGGAGTATTGTGTTCAGTTTTGGTCTCCTTACTTGAGAAAGGACGTACTGGCACTGGAGGGTGTGCAGAGGAGATTCACTAGGTTAATCCCAGAGCTGAAGGGGTTGGATTACGAGGAGAGGTTGAGTAGACTGGGACTGTACTCATTGGAATTTAGAAGGATGAGGGGGGATCTTATAGAAACATATAAGGTTATGAAGGGAATAGATAGGATAGATGCGAGCAGGTTGATTCCACTGGCGGGTGAAAGCAGAACTAGGGGGCATAGCCTCAAAATAAGGGGAAGTAGATTTAGGACTGAGTTTAGGAGGAACTTCTTCACCCAAAGGGTTGTGAATCTATGGAATTCGTTGCCCAGTGAAGCAGTAGATACTCCTTCATTCAATGTTTTTAAGATAAAGATAGATAGTTTTTTGAAGAATAAAGGGATTAAGGGTTATGGTGTTCGGGCCGGAAGGTGGAGCTGAGTCCACAAAAGATCAGCCATGATCTCATTGAATGGTGGAGCAGGCTCGAGGGGCCAGATGGCCTACTCCTGCTCCTAGTTCTTATGTTCTTATGTTCTTATATCTTTGGATTGTGGAGTTGAATCCCACGCAGACATGGGGAGAATGTGCAAACTCCACACAGACAGTGACTCAGGGCCGGGATTCAAACCCGGGTCCTCAGCGCCGCAGTCCCAGTGCTAACTACTGCGCCACATGCTGCCGGTAGTTATGTTTTACTGGTCAGCAGCTACCCCCCTCCCACCCCCTGTGAGTGAGCACACTTGAAGCACCAACTGACATGCTCTCTTTTTTCGTTGCCAACCCTCCTCCTGCCCTCCCCGGCAACACTCAGCCTATCACAGAGTATTTCACGCTGGATGGGTGTTAATTGGCCAGTCAGAGTAGTATTATGTTAACAACGTGATCACGGGTGGGAACGGGTTTCGTGTCCGCTCTCACTCGCTCCATCATCGGCGTACCTCGAACATTAAAACTCAGGCCCTGAAGTTCCGAATGGATTTATCCTCAGCCCCTTTCTATTTCTCATTTACATGTTGTTCCTCGGGGACATTACCCCAAAACACAACGTAACATTTCTCATGTGTGCTAGTTCTGTTTCTAACTCACTGCCATCTCTGTTGGTCCCTGCACTGCCTTTTTGTGTTATCAGCCTGCTTGCCCGACACCCAGTCGTGGATGGGCCACAATTTCTTCCCATTGTCTGCGCCATCCCTCCATCAAACTCTATGGGCTGGAGTCTCTGGTCGCCGACCCCAAAATCGCATTCGGTGATCGGCCGGAGAATACCCGTCCCTGACCAAATCGGGGGCGGCGCCAATTTCACGCTGATCCACCCCCTCCAATACGGCGTACTTGCAGAGTACGCCGCGTGCTGTATCGACAGACGCAGGACGTTGCCTGAGCCCCACCTCCCGATGCTCCGCCCCCGACTGTCCGAGTTCCTGACGGCGTCAGTCCCGTGAGCTATCATCCGTCGGGAACTCGTGGCGGCTGCGAACTAAGTCCAGCGCCACCACAGTCGGGGGAGACCGATCTGCAGACAGGTGGGTCTTTGTCAGGGGCTGGGGGCACTGTTGGTGGATGATCCGGGGCTCACGAGCCGGCCAAAGGGGGGCACTATTTTGCAGGACGGGTCTGCGCGGCCGGCGCCATGCATGCGTGCCCACAGACTCGGACATTCTCCGGGCCATAACGGCAGCTAGAGCTGGGTGATCTACGCTGCTAGTCCCCAGCCAAACGGGGTATCGGTGGCCGTTTTACGACGAATTTTCGGTCGTAAAATGCCACTATTCCCATGCCGGCGTGGGGTCATCGCCTCAGATTCGGAGCATCTAGCCCCGTTTCTTTGCCTTCAGTTCCAAACCTTCCTTTGTCACTCGCAGGCTGAACTAGGCTGTATGTAACTTAAGGGTTTGAATTAGCCCTCAGCTGTGCTTCCTGCCTATGACAGGGGTATGGGTACTTGTGCAGGGAGTTAGAGGAGATGGAAACTGGGTTGGAAACAAAAGGCAGAAAAAGTGAAAGCAAGGGAGGAAGACATGGGGAATAAAAGGCAAAAAACAAACTGTGGCCCTATTGTGCCTAGAGATGGGCTTAGTGTATGGAAAAGTGTTCGAAAACAAACTTAAGAGTACTTATCTTAATGCATGTAGCATAAAAAACAAGCTAAATAAACTGAGAGGGGACTTCCGGTAACAACATGTAGGTGGAGGTCACATATTAGGTGGCTCCTGTTGGAGTCTTTCTTTTTATGGGGTTTTATGCCCAGTCTCAGGGATACTTTCTGGATGAGCTGGTGTGTGAAGTCATAAGGAGTTGGTGGAATGTCGAAGCCGCAGAAGAAAGGTCTTGGTAAGAAGGGAGCGAGCGAATGTCCACTGGCGAATGTTGCTGTGAATCCAGAAGGAGGAAAGATGTCGGGGCTGGGTCGTTGAGTGGAGTTGTTCCCATCACGGTTAAAACTCTGACTGAGGTGGTGTCGATGGAGTTTGAAAGGCTGTTTGCCTTGGGTGGAGAAGGCGCTTGTCCCAATAAAGATTGCATTGACGAAGATGTCGGTTGAGGTGCGAGAGCAAGGGCAGAAGATGAAGGGAGTGTAGGAGGCACTGTTGCAACATAGAGACCAGTTCACCTTGATGGGTGAGGAGCTGCGGAGGGTGGTGGAGGCCAGCAAAGGGCTCACAGCCAAGGGGAGGACATGGAGAATAGGTCGAGGAGACAAAATTTGAGGATTGTGGGTCTGCCCGAGGGAGGAGGGCCTGAGGCTGACCATGTATTTTGCGAAGATGTTCAGCGAGTTGATGGTGGAGGGGGAAGAGCCCTCCCTCTATGCGCTGGACAGGGTGCATTGGTCATTTCAGCTGAAGCCTAAAACAAATAAGCCACCAAGAACGGTTATAGTTTGCTTCCACAGCTACCACGTGAAGGAGAAGGGTTTGGGCTGAGCGAAGCAGAGGCGGGATGCGAAGTAGGATGGTGTTGGTACACATATCTGACGGCGGGTTGACGAGAAGACAGGTGGCTTTTGTACGGGTGAAGGCGGCATTGTACAGCAGCAGGGTGAGGTTCGGAGTGGTCTACCCAGCAAAGCTGAGTGTGATTCACAATTCAAAGGACTTCTATTTTGAGATGGTGGAGGCAGCTGAGGAGTCCATTAAGGCTGAAGGACTGGGACAGAGATGAGAGTTGGGATCTGGACTTTGATGGTGTGGACGAAGAATGTTTTCTCTTTGAGGTTTGTCCTTAGATTGTTTTTTTTTCTTAATGGTGGGAGGGCGGTTACATGTGTTCTTGTTTATTCTTATGGATGGTGAAATCAAAATGCTTGTAACATTGGCCACATCAAAGAGATGTAATTTGCACTAAGTGCATCCAATCACTCAAGCATGTGATTTCACTGGACTTACCACTCAAGATGGCAGCCCGATATCGGGATTCCCTGGAAATTCCCTTGTATTCCTTGCCATGTATAAATTTGCATGGCAAGGAATATGGAATTGCATCCTGCTAAATGACCACAAATGGATCGTAAAACTAGCGCAATTCAACTCCGGCGGGAGAACAAGTCTCTCAAAAGGAGAATCCCATGCGAGGTGACAACTCCTATTTGAGTTCGACTCTCCTGCTAACACCCAGAGGTGACACTTACCACAAGGGGCAACCCATTTAAAGGACAGGGCACACATGCTCTTTCTCTTTCCACAGGCGATACTCAGAGAGAAGGACAGGTGCAGATCAGAAGCACCACACCCACCGCATGGCTTAGATCAGACTGGTTAGTTAGACTGAGTTAGTATAGCAAGATTAGCAGGAGAGTCAAACTCAAGTTGGAGAATTGTTAACTGTTCAATAATTGTGTTAAACCTATCTCCAAGTCTGAACCTTCCTTTGTCAGAGCATACATCAAGGAAGCAGCTTATGCTACATGAAGAAGCATAACACAGCACAATCCACCTGTAATTCTGGGTGTCACTCCATTTATTATGACACTGGGTAAATAAAGGCACACACTCATTCACAGTGAATCTGAGATCCTGTAACATGGGTGCCCAGTGCCACTGAAGTGAAGGGAGTAATTGTTAAAATGTAGCAATTACTCTAGTTGCTATATTTCCATTTGGACTATTGCATGAATGGAAGAGACTTTGTGCAGGTATAAAGCCCCAAAATGTGACAGTCATTCTATCTGCAATAATCTCCCTATTGGATTAATTAGTCTATTATTATAACATTACTCTGTTCTGAATCAAGGCGATGAGGATTGGCCAGGTTAAAGCAGCTGAATATTTACTTACCATTAAACAGAAATATAGGCATAAATAATATCACAAACTAAAACTATAATTAATGCAACATATCAAAATAAAGAGTAAACTCACAAACAATCTCATTACTCTTCTCAAGATTTATCTTGGGAAATTAACGCATTGTTCGGCAAAATTCATTCTATTTAACCGACCATCTCTTTGTGGTCTCAGTGTAACTGGACTGAGCATACTGGAAGGCTTCCATAATGGAGCACTCACACTTACATTTTATTACCAATACATTGACTGTAGCAACTTCTGTTCTTATCAATTTAATTTCTTTTGTTTCCGGTTCTAGTAAACTTGAGAAGATTGAAGTTTATAGAATCAAAACGATCCGTTTGATAATTGATATTTATCCTTATGCAACTATTACCTCAACGTATTCCTCCTGATTCAGAGACCAGGCACACATGGGTCTTTCTGTGACCATGACTATTTCTAGTCAAACTCAAGTGAGAATAATTTAACAAGAAAGAATACTAGCCTTAGTGAATACAGTAAATTAATGATGTACACATTAATGCAGTCATTAGCATTTTAAAATGGTAACCTTATCATTAAATGTATTTATTTTTTAAACAATAAGCAGCCTCTAGTCATACATTTTAACAGCCATACATAAATCAACCTGTTGCAAAAAGTATAATTAAGGATAAATTTTACATACATTTATGTCCATTGAAATCCATGCAAAAGTCTTATTTTTTAATTTGTAACATTTAAGATTCAATGGTTAGATGTGGACAAAAGTGAACCTGGAGATGTTAGACAAAACAAAATTTGAATATATATATAGTAAATCCCACAGGATAAAATAGAACCACAGCTGACTGAACCTTCCAGAACTGTTACAATTATACCAGGAAGAGTGACCTGCTGAACGGTTCCGTTTGCATATAGACAGCAATGGAAAACGGGTAAGGATTGAGAAAATACAACAATGGAAACAAGTTGAGAAAAAAATTGTTCAACTGTAAAAATATTGAAGACTAAAAAACCTCAACTCATATCAGTGTAATCGTGTTCAATACAATTTTAGGTAGCAACAATGGGCAAATGAATGATGATACATAAATATTACAAATATGTTGATGCAATGTGTGCTTCTAATTATAGATTTAGCATGTATTAGTTACAGAGTTTTGGGAGGTTTGATCTCACCTGGATGTCTCCTCCATAGAGTAGTGTCCTGGAACAGGGGCCACTATGGGAAACCTGAATATACAGCCCTGAATTCCTGTGTACAATACTGATATGATCAGGCGATGAGGGGGTTGAATATCTCCCCTCTTTTCCCTCTCCTCGTATGACCGAAACAGGTTTTTTTCCAAATGGATGTACTTGCCGGGGCATATTTAAATGTTTACATGTGGTGACCACAAAAGCAATGATCAGACACATTTTCTTCAGTTTTTAAAAAAAAGTTTTTATTGTAATTTTTAACCATTTTTATACAAAGCAAACAATAACACACAATAACAACCAAACAGTGAGAAACCCGCCCTTCCCTTTGCAACACTATAACATAAGAACATAAGAACTAGGAACAGGAGTAGGCCATCTGGCCCCTCGAGCCTGCTCCGCCATTTAATGAGATCATGGCTGATCTTTGTGGACTCAGCTCCACTCTCCGGCCTGTACACCATATCCCCGAATCCCTTTATTCTTTAGAAAGGCATCTATCTTTTTCTTAAAAATGTTTAAAGAAGGAGCCTCAACTGCTTCACTGGGCAAGGAATTCCAGAGATTCACAACCCTTTGGGTGAAGAAGTTCCTCCTACACTCCGTCTTAAATCTACCTCCCCTTATTTTGAGGCTATGCCCCCTAGTTCTGCTTTCCCCGACCAGTGGAAACAACCTGCCCACATCTATCCTATCTATTCCCTTCATAATTTTATATGTCTCAATAAGATCCCCCCGCATCCTTCTAAACTCCAATGAGTACAGTCCCAGTCTACTCAACCTCTCGTCATAATCTAATCCCCTCAACTCTGGGATCAACCTAGTGAATCTCCTCTGCACTCCCTCCGGTGCCAATATGTCCTTTCTCAGGTAAGGAGACCAAAACTGAACACAATACTCCAGATGCGGCCTCACCAACACCCTATACAATTGCAGCATAACCTCACTAGTCTTGAACTCCATCCCTCTAGCAATGAAAGACAAAACTCAATTAGCCTTCTTAATCACCTGTTGTACCTGCACACCAACTTTTTGCGACTCGTGCACCAGCACACCCAGGTCCCTCTGCACAGCAGCATGTTTTAACATCTTACCGTTTAAATAATAATCCATTCTGCTGTTATTGCTCCCAAAATGGATAGCCTCACACTTGGCAACATTGAATTCCATCTGCCAGACCCTAGCCCATTCACCTAACCTATCCAAATCCTTCTGCAGACTTCCGGTATCCTCTGCACTTTTTGCTTTACCACTTATCTTAGTGTCGTCTGCAAACTTTGAAACATTGCACTTGGTCCCCAACTCCAAATCGTCTATGTAAATTGTGAACAACTGCGTGCCCAACACTGATCCTTGAGGGACCCCACTAGTTACAGGTTGCCAACCAGAGAAACACCCATTTATCCCCACTCTCTGCTTTCTGTTAGTTAATCAATCCTCTACCCATGCTACCACTTTACCCTCAATGCCATGCATCTTTAGTTTATGCAGCAACCTTTTGTGTGGCACCTTGTCAAAAGCTTTCTGGAAATCCAGATATACCACATCCATTGGCTCCCCGTTATCTACTGCACTGGTAACGTCCTCAAAAAATTCTACCAAATTAGTCAGACACGACCTACCCTTTGTGAACCCATGCTGCGTCTGCCCAATGGGACAATTTCCCTCCAGGTGCCCCGCTATTTCCTCCTTAATGATAGATTCCAGCATTTTCCCTACAACCGAAGTTAAGCTTACCGGCCTATAATTACCCGCTTTCTGCCGACCTCCTTTTTAAAACAGTGGTGTCACGTTTGCTACTTTCCAATCCTCTGGGACCACCCCAGAGTCTAGTGAATTTTTATAAATTATCACTAGTGCGTTTACAATTTCCCTAGCCAACTCTCTTAACACTCTGGGATGCATCCCATCAGAGCCAGGAGACTGGTCTACCTTTAGCCCCATTAGCTTGCCCAGTACTGCCTCCTTAGTGATTACAATCATCTCAAGGTCCTCTCCTATCATATCTTTATTTACATCAGTCACTGACATGTTATTTGTGTCCTCCACTGTGAAGACTGACCCCAAAAACCTGTTCAGCTACTCAGCCATTTCCCCGTCTCCTATTATTAAATCTCCCTTCTCATCTTCCAAAGGACCAATATTTACCTTAGCCACTCTTTTTTGTCTTATATATTTGTAGAAGCTTTTACTATCTGCTTTTATGTTCTGAGCCAGTTTATTTTCATAGTCTACCTTACTCTTCTTTATGGCTTTTTTAGTAGCTTTCTGTTGTCCCCTAAAGACTTCCCAGTCCTCTATTCTCCCACTAATTTTTGCCACTTTGTATGTCTTTTCCTTCAATTTGATACTCTCCCTCACCTCCTTAGATATCCACGGTCGATTATTCCCCTTTCTACTGTCTTTCTTTTTTGTCGGTATGAACCTTTCCTGAACACTGTGAAAGATCGCTCGGTTCTTCAACTGCTTCACCATGAAGTCTTTGCTCCCAGTCTACATTAGCTAGTTCTTCTCTCATCCCATTGTAATAGTCTTTGTTTAAGCACAAAACACTAGTGTTTGATTTTACCTTGTCATCCTCCAACTGTATTTTAAATTCCACCATATTGTGGTCGCTCCTTCCAAGAGGATCCCGAACTATGAGATCATTAATCAATCCTGCCTCATTACACAGGACCAGATCTAGGACTGCTTTTTCCCTTGTAGGTTCCATTACATACTGTTCCAGGAAATTATCCCGGGCACATTCTATAAACACCTCCTCAAGGCTGCCTTTACCAACCTGGTTAAACAAATCGATATGCAGATTAAAATCTCCCATGATAACCGCTGTACCATTTCTACATGTATCCGTTATTTCTTTGCTTATTGCCTGCCCTACCATCCTGTTACTATTTGGTGGCCTATAGACTACTCCTATCAGTGAGCTTTTCGCCTTACTATTCCTGATTTCCACCCAAATTGATTCAACCTTGTCCTCCATAGCACCAATATCATCCCTTACTATTGCCCGGATGCCATCCTTAAACAACAAAGCTACACCACCGCCCTTACCGTCCGTTCTATCCTTTTGTATAGCCTGATAGCTTTGGATATTTAACACCCAGTCGTGACCATCTTTTAACCATGTTTCAGTAATGGCCACTAAATCATAGTCATTCACGATGATTTGCACCATCAACTCATTCACCTTATTCCGTACACTACGAGCATTCAGGTAAAGTACACTTATGCTGTTTTTTATGTCTTTGTTATGAATCCTAACACATTGATCAGTAACTTTTCGCAAATTATTTTTCCTCTTACCCTTTCTCCTAATTTTCCTTGTCTTTGAACCCATATCTCTACATAATAACCTGTCACGTAACCTGCTGCCTTGATCTCCATTAACCATTATACTGTCCATAGCTTTACACTTCCCTTCCCCCCAACCTGCTAGTTTAAAGTCCTTGTGACCAACCGATTTATCCTATTCACTAGAACACTGGTCCCAGAATGGTTCAGGTGAAGACCGTCCCAACGGTACAGGTCCCTCCTGCCCCAGTACTGATGCCAATGCCCCATGAAATGGAATCCCTCTTTCCCGCACCACTCCTTTAGCCACGTGTTAACTTCTCTAATTTTCTCAACCTTATGCCAATTGGCACGTGGCTCGGGTAGTAATCCATAGATTATAACCCTGGAGGACCTGTTCTTTAATTTAGTCCCTAGTGTTTGATAATCCCCAAACAGGTCCTCTTTCCTAGCCTTACCTATGTTGTTAGTCCCAACGTGGGCCACAACAACTGGATCCTCCCCCTCCCTCTCCAGAATCCTTTCAAGCCGATCAGAGATGTCCCTCACCCTGGCACCGGGCAGGCAACATACCATGCGGGACTCTCGATCTGGCTTAGAAAGGATGCCATCAATCCCCCTAATTATAGAATCCCCTACAACTACCACTTGTCTTTTTGCTCCCCCCTCTTGAATGGCTTCCTGTACCACGGTGCAGTGGTCAGTCAACGCATCCTCCCTACAGCCCTCATCCTCATCCACACAGGGAGCAAGTACCTCATACCTGTTGGACAAGGTCAAGGGCTGAGGCTCCTCAACTCCTAAACTCAGGATCCCCCTACCTGCCTCCCTTGCAGTCACACCACTCTGTCCCTGACCACTGTCCGAATTAACAGTACTTATTCTACCGGGTGTGACTGCCTCCTGAAACAAAGCGTCCAGGTAATGTTCCCCCTCCCTGATGTGCCGCAGTGTGTGCAGCTCAGTCTCCAGCTCATCAATTCTGAGCCGAAGTTCCTCGAGCAGCCAACACTTGCTGCAGATGTGGTCACTGACGGTCTCAATGGGATCCACCAGTTCCATCATCATACAGCAACAGCACATCACCTGTCCAGCCATATTCAACTAGTTAATTAATTTAAATATTTTTTTTTTTTTTAATTTTCTTTATAGAACCTCAAGGATAAACCCAAACACCAACAAAAACACAGCCCTCTCTCGCCACTAACCCAAACTCAGTCACTCACCTAAACTCAGATGCACTCTGTTCCAATCAGCACTCCATGACTAAAGGCACTCCTGCCACACCTTTTGTGCACTCACCTATCCCAGCACTGTCCCGGCTCTCTCCTCCTGCGCTTTTTAAATCTCCCGGCTCTCTCCTCCCCGCTGTTTTCGCAGTCCCGGCTCTCTCCTCCCGCGCTTTTTAAATCTCCTGGCTCTCTCCTCCGGCGCTGTTTTCGCTGTCCCCCAGCTCTCTCCTCCCGCGCTTTTTAAATCTCCCGGCTCTCTCCTCCAGCGCTGTTTTCGCTGTCCCGGCTCTCTCCTCCCGCGCTTTTTAAATCTCCCGGCTCTCTCCTCCAGCGCTGTTTTCGCTGTCCCGGCTCTCTCCTCCGGCGCTTTTTAAATCGCCCGGCTCTCTCCTCCGGCGCTGTTTTCGCTGTCCCGGCTCTCTCCTCCCGCGCTTTTTAAATCTCCTGGCTCTCTCCTCCGGCGCTGTTTTCGCTGTCCCGGCTCTCTCCTCCCACGCTTTTTAACCTCACCACTAAACCCCCACCCCACCCTATTCCCCCCCCCCCACCTCCTAACAGCGAACAGTGACCAACTCTTTAAAATATATCATAAATGATCGCCATCTACGGTAAAACCCTTTCACTGATGCTCTCAAAGTAAACTTGACCTTTTAAAAAAAATTTAGAGTACCCAATTCATTTTTTCCAATTAAGGAGCAATTTAGCGTGTTCAATCCACCTACCTCGCACATCTTTGGGTTGTGGCCGTGAAACCCACGCAAACACGGGGAGAATGTGCAAACTCCACACGGACAGTGACCCAGAACCAGGATCAAACCTGGGACCTCTGCGCCGTGAGACTGCAGTGCTACCACTGCGCCACCGTGCTGCCCTGTAAACATGACCTTCGAGGTGTAAAAACTTCATTAGGTCACCCAGCTGCGCTGAGACACTTGGCGGTGTGGTAGAACACCAGCCCAAGAGGATCTGCCTCCTTGCCACAAGTGAGACAAAGGCCAGGATGCCTGACCCTGCCCCCGTCCGGAATTCCGGCACATCCAAAACCCAAGCAATTACCACCAGTGGGCAAGGCTCCAACCCAATGCCCAGGAGTGCCGACATAGTATCAGAAAAGGGCCTCCAAAAGCCCACCAGCATTGAGCATGACCAGAGCATGTGCATGTGGTGCTCCGGCCCCCTTGAACACGAATCACATCTATACTCCACCCCAATGAAAAGCCGACTCACTCTAGCTTTCGTGTGGTGTGCCTGAAACACTACCTTTAGCTGGATGAGACTCAGCCTTGCACAAGATGTGGTCACGTTCACCCTCCTCAGTGCCTCGCTCCAAACCTCCACTTCCAAGACCGGCCCCAGCTCCTGTGCCCACTTTGCCTTCGCACCCTAAAGCGAGCACATCCATTTCCATTCCCCTACCCCCACCCTTCCCCGCAACCATCACCACCACCCCCACCACCACTATCCGCTGGTATTTTCTTCCATTTCTAAAAAGAAAACCCGGTACTTAACCCGGTCTAAATAAAATAATTTTAAAATGCTCTGACTTTCTCTCTCTCACACACGCCTGTGCACACACACACAGGGATAGATTAAACAATTTAAAGTCCAGTAAAATTAATGGGGTATATGGCTCGTGAAGAATGGTGACTTAGTTGGCTTTAGGTTGAACTGTTAAATAGCAGCACTGGGTTGAATTATTTTTAAAATCTCGGATTATGGCATTTGGATAGCCAAATTCAGCAGAAAATATTCCAAAATTGTAAGTTGAATGGAAAGAGGAAAATAACTCAGGGTCTTGCTCCTTTAACATCAATATCACACTCACTTGTCCTTTTCTGCAGAGAAAACAGTTACTCAAACACGCAGAGGGGTTATTGTCTCATCACTTCCTTGCTCTAACTTCCCAATGAGCCAAATAAGGTCATGGCAAGTGTATTCCAGTTGTAACTTTATTAGATCATGTCTAACGAATTCCTTTCTCAGCCACGGTCCCATTGTCCAAGTGATTCTCTCTAATTGTCTATCTACACTTAGTTACGTACCCAGCGTATTGTCTGGATGCTTTGCCAATGGGATAGGAGATGGCCACCATTCATATACTTTCAAAGCCATTGTTCATGTTAAGGCTTGGCAGACAAGTTGCCTCCATTTCAATAGTTTTAGAATTTATAAGAGACAGTGATGGAAATGTGAAGACATTTTTGACCATGATCCGAAGTCACTTAAACATGGCTTTAGTCTGTTAAAAAGATCAATTCGGAGTTTCCAAGTAGCAAATTCAAAAATCATTTTTATCTCTAAGGCATGATTTCACAACACCTTTGTACCATACAGAATGAAATGCTATGATGTTAGCATTCCATTACAAAATTGTTATTAAACAAAAATACACATTCATACTCACTTACCCATACAACAGACACTGTGGCTACATTCTGTACAGCTCGGAACTCGCTTCCCATTATCCACAGTTTTCGGGATGATTCTGTGTTGGGTTGAACTCCAGATAAAGCTTCAGCTATCACACTGTTTTACCATGTAATTTGGGTAATCTTTAAATGAATGGTTGGAAAATGAGGCTGCATCAAAATAGCCTTGCATTATGGGGTTTGAATTTCTTCACAAGTGTTAAAGGGTTGGTGATCTGTATGGACCAAGGTCTCTCTATATCCATCTTGGACATATATTTGGAAGTGCTTGAGAGTCAGCAACAGTCCCCGGAGTTTCCTCTTCTATCTCTGTGGTGTCTGTTCAATTTGTCTTTCGATGCCTCATCCATCATCTTGAAACAGGACTACCCCTATGTCACTAGCATCGATTACCACTTTAAAGAGTAGGTTAAAGTTTGAAGTAGCCCGCATTGGATTTGAAGGCTGTTTGTCACCTCCCTGACCACACAACCTTTGGTTTTTTTTTCAGTAAGAAGTCTTGTCAGTGGGACAGCTATAGTACTAAAGTTTGGGACAAGCTTGCTGTCGTCAGTTGTGTGATGAGGAAATCCAGCAATACCTGTACCTTCACTGACCTGGGGAACATCCGTCCTTGATCCACAACATGCTCTAGCTAGGTCATCAGAGCTTAAGTGAACTTGCTCTTTGCGAAGTTTGCATCATCTGTAACCTTCAGAATGGCACTTATAACTGGTCTAGGTTGTCTCTCCAGGTGTCACTGTATACTACACAGTTGGGTAGGTCAGTTACTACGTGGTTCATTAGCCTTTGAAAAGTTGAGGCACTTATCAACCCAAACAGCATAAACCGGCATTGGAATAAACCATCTTGTATGACAAAATCTGAGATCCCCTTTGTTTGGGTGGGTAAGGGAACCTGCCAGTACCCATTTAACATGTCCATTTTTGTTATATCAGTTGCATTTCCAACTCTTCCAGTCTTCCAGGCAGGACTCAGGTAGAGTTGGCTCTGGTCTTGTTGAACCATTGGGTTTGGGCAGAAATACAGCAGGAGAACTCCAGCTGCTCTGGCTGGGCTCAACCAGGTTGTGCTCCAGTATACACTGAATTTCTGATTGAACCTGAGTCAATTTTTCAGGATATTGCCTGATGGTAGGATTCTCTCCTACATCCGCATTGTGCAGGGCTCAGTTTATACATCCTGCCTTGTCCCTACAGATCTTATTAAATGCTGTGAGCAGCTTTGTCATGTGTCGTCTGTGCTCCCCTTTTCAATAATAAAGTTTGGTGCCTAATCTTCCTACTTTTTCTGTGTTAACTAATCTGATGGCAGGAAGTGTACCCAATTGCAACTCCTCACAGACCACATGGGATGCACTTAGGAACATGCAGCTGAGAGAAAGCATCAGAGACGGGAGTTTTAAAGGGGCGATTACATCCAAGATGCAAGCAGATAGATGGGTGACCGCTAGAAGGGGCAGGTATTCCCTGTGGCTGTCCCCCTCTCTAACAAGTATATCATTTTGGATACTTTTAGGGGGTGATGGCCCATCAGGGGATAACAGCACCAGTAGCCAGAGCAGTGGCACCACGTGTGGCTCTTCTGTGGATGTGAAAGAGACACCAAGATGATATGTTGCCTCCCTGTGCCAAGGTCCAAGATGTCGCTGAACAAGCAGGGGGCATTCTGAAGGAGAAGAGTGAACAGCCAGAGGTTGTGGTACATATTGGTTCTAAGAGTGATGTGGTCCTTGTAATACGTCCACGGAGGCAGAAGTGTCGTCACCAGAATTCCTTTTATTTACAAACCCAACAGCTGAACAACCATGGCCATTCAGTCTGCTGTCCACACCGGGAGTGCAGAGGATCTGGCACTCCCTGTTATATACATAGAAAGGGGTTCCCTTATTGGGCCACTAATCAGGGAACTCGTATTCTAATTGGCCAATCTCAAAGGCCTGGCCTAAGTCATCACACCCCTCCCCCCGCAAAGTCCGAGGAGCCCCCATGGTCCTCGTGACTCATAGGTCTTCTGCTTCGTTTTTGCGCCAGATCCGGCTCCTCCACTTTGGCCTCCGACATAGGGATAACGGCCAGGCGCCCATCTTTTCCGATGTGAGCGCCTGAGGGCGGTTCGCCCCTTTTCTCCGGCGGCAGGAGTATAGCTGTGGCATCATCCACCGTGTCCATATCCGAGTCTGATGTCCTCAGCAGTGGGGTCGGAGGGGCGTGAATAGTTTGTCGGGGAGGACTCTCCATGGTCCTCGGTATGCTGGTCATGGTCAGCTCCGGAGGAGGAAACAAATCTGAGGCCCGCACCTGGTCCAGGTGTTTCTTTATTACATGTTTTCCCACACATATCCCATATGACACAGGTCCTGTCCTGCCCTTGACTGTTCCTGCTACCTATGTGGGGCCATTCGCATAATTTCTGACCCATACATTTTCACCCGTGTTGAACTGCCTTTCTTGGCGAGTGTTGTCGTGGCCCCTGCGTTGGGCCTCTTGTTGTCGCTCTTTTCTGCCATCTACATTCGGGAATAGTAGACTCAGCTGGGTTCGGAGTCGGCTGCCCATGAGTAGCTCCGCCGGTGCTATTCCCGTTGTGGCGTGTGGGGTTGTTCTGTAGTCAAATAGCCAGCGCGACAGTTTGGTGTCCAATGATGCTGCTGACTGTTTCTTCAACCCGGCTTTTAAGGTCTGGACGGCTCTCTCCGCCAAACCATTCGATGCCGGGTGGCATGGTGCCGTCCTCATGTGCCGAATGCCATTCGACTTCATAAATTTTATGGAGTCCTGGCTGGTGAAAACCGATCCATTATCCAAAACTAACACCTCCGGGATACCATGAGTTGTGAACGAGGTGCCGAGTTTTTCCAATGGTAGTTGTTGAATTTGCAGATTTCATTTTGTAGACGTCAAGCCACTTGGAATGGACGTCTACTATTATAAAAAACATTGAACCCATAAACGGGCCTGCAAAATCAACATGAAGTCACGACCATGGTCTACCTGGCCATTCCCATGGGTGCAGCGGGGCTGCCGGTGGCACCTTCTGCCCTTGTTGGCATTCTTGGCTCTGACCTACCAATGCCGCTATGCCTGTGTCCAGGACATAGCCTCTGGCCAGCATCTTAATTTTTGAGACTCCAGGGTGCCCATGATGTAGTTCAGCCAGTATGGCTCGACGGCTTTGACTTGGAACTATTACTTGAGCCCCCCATAGCAGGATCCCATCTTCCACGGTGATCTGCTCTCTTCTGCTCCAGTACGGGTGGAATTCCGCCTGGACCGGTCTTTCCATCTCCCCAGTTAGCCCCATATGTTTTATTTTTGATAAAACCGGGTCCCTTTGGGTTCATAAACAAATGTTTTGTGCGGCCACTGGAAGGGTGTCCAGGAAATGTAACGTCATTACCGTTTACTCTATTTTGGGTACAAATGGTGGGGCGTCCGGTAATGGCAGCCTGCTTAGTGCATCGGCGTTTGCCACCCGGGTTCCTGGTCCATGCTCCAGTTGATACTGGTACGCCGCCAGTAGTATGGTCCAGCATTGGATCCGGGCCAAAGCCATTGGTGGTATTACTTTGCCTTCTTTCAACAAACCCAGCAATGGCTTGTGGTCTGTAATTAAAGTGAATTTCCACCCGTACAAGTACAGGTGAAATTTCTTCACCACGAAGATCACAGCCAGTCCTTCCTTTTCGATTTGGGCGTACTTTTGTTCTGCTGCTGCCAGCGTCCTGGAAGCAAACTCTATAGGCCCTTCCTGTCGTTTTGCCCTCTGTGTGCCGAAACTGCACCAATGCCATATGGAGACGCGTCTCACGTGAGCACCAACTCTTTGCTGGGGTTGTAGTGTGCCAAGACGTTCTCTGAGGAAAGCTGTTCTTTTATCTTCTTGAAAGCCCTGTCTTGGTGGGCGGACCACTCCCAGGTTTGCTCCTTTTTTAGCAATTGGTATAGGGGGTCCAAGATGGAAGCTCTGTTCTGTATGAACTTTCCATAATATGTCACCAGTCCTAAAAAAGACCTTAACTCCTGGATTGTGGTGGGAGCCGGGGCATCTTTAATCGCCCTCACCCGATCCTCCAAAGGGTGTAGCCCTGATTTGTCAACGTTGTACCCCAGATAGGTTACTTGAGGTGCTAGGAAAACATATTTCTCCCTCTTTAGATGCACGCCTGCTGCTGAAAACCTGCTAAGGATTTCCTCCAGGTTTTGCAGGTGTTCTGCCTTTGTTTTTCCTGTAATGAGGATGTCGTCCAGGTAAATGGCGACTTGTGGCAGCCCTTGCAATATATTCTCCATTGTCCTCTGAAATATCGCACAAGCTGGCGATACCCCGAAGGGTAATCTTGTATACTGAAAAAGGCCCTTCAGGGTGTTTATCGTTGAGAATTTTTGGGACACTTTGTTCAGCTTCAGCTGTAGGTATGCGTGGCTCATATCCAGCTTTGAGAATAGGAGTCCTCCAGCCAGCTTTGCATACAAATCCTCAATCAGGGGAATTGGGTATTTGTCCAATCGTGAGTAGTGATTAATCGTTTGTTTGAAATCTCCACATGGGCGGACCAAGCCATCCGGCTTAAGGATAGGCACCACGGGTGCCGCCCGCTCTGCAAACTGGACCGGTTTTATTATTCCCTCACGTTCTAATCGCTTTATTTCCAAATTGACTTTCTGCCTTAATGTGAAGGGTACTGGTCGGGCCTTGTAGAATTTTGGGACTGCCTCTGGATCTACATGCTAAGTCGCCTTTGCTCCCTTCATTGTTCCGAGCCCTTATCGGAAAACCTCTGGGTATTTGGACTGGAGTTCGCTCAGGCGGCCATTTTCCAGCTGGAAAATGTTTACCCAATCCAGCTGGATCTCTTTTAGCCAGTTTCGTCCCAATAAGCTTGGCTCCACACCTTTCACTACCATTAAAGGCAGCCTAACCAGTTGCTCTCCATAAGCCACAGTTACATGCGTTGTGCCCAACACTCTCAGTAGTTCCCCTGTGTATGTCCTCGGTTTGGCCGAGGTCGTGGTTAGGAATAAGGGTTGGAGTCCAGTGCAAATTTTATTGAATACTGTTTCCCCTATCACTGATACGGTTTTCCAGTGTCGACTTCCATCAGTGTGAGACGTCCATTCAACCTTATGGATATTTTAATGGGTTTTGAATGTAGTTGTACCTCATCGGAGGTAGGTGAGGCTTCTAGGGTATGCATTCTCCTTGTCCTCCAGGCTAAGTGACCTTCTCCAGGATAATGGTTTTGGGCTTCTATTTCTCCTTTCTGGCTCCGATCTCTGGCAACAACTGCAATATTTTGCCGGGCGAAAGGCTGCGGGGGCTGGCGTGTGTCTGGACCTAATTTTCCCTTGCTTGGGAGGGCTTCAGCAAGTGGGCCTGGTTAACTTAGTATCTGAGTCATTCCTGAGGGTGGCTATGCAGTTGCCTATCCCCCAGCAGTAGTCCCTTAACTCAGTTTCACCGGTATGGGCGTCTACCTCCATCGGAGTACCTTGTAACTCATTCGCTCCGCTTGCCGCTTTTTCTAAGGACAAAGCCAGCTGCAATGCTTGTTTGCAATCCAGCTTGGCCTCTGATAACAGACGTTTCTGTATTGCTAAATTATTTATTCCGCATACCAAACGGTCTGGGAGCATCTCATTTAGGATCAGGCGAAATTCACAAGCCTCTGCTAATCGCCTTAATCTTGTTAAAAAGTTTGCAACTGACTCCCAAGTGTCTCAGAATGCTGAGTAAAACCGGTACCTTCGCAGGATCAGAGGTGGCTTAGGATCATAGTACTCTTTTACTAAGTCCGTCAATTCCTGGAAAGATTTTGTGTCCGGTGCCTCCGGAAAAGTGAGACTGTGCATAATGGCAAAGGCTGCCGGCCCACAGGCGGTCAGCAGAATGGCCCGTTGCTTTTCATCCGGAATTATATCATTTGCTCTGAAGAAGTACTTCATCCGCTCTACATATTGGGCTCAGTCTTCCATTGCAGGTTGAAAAGAGTCCAACTTTCCAAATAAAGGCATTTTGCCTGTCAGTGGTTTACCCTCAATATGTGGCAGCTGCTGACGAGCAGGTTCCTTCGGGTCGTTCCGTTTTCCTCATCGCCATTGTAATAAGTCCATGTAGGCAGAAGTGCCGTCACCAGAATTCCTTTATTTACAAACCCATCAGCTGAACAACCATGACCATGATTCAGTCTGCTGTCTACACCAGGAGTGCAGAGGATCTGACACTCCCTATTATATACACAGAAAGTAGTTCCCTGATTGGGCCACTAATCAGGGAACTCGTATTCTAATTGGCCAATCTCAAAGGCCTGGCCTAAGTCATTACAGTCCTACAGCAGGAGTTCAGGGAGTTAAGAAAGTTAGAAAACAGGACCTCTAGAATTGTAATCTCGGGATTACTCCCTGTGTCACCTGCCAGTGAGGCTAGAAATAGATAGATAGTACAGCTAAAAACGTGCCTTAATAGCTGGTGTCGGAGGGAGGGTTTCAGATATCTGGATCATCGGGATCTCTTCTGGGGCAGATGGGACTTGTAAAAGAAGGAATGGTTGCATCTAACCTGGAGGGGCACAAATATCCTGGCAGGGAGATTTGCTAGTGTCATGCGGGAGGGTTTAAACTAGTGTGGTAGGGAGTTGGGAACAAGGGCAATAGGTCAGCAAGTGAAATAACTGAAGGAGAACTAGAGAATTTGGTCAGTAAGAGTCCGAGGAGGAGCAGGCAGGGAGATGTTGCTTAACACAGCAGGGTTGGTGGTCTGAAGCGCATTTCTTTCAATGCGAGAAGTATGACAAGTAAGGCAGATGAATTTAGAGCTAGAATTAGTACTTAGAACTGGGATGTTGTTGCCATTACAGAGACTTGATTGAGGGAGGCACAGGATTGGCAGCTAAGCATTTCGGGATTTAGGTGATTCAGGCAGGATAGAGGGGGATGTAAAAAGGGTGGGGGAGTTGCACTACTGGTTAAGGAGAATATCACAGGTGTACTGAGGGAGGACACCTCAGAGGGTTCATGCAACGAAGCAATATGAGTAGTGCTCAGGAATAGGAAGGGTGCGTCACAATGTTGGGGGTTTACTACAGGCGTCCCAATAGCCAGCGGGAGATAGAGGAGCAGATATGTAGGCAGATATTGGAAAGGTTTAACAGCAACAGGGTTGTTGTGGTGGGTGATTTTAACTTCCCCTATATTGTTTGGGACCCAATAGTGCTCGGGACTTGGATGGGGCTGAGTTTGTAAGGAGCATCCAGGCGGGCAGCTTGAAACAATATGTAGATAGTCCAACTAGGGAAGGGACCGTACTGGATATGGTATTGGGGAATGAGCCCAGCCAGGTTTGAAGTTTCAGTCGGCAGCATTTCAGGAACAGTGATCATAATTCAGTACGTTTTAAGGTACTGTTGAATAAAGATAAGCGTAGTCCTCGGGTGAAGGTGCTAAATTGGGGGAAGGTAAATCAACATCTGGCATGTGGGAGGCTTTCAAATGTCAGTTGATAGGAATTCAGGACTGGCAGGTTCCTGTGAGGAAGAAGGATAAGTATGGGAAGTTTTGGGAACCTTCGATAACGAGGGATATTGTGAGCCTAGTCCAAAAGAAAAAGGAAGCATTTGTTAGAGCTAGACGGCTGCGAACAGAAGAAGCCCGTGGGAATATAAGGAAAATAGGAAAGAACTTACACAAGGAGCCAGGAGGGCTAAAAGGGCTCATGAAAAGTCATTGGCAAACAGGGTTAAAGAAAATTCCAAGGCTTTTTATACATATATAAAGAGCAAGAGGGTAGCCACGAAACCAGTTAGCCCACTCAACGACAGGGGAGGAAATCTATGTGTGGAGCCAGAAGAAATGGGAGAGGTACTAAATGAATACTTTGCATCAGTATTCATCAAAGAAAAAATCTTGGTGGATGACAAGTCTGGTGAAGGGTGTGTAGCCTAGGTTACATCAAAAAGGAGGAGGTGTTGGGTGTCTTGAAAAATATTAAGGTAGATAAGTCCCCAGAGCCTGATGGGATCTACCCCAGAATAATGTGGGAGGAAATTGCTGGGGCCTTGACAGAAATCTTCATATCCTCACTGGCTACAGGTGTGGTCCCAGAGGACTGGAGAATAGCTAATGTTGATTCTTTGTCTAAGAAGGGTAGTAAGGATAATCCAGGAAATTACAGGCTGCTGAGCCTTACGTTAGTGATAGGGAAATTATTGGATAGATTTTTTGTGATAGGATTTACTCCCATTTGGAAGCAAATGGACATATTAGCTAGAGGCAGCATGGTTTTGCGAAGGGGAGGTGATGTCTCACAAATTGATTGAGTTTTTCAAGGAAGTGACTAAGATGATTGATTAGGGTAGGGCAGTGGATGTTGTCTACATGGACTTCAGTAAGGCCTTTGACAAGATTACAATGGTGGACTAGTACAGAAAGTGAAGTCATATGGGATTAGAGATGAGCAGGCAAGATGGATACAGACCTTGCTCAGTCATAGAACAAATGTCCGCCTTCAAACTCCTCACCAGCTTCCCAAGCATGCTCACTACATGGTTCATGGCTTGCGCCCCTTAACACCTTCGGGCAACCCCACAATCCTAAGATTCTGCCTCCTCGACCGATTCTCCAAATCACCCACTTTCTCCTTTGGCCCTTCGCCATCAGCATAATCTCTGCCTCCAATGAGGTCAGCCGGTCCTCATGGTCCGCCATCGACTCTTCTACTTTTTGGAGCGACGCACTATATGCCTCCAACCTCTGCTCCACTCCCTTGATGGCTGCCCGAATCAGGTCTGCTACCTTCGCCAGGTCCTCTGAGGCCTCCTGCCTTTGCCGCCGGAACTTGGCCGTCAAAAACTCCGCCAACTGCCCCATGGACCATTGAGCGGACAACGAAGCCACAGGGCTCTCCGCCCTCTTTCCTTCTACTGCACTTCACGAAAGCTCCTGGTCTGACTGTTGTTCCTTTACATTTGCACCCCTTGTTTGATAGGGCTGATAGGTACCAAGGATCAATAATTCCACCTCAAGCAAGAGCCACTAAATGTTTGACCACTCATTCCATGGCCTCCACTGGAAGTCCCCCTGATGGAAGTTTTTAAAAATATACTTCTGGGGCTCAACTTGGTTTCCCGCTTCTAATTTCTCCTTTGTCAGTGGGTTCAATTCCAGATGCAGCCTCAAGATTTCAGTTGCGATCAACTGAACTGGCGTTGAATGGCTCCTCGCCACATTTTATCAGAAAAGGTTGTTTTTAAACAGTTATGTGTTTGCTAGTTGTGTTGGGAGTTCAATTGTGTATGTGTTGTGACTATTAAAGCCACAAACTGACAGGGTTCTTGAGTTTTTAAAAAGAAAATTTATTTTGTACCGTACCCTGTTTAAGTGAAATAATTACTTTCACACATACATACACTGAAATTTCACACTCGCAGATAAATTACAGAGTGGGAGGATAGATTTAGCAATTTAGAGTCCAGTAAAACTAAAGAGCTATATAGCTCTTGAGGTTTGGTGACTCAGGCTGAAATTAATGCTTTTGGCGCTTTCGACGTTGAGATGGTTTGAAGATGTAGACAGGTTATTTATCTATTCTTATGGAGACAGCAGTACTGGGTTTAGTTCTTTTGAAAATCTCTGTACGTGGCACACAGTTAGTCAAAAACAGCAGACAGGGTGCAAAGCTTCCAAGTTGGATGGAAAGAGAAGCGATCCCACTCGGGTTCCTGATCCTTCAGTATCTAAGTTGCTGGTCCTGTTCTGCAGATAAAGCAAATGCTTAAGCACACAAAGTGTTGGTTTGATACACAACCTTCTTTCTCCAACTGCCCAAACACGGTACTGTATTCCAGGTGGAACTTGGTTAGGTATGGCTGGGAATGTCTTCCTCAGCCAGGGTTCTATTGTCCAAGTGATTATGTCTGATTTATCTCCACCCAAATGAATACCCAGGTGATTGTCTGAATACTTTGCTAATGGGATAGTAGGTGGCAACCATTCAAACTATTTCAAGGCCATTGTCCCAATTGCAGCTTTACAGATTAGCTATCTCAATTTCAGTGGTTTTGGAATGTAGAAGGTACAGTGATGTAAATCTGCAACCATTTTTGACTGAGATACTAAGTCACTGCAGTGTAGCTTTAGTCTATTAAAAATATCAATTATGATTTCCAACACAATACCAATACATATAGAATACATTCAATATTGCAATTTGCACCAAGTTAATTGACCAGGGAAGGAGGGGGAAATATACACCAAGCAGATAATATGGGGAGTGCTCCATGGTGTGGTCAAGGGATAGACTTTAAGGAGGCTTCTGAAGATGGAGAATCAAGACGTTTGATACGTTTGGACAGTCGAGGCATTTAGAGGATTTAGAATAGTTCTACTGGCATCAGCTTGGAATGACAATGAGAACAATTTTGGTTTTCCAATTATAATGGTTCATCATATGATGATGTGTAATATGAAGAAATCAATTGCTACCTCTCGTAGTAAATGGGCTGTGCAGTGGAAATTCATGGCTTCATCATAAACCAATTGGTGTGACCTTTCCAACCACTTCAATGACTCCACTGGTGAGCAGATTTTTTTAGAGAGTCAGTCTCTCACAGAACTGTGAATATTATGCAGTATTTCTATTTCCTTTTTTTATTATAAATTTAGAGTACCCAATTCATCTTTTCCAATTAAGGGCCAATTTAGCATGGCCAATCCACCTACCCTGCACATCTTTGGGTTGTGGGGGTAAAACCCACGCAAACACGGGGAGAATGTGCAAACTCCACACGGACATTGACCCAGAGCCGGGATCGAACCTGGGACCTCGGCACCGTGATGCAGCAGTGCTAACCACTTTGCCACCGTGCTGCCCTGTTTTTCTATTTTCCGATGAAAGGTCACAGACTTGAAACATTGGCCTGAATTGTGTGCCAATCGGGTGTGCATACATGACAGGCTTGGAATTGGATGCAAAATGTGATTCCAGCCACGATTGGCCCCGGGATGTCACACTGGTTGGCCTATTACTATCAGCAAGCATGAAACATGTGCTGACAAAGGGCGAGCGCTGCCGGGGAGGGAGCGACGAGGGGCTGAGAAAACGGAGGGTGCGGGCTAGCTCTTCTAACGGGTTCTCTCAAGGGAACAGCCGTTGTTGGAGCTTCGTCAGGGAGCTGCAGATCTGTACAAATTAAACCTCGATGGAAAAATACAGCAAACTGTGTCGAGCAGCACATTCAAACGCAAACCTCAGTCCCCAGACACCTTGTAAAATTTTATTTCAGACCTGAAATTTCATCCTGCCTCCGATCGAGGTTTTAGCTAAAATGTAAAGGCCGCCTGGCCAAGTGGCCTTTCCGCCAACCATAAAAGTAGATGGTCGTAAAGGTCACTACAGCCTTGAAGGTTTATACCTCGGGATCATTCCAGGGCTTGAGCGGGAGTTGTGTGGCATCTCGCAGGCTACAGCCCACAGGTGCATCCAACAGGTCATGGATGCCCTGTTTACCCAGGCAGAAAACGATGTGAACTTTGATGTGGAGATGCCGGCGTTGGACTGGGGTGAGAGCACAGTTAGAAGTCTTACAACACCAGGTTAAAGTCCAACAGGTTTGTTTCAAACACTAGCTTTCGGAGCACTGCTCCTTCCTCAGGTGAATTAAGATATAAATTTTGACATGGACCAAGCCCAACAGGATGCTTGGGCAGCAGGAGTCTACGCCATCGCTGGGATGCCCCATGTCCAGGGCCTAATAGACTGCACACATGTTGCCTTGTGCTCACCTGACCATCTTGGTGTGCCCTGCACCAACAGGAAGGGGTTCCACTCCCTGAACGTCCAGCTCGTGTAGGACCACCACCTTAGGATCATTCACATGTGTACTGCAGGGAGTGTGCACGACAACTACTTCCTGGGGCAGTCAGACATCCTCGGGCCTCTTAGAAGACCACACCAGGATGGCCAGCTGGCTCTTGTTGGATAAGGGGTATCCGCTTAGGACCTGGCTAATGACGCCAGTACGGAGGTCACAGACTAATGCAGAGACCCGATACAACGAAGCCCATATGGCCAACCGGGCTGTCATTGAACGGTGCATCGGACTGCTCAAATGTGGATCCGAGGCGTCGACCACTCCGGTGGTGCCCTACAGTACACCCCATGGAGGGTCGTCCGCTTTGTGGTTGTCTGTTGTGTCATCCGCAAACTGGCGCAGCAGACGGGCGACATGCTGAAGGTGAAGGATGAGGAACATGAGGCCACTAATGAGGAGGAGGAGGATGAGGAGGAGGAGGCGCCAGACCAACAGGGGTTGGGGGATGATCCCGGGGATGAAGCAGAGGACCGGCCGGAGGCTGCAGGACAGGTGGCAGTGGCGAGGTTACAGCAAGACCAGAGGGACAGAGAGGCCCTCATACATGCCCGCATCACATCGGGCATGGCCTGGTCCGACAATGCTACCCCCCCTCCCATCACCATTTCACACTTTCACGCAATCCTAGGGTTTATGTAACATCACTCCAGGGTGATGGGACTGTGTCGTCACTGTCGGTGGGTCACTGTCGAGGGCAGGGGGGGTGATGATAATCTGCAGAGAGCTGAACGCTGGTGCTCCTCAATCTATGCCACAGTCTGACCCCTGCCTGTCTGCTGACTGCTTGCTCACACCCATCACGTGGATGAGCTGGCACTTTCGGCTGGAGGACCTACAGGAGAATGGACATGTGGTCAGTGGGAGGGATGAGTCATTCAGTATGGCAATAACGACTCACATGTGACAGTCGATCTGAGAGGAGCCCAGTGGATCATCACCTCTGCGGTGTCTGCCAACATCTGCGTTGGTGACCGCTCAGTCCTCGGCCACCTCTGTAATCTTCAGGGTGAAAGTGGTGAGTATTCTGATGTCCAATACCATGCCGGCAGTCTAGGCCCTCTCCCGACAGTTGTGATCAAGTTCTCCTGCGAAGACACAGAGTGGGCATTGTTAGCCACACGTGTGTTCAGCACAAGGTTTTGGGGGGGGGGTCTGCAGGAGGGGAGTTTGGGGAGAGACTTGGTGTGGGGGGAAAGGAGATTTTGCGGGTATGCCAGGCCACTGCACGGATGCTAGGCGGGTTGGTGCCAGGTGCAGGTCCTTGGAGGAGGTGGGATGCGGGGGGGGGGGGGGGGGTCTATCTTAGTTCACCAAATGGGTTATGTCAACCAGCTGGGTGCTGTCTCCTGGGCTAGCTATGCCATGATTTATATCGCGATTGGGTTAGGCGTGACCTCCATGCTGCTACAGTCCAACCAGTTCTTAAACTTTGTTGACTTTTTAACAAAACTCAGCTGGCGGCTCACGGAGAACTCTGCATTTTGGGATGAATGCATCATTCAGGTTTAATGCTCAGCTCTCTCCAGCTGCTCCTGTTTGACTTCATCAGTATCATCCTGTTCAAGCCAGCCAGTGTAGGCCATTGGCCTTCTTGCAGCACTGGGTGCCGGTCGTCCTGGTCACGGTGTCCGAGCTGATGGCCGCTCCACTTCCCCCGGGCAGCACTGATGGCCTGGGCTGACTCTCCGGGATCCCTGAGTGAAGAAGGAATCCCTCCTGGTGGCCTCGACCACCTCCAGGAGCCTCCCCAGGTCTGCATCCCTGAATCATGGGGCCGGTTGTCTTGGCACTATGGCTGCGAGCTGACAATATTTTGGATCCAAACCAGCACCTTGCTTTGCCAGAGGGTGTTGGGAAACTGAATTTTGCAGACTGATGTTGCAGACCTAGTTGTAAAGCCCATCCCAGATGATTCTTCGTGGAGGAGTCAACAATGTATCCTGGACATTTCCGCTGCTTGTGAGTACATATTGGTCTCCCTTGGATGAGGCTCAGAAGGTAGCACACTTACCTTTGAGTATGTTGGGGCATTCAAAAAACTTTAGGCTGACACATCAGCGTAAGGCTGAATTGTTGTAAGTTCCATATTTTGAATGAACAGTTAAACAAGACCCCCCCCCCCCCAATGCATTTGCATCTTTCCCTAAATATGGAGACAAATGCTGCATACAGTACTCCAGACGTGGTCTCACCAATGCCCTATATAACAGAAGCATAACCTCCCAGCTCTGTATTCAATTCCCATTGCAATAAACAATAATATTATATTAACTTTGCTAATTACTTGCTATACCTGTATACTAACCTTTTGCAATTCATGAACTAGGAAACCCATATCCTTCTGAATCCCAGAACTCTGTAACCTCGCACCATTTAGAGGGCATTGTGAGCCGTACGCTTGATGGGTCGGGCTGGCGAGGGGGGGGGGGGGGGGCTGGTTTAGCACACTGGGCTAAATCGCGGGCTTTTAAAGCAGACCAAGGCAGGCCAGCAGCACGATTCGATTCCCGTACCAGCCCCCCCCGAACAGGCGCCGGAATGTGGCGACTAGGGGCTTTTCACAGTAACTTCATTTGAAGCCTACTTGTGACAATAAGCGATTTTCATTTTTCATTTCATATATAGCAGATGGCTTCTGTGTGCACCACACCTGGACATGAAGGGGTTGTGCTGGTGGGTGCCGGGGAGTTCTGAGGAACAAGCACGACGACTGGATGTGGGGAGGGTTCAAGGTAGTCTTCTTCTGACATTGGATGGTGGTCCTCCTTGTCATGCTGTCCACACTGACTGCCTCCCTGGCAGTATTGGTGACCCTGCTGCTGATCCTCCGACCCCCTGAAGGGAACAGGATGACCTGTCTTGTATCGACAGCATCGAGAAGCCTTGCCAGGTCGGCATCCTCAAAGCGAGGAGCAGCACTGCACATGTGTATTGACTGGGAGTGAGACCGTTTAAAAGCAGCTCCCACTTGTTAGTGGCGGGACATTGAGGTGCGAATCTGGCAAATCAGATCGCGAGACAGCCAGTAATGGCGAGAAGCTTGTGGGCTCATTTCTGGCACTAAGTGCCATCAAATACGGGCCGTGATCTTGCTAATGTGGCCATCGAGAAATACTCCACCAATCGTGCCCAAAATATCACTTTTAAATTTTTCCATTAAATCTTGCCCAATATTTTATTCATCCTGCCAAATTGGACAACCTCACATTTTCCCATAATATACTCCATTTGCCAGATCCTTGTCCACTCACGTAACCTATCAACATCTTTTTGTAGTCCCTTTAGGTCCTCTTCACAACTTACCTTCCGTCATCAGCAAATTTAGAAACCATACCATCAGTCCCTTCATCCAAATAATTTCTAGAAATTGTAAAGAATTGAGGCTTCAGCAATGATCCTGGTGGCACATCACTCATCACATTCTGTGAACCAGAAAATGGTCCATTTACACCCACTCTATTTCCTGTTAGCTAGCCAGCATGTTAAACATTCACTCTCCCTTCACCACCAGTGCACAGTGACGGCAATGTACACCATATACAAACTACACTACAGCAACTTTCAAAGGCTCTTATAAGGCTCCTTTGACAGAACCTTCCAAACCTGCGATGCCTACGACCTACAAAGACAAAGGCATTATTTGCAAAGGGAACACTGCCATCTGTAAATTCCCCTCTAAGTCACATACCATCCTGATTTGGAACTATATCGCCGTCCTTTCACCATCACTGGGCCAAAACCCTGAGACTCCATCCCTTACAACACAGAGGATGCACCTGCACTACATGGATTGCCATAGCTCAAGATGGTAGCTAACTACCTGTGGCTCAAGGATAGTAATGGATGGGCGATAAACTCTGGTCTTGCCAGCGATGATCATCTCCCCAGAATGAAGTAAAAATAAAAAGTCCTTATTCCTGTCCCATCATCACTGTTCTTAAAGATACAACACCCCTGATGAATAAACCTGACTGGCTTAATCATTAAGCTCTGGTCTGCATGTCTGATGGACCACTGAAAACTTGGATGTTTCAACTTGTCACGCTAGATTATATGGTACACATGGATCTGAAGATTTAAGGGAAACAAATGTTTCCAGGATCTGGTTGTATGCATGCATGCAATGAGTATCAGATTAATGTCACATCAGATTAATACATGTGTGTAACGTTAAGTAAAAAACTTACAGGCACTTTAAGCTACAGGGTGGTGTTTGTATAGGCCTAACATCCCCATGGTAAAGTACATTCATCTCCTGTCCTGCTCTACACCTGAACTCTGGAAGACATTTTATAATGTTGCCTGGGAATCTCCTAATTCTTGACACTAGTTTCATTGACATTATAGGGTACTGTAGAATCCTATAACCGCGCTGACTCTTTCAAGTTATTAAAAAGTGGAAAACAGCTCTGTCATCCAAAAGTGGCAGCATAACCACAGCCTTGACTTTGTGCTAATTGCCATTAAGATGCTCTAAATTGTGGTTTACAGTATTACAACCTCCGTGGTATGTGAGGACTTTTCCCAGCTCATAACCATTTAACAGTACATTTATACAGGAACTTCAATATTATGTCAGGACTTTGATCCCCTATCAAATACTTACACTCTTTCAGAGACCTGCTATACACCTTTAAACTTCCCCTTTAATCCTTTGTATTTTGACGTGGACCCCTGGAGTCAGGTCTGACTGCATAGGTTTTGACACCAAGTGGAGAACGGAGAACTGCTGCATGGCCTGTATTCTCAAAGTATTTCAAATGGATATCAAAGTGAAGTTTTGCTCATACTTTTAACTGTGAATTCTCTTTGGGGCGAGAAATGCCATCCAGTAGGTAGAACAGATGCTGAGGTGTCAAGACCCACAAGTCAGGCTACTTCTCTAGAAAACATTGATTTTGAAAACAGCTGGACATTTCTGTTGGTAAATACCATCAGGAGCAATTTTATGTTATTGTTCCAGGTATGAGGGACTTGAGTTACATGGGTCGACTGGAGAAGCTGGGTTTGCTCTCTTGGGACAAGGAGAAGGTTGAGAAGAGATTGACGGAGGTGTTCAAAATCATGAGGACGGAGAGACTTTATTCTCACTGGTGGAAGGATCAAGAACCAAAAGACACTGATCCGAGGTGAATGGCGAAAAGGCCAAAGATGGCGTGAAGCAAACCTTTTCACACGTCGACCAGGATCTGGAAATGCACTGCTTAAAAATAAAGTGGAGGCAGGTTCAATTGTAGCTTTCGAAAGGGAAATTGGATCAGCGCTGGAAGAGAAAAGAAATGCAGGCCCACGGGGAAAGGGTGAGTGGGACGAGCTGAGTTGCTCTTGCAAATTCTCAACACGGAACCGATGGGCCGAGTGCCCCCCCCCCCCCCCAACCTCTGCTGCAACCATTCTATAATTCAAATGTTCGTTGTGTGCTGTTTTTTAATGCGTTCGTAAGACATTTTCCTGGCTGACAAAATATTCTGGGGAGCCCTGTCTGCGAGTGTTTTCAAACATGTCATCAAACTGACCGAGATCCCCGCCGAGTTGATGATTCCCTTTAACCAGCTGCAAAGATGCAAAAGACCAGAGGTTGTTTTTGAAGCCCCCGCCCCCCAAATAAAAACCTTCTGGTTTATATGTGTAGCCGGGCAATTGAGTCACTGGTTTCTTCAGCAATCATCGCAAGTAGGTCTTACCAGACAAGAACTTTTGTTTTAAGTAGTTATGTAACTACGACAGGGTGCTCCTGTCTGGCTCTCTCATTGGCGGCGGCCAAAGGTTGAGGCAGAGAGAGAGAGTGAGTGAGTGAGGGAAAGATATATTGACCCAGTTCGGAGGGGCGGGGCGGCGCTCTCCTCAACCTATCGCATGTCGAAGATCCATTTACGACCTGTCACCCGGCCCAAGAAGGACGAGAGAGAGGGAGGCAGAAACCCCGCCTCAGCCGAAGATCGAACCTCCCGCCGCCCGAGGGGGGAAGTTAAGAGCCAAAGATTTCCACCCCTGCCTGTCCTCTTTATAATTGGTCTTCGCCTCGAAGCGGCTGTACAATCCTCAGCAGTGTTTCTGAGACTGTAAGGTCGCCTCTCGTTTCCGGGTTTCTTCACGATCTCAACCAATTGATCCAACTGGACACTTTTTAAAGAAAAAAACTTTAACAACACAAGTTACGAAGAGATAAGAGAGACTGACAAGCAAAGAGGGAGAGAGAGAAAAAAAGTCCGCGCCAGCGAGAGAGGGGAAAAAAAGTCAAGGAGAGGGGAAAAAAAGTTATGACTGTTTCCATCCATATTGCGTTGTAAATTTGAGCTCCGACTGTCAACCGCGCGCTTCTCGCTCTGTTTTCCTTTTCCTCTATAAACGTGAATCGCCCAAACCATGACAGCCGAGAAGGAAAAGAAAAGGTAAGGGGTGAGACTGCATTTCTTCCCGTAAAGTTAACAATTCGTTGCTGATGAGGGATTTCCAGCGATTGTTTAAGCAAAATAAGTTTTCTTTTTAGATTTCAACTCCCACGTCTGCATGAGGGACTGGACTCTACATTACCCCCCCCCCCCCCCCCCCCCCCGCAACCACACACACACAGATAATAGAATAAATAACAATAATACTTCTTGTGATTGTTTTTGATTTAGTCGCCGGACTGAGGTCAAAATTTGCTGGCAGCTGTGTGTCTCTCGCTGCCTTGTCCGCTGCTACCTGCCTGTGCAGCCTGGGTCTGCGGGCCGGCAGTGTTTGCCACTTTGTCCCTCAAACCCTTCGCCAAGGGCAATTCCCCCAAACACCCCCCTTTGCAAAGAAAGAAATGTCCGCTCAAACCCCAAACACATTAAGCAAAAAAGTGACAACGCTGTTTAAATAATGATCTCGCTGACTTATTTTCTCCTTCACCTGTTTGTCAATATTGCTCGGTGTCAACAACAGGCTTAGCCAGGCCTGACCTGCGGGTTCAAGGTGTCAAGTGCGGTGGGTGCGAACTCTCCTCAGGTGGGCGAGCTCTCACCAAACAGCGGCTCAAAACAAGTGTTTGTAGTTTTTACGCGTTTGCTGCCAATTTGTACCAGCAAACATCTGCCACCGTGCTGAATGCCGACCCCCCCCCCCCCCCCCACCCCAACCCGTTCTCGTTTGCTTTGCATCTGAAGAGACCTGTGGATTGATCGAGCAGGACCACTGGAATATGAGCCACCCGTTATTATTTGCAAGAAGCAAACAAAAAAATATTCTCTCTGGAAACTAGTCAGACTGCAAACGGCTGTTGCCTTCGGCTCTAAGTGGCTAGATAGAGGTCACCTGGGATTGAATGTGGCCACCGAGCTGAAGGACGGACGCATCGGGAGAGCTCGGTATTGTGGTGGGAGCCAGGCATTGCTGAAAGCTCAGCGTTAGATGAGAACAGAAATAAAAGCAGCCAGAAGCTGAAGATTTATCCGTCTGACGTTATGAGTTTTGTTTATTGTGGGGAAGGAGGGTAGAACCACAAACTGGTTACTTAAGTCCGAGTGGGGACATTTAACCGGCAGCCTGCCCCCGTGTCCATTGGGAGATTGTAGCTGAATCTGAGGAGTTATATTGAGAGGGTTTGGTGGGCATTTGTGGGTTGTAGTCGTTCGGCTGGGCGAGCTGGAATCCCGGAGATAGGAAGGGGGCTAAAGCAGTAAGAAAGTGGCAACCCGCTCCTAAAATACTCCAGTGATTTCGACAGCAATGTTACCACTGGGGTTTGGGTGAGCAGCAGGGTTAGTTAGGATCAGAAATTATTTACATTTCGGGTGAGCAGAATGGCCCTTCTGTTTCGCAGTAACTGCCATGGGTGAAAGTCCCGTTTTAGGATCTTCTTCCCGCTCAGAATTACTATCTGGTTTTGAGCTGGGAACCGGGAATGAGAATCCCCGTTCAGAGGAAGTTTTGCTTTTCAAATTGACAGAAACCTTACCCCCAAAATACTTTTGGCCATGCCCTCTACCATGTCGTAAAGCGATTTAAAGGTACAGTTCAAACCAGAATTGGAACATTCATAATGTAGGTTTACCTGGCAAACTGCTGAAATTAAATGAGTGTGCTACAAAAACAACATGCTGGCACGCGGGAAGACTCTGATATTGGGCTTCAGTGACATCCAGGTCCGAGTGATGTTAGTACAGGTCAAATATTAACCAGCCCCGTCCCTGTGGCTGTTGGGGTACTGCTAATGTTTTATACTAACTTGCATGCAGCTTTACAACGAAACTTTTGTTTAGCAACGAGCCGTTATTTATTTTACAGCGAGTTTTACATTTTGTGTGTGAACCTGAAGACTGGATCATCTCCTCCAGCCCTCACTATTCGCAGACGGGAGGGCGGGGAGGGCTCATTTTAACATTAATTTCAGGGGGGAAAGTGTTTTCCAGCCGTTGGTGGAGGCTTTTATTACGAGCTGCTGGTCATTATTAGTTTGAAAGAACCCCACTGGGCTTTCACACAGAAAGATCACTTAGTGAGTTAATTTAGAATTGTTCTCACACTCTTTGACTTTTTTTTAGCAAGCTATCCTTTATAGGCGATAACCGCTTTCTTTCAGTCGCCCCGACAGCAGGTGGTTAAAGCTTGTGTTCTGTTTCATGCCGCAAAGTACCAAACTGGCAATTGCTCTCAAAGACTAGTTGTTGGGTGCAAGTTATAACACGTTACAACGCCGACATGAGTGATGGGGCAATTGTGGTGATTGTGAGTGGTGAGCTCAGTTGAGACACTGATGCAGAACGACACAACACGGCGTGGATTCGACACCGGTTGCTGTCCCCTTCAAGCTCTGTCCATCCAACAGTGTGTGCCTCTGAATAATACAGAGCGATGCCTATGCTCCCTGCGCAACAGCAGAGTGCACGGTAAACGTCTCTCCGAGGTCAACAATACAAAAAGATCAATATGCCAGCCTTAAATTGCCAGCTTTCCTTCAGACGTTTACTTTTACTTTCCCTTCAGCCATCAATGAACTTGCACCAGGGACACTTTCTTGCAGTCAAATAAAAATAACTAATCTCCATTTTTAAATATCAATAGAAATTGTTTAAGGGACGTGACAAATCTCTCTTGGCATGGACCCGCTAGGCAGTTGTTCATTTTCTAACCGTGTTCAATCAGATCGCGATCTTTGGTATTGATTTATTAAGGTACACCAACATGGGTTTAGGGTTTAAAACCCAGTTTCCAACATCACACTCTCGCCGATACAACAAACTTTACAATTCTTGCCCTCCAACTGCCCCGTCTTCTGTTTAATGAACTCCCCCCCCCCCCCCCCCCCAATATACTTTATTCATAAAAACTATACTAAACATTACAGAACATTTCGAATTGTCTTGATTGTACATTTCCATCAGAGTTACAGATTCCCTTGACTTTCTAACTGGCATGCAAGGAGAGTAGCTACTACAGAGGGGCGCTGTTTGGTTTGCGGGCTCCCCGGGTCATGGTTCGGGTTGCGGCATCTACATTTTCTGGACAATGTTACTACACACCGCCGACTTAATCTGCTATCAAATGTGCATGTGCACGATTGTTTGGAAAAGGCATGTTTGCAAAAGATACCCTGGGGCAGCTATCCAGTGTGAGTAACCTCTGGAGTGAGGTCCACAATCACGCGAATATACTTTGCACTGCAGACTCGTTTGATTACATCTTGAAGGACGCGGATTTCCAATCAGCTTGACTGATTCTTTCTCAATATCCTTGTTTAAATAATAGTCTCAAACGGTAGCTCAGATAGCGCAACCTGCAGATTCAGCTGAAGGTACCCGGCGCACCATTCCGAAACAGATTGACGATCATTTTTTAAACATATAAAATCATGTTTACTACTAACTGAGTGAAATTTCAAGCAACTTCGCATCTCACGGGGCAGCAAATATATGACAGAAGACGCACTGTCATTCAGCTGAAGATGCGGCAGCTGTCTGAATAATGCAGAAAGACGGGGGTGTTATTTAAATGAAATGAAAATGAAATGAAATGTGTGTTTAAAAATAAAATAAAGTTAGAAACCCAGGACAAAATCAGAAGCGGCATTGGGGAAACAGCAACAAAAGGACCACAGTTAGTGTGAAGTTATTTCTGCTTGATCACTCTTTTACATGTGTTATAGTGGAGATATTACACTCGTTATTTTAACACGAACTGGATAAACTAAATGTGTTTGGTGCATATAATGCCCACAAATTATATCTATTTTCTGCCCAAGAATACATTGTTGTGTTCAAATTGACCAATTTTTTGGTTCAATAAACACATTAATAAAGCTGTATTTGGGAAGCAGAATTAAGAACATATTGCAGTTATTTAAAAATAAATGCTTTTTGGGATCAAGATGGTACTGTCAAGGCTGATTTTGTTGCACATCCCAAGTTTTTCCGATACAACTGAGTGGCTTCTTAGCCACTCCAGAGGGCATTCAGATACAGCCATGTCGTGCAGACAGACCAGTGTTAGGCTGAGTTCCTGGCAGGTTCTCTACCCTGAAAGGACTTGAACATATATTTTGTGACATTTCCTCACTTAGAACTTCAAACTCATAAGTACCATGCCTGTGAACGACACATAAATAGTGAGTGTTGCACCTGTTACATCAGGGCTAATAGGTGTTATTTTGTGAATTAATAGTGTCAATCAACTGATCCTGAACTGAATTCAGAGCAAGCTTTGAGCAAGATTCACTGGTGGGCCGAGTGAATTTACATTGAATTATGCAAATGTTATCTTCCCATCTTTGCAGAGATTCCCAGTACTTTATAGAAAAGGTGATCTGTGTCCATTAACGGGATAGGAAATAAGGTGCCTGACATCTGCAGGTGTGTGTAAGATCAGATAAGTAAAATATGACTTCAGAAGTATCTCTTTGCTGGTGAAGCACATTCAGGCACTCTGAGCAGATGACAAAGCACGTACAAAGATGTATAAAAGTACTTTCTGCTTTGCATTCTATAAGGTAGGTACTGGGATCCCATTATTAGTTCACCTAACCTAAATATTCTAAAATATGGACATGGTTCAAATGGGTATATTTTTCATGGAGATGACCAACACTGTTCTATCAACTTCAATGTGTTGTTCCATGGTAGAGTGACACTTTCAGGTTAATAGCCTCAACAGTATTTCTTATCTTTAGTAAAACATCATAATTGTTTTCATTGTTTTCATTCTTGTTTATATAGAGAAAAAGACAGAGAAACAAACATTGGAAATGAAGGTTAAATTGCACGTAGTGCAGAAGCAGAGGACAATTATATTTCACCAATTCTGCTTTCCAATGTAAACATCAAATTATGTGTTTGGTGCTGTATGGGAGGCGATGATATACTGGTATTGTCATTGGAGTGGTAACCAAAAAACCCAGGGTAATGCTCTGGGGACCTGAGTTTGAATCCCATCACAGCAGCTTCTGAAATTTGAATTCAATAGAAAGTTGGAAATAAAAATCAAATGATGACTGTGAAACCGTTGTTGATTATCCTAAAAAACACCAATGTCCTTTTGCCTATATGCCCTATTTGCCCAATGGCCTATATGTGAGTCCAGACACACAACAATGTGTTTCACTCCTTAAATTCCCTCTGAAATGACCTAGCAAGCCATTCAGTTCAAGGACAGTTGGGTTGGGCCTAATGCTAGCCCAGCCAGCCTTGCCCGCATCCCATGAATGAAAAAAATTCTACACCAACAACTTTCCTCATGTATCAAAGAGATCCTTCTGTGGTTGCACATTTTAACTTGATATTTCAACACACATTTAATAATAATAATCGCTTATTGTCACAATTAGGCTTCAATGAAGTTACTGTGAAAAGCCCCGAGTCGCCACATTCCAGCCGCCTATTTGGGGAGGCCAGTATGGGAATTGAACCCGCGCTGCTGGCATTGTTCTGCATTTTTGAAATGTTTTGCTAATTTACAAGATTGCATCTTATTGTGTTGATAAATTAAACTATAACTTGACTTGCTTTACGAGCATTCATTTAGTGAAATGACCCATGGTGCTTCATATTGCAAACAAAAAATAGGCAAAGGTTGAGCAAAGGCCTTAAGAAGTATCGATGGTGAAAAGCCAAAGTAGAAGAGGCAGTTTCCACAGAAGCAAAAAAACTCAGGAGTGTAGAGTCAAGATATTTAAGTGCCAGAAGAACAGCAAGAGGGAGAGATGATTTACAGGAGGCCAATGTTTGAAGAGCAGTGTTTGAGATCTTGGCACACAGGGCTGAAGGGAATCATATAGCCACAGAAGGGTATGATCATGGAGTTATTTGCAGACCAGGACTGAGTTTGAGACCTAATTGATTCTGAACAAAACTAGTACAAGTGTGGGACAGGTTATAACTGTACTTGTAGGGTGGAGCTTTATGTAAAACCGATGTAGGATGTAGTTGTCCTTTGGTTGTTTGTTAGTGAAATCGTAAAACACAATTTTTGAGCCCATTTACAATATTGCCAAAACAAAATGCTCATAGGACGACATCACCAAAATGATGCAGGTGACTAAAATGGCCAGACTATATCAGAACCAATGGAGTCATATGATCCCATATTGCGGAGCTGATGGAATGGGGTTTTGCTGTAGCCTTGCTGTGGGGGTCAGTAAACGCAGTTGGCTGGATGGCTTTTGATGAGAAGCGACGCTAGGCATGAGTTCAATTCCCCTACCTGCTGAGGTTATTCATGAACGCCCCACCTTCTCAACCGCCTGAGGTGTGGTAGGTGACCCTCGGGTCAAATCACCACCAGTCAGCTCTCAAAAATGGAGAGCAGCCTATTGTCCTCTGCCACTATAGCGATGCTTAGGTTTGTAATAGTCATGCTGATGGGAAGAAATTGTTCTGGACACATTGTGATGTGGCTATAACGTCTGAAAAGCAATCCTCCCTCCTTAAGAAATAGGATCTGATATTTTTTTGTTTATTTATGTCTACTGAGTTAATAAAATGTCAAAACAAACTCTTATGCATTATACTCAGCTGCCTGCCTCATTCAGAAGACGTCTAAAATGTGGTTCCAAGTATTTGTCATTGGCAAGAGTAACAAATGTGTTCCCAGGACATCCCCTGGTTGGGGGGGGGGGGGGGGGGGGGGGGGGGGGGGGGGGGGGGGGGGGGGGGGAGAAGAGGAGGAGACCTGGAGCATGCTATGTTGAACTTATGTTTTTATTATTATAATGCAGCTGGAAATGCAGTGTTGTTGGTGCCTTAATTAAACCCATGAACGTGGGACCACTTATATGGCAATGGGAGTGTTGGCAGCTGTTAGCCACTTGTGTTCTGCAAATCTCTGCAGGGAGCACTGTTTAAACTCTTCTGAAAGGAGTAGCCTCATTGCCTGAGGTACTTAGACATAGTCAGAAATGATTGATTCTTGCTAGCAAACAGAGTGATGTCCTAAGTGTGACACAAGGAATATGCTGTGCCGGACAAGAAAGATAATCATACAGCTAAAAAGAAACACCACAAACGTTGAACATCTCTGAAACAAACCCAGAGCAGGCAGTAAATGCACAGGTAAATGCACAGCAGCTTAGTTAACATTTGAAAGAAAATGATGGACATCGCCTCTTTATGGAAAATGTCCTTGGATGGCAACAGGATAGTGTTTGGCTGGGATGTCTTAATAATGAAATAACTCAATGGCACTCACCTTTTAGGCTCATACGTGAAGAATGGCCAAAGGCTCCTGGTGCCTGTAAAGAGATACCTCAGAGGAATCATGAAAAATTATGTCTTGAGATCTAAATATATGGTATTAAAGGCTAGAAGGATTATAGAGTGGTCTTTCCCTGCACCATGGTGCTAGGTAACAAGTGAAATTCCACCTTGCTAATAAACCAGTAATGCCAAACTGAGTTGATTTCCCAGCTCACGTGATTATGGTTCCAAGTGGCACATTCCTATGGTAGATTTTACAAATAAACATGTCACACTTCCATGAGTAGAATACGCAGGTCAAAGCTAATTTTAATAGTGAAGATTAAGAATTCAGCTGGAAAATGTAACCTTTGTCATTATTAATAATTTAAGTAACAGTCTGATCAATTTCTTGGTTAAAAAAGGTGATTAATCATTAATAACTGAATTGAAAAGTAAGCAATTGTTAATTCAAATTGATTTTTTGAAAGGAAATAGGGTCAGACACAAAGTTATGATCGGGTAACAAATTGTGTTTTAATTGCATGTAGATGTGAGGGAAAATGGATGATTGAGAGAGGTAAGGATGGTTCCTCAGTTGTAAAGTCCTGGAAATAATAAATTAGAGGAGTTGATATGGATAATGAACTTTACTTTTAATGCTGCAAGGATTGCATAATAAGAATGGCAGAGGGGAAATGACCACATGATAAAATGGAGGGACAATGACAGGTCTTGGCAGAGAGAGCGAGAGAGAGATTGGTGACCAGAGGTAAGTAAGTCTGGTTTCAATAGGATTCTATTCACTACCTAATGTCTGAGTAAGGAAACAAAACTAAATTAGTTTGCCGAAAGTGAGAGAACCAATGTGCAAAGATTTACCTATATCTGCATCATAGTCCAGACAATAGTCAAAACATTGACATTTACCTGGCATACCCCTAATAGGGTATCATAGGCCATAATTTAAATAAAAAATTGAATGGGGAAGTTGTTGAAAGTGTGAGCTGATAACACTGCAGCAAGGAAAACAGGTACCTGGGACCTGTGTGAACCAATCAGATTAAGGACTGTGAAATTAATAGTGCAAAGGGTTGGAAAGGAAGTAAAAAATAGAGTGAGTGAATTCAATGTCAAATAAGGTACAGGGAGAGAAATCAACAGATGGAAAAATGATTGGGTTAAGAGAGGGAGAAAAAAACATTGCAGTTAACATTGGATATTTTAAAAAAATACCCTGCAGTTGAGTCTTGAAGGATTGGGATTCCATATTTGTAATAGTTATTTTTCAGTGCCAGAGAGATTGATTGGTAGAAATTAACACTTTCCATGTCATTTTTTCAACAACACCTTTCATACCTGAGACCTCTACCACTTGGCAGGAGAAGGGAAGGGACGTGGGAACACAACAACCTCTCGGTTCCCTCCAAGACGCACACCATCTGACTTGGAAATAGATTGCCGTACCTTCGTCATCACTCGGTTAATATCCTAACAGCTCTGTGGAAGCACCCTCATCACATCGATCAGTCATACAATAAGTCACCCACTTCACAGTGACAATATGGGATGGGGAAATAAATGCAGGTCTAGCCAGTGACACCCTAAACACATGAATTATTTTTTGTTAAATCCCAGGGTACTTGGACTGAAATGGATAAGGCTTAACGTACTGGGGCTGGTTTGTGCATGCTGTCCAATGGTGAGGCAGACTGCGAGATGTCGTTTTAGTGAAGATAATGTTAGAGCAATGCAACCTGAATGGCTACTGCTGGATTTTTTGAGTTGAACTGTACATCTACCCTCAGTTGAAGTTGTAGTTACAGTTGTGCATAAATAACGGTGAGGGTCACTTGGTGCACCATTATTTTGAGAGCAAATTATGGCCTAGCATTCAGTTAAAATAAAAGAAACGTAGAACATGATTTGTGAGTTGAAGCCTAACTACATGATTACAGTAGCTGCTGCATGACATGACAAAAGCTGCACATTCACTGCTATAAAAACTAATCAGATATTTTGTTAGACGAGAAGCAAAGTTGGTTTAGTTGAATTTTTAAGTTGAATCTTCAATGAAAGACATGTCCTGATTGTGACCTATCCTCTGTTGATTTTAAATATATATGTATGAAGTCAGCATTTTTCTTTGATTTGCAGAATGTTTAGGGTGTTCCCATCAAAGGATCGAGACAACAATATTCGGGAGTCTACCACTGTGTAATTATTCAAGCCTCTGGATAGAAAAGATTCGTATCTAATTCCTGCAGCCTTTTGCATTGGATTTCATTGTGTGTTGTAACATAGAAGTAAAGATTCGGGCAGGTCTTGTTCAATTTCCCCAAGCGTTATTATTTTTTCCCCTGTGCATTAGTGTCGCTTTGAGCCTCACTGAGTTTTAAGCATTGATTTGGTCTGTTGTTTTTTTTTAAAAAGCATATTTTTAACTATTGACTGATCTGAGATATTTTCTCTGCTTTTAAACAAACTATTTTATGTTTCAAAACCAATATTGTTTTTTTAACTTGGTTAACATCTTTGTTGAGGTAAAAGTCATTGGGAACATCAGTCACATCTTTTTGTACTCTGGGTTTGATCCAAACTAAACATTAGGTGAACTAATAATAAATAAATAAACATTGCAGGACTTGACCTGACTGAGGCTTTTGTCACTTATTATTCTAATAAATGTAATTTTCCTCAACTACTGTACTAAAACAGAAATTTAATTTCAATTCGTTTGCATTATTTAATGATAAATAATAACTTACTACAGAAATAGATAGCATGTTTCCAAGTTTGTATTACCAGCATATTACCTGTTACTGCATCAACAAATATAAATTGTGACTAATAGTGTGAAACTCATTTAGACAGAGGTGTGTCTTAACCCTGAGCGGCCTACCCCTCCCCACTCATAACTTTGCTTTGACTTCTCACATAGCAGCATGAAACAAAGTGAGAACTACATTCTTTGTGACAGTATCACTTGACCCTTCCACTGCCTTTGTGTTGTCAGACTGTATCACAGATATTCAGCCTTGCACCCTTTTGCTTTCTGCTGAATATTGACAAGACCGAGCCATCAACTTTAGCTCGAAGCACAAGCCCCATTCCTTTGTTTCTGGCTCCATCTCCTTTCCCAGCCAATATGTCAGGCTGAACCAGACTGGTTAAAATCCTGTTCAACCTGAGCTGAGTTTTTGATGCCCCTATCCTTTGATCACAAAGGTCACCGACTTCCATTCCTTTTAACACTGGTCACCTCCACCTTCATCCCTACCTCAGCCCATCTGCCACTCATAAATGTCTTTGTCATCTCCAGAATTGATTATTCCAATGCTCTCCAGGCAGAACCTGTTTTCTCTACAATTGGGAAACTCCAACTTGTTCACAACCCGGCTGTTTGCATCCTGCCCTAAAAGCCCGTCACCTCCTACACAAAACCCAACACCTCACATTTGACCATTTTATCTGTTTCTAAATCTCTTCCCCATCATGTTCTCCACTCGTAATTTTCTCTGTCTCTGAGTCTGACCTCATTTGAACTTGTGCCTCTTTTCAATTCATTTTTTTTCTCAGCTCTCTCTTTGGGCATCTATTCCCACATTTTTGAGTTCCCTTCATAAACCTCTCAACCTTTCTTTCTTCGCTGGTAGGGTTCCGGGAAACCTCCTCTGCGGCCCCGACAAGGCATGTGTATCCTTCCAAATGTGTGGTGCCCAGAGTGGGCACAGTGCTACCTCTGAGGCCTAACCAGTGATTTATAAAGGTTAACATAACTTACTAACTTTTGTGCTCCAAGCCTCTATTCAAAAAACACACGATAATAGATGCCTTATTGACCTGTCGTGCTCCTTTTGATTTGTAATGTTCTGAAATTGGACCAAAGATATATACAATTTGTAATTAAGAGTTATTATGAGAGTTAATCAATTCTGAAGCAACAGGCAGCCAATGCATAATTGAGGAGGAGGGAAAATAGGCAGGGAGAAAAAAAGTGTCCATCCCATTTTCATATCCCATATGAAAATGATGCATTCAATATTTATTCCCTATTTATAAGCTAAGGGTTATACCCCTGCTTCCGGCACCAGGACTTACACAATGTGAGTTTAGGGCAATGAAATGCAAAAGAGAAAGATTAATGTAGTCTCCTCAATATGTCTTATCTCCACAGATTTTTAAAGATTCATCATGGAAACTTAATCTGAGCTACTGCTCCTAGCAAAGGAATCCTGATAGTCGAGCATAACGTCCACCTAACGATGTGCACATTTGAAATATGAATTGCTGTTCGGTTGGTTATTCTAGCAAGACGAGATGTTTGTGGTTTTAGGAATCTCAGGTCTAAGAATAGCATTACTCGAATCTTAGCCAAGACTTCTGAGGAAAATTAGACAAAAGAGGAGAAGTGCAGTTTACTGGTGCGCAAGTTCACGTACTCTTTTGAATACATTTAGCACCTGAAACAGCCTTAAGTACTCCGAAACAATATCCATTCTCAGCAAAGGAAGAGTTGCACCCTGTAAGTCTGATAATGCCATTTAATTGCATGAAGAGAAATCTTCCTGTGTGTGAAATTTGCTAAAGTAATCACGCTCTTCCTTTCCACTATCCCTAATAATTTTCTCTTTGGCATTTCTACGCATGTCGGCAGTTGCAAACAAGGAAAAAAGAACAAAGAAAAGTACAGCACAGGAACAGGCCCTTCGGCCCTCCAAGCCTGTGCCGACCATGCTGCCCGTCTAAACTAAAATCTTCTGCACTTCCTGGGTCCGTATCCCTCTATTCCCATCCTATTCATGTATTTGTCAAGATGCCCCTTAAACGTCACTATCGTCCCTGCTTCCACCACCTCCTCCGGCAGCGAGTTCCAGGCACCCACTACCCTCTGTGTAAAAAACTTGCCTCATACATCTCTCTAAACCTTGCTCCTCGCACCTTAAACCTATGCACCCTAGTAAGTGACCCCTCTACACTGGGCAAAAGCCTCTGACTATCCACTTTGTCTATGCCCCTCATAATTTTGTAGACCTCTATCATGTCGCCCCTCAACCTCTGTCGTTCCAGTGAGAACAAACAGAGTTTATTCTACCTCTCCTCATAGCTAATGCCCTCCATACCAGGCAACATCCTGGTAAATCTCTTCTGCACCCTCTCTAAAGCCTCCACATCCTTCTGGTAGTGTGGCAACCAGAATTGAACACTATACTCCAAATGTGGCCTAAGTAAGGTTCTATACAGCTGCAACATGACTTGCCAATTTTTTTACTCAATGCCCCGGCCAATGAAGGCAAGCATGCCGTATGCCTTCTTGACTACCTTCTCCACCTGTGTTGCCCCTATCAGTGACCTGTGGACCTGTACACCTAGATCTCTCTGACTGTCAATACTCTTGAGGGTTCTACAATTCACTGTATATTCCCTACCTGCATTAGACCTTCCAAAATGCGTTACCTTACATTTGTCCGGATTAAACTCCATCTGTCATCTCTCCGCCCAAGTCTCCAAACGATCTAAATCCTGCTGTATCCTCTGATAGTCCTCATCACTATCTGCAATTCCACCAACCTTTGTGTTGTCTGCAAACTTACTAATCAGACCAGTTACATTTTCCTCCAAATTATTTATATATACTACGAACAGCAAACGTCCCACCACTGATACCTGCGGAACACAACTAGTCACAGCTCTCCAATCAGAAAAGCACCTTTCCATTGCTACTCTCTGCCTTCTATGACCGAGCCAGTTCTGTATCCATCTTGCCAGCCCACCCCTGATCCCATGCGACTTCACCTTTTGTACCAGTCTGCCATGAGGGACCTTGTCAAAGGCCTTACTGAAGTCCATATAGACAGCATCCACTGCTCCACCTGCATCAATCATCTTTGTGACCTCCTCGAAAAACTCTATCAAGTTAGTGAGACACGACCTCCGCTTCACAAAACCGTGCTGCCTCTCGCTAATACGTCCATTTGTTTCCAAATGGGAGTATATCCTGTCTCGAAGAATTCTCTCCAGCAATTTCCCTACCACTGACGTAAGGCTCACCGGCCTGTAGTTCCCTGGATTATCGTTGCTACCCTTCTTAAACAAAGGAACAACATTGGCTATTCTCCAGTCCTCCGGAACATCACCTGAAGACAGTGAGGAGCCAAAGATTTCTGTCAAGGCCTCAGCAATTTCCTCTCTAGTCTCCTTCAGTATTCTGGGGTAGATCCCATCAGGCCCTGGGGACTTATCTACCTTAATATTTTTCAAGACGCCCAACACCTCGTCTTTTTGGATCTCAATGTGACCCAGGCTATCTACACACCCTTCTCCAGACTCAACATCCACCAATTCCTTCTCTTTGGTGAATACTGATGCAAAGTATTCATTTAGTACCTCGCCCATTTCCTCTGGCTCCACACATAGATTCCCTCGCCTGTCCTTCAGTGGGCCCACCCTTTCCCTGGCAACTCTCTTGCTTTTTTATGTACGTGTAAAAAGCCTTAGCATTTCCCAAACTCAGCTCATTTAAAAAAAATTAAGATTATGGGACATAAAGTTTTTTCTGGTTGTTGGGACCTTTTTTGAGTCATGAACTGTTGGCCAGAGTAGCTGGCCATCCAATACAACTTTCCCTGAGTAAACCAATTAAAAGCCACTCTCTGGGCTCTCTGACTAGGGAGGACAGGTGGTATGATGTGGCAAATAGGCATGGCTGAAAATGGTCGAGAAAGACAGCAGCAGCACCGTCACCCCTTGGACCTGGAGGTTGTGGACCATACTCTCACTTGCACAGAATGCCTCAGAGCTACATACCGTACAACATTCCTCTCTCAGCAGGGACCTCACATCCCCATCTGAGCTGCCCACACTCTCACTCACCTAGGGACTATTGCTCTCTCTCACCCATGCCTTACATTAATCATACTGAGATATTGGGCCTTCATTTCTCCTCTAACACCCCCACCTCCCTGCTTTCTCTCATTGCAAGGGGAGAGATCGCACAACTTGATGAGAGTCTGTTCTGGGAGGCAGGGATGATGGACTTCCAATAACAGACACCTTGTTGGCCACTGGCAATTTGTGCCGACCCAGTCCGCTGTGAAGGCACTCTGAGGGTGCAGGTTTCAGCAGCAACCTGCCTGACACCCTGCTCCTCAAGAGTCTCACATATTTCAGGATGGACAGTCTATTGCCTGTCGACTCCATGATGGGGTCTGGCCTCCTTTCACCTACGTCTTAGCACCCATTCTGTCTGCCCTGTGGAAGGACATGTGACTCATAGAGACAGCTGAGGATGCTGGTGCTGCTGCAGTGTCAGTGAGACGGCCCATGACATTGAGCCTCAACAGAGGGGGGACATTGCAGCTGCATAAGATGCTGCCGCAATGCTTTGAAGGCTGACAGCAGGGAAGTGTAGCTGAAGGCGGTGAAGTGCCTACCAAGCTGTTGGCCTTAACCAGTTCTAACATTGTCTGGCAGAATTAGTGTTGTTCAAGGCAGCCTTTCAACCTGTCCATTTCTGTTTTATATTCACCCAGCTTGTCAGTTTCACTGAGGAAGTCCTCACACTTTTCTCTTGCCCCACTTTTACCTGCCGGGTTGAAGATGTGGAAAACCCCCTTAATTAGCACCTCAACAGTTTCAATTGACATTGTACCCACTGTCGGGAAAGTGGCTGCCGCCACATTCAGCCCAGCCCTGGGAAATACGGGAGGAAGAGGGAACTTGTCAAGATATATGTCGACAGATGCTTTCTCCAATCTTTCAAACCCTCCTGCCTCCAAACTGCCTCCATGAGCATGGGGAAATATCCCCCTCCTCCGCAATGAGTTGAGAAATCAAAGATCAGGAGATATGAATGACCAATGGCATCATCATAATTAGCTACTGATTGGAGGATGAGTATCCTATGCATTTGAAAGCATTACAGTGCAAATAGGATCTGCTGAAGAAAAAAAAAAGTACAGTGTGTTTTCTATATGTCATAGTAATGGGCCGGGATTCTTCGAGCCCGCGCCGAGCTGGAGAATCGCCGGGGGGTGGGTACGCAAATCCCACCACGCCGCTCCGACGCCGGGTCGAGAATCGGCGCCAATCGCGCCGGAATGGGTCACTGTGGCACCGGTCGGGAGCCTTGAAAGCGGGCCCCGCGGCGATTCTGCGCGCTCAACATGCCGAGTGCCCGCCGGCATTGTTTGTGTATGGTCCTACCCGGCGACACCTTGGCATTCTGGCTGCGGGGGCCTTCCAGGTGGGAGGGGAAGGTGGAGCCGAATCCGGGGGGGCCTCCAACGTGGCCAGGCCAGCAATCGGGGGCAACTGGTCGGCAGGCGCGTTAATTCCGGGGGGGGGGGGGGGCCTATGTTCCTCTGCGCCAAGGCCCTGTAAGGGTCCACCATGTTGCCCGCGGGCCGGCGCGGAGACGGCCATGGCGCGCATGCGCAGACCCGCACTGGCCGTGGCAGGGCAGCTTTTGGCACCGCGGAGCAGCGCACAGCACTCCGGCGCTGTTCTAGCCCCCGAGGACGGGAAGAATAACTGGGCCTGGAGGCCCGTTGACGCCGGCGTCGCTCGCGCCAGTTTTGACGCCAGCATTAACACTCGGCCAGGATTTCGGTGAATTCCGGCCATGATGTTTAGATCTAACTCCTTGATCCTTTCCTTTCACTTTGGACAAATGCTTTGACTCTTTGCTAGACTCATTACCACTCATTTTGCCTTGACACCTTTGTTATTTATCTCTCCCACCCTCTACTCTAATCCAGACCTTCTCTTTTGTTCTTCCTGCCCTTCTGTTTTCTACAGCATTTCTACCCTCCATCAGTTTTAGTGAGGAGTCGTGTTTGACTCAAACTATTTCTCTCTCAGATGCTGCCAGGCCTGTTGAATATTTCCTTTCTGTTTGTGTTTCTAATTTCCAGCATCCACAGTACTTCACTTTTATTAGGCATAAACCATTGTTGGAATTGCTGCTAACACAAAGTGTTACATTTGTATAAATGTATAAATTTGTATAAATCTCATCCTCTTTCCAGTCATCTCTAGCTCTGACAAAGAGTCATCCAGACTCGAAACGTTAGCTCCATTCTCTCTCTGCAGATGCTGTCAGACTTTCTGAGATTTTTGAGCATTTTCTGTTTTTGTTTCCGATTCCAGCATCCTTAGTCATTTGCTTTTCTTTTCGTGCTACATTTGTTGATGGCCCCACATACTACAGCCCAGAGTTCAACTCCTGATTAAGTCCACCATTCTGATACAGTTAACAATGTATGTTTTCCACTGCTGCTCATTTGTTTACTCTCAATCTAGGTGAAGCATGCTTTATGGTAACTCTTGCATAGAACTTAACAAACTGCAGGGGCTTTGAGTTTACCTGGAGGGAAATGGAACCAGGGCTTAAATCCTGTTATCTGCTACTCTTGATTTCTTCTCATAAACCTCGATACGCTGTAGAAGAATCTGAATTGACTTGATTCATACAAACTTTTTTCAGTGGTTTAATTTCAAACTTTCCAGTTACTGTTATATTTTGCACAGCATCAAAATATCTTAAATAGCACTAATTAGTACAAATGAATTCCTATGCAGGACTTATCACACCAGTTGTGATGTAGAGTAATTGTATGCCTCGATACACGATAAACAACACTGAGTTAACCACGTTTAATTCCATTTAATGGCTGATTCAACTCCGATGTTTAGGATGGATGATGTAACATAGAGCAACCATGTAGAGGAAGTCAAGATGAGTAAAAAAAACAGTAGAAATGTTATAATTATGCATTTTCCATGTCATCCTCACAACATTTAAGAAGCATTTAGATGGGCACTTGGAATGCCATAGCATACAAGACTATGGATCAAGTGTTGGAAAATGGGATTAGAATAGATAGGTGTTTGATGGTCGGCACAGACACAATTGGCCGAAGGGCCTCTTTTTGTGCTGCAAAGCTCTATGGACGCGATTTAATGGCCACGTAAGACAGAAGTTGATAAATTCTTGATTTCTCGAGGAATTAAGGGCTATGGAGAGAGAGCGGGTAAATGGAGTTGAAAACAGCCATGATGGAATGGTGGAGTGGACTCGATGGGCCGAATGGCCTGACTTCCGCTCCTATGTCTTATGGTCTTATAGTGCCCGAAAAGCAACTCGCCGCAGTGCAGCATGGCTGACAGAGGCCGGAAGACCCTGCTCCCAGGATCTACTCAGCTTGCAAAACCTCAAGCAATATAATATGATCTCGCGCCCGCTGGGTCAGAGAATCGCCGGGGGCTGGTGTGAATCCCGCCGCCGCCATATCCCGAATTCTCCACCACCAGAGAATCGGCGGGGGCGGGAATCGCGCCGTGCTGGTCGGCGGGCTCCCCCCGGCGATTCTCCGGCCCGCGATAGGCCGAAGTCCCACCGCTGTCAACCCTCGCCAGCCGGCGTGGATTGAATCATCTACCGTACCGGCGGGAGCAGATGGCGCGGGCGGGCTCTAGGGTCCTGGAGGGGGGGCGCTGGCCGATCTGGCCCCGGGGAGCTTCCCCCACGGTAGCCTGGCCCGCGATCGGGGCCCACCAATCGGCGGGCGGGCCTGTGCCGTGGGTGCACTCTTTTTCTTCCACCTTCGCCATGGTCTCCACTATGGTGGAGGTGGAAGAGACCCCCTCCACTGTGCATGCGTGGGGATGCCGTGAGCATCCGCAGACGCTCCGCGCATGCGTCGCCCGGCGAAGTCCTTTCGGTGCCAGCTGGCGTGGCGCCAAAGGCCTTTCCCGCCAGCTGCCGGGGCGGAAATCACTCAAGGTAAGGGCTCGGCCCCTAAAAGTGCGGAAAATTCCGCACCTTTGGGGCGGCGCGATGCCGGAGTGGTTCCTGACACTCCATTACGCCGGATTCCTCCGCCCCGCCGGGTAGGGGAGAATCCCGGCCCAGATGAGCAGCAGTTGTGGGGGTCCCCCTGGGATTGGAGGCCCCCAGGTGCATGCCCTTTGAGAAGGGTGGTACTCTGGCACTGCTGGAGCTGCCTGGGCACCTTGGCACTGCCAGCCAGTAACCTTGGCAATGCCACCTGGGTGGCTGTCTGGGTAGCACTGCCAGTTGGTATGGGCACTGCCAGGTTGGCACTGCCAAGTTGCGAAGCTTTCATTTTTTGCATGGGTGTGATCGGGTCGGGGGTGCCCTCTGTGGGTGTACGTTGGTGGCCTGAGACACTCCCATTGTGAGTTGGGGCTTGGAGAGCCGCCTCACGGGCCTCGGAGATTGGGACGTCATTTTTAAATGGAGTCCCAATCTCTTGCTACACTGAGGAGTTCCGGTGAGTGGAGCTCCTCAATGTACAAAACGGGGCAATGTACATCTTCGGCCACACGTTTCCCGTTGAGGCCCCTTATCAAACATGTGTCACGAAATGCGCTCGCTATGGGATTTTGTTCCCATTTAGATAAATCGCGCCCTATGACTCTACGTTTAGTCAATTGTTCAGTGTGAAAGTAGAGACAATTTCTGTGATAATTTTTGGTGCCAGCGAAAAAGTGGATAACTGCAGATGTGTATCTCCTGCCTAGGAAATGACACTTCATTATAAAATGTTTTATTATGGTGTATTTTAAAATATCTTCCTTACACAATCAAATCATAATGAATAATATTAATGTCAAATCATAATGAGTGATGAGAATAAAGCCTTGCGTTATGTAGCTTGCTTCCTGTTTTGTTAGTTACTCCCTGAGCAATTTGATAAGTAAATGCACTGTTCTTACATTCATCATAGAATTTACAGTGCAGAAGGAGGCCATTCGGCCCATTGAGTCTGCACCGGCTCTTGGAAAGAGCACCCTACCCAAGGTCAACACCTCCACCCTATCCCCATAACCCAGAAACCCTTCCCAACACCAAGGGCAATTTTGGACACTACGGGCAATTTATCATGGCCAATCCACCTAACCTGCACATCTTTGGACTGTGGGAGGAAACCGGAGCACCCGGAGGAAACCCACGCAGACACGGGGAGGATGTGCAGACTCCGCACAGACAGTGACCCAATTGGGAATCGAACCTGGGACCCTGGAGCTGTGAAGCAATTGTGCTATCCACAATGCTACCGTGCTGCCCTACATTGACCCATTTTGGTAGAAGTTCCCATAGCTGGTCTCAGTTAGCGTGCTACCAGTGATCTGAGTGTCCTTGGATAGGAAATAGATCAACCTTGTCCCTGCTGCTAACCACTACCTTTTGTCTCCAGATGAAGAAATGGTCACTTCTTGATTTAGATTAGCAGAGTTTGAGCTCTTCAATTGTTATTTCTTTGTAAATACATATTTTCATTTTTCCATTATTCCTGTTTTTGAGTTGGCACACATTCTGCTATATCATGAGTGCTTGAGGATTGTTTATTTAGATCTGCTTTACTCCTCTTGTAGATCAGCCACTAGCAGTCCAATTGTTTTTGTGAGAGTGACGGCATGGGTATTTCTGAATTCAAGAAATTCTTGACTGTCTGGATTTTGGTGTTGATTGAGAAGTGCAAGACCCGAGGGCAGAAAGAAAAACGACTAGATTTTTCCAGCCACACTTTTGGATTGGAGATTACTTAGATCAGCTGAGGATAAAGGCATCCATGTGAGGGATGCAAAGAATTTCCAAAACATTTTACGTCACAAGTCGATGTATCTTTGCTTATGGCTGCTGATCATATCATTATTTGGCATGTGGTAACTATAATAATGCCTCAACCCAGACTACCATATTTAGTAGCTCAGAGTTGTGATTGTAACAGAAAGATTTTTTTCCTTTTTTCTGGACAGTATTTCCAGTGGAAAATGCCAATAGTTGTTTTCTAAAACCCAAAATCACTTGGCAGTTTTTCCACACTGGTAATGATAGTGAAGCTCTTCAAAAGTGTTGCCAACACCATTAGCAGCTTCTTTAATCACAACAGCCATCCCACCTTTAAGAGAAAAAAAGCTCACCATCTATAATCAATGTATCATTGGTTATATTCTTTCAAAAATTGTTTTTTCATTACAAGCTTTGAAAACAGGTTGACAAAAATAATGGGTAGAATTTTAGATTGTGGAGCCTAAATGCAGTGGCAGGTGGGAAAGTCGGTGTGATTCCCACTGGGCAGCAGGATAGATATTAATCCCCAATTTTCCACTTTTCAGCTAATTGATTATGCATCAACGATAAGATCGTTGAATCTCGTGGTTGGGCGAGCAGAGATTCATCCAACCCGCCGCTACCTTATAGGGCCGAAGGTCTTAGCGTAATTTTTAAACAGCACCCGCAGACATTCACTCACTGCAGGTCCGGTGTGATGTATAGATCTGTTTTACCACAGGGTCCAAAAAGTCAAAACCACGTTGCTCCACGGTTCATTGAGTCCTCCCTGGGGATTCTCCTCCAGGCTGTTCCAAGAAAGGCAATAGGTCTTCTTTCCTCAGGCTGGGAGCAGATGTCCCTCACACCTGACCATGATAGTCTGGGAGGGTGCCAAGGAAGGTCAGCGTCTGTGGCCAACAGAAAAGGACCAACCTGCAGTGCAGGAAAATAATGAATGATTGATGGGCTCCACCAAGTTCCTCCCATCCTGCTCCACACACCAGCATTGGTGCGGAGAACCCGGGTTCAATCCCCGCCCTGGATCACTGTCCGTGTGGCGTTTGCATATCCTCCCCGTGTCTGCGTGGGTCTCACCCCCACAACCCAAAGATATGCAGGATAGCTAGATTGGCCACGCTAAATTGTGGCTTAATTGGGGGGAAAACAATTATGGTCATGATCTTTGGAACTTCCTAAGTACCAACCGTCAGATGGGCCTGTATCATTGACAAAATGAATCAATATCTGCAAAGGCATTTTCTTGATTTTCAATATAATTCCAACTTTTTTGTTCTTTTAGGAAGGGTATAGATGGATACGCACTAGGAAGTGCTCAGGGCTTTGGCCAAGGGTGGTATCATGACTGATACAGACTTCTAGGGCCTGTTCCTTTGCTGTATTGTTCTTTGTGCTTGAAGCCCATTAAAATTATCAGGATCATTCTAAGTTCCTGATGAAGAACGCTGAAGGTATTTTTCATATGGTGTCACACAACAATGGTATGAAATTGGCTTCAGCCAGGAGCTAAAATTTTTTTTTAGAGTACCCAATTTGTTTTTTCCAATTAAGGGGCAATTTAGCGTAGCCAATTCACCTACCCTGCATATTGTTTGGGTTGTGGGGTGAAACCCATGCAAACATGGGGAGAATGTGCAAACTCTACACGGACAGTGAACCAGGACTGGGATCGAACTCGGGTCCTCAGCGCCGTGAGACTGCAGTGCTAACCACCATGCCACCCATGCTTCAGCCAGGAGTTGAGGTGGAATTTGACTTGAGTTGACTGGCTCTGATTGTTGAAAATTAAACACCTCTCTGGTACATGGTGACAACTTAAAAGGATTTCTCAATACTGGACAGTAGTGCATTCAGAGAATCATAGAATCCCCACAGTGCAGGGGGAGGCCATTTGGCCCATAGAGCTTGCACCGACCCTACCTAGGCCCACTCCCCCACCCTATCCCGTACCCAGTAACCCCACATTCCCTTTTTTGGACACTAAAGGACAATCTATTGCGGCCAATCCACCTGACCAGCACATCCTTCGACTGTGGGAGGAAACCACAGCTCCCGGAGGAAACCCACGCAGACACAGGAACCATTCCCTGATACATCGCCAATCCTCTTACAAGAGGTTAAAAAACAGATCTTTGGAACCACATCACCTTTTGGCGGAAGAGAAAAGAATCTTAAAATGATTGGGGAATTTATGGGAGGAAGAAACAAAGATTACAGAATTTTCACAATGCATTTGGTCTTGGGAGATTAATGTAAACCTTATAAATGTTCTTTATAGTGTAATGTTCTTCATTAGTAGAAAATTCTCACATAGAATCATTCTTGTCTGAAGTTAAAATATTGTTAATATGAATATCACCAGTGCATATTCATTTCACAGCAATCGATGAGGAAATAATTATAGACCTGACTACCAGTTTGTTAACATAAGCTCATTAATAATAGAAATAAAATCATAGTTGTCTGCATTGATAGAATCATATAACCTTGATAATAGGTGCACACTGCTTCAAAGTTTCCAGTTTTCCTAATGGGTAGAATGTATCGACCTAGATCCATCAGAATTAGTTTTGAAAAACTGTGTTTAAAGATCATTGCACAAGTGTACATGATTGGATAATTATCCCGTGGTAATGAGTGTCATAGTCATAGAGTCATAGATATTTACAGCATGGAAATAGGCCCTTTGGCCCAGCTTGTCCACACCGTGATAATTGTCCAGACGGCAAGTTGAACAAATCAAATGTAGTTTCTGATGTTTTGACTTGTTCAGGAGTTGAATTGAAGAACTTGATGAAGAAGAAATTGTTGTAGCTATTTATCATGGGCCCTCTGGTTAACTGTGTTTGGTGTTGGGCAGGTTTCTCCAATTTTTATTCTGGGGTGAGACTACAGAACTGTGGTCCTTTAAATTGTCATGAAGTAAGTTGAGTACTGTCGAGAGAAATCTGGTCATAGGTCGCAACCCAAGAATTTGGGGTGCAGTGAACGTGTAGTTTCTGAATTCAGGTCAATGTGCAGCTGGGGTTAATTTGCTTGTAGCGCCTGGCTGTAATCTTTGTAGCCTGGGATCCGGAGACAATGAAAAGCTGCACTCTTGGTGGCATAATATGCTCAATCTTTTGACAGGACAGCTTGACTTGAGCTACATTGATGACTTTATAATGCATCCTACCAATACAAATGTTCTGACATAATAATCGTACCTTTGTATAAATTGTTTGAATCAAATGCACTGTGGTAATTCTAACTTTGATGTTATTCAATATTTAGTATTTGTGGTTTGTTTACATGTTTCCTCCTTACATATTGCATGTGGTATTTTTCACTGTTGTTTTCATCATACGTTTTATGGCGTGTTGACATACTTAAATTTCTGCACCATCATTATTTGTAGAATATTCAAATTAAGAATAAAATTGTCGACATGAGGAAAATAAGAATGAATGCATTAAATCTTGAAGGTGTTATAAGGTTACAGTGCTACAATGAATACATCCTGTTGTAATTGCTTTTCTTCTGTAAGTGTTGAAGGACTGACAACCCAGTATCATCCCGATGCTGCTCAACCTGCTGAGTATTTCCAGCATTTTCCGGTTTTATTTCAGATTTCCATCATCTGCAATATTTTGCTTTTGTCCCAATGGCCCTTTTAGTTGAAAAATGGACCCACTGCGGTGAGTGTATCTGTGCTGGTGGGAAATTTGCAGGAGTTATGTGATGGTGCTTCCTCAGGGTGATTCTTCTCCTCTGAGTATGTATGACCTCCACCCTCAACTCCCACTGTACCTCCTACAATGCCCCTGTGGGAGATACAAGACCATCAATGGTGCAACATGCAGGTGACAGTGAGATACAGGCCCAGCATTTTGCTGACCATTATATTTTGATATTGGTGAGAAAGGCTCCACATAAGTTACAGAATCAGCTGCATATGTTATATGAAACACTGTCACCCAACCTCTGCGGCACCCCCATCTCTCCATTGGTGATGATCTGCACTAATTCCCTCCTGATTTCCAGTGCTTTCTCCATTGGTATCAGGTTAGCTACTGATGCAATGCCACACTCTTCTCCACCCCCTTGACTCTCTTCTCTTCCAATGAAAAAAGGCAGAGAGTTATGACTCTTGAAATGCAGTCTTTGCTCAGGAAGAGTGCATAACAATTGAAGGGGGTTGACTGTTAGAATGTTCCGTTGAGGGTGAGTGTTATTGCAATCTGTGCTGCTGGAGATTAAGGTGAAGCCTAGGCAGACATACTTCTATGTGGTTGTAGATAGTGTATTTCAAAGGATATCTCTGCTGGATACAGCTGGGAAGTGAGAGAATGATGGCTGCCAATTGAGAGTTGTGTGGCTTCCACCCTGTCAAACTCAAAAGGTCAATAAACCATTTCCTGCGCTGGATCTATATACTCTGCACTCTGCGTTGGCCACTCACCTCCTCTGTGACCAGCAGCCAGTTCTGTTTTGTGAGGGCGGCTGGCCGCCCTCCTGCTGCCTTCTGGAAAATTAAATAGCCTACGTGCTTTATTGTTTACCACATCGCCTCAAGTGACGGGTCGTAAATCGTGAACCTTCCCCTTGTCCCATCGATTATCTTCCTTGTTTGTTGGCAAATGAGTAACCCACGACAGACAGTGCTTCCAATGTCCCTTTAAATACCCAACCCTCATTCAGGCTTCTGAATTTCCTTCTTTTTAAAAAAAAATATATTTTATTAAAGTTTTCAAATACAATTTTTCCACTTTACAAATCAACATAAGAGATAACACAATAACTAATAAGTAACATTATTTAAATAAAATAGTGAACTGGCAAAGTAACAAAAAATAGTGCTCCCCCCCCCCCCCCCCCCTCTGGGCTGCTGCTGCTGACGATCTATTTTCTGAATTTCCTTCTTGTCCACATCACATAATTGGATGCCAATCCCAGAGGTACCTCTTAATTTGCTGGTGCTCCCTCCAAAAATCAATTGGAAGGTCTGTGAGTCAGAGGGTTGGGGTGTCAACCTGTAAATGGGGGTCCCACCATTTCATCAGGGACTAAGTCCACAAGGTTCCCCCCCATAAAGTTCAAAGTAATGTATTAGAATATTCCAAGACAGGGAGACCTGTTGGGGGAAATCCTCCAGCACTAATGGAAGGCAAACAATTTTAGTGTGCAACTTATATTGCATCTTCATTATTGGTAGAAAGAGGATTGATTTCAAACTGATTCTGAATTTTCAATATAATTCAATAACTGGATCCCAATCTGACTCAAGAGGAAAGGTCCCTGGAGGCGGCAGTTTCATACTTCCTGAGCTTGAAGATTGTGTGGAGTATAACTCCAGTTATAACGGTCACTTGGTCATCCGGAGCATGCCGAATACCATAGATATGAGCAGGGATCTCTCATCAGGATGGGAAAATTCCAGCTGGAACGCAGCAGGATATGTAAAGTAATGTGCTAGCAGGAATGATGCAGTCAGCCTTTGTCTACAGCATTTGTTCACTAGGGAGTGCAGTGGTTTTTAGAATTTAGTGTGTTGCTAAAGTGTAGGAGAGCTTTTAGGTGTAGTTTGTTGAAGCTCCGAAAGCATGTTTAACGAGAAGCTGATAGAACATAGAGGTGCACATTTGGTTGTTTAGCGTAACTGTTCTTTATATTGGCATACAGTGAGAGAAAATGCAGCAGTGGCTAAATGACATGAGTGATCACAGGCTATTCAGCATTGACCACTTTAGCTTCAATAGAAAACCAGTGTTTACCACCCGTCTGTGGCAGTTTGAGACCACAGCAATTTGAATATGGCATCAATAATATGCTGGAGGTCTGGTTCTTGCCCAAAATATGAAGGAATTGGCTGTTGGTCTCTAGAAAATTAGACAGCCCTTGGCTACCCATCACCGCTAGCCGACGGCACTTTTCTTTTTTTTTAAACTTTGAGTTTCTCCCGACCGAGGGATATCCTGCTGGTGAGCCACCCCCCCCCCCCCAAACCCGGTTTGATCCCTGGAAGTGACAACGGTACCTGGGCACCCTGACACTGCCAACCTGATGCCATGGATGTGCAACACGGGCACACTGCCAAGGTGCCCCGATGCCATGGGGAGTGCTAGGGTGCCACCCTGTCCTGTCCCCGACCACTGAGTGTCTCCAGTGGCCTGGGAGACCCCCCCCCCCCCCCCCCCGCCCCCCCTCTCCTCTATGTGCCATTATGACTGTTCCAGTTTGTGTGGACCAGTACTAAACAACGTCCTGGCAAGGTCTCCCAGGTGCGTCCATTGACTCACAAGCGCTGGGTGAATACAGCGTCTGGGTAGGGCTCATTTAAATATTCAGATTTGGATCTGGCCTAGTGAGGGCGAGATCCAGATCATGCCGGGCGGAGCGAGTCAGGTGACAAGCTTGAGGTCTTGTGCCCGGCGCGGATACCGATTTGGCGCTCGTGAGCAATTAACCCGTTGCGCAAGGATCCGAGCCAGATGCAAAAGGGTCGCTGAATCGCGCCCAAGCCCCAGTAGGTCACTAATTTGTTTAGAAATTATATGAGTTTTCTTTCTCTATTTTCCTCTCTTGCGATATTTTGGTCCATCGTTTGCATTCTCAAAGTATGAAGTTCAATCATTTAAAAATAGATATAATTTGTCCTTCATTGAATTCAAATTAATCTCTCACTATGAAATATTCTGCAGGCTGCTTGGAAATGCTTTCCAACAATAATTGTGTTTTTTTTTTACCATTAGCACATTTCAAAGTGTTGCTGAAGGCTGGAGATGAACAATGCTGCAACAGTATATTCACAACTTAATAAAAGATCTTTGCACATGACTTAGAGATTGCCAAAACATTCAAGCTATCCAATTGGCAAAGCAACATAGTACTTCAAAGCAAAAATTCCTGTGTCAGAAAATCTCAAATGTTTACAATGCGAATATGCTGGTTTTCATAATTGAAAACAGGCAAAGAATAAATGAAAATTTAATTTAAAACAAAAAAATTGATTCATGCAGCCTTTATTAAGTTATAATTAAGAAATATATTTGAAACAAAGTGTATACCCGGAGTTGAAACTTCCCTTGGGCTCAAGAAATCCCAACCTGTGCACTTTCATGGCCCATAAACTACACAGCTGACCCATGTGTAACTTTACTCGCCATTTTTGTCTTTCCACACCGGGATCAGGTTTGTAGGACATTTTGTAAGCTCTGAATTAGTGCGGGAGGTGTGTGGGTGAGGAAGTGGTCTGTTTAGAATGTCTCTAACACCTTATCCCAGTTGCTGGTGTTCAAATGGTCCCCTAAACCTCATACCTCATCACTCAGCCAGCCCCTAATGTCCCCATATATCCTACATGCGTTCCAAGATCACTCATGCCATCCCTAAGCGCTCATGTGTCCTCAATTCTCCTTTGGATAATTAAGTCACTCTTGCCACCACTGTGCCCCCCCCATGTACCCTCCATAGTCACCCGTGCAGTATTTTCTGAGCAGAACTGAGATGAGAAGGAACTACTTCTTGCAGAGGGTCGTGAATTTGTGGAACTCGCTGCCCCATAATGCGGTGGAATCTGATTCATTAAATGGTTTCAAGAAGGAGATAGAAATGTTTCTGTTGAAAAAAAACACGTTGAAGGGATATGGGGAAAAATTAAGGAGGTGGATTTGAGACCTGGAAGAGATCAGCCATGATCTGATTGAATAGCGGAGCGAGCTCGAAGAGCTGAATTGCCTACTTTTGCTCCTAATTCCTATATTCCACTGTTCCTCTTAGTACAGTACTCAGAATCCCTGCAGTAATAATGGAAAATACTTTACATTCCTTTGGGAGAAAAAATGAACCTCGTCATTTAAAAAAGGTTTCCATATTATTAATAAAAAATGCATTCTGAATGTGAAAAAACCTAGGATGAGATTCTCTGGCCTCCCTGTGGCATGTTTCACAGTGGCGGGAGGCAGTCTGCCGTTGGCCTCTGGTGGGATCTTCTGGTCCTGCCGCTTTCAATAGGATTTTCCATTGCATCCATCCCACACTGCTGGGAGACCCATGGTGGGGGTGCGCCGGAGGCGGGATCAAAAGATACCGCCGGTTTGAATTGCTGGAAGATTTTGTCCTTCGTAATACTTTTAATTCTATTGGCTTGTGCCAACAAACCAGAAACCGCATTTAAGGCACAATCTGTACTTAAAACATCTTGATATTGTCATTCATTCTCAGAAGAATGGAATACCTACTATGATAAAATCTGTTAGCACCTGAAACTTAGTGAAGCATTGATAATTGCCACAGCTATCCAAACAATAGGTACTCTCTGGGAAAGAAACACCAGCTGTTCATTTCAATTTCAAGCCGGTGTGCCTGACAATCAATGTGGGGAAGCTGATTTTTCAAGTGTCAAAATCAGGTCTCTTATTTTATCAGCTAGAGCCATTTAAATCACAGTAGAAAATATGACAGTATCATCTCACAGGACATTTTGATTCATTTTTACTGCATTATGGTGCTTTCTCCATTGAGCGAGCATTGCAATGCATGTGAAGAACTACACAAATCTGGACAATGTAAAGGTCAAATTATCTTTAAAACAATTCCTATGATGAATCACTGCATCAAAAACACATCTACGTTACAATACTGCACCTATAGTGACATTTAAGGGTGTGAAAATATTTTACATCTCCCTTTCAGACTGTTCCAGATTTCTCAGAAGGCTTTCCATTTTCTTTGCAAATTCTCAAATCTTGGATGCCATTAATGGGGTTCCAAATCACTGTACTGCAAGTAAAAAACGGTGTGCGGGAAGAAATCCACTTTTCTGCGCCATTCAAAATGGCAAATCTGACCCCAGCAGGGGTGTTTGTGCATTTTGCACATTAGGCATTCCCAACCTGCAAAAATGCCAGAGCAAAATGGCATGGGGTTTGGAGTATGGAGGCAGAAAGGTTTTTTTGGGGGAAGCCCCAAGTGTGGCCATTCATGCACGGAAATGTGCCTCTGAACCCTGACAAAAATTTGGCGCCATGTGTGTCTTCTTGCAATGTAATCTGGAATGAAGTTTAAAGTTTAATTGATAAACATAACTGACCAGATACTCTTCTGTGTGACAATGTACCCACGGTCAGTTAAGTAGTTAATCAGTGTTGTAGTAATGAACACATTAGGAGTAGGAGTATAGAGGCTGTACTCCTGTTGATCTGGATTACAGCCCACACACTGTATGTAGTATAGTAAATTCCCTTCTCGCAGTAGGAATGACTGCCACTGATTTGGCCCTTGTTGTTGAACTCTTGCTTGTCAGTTGAAGTTCACACAGACTTTTCACCAGGCCTGCCCAGAAAACTGTCTCCTTTAACTTCCTGTGGACTTGCATAATATTTCCTTGCATCTTGCATAAGCCTAATATTTGGCTGGGTAGCTGCTCAACTCCTATTTGTGAATTACAAAAGCTGTTTTGCAAGTGTAGGCAGCAGTAAACAATGAAACATATCGCATGGCATCAGATTATATTAACATGAAAAAGAAATTCTGGTCGTTCTAAATGATGTGTTTTTGAACAAAGGCTGAAGTTTGACGTTACCCGTCTGTAACTCTAAATTTAACACCTACCATGTTGTTCATTACTGAAAAAATTGTTTCAAAACTGGAAAATAGAGTACCAGCAGTTTGTTGTGTCACTTTTATCTATTACTCAAAAATAGAACTGCTACATATAAATATGGAGCTTGTATTAAATACACTTTCACTTTTTGCCTGCTGGTCGTTAAAGGTAATGGGGATTCTATACATTTATTTTACAAGATTAAAAAGTGAATAAAATTGGAGCAGTAATTCACAACGTCACAATCCCAATGGAGTAGCAGTATGTTTGAAGCTCATGGTGAAGGTGATGATAATCTGGTGCTTGATTGAACTGACTTCCGTAAATTCCTGATGCACGGTGCTGTGGTTGGTGAGAGTAACACATTGATTGTGGGAATGAGAGAACTGTGTCCTGGTGCCACCTCTCCTCTGAATTGGCCTGTTGTCACATGTCTTTCTCACTGAAGGAGCTCATGGTGACCCAAGGAAGAACAAGATGCGAAAATACCACTCTAAGCAGGCAGAACGAAATGTACCGGTTGTTTAGTCATTAGATTTGAATATATCTAGATTTACAATGAGAGCTTTGACTATGCAAATAATTATTTTCAAGCTTTTACAATACAAATGATATGACTTAAACATCATGCCACTGCAGTTTCAATTCTTATCAATCGTTGTTTCATCACGAAGGCTGTGGCTGGTTGTAGACTCCAGGTAGCTTGAAATAATGTCAAATCCAGTTCGTCTCTAGTTAAGGAAATTTCCTAAAAGTGTTACCAAACCTTGTAGTCCGTTGCATTAAATAGCCCTTTCCAATCAGAACTCTTGTTCATTTTATCTTTGTTTAATTTCTAATAATTATTACACAGAAAGGTTGTAGTATATCAGCTATTTTACAATGTGACCTCATGTTTATTGCCTAGTCTGAAAGAGGCATTTACTCTACAAGATTTATGGGTGTATTCCATTCAGTGTACATTTTTAAAATACTGTATTAACTGCTCTCTCTTTGTGCTCCGGAATTAGCCATGCCTTTAGCCAAGCTGCTCAGTGCAACCACAACCTTGGAATTAAACTGACAAAATAGAAAATTGACCGGGTGCACCCTCTGCACAAAAAGGAGGACTAATCCAATCCAGCCAATTGCTACTCTCATTATCAAGGAGATGGAAGAGGTCATTGACAGTGCTTTCAAGCAGCTTTACTGAACAATAATCAGTTTACTGATGTTCAGTATGGGTTCTGCTGGGACCATTTGGCTTCAGATCTCATGACAGCCTTCAGCCCAAAACGTGCAAAAGAGCTGGTTTCTCGGGGTGTAATGAAAGTGACTGCCCGAGACATCAATGCAGCCTTTGACTGAGCCCGAGTAAAATTCAAGGCAGTGTGAATCAGGGTAAGATTTTAGACTGGCTGAAGTCATATCTAGCTCAAAGGAAGCTGGTTTTGATTGTTGGAAGCCAATCATCTCAACCCAAGGTTTGCACTGCAGGATTGCTTCAGGGTAGTGTCCTTTGATCAGCCATCTCAGCTGCTTCATCAATGACCTGACCTCCACTGGAAGGTCAGAATTGGGGATGTTCTCTGATGATGACACAGTGTTTTGTTCCATTCGCAATTCCACAGGTAATGACATAGTGCATGCCCATATGCTGCACAATCTGGACAGTATTCAGGTTTGTGTTAGTGACAGGTGCCAGACAATGACCATTTCTTATAAAAATTAATCTTAACTATTTCTCCATGACATTCATCTCCATTATCATTGTCAAATCCCCCACCATCAATATCTTGGGGCCACTACTGACCAGCAATTTAACTGGACAACCCACAATAAACACTATATAAGAACAGATTAAACACTGGGTATTCTGCCGCAAGTGACTCACTTCCTGACTCCCGAAAACCTGTCTACTATCTTCAAGGCATAAGTCAGGAGTATAATGGAATACTCTCCACTTGCCTAGATGAGGACAACTTCATCAACTCTCAAGAGTTTCAGTACCATCATCGGCAAAGCAACCCATTTGAAAAGTCCCTGATACACAATCTTAAAAATTCGCTCCCTCACCAATGATGCAACATAACTGCAGTGTGTGCAATCTGCAAGATGTATTTCAGCAACCTACCAAGACTTCTTAGATAGTATCTTCAAAACTTTCAATCTTCGCCACTTAGAGGGACAAAGGCAACATGTGCATGGAAACACCACCCAGTCTCGGTTCTCCTCCAAGTCACATCATCCTGATTTGGAAATGTATCACTCGATTGTTGTGGGTCAAAATCCTGGAACATCCAACTTGACAGCTCTGTGAATGTACGTTCACCACAGTGACTGCAGTTCTTAATGAGGATGACTTACCATCACCTTTTCAAGGGCAATTAGGCTTAGGTAATGTTGGCTTGGCAATGGTGTCCACACACCATGAATGAATAAATAAACGTACATTTTTGAATAATTATGCTTTGGTAATGTAGCACTGTTGCTTCACAGCACCAGGGATCTGAGTTCAATTCCCGGCTTGCGTCACTGTCTGTGCGGAGTCTGCACATTCTCCCTGTGTCTGCGTGGGTTTCCTCCGGGTGCTCCGGTTTCCTCCCACAAGTCCCGAAAGACGTGCTTGTTGGGTGAACTGGACATTCTGAATTCTCCCTCAGTGTACCCGAACAGGCGCTGGAGTGTGGCGACTAGGGGGTTTTCACAGTAACATCATTGCAGTGTTAATGTAAGCCTACTTGTGACATTAATAAAGATACTGGGCGTCATTCTCCGACCCCCCGCCGGGTCGGAGAATGGCCGTTGGCCGCCGTGAATCCCGCCCCCCCCCCGCCGAAGTCTGCACTCCCGGAGATTGGGCAGGGGCGGGAATCGGGCCGCGCCGGTTGGCGGGACCCCCCGCTGGATTCTCCGGCCCGGATGGGCCGAAGTCCCGCCCAGAAATTGCCTGTCCCGCCGGCGTAAATCAAACCTGGTATTTACCGGCGGGACCAGGCGGCGTGGGCGGGGTCCTGGGGGGGGGGGGGCGCGGGGCGATCTGACCCCGGGGGGTGCCCCCACGGTGGCCTGGCCCGCAATCGGGGCCCACCGATCCGCGGGCGGGCCTGTGCCGTGGGGGCACTCTTTCCCTTCCGCCTCCGCCACGGCCTCCACCATGGCGGAGGCGGAAGAGACTCTCCCCACTGCGCATGCGCGGGAAACTGACAGCGGCCGCTGACGCTCCCGCGCATGCGCTGGGAAACTGACAGCGGCCGCTGACGCTCCCACGCATGCGCCGCATTTCCACGCCAGCTGGCGGGGCAACAAACGCCATTTCCGCCAGCTGGCGGGGCGGAAATCCCTCCGGCGTCGGCCTAGCCCCTCAATGTTGGGGCTAGGCCGCCAAAGATGCGGAGCATTCCGCACCTTTGGGCCGGCGCGATGCCCGTCTGATTGGCGCCGTCTTTGGTGCCAGTCGGCGGACATTGCGCCGTTGGGGGAGAATTTTGCCCATTATTTTTATAATGTTTCATTATTATTATGAAAACCACTTCTTAAATGTTGATCATACAATCTTCTGTTGCAAGGTTTCTCCATTTATTTATGACATTAACATCTATTCCATACGCTTTACAGAATGGATGGTGACCCATTTCATGAGTTGTGAAATTGAATGAGTTGGCTTCAAACTTTTTGAGGTCAACTCTTAAATCCTCCCATGACCTCGCCCCAATTTAGCTTAATGATTTGTTTCATTCCTGGTTTTCATCAGCAGCCCTGCTAACTCATTCCTTCAGTTCACTATTAGCAGCTGCTCATTCCGTCACCCCTAATCCTGGAGTTCCCTGCCAAGTTCGCTCCAATTTGACAACTTCCATCCTGCCTGCTTTCAGGAAATCCTCAAAACAACACAAACATCACCAACATACAACACCATTAAAGAAGGGAAACATCCCAAGGAACATCACAGAAGCAAAATTAGCCACAAATTTAAAAAATAGACAAATATCAGTTGAGTTTTAAGGGGGGCGATGCTTAGGAAGGAAAAGGGAGATGAGGTTGTGGAGGTGATAAGAGAAGGAAAGTTACAGAAAGCGGTTTGCTTCAGTTTCCCATTCTCCCCCTCATAATTTTCCCTTTTTCTTTACCCTAGGTGTACTTTTTTCTCCATAGTGTAAAGCTCTTTGATGCATTTTCCTACACGAGGAACTTAATGGAAATGAGAATTGTTGTCTCAATCACAACACCTCATGAAAATCGAGATGCAGAATAAAATTGAATCAAATTTGTCTTGAAGTTCTTCTGCATATAGTTTTTCCTGGCCTTCCTTCATTGGGATGACTCACAGGGAATTTCGGACATTGTACATTTGATGGGTGATTGATTTACCATTTTCTGGCATTATCTTTAAGATAATGCAGATTTACTTACCAAAGTTATGTCATCATTATTTCAGCATTTTAATTTAGATAAAATGTGTTTTGAAATGCAGAATATAAAAAGAACCTTCATGTTCCACTTTTTATTCCAAACAGTACAGAAACTTTCACAAACATATAAAACATTCTGAGATATATTGCAAACAGTTTGTCATTTTTGTTTGAATGAACTAACTAATTATAACCCCAAAGAAAACCCCAGTCCCCCCAACCACCTCCCACATCCCCTCCCCCCACTTAATTGCCAGTGATCAACAGAAAGAAAGCGATGAATGGCCTCCGCCTTGAGTAAAACCCTTCCTCTGACCCCCGATGGGCATACTTGATTTTCGCTAGTTGCAGGAACTCCGCCATGACCCCCAACCATGCAGAACCTCTGGGTGGCACCGTCGACCTCCAACCAAGTAGGATTAGTTGCCGTGCAATTGGAGAGGTGAAGGCTAAGACATCAGCCCCTTTCCCCTCTAGAGGGTCCGGTAAATCTGACACCCCAGAAATTGCCACCAATGGGCAGGGCTCCAGCCTCACTCCCACGATTACCGACATGGTCCCAAAGACCGAGGCCCAAAAACTCAACCAATTTTGGGCAGGGTCAGAACATGTGCGAGTGATTCGCTGGCCCCCTTAAACACCTCTCGCACCTATCCTCCACATCAGGGAAGAACCCATTCATGCGCACTTTAGTCATGTGAGCCCGATGGACAACATTAATTTGTATCACGCTCAGCCTAGCACAAGAGGAGGTCGGGTTCACCCGATACACTGTCTCACTCCAGGCCCCTCCCGTCTCACTCCAGGCCCCTCCCTCCAGCACCAAAGCCAATTCTTCCTCTCAATTATCTTTATCACGGCTGCCAGAGCATTCCTCGTCTCTAGCAATCCCCCACATATATCCGAGATCCTCCCTTTCCCCAGCTCAACACACGAGAACAACCTATCCATCAATGTATGACACAGAAGCTGCGGGAACGAAGGAAGTTCTTTGTGAACAAAGTCCTTCACCTGCATACACCTAGATTTGCTCCCCTCGGGAGTTAGTATTCTTCCTTCATCTCCTCCAGTCCCGTGAACCTACCCTCCACCTCTCATCCCCTCGACCCACCTCCAACTCCTATAAATTGCATCCATCCCATACGGTGCAAATCTATGGTTTCCGCAGATTGGCAGCAATACTGACATGCTCCCCAATCCGAAATGCCGCCGAACCTGATTCCAAATTTTAAGATATTTCACCACTACCAGGCCCGGTGTCTACCTGGCAGTGCAGAACGGGAGAGGGACAATGACCAATACCTTTAAACACAACCCTCCTCGATTTGCCCCCACCCGACCCCTGCTCCCTCCACCATTGCCGCATCTTTGCGCCACCCAGTAGTATAATGTTAAATTTGGACTCCATTCCACCTGATCGAAAGCCTTCTCTGTGTCCATAGAGATTAATCAACAACTGTCACCCTTAACAAAGCCAGTCTGGTTCTGGGAGATCACCTCTGGAACACAACCCTCCAGACACCTCGCCAAGACCTTTGCTAGTACCTTAATATCGTTGTTCAGCAAAGAAATAGTTCTATAAGGCACGCACTGGGATCAGGGAGATGGACACCTGTGCCAACATGGCCAGCAATTACCCCTGCAACAGAGAGCCATTATACATTCCCAATAAGTGCGGTGCCAGTAATCCCACAAATTGCTTCTAAAATTCCCCCGGAAAACCAACTGGTCTCGGTGTCTTCCCCGATTGTAGAGAATCAATGCACTCCATTTTCTCCTCCAGCTCCAAAGGCACCTCCAACCCCTGTCCCCTCCCCTTCTCCACCAGTGGAAAGTCCAGTATGTCTAAACGTGATTCCATCTCATGCTCGGACCTATACAACCCTCGATAAAATGTCTCAAATGTGCCATTAATTTTGACCAGAGCTGTCACCAGCCCTCCACCTTCATCCCTAACCTGGGCTATCTCTCGTGCTGCCGCCTTCCCATCACCCTTTGTGTAAAAAACTCTGCCTTGTGCATTTCCTCTAAACCTTGCCCCTCGCACCTTAAACCTATGCTCCCTAGTAATTGACTATTCCAACCTGGGAAAAGGCTTCTGACTATCCACTCTGTCCATGCTCTTCATAATCTTGTAGACTTCTATTAGGTCGCCCCTCAATCTCTATCGTTCCAGTGAGAACAAACCAAGTTTACTCAACCTCTCCTCATAGTTAATGCCCTCCATACCAGGCAACACCCTGGTAAATCTTTTCTGTACCCTCTTCAAAGCCTCCACATCCTTCTGGTAGTGTGGCGATCAGAATTGATCACTATATTCCAAGCCTAACTAACATTCTATAAAGCTGCAACATGACTTGCCAATTTTTAAACTCAATACGGCCGATGAAGGCAAGCATGCCATATGGCTTCTTGACTACCTTCTTCACTTGTGTTGCTACTTTCAGTGACCTGTGTACCTGTACACCCAGATCTCTCTGCCTATCAATACTCTTAAGGGTTCTGCCATTTACTGTATATTTCCCATCGCTATTAGACTTTCCAAATTGCAATACCTCACATTTGTATGGATTAAACTCCATCTGCCATCTCCCTGCCCAAGCCTCTAACCGATCTCTACCCTGCTGTATCCTCTGACAGTCTTCATAGCGATCTGCAATTCCACCAACGTTTGTGTCGTCCGAAAACGTACTCATCAAATTAGTTACATTTTCCTCCAAATCATTTATACATATTACAAACAGCAAAGATACCTGAGGAACATCACCGAGTCACAGCCCTCCATTCAGAAATGCACCCTTCCACTGCTACCATCTGTCTACTATGACCGAGCCAGTTCTGTTTCCATCTTGCTAGCTCACCTCTGATCATGTGCGACTTCATCTTTTATATCAGTCTGCCATGAGGGACCGTGCCGAAGGCCTTACTGAAGTCCATGTAGATAACATCCACTGCCCTACCCACATCAATCACCTTTGTCACTTCCTCGAAAAACTCGATCAAGTTAGTGAGACACGACCTCCGCTTCACAAAACCGTGCTGCCTCTCGCTAATACGTCCATTTGCTTCCAAATGGGAGTATATCCTGTCTCGAAGAATTCTCTCCAGTAATTTCCCTACCACTGATGTAAGGCTCACTGGCCTGTAGTTCCGTGGATTATCCTTGCTACCCTTCTTAAACAAAGGAACAACATTGGCTATTCTCCAGTCCTCCGGGACATCACCTGAAGACAGTGAGGATCAAAAGGTTTCTGTCAAGGCCTCAGCAATTTCCTCTCTAGTCTCCTTCAGTATCCTGGGGTAGATCCCATCAGGCCCTGGGGACTTATCTACCTTAATATTTTTCAAGACGTCCAACACCTCGGGCGAAATTGGTGCCCCGCCAGCTGGCGCGGAAATGACATCTCCGGGCGGCGCTTGCGCGGGGGCGTCAGCGGCCACTGACGGCATTCCCGCGCATGCGCAGTGGAGGGAGTCTCTTCTGCCCCCGCCATGGTGGAGACTGTGGTGGAGGCGGAAGGGAAAGAGTACCCCCACGGCACAGGCCCGCCCGTGGATCAGGCCTCCGTGGGGGCACCCCCCCGGTGCCAGATCGCCCCGCGCCCCCCCCCCCCCCAGGACCCCGGAGCCCGCCCGCGCCGCCTTGTCCCGCCGGTAAGGAAGGTGGTTTAATTTACGTCGGCGGGACAGGCATTTTAGCGGCGGGACTTCGGCCCATCCGGGCCGGAGAATCGCGCGGGGGGGCCCGCCAACCGGCGCGGCACGATTCCCGCCCCCGCCAAATCTCTGGTGCCGGAGACTTCGGCAACCGGCGGGGGCGGGATTCACGCCAGCCCCCGGCGATTCTCCGACCCGGCGGGGGGTCGGAGAATCTCGCCCCTGATCCTTTTGGATCTCAATGTGACCCAGGCTATTACACACCCTTCTCCAGACCTCTCCTTCACAAACCATGTTGCCTCTCACTGATTTCCAAGTGGGAGTAAATCCTGACTTGAAGAATCCTCTCCAATAATCTCCCTACTTCTGATGTATGGGTGGCAAGGTAGCAAAGCGGCCAGCACCGTTGCCCTACAGCGCCAGGGACCCGGGCTCAACCACCGGCCCGGGCCACTGTCCACGTGGAGTTCGCACCCTGCGTCCATGTGTGCCCTCTCCGGGCCCTCCAGCGCGCCCCCCCCCCCCCCCCACAAGTCCCGAAAGATGTGCCCGCTAGGCGAACCGGACACTCCAAATGAACAACCAACCCGCCCAACCAACTACCAAAAACAAACTCTCTGCCCCCCAACTAAACAAAAAGAACCTAACCAACCGAAGCACTCAGCCTCCCCCTACCAGACTGATCACCACCCTTCCCCCACTCCCTGGCTGCCCGCTGCAGCCCTCTCCCTCAGTCTGCACCCGTTTCCTAGCATCCCTGCTAGCATAGTGACCCCCACATGGAAAACCACAGAAAGAACCCCACCAAAACACCACAATCTACCCTTAGCCCCACTCCCCCATCTGAACTATTGCCAACCGGAAAGAACAGACTCAAACCCCCTCTTGCCAAAGCCCCATACCCCAAACTCCCAACAAGAGAAAAACACAGAACTCAAAGTAATCCCAACATCAACTAATCAACTATGGTGAAGAACCAACACAAGAACTCATTACACCTCCATACACTCAAATAACAATGACAACAAAACTGTACATCATCAGCATTAATCTTCCTCATAACCATTCTTTCTCACAAAGTTGTTTGCCTCTTTTGGCGTATTAATGTAATGTTCTTTGTTCTTGAACGTGGTTTTAATTTTTATGCACTTATATGTGCACCTTTCTGTTACAACTTTGTCTTTTCAAAATGGATTAAATCACCGCCAAACCATATTAACAGTACCTCAGCAGTTAGCAAGCAGCATTTGTCAAGCGAGGGTGAGGTTTGCATTGGTTTATCATTCATCAGTGATTTTGCAGAAGTTTATTTTCTAAACTTGGCAACTATATAGACAGTGGCGTATATTATTAAATGCCATATGACGCTGTGAGACATGAGTGAAAATTGAGCTCAACAGGTGAAATTATGATTCCTCATCCTATGCTTTCTCATCTCGAGAATTGAGAGAGCCATCATGCATCATTTAGATTGCATTGGAGAAGTCTTTTGACTCCTCTTTACTTATGGATTGTCTCCTGCATGGAAACTGCAACCCAGAATTTAAGTCTATTCCAGGTTGAAACTGCCCAAAAAAAGAAAAATGAAATGCATGTCAGTGTATTAGTCAACAAGCATTGTTTTCATTGCTAGCCTCTCCAGTATGAATATTCTTGAATGTGGAGCAGTGGGATGACATGTAGAATATGCTGCTGCAGGTACCTTTAGGAAGAGTTTCTCTGGATTCCTTAAGGACCAGGGGCTTTCTCTGTCTAGACATCCTCTCAACCACAGGATTCACCTGTGGAACCTCTACCTCGCTGGACTTTCCTTTGCCAGGATAGGCGTTGGGGAAATCATTCCAATGGGTCCATACCAAAGACTTTTTAATGTTGTGCTTGCCTACCTCTGTGCAGAAGACATGCTTAATTTATTCAAAAGAGGCCGAGGAGTTAAAATGTTCACGCCAGCAATCCTGGTACTTATTCCACAGGCCCCGTGGTTTCCTCTCAACCCCAGTTGAAGTCAGGATTGTTGTAATTTTCAGCCATTATATAAAGGGTTATAGATGTAGGTCATGTTACAAAGGAGATATCTTTCTGTAAACGGATGAGCTGTAAACATACATCAGAGGTTGTAGTGCCTCTGAAGGTCTAAATGCTTCTTGTTTACATCAGTCAGTGCAGTAATCTTTACGTGGAATCATGCATGTCAACCCGAGACAGCTACAAGCAGACCCCTTTTCAAAATCTGATAAGTTCTTTCTAGTGCACTTGTTTACAAACCGATAGGACAATTAGCCCTCTCTTATCTGACATTGATTGGAATCACTGGAGAACATCTGAGTTAGGCACCTCCCTTAGATGCATTGCCCTGTGAAACTAAAACCTGGAGTGTTGCTCCACTCTGCCAGAGATGCAAGTTAATGTTTTCAGTCAAAGTACTTTTCCTGGATTTTACAGAGTCAAATATTTTCCAATTTAACTGTTTACTTCAATTGTTTTGCTCCCGTATTACATTCACTGCAATATACCACAGAATTTACAGTGCAGAAGAAGGCCATTCGGCCCATCGAGTCTGCACCGGCTCTTGGAAAAGAGCACCCTACCCAAGGTCAACACCTCCTCCCTATCCCCATGACCCAGCAACCCCACCCAACACTAAGCATTTTTGGACACGAAGGGCAATTTATCATGGCCAATTCACCTAACCTGCATATCTTTGGACTGTGGGAGGAAACCGGAGCAAACCCACGCACACACAGGGAGGATGTGCAGACTCCGCACAGACAGTGACCCAAGCTGGAATCGAACCTGGGACCCTGGAGCTGTGAAGCAATTGTGCTATCCACAATGCTACCGTGCTGCCCGAATGAGACTTTGGGAAAAATGAGACTTTGGGAAAAATGTTTGACTGCAACAGGGGCAAGTGAATGGGTTCAATTAAACGTTCAAGGCCCCTGTCACTGCGTATATCAGTTTTCCAGCAGCTAGAAAAGGCACTAACGGCAGCGTTGTGGATATCACCCCTATTCTGACAATTTTTTTTTCTAATTTTATAAAATAGCGTCTCCTCCTGTCCTATGACATGGGCCCTGGACAACCATAATTATGGCAGAAATGCTAGGCATACTGTGCGATAAATTGGGATTGTTTGTCCCCATTATTTGGGTGCTATGAGTGCCCTTACTGCTCCAAAGTAGTGTCCTTGGTGTGTGTGTACTCACATTTAATGTGACTCATTTCACATGCCAGATTGTTTTTTTAAATTTAGAGTATCCAATTTTTTTTTTCCAATTAAGGGGCAATTTAGAGTGGCCAATCCATCTATCCTGCACATCTTTAGGTTGTGGGGTGAAACCCACACAGACAAGGGGAGAATGTGCAAACTCCACACGGACAGTGAACTAGAGCCGGGATCGAACCTGGGATCTTGGCGCCGTGAGGCCACTATGCTGCCCCTACTTGCCAGATTGTTGCGGGTGTTAATGCATGCAGTGAATGGCCAGTATGCAGAGCAGGCAGATTATGGCATTAATCACTGCACAAGACAGATTTGATGCTAGCAATGCCATTTTGGAGCTAGGTGCTCCAGCTAATGCTCTCTCTTAATCTTGTGCAGCTGAACACATGTTAAGTAGCAGGAAGGGCCACCCCTACCAGTGCTATTTAAATGGCTCATGAATGATTTCATCTGATTGTTACTTCATTGTTACAAATATTTGGTACTTTTTATGGTGCTTGAAAGTTGTAAAAGTCTACAGGCAGGTCCTGAATAATGTTTTTGCCGACTTCCCAGACATGGGTGTGTGAGTAGGTATTCCTCTTAGAGTGTAGCATAACTTGAAGAATGAACAGAGCAGAACAAGCTGCTGGAGAGGGATGAAGAGAAGGAAGAGCAGAGCCATCCACAGGAAACCTCATCCATCCTGGGTTTTGAGGGAGCAAATTTCACAGCTGAATCACAACAAGGAACAAAGTGTAAAACTTAAGTGTTTCGATAAGGAGGTCTTCACGGAAATCAGCCATCCACTGCTGTTACCGCTACAACCTCAGACAAGGGTAAGGATGACATTGTTTTAAGAACCTTGCGAGTTAAATGCGAGGGTCTACCAAAACCCAGAAGGGTAACTTGGAACACCGGTCCTTAGTGATATATATTTTCAATTTGGTATACGGTGAGAAAGATACGTGAACCAGGGAAGAATAGTCGAGTCGTTTTGTGATAATTAATAAAGAATATTATTAACTTAAAAGAAAAACATGCAACATGAAGGATTATAATACACCACAACAGTACACGTAACTATACTGATGGCTACACGCACATAGAATTACATGGAGTTACCCTGTTGTTTTCCTGAACTCTAAGAGTCCCTTGTTCCCACCAACATCCAATTTAACTCTAAATCCAGCAGATAATTACCACACACATGTTATTTGTCCAGGTTTGGGAAAATCGTCTTCAGTTTCAGCGAAGGCGTAATCTTCTCGGCTTCAGTTTTGGATTTTAACCAGCTACCCTTTACAAAACAAAAACTTGTTTTGAGAGGAGCTGCAGCTGGGTGTAGCTGTGGTGGTAGCTGCCTCTACTGTATCCCTTTCTCCCCTAGTTACATAGGTAAACACTTGCTTTTCTCACTGGTACGCTAATTCGCATAACAAAACACCCCTTCAGACAGCTGCCCTCATCAATTCCCCTTTTTATTTTATTTTATCTTCTACTAATTTCATTTTTAAAATCTTAATTTTCCCCAATTCTTAACAATTGCCGCTAGTTGTAACATGACCATGGTTATTAACTTTTATGCATTGGCTTCTTCCAGGCTAGAGCTGAAGATATTTGCAACATCTCACAATTTGCTGTCCACTGTTGTGTCAGGCAGGCCACTGAGGCTCTCTACTCAATGAGAGCGCTATTTTATTCCATCTTACCAGAGAGAAGCAGGCAGAGAGAGAATGCTGCTTTGCTACGTTTCAGGTTTCCCATGGTGCAGGCTGCAATCATCTTGTGGATATGGCAAGTCAGCTCAGCCCTATCCCAGATTCCACTCCCTCGAAGCACTGAACATCCAGTTGGTGTGTGACCACACACAATCAACTATCAAGTCAATGCCCGGTTTCCTGGCAGCAATCATGATGTCTTTATTCTGTGGCAGTCCGTTGTGTCAGCTGTTTTTCAGCCACCCTGGCAAACCAGAGACTGACAGCTGGTTGACAAGGCTGTCTACGCATGACATGGCACGTGACTCTCGTGTGTAGCATACAGGGACAGCATGCATGTAATGAAAGCCATGCTGCCACACAATATGTGATAGAGCAACCTTTTGTGTGCTGAACCAGTGCTGGATCCCTGGAGGACCCTTACGGTACTCTATAGAGCGGGTGTCAAGATTCCTATACCCTGCTGTATGTTGCTCAACCTCACGTATATGAGAGGATTGTCCCTGAAATCTGCATAGTTTTCGTGAGGCAAAATCAACCAAATTAAGTGCCTCTCAGGCACCTAACTTGTTAGCATCGGGTTTTCACTGGATATAGGACCTCGCTAACAGAAATCCCGCCTGCCAATTAGAGGCCCGCAGCTTTCCCTTGCCAGTACAGCTAGTGCTACATGGACTTCACCAGGGACCGCAAATGTGCAGCACTGGGAGGACAGAGGCAAGTGCAGGAGGTAGCTTCCAATGCCCCTCCCCCACCCCACCACCCCGCTCCCAATGCTGGGTCCCTCAATTGGGTACAGAGTATCCGACAATGAGGCTCCCATCTCTGGTAGACTGCTGGGTAACCTGACAGGGGTTGCTGGATGTTCCCTGGGAGGCAGGTGAAAAATTTGTGATTCCCATTTAATCCCTGAGCCACAACTAAATTTCTGTGGGTTCAAGGGTAATTTGTGTTAGTTGGCGCGATAATGAGTCAAATTGACAACGCGCAGTGTGTGGTGAGTTTCCCACAAATGCACATTCCTGCCTCCAACTTAACCATGGGAGGTTTTCCCACTGCCAGGAGACTGATGTGCGCCCTCTCCCGTCATTAAGTGGGCCTGGGAAGGGCGGCATGTGGCACAGTGGTTAGCACTGGGACTGTGGCACCTGGTTCGAATCCCAGCCCTGGGTCACTGTCCATGTGGAATTTGCACATTCTCCCCATGTCTGCATGGGTTTCACCCCCACAACCCAAAGATGTGCAGGTTAGGTGTATTGGCCACACTAAATTGTCACTTAATTGGAACAAAATAATTTTTGGGGACTCTATAATTGAAAAAAAAATTAAGTGGGCCTGGGCGCCATGTTTCCCGCTGAAATGAGCTGGATTAAATTCCTCCCTGTATTCCACAGGCGGCATTTGGAGTTTGCTTGACACCAAGATGACACTGCAAGACAGATGTTTGAACTTCCACTGCAGTGCTCATTGGCTGACTATTGCGTTCGCTGCATTGAAAATTGGCAATCAGGTGCTGCATCTTTGTTGGATGTGCTAACTTCCATGCTGATAGAGTGGGCTCAATGTTTTGTGCCAATCCCTGTGCCCAGTAGTTGCTGGACTCTTCCAAGCTCTTTGACATTGATCACAGGCTTTCCTCCAGGTTTCTTCAATGTACCAAGCATTTGTGCCTGCACCTCAGTGTTTCTGTAGATGATGATCCATCATGATACTCTTTTGAATCATTGGCATCAGAACCTGTGTGGCCTTGCTCGCCATCAAACTGCACCTGTGCTAGCCTTCCTGCTCTGGCTGCAGGCCACTTGTGCCCGGTATCTCACTATGTGCATATCCTGGCTTTAAACTCGCCTTCGACTTACACATAGTGTTAGTGTCAGCTGGTGGTCACAAGTGTGAAATCGAATGATGATGCTTTTTTACCATCACTGACTCTTGCTGTTCCTCCACTACCCCTGGCCAGGTTTCACTTTTTGAGTATCTGAAGGAGTACGTTTGTGGCGCAGGGAAGAGAGAAGTCAGGTTTGTACTTACACCATCTGAGGCTTGTAAATCAGCAGGTATTGTGGTTTGAGAGGGAGGTGGGATGTGAGAAAGCAAATTAGGTTTGAGGATACCATCATCCTCAATAGTTTAGCCCTGCCATGGGTCACAGACTGAGCAATGACCATTCCAAAAATGGCCAGCACTCTATCCTCCATGAGGGTTAGTTCTTGCTGACTCTAGTTGTACCTTGTCCTGCAAGAGAGAGGCAAGTATATCAGTGAATGCCGTGTAATTTGTTTAATTGATATAGCAATCATAGTTTATTAGTTTTTTTTAACAAACAATTTTATTGAGGTATTTTTTGGCATTGTAAACAGTTACAGATAACAGAAATGTGCAAACATCAATATAAAACCAATACTTCAATGAAACCATACTGCACCTGCGGGTAGTGTCCACTAGACACTACCCGCCTATTTATCCCTCCTTCTCTACTCTAATCTCCCCCCTCCCCCTCTTCCTCTTCCCCCCCCCTCCCCCCCCTGCTGACGTTCACACTCCCGCGCAGAAGTCGATGAATGGTTGCCACCTTCGGGCGAACCCCAGTACAGATCCCCTTAAGGCGAACATAATTTTTTCCATACCCAGAAAACTTGACATGTCCGAAAGCCATAGTTCGGTCTTTGGGGGTTTTGAGTCCCTCCACGCCAGCAGTATTCGCCGCCGGGCTATTAGGGAAGCAAAGGCCAGAACATCTGCCTCTTTCTCCCCTGGACTCCCGGGTCTTCCGAAACCCCGAAAATTGCCACCCCTGGACTCATCACCACCCTTGTTTTCAGCAGCCGGGACATAACCCCCGCAAACCCCTCCCAGTACCCCCAAGCTTACGACATGGCCAAAACATGTGAACATGGTTCGCTGGCCCTCCCGCACACCTAGCACACTTGTCCTCTACCCCAAAGAATTTGCTCATCCGAGCTACCGTCCTGTGGGCCCGTTGAACGACCTTAAATTGAATCAGGCCGAGCCTGGCACATGTTGCGGTTGAGTTTACCCTACTCAGGGCTTCCGCCCACAGCCCGTCCTCCATCTCCCCGCCAAGCTCCTCCCATTTGAGTTTCAGTTCCTCCGTCTGGGACTCTTCCCCCTTCATGAGCACCTTGTAGATATCCGAGACTCTACCCTCTCCTCTAGAGACTATTCTGTCCTGGATCCCTATTGGCGGGAGGCGTGGGAAGGATGGGACCTGTCTGCGTACAAAGTCCCGCTTCTGTAAGTACCTAAAGTAATTTCCCCTTACCAGCCCAAATTTCTCCTCCAAGCCCCTCAAACTCGCAAAGCTCCCCTCCAGGAACATATCGCCCACCCTCCCCACCCCCGCCCACCGCCATGTTCGAAACCCTTCATCCATGTTCCCGGGGACGAATCGATAGTTATCACATATTGGAGCCCAGAGAGACGCACCCACCCCCCCTACATGCCTCCTCCACTGGCCCCATATCCGCAGGGCCGCCCCCACTAACTGGGCCATAGTTTATTAGTTGACACAAATGTTAAGTGCAAGGGTGCGGTGGACATATATGCCTTGGAGCTTGCTTTTTACAATGTTGTGCCAATCTGGTCAGGTTTGTCGATGACTGTCTTTCAAAATCAAGCATGATGCCCGTCTGGCTTTGTGAGTCTTCAGATGATGGAGAAGCCCGATTCTGGATCCAAAAGTTCTTCCAAAGTGGGACCGTGTTGTTGTGCAGGGGACTAGAATTCCACTGTGACTGTCATACTGCCTTGCTGTCAGGTCACTGAGCATCAAAGCGGCTTGCACCTTGATGGACCAAGTGGAGCCATGCCGCGTGGTCTGCAACCTTCTCCTCCCAGTCAATGCCGTTAGTGTCCCCGTGCTATAGGGTGACTTTGAGCGGGTCCTTCTACCTTTTACTTTGGCTGCCCTTAGAGCGTTGGCCAATGGAGAACTGGACAAAATGGGCCATCCACCGGTCAGATTCACTTCCAGCATGACCGGCAGTACTTGCGCCATCCAGCCACAGTGTGAAAAGGTAAAGATCCGCTCCCCAGATAGGGGTTAATTATATATTGTGATCATCGTAATCCCCGCTCCTGTTGGCTTTTGGATGCGATTGAGGCATTAACTGCCTGCTCAAATGGATATAAATGGTGGCGTTAGGAATTGGCCCAATGTAACTTATCTTAAAATAAAAATGGTAATTATGGGGATATCGAGGGTTGTAATACTCACTTTTTTGGCTCAGATTATAGTGTTTATTGCTGCAACCTCTTTTCATAATCAATACCATTATCTCAAGTCCTACCCATTGTTTACTTCCTGTGCAAATTAATTCAGAAGCAATCAGTAACTTTTTCAATTTTTTGGGGGGGTGTGTTTTAATGGCAGAGGGAAGGAACTAAATACTCTGCCACCAATAGAGCGATGAGGGAGGTGTGAATGAAGGCTGTCCAAGTCAGTTTGAAAGGATTTCCCATTCGTTGGGACAAAAAGCAGACGGATTCTGCAATGGATAAGCAAAACCCTCTGACAGATTGTCCCCCAGTTGGTGAAAGTGAAAACAACACCTAATAGCTTTGGGATTCCCTGAATTAGAGCTGAAGGAAGTTGTGACTCGCCCAAGACTTAATGTTGGACAGGCAATATGAATTGTTAAATGTTACCAGAGCCCCAGAGGCTCCTTTTGAGAGCTGACTGGTGCTGATTTAGCCTGAGGGCCACCACACCTCAGGCAAGGTGAGAAGGCAGAGCCTTCATGACTAACTCAGCCGGTTCGGGAATTGAACCCGTGTTGTGGGCACTGCTCTACCTCATGAACCAGCCGTCCAACCAGCTGAGCTAACTGATCCCCACAAGCAACATAATCATATTGATCCACTCAGTTGAATTTTTCATCACAGAGAGGGACCATTCACCCCACTGTGCTGCAAATGTTTCTTTTTCAAGCATAAATCCAATCCGTGTTTGAAAGTTAGTATACTGAATCTGCTTCCAATGCCATTGCAGGCAGGGCATTTCAGATCATAACTTTACTCATTTCCCATCTGGTTCTTTTGCCAACTTTGTTATATCTGTGTGGACTGGATACTGACCCTGTTGAAACAGTTTCTCCTTATTTACCCTGACCAAAATGCTTCAAAAAGCCGCTATTGAATCTTCCCTGCTCGAAAAAGAATAATCTCAGTTTCTCCAGTCTCACACCGTAATTCCCTCTTTCTGGTAAACCTCTTCATCCTCTCCAAGGTTCTTTTAAGATCCTTTGTCTAGATTTTATGGGGACAACTACCCCATGTTTATAGTTGTTGTCACTAAGGATATCCTTAGAAGAGGAGCCCATTGATAGACCATTAAGGGGACCCAGAAGTGACGCTGTGGGGGAGGGAAACAAAAGCTTTGCTTAAGATAAACTCGGGTAATCAGAAATGGAAACAAGCAAACCCAATGCCAGAGACCACGGGTGATGTAGGCGATCATGTGTGTAGAACACTGTGGGTAAGCCTGAGAAGGAAGGATAAAACGCCATGGTTACAGTCATACAGGCTTAACGTTGATCGGGGCCACAATGGTGTTGTGAAAATAATGAGACAGGGTGAAAGTGATTCACCCAAGAAATATTCTGAAAGAGATGGACATGGAACTAGGAAATGTCAACACATTCAAGGATCCTCTTGGTGGTTGGTTTTTAGTAGCAGCATAATTGTATGTGCTATATCATTGGAGAATTAGAAACTGTTATCCGATCCTCAAGCACACATAACTCACAATTTTGAATTAAAATCAACCAATTTCGGAAATGGTCAATTTTTGGCAGAAAACAACAGGAACAGTTAATTAGATACTTTGTGTATTGTGTTGAATGTTATCCCAAAACAAGAAAGTTTTTATTTCAGAAGCTGACTGGCCTGCTACGCACTCGCAGCATTTTCTGCTTGTAATTCAGACATTCATTTTATCGTAGACATTGTTGTGGTAAAACGTGGAGTTTACATAGAGGTTCAGAGAGGAGTATATAAATCTTTTTCTTGTGTTCCCCGACCGATGGCTGGTCTGACCCACAGCAACACAACCTCCACCACAGGTAGAGCTAGGCGGTAGATCCCAATTCCACCCCAGTCAGAATGGGAATTGAACCCTTTGCTGTTGGCGCCAATCTGATTCACGCAAGCCTTCAAGCCAACTGAGCAAACTGGCCACCAAGGAGTCTGAGTTGCTGTGACAACTAACAATTTTACATGCATGATGTAGCCCAGAGCCATGGATAGTGATGGTAAAGGCTTTGTTCCATCACGTGAATGACCATAAATTTCACCCACTCCTACTGCTTGCCATTGGCGTGTGTTGCAAATTGATACTCAGCCCCTTCGGCAACATCATGAATGCACCTTCCTTGGCCAAGGATTGTAAGTCATTTTTGATATTTACACTCACTCTGGACGAGTGCTTCGTCCCTTTACCACTACACTACCAGTTCTTTTGCCTTTTGTTCCATGACATTTTTGTTATTTAACCTCTCCCGCCCTCTATCCTATCCTAGATCTCCCACTTTTCTTCTTACTCCCTCTCCCCCTTTTGACAGCCTATAACCCAGTTCTACCCTCCTTCAGTTTTGAAGAAGAGTCATACTTGACTTGAAATGTTAACTCTGTTTCTGTCTCCACAGACATTGCCTACTGAGTGTTTCCAGCACTTTCTGTTTTTAGTTTCAGATTTCAAGCATCCAAAATATTTTGCACTTAATGCAATTAATTATTGCTCAACATGGTGGTGTAGTTGTGATAAATTCAATAAGGTATTTACCTAAAAGGTCATTGCACCACTACACTAGCAGGCAAATTAATTATCTACAGAGAGATGGTGCAATGTGGCTTAAACCATATTATATGGTAGATTCCATAGTGCATACACCCTTGTGATTTACAGTAAACTTTCAGAAGCAGAAGCTTCTGGGAGACACGTACAAGATAACCTAAAAACAATTTTCAATCTGTAAACTGAGTTTCATTAAGCAGCTATTAAAATTCTTGAAAAATATTTAAAAGAACGCTTTTTGATAAAAAAAGGGTAAGTTGTATGTCCTGGGTAATGTCTTTTTAAGGGAAAATGATTTTGCTATTATGCCTAGCAGGAATTCTCAGTAAGGACTCGGGGGACTGGCAGAGTCCAAGACTTAACCATCTGTTTAGCTTGTTGAGCTGACCATTTACCCTATGGCAAATTATCCCTGAGAAAACTGCTAGCAAGCTTGATACAGCAGAGGTCAACCTCAAAGAACCTAACAACTGACTCCCAAAGGATTTGTCTCCCCGCCAAGTTTTCATATTTATTTATAAACAATGTTTTCCAATGTACATAAAAACTGTCTGTAAATTTATGATGGGGGTCATGGAAATATTGGCTAATTAAAGTAATAGTTGGAACAAACTGTTTCAAGCTGTGGATTGCTGAGAGCTTCCTTCCTGCAATTCTTGATCTGGTGCATTCTTCTACAGGTTTAGCACTACAATTCAAAGGATATTCAACATGTACTAGTCTTTGAGCAAAGCTACCATAAAATAAGCATATTTTAGCATACATCAATTTCTATGCTGTAGGAACAGCATGCTTATGTCAATCGGTTTAAAGTTAAACTATTTAGTATTTGATTGATTTTCAGTTTACCACCAATGACAGACATTTAAGCACCATTACATCAGTCTTGTGTTTTTATAGGTGAAAATGTTCTAATCAGATATAATGCAGCCTTGAAAGGAGGTGATGACTTCTGGGTCGTCATTCTCTGCCGGCGGGAGTCTCCGTTTTGCCAGCGCCCGGGGGTTTCCCGATGTCGTGGGGCTGCCCCACAATGGGAAACCCCATTGACCGGCCGGTGTAACGGAGCATCCCGCCGGCGGGTCAGGGCAGAAATGTGGCGGGGCGGGATGGAGAATTTCACCCCTGGTTCTTAAATTAGAAGTTAAAAATACATATTGAAAATTAATTCTGGAAAACTAGTTCAAGATAACAATGACAACAGGACCAAATGTTGTACCCGCATCTATGAGCCTTAACGGGGCAGCACGGTGGCGCAGTGGATAGCATTGCTGCCTCACGGCGCTGAGGTCCCAGGTTCGATCCCGGCTCTGGGTCACTGTCTGTGTGGAGTTTGCACATTCTCCCCGTGTTTGCGTGGGTTTCGCCCCCCACAACCCAAAGATGTGCAGGGTAGGTGCCTTGGCGACGCTAAATTGCCCCTTAATTAGGAAAAATTAATTGGATACTCTAAAATTTAAAAGAAAATCTATGAGCCTTAACAAAACCTCAGTGAGGACTGTATTCATCGGATGTTTCAGTCAATGGCAAAGCGATGGCACCCAACCCTGACCTAAGCCCCCCACAAATATCTAATGATTTCTGGGGCGTGGATTTTATCTTTCAGGATGTTAGCCTCATTCCAATGTGCAGATTCCTGCAGTAACTGTGGCTTTGGGATTCATCCCTTTTGCCTCGGAGACCTCGGATGCTTGCCGTTCAGCACTGGACCCCACAAATAGGGACCAGATGGAATGGCACTCATGGGGGTCTCCCAGGGGATTGGAGGATCCCAGCTGCATGCCCTTTGGGCAGAGTGGTGCCCTGACATTGCTGGTGCCACCTGGGCACCTTGGCAGTGCCACCTGGATGCCAGCCTGACACTGCCAGTACCCACATGGCACTGGCAGCTGGCATGGGCACTGCTAGGGTGCCAGGTTGGCATTGGTACGATGCCAAGCTGGCATTTTCTGTGCACGCACGATTGGGCTGGGGTTGCCCGGCGTGGGTGTTGGGGGTGGTTGCGTAGGGGGCCGGGGACCATCCCATAGTGCGTTGGGGCTGGTGGAGGGAGGTCAGGGATTGTTTGGGAGCCTCGGATGTTTCTCGCTATTCTGGGAAGTTCCGGAGGGTGGAGCTCACACTGTACAAAATGGGGCTATATGCGGCCTCGGCTGTTTAGGCATGTTGTTCTCGGCACTTCGAGTGCTCGCTAGAGGACTTTGTTACATTTTGGAAGAATCGCGCCCAAAGTCTGGGTTTCTCCATGCTAGAGTCTTACGTGCTCCTGCCAGCAAAGAATCAGGACTCATCTCCGCTGGCCCGCCCAGGTCCTTAATCACGCAAATTAATGCATGGTGGAGAGCTTGCCGGATTTCATCGGGATCCCAGTATCGGACCGCCATTTTGAGCAGGTGGCCCAATCACAAAGCCCGGGGTGGCAGGCTCCCCTCCACCCCACAATGCAAATCTTGACCCTCCCAACTCCGCTGACAAGGAGAGGAGTCCTCCCCCCATCCTCCCCCAACACCACTACAGGAATAACAGGTCACCCCCCCCCTCCACTTCTCGCCTGCATGAGAGTGACCTGACCCATTACCTCCCCCCCCCCCATCAGCCAGTCCCATCAGGCCATCCTTCAGCACCCCCTTCAACCACTCCCATTTGTTCCCACTTCAGCCATCCCCTTCAGTCTGTGCCCCCTAGCATTGCCAATGGTCCACGCCCCCCCTGGCACCATGGCAGTGAAACATTTGCCTGGCATGGTGGACTCCAAGAGGGTCAGGCCAGAGGTCATGTGCCCTTTGCTGCTGCCAGGCTAGGGAAGGGCGGTTCCCCAAGGGTCCTCGGGGTTGGTGTGTGAGAGCTGTGGATGAGAGGTTGGCCATGGGGCGCACCCCCCCTCCTTGCCCTGGGATGGGGGTACCATATCTGATCTTCAGGTTACCCCAAGCTGGAACTGTAAGACAGGACATGCGACTCCCATCCCAGGGTTGGGGGGGGTCCCGGGTCAATCCCGAGCCCACCCAACCTACTAGACTCTTGGGGGGACCCCATCTGCAGTCTGGCAGCAACATAGGGTCTCATTATCAGTGCCCTGAACCCGTTGACCCCTCTCGGGCTCCACCGTGGCAGGAATACCTCTGGCCAACCTTGCACCAAAGTCCTCCCGATGGATTTCCTGCTGTAGAGGTCGGCGCATCACGGTGGGTGGGGGGCTTATGCATGCAGTGGCCCGCGATGAGGCAGCGGAGGATAACCACGTGTCTGGCACTCGGCACCAATCCCGTTTTACAGCAATGCTCCATTCTCCGCCTGATTGAGATGCCAGATCACAGTGACAGGGAATGGAGAATCCCAGCCATAATCTGCAACAGTTCAAGAAGGCAGCTCACCACCATGTTCACAAGCGCAATTAGGAATCAACAATAAATGCTGGCCTTGCTGGCAATGGCCACAGTCCATGAATAAATATAAAAGTTTAGTTTTGCAGGGCCAGTGAGATTTGTTCAACAATAATTATGATATTATTACACCTTGAAGAACCCAGTCACAACTCATTCAACAGCACATAACTTTCTCAATAGATTTTACAGTAATGGTAGGAAAATGGAAGTTTGTGTCAATTTAGATGATTTCAGATGGGTGCCTTTAATAGAGCGCCCTGTGGAGGAGTGTGGAATCACTCACAGCAACATCTGGATTTCCTTTCACCAGACACCAGAAATTGTGACCACTTTCACAGCTGCAATGATGTTGAGTGCTAACTATTTTTTTATCGTTACAAATGGCAACATCCGGGTCCATGTGGTCTGTTGTTTTACAAGAGCAAAATTTGTGGATGCTGTAAAACTGTAAGAAAAAAAAATCCTAGACATGCACAGCATCTGTGGAGAGAGAGAGAAGCAAAGTTAATGAGGGAGATTTTCCTCTGGGTTTTGGGGACTCCAATTCAGAGACAAGATGGAGGTCCCAAGCCTCCACTTGCCGACAGCATAACCACCTCAGCAATTTTATCGGAGGCAGCTTCCTAATTGGCTGCCACTGGGTTTGCCATCCAATTATGGATGGTGGGTGGGATGTGGATTCTGCTGATCCAATCAGATGACCAGGAGCTCTGAAGCCTCCCCAGCCTCAGTCAGAGAGATGGGCGCTGCTGAGAAAAGTTGAGGATCAAGAGGGTACCCCATCATGGAAGTCTCTTGGGAGAGGTAAATAAAAAATTGAAAATCAGAGGGGACAAGCGAGCAGGCCCTCCTGGATGAGCCATTGGGACTGCAGTGTGGCCTTCCCTGCCCACGGTCCACTCTTTGGCCATGGACTCTCCAGCTCCCATGGCATCTGCTGTATATGGCTGCAGGGAGGCTGCCTCATGAAGCTGGTGATGTCCTCACCAGGTGGGGGAGTGTTTGGCAAAATGCCAGAGGCATGGGAAAACCCTAATAGGGTCCTTAGTTATCTAAATTGGTTTTTCGCTACCATTCAGTATGTAGCTAATCCACATCAGGTCCTTTTGCTGGGAAACCTCTGAGCGGGGTAACTGCACTTTTCCCCGCACCGACCTTCCCGCCGGCCACCCTGAAGATGGGAGAACCCTGCTCCGATCAGGGGTTCTTTGTTTCAACTGGGAGTGAGATATTAAAAGCAAATTACTGCGGATGCTGGAATCTGAAACAAAAACAGAAAATACTGGGCAATCTCAGCAGGTCTGACAGCATCTGTGGAGAAAGAAGAGAGCTAATGTTTTGACTTTCTCAAAGTGAGATGTGACAGTTTTTAAATAAGGAATGGGGCGAGGGGAGGAAAGTCCATTTAATAATGGTCTAACTTACTTGCTCATTAACGTTTGAGGGTGACAGCCAAGGAGAAACTTTGATACCTAACAACCGAAAATACATTTTGTTTCAGCCCCACTCGTTAGGAAAGGCTTTTAAGATTAGGAATGGTTCTTATGATATTAGTGAACAAATGCTTACTGTCTTTGCACAACATTTCTATGTCTGGTACTCTAGCGGAGGCCTCGTCCCATTTAAAGCCCGCATCTCAACAGAGGAACGGCATAATAATGTCCTCTGACATTGTCAACAGTGAGAATGTATTAGAAAATGTGCAACAATAATTGCATTAATAAAGCAGTCCTTATGATTATGGCCTTCTTCTACATTTCAAAGAGGGTAGAAGAAAACCATGGGTTGAATTTTTCTGGGGAAGCTGAGGTCCAGCCACTTCAGCGGGTGGTGGGATCTGTGGCTGTCAGCCATTTAACAGGTCACAGCTGTAAGGATGGTGGCCTGCCCCATAGAGATACTGGCCCAGTCAGAGGGCTGACAACTCAATGGCCTTGGTAGCATCACCACTAGCGGCGGCCACCACTGAGGTTACAACACCAGAGAGAGGGCACCTCAATGGTGAGGCCCCCATGAAGAGCATGTAGGTTTTGGGGAGGAAGCTGGGGCCAGGCAGGCATGGAAATAAGTTTGATTGTTTTTTGTAAAACATAATGTTTATTTCTTGATTCTGATAATTGTGTTAATTACAGTACTGTTTCCTTGGTAATATGGGCTGAGAATAATAAGCACTTTACCATACGGTTGCTTTCTGATGCACTCTTGTCATTTTGGGGGAAAATGTACAAATAGATTCTGTAATCGAATTCATTGTTTTCACGTTGCCTGTTCATACAACATGTACTGTAGTTTTAAAATCCAGAAAATGTAATTATAAAAGTTTTGTGGATAATGCTGTAGCTGTAGTTGCTTTCTGTCTTGACTTAATTTGTTTACTTTACATTGCAGTATTGGTCTTCCAATTACAGATAAAAAAACACTATTTAATGTATTGTACCTTTTAGCAGTGACCTCTTAAAAAGCCTGTGCAGAGCTTAATGCAAACAAGTACGATTTCTCTGAAGGACAATTATCCTTCATCAGTTGCTTGGTAAAGGACTAAATCAGAAAATCTCGTTCTTGTTGGTCTGCAGCGAACAACAATCGCATCAGTACAGAAACTCCCACCCCAAAATATTACTGCTTTAAATTCCTGGGAGAAAATGCAGATTTAATCTCAAGGTCAACTATTGCCTTATTTAGTGGATTATTTTACTTTTACAACAGAAACATGTCTCATTCTTTGTTGGTGAAATCTGTAAAACCCAGCGCTAGGCACAGAACGCTCATCCTATTGGATTCATAATGCTATTGCAAAGCAATGAGGTGCTCTCAGACTGTGACTCGACTTTCCCAATATGTTCCCATTTTCCTATTTTTCTGCTATGAGTCCTTGATTTTTTTTTCTTGGGCTTTGTTTGGGCATCACAAGTATACAAATTATGGACTTGCCATAATCAGTTGGGCGGTAGGGTAGCACAGTAGTTAGCACTGTTGCTTCACAGCGCCAGGAACCCGCATTCGATTCCCGGCTTGGGTCACTGTCTGTGTGGAGGCTGCACATTCTCCCCGTGTCTGAGTAGGTTTCCTCCGGGTGCTCCGGTTTCTTCCCACAAGTCCAGAAAGAGGTGCTGTTAGGTGAATTGGACGTTCTAAATTCTCCACCAGTGTACTCGAACAGGCGCCATAGTGTGGCAACTAGGGGATTTTCACAGTAACTTCATTGCAGTGTTAATGTAAGCCTACTTGTGACACTAATAAAGATTATTAGATGGAAATGAGGCTATGACAGGTGAGGACCTTGAGAGGATTGTTATCACCAAGGAGGTAGTGATGGGCAAGCTAATGGGGCTAAAGGTAGACAAGTCTCCTGGACCTGATGGAATGCATCCCCGAGTGCTAAAAGAGATGGCTAGGGAAATTGCAAATGCACTAGTGATAATTTACCAAAATTCACTAGACTCTGGGGTGGTCCCGGCGGATTGGAAATTAGCAAACGTGACACCACTGTTTAAAAAAGGAGGTAGGCAGAAAGCGGGTAATTATAGGCCAGTGAGCTTAACTTCGGTAGTAGGGAAGATGCTGGAATCTATCATCAAGGAAGAAATAGCGAGGCATCTGGATGGAAATAGTCCCATTGGGCAGACGCAGCATGGGTTCATAAAGGGCAGGTCGTGCCTAACTAATTTAGTGGAATTTTTTGAGGACATTAACAGTGCGGTAGATAACGGGGAGCCAATGGATGTGGTATATCTGGATTTCCAGAAAGCCTTTGACAAGGTGCCACACAAAAAGTTGTTGCATAAGATAAAGATGCATGGCATTAAGGGGAAAGTAGTAGCATGGATAGAGGATTGGTTAATTAATAGAAAGCAAAGAATGGGGATTAATGGGTGTTACTCTGGTTGGCAATCAGTAGCTAGTGGTGTCCCTCAGGGATCAGTGTTGGGCCCACAACTGTTCACAATTTACATAGATAATTTAGAGTTGGGGACCAAGGGCAATGTGTCCAAGTTTGCAGACAACACTAAGATAAGTGGTAAAGCAAAAAGTGCAGAGGATACTGGAAGTCTGCAGAGGGATTTGGATAGGCTAAGTGAACGGGCTAGGGTCTGGCAGATGGAATACAATGTTGACAAATGTGAGGTTATCCATTTTGGTAGGAATAACAGCAAAAGGGATTATTATTTAAATGATAAAATATTAAAACATGCTGCTGTGCAGAGAGACCTGGGTGTGCTAGTGCATGAGTCGCAAAAAGTTGGTTTACAGGTGCAACAGGTGATTAAGGAGGCAAATGGAATTTTGTCCTTCATTACTAGAGGGATGGAGTTTAAGACTAGGGAGGTTCTGCTGCAATTGTATAAGGTGTTAGTGAGGCCACACCTGGAGTATTGTGTTCAGTTTTGGTCTCCTTACTTGAGAAAGGACGTACTGGCACTGGAGGGTGTGCAGAGGAGATTCACTAGGTTAATCCCAGAGCTGAAGGGGTTGGATTATGAGGAGAGGTTGAGTAGGCTGGGACTGTACTTGTTGGAATTTAGAAGGATGAGGGGGGATCTCATAGAAACATATAAGATTACGAAGGGAATAGATAGGATAGATGCGGGCAGGTTGTTTCCACTGGCGAGTGAAAGCAGAACTAGGGGACATAGCCTCAAAATAAGGGGAAGTAGATTTAGGACTGAGTTCAGGAGAAACTTCTTCACCCAAAGGGTTGTGAATCTATGGAATTCCTTGCCCAGTGAAGCAGTAGAGGCTCCTTCATTAAATGTTTTTAAGATAAAGATAGATAGTTTTTTGAAGAATAAAGGGATTAAGGGTTATGGTGTTTGGGCCAGAAAGTGGAGCTGAGTCCACAAAAGATCAGCCATGATCTCATTGAATGGCGAGGCAGGCTCGAAGGGCCAGATGGCCTACTCCTGCTCCTAGTTCTTATGTTCTTATTTAAGACATACAACCTCGGTTAAATGTGGCCTGAATAGCCTCAGCACTTTTCTATGCAGAGGAATGCTTCCCCAATGTGCTGGCTAACATTTACCTTCATTCAACATCACAAAAAACAGATGACCCCATATCTCATTGCCATTCATGGAAGCTTGCAGTGATTTGTGTATCCGTACAGTTTTCCATACATGCTCCTCCACTCTATTTAGACATTTATTTCCAAAGAGTGTGTGGCCCCCTTATACTTCTACCAAAATCTACCATTTTACTCTTACCTATATTGAAATTAATTTTCCAATTACATATCCATTCTGCAAGTTTAATGTCTTCCTATCTTCTGTCCCAGATCTCCTCCATATTAACTATAACCCAATATAGTATTGTCTATAAATTTTGAAATTGCATTTCTGGTTCCCAAGTCCAAATTGTTTATGTAAATGATGAACAATGGTGCTCCCAACACCGATCCCTGTGGAACATCACTTCCCACCTTTTACCAGTCTTGAGTAACTGCTGACAGTATTGTGAGGCAGTCCTGGTAAGTGAAGGTTTTTGCCACCTGTAGATTAATTTTGATTTTGTTGCAATTTTTAATGGCAGGAACAGAAAGTGACTTCTACCAGTTCTTCATTCTATATGGATGAGAACCTATCAAAGAGGAGGATTTTCAAATTTTAATTTGATTGAGTATGGTGGCAAATAGGAGCTGAATATCTGGTCATCGGCATTCACTTTTCCTGCTGGCAGCCCACTCCCACGAGCGGGTTTCGCAGCGGTGTGGGGTGATTTCAATGGGAAATCAGGAGGATAGAATCTCGCTGCTAGCGAACGGCACATGGCTGAGAAACACACAGCTGGGAAACCGGAGAATCTCGCTCCTAAATTCTGTAGTTAATTTGGCTGCCAGTAGTACTACAATCAGCCTACGCTGAGTGTGATCAAACGGCCACGCTGCACCTGAAAAACAGCGTGGCACAATGTGGTCGGAGAAGTCGGGAGAGTCCACTCCCGGGATCTACACAGCTTGCAACGCCTTGGAAGATCTAAAGTGATCGCGCGAGACGTTGCGAGTCTCACTTTTATTTCAGATAAATTTGAAGTCCCGATTCATTTTTTCCAATTAAGGGGCAATTTAGAGTGGCCAATCCACTCACCCTGCACATCTTTGGGTTGTAGGGGCGAAACCCACGCAAACACGGGGAGAATGTGCAAACTCCACATGGACAGTGACCCAGAACCGGAATCGAACCTGAGACCTCGGCGCCGTGAGGCAACAGGGCTAACCCACTGCGCCGCCATGCTGCCCTGCGAGTCTCACTTTAATATGCAGTTTCCCGAGGTGTTGGGATCAATCCCCTTGGCCTCGGAGACCTTGGGCGAGTGGCATTCAGTACTGGCCTCCACAAACGTGGACCAGATGGAACGGCACACATGGGTGTCTCCCAGGAGGTCGGAAGCCCCGAGATGCATTCCCTCTGGGCAGGATGATACCCTGGCACTGCTGGAGCCACCTGGGCATCCTGGCAATGCCAGTCTGGTACCCTGGAAGTACCACCTGGGTGCCAGCCTGGCACTGCCCAGGTGGCACTGCCAATGGGCAGGGGCACTGCCAGGGGACCAGGTTAGCACTGCCAAGGTGCCAAGCTGACATTTTTCACACCGACGGAGGGGTTCCCTGCATGGGTGTTGGGGGGTGGGGGTGGTTGTGGGGGCTCGGGGCTTGGGGAGTTTATGTCGGTGGCTCCAGAGATCGGGACGCCATTTAAAAATAACATCCCGATCTTTACCCTGAAGAATTCCGGCGAGCAGAGCTCCTTAGTGCAGAAAACTGGGCTCTGTGTGACGTCGGCCACGTGTTCCCTTCCCCGCTGTGGCACCCTATCTAACCTAAATAACATTTTGATAGTGTGTTTCTCAGTCCTGTAGGAAACATGCGGCTAAATGCGCTTGCTGTGGGACTTTCTTCCCATTTAGTTAAATCTTGCCCGATATTTTTGGAGCTACTAGTGACGATTTCCTGAGTGCTATGTGGAACAAAATTAAGGTTTATTTCCAGCTTTGGGTGACTGTGTGGAGTTTGAACATTCTCCACGTGGGTTTGCTCTGGGTGCTCCGGTTTACTCCCACAGTTCAGAAATGCGCAGGTTAAGTGGATTGGCATTGCTAAATTGACGCGTGGTGTTCAAAACATTAGGTGGGGTTTCTGGGTTACTGGGATAGGGTGGAGGCTTAAGTAGGGTGCTCTTTCCAAGGGCGGATGCAGACTTGATGGGCCAAATGGCCTCCTTCTGCACTGTAAATTCTTAAAGAAATAATGCAGAGGGCTCTCCCCCTGAAGTTATCTTGGATTTTGAAAACACTTTGGGGATTTTTAGATTTGGGCTAAAATAATTTTTAACAATAGGACAAAATTGGGCATTGTTGCATCCATTGTATAGGTGTAATCAGATCCAATTGTAGGTACCAATGTCCTGCACCGATGTCTGCTCCATTCAACACCGTTTAATTTTGGAGTGGGGAACGTAAACAGGCATCAGGCCATTTAATTACATACATAAGAGACAAATTCCCGTATTAGATGGCTGTCAGGCCGCCTGAAAAATGTTCCAAAGGAAATTGGGCTCGGATATTTTTTTGGTGCCCTTTGAATAAAATATTCAAAAAACAAACTGTAAAAGCAAAAGGAGGATGTGTGGAACTATAATAGGTGCAATAACAATGATGTTTACACCAGTATTGTTATCTTTGATAGTTCATTAATTATGTTGTTCAAGTTCTTAAGAAATAAATTGTCCTTAGGAGCTATGGTACAAATAAAAATACCACTAATGTGCTTCATATAAAATTTGGTGTATACGTTGTAATTGCATACATATTTTGTATTCTCTGAATTAATTGATGAAACTTAATTTATGAGCGTTCACTGTAAAATATTCTTAAAATCATATGGTGCAATATATAGACTGAACTTTGCAACCACCAATGTTTATAATTTGATAAAGAAACTAAAGCTAATAAAGTACCAGCAACACTGAGAGATCTGTTTAATGTTTACTATGGACTAACTAACTATGAAAATAGATAGACAAAAAATGTAGGACTTATTTAACTTCTCCTGTAAAGCATGAAGCTGCATTCAAAAGGCAAAGGCTTTAGATCAAAGTTCAAGAGAGATCCTTGAAGCAGCTGGAATTGGATGTATCAAAATAGTTAAATTAATTGAGTTCGATGATTTTATAAGTAAACAGTGAGATTACTTTTCCTAACTGAACACAAAAAAAGGGTGTTTCACCCATTCAAATATAATTATTGGGCTGGATTTTGTGGAGCTGCCAGGGATCTTGCCCAGTTGTCGGTAAACCGACGTGGACCCATGCCAGTTCCGTGGGGAAGACCCAATGGAACCAAGTGTCTTTCAGGCACCTACGTTGCCACTGCCGGGCCTCACTCCATGATTGACTTTCCCAGCAGTGGAATTCCCAATTGAGAGTGCTTGAAAACAAGGGACCTAACCACTGTGCTACCATGCCGCTATATAAGAGGCCGGCTAGTAAGACACTGGCCAGAGAAGGAACCCCGTAGGGTTCTACCGGGTTGTTATTGTAAATAAATCAAAGTCATTTATTTCACTTGATGTGGACTCCCTGTGTCCTTATTAAAAGGATGATGGTTGGATTGTGGTTGACATGTTTATGGAGTATTCCATAAGGACCACTGAGTTGCCTGATATATGACAAGATTGAATAACATTATGCAATTTGCATTGGATAACATAAAGTTAAAAAAATATTAACATATTAACATCACATTGAAACAATTAAACAGGAGCATTAAACATTCTAATACATATGTATGACTAACTGCATGTTTAAACTTCATCATATGGGTCTCCTAAAAATATACATATCTTACACATGAACTCTGACATTCTTAAAATGGACATTTGTGTAACTTTAAGTTTGTGTTTCTAAAACCATGTTTATAGGCATAAAAAGGGACTTTAGAGAATGCTAAACGTATCTTGATTGATACTTTGGTGCTGGGGAGGATATTTCCTTGTTTATTTAACACCCAGATCATTCTAACTCATGTTATTGTAGCCGTATTCATCAGCTATTCACACTTGACACCTGGGTTTTCTTAAAATTTCCATAGTATCTGGAACTAATACTAATAACTACTGGAACTAATACTAATAACTGGTTGACATCTGGAGGTAGGTTAGAGCAAACCAGGCAATTGTTTTGCAGACGCACAGCTATAATCATATTGTGTAGGTTAAGTAGCATTTGAAAAATAGTGTTGTATTTAAACGTTATTAGGAGTTAGGTATGTAGCTAATTAGTCATAGTCCACGAGAGACTGGAGGCATCTCTTTCTATTAGAGAGAGACAATGAATTATATAGCTTGAGGGGCACCACTTTACATCAAGCATGGGGCAGGTCCCAAGTCTACCTCAGCCAGAACAAGAAGTAAACTCACATTGGTGTTATTCTGAACTACATGCTAATTATCTAGTCAACTGAACTAACCAGCCCTTACACGACAGCTGTGGTTGGATTAAATTCTAAATGTCACTTGTACTCACCCTATTGTTATTGTTGAGGCCGACTTGATAGCCTAGTTCTGTAAAGTCTTGTGTTATTATGAGAATTCTTCCAAATCCAACGTGTTTATTTGTATCAGACTTTTGATATATTCGACAATACTTTTTATCTTCTCCTGTGGTGAATTTGTCAGAACATTTTGCATGACGTTCTCCTGGAAGTCATAATTCAGGATCAAATGAGAGTGCGTTTGGAGCTGCAGAGAATAATAAAGGACAACCATTAGGGATTTGTAAAATGCAATATTTCTTTCAAAAAGTGATTATGTAGTTAAAGGGAATGCAGTAACTGCAAAGTGCATATGAACTTCCTGAAGTAGTTAAAGGTTTCTTTAAAATAGCTTGGACAAAACTTCAGGTGTATGACAGAAGAGGAAGTATAGCTGCAGCAATAGAAAGTTGATTAATAGGCTGAATTCGGAAGGTTAGGGCGAAAGAATATTTTCCGACTTGGGTGAATGTTTATTCTTGATATTTCTTATACAATAAAGGAGGACATAAAATGAGCAAAATGCAGACAGGGTGGTAGATGCAGTTTAATGTCGTGAAGTTTGAGGAAGTTTGTTTTAGGATTTTTCACTCAGTTTAAAGTTGCTGATGTGTGCAAAGGATGAAAACACATTAAATAAAACTTTCAAATAGACCTGTACCATTTTGTGTTTTACAAAGAGGGATATTAGAATACATGACTAAAGAAATAATTAATGTAAGGCAGTGGCTAATTTATAGCTTGTACAGTTTTGACACTTCATTACAGAAAGGACATAAAAGAGGTAGCAAGCAGCCCATGTAGATTCACTGGATGATACCAGGGTCAGAACAAGGAAGGTTTCCCAGAGGACAGTGACAGGGGAGAGGGACAAGGAGAAGTCTGGCATTAATGGATCAGAGCACAAGTGTAAGGCAGAAGGATACCTGCAAGCTGGTGATGGGGATGGGGGTGTGAGGCCTCAGAAATATTTGAAACCAGAAGCATTTTATGGCAGGGGAATCTCTGGAGGGCGAGGTGTATGTGGCACTTAGTGCAAATCAGGATGGGGGTTGTACCATTTTGCATGGCTTGTGGAGGCTTGTTGCAGTTGGTCAGAGGGGTATTAATAATAATAATCTTTATTAGTGTCACAGATAGGCTTACATTAACACTGCAATGAAATTACTGTGAAAAGCCCCTAGTCGCCACACTACGCCGTGTGTTTGGGTACACTGAGGGAGAATCCAGACTATCCAATTCACCTAACAGCACATCTTTCGGGACTTGTAGGAGGAAACCGGAACCCCCGGAGGAAACACATACAGACACGGGGAGAACGTGCAGATTCTGCACAGACAACGACCCAAGCGGGAATCGAACCTGGGTCCCTGGCGCTGTGAAGTTATTGCTGACGTTACACCCTGGGACAGGGTAGAGGCAAGGTCCCGAACTTTTAGGCTTAGCCCGAGATAACAGCAGAGGACATCGAAAAAGATTCAGACAGGAGGTGAGGAGGATAAGATTACGTTTGCTGACATTCATCCAAGCATTCGTAACAGACAGGGAGTTGTATTCTCTGCACCCCATATGGCGAAATCACGGGAGGCGTGGGGCGGAGAATCCAGTTTCCCGCACGGAATTGGGACCGGCGCCGGTTCATCAATTCTGCGGGCCCCGTCGCCTAGGATCTACCTGGCCCATTGCCAGAGGCCCGGTCCGCCATTATCTGCCCCCGACCGGTCAAAGGTCCGACGGGCCCCCCTTATTGTGCGGGTTGGGGGCGCGGCCGATCAGGGTATTTATTTTTAGGGTCCAGCTGCACGGTCCGAGTCTGCCATGGAGCACAGCATGGCCGCTGGAGGCCACCACCATGTGCATGCGCGGCCTCCGACCAGGAAGTGCGGGGTCCGTATCTGCAACAAAAGCTGCTAGATCTACGCTGGGTCCCTGCTAGCCCCCTGCTTGGCTAGGAATTTGTGGCCCTTTCACGCCAGTTTTTCTGGACTGAAACTCCACAGTTTTGATGCCGGCGTGGGAGACATAGCCCCAATAACAAAGAATCCAGCCTAGGGAGTTTGTGGGTCTGCTGACAGTCCGTAGAAAAGCCTTAAGATCATCTTTAGCTCTATTACTCATGCAGTTTCACTTAGGCCCATTCCAAATGGTAAATATTAAGACAAACATTATGGGTGAAAGCTTCCGAGTTTTGTCAGAGTCTCAGTTTCAGTGAGAAGACCAATGTGTATCTCTCCAGTCGCTCAGCCAAGTTTTCTCTCCAGATTATCAGTGCACAGAGAATCTGGGGACGTGGTTTCTGTCATCACTCTGGTGGGCCAGAGCCTGATAGAGCCGGCAAGGCCAGCTCCACAAAGATTAGGGATCCATCTTTAAAGGACGACCCGACCTTTGTTAAAAAATAAACTCCCCCCCACGGATATGGAGGAATCCCCCCTCGCCACCAACAAGCATTGGGGCCTCCCTCTCTCCCAGCCACACAGGCATTGGGGTAGTGGCCCCCCACATCACATGGGCATTGAAGTGAGCCCCGCCCTCATCAGAGGCATCGGGGAAACCCCACCCACTATGCAGGCATCGGGGTGCTGCCCCCTGCCCAACAAGAACTGGGGTACTCCACCCCCTCTCCCCAACAAGCAGTGAGCCACTTCAATCCTTAACAAGCATCAGGGCACAACGCCCCGCCCCCTCCCCCTCCACCCCCTCACCCACTTTCCCCATGAGGCTCCCCGGCACTGCCACCCAGGCACTGCCACACCGTCACAGCTTCATTTTGTGCAGCAGCTATTGTAAACCTGCCAACCTGACATCACATCGGTGAGGGGGAATTCCCACCTGGGGGAACATAGGGTGAGGAAGCCCTTTGAATACATTTAAATTTATTTTCTGGCTGGGAATCCCATTGCATCACCATCGAGGGGTGGGGATAATCCGAGAATGTGATCTCACCGGTGAGATTCTCAAATCGTGAATTTGTGGGATTTTCCGCTGGCGCTGCCATTTTCACCCATGGCAAACGGAGGCTGAAAGTCTCCCCTTTGATCGGACAGCGAAGTATAAGATTTACATTAAGATTATTTTTTGACAAAATCACTATAAGGTGCTCTAAAAAGACTGTTGGAAATTTAAAAGCCCAATAATTTGGCCTGTCAGTTTTCCTCAACACCTGGAATATACACAATAGCGTCAAGTATAACCTGATTTAATACAAATCTCCTGTGAAGGACATGGGCTTGCTTCTTTTCAGGGTTATGGTTTTCTGTGATGTTGAAAACACAGTGGGATGATTTCCTATGTTTTCTATTTCGAGTAAAATGATATGTGTCCTGAGAGATTAAGTCCACTAAAATAGCAATGAGAGGAAATCTTCCCGTTGTGTTTAACAATGCTGCAAACCTTTCCCCTAGGCTGAGTGGAAGCATACTCCTGCCCGAGCAAAACTGACATTGTGGCTAGCTGAGGGTGATGGGCGGCCAGTGGTGGGGTATTGTTTTTAAAGAGGAGAGAATTATTTTGATACTAAGGGGCAAAAATGTAATTTGCACTTCAGATACCCACATGAGTATCAAAATGAAATAGGTGCTGTTTCACTTTGCTGTAACATCTGAATGATAATTCAAACCTGCAATTGGATTAAATTAAAAATACACACATGGTATGCTGCAGTTTACACTATTAATTACCATCATGTTAATATAATGTTACCGTGTGCAGATTTATTCTTGAACAGATTTCCTGCTGGCTGTGTGTGGCTTTTCTTTTTGCTCTCAGGAAAAGTTAATTGAAGTTTGACCATGTAAATTTTATTGAAGTGCTCAATCAGACTGTTCAAGAGTGTTCCCATGTGAAAGCGAGGGTGTTTTACATTGTAATTCTGCAGTTGTTAGTAACAACAGCACTATATTTTGTTTTTGAGGTTAATTTTATAAATCATTTCACTGCATTGATGTGCCCACTTTAAAGACAGCAGGCTGGATTCTCCATTCTGGAGACTAAGTGCTCCCACCAGCGGAGACTCGCTCCTGGTCCCCGCTGGCAAAAGGAGCTGTGTTCAGGTGCGATTCCCTCTCTTTTTCCATGCAGTTCATGCATGGTGGAGAGTTTGCAGGATTCTGTCCGGAGGCTGGGCCCCTCTCCACCACAACACAAATCTTGCCTCCCCCTGCTGACAAGTAGGGGCATCCTCACCTCCCCCCTCCCCCACCACCATCAGGGAAATAACAGGTCACCCCCCCCCCCACAGCCCTCACCCATGAGGATGACCTGACCCTTCCCAATCAGACCCTCCCATTAGAGACTCTCCATCACACCCCCAACAGACATCCACAGCAGAGACCTCCAGCAGAGCCCCAACCGAGACCCCCATCAGACACCCAACAGAGAATCCCATCAGACCCCCAACAGGGACCCCATCAGAGATCCAGCGAAGCGCTTTGATTCCCTCTTTTTCACAGCACAAATTACTTAGCTGCTTTTGATGTGGTAATGAGCTGTCAATCATAGCAAGAGTGTTTATAAACATTGCGGTTAGCCTCAAAGCAGGATATGCTATGTCTGGAGTAGCAAAATTGTCAATCACTGGCTAATGCAATGTATTGATGTGTGAAATTGAATGGAAGATTTGCATTTCAAAGGCTGCCAGGGATTTCAAGCACTTTGAAATGCACTAGGCTTTTGAGAAAGCCTCTGACACTTGTAACAGCTGCTGCTTTAAACACTTCTGTCTGAGGCAGCAGATGTTAGGAAAGAGAAGTGAAAATGTGGTGATTTGTCACCCAACTGCCTGTATTGCTCTTCGACCTTTAGGCAGGGTCCCTGATGGGGGTTTCTCATGTGGGCTGATGGGAGAGGCTGTGGGGGGACAGTTAGGCGGGGGAGGCAGGATCTGCATTGTGGGGGAGGGGGCCTTATAACGGACATTGGGGGAAGCACCTCTTTAATGCACTGACCTCTTGACCTACCGTGGGATCCACCGCTTCAGGGCAAAGCTTGGAAATACATGCACCAATTCATGTTTGACAGAGCTGGAGGACCATGGCGGGGGGGCGGGGGGAATTGGAGTTCCAGCCTGTTAATAGGATGCAAATTACCAATTTGCATCTCCCCACTGGCGCGGGCTATGTAGCTTGCTGTTGCCACTAGCGGGCGACCGGAGCACCGGAACGCGCCGATCTAGATTTTTGTCTGACTCTCGATTCTTTGCCGGATTGGGAAACCCACTACCAGTGGTGGGCAGTGGAGAATCCATTTCAGCACCTTTTGGATGAATTATATATACTGGCTGACAATACATAAACCCAGGATAATTTAGAGTGTAAAAATTGTGTAGAATTAGCTGGATGTGATTTCAGTCCTTGTTGCCATGTAATCATGTGCAACAGGGTGATGGCTGTACAGTCTCATTGAAGGCACATATTTTATTTTGTCTTGAAATCTGATCTCCAAAGCTGTGATATTTGCTGTGGTAATTGTGAAATGTGCATATTTGTACTGCTTGTATTTTTCTTAATTTTATTGTAAACGCTGATTAGATGTCTGGTTGAATGGGCAAATGAAGCAAAACTTCCGAACTGGAAGGAAAGAAAAGGGGGTCACGTCTTTCCTCAGGAAGTGGTAAATTCTTCTACCCAGCGCAAAAAATGTACAAAGTAAACAGCACAGAGCTTGTCAGCTCCCATTCATTTACTAAATTGAGTTAAACATCTCTTTAAAGTTACTGGCATTTATTGCTGCATTCATAAAGTTTAAGTGTGCATATTTTTCTCATCTGCTCTCTGTAAAGTTCCCTGAATGATTATGAATGAAAGAGCATCTGCAATAATTGGGCCTCACTGACTAACCCATCTTGGGCCCCTCACATATCTCCTTGCTGATTTTCTCATGACGCACTGATTACTATTGGCACAGCACAGTTATTTTCTCCTCTATAATTATGTTTTGTTTTTTCTCTGTGCTGGTGCAGTTAGTATGTATAATTGTCACAAAGGTGAAGCTTTGCTTGTACCATTTCGATTGACTTTCTTTGGATGGTAACTTTTGTGAACATGGAAAGTACTTTTGTCCAAGTGATTAATTTTCATGATCGATTGATTGATTAATGGGGAATTGCTAAAGCTATTTAGCACCCCCACAGTTAATATTGGAGCTACCATTAACCAGAAACTGAACTGGACCAGCCATATAAATGCTGTGGTTATAAGAGCAGGTCAGGGGCTGTGGCAAGTGACTCATGTCCTGACCACCCAAAGCCTGCCCACCATCTAGGCACAAGTCAGGGTTGTAATGGAATACTCTCCATTTGCCTGGATGAGTGCAGCTCCAACAACACTCAAGAATCCCTACTATCCAGGATAAAGCAACCTGCTTAATTACCACCCCATCTTCCACATTAAATGTTCACTCCCTCCACCACTGATGCACAATAGCAACAGTGTGCATCACCTGCAAGATGCACTCCAGCAACTCCCCCAGGCTCCTTTGACAGCACCTTGAAATCCATGACCTCTACCACCGAGGACAAGGGCACCAGATGCATGGGAACACCACCACCTGCAAGTTCTCCTCCAAGCCACACACTATTTTGATTAGAAACTGTACCATCACTCGGTCAAATTCCCTTCCTATCTGCACTGTGAGTGTACCTATACCACATGGCCTTCTGTAGTTCAAGGAGGTGGTTCACCACCAACGTCTCAAGGGCAAATAGGGATGGGCAAAGAATTGTGGTCCAGGCAGTGATGCCACATCCCGTGAATAAACAAATGTTTAAACTGTAATCAGTGTTGGTATCCTTCTATCCTTGCAAAAATTATGTACATGCAACAACCAATCTATTTTTGCTGGGGCATCTTCATATGACACACCTTTGCTGAAGAGGCCAATCCTTGAGAGACAAATTCTGCCACAGGTGAAACTTCCAACTGTTATTGGGGGCTGTTTTGAGTGTTAGTGCCTGTTGCCAAGCCAGTATAGCCGGTGGTCATTGCGGTGGTGCACACCAACCCTCAGAGGTTTCCTCGGTCACCAGCCCAGGTGCAATAATCAATTTTTTGGGCCTTCATATAACGCTTGCATGCATCCTTGAAGCAGAATTTTGGGTGTTCTACTGGTTACCTGGTTCCAGTTAGCTCATCATACAGAAAGTCCTTGGGTATCCGTCTGTCTTCCATCTTGTGGACATGTCTGAGCCAACAAAGCTGGCAGTTTAATGAATGCGAACAAACATGCGAACCTGGGGCTGGAATCTTTGATTCTGTGGCTATGTCCGCAGGATCCGTCTGATCTTGCGCCCCAAAAGTCGCAGCACCCACGCACCAATGCCCCGCCGGTGGGGGCATTAGCAGCCGCGGCACGTAAAGCCCCCACTTTACCTGTCAATACGGACGCAGAATGGCCGGGTCCGTGGCCGTGCATGCGCATGGTGGCGGCCTGTGGCAGCTGCGCCGTACAACATGGCCTGGCCGCACGTGGACCTGGCCTGCCCAAAAATGCCCCCTGTAACCCCCCTCGCCACCCCCGGACCACCTCTCACCAGTCCCCCCATCCTCCGCCGTAGCCCCCTCCGGCCAGCGGAACGCCCCCCTCCCCAACTATGGCGTCGCTGGACAGAGTCCGCAGCCGCCACGCCAGGTTTACGAAAAGTGAGAGGACACGTGTCCCATGGTGACGGGAAGTCAGCTCATCGGGGGAGAGCCTCAGGTGGTGTCCTGAGGCCGTCCCGACGTTGTGTGAAGAGTAGGCCATTTTTGAGGGGGTAGAGCAGCGGGAAAATGGCGCTGCCCTTGATTCTCTGGCCGATCGCCGAACGCGATTTCGGCGTCAGCGATCGGAGAATCCTGCCCCCTATATTTGAGAGGACTGCCATATTTGTTAACTGGCCAGAGAAAGTAGGGTTGTTGTTTCATGGTTATTGTCTGTTTGTCAAGAACGTCAGTCGATACTTAATTGGCTGACCTCAGCTAAGAGGGCAATAAAGATACTACATTTGACTTCAACATTGATGGGCCAAGAAAAGGGGGAATAGTCCAGGGTTCCTACTCCTGATAGTTGTTCAGTATTTCTTGCTGGAACTCCATGTACATAAAAGTCAGATCAGCTACAATGAGTTCCTGCTGGTATTCTCTGCATTCATGCATGAATATTGGTTGGTTCATGACTTCTGGAATATCTTTAAGGGAGGAAGGAAGATGAAATTAACAAGGAAATAAAAGCTAATTTGAAAAGACCAGTGAAGGGCTTCTGAAAATCAGTGTTCAATTATGTGAAGTTCTGAATGATAGAATATAGGTTAGACAGAGAAAGAGCAGCATCACAGAGAAAACACAAAACACAGAGGAAAATTATTACAGATGACAAATAACTCATGTCACTGTTGTGTTGTGTTGTCTAGTGCCAGCAAAACGCGCTGATGTGAACAATATGCTAACATCCAGACAATGACAGGATTCCATGTCCTTTTTCATTCCCGGGTTGAACAAAAAAAAGGGTATAGTTCATATTCAAATAACCCTTTGCTCAGTGTCAAAGATCCGAGGAACACCGTGGCTACATCTGCTGCCAGCTGATTTTGGAGATAGTCAAACATCCTGTGATCTTCCAAAGTTTCATTTTCATTCTTTTTGGTCCCAGCAGAGAGAGACCACAAAATGGAAATTAACCTTAAAATGTAATCATCATTTGGAGGAGCAGAACTCTTATACAGAGCACTCAGTCACAACCTCACATCTGTACAACACTCTCTTTCATACAATGTTGCCAGCCAGTACTTCATGGCAAAACTTCTTTTGTGTCTAGCCCTTTCTCAGGCTTAATTCCTTATTTTTAAAATGTTATACTTATTTCATTTTCATAACATCAATGCAAATTTTGAATAAACCTGATCGAAGAAATAGAGTAATTCCTTCTGAGTAAAGTAACCAAATCATCGGAACCTGTATCGTACAGGGTTGGGCTTCCCTGTTTGGGAGACTATGTTCTCCTGCTGGTTGGTTTGCGCTGGTGCTCGGAGCAACAGGCAGAAGCGATTCCCTTTCCCATGGCATGCAAATTTATGCCAGGCGGGGAGCTCAGGAGATTCCGAATCCCGCTATCGGACCGCCATTTTGAGCGGGTGGCCAGATATCAAGGTCCCGTGCCTGCCCCCACCCCACAACACAAATCCTGCCCCGCCTCTACTGACAAGTAAGGGCATCCTTCATCCCCTGCCAGAGGAATTGCTTGGGCCACCCCTCCCCCCCTCCACAACACGCATGCATGAGGATGACCCCCCCCCATCAGAGACCCCCCAAATCTGAGTCCCACAACAAAGATTCCCATATCAGAGACCCCTCTCCATATCAGAGACCCCCCCATATCAGAGACCCCCCTTCATATCAGAGACCCCACCTCCATATCAGAGACCCCACCTCCATATCAGCGACCCCACTCCATATCAGAGACCCCACCTCCATATCAGAGACCCCACCTCCATATCAGAGACCCCCCTTCATATCAGAGACCCCACCTCCATATCAGCGACCCCACTCCATATCAGAGACCCCATCTCCATATCAGCGACCCCACTCCATATCAGAGACTCCCCCTTTATCAAAGACCCCCATATCAGAGACATGGCCCATCAGAGACCACCCCCCCATCTGTCACCTTGGTAGCTAAAGAACAGTCTAGGCACAAACAGTGAAAAATCTCTGCTTTTTCACTTACCTGTCCCTTACGCCTGTGCCTCAGGCAGGTGTAGAAAGCAGGAGCTGTTACTGCACCCCGGTGCTGATCCCATTTTTTACCCGACATGACATTGTCTGCCACATCAGGAACTGCGCTACTGGTGGCGGGCAGCAGAGAATCCCAATAATATTTCTTCTAACAATAAAACAAAAAGCAGAATCTCATAAATCACCTGACCGACCAAGTAAGTTTTTATTTTCAGCGAGACTCACCCTAGTCTGGATTTTCATTCTCAAGACGGGTACGGGGAGTCAGGAAAACTCCCGCTAGGCCCTCCTGTCTGGAGAGAAAGTGCCCGCAAAGGCAGGATTTTCATTTCTGGGGGCTGGGTGCGGACTGCAGTTGGGCCGGCTGCCACAGAGGCTGCCGGCTGTGGTGACCAAGTGTTTCAAAGGCCCACCTCAGTGTTGTGGGACTTTGCGGCAGTGAAAAAATGGCCCTCCAGTGCTTACCTCATACCCCCTTCATGCTCCGCGTGCCCCATCCATTCCACCTTGTGCCCACTTGCCAAGCTCTGCCCTTCCACTCACTCCCTCAGATCCTTCATACAGCTGTGGTCTTGAACCCATCAGCTGTGGCCCTTCATGCCCCTTTTGCAGGTCATGTCGATTGACCAACGCACACTTTCTAGAACCAAACGATCACCCACATCGGCGCTTCCACCGAGAAAGCACAACAGCGCCTATACTTCCTCAGGAAACTAAGGAAATTCGGCATGTCCACACTGACTCTTAACAACTTTTACAGATGCGCCATAGAAAGCATCCTATCTGGCTGCATCACAGCCTGGTATGGCAACTGCTCGGCCCAGGACCGCAAGAAACTTCAGAGAGTCGTGAACACCGCCCAGTCCATCACATCAACCTGTCTCCCATCCATTGACTCTATCTACACCTCCCGCTGCCTGGAGAAAGCGGGCAGCATAATCAAAGACCCCTCCCACCAGGCTTACTCACCCTTCCAACTTCTTCCATCGGACAGGAGATACAGAAGACTAAGAACACACACAAACAGATTCAAAGACAGCTTCTTCCCCGGTGTTACCAGACTCCTAAACGACCCTCTTATGAACTGACCTGATTAATACTACATTCCTGTATGCTTCACCTGATACCGGTGTCTATGTATTTACATTGAGAACCTTGTGTTACCCAATTATGTATTTTCTTTTTTCATGTACTAAATGATCTGTTTGAGCTGCTCGCAGAAAAATACTTTTCACTGTACCTCAGTACACGCGACAATAAACAAATCCAATCCAATCCAATCCAATATAGTGTTATGTGTAAAAAAACAAAATCCATTGATAACTTTTTCTGTTTCTTGAAAACAAAATCTGCATTGCAAGCAAATAGAAGTGTCCAACATCCAGGTCATTTGAAGTTTCAAAAACTACAAACCCTTGAAATTGCACAACTCGTGTAAAGAGACATTGTGAATTTAACCGCAGAGATCAAAGAGCCTGAGCTGTCAATCAAACTATGGGCAGGATTCTTCCCTACCCGGCGGGGCGGGCCGTACGTGCACCGAGGAGTGGAATCCTCCGCACCTTCAGGGGCTAGGCTGGCGCCGGTGGGGTTGGCGACAGCCCAGTGAATCCGCAGGGTGGTTCTTCTCCACTCCAGCCATGGCGGTCAGTTACACCGGCCGGCGCAGGGGGAATGAGTGCCCCCACGGGACAGGCCGGCCCGTGGCCCCCCTGGGGTCAGATCCCCCCGTCCGTTCCCCCCCCCCCGTCCCCCGAGGACTCCGCAGGCCGCCCGCAGAGCCAGGTCCCGCCGGTACGGACCAGGTGTATTTTATGCCGGCGGGATCCGCCGAAAACGGGCGGCCACTCGGCCCATCGCGGGCTGGAGAATCGCCGTGGGGGCCGTTGCCAACGGCCCCCGACAAGCGTGGCGCGATCCCCCCCCCCCCCTCCGCCGAAAAACCGGCGCCGGAGAATCCAGCAGCCGGCGACGGGGCGGCGGGGCGGGATTCACGCCACCTCCCAGCGATTCTCCAGCCCGGCGGGGAGGGGGGGGGGTCGGAGAATCCCGCCCTATGTTTCCTCTAGGGCACAGTTGTTCTTGTATTATAACAGCTCTCTGGGAATTCATTATAACCATGGATTCATTGATTCTGAACTTGTACAGTGGGTCAGTGGGGATGGAAGTGCTATAGCTTGGCTTTGGGGGCATGAGGGAGTGAGTGGAAAGGCAGAGCTTGACGTGGGGGCATAAAGGGATATAGGGGGGTAGGTGGGGGCCATAACTTGGCATAGAGGGCTTGAGGAGGACCTTTTGAACTTAGTTTTAAAAAGTCCCCTCATACAGACTAAGGTTCATGACTCCTTCTAGGCGACTGTGAACCACAACTCTTCAAAAACCTGGCCCGACCCCATGAAGATTGTAATTCGCAATAGAGCCATTCAGGTCAAGAGTTCTGGATGTGGACCTTTGGCAAGGACCAGACCATATTTTTTAAAGACGCTCCCAAATATCAGACAATCTGGGAATGGGATCAAGCATCCTAGAATCTGGACTTACCCGCCATTTATAAAAGACTCCAGACCCAATCCGATGAAAATCCAGGCCTGTGGCTCTACTGTCTCCTTGAAAGTCCAATAACATGGTGCAATATGGAACCCTCGGTGGGTGTTGTTGCTGCAGTGAGAACATAGTTTGGTATAATCTATTCCTGATGAAGGTATTTATTCTCATTACCAAAGGATCTTCTTCTAAAGCTGGGACAGCCAATCAGGACCACTGGAGGAAATTCCCAGTGGAAATGCTGAAATGTGTGTGTGTATCTGTGAGTAAGCGTGTGTGTGTGTCTGTGAGTGTGTGTGTCTGTGTGTGTTTCTGTGAGTGTGTGTGTCTCAATGTGTGTGTGTCTGTGATTGTGTGTGTCTGTGAAGGTGAGTGTGTCTGAGTTTCTGTGTGTGTGTATCTGAGTGCGTGTGTGTGTCTGTGTCTGAGTGTTTGTGTGTCTGTGAGTATGTGTGTGTCTGTGAATCTATGTGTCTGAGTGTTTGTGTGTCTGTGAGTGAGTATGTGTGTGTCTGTGAATCTGCGTGTCTGAGTGAGTGTTTGTGTGTGTCTGAGCATGTGCGTGTCTGAGTATATACGTCTGTGAGTGTGTCTGAGTTTCTGTGTGTCAGAGTGTGTATGTGTGTCTGAGCATGTGCGGGTCTGTGTCTGTGAGTGTATGTGTTTGTGAGTGTGTCTGAGTTTGTGTGTGTGTCTGAGTGTGTGCGTGCCTGTGTCTGTGAGTGTATGTATCTGTGAGTGTGTCTGAGTTTGTGTGTGTGTGTCTGAGTCTGTGTGTGTATGAGTGTGTGTGTGTGTGTCCGAGTATTTGTGTGTCTGGGAGTGAGTATGTGTTTGTGAATGTGTGTGCCCGAGTGTGTGTATGGATTAAAATGAAGGGAAGAAAGGAAATGGGAGCTAATTCTTTTATAATGGAACCACTGAATAAAACAAAATCATGTCAAAATTAGAGATAACGGTTTGTGATTTGTTTTTGAAAGGCATATTGAAGGTTGACGTAGTTCTTTCAGTCCAAAGAAGCCCAACAGGGAGAGGTTCAAGAGGGGGTTGGTCAAATTATTATTCTGCTGCTGTGATTTCAGGGATCAACTAGACTCAATTGGTTACTGTAGCCATCTGGGATGGCCACTTACAAAGGGAAATATGGCCAATGCAGGGTCTAGACGAACTCAGAGCTTAAGTGTATATTTGCCACTAGATAACCAGACACGATCGAAACCCCCAGCCAATTTTCATTGTAATGGCCCATTTCCCCAGAACAAAAGACTTGTACTCAGGTATCAGATACAGATACAGACTCATCGGCGCCACTCCCTTCATCCAGGAAGCCCAAACAGCCAAGGTCAATGACCGCTCAGGACATGGCAGCCAAGGCATCCGCCCCTTTATTGGCTAAAATCGAAGGCAGTAATCGAAGCCTGCCGAATTATTCGGTCCAAAGCTAAGGACCGCTCAAAAGAGTGCGAAACCCCTGAAGGATAAAAAGAAACACTGCCATGTGTTCAGTCTCTTTTGGCCCCGGCGCACCGGCACTCTCTTGGCCCCGGCTTACGCCTAAAACCAATTGCAGCATCATGACCAGAAGCAAGTTCAAGACCAACGATTGCTACCAGACGGATGGGCCCAGCAGAAACAAAGTCACTTCTCCAGACCCAGCCACTCAAGATCCGAACAAAGGCCTTGTTCCTCTGCATAAAGCCGGGTGCCTGAAGTTAAGTACAGGTTGTTGTAGTGTTAGGTGTAATTTAGCTTGTAGTGTTTTATGTTGCATGTCGAAGTAATTCTTGTGTGTAAATAAACTATCATTGAACTTGAACTAACTAACTGGTTGTTTGTTCTTTGATCGATATCCGGTAAAACCTTGTGGTGGTATCATTTGATACCTGGCGACTCTGAAAAGCAATATTATCATTAATGACTGCCATATTTAGTTAATTTGGCAACATTATTCGTGCCGATTGGCAATATTATTGGTGACGCCGGTGGGATAGTATTCCACTCATTAAAAAGAGCAACATTACCTTAATCTCTCTGATAGCTGATGTAATGCAAGATCAATAATTAACATTGCTGATCTTTCATGCATGCTACAATTACCATATGGTGGTTAGCTGCTCCAGCCACACGAAAGTAGTGCTGCACGAGAAGTGCCCACTTCAGATAAAGATTAGGTGATGTGGGCGAGTGTTTTGGGCACAGTGGAGTGCCACTGTTCTTACCACATAATCCACAGCTCAAGTTGGTATTTCCTCCACTGAATTGAATCCCTTGTGGTTAAAGGTTCATGGTTTGCCAACAGCCTTCAATGCTATTGTATTCAGTGTCAAATGTAACTTTGGACTTCTTTCAATTATTTAAAGTGTATCCAAACACTTGAACTTTCGTCTTGTTATGTAAGCATGCAGCGTTGATGTTTAAACATAACCCACAAAACAGTTGATGCTAGAAATCTGTAACAAAAAAGAACATGTTGGAAATGATTAGTAAATCAGTTAGAAAGCAAGTGAGTGCACTGCATTAAAAAAACACACATGGGTACATATATACACAACACACACATATACACACACAGAGAATACAATGGCATACATATAAACACATATACACACTCATATATACATACACAAATAGACACAAATAAATATACATACACACATGCACACACATACACACATTGACAGACATAAACAGACCCACACACAGAGATACACACAAACACAAAATCACACACATATCCATATACACACACACAAAAAAAATCACACACAAACACACACACAGGTGTGTACTCACAAACAAACACATACATACATACACACTGACATAATCAGACACAAACATATCCATGCACACAAACAATCACATAAACCCTGGGCGGGATTCTCCGACCCCCCGCCGGGGGCCACCCCCGGCGATTCTCCGGCCCGGATGGGCCAAAGTCCCGCTGCTGGAATACCTGTCCTGCCGGCGTGCATTAAACCACCTCTCTTACCGGCGGGACAAGGCGACGCGTCGGGCTCCGGGGTCCTGAGGGGGCCGCGGGGTGATCTGGCCCCGCGATCGGGGCCCACCGATCTGCGGGCGGGCCTGTGCCGTGGGGGCACTCTTTTCCTTCCGCCTTCGCCACGGTCTCCACCATGGCGGAGGCGGAAGAGACCCCCTCCACTGCGCATGCGCGGGGATGCCATGAGCAGCCGCTGACGCTCCCGCGCATGCGTCGCCCGGCAAAGTCATTTCCGCGCCAGATGGCGGGGCACCAAAGGCATTTCCCGCCAGCTGGCGGGGCGGAAATCAGTCCGGCGCTGGCCTAGCCCCTCAAGGTTAGGGCTCAGCCACTCAAGATGCGGAGGATTCCGCACCTTTGGGGCGGCGCGATGCCGGACTGATTCGCACCATTTTTGGCGCCGGTCGGTGGATATCGCGCCGATTGCGGAGAATTCCGCCCCCTGTTAGGAAAACAAATGTGGTTTCAAGCGATGTGTATTGGTAAACATTAGAAATAAGGTATAGTTTTAAGTATGTTTAATGTAATGTTTCTGAGCTTGGAAGGATAAAACTTATAGTCAGATTCATGTTGGAAAAATGTATTTGTATAAAAGCAAATTACTGAGGATGCTGGAATCTGAAACAAAAACAGAAAATGCTGGCCAATCTCAGGAGGCCTTGTTCAGAAGAATCAAGGAAGAGATAAAGGTATTGTTCAAAAGAATTCAAGGAAGAGTAAACAAAGTGTTCTGAGTTAAAGAGACAATTGTAGTACCCAGATTTAAAGTGGGACAGCAGCCTTCAAAGGTATATCAAATGTCTGATGCCATTTTACTAGAGTCAGGGAATCGAGGGTTAAAGTAATTGTGCACCATTTGTGCAGCTGTCAAGACAAAGGGCAGGATCTAATGACCACACGGGGCGCAAATCCAAGTGAACCGGTTAGATCGCAGGAGAGTCCGGAATCAGGAACCGCGTGGGCACCGATCGGTTTCCAATCTAACCAGCCTGCTTCTGTTGGCAAGATCCGGATCCCATGGTGTGGGGAGAAACCAATAATCACCAATAAAGGTGAAACTCCTTCCCATTAACGGGAAGGACCACCAATCGAATGGCCTCCTGTGCTTTAACCAACTCCCCGGCGAGCGGTCATGCAGCCATCCTTCAGCATACCTAGTTAAAAATGTTAAGCTTGTGAATGGCTGCTGTGGGGATCGGAGGAGGTGAGTAACCATCCAGGAAAACAGGCAATCAGCCCGAGGACATCCGGGAGGGGAGGGGGTCAAGAGTTGCCCCTGGGCTGGAGTGGGGAGGAGGGGCTCAGCATCTGCAGATACAACACACCCTCTCCAATTCCTTACAGATATCACGGTATGGTTGAAAATGTGGACCCGCAGCAGCAATCTGGCGGTGGCAGGTCAGGCGGCCAGATGCTGAAGAAGGCGGCAGCAGCGTTGACAGGGCCTTGAGGCGACAGCCCATGTGCAGTGGCCTGTCCCACACCCCGTCCATCTGGCCAGGGAGGGACCCAGAGGGGGAGGCTGGCAACAGCCCAAGGTGCACAGGCGTCGTTGGCCGCTTAAAGAGATGTCGGATAGCATGTGCCACAGGAGGCTCTGCCTCAACAGGGGGACAATGCTGTATGGGCAGCAGGACTCTCTGCCAACGCCGGGATACCCCAAGTCCAGGGCTTAATAGATGGCACGCATGTTGCCTTGTGCACACCAGGCAGTCCGGGAACGGCCTTCATTAACAGGACGGCGTTCCACCCCCGAACGTTCAACCACTGTGCAACCATCACCTCTGGATCATGCACTTGTGTGCAGGCTTCCATGGGAGAGCATGACAGCTACATCCTGGGGCAGTCGTAGATCCTCAGCTTCTTCGAAGGATACCCCGGGTTGACCGTGACCGACATGGAGACCCAATATAATGAGGCCCATGTGGCCACCTGGGCTGTCATTGAACGGTGCATCGGATTGCTTAAAATGCCTCGACCGCTCTGGTGGTGCACTGCAGTACAGCCCTCAGAGAGTCGCCCACTTTGTGGTGGTCTGCTGTACCCTCCACAACCTGGCACAGCAGTGGGGCGACATGCTGGAGGTGGAGGAGGAGGTCCAGGAGATGCCGGACCAGGAGGGGCTGGAAGGCAGCCCCGGGAGAACCCGCGGGAGTAGCCTGAGGATGAAGGACAGGTGCCGGCAACGGTCCAGCATACCTCCGCCTCTCCCACCCGTCCCAACCATGCCCATCCCCCTCCCTTGCAAACGTCCTGTTCCCCACACCTCACCCAATCGCACTGTCAGCGGGTCAATATATAAGGCTGGAGGGTGGGGTATATGGATATCTACGTGATCAGGAGACCTCAGAGCATTTCAAGGATACTGGCAGCGGTCAGCATTTTAAATATTCAGGAGCCTATAAGTAACGGGGTGAGTTGCTAGTCTTTTATAGCAGCAATGGGATGTTCAGTCACAGCACCCGATCTCGAGGGGACACCCGAGTCCACACCCTTGCCACCTGGTTAGTCCCCACTAGTGTCGATGTGCAGTCTGCAAGTTCTCCCCGTGTCTGTGTGGGTGATCCGAGTTCCTCTCACAAGTCCCGAGAGACGTGCTTGTTAGGTGAATTGGACATTCTAAATGCAACTATGGGATTATCACAGTAACTTCATTGCAGTGCTAATGTAAGCATACTTGTAACACTAATAAAGATTATTATTATTCGTCCCAGAGCACCAGGCATACACCCCCCAGCAAGCCCGCAGACAATGAAAAAGGTACTTATTTCCTTATTCCCCCTCAAAGGCCATGGCGCCAGGACCCCATTTGTAATGTGTGCACCAAATCACACCCGTGTGACTCCTGGCTGGTAGGGGTGGAGCACAATGGGGGAAGGGCGGGTGAATTCAGGCTTCCAGTATATGAGCTGTTTGCATGTTCCCGCCGGCATGGGGCAGGATGTCCGGAGACTGGGGACGGGTTTGCTGCATGGCGCCCATCCCATTTTTGGGCCGACACGGGATTCTCCACTCAATCGGGATTCCTGGGGTTGGATTCTCCCAAAATGGGGCTATGTACCCACGCCGTCGTAAACACGCAGGCGTTACAGTCCCGAGTTTCCTGAAAAAAATACAACCCGATTCATTTAGCTTCAGGGGGCCAGCAGGGACCCGGGGTGCTTCACGCACCTTTGGCTGCGGATAAGGGCCCCCGCACTTCTGGTTCCCAGTCCGCGCATGCGCACGGCGGCGGCCTCCAGCGGCCATGCTGAATGCCATGGCGGTCTCAGACCGCGGACCTACACAAAGAAACTAGGACCCCTCGCTCGGCCGCATTCCCGAGGATCCATCGGGCCCGATCGCTCCCTCGGACGCCCAGAAGGCCCCCTGAACCCCCCCCCCACCAGGGCGGCCGCAGACTGAGCATCCCCATCGGCCATACCTGCGTGGAACTCGGGAACAGAGTATCGCTGGGCGGGCTTCTGGCAATGGCCACCCAGCCGCGCGCCATAATTCGCGAATGCGCGGATATTCGGGGTCCAGAGAATCGCCGGGCCTGATTCCGGCAGGAAATTTGTTTCTCCAGCCTCAAGCCAAACGCGATTTTGGAGCGGGGCTGTGGAGAATTCAGCCCTGATATTCGCGATGGGGGGCAGAGAATGCCACTCAAAGTCTCTTGTTTGTTTACTTTGCAATTGAAATCCATTTGCTGAGGAATAAAGGGCGGGATTCTCTGACTCCACGCCAGATTGGAGAATCGGCGGGGTTGGGGGCGTGAATCACGCGATGCCGCTCCGACCGGAGAATTGGCGCATTGATTCTCCCCGTGCGATGGGCCGAGTGCCCGCCGAGTTCGGCCGAGTCCCACTGGCATCGTTCTCATGTGGTCCTACCTGGCGGGACCTCGCCGTTCTGCCTGAGAGGAGCGGCCTGCTGGGAGGAAGGGGGGATCCGACTCCGGGGGGGGTCTCCCCGGTGGCCTTGCCCACAATCGGGGCCTACCGATCAGCGGGTGGGCTTATCCCGGTCGTGGCCTATGTTCCTCCGCACCGGGCCCCTGTCAGGCTCCGCCATGTCGTGTTGGGGCCGGCGCAGAGACGGCAACACACGCGCATGCGCGGACCTGCGCCACCCGTGCTCACGCCTGAATCGCCAGCTGGAGCAGCGTGAGGCTGTCCAGTGCCGTGCTGGCCCCTTGTGCGGCGCAGGATCGCTGATCCTAGGGGCCAGATGATGCCGTCGTAAAACACCCCGCCGTTTACGACGACGTCAACAGCCTCACGATCGGAGAATCCTGCTCAAAGTTTTAAAGTGTTGTTTTGGATTCCAGACAGCAATGTGAATCATCTCCATGTGTAAATTAGCAGTAACCAAATTTCAAATAACTTGACATCTCATAAATAGACAAACAAAATAATCTGATATATACCCTGACATAACTCTTGACACCTTGATGTACCATCAATGATGACAGAAGACGAGTTGAGAGTGAAACTGTGGCTTTAATTAGCTGAAAGATACCTGCTGGCAGCCGGCCCCAGACTGAAGGCAGGGCCTAGGTTGGCCACCTTTATACCGAGCCTGAGGGGAGGAGCCACAGGCGTAGCCAGCAGGGGCAAGCCCGGGCATGTTACATACAGCAGCTATAATACAATACAGTGGTTTACAACATTCACCCCCTGTTAAAAAAAAGGGGTCTGGCGGGGGTGAAGTGGACGGTTGAATTATATATCGAGTCTGTCGGGGGCTTTGACTTTCCGTTGGGACCGCCGCAGTCCCGGCTGTGGTGTGGATACTGGTGTCGGATGAAGTGTTGAGGCCTGCGTGTCGTCTTCTGCGTCACCAAGTAGATGAGTGGCTGCCGACGGACCTTGAGGCTCTGGTGTACCATGCACTGGGACTAGTGGAGTATGCCAAGGCCCTGGTGCACCATGGGTAGCAATGGAGGGAGAAGGTGTAGGGTCGGGGGTAGTGGCGATGGTCACTGGGGAACCTACGGGTGCCAAATCCCGAAGGGAGACTGCGTCCTCCCATCCGTCATGGTGTGCCATGTAGGCATATTGGGGGTTAGCATGGAGGAGATGGACCCTTTTGACCAGGGGATCCGACTTTTGACTCCTTGCATGCTTCCGGAGGAGGACGGGCCTTGGGACCGTCAGCCAGAACGGGATCGAGACCCCTGAGGTGGAATTCCTGGGGAAGACAAACATTCTCTCATGAGAGATCACATTGGTGGCGGTACACAGGAGCGACCGGATGGAGTGGAGTGCATCGGAAAGGACCTCCTGCCAGTGGGAGACAGGGAGACTTCTAGACCGTAGGGCAAGAAGAACGGCCTTCCAGACCATCGCGTTCTCCCTCGCCACCTGTCCATTCCCCCGGGGGTTGTAGCTGGTAGTCCTGCTTGAGGCGATGTCCTTGGTAAGCAGGTATTGACGCAGTTCATCACTCATGAAGGAGGAACCCCGATCACTATGGATGGAGTTGGGGAAAACGAACAAGGTGAAGAGGCCGTGCAGGGCCTTGATGACTATGGCAGAGGTCATGTCAGGGCATGGGATGGAGAAAGGGAAACGTGAGTACTCATCAATGATGTTGAAGAAGTACACGTTATGGTCAGTTGAGGGGAGGGGCCCTTTGAAATCGACGCTGAGGTGCTCAAAAGGGCGGGAGGCCTTTACCAGGTGTGCTCTATCTGGCCGATAGAAGTGTGGTTTGCACTCCGCGCAGACTTGGCAGTCCCTGGTCATGGTCCTGACCTCCTCGATGGAGTAAGGCACGTTGCAGTCCTTGATAAAGTGGAAAAACCGGGTGACCCCAGGGTGACAGAGGTCATTGTGGAGGGCCCGAAGTCGGTCTACTTGTGCGCTGGCACATGTACTGCGGGATAGGGCATCTGGGGGCTCATTGAGCTTCCCAGGTCGATACAAGATATCATAATTATAGGTGGAGAGTTCGATCTTCCACCTTAGGATCTTGTGATTCTTGATCTTGTCCCACTATGTGTTATTGAACATGAAGGCAACCTACTGTTGGTCAGTGAGGAGAGTGAATTGTCTGCCGGCCAGGTAATGCCTCCAATGTCGCACAGCTTCCACAATGGCTTGGGCTTCCTTTTCGACGGAGGAGTGTCGAATCTCGGAGCTCTGGAGGGTACGGGAGAAGAAAGCCACGGGCCTGCCCGCCTGGTTGAGGGTAGCGGCCAGGGCAAAGTCGGATGCAATATCCGCTTTGATGCGGTTGAAGGCCAGGTGGGCCTCAGCCATCAGGGGAAAAAGGGTGGATTTAATGAGTGTAAGGCCTTGTCTGCATAATTGGTGACCCACTGGGCATGGTAGAAAAAGAACACCAGGCATCTCTTCAGGGCCTTGAGGCAGTGGGGAAGGGGAAGTTCCAGAAGGGGGCACATGCGGTCGGGGTTGGGCCCTAGAACTTTGTTTTCCACAACGTAGCCAAGGATGGCTAGGCGGGTTCTGTGGAAAAAGCATTTCTCCTTATTGTACGTGAGGTTAAGGAGCTTGGCAGTGTGGAGGAATTTTTGGAGGTTAGTGTTATGGTCCTGCTGGTCATGACCGCAGATGGTGTCATTATCCAGATACGGGAACGTGGCCTGCAGCTCGTACTGGTCAACCATTCGGTCCATCTCCCGCTGGAAGACCCAGACCCCATTGGTGACGCCGAAGGGGACCCTGAGGAAATGATAGAGGCGGCCATCTGCCTCGAAGGCAGTGTATTGGCGGTCCTCCGGGCAGATAGGGAGCTTGTGGTACGCGGACTTCAGATCAATAGTGGAGAATACTCGGTACTGCGCAATCTGATTGACCATGTCAGATATGAGGGGGTACGCATCGAGCTGCGTGTACCGACCAACCGGTGCTTCTCCCCAGTCTTGACGACCACCACTTGGGCTCTCCAGGTGCTAGTACTGGCCTCTATGATCCCTTCCCGCAGGAGTCGCTGGACCTCCGACCTGATAAAGGCCTTGTCCCGAGCACTGTATCGTTTGCTCCTAGTGGCGACGGGCTTTCAGTCCGGGGTGAGGTTAGCAAAGAGCGGGGGTGGGGTGACCTTAAGGGTCGAGAGGCTACAGACGGTGAGGGGGGGCAGGGGTCCATTGAACTCCAAGGTAAGACTTTTGAGATGGCACTGGAAATCGAGCCCCAGTAGCAAGGCAGCGCAGAGTTGTGAGAGGACATAGAGTTTGAAGTTTTTGTACTCAACGCCACGTACTGTAAGGGTTGCAACACAGTACCCACGGACTTCCACGGTATGCGATTCGGAAGCCAGGGAGATTTTCTGGGTCGCGGGTAAGATTGGGAGGGAGCAGCGCCTTACCGTATCTGGATGAACGAAACTCTCTGTGCTCCCGGAGTCGAAAAGGCAGGACGTCTCATGGCCGTTGACCTGGACGGCCATCATGGAGTTGGCGAGGTGATGCGGTCGAGACTGGTCGAGGGTGATGGAGGCGAGCTGCAGAAGGTGGGCGGGCTGATCGGGGGTAGCGGAGGCCAGCTTACGATCGGCTGAGCAGGGGTTCCGGGAGGCGGCGGGGTGATTCAAAGATGGCGGCCCCCAGGGGTCGCACGTGGCAAGTGGCGGTGAAGATGGCAGCCTCCACGAGCTACATGCAGCGCTGCTGGGTTTAAAAACAGGACGGGCCTGGCAGACTTTAGCGAAATGGCCCTTCTTTCCGCACCCATTGCAGGTCGCACTCCTCGCTGGGCAGCGTTGTCTAGAGTGCTTACCCTGGCCATAGAAGTAGCACTTTGGAGCTCCGGAATTGGTGGGTTGCTGCGCGGCACAGGCTTGCGGCACCTCCGGGTTGGGTGATGGCGGCGCCCACAACATCCATGAGGTTGCCGCGTGGTCGGACATGTAGGCATCCATTTGTGGAAGGCCACTTCTTTTTTTTTTTATAAATATTTTATTGAAAATTTTTGGTCAACCAACACAGTACATTGTGCATCCTTTACACAATATTATAACAGCACAAATAACAATGACCTATTTTATAAACAAAAAATGAATAAATAATAAATAACAAAAATGAAAACTAACCCTAATTGGCAACTGCCTTATCACAAGTAACACTCTCCAAAAATATAATTTAACAGTCCAATATATAATTATCTGTCGCAGCGACCTATACATATTATACAGTATATATTAACAACCCTGAGAGTCCTTCTGGTTCCTCCTCCCCCCCCCACCCCCTCCCCCCCCCCCTCCCCCCCTCTCCCCTCCCCCCCCCCCCCCCCCCCCCCCCCCCCGATCCTGGGCTGCTGCTGCTGCCTTCTTTTTTCCATTCCATCTATCTTTCTGCGAGGTATTCGACGAACGGTTGCCACCGCCTGGTGAACCCTTGAGCCGACCCCCTTAGAACGAACTTAATCCGCTCTAGCTTTATAAACCCTGCCATGTCATTTATCCAGGTCTCCACCCCCGGGGGCTTGGCTTCTTTCCACATTAACAATATCCTGCGCCGGGCTACTAGGGACGCAAAGGCCAAAACATCGGCCTCTCTCGCCTCCTGCACTCCCGGCTCTTGTGCAACCCCAAATATAGCCAACCCCCAGCTTGGTTCGACCCGGACCCCCACTACTTTTGAAAGCACCTTTGTCACCCCCATCCAAAACCCCTGTAGTGCCGGGCATGACCAAAACATATGGGTATGATTCGCTGGGCTTCTCGAGCACCTCGCACACCTATCCTCCACCCCAAAAAATTTACTGAGCCGTGCTCCAGTCATATGCGCCCTGTGTAATACCTTAAACTGAATCAGGCTTAGCCTGGCACACGAGGACGACGAGTTTACCCTGCTTAGGGCATCTGCCCACAGCCCCTCCTCGATCTCCTCCCCCAGCTCTTCTTCCCATTTCCCTTTTAGTTCATCTACCATAGTCTCCCCCTCATCCCTCATTTCCCTATATATATCTGACACCTTACCATCCCCCACCCATGTCTTTGAGATCACTCTGTCCTGCACCTCTTGTGTCGGGAGCTGCGGGAATTCCCTCACCTGTTGCCTCGCAAAAGCCCTCAGTTGCATATACCTGAATGCATTCCCTTGGGGCAACCCATATTTCTCGGTCAGCGCTCCCAGACTCGCGAACTTCCCATCCACAAACAGATCTTTCAGTTGCATTATTCCTGCTCTTTGCCACATTCCATATCCCCCATCCATTCCCCCCGGGGCAAACCTATGGTTGTTTCTTATCGGGGACCCCCCCAAGGCTCCAGTCTTTCCCCTATGCCGTCTCCACTGTCCCCAAATCTTTACCGGGCTTGTGGTGTAGTTCCTCGGTGAGAACGGCAATGGGGCTGTCACCATAGCCTGTAGGCTAGTCCCCCTACAGGACGCCCTCTCTAATCTCTTCCACGCCGCTCCCTCCTCCTCTCCCATCCACTTACTCACCATTGAAATATTAGCGGCCCAATAATACTCACTTAGGCTCGGTAGTGCCAGCCCCCCCCTATCCCTGCTACGCTGTAAGAATCCCTTCCTCACTCTCGGGGTCTTCCCGGCCCACACAAAACCCATGATGCTCTTTTCAATCCTTTAAAAAAAAGCCTTTGTGATCACAGGGGGAGACGGTGGTTTTGGTAAACGTATATGCCCCGAACTGGGATGATGCCAATTTTATGAGGCGGATGCTAGGACGCATTCCGGACCTAGAGATGGGAAAGCTGATAATGGGGGGAGATTTTAATACGGTGTTGGCACTGAAACACAAAGAGGAATCTCGGGAGGACCACCATCTTAACCGCCTGCACCCTCCCTGCCAGTGACAGGGATACCATATCCCATCTCTTGAAATCCTCCTCCATTTGTTCCACCAACCGCGTTAAATTTAACCTATGCAATGTGCCCCAATTCTTGGATATCTGGATCCCCAGGTAACGAAAGTCCCTTATTACCTTTCTCAACGGTAGGTCCTCTATTTCTCTACTCTGCTCCCCTGGATGCACCACAAACAACTCACTTTTCCCCATGTTCAATTTATACCCTGAAAAATCCCCAAACTCCCCAAGTAGCCGCATTATTTCTGGCATCCCCTCCGCCGGGTCTGCCACGTATAGTAGCAAATCGTCCGCATACAAAGATACCCGGTGTTCTTCTCCTCCTCTAAGTACTCCCCTCCACTTCTTGGAACCCCTCAACGCTATCGCCAGGGGCTCAATCGCCAGTGCAAACAATAATGGGGACAGAGGGCATCCCTGCCTTGTCCCTCTATGGAGCCGAAAATATGCAGATCCCCGTCCATTCGTGACCACGCTCGCCATCGGGGCCCTATACAACAGCTGCACCCATCTAACATACCCCTCTCCAAAACCAAATCTCCTCAACACCTCCCACAAATAATCCCACTCCACTCTATCAAATGCTTTCTCGGCATCCATCGCCACTACTATCTCCGTTTCCCCCTCTGGTGGGGCCATCATCATTACCCCTAACAGCCTCCGTATATTCGTGTTCAGCTGTCTCCCCTTCACAAACCCAGTTTGGTCCTCGTGGACCACCCCCGGGACACATTCCTCTATTCTCATTGCCATTACCTTGGCCAGGATCTTGGCATCTACATTTAGGAGGGAAATAGGTCTATAGGACCCGCATTGTAGCGGGTCCTTTTCCTTCTTTAAGAGAAGCGATATCGTTGCTTCAGACATAGTCGGGGGCAGTTGTCCCCTTTCCTTTGCCTCATTAAAGGTCCTCGTCAATTCCGGGGCGAGCAAGTCCACATATTTTCTATAGAATTCGACTGGGAATCCATCCGGTCCCGGGGCCTTTCCCGCCTGCATGCTCCTAATTCCTTTCACCACTTCTTCTACCTCGATCTGTGCTCCCAGTCCCACCCTTTCCTGCTCTTCCACCTTGGGAAATTCCAGCCGATCCAAGAAGCCCATCATTCTCTCCCTCCCATCCGGGGGTTGAGCTTCATATAATTTTTTATAAAATGTCTTGAACACTCCATTCACTCTCTCCGCTCCCCGCTCCATCTCTCCTTCCTCATCCCTCACTCCCCCTATTTCCCTCGCTGCTCCCCTTTTCCTCAATTGGTGTGCCAGCAACCTGCTCGCCTTCTCCCCATGTTCGTACTGTACACCCTGTGCCTTCCTCCATTGTGCCTCTGCAGTGCCCGTAGTTAGCAAGTCAAATTCTACATGTAGCCTTTGCCTTTCCCTGTACAGTCCCTCCTCCGGTGCTTCCGCATATTGTCTGTCCACCCTCAAAAGTTCTTGCAGCAACCACTCCCGTTCCTTACTCTCCTGCTTCCCTTTATGTGCCCTTATTGATATCAGCTCCCCTCTAACCACCGCCTTCAGCGCCTCCCAGACCACTCCCACCTGGACCTCCCCATTATCATTGAGTTCCAAGTACTTTTCAATGCACCCCCTCACCCTTAGACACACCCCCTCATCTGCCATTAGTCCCATGTCCATTCTCCAGGGTGGGCGCCCTCCTGTTTCCTCCCCTATCTCCAAGTCCACCCAGTGTGGAGCGTGATCCGAAATGGCTATAGCCGTATACTCCGTTCCCCTCACCTTCGGGATCAACGCCCTTCCCAGCACAAAAAAGTCTATTCGCGAGTAGACTTTATGGACATAGGAGAAAAACGAGAACTCCTTACTCCTAGGTCTGCTAAATCTCCACGGGTCTACACCTCCCATCTGCTCCATAAAATCTTTAAGTACCTTGGCTGCTGCCGGCCTCCTTCCAGTCCTGGACTTCGACCTATCCAGCTCTGGTTCCAACACCGTATTAAAATCTCCCCCCATTATCAGCTTTCCCATCTCTAGGTCCGGAATGCGTCCTAGCATCCGCCTCATAAAATTGGCATCATCCCAGTTCGGGGCATATACGTTTACCAAAACCACCGTCTCCCCCTGTAGTTTGCCACTCACCATCACGTATCTGCCCCGCTTCCCCACTAATATAGCCACCCCCCTGTTTTTCGCATCTAGCCCCGAATGGAACACCTGCCCCACCCATCCTTTGCGTAGCCTAACCTGGTCTATCAGTTTCAGGTGCGTTTCCTGTAACATAACCACATCTGCCTTAAGTTTCTTAAGGTGTGCGAGTACCCGTGCCCTCTTTATCGGCCCGTTCAGCCCTCTCACGTTCCACGTGATCAGCCGGGTTGGGGGGCTTCCTACCCCCCCCCCTTGTCGATTAGCCATCCCCTTTTTCCAGCTCCTCACCCGGTTCCCACGCAGCTGTATCTCCCCCAGGCGGTGCCCCCCCGCCCATCCCCTCCCATACCAGCTCCCCCCTCTCCCCAGCAGCAGCAACCCAGTAATTCCCCCCTCCCACCCCCCCGCTAGATCCCCCGCTAGCGTAATTACTCCCCCCATGTTGCTCCCAGAAGTCAGCAAACTCTGGCCGACCTCGGCTTCCCCCCGTGACCTCGGCTTGCACCGTGCGACGCCCCCTCCTTCCTGCTTCTCTATTCCCGCCATGATTATCATAGCGCGGGAACCAAGCCCGCGCTTCTCCCTTGGCCCCGCCCCCAATGGCCAACGCCCCATCTCCTCCACCTCCCCTCCTCCCCCATCACCACCTGTGGAAGAGAGAAAAGTTACCACATCGCAGGATTAGTACATAAAACTCCTCTTTCCCCCCTTTTTAACCCCCCTCTTCGCCCCCCACATTCGCCCCACCACTTTGTTCAAACGTTCTTTTTAATAACCCGCTCATTCCAGTTTTTCTTCCACAATAAAAGTCCACGCTTCATCCGCCGTCTCAAAGCAGTGGTGCCTCCCTCGATATGTGACCCACAGTCTTGCCGGTTGCAGCATTCCAAATGTTATCTTCTTTTTATGAAGCACCGCCTTGGCCCGATTAAAGCTCGCCCTCCTTCTCGCCACCTCCGCACTCCAGTCTTGATAAACGCGGATCACCGCGTTCTCCCATTTACTGCTCCGAGTTTTCTTTGCCCATCCAAGGACCATTTCTCTATCCTTAAAACGGAGGAATCTCACCACTATGGCTCTGGGAATTTCTCCTGCTCTCGGTCCTCGCGCCATCACTCGGTATGCGCCCTCCACCTCCAACGGACCCGCCGGGGCCTCCGCTCCCATTAACGAGTGCAGCATCGTGCTCACATATGCCCCGACGTCCGCTCCCTCCGCACCTTCAGGAAGACCAAGAATCCTCAGGTTGTTCCTCCTTGCGTTGTTCTCCAGTGCCTCCAACCTTTCCACACATCGTTTCTGATGTGCCTCATGCGTCTCCATCTTCACCACCAGGCCCTGTATATCGTCCTCATTCTCGGCTGCCTTTGCCTTCACGACCCGATGCTCCCGCTCCTGGGTCTTTTGTTCCTCCTTTAGCCCTTCGATCGCCTGTAGTATCGGGACCAACAGCTCTTTCTTCATTTCCTTTTTGAGCTCTTCCACACAGCATTTCAAGAACTCTTGTTGTTCAGGGCCCCATGTTAAACTGCCACCTTCCGACGCCATCTTGGTTTTTGCTTGTCTTCCTTGCCGCTGTTCTAAAGGATCCACTGCAATCCGGCCACTTTCTCCTCCTTTTTTCATCCGTATCCAGGGGGGATTCCCTTCTGGTTTACCGCACAGTGTTTTTAGCCGTCAAAATTGCCGTTGGGGCTCCTATCAAGAGCCCAAAAGTCCCTTTCACCGGGAGCTGCCGAAACGTGCGACTCAGCTGGTCATCGCCGCACCCGGAAGTCTGGAAGGCCACTTCTAACGAGTACGAAAGCTGTACTGTCTCTTGGAGGTCGAGTGTACCCCTTTCTAGTAGGCGCTGGCTGGTCTAATTTGACTTTATGCCTGTGACATAGGCGTCCCGGATCAACAACTCTGTGTGCTCAACAACTGATACCGACTTACAATTGCAGTTCCGGCCGAGTACCCGCAATGCGCGCAGAAATTCAGCATGCGATTCTCCGGGGCGCTGTCGCCTCGTGGCAAGGAGATGCCTAGCGTACACCTCGTTGACTTTCCTGACATACTGTCCTTTCAACAGCATTATCGCATCCGCGTACGAGGCAGCATCCCTGATAATAAGGTATACTTGCGGGCTCACGCGAGTTGAGAATTCGCAGCTTGTGGGTCTCGGCGACGGCGATGGCAGAAGATTCGATGTAGGATTCGAAGCAGCGTAGCCAGTGTTCGAACGTGGTAGTGGCGTCGGCTGCTTGGGGGTCCAGCTCCACGCGATCAGGTTTGAGTGATTGGTCCATCTTAAAACTTTAAGCTAATTAAATTGATATACCATCAATGATGACAGAAGACGAGTTGAGAGTGAAACTGTGGCTTAAATTAGCTTAAAGATACCTGCTGGCAGCCGGCCCCAGACTGAAGGCAAGGCCGGAGGTTGGCCACCTTTATACCTGAGCCCGAGGGGAGGAGCCACAGGTGGAGCCAGCAGGGGCAAGCCCGGGCATGTTACATGCAGCAGGTATAATACAATACAGTGGTTTACCACACACCTATCAACACAGATTTTGAAATGAACATCTGAGGCACAGTTTTGCTGACAAAAATTTAATATTTAATCTGTCACTGTTTTGAATAAATCATAAATGTAACTATTGTTTCAATTTTGCTACAAATAATGAACAGAGGAAATCTTTCTCCAGTGTGATTAAAGGTGTTGTATTAAAGGTGCAGTTCCCATCACTTATAGTGTATGTGTTGGTGTTATTGCGACCTTCCCCACTGTACATGCTCGATGGTTAAACCAAAATGATAAGTGGCCAACATATATTTTTTTAAAAACAAGAAATATCACATAGCAACTAATTGTTAGCACCCATGCAGAACCTCATCTGACATTTTAATGAGATGTGAACAGCTGATCGAAACTATTCGTAGTCCTGAATTGAGTTAAAATCAACAGAGCGTTTTTTCATTGGTAAATATATGGTAAGTAATTATTAAATTGCCCAAAATAGCTGGGGCACTTAATATGTTATAAATGGCATCTTTAAAAGTGACGTCTTTGGAAATGGTAAATGGTTAGAGCCATTTACCCTGATATAAGTGGCTGCCTGTGATAAGCATGGAGAGGTAAGTGGTGAGTGAGGCCTCTACTTGAAACCCAAAAGACCTTTAAGAGTGATGTGTAACCAACAAACTAAAGCTATACCATTGGATCTGCAGCTCTCCTGGGATAAGGACCAGCCGTTGCACCTAAGCTTCATTTACAGATATCCAAACACAAATTAAATTTTGATCTCCTTTACAATTATTGAAGTTAATTGACCTGTTAAAAGTTTGCTCTGCTGTGGCTGCAGTGCGAAGTTGAAGCAATGCAGCAATCTCCTCAAACAGATTTTACACCGCCGACCTGAATTCAGTTAGCGTAACAAAAATAGAAGAGGCTGGGAACTCAGCAGCTCCATATGTCACCAACTGTGGAGGAAACAGACAAGTTAACATTTTAGGTATATGTTTTGTCAAAACTGGAACAAAATTAAAGATGGATAGCATGTCCAGAACCAGAGGTCACAATCTGAGGATTCAGGGTAAACCATTTTGGATAGATATAAGGAGACATTTCTTCACACAGAGAGTGGTAAGCCTATGGAATTCATCACCACAGGAAGTAGTTGATGCTAAAACGTTGAATATATTCATGAGGCGGCAAGATACAGCACTTGGGGAGAATGGGATCAAAGGCTATGGGAAGAAAGCAGGATTAGGCTATTGAGTTGGATGATCAGCCATGATCGTGAGGAATGGCGGAGCAGGCTCGAAGGGCCAAAAGGCCTCCTCCTGCTCCTATCTTCTATGTATCTATGTACAAAAGAACATGAAATAGGGAAGAAATAAGTCAACAACACGCATCAAGGAGAGAAGATAGAGGAAGAATGAGCTATCATGTTTTTGTGAGGGCCACGAAGACTCCAGCACGAATTTTAAGGATACAAAGAAATAACATTTATTTACAATAACATATATATACAACAGCAGCAGCAACTTTGCTTGCTGCTCACTCCTTCCTGCTGGTTCCAAACTGGCCAGCTTTATTTATACAGGGAGTCTGCTAATGAATTCTCCACCCCCCTCATTGGGGAAGCTCATACTCCCACAGGATTGTGGGATTGTCATTAGTCCTCAGCCAATGGTCAGCAGGCAGGTTATAACAACCCTCCCCCCCAAAGTCCAAGGAATCCACCGAAGACCCTGGCGAAGGAGGGCGGCGGACTCGTTTTGCCGCAGGTCGGACACCATTTGCACAAGGCGTTGGATCGGGCGGCTAGTAACGAGACGGAGACCGGCGCTTCCGTGATGAACGGCGTAACGGTTGTACATCCACGGCCCGTGGGCCCGAAGATTCCCCCTCTGGTGCGTCCTGTGTCTCCATCTCGGAGTCAGAGTCTGCTGCCTCCGTCATCTCGCCGTCTCTATCTCCACGCGGTTCTGTAACGACCTGCGCAGACTTGAGTGAGGCACCAGAGAAAGATTGTGAGGATAACTTTCCATTGTCGCTGGTCTCTGTTTGCTGTAGAAATGAGCTCCGGGGGCGGGGAATCTTTGGAAGGGATAGTCTTCTGGACCGAACGTGGTCTACATGTTTGCGCTGGAGACGACCCTGGGCTTGCACCTGGTAAGATATAGGGCCCGTTTGGTGAAAGATTACACCAGGGACCCACTGGGCACCACCAGCAAAATTCCAAATGAACACTGGGTCACCGGGCGCAAACTGCCGAATCGGCCGATGCCGAGAAAATTCCTGTCCTTGCCGTTCTTGTGTGTGGCGTACTTTTGCGCCAATGTCCGGGTAAACCATGCTAAGGCGGGTGCGAAGTCTCCGGCCCATTAGAAGTTCTGCGGGAGCCACCACAGTCACCGCATGGGGGGTGGTCCTATACGAAAACAAAAAGCGAGCCAGTCTCGTGTCCATTGACCCGGAAGACAGCTTCTTTTTTTAAAAATAATTTATTTATTCGCCTCCTTTTTCACATTTTCTCCCACATTTACATCCATCAACAATAAACAATAGTCAGCAAGATACGTCAATCCCCATAATAACAACGATCCCATCTACCCACCGACCCCCAAACCTCAACCCGCATGTTTACATAAACAATGACAAAAAGGAATCAGGGATTACCCGTAGTCACCCTTAATCTTACGCAGCTCCCCCCCCCCCCCCCACCCCCCCCCCCCACCCCAAGTCTCCAGCTCCTCCCGTCCACTGCCTCTTGTAAAACCCCTCCTCCCAACCTCGGTTCCTTCCCCCCAACTTTCCACCCCGGCTAGACCACTCGGACCCTGTTCTGCCAGGCTCCGATGGCCGCAGCCCGTCCCCCCACCTCACTCCCGTTCACTGGCCGGCTTAAACCGGCAAGCATGGAGGCCCCCGCCCGAGTCCCTTTCCCACTTGCCCGGCCCTAGGAAAGCCCAAAGATCCCTTTTTAGCACACCAACCCCGCATATCCACCTACACCTCAAAGAGCCCTCATTTCGAGTGAATGTCCCGTCCCTTCCCTTGTCCAAATATATACAACATTGGCTCCTTTAGCCTCTACACCCGCGCGCAGTGATACAAAAAAAAAGAAAATACAGTCATGAGGTTACATCGGCACATGGCCATTCCTCAATTTGTCAGTTCTGCCACAGTCCTTCCGCTTTCGCAAACTCCTCCGCTGCTTCTGCCGTTCCAAAATAAAAGTCCCTGAGCTTGTAAGTCACCCTCAGCTTCGCTGGATATACAATGCCGCACCGCACCTTGCTAATGTACAGTGCCCTCTTCACCAGGTTGAAGGCAGCCCGCCTCCTCGCCAGCTCCACCGTAGGAAGACTGCTTCTTTAGGCCTCGTTTGAATGTCTGCACTCCACGCTCTGCCAACCCATTGGAAGCCGGGTGGTAAGGGGCAGTACGGATATGGCGTATGCTGTTCATCTTCATGAACCTCGCAAACTCCTCACTTGTGAATGGAGTGCCGTTATCCGTGACCAGCACCTCGGGGAGGCCATGCGTACTAAAAGACAAACGCATCTTCTCAATTGTTGCGCAGGACATTGTGCCTAGCATCTTATGCACCTCCAGCCATTTAGACTGGGCGTTGATTAATAAAAGGAACATGGATCCTTGAAGAGGGCCGGCAAAATCCGCATGCAAGCGCGTCCAAGGCCGCCCTGGCCATTCCCAGTGATGTAGGGGTGCGGCTGGCGGAAGCTTCTGATGCTCCTGGTAAATGGAGCAGTTTTGGGCCACCTTCTCAATGTCGGTGTCGAGGCCTGGCCACCAGACATAACTCCGGGCCAACATTTTCATTTTGGTCACACCAGGATGCCCATTGTGCAAGTCTCTTAGTATCAGCTCCTGTCCTTTTTCCAGGACAATCACACGCATCCCCCACAAGAGGATGCCGTCTTCCACGCTGAATTCTGACAGCTTGGAGGAAAATGCCCGCAACTTGCCTGGGAGCTGTCTATGCTGCCCACCATACAAGACTATGTGCCGAACCTTTGACAGGACTGGCTCGTCTGGGTCCACTCACGGATCTGTGATGCCGTGACAGGCAAGGTGTCCATAAAATTTAGGGTTGCAACTGACATGATATTCAAACATACATCATAACACATACATAATGATAGACCGAGCAACGGACCAATTAGCACACATAACACGACAGCCAATCACAGACAAGAGCAGACACAGTATAAAACAAGAAACACGACACTTCCTGGGCAGTCCATCTGGAGACGGCACAGGGACAGGAACTCAAAGCAAGACACTCACACAGTCACAACGTGCTGAGTACCAAGTCTGATGTATAAATAGTTTAATGGAATAAAACTGCGTTGTACCAATCGCAACCGTGTTGGTTCGTCTGTACCTCAGAGCACCCAACACTTCATGATACCAGGAGTGAATTGATACCTACCAGCAAGTCTGCCATCCTGAGCCATGGACACCCTCAACAAACCTCAGCCGTTGCAAGTTACTGGGAACCTGGGCACAAATTGGACGCTCTTCAAGCACTGCTTCGAACTCTTCATGCAGGCCAATGAAAAACAGGGCGCCTCGGACGACACAAAGATTGCCATGCTCCTCACTACTGCAGGTCAGCACGCCATCCATGTATACAACTCCTTGGTGTTCGCGGACGGCGAGAACAAAGCTAAGTATGACACGGTCCTCCTCAAGCTCGACAAGCACTTCAACGTTGAGGTCAACGAGAGCTTTGAGAGGTATGTCTTTCAGCAGCGCCTGCAAGGTAATGATGAGCTCTTTCAGTTCTTCCTGACGCACCTCCGCATACTCACGCAGTCCTACGGTTACGCCACCACCTCAGAGTCCATGATCCGGGACCAGACCGATTTTGGGGTTGCCTCGGGCAGCCTACGCCAGCAGCTTCTAAAAATAAAAGGCCTGACCTTAGCATCTGCAGTTGAAGCCTGTGTCCTGCATGAGAATGCGACTAGCCGCTATGCCCAGTTTCAGGCGACCAAATCCGCACGGAGGGGGTCCCACGCGACTGAATCGGCAAGCCAGGCCACCCACGAGGCCGAACGCGTCCAGGCAATCGAGTTTCTCCCGGCCCGTGGCCCGGACGAGTGCAGCCGTTTCGCGCGCTTTTCAAGGCCTCCCGCGTTTGTGCGCACCAAAACCTACGGCAACACTGAGGGACGTGCTGCGCAGGCGCGCCCGACGCAAGACCGAACTGCGCATGCGCAGTGGCGTAACGAACGCCATGACGTTACGACGTGCGGCAACTGTGGAGCTGCACATTTAAAAGGGCAATGTCCTGCAAAAACCCGACAATGCCTACGCTGTGGCAAGATGGGCCACTACGCTGCCTACTGTCGAGCGGCTCAACCTGTTGATCTTCCACATCTCCGACAACCTCGCAGGAACATGCGGACCATTCAGTCTCCACATCACGACATCCAAACCGATGACACAGATGACCAAGACGCCTTCCGGGTTGCGGTCATTGATGGGAACCGGGTCAACACCATCAATCCGGGCGATGAATGGTGTGCCACCCTGACAGTCAACCGATCGCCGATCACTTTCCGCCTGGACACTGGCGCCTCCACCAACCTCATAGCATGGTCAGCCTTCTGCGCCATGAAGGTCAGACCACCAATCCGGCCGTCCCGGTGCAGAATGGTCGACTACAACGGGAACGTTATCCTGGCCATGGGATCCTGCCAACTCCAAGTGACACACAACACACACACGGCCACACTCTTGTTCGAGATAGTCGGCTCATCGAAGGACTCCCTGCTGGGCGCACAGGCATGCAAGGCTCTCCACCTTGTGCAACGAGTCCACTCTCACTCTCCAGACGGCACGTCTGACTTCCCGGGTGCAGAGTTCAACGCACAGCTCCAAACGCTCCTCGCCCACAACCAGGAGGCATTCGAGGGCATGGGAACACTGCCATACACCTACCGAATTCGCCTCAAACCGGACGCCATCCCGGTCGTTCACGCACCTCGCAGGGTTCCTGCGCCACTTGAAGAACGCCTCAAGCAGCAGCTGCAGGATCTCCAGGACCAAGGGGTCCTATCCAGGGTCACGGAGCCCACGCCATGGGTCAGCTCCATGGTGTGTGTCAAGAAGCCCTCCGGCGAGCTCCGTATCTGTATTGACCCCAAAGACCTCAATAACAATATCATGAGGGAACATTATCCCATACCCAAACGGGAGGATCACCAGTGAAATGGCCCAGGCAAAGATATTCCCGAAACTGGATGCTTCTAAGGGGTTTTGGCAGATCCAACTGGACCCGTCCAGCCGAAAGCTGTGCACCTTCAACGCCCCTTTCTGCAGGTTCTGCTACAACCGGATGCCATTTGGCATCACCTCGGCATCCGAGGTCTTCCATAGGATCATGGAGCAGACGATGGAAGGCATCGAAGGGGTGCGCGTATATGTGGACGATGTCATCGTCATACATATACATCGCACATACATCGTCTCCAACGCGTTTTTGCCCGCATACGGGAAAACGGCCTGCGCCTCAACCGAACCAAGTGCTCCTTTGGCCAGACCGAGTTGAAGTTCCTGGGGGACCATATCTCCCGGTCAGGGGTCCGTCCGGATACAGACAAGGTGAGCGCCATCACAGCCATGCTGCAGCCGGCCGACAAGAAGGCTGTCCTACGCTTCCTTGGCATGGTCAACTTCCTGGGGAAGTTCATTCCCAACCTTGCCTCCCACACGGCGGCTCTGCGCCACCTCGTCAAAAAGTCCACAGAGTTCCACTGGCAACGCACACACCAGCTGGAATGGGAGGAGCTCAAACGCAAACTCACCACTGCACCAGTGTTGCCGTTTTTTGACACATCTCGTGCCACCAAAATCTCAACTAATGCCAGCCAATCCGGCATTGGAGCAGTACTCCTGCAGCGGGATGACACGGCATCATGGGCCCCAGTTGCCTATGCATCGCGGGCCATGACCCCCACAGAGCAGCGCTACGCACAGATCGAAAAAGAGTGGCTTGCTAACCGGTTTAGACAAGTTCCATGATTACGTATATGGTCTTCCCCGGTTCACTGTCGAAACTGACCACCGCCCCCTGGTCAGCATAATAAACAAGGACCTGAACGAGATGACCCCTCGCCTCCAGCGCATCCTACTTAAACTCAGGAGGTATGACTTCCAACTGGTCTACACTCCAGGGAAGGACCTCATCGTGGCGGATGCCCTATCCAGAGCAGTGAGCATGCCGCCAGATGCGGAGGGGTTCGCACGTCAGGTCGAGGCACAGGTGGCTTTCACATCGACAAATCTGCCGGCTGACAACTCCAGTCTGGCTCGTATCCGCCGAGAGACTGCGGCCGACCCCCCTTCTGCAGCGAGTGATGCGCCACATGACGGGAGGATGGCTCAAAGGGCAGTGCCCGCAGTAGAACTGACGAGACGACCTAGCCATCATTGATGGTGTCCTTCTGAAGCTGGACTGGATTGTGATTCCGCACAGCATGCACCAGCTGGTTCTCGACCAACTACACGAAGGCCACTTGGGGGTCAAGAAGTGCAGACGGAGGGCCCGAGGGGCGGTATACTGGCCGGGCATCAGTGACGATATTGCCAACATGGTGCTCAACTGTACAACATGCCAAAGGTTTCAGCCGGCGCAACCTCCTGAGACACTTCTGCCCCATGAGCTGGTGACGTCCCCCTGGGCGAACGTGGGTGTCGACCTGTTTCACGCGCTCGGCAGGGACTATGTCATCATAGTTGACTACTTCTCAAACTACCCTGAAGTCATACGCCTGCACGATTTAATGTCGTCTGCTGTCATCAGGGCCTGCAAAGACACCTTTGCTCGCCACGGCATTCCGATGACCGTCATGTCGGACAATGGGCCCTGTTTTGACAGCCAGGAATGGTCGTCCTTTGCTGCTTCGTATGGCTTCACACACGTGAAGGGCGGAGAAGGGCGTTCACATTGCCAAGCGGCTCCTCTGCAAGGCTGCTGCTGCTGGGTCGGACGTCTGCCTCGCCCTGCAGAGGGGGTCCCACGCGACCTCCTCACCGGTCGTGGGGGTCGACATGGGGCCGGTCGATAAAGGCAATTGGCTCAGTGCATCGGCATTCGCTATCTGCGTTCCTGGTTTGTGCTCCAGAGAATACTCGTATGCAGTGAGCAACAAAGCCCAGCGCTGGATCCGTGCGAAAGCAATGGGTGGTATTGGCTTATCCTCTCTGAAAAGTCCCAGCAGAGGCTTATGATCGGTCATGATAGTGAAGTGGCGGCCATACACGTACTGGTGGAAACGTTTCACTGCAAAGACCACCGCCAGGCCCTCCTTCTCGATCTGCGCGTACTTTATTTCCGCTGCAGTCAATGTGCGGGAGGCGAAAGCTATCGGCCGCTCGGCCCCGTTCTCCATCTTATGGGACAGGATGGCCCCAATACCATATGGGGATGCATCACATGTGAAGAGCAAAGGCTTTCCAGGATCATAGTGGGTTAGTAACCCAGACGACGACAATTGTTGTTTTACCCGCCAGAAAGCGGTTTCTTGTGGCTGACCCCAAACCCAGGTATGATTTTTCTTTAGCAGAAGGTGCAACGGGGCCAGTGTAGTTGCCAGATTGGGGAGGATCTTCCCATAATAGTTTACGAGGCAGAGAAAAGAGCGAAGATGCGAAGTGTCAGTCGGGGCGGGGGCCTGTTGAATCGCGCGCACCTTCTCTGCGATGGGGTGCAAACCTTCGCGGTCCACCCGATAACCCAGGTAGACTACTTCCTTCGCCTGAAAGACGCACTTTGTGCGACGTAAATGGACTCCAGCCTCCGAAAAGAGTCTAAAGACAGCGTCCAGGTTTTCCAAATGTTCCTGCTCCGACGTCCCTGTGAACAAAACGTCATCTAAGTAGACAGCGACACGCGGTAAGCCTCTCAAAATGCCCTCCATAACACGTTGAAAAATAGCGCAGACAGAGGATACTCCAAAGGGCAAACGTGTATATTCATACAGGCCCCGGTGTGTATTAATCGTTACATATTGTTGGGAGGCAGGGTCCAGCTCCAACTGTAGGTAGGTGTGACTCATATAAAATTTTGTGAACGAGAGTCTGCCTGCAAGCTTCGCGTCGGGATCCAGCACGAATTTTAAGGATACAAAGAAATAACATTTATTTACAATAACATATATATATATACAACAGCAGCAGCAGCAACTTCGCTTGCTGCTCACTACTTCCTGCTGGTTCCAAACTATCCAACTTTATTTATACAGGGAGTCTGCTAATAATTTCTCCGCCCCCTTCATTGGGGAAGCTCATACTCCCACAGGATTGTGGGATTGTCATTAGTCCCCAGCCAATGGTATGCAGGAAGGTTATAACACATGTCCTGATTAGAAACACAAGGGATGGTTAAATAGGGTGATTAAGGCAATGTCATGTACCATTGGACCCCACATTTATGTTTGTGTAAAGCGTAAACCAGTTTGAGATACAGCTACTCTACACATGCAAGCCAGCAAGGGACAAATATCAGGCAATGAAAGTGTTCATTAGGAGCAAGCCCACTGGGGATATAACAATATATAAAGGGTGGATTTTAACTTGGCCCGCCCGGCAGAAATAAAGTAGTAACTGAGTTAAAGTAGCTTTGGGGACATCAAAACATTACATCAAGTGAAAGTGTATTACACTTTCTAGGTTACACCAAACTGTGTCTAAAGTATAAGCCTAGGTGGTCACTTTGTGCTGGGATTTTGCTGCTGATGTTGCTTACATCTCCAAGCTACCCTCATCAATGGCAATTAGCCTCTAATTGATTAATTTGATTCTAATAGGGGAACCGATCAAAATCGCCACTTTCGCAGCAGAATAATTTCATACATGAGATATTATAATGGAGGGTTTATTCATATATTGTTAATATTTGAATGTTTTTATTTTTGTTATGTTTCTGATATTTTTTGATTCATCAAGATGAAGGTTGTCAGTGTTAGGAACTAAATATTTTTCCATTTGGACATCAGTGTCATAACCAAGTCACATTAGAAATTATACGACTAGTAGCAGGTGAACGTGGCCTCGGCTCTGACCCAATAATATCTCTTCTGCTCAACCGTAAAACACCCACCAATCTCTCCTATGCTCTCTGAATGAGGTTTCATGCTGTTTACACAAATAGGTTAAGATATTTGCGTTTACATTTTAAAAATAAATTTAGAATACCCAATTTTCGAATTAAGGGGCAATTTAGCGTGACCAATCCACCTACCCTGCACATCTTTTGGATTGCGGGGGCAAATCCATGCAAACACGGGAGAATGTGCAAACTCCACACAGACAGTGACCCAGAGCCGGGATCGAACCTGGGACCTCAGCGCCGTGAGGCGGCAGTGCCAACCACTGCACCACCATGCTGCCCGTATTCGCATTTACAAGCAACTGGGCTGGAACTCCCCAGTATCATTTTGCACTGATGAACTGCAGCCCTCCCCCACACCTGCACCTCCCTTCCCATCCATCCCTCCAACCAACATGCAGGCCATAGGTGAGGCTTTTCATTTGTATGTAGTGGAATTCTGAGAGACGATAGTTTAATGGTGCTAGCTTTCTGAGCTATCACAACAGGAAACATGGTGGCTGGGCTGGGCCCTTATTTACGGCAGAGGACGGGGGGGGGGGGGGGGGGGTGCGGGGGCACGGTAGCAGTTATACAGCACCAGGGACCTGGGTTTGATTCTCGGTTTGGGCCACTATCTGTGCGGAGTCTGCACGTTCTCTCTGTGTCTGCATGGGTTACCTCCGGGTGCTCCGGTTTCCTCCCACAAGTCCCAAAAGACGTGCTTGTTAGGTGAATTGGACATTTTGAATTCTCCCTCAGTGTACCCGAACAGGCGCTGTAGTGTGGCGACTAGGGGATTTTCATATAACTTCATTGCAGTGTTAATGTAAGCCTATTTGTGACATAAATAAAGATTATTATTATTACTATTAAAACCTCACGTGATTTCTTTGGTAGCAGGAGCAGGTCCATTGGGGGAACTTGCCTGCTCCTGGTGAACTGTCAATTAGGTTCATTATTGAGAAAATTGACATAAATTATCCCTGTGTCCATCAGAATCTAATGGGGCTCAGGGATTATATGTGAGTGGCCTTCTAGTTGTTGGGGGGCAGGGGAGACCCTCTTTCAAAGGCACTCTATGCCCAATTGAGGGACCCAGCATTGGAAATAGGGGAGGCCACTTGTCTACTCCTGCTTCAGAACCTCATGACCCATTCCTCTGTACCCTCATTCACCTGTAATCTGGGTACTTTGGTGATATTAGGCCTCTCCTTGAGTGTATTACTGGTATCAGCCACCACTCTAAGTGGTGCTGCTTGTAACGGAGACCTGTCAGCCTCTGATTGGCCGGTACCTCTCAGTGGGCAGGATTTCCAAACTCGGGTCCTGAATCACGTGGAAAGCCTTATGCTGACTAGTTAAGTGCCTGACAGACACTTGATCTAGTCGAGCCTTCCCCTCAAAAGTGACAGGATTCTCCGACCAATTCTCCAACCCACACGAGTTATAACCCTAACCTTAACCGTAACACACGCGCATCACACAACTCCTGTATTTTCCAATGTTTGAATTCTTGTCTGAGTGCGTTTTGTAGTTCATTTTAAAACTTTTTTGTGTTATTGTTGGGTGTGTCTGAATGTAGTTCATAGATTACCAGCGAATGGGTTACTGTGGTCCATCGATTAACAGTCTTGCAATGAAAAATGATTAGCATATCTGCATTCTCATGGAATTGTGTCAGCTATAGGATTATGATTCAGTAAGTAACCTTTGGCTCTTTTAATGCCGTGCTGTCAAATCATAGTTGTTATGTGCAGGTGTAAAGTAATAAAGTAGCCTAATAGTTTAGAGCACTGCTTCTAATAGGAAGTGTGCCATGGCAACATGCATAGAATGTAAATGTAGCAAGTCCAGTGCTGTTATAGGCAGTTAGCTGCCCTTAAAAGAATATTTTATGTGGTGCCTCAAATGGCAGATATAACCGGTTCTGACCAGCATCACCAGGTTTGGGATTGCCATTCTGCCTGCCTGTGATATCCTGCCCAAACATGCTAGCAGTGAAACTTAGTTTTGCTAAAGTGCACCCGCATGGAACATGCACATGTGTGATGCTGCCAGTTGCACTAGAGCAATTACACATGAGTGAACCTGTTAGGTGGTGTTCTCAAATTCACTGAAAAGCAACAGCACAAGTCATAAGGAAAGCAATCCTGCAATTTACATGTGACATTGTACATATGGGGGAACTGTGCTTTGCAAAGTTGGTAATTATCAATATCGGGGATCGGTTTAGCTCACTTGGCCAGCTAGCTGGTTCGTGATGCAGAGCAATGGCAGCAGCATGGGTTCAATTCCCGTACCGGCTGAGGTTATTCATGAAGGCCCCATTTTCTCAAACTTGCCTCTCGCCTGAGGTGTGGTGATCCTCAGGTTAAATCACCACCAGTCAGCTCTCCCCCTCAAAGCGGAAAGCAGCCTTTGATCGCCTGGGATTATGGCAACCTTACCTTGATTATCAATAACTGAAAAGAAGTTAAGTGAAATTACTCAGAATGGCAGCTGATACAAGGAAACACACAGGAAAAAGAGGAGGTCGCAGCTCTTAACTGCCTTGAAGAAGACCCAATAAACTTAACCTGTAAGGGCAGTAACAAGACAAATCTAAGGATGGAATGTTATACTTTCTGGAGGCAGTTTGGCAGGTGGGGGCATTAAATTCGGCACAATGCCGTGGGCACCATTCTGGTGCCTGCCTGCTTACCTGAAATTTTACCTGTGGCAGAGTGGCCTGTCTGCCTGTGGGCCGATTGAGGTCATAAGTGGCAATTAATTACTACTCCTGCCACTGCTGAAATTTAACCCTCGGCAGGCATAAGCCATTGTGAAGTTCAGCAGTATTATTTCACAGTTGGCGTTGGGAAAGGGGAGGGTGCCTTCTTTATGGGCCCCTTGTTCTCATCAGAGGCCCACCCACCAACATCTTCCCAACCTTGTGATTCTCCTTCCCTCTGTCTTGTCTAACCTCTAACCCGTTGGGCGCAATTCTCCCATCGGGAGACTACGACCGAAATTCTCCCCCAAAGGCGCGATGTCCGCCGACTGGCGCCAAAGACGGCGCCAATCAGACGGGCATCGCGCCGGCCCAAAGGTGTGGAATGCTCCGCATTTTTGGCGGCCTAGCCCCAACATTGATGGGGTAGGCCGACGCCGGAGGGATTTCCGCCCCACCAGCTGGCGGAAATGGCATTTGTTGCCCCACCAGCTGGCGCGGAAATGCGGCGCATGCGCGGGAGCGTCAGCGGCCACTGTCAGTTTCCCGCGCATGCGCAGTGGGGAGAATCTCTTCCGCCTCAGCCGTGGTGGAGGCCGTGGCGGAGGCGGAAGGGAAAGAGTGGCCCCACGACACAGGCCCGCCCGCAGATCGGTGGGCCCCGATCGCGGGCCAGGCCAGGCCACCGTGGGGGCACCCCCCGGGGTCAGATCGCCCCGCGACCCCCCCCCCCAGGACCCCGGAGCCCGCCCACGCCGCCTGGTCCCGCCGGTAAATACCAGGTTTGATTTATGCCGGCGGGACAGGCAATTTCTGGGCGGGAGAATCCAGCGGGGGGTCCCGCCAACCGGCGCGGCCCGATTCCCGCCCCCGCTCAATCTCCGGTACCGGGGACTTCGGCGGGGGAGGGGGCGGGATTCGCGGCGGCCAACTGCCATTCTCCGACCCGGCGGGGGGTCGGAGAATGACGCCCTAAGTCCCGACGCCGGAGTGAAAACCGGAGTGTTTCACTCCAGCATCAGCGGCACCTCCCAGCCCCCGATTCTCCCGCCCCCAAGGGGCCAGGAGCGACGCCGTGTCATTTACGTGAGCCGGGTCGTGGCACCGCGTAAATGACGCGGCCGGCGCCGCGTAAATGGCGGTTGCGCATCATTGACGGCATGCGCGGTTGCCGTCCTCCCAGCGGCCTCCCCGTAAGAAGATGTTGGATGGATCTTGCAGGGCGGCGGAAGAAAGGAGGTCCTCCTTCAGAGAGGCCGGCCCGCCGATCGGTGGGCACCGATCGCGGGCCAGACCCCTTTTGAGGCCCCCCCCCGGGTGCAGGAACCCCCCCTCCCCCCACACAGGCCACCCCCCCAGCATTCCCGCGCTGTTCCCGCCGGAAGCGACCAGGTGTGGACGGCACCGGCGGGAACCTGTCGTGTTGGGCAGGCCACTCGGCCCATCCGGGACGGAGAATCGCCACTCGCCCGTTACAAACGGCGAGCAGCGATTCTCCGAGCGGCCAGCCGTGATTCTTGCCGCGCCGGTTTGGGGGGGGTGGGATAATCGCATGCGGGTGCCGAGGCGGCGTGGCAGGACTCGCGCCGGGGCGATTCTCCCACCCGGCGTGGGGGTGGGGGGGGCAGAATTCCGCCCAGTGTTCTTCAAACGTTTTTTCCGGGGACCCATTTTTACCAACGGGTCAACCTTCGGGACCCAACCCGGCCGACCTTCGCGACCCACGCCGGCCGACCTGCAACCCACCATTTTCTCTTCCCTTATTTGCTGCTGTCAAAAATGGAGGAAATGGTTTTGGGTCCCTTTGGCCCTCGTACACGCTCCTCCAATGGAACCTGTTGGATGAAGGTGAAGCCTTCCGGTGTCGAAAAGTATGGAGTCTCCATCTGTCCAATGCTCTGCGTTCTTTTTCTGTAAAATTTTATCAAATAAACCCCCCCCCCCGACCTTGTAAAAGAAAATAAAAATAAAATGAATCAAATAAATGAAAAAAATAAAAATTAAATGAATAAAATAAATGAATAAAACCCCCCCGGACTTGTTAAACAAAAAGCTGCGACCATTTAAAAAAAAAGCAACCGCACTGCTCATGCGCGCCGGTGATCTGGCACGCATGCTCAGTGCAGCCGCATTTTTTTACATGTTCGCGGCCATTTTAAAGGCCGCTTGTAGCCGGCATTATTAACAGACGGCTGCTGCGGCTGTTGTGCACAGGTTTGCGTGATCGGGAGTGCCGCGATGGACGGCTCTGCGACCCTCCCGACACCCGCCCGCTACCCACTCGCGGGCGCGCCCCCGAGTTTGACAATGCCTGCTCTAACCTGCCCTTTCTCTTCCATCCGCATCATCCCCTCACAGACTGTGCCAGGCTCAACCCTGTTATACGTCCACATTTAAATTGACATGTGGCTCCAGCAACGATCGCCATTGGGGACTTGATACAGTCCTGGCAGTGGCCACTGATTCTGGTGGTGCTGCTGGGATCAGAGAGCTTTGATGGACAGCTCTCGGAGGTGGGGCTGAGCCAAGTAACAGTCCGATGGTCATTAAAAGGCCGCAAGGTGATCTGGACAAGCAGGAGTGGGCTCACCTCCAATATTTTCAGTGGGGGTCAGAGACCCCGACCCAGACTTAAATTCAGCCCTAAATTATCGGCAAGTATTAGCCAGTTCTTATACATTTCCTCTCTGGGTGGGTGGGAATGTAATGAGGTGGGGACCTGGACTATTTTATGTGCCTCAAACTGAACACACAGCTGGTGGGTGCATGTAAAATGCAGCCCAGAAAGTCAGTTCACAGACAGCTGTGAAGATTTTGCGCCTTGCTCTTTGTAAGCTTCAACCTGGGCTGCAGTCTCCAAGGTAATCAAACCGTACAGATACGGCCAGGCAGAACTCATAACACATCACACGACCATTTTCACCACTTCATTGTATCTTGCATTGTTGGTACGGTCCAAAACACAATCATCTTAGAAAACCTTACACCCGTAACAACATATCCTAGGATATAATTAGTGAGCTTGAAGAGGTCACTTCAGGTGTGCCAGTAGGCACAAGTGAGGAGGAACAAGTAGAGGTAATAGGCCAAGAGCTGTAGTTTCCCAGCTTTACTTTTGTGAAATGGAACATTACAGTTACATTTGGAAGATTTTATTATGCATAGAAACATAAAGAGAAGCAGGAGGAGGCCATCTGGCCCTTCAAGCCTGCTCCACCATTCATTATGATCATGGCTGATCATCATGTTCAGTACCTTGATCCCTCTTTTCCCTCATATCCTTTAATCCCTTTAAGCCCAAGAGCTATATCTAATTTATTCTTGAAATTATACATTTTTGCCTCAACTACTTTCTGTGGTAGTGAATTCCACAGATTCACGACTCGCTGCGCAAAGAAATTTCTCCTCACCTCAGACCTAAAAAGTTTACCCTTTATCCTCAAACTATGATCCCTAGTTCTGCACTCCCACACCATTGGTAACATTCTTTCTGAATCTACCCTGACTAATCCTGTTAGAATTTTGGAAGTTTTTATGAGATCCCCTCTTACCCTTCTAAACTCCAATGAATATAATCCTAACCGACTTAGTCTCTCCTCATATGACAGTCCTGCCATCCCAGGAATCAGCCTGGTAAACCTTCGCTGCGCTCCCTCCATAGCAAGAACATCCTTCCTCAGATAAGTACACCAAAACTGCGCACAGTACTCGAGATTATACTGCATGAATCAATAGGATAGATGTTACTAGCAGTTACTAGCTGGTGTCATCAAACACTGCATCATCCAATTGTTGTATGCATCTGTGACCTAGTAGTACAAATGATGCATCTACTAGACCGGATGGAGGCAGGACCAAAGAATTGAATGTGCATGTGACACTCATGCTCTGTACCAGCCCTGTTGAGGCAGGTGTGCATGTAATGGATGGCAAAGAAATGGAGCAGGATTCTCTGTTAGCCGACGCCGAAATCGGGAAAGGTGATTGGGCGGAGAATTGGTTCCGACCCCATAATCGCCGCAGGCTCCGATTTGACACCAAATCGCAATGTTCCAGCACCTCGACAGTGGTGTCAATGCGTTCTGGAATGCACATACATTAGACACCATTTGCATATCATTAGCGGGCTTGACCCAGTATTCTCTGGCGCCGCCGCAATTCGTTGCCTCCATTGGGCCGAGTTCCTGATGGTGGGGTTCACTTGTGCTTTTAAAATCATGATACCGGCGTGGTGGCTGCTGAAGGAGAGGGAGGGAGTATGGAGAGTGCCCAATATGGCCATAGTGTGCTGATAGTTGTGCTGGAGGGCTTCTGCCAGGGTGTGGGGGAGTAGGGGAGGTGGCCAGGAGCTGGGCTGCGGGATCGGGATGGACGAGAACAGAACACCATTGCCCTAGCCGGCAAGGCAGCCATGTAACTGTGCGCACTGCTAACAGCCCACTTTGAACTTAGTGCCACCAGCCATATAGTTGTCCCCCCAGGGTACCCCCCTAGGTGCCCTCTGGCCCCAGCCGACCCAGCAGCTGTATGGGCGCACTCCAGAACAACCATTGCCATCTTGTTGGCTGGGATAAGTGTGTGTGGGGTGTGTAATGTGTATGTGCGGGTGCAGCTTGTCAGCCTCCCAAGTTTCAACCACGGACCTGGCGAATTCTGCACCATTTTTCACTGAAATTGATTGTGTTCCACTCAGCACCGGTACTAGCCCCTTAATAGTAGCGGAATTGGTCCAGGTGCTGCGCCGGTTTTTCTGTCGTAAAAGTCCACGAATTCTGCGTTGGCATCAACACTTAGTCTCAGAAACGGAGAACCCCCCTCATTGTTTTCTTTTCAGATCCAAGTTCTGTGTCGGTCAACTTCCCATCTTCACTGACAGGTAGGTGTGTCAGAGTCCTCTGCCACGTGGTGTAGTACATCCTGAATTGGTAAGGGGATTAGATACAGTTAGAGAGGGAGCCTTGATTTCCCAGCTGTTTCGAATCCATGGAAAGAGTTTCCATGTGGAGGTTTCCCTGATATTGGTAATAATGGTTCAATGATGCATAAAGAAAGCTTCTCCGTGAAATTAGAAAGCAGAGTTGAGGTAGCAGAGATAAATTCAAACTGATTGATTTATTGTCGAATTTCTGCTTCACTGGCATTTTTCCTGGAACTTTCTGCTGGGCTGTCCAGACGCCTGCCTGAATTAAGGGGAAATCTCATTAACTACCCAATTCTGATTCCTGCGATAGACATAAGACTTCCACACAATTTTGAGGGCATACTATTTGAGATGCTGCCCTCCGTAAAACTGGTTGTCAAGAGGAACTGGCCCAGAAGTATAACATTAATTATGTGAGACCAGGAGGAGCTGAATCCTGTGCTCTTCTGGGTTCGGTAAGATTAATGTGGGCTGCTGTTATATACACTGTATGGTTAGAAATGATATTTATTATTTATCGTGGAATCACTGAAACCAACAAAATCCAATTGGTGCTCCATTTCGCGATATGTAACTTGCATTTGATGAATATTCAAAATATTCAGGTTATAACATATATCATGGTAGCATAGTGGTTAGCACTGTTGCCTCACAGCGCCAGGGACACAGGGGGGATATATGCCCCCCTGTTACAGTCGCTCGTCCTCTGGAGGTAACCTCCTGCCGCCAGGTGACCAACCTTCAGCCGGCCCAAGGCACTATTTAAGGCATGGGATTCAACATTGTGCTAATGAGGCCCAAGTCTCAACATCAATTGGTCCTCCCAGCAATACAATCCCTCTGTCCTCTAATTAGGCTTTAAAGCTACCCTTTAGCGCACTAATTTGTACCCAGAAATATAGCTGGAATATGGATGCAATGAAAACAGGTGCAGGAAAGATTTTAAATGAATATCAGGTGGGATTATTAGCCACCAAATGTTTCAAGTCCTTCCTCACTTCAAATCTTGTCACACAGGAACTAAGCAGACCTGAAGAAAAGGGTGTTGAAGCACAAGAAGTGGCAGGATATAATAATAATAATCTTTATTAGTGTCACAAGTAGGCTTGCATTAACACTGCAATGAAGTGACTGTGGAAATCCCCTAGTTGCCACACTCTGGTGCATGTTCGGGTACATTGAGGAAGAATTCAGAATGTCCAATTCACCTAACATGCACGTCTTTCGGGACTTGTGGGAGGAAACTGGCGCGCCCGGAGGAAACCCGCGCAGACACGGGGAGAACGTGCAGATTCCGCACAGGCAGTGACTCAAGCCGGGAATCGAAACCGTGTCCCTGGCGCTGTGAGGCAACAGTGCTAACCACTATGTTACCATGATATATGTTATACCCTGAATATTTTGAATATTCATCAAATGCAAGTTACATATCGCAAAATGGAGCACCAATTGGATTTTGTTGGTTTCAGTGATTCCACGATAAATAATAAATATCATTTCTAACCACACAGTGTATATATATATATATATGTTGAAAAGTAGGTCATTAGGAGTGAGCGGTAGTCATGCCGCCAGCTTGTTGACATCTGAACAGACAAGTTTAGTTTGACCTTTTAGTCATTTATATCATTCAGTTTTGTTGTTTGCTGTTTTTGCTGCGTAGAAATCAACAGAAATTAGCCACAGCAAACTGAAAGCAATATTCTGTAATGCGCTGAGTGCTGTTGATGGGTCCACATAGCTCACAAAAGGATATTAAAACCCTTTGTTTTAAAACCAGCAAAATATTATAAAACCACATTAAGGATAGAAGGTGCTTAAGAAGCAGTTTCTCTCTTTGCATGATTATCTATTAAATAAACCCCAATGGAATTAATTATCCAAAGGTTTATACCTTAGAAGGGACATTTTGTCGAGCTAAAAAAACCCTAGGCAACAATACTAATCCTTATCCTACCAATTAAATACGAATTGCGTTTGGTTCACTGACAATTTGCTAACTTCTGTAATTTAAAATTTGGTATGCTGGTGGTATTAACTCCGTTTCCAATTGTGTTCTTGTAATAGTTAAACATAATTAGTCAACAGTGCCATCTTTTGTGAGGCTATTATTAAAATTGAAAGAATGCACTATTTGTGTGGAACTTGTTGCTTATAAAGGCTCTTGGGGTGTAAGGGAAGACTTTCCAATTTCAGGCTTCCAGTGTCACCCTCAAGAATTTGCCAGTTTTAAGAGTAAAGAAAAATTATTGTTGTTTCAAGGAGGTGTGATCTGGCGACACTCATGAGATATTAATATATAATACATTTCATTGAGAATCCCCTCGCATGAAGTGTTAATCCATTTATTTCACATAACGTCAGAGATTTAGGACGTGACCTAACAACCGCGCCGCGTCTGACTCAGGGCGCGAGGGCCCCTCACAAGATTTATGCGGCTCGCCATGCCTGGCAAGATCTAACGGGATCTCGCGAGACGTTACGATTGTGGGCAGGATCTGTATTGGCAAATTTGGGTATGAAGATGAGCAGTTGGTTTCACTTTAATAGGCACTCGCCGGATCTACCCAAGGGACAGATTTACCATGCAAACTGCCTCGTGTTTTTCAGCGACGGAGGTGGCCAGCCAGCGGGATCTTCTGGTCTCGCTGTTGTCAACAGGATTTCCCGTTGAATGCACCCCTCGTTGTCGGAACCCGAGACAGGGGTGCGCTGTTGGGGGGAGCAGAGGACCCCCCGGCGTGAATAGCTGGTAAATTCTGGCCAAGGCATTGGGATCTAATCCCTTCACCACGGAGACACCAGACAAGTACAGTTAGCACTGGTTTCCATAAATGGGAATCAGGCGGAACGACACTTGGCGGGGGGTGGGGGGCAGAAGGGGGAATACCAGGAAATCCGGGGCCCTTGGGTGTCTGGGCTCTGGGCAGAGTGGTACCCTAGCACTCCGATGCCACCTTGGCACTGTCAGCCTTGCGCCCTGACAGTGCCACCTAGGTGCCACTCTGGCATTGTTAGGGGGCCCAGATGGCACTATGCCAGCTTTACAGGGGCATTGCCAGGCTGGCAGTGCCAATGTGCCCAGGTGGCATATTGTCCATGCCAGGGATTGGGCCCAGAGGTGCCCTGCCCTTATTAACTGGGGTGTGGAGGGCTGTCTGACCCCCTTATTGGTGAATTGGGGCACCATTTAAAAATGGCGCCCTAATCTTTTCCTGCACTAGAGAGCAGAGCTCCTCAATGCAGGAATGAGACTAAGTGTGGATTCGGCGGGGCATTTCCCACTGAGGCCCTGAACTAAAACAGAGTCCCGTTAGATGGCGGGGTCATTCTCGACACTGCGTATGCCGGGAGACACCCGGCTAAACATGCCCAACACAGGACTCTGTTTCATTTCCATTAGATTGCACCCATATTTTCAGAACAAGACATCATTGGAAAACTGCTGATTGCGAAAAATGGAATTGGTAATTTAGTAAATATCTTAGATAATTGCATCCCAAGTGAATCATTTTAAACTGGTATTAACAATTCCATTGATTTGATTGTCACTTTTAGATATTTGACCTGGGGTTAAATCCAACCTAGAATTATGCCTTTCTCTGGGGATACTTCAGATAATACTTGTTTAGTCTTAGTCTCCCGAAGGTAAGGACCCAGAATAGAAAGCTATCCATAATCCAGCAGCAATTGGCACTAAATTGTCAAACTCATTTGGAAAGCTATAAGGATGGCAGAAGTGGAAAATGCTTTTTTGAGGTTGGGGTTAAGAATATGTTGGGACCAAGAGAGGGATGTTTTGCTCTACATCTGTCTCTTAGGAGTACTTGAAGCTATCTAAAATGGTTAATGTATTCCAATACTGTGCACTAACTCTCCTTATTTTGTGACAAGTAGTTTCGCACTTGGTGAAAATCAATTGGGCTGAGGTAGATGAGGCACCAGATTCCATGCCCCCATCCCCACTAAAACTTCAGGGGGGACCCTGCTGAAGGAACATTGGGCAATTAGCTGTTAATAGGCTGGAGGTGGGGCTGCTGCCCTTCTGAATCAGGGCATTCCATTTCAGAGGCTGCGGATCAATCAGGTGCTGACAGCTCTCCAGCACGTAAGGACAGAGGTGTCCGGTGCTGGACAAGGTTTGTGGATATGTTGCTAAACTGGCAGGCCTCGGCGAGCGGGCAGGGAACTGAGGTTTGAGAGGTCAAGTGAGGGAGGGTTACCCTAAGAGAATGGGTAAAATCTTGAAGGGAGCCTTTGGATGGGGAAAGAGGTCCCATTGAAGCAGGACCTCCCCTCCACCCCCCACACCCGCCCCCCTTTGCACCCACCACAGATACCCTGCTGATTTGGCTGCAGCATTTCTGCTGCTGTTAAAATCCTGTAGGTGGTGGGGTGAGGCCCTTATGCTGGTATTACGGATCCATTAAGGTCCTCCAATGGCCCACTGGTGGGTGGATCTGCTGACGCCATCCCCACCACTGGTATAGTTGTGATGGGGGCAAGAATGGGTGGGTAAGCAGTGGGAGGCCATCCACTGGATTTAATGAGCCATGTCTCGCCACCACCTTCAAACCCGTCGGAGGGGTGGGTTAAATCCAGTTCATGGTTTGTGTCCGACATTCATTTTTAGAAAAAAAATGTTTATTCAAAGTTCTTCCAACAAAAATTTTCAATCAATTAAACCCCCCCGTAACAGAAAAGAGAAAGAGAAAAGAACAGAACAAAACATAAACATATCAATCAAACATACTACAGAAACAATGGGTTTCTCCCGCATATAATAACCCTCCCATATGCTTTTTACAAGTACCCCTAGGGGAAAGCCCCCTCCCCCGCCCGCCCAACTACCCCCCCCCCTGAAAGAGACCCCCCCCCCCTCCCTGGATTGCTGCTGCTGCTGACCGACCTCATTCTAACGCTCCGCGAGATAGTCTAGGAACGGTTGCCACCGCCTGAAGAACCCCTGCGCAGACACGCTCAAGGCAAACTTTATCCTCTCCAGCTTAATGAACCCTGCCATGTCATTTATCCAGGCTTCCACACTGGGGGGCTTCACGTCCTTCCACATGGGCAAGATCCTCCGCCGGGCTACCAGGGACGCAAAGGCCAGAATACCGGCCTCTTTCGCCTCCTGCACTCCCTGGGCGTCATTCTCCGACCCCCCGCCGGTAGGCCGGCCCCCCCGCTCGATTCTCCGGCCCGGATGGGCCGAAGCCCCTCCGATAGATTGCCTGTCCCGCCGGCATAAATTAGAATACCTATTTACCGGCGGGACAAGGTGGCGTGGGCGGGCTCCTGGGGGGGGGGGGGCGCGGGGCGATCTGACCCCGGGGGGGTGCCCCCACGGTGGCCTGGCCCATGATCGGGGCCCACCGATCCGTGGGCGGGCCTGTGCCGTGGGGCACTCTTTCCCTTCCGCCTCCGCAACGGTCTCCACCAAGGCGGAGGCGGAAGAGACTCTCCCCACTGCGCATGCGTGGGAAACTGTCAGCGGCCGCTGACGCTCCCGCGCATGCGCCGCCCCGACATGTCATTTCCGCGCCAGCTGGCGGGGCAACAAAGGCCGTTTCCGCCAGCTGGCGGGGCAGAAATCCCTCCGGCACCGGCCTAGCCCCTCAATGTTGGGGCTCGGCCCCCAAAGATGCGGAGCATTCCGCACCTTTGGGGCGGCGTGATGCCCGTCTGATTGGCGCCGTTTTGGGCGCCAGTCGGCGGACATCGCGCCGTTTGGGGAGAATTTCGCCCCCTGTGTCCGACATTCATAACACATGATGGAACTAGTGAAATTGAATACATTGTTAATGTAAATCCAATATTGCATACTGTGTGAAGTTTTCCTCTGTGCACAAGATTAATCATAGTTAACAATGTTGTTGATTTAGCACACACAGAAAAATGTCACAAAAAAAGTTTTGATTTGGATTTGATTTGGCACAGTGGTTAGCACTGCTGCCTCACAGTGCCAGGGACCCGGGGTCATTTCCAGCCTCAGCTGACTATGTGGAATTTGCATGTTCTCCTCATGTCTGCGTGGGTTTCCTCCCAGTGCTCCAGTTACCTCTCACAGTCCAATAATGTGCAAGTTAGGAGGATTTTTTTCTTTCCTTTTAAAAAAAAATTTAGAGTACCCAATTCATTTTTTCCAATTAAATGTGTTCTTTTAACACATTTAGCATGGCCAATCCAACTAGCTTTGCACATTTTTGGGTTGTGTGGGCGAAACCCATGCAAACACGGGGAGAATGTGCAAACTCCACACGGACAGTGATCCAGAGCCGGGATCGAACCTGGGACCTCGGTGCCGTGAGGCTGCAGAACTAACTCACTGCGCCACCGTGCTGCCCTCAAGTTAGGAGGATTGGCCATGATAAATTACCCTGAAGTGTCCAAAGATGTGAAGGTTAGGTGGGGTTGCCGGGATTGGGCAGGGTCGTGGGCTAGGTAGAATGTTCTTTCAGAGGTTCGGTGCAGACCCGATGGGCCGAATGGAATCCTTCTGAACTGTAGGGATTCTATGGATTGGGGCAGACCAGAATTCCCCATTTACAACTTTTCTTTCAAGTTACTTGGCCATCAAGTAAAAATTATGTCGGGAGCAATGTCAATGAATACGGGTTGTGAACTTGGGGTTGAGGGGTCTAGGGGCATGATGATGTCAATCCCACCCTCCAATTACATCAATTTGAGGGCCAGTTTAAGTCTCAGGGGAGGCAATTGGTGGGCTATTAGTGAATGAAGATTGGATGGCGTGGAGGTACCTGCAGGTATGTCGTTCATTCTAGATTTTGGGATGAACAAAAAGCTTCTATCTACGGAATTCAATATGCCTGATTTATGCAACTGTGATGTTTGTTCTGTGGAATCTGTTGATTGAGAGCCCTGAATTAAACTTGCACTGTTTGCTTTCAGAAGTAACTCGGAGAGGAGGAAGGAGAAATCGAGGGATGCAGCAAGATGCAGAAGGAGCAAAGAGACGGAAGTGTTTTATGAGATGGCTCACCAGTTGCCACTGCCACACAGTGTCAGCACACACCTGGACAAAGCATCTATCATGCGCCTGACAATTAGTTTCTTGTGTACTCGAAAACTTTTGAGTTCAGGTACGATTGAATCTTGGATTAATACAAAGTTGGTTAAGATAATACAAAATAAATTAAGGTTAGAAGTAATATATATATTAGTGCAAACTGTGGTTCTGTCACAGATTCGCATCGCAAGCTAGCCGTGTATTATGAGCCTAGTTTTATGAAACTGTGTTCCTGGTTGGGAAATTTTTTTTGCAGTGAGTATGCATCAAGGATTCTGGTGCCACTCCACCTGTTTTTCACCTATTAAAATGAGTGGACAGACGATTGGGAGAAGTTGATACATGCTGCTGGAATGTCCAATTTTCTGATGTCTGTTGCTGGTGAATCGGGGGCAATGTAGCATAATCCAGTGTATACCAAACATCGAGATGCAGGTTATGTGATAGGCTGGCTGTGCTTAAAGTTGATAAGTCACCAGGGCCAGATGAGATGATTCCAAGGATACTGAGGGAAGTGACAGTGGAAATTCTGGAAGCAATGGCTATAATATTCCAATGTGGTGGGAAAGCTTTTAGAAAAAATAATTTAGGATAAAATTAATAGTCACTTTGCCAAACACAAATTAATTAAGGAAAGCCAGCACAAATGTGTGAAGAGCATGGGGAGATGGTGGTGTAGTGGTAATCCATGCACCCAAACTAATACCCCAGATCAGATCCCACCATAGCAGCTTGCAAATTTAAGTTCAATTAATAAATCTGGAATTGAAAGGCTAGTCTAAATAATGGTAACCATGAGGCTATCATTAATTGTCATGAAAACCCATCTGGTTCACTAATTGTCATTTCGGGAAGGAAATCGGCCGTCCTTATCTGGTCTGGCCTACATGTGATTCCAGACCCACAGCAATGTAGTTGACTCTTAACTGTCCCCTGAAATGGACTAGCAAACCACTCAGTTCAAGAGCAAATAGGAGCAATAATCATAAATTACCCTTCATAAGTGATGCGTGCAAATTGTAGTTGGTGTGTGTTATATGCTGAATATGACAGTAGTTTTCATTGAATTAGCATTCCTTCCCCCTCCCCAACCATAAGAGCGTAAGATGTAGGAGCAGGAGTAGGCCACTCGGCCCATCGAGTCTGCTCCACCATTCAATGAGATCATGGCTGATCCGATATAATCCTCAACACCACTTTCTTGCCTTATGCCCTAAACCCTTGATTCCCTTATTAATTAAAACTCTGTCCATCTCAGCCTTGATCATACTTAGTGGCCCAGCCTCTACAGCTCTCTGCAGTAAGGAATTCCACAGATTTACTACCCTCTGAGAGGAAAAATTGCTCCACATCTCCATCTTAAATAGGCGACCCCTTACCCTTCTGGTCCTAGACTCTCCCAACAAGAGGAAGAATTCTCTCAGCATGTACCCTGTCAAGTCCCCCAAGAATCCTATAAATCTCAATAAGGGGCGGGATTCTCCGACCCCGCGTCAGGTCGGAGAATCGCTGGCGGGCTGCATGAATCTCGCCCCGACGCCGGGACGCGATTCTCCGCAGAGCGGAGAATCGGCGCCATTGGGACTGGCGTGGTCGGCGCGGCGCCAGTCGGGGGCCGCTCTACGCAGTCCCCCCACGATTCTCCGGCCTGGATGGGCCGTAAAAAAAAAAACAGTCCCGCCGGCGCCATTCTAACCTGCTCTGAGCCAGCGGGACCTCGGCGTTGAAGGGTCCGGGGGCGACTTGTTGGGGGGAGGGGGGTCCGACCCGCGATCGAGACCCACCAATCGGCGGGCCAGCCTCGCTGTCTCCCGGCCACCTTTCTTCCGCACCGGCACCTGTACTCCTGCGCCATGTTGGGTCGGGGCCGGCTGGACAAGGGAGACACCACGCATGGGTGGAAATCGCGCCGGTGGTGTTATGGGCCAGGGTTTAGAGAATCCCAAAGTGTATCATGTAGTTCACCTGACCCACAACTTTTGATAGATTGTGGTATGGGGAGCACACGGCTCACTCTACAGGTGTGGTACAGCAGAAATGGACGAGTATTTTTTAAAACAAAACAATGTTTATTCTATGAACTCAAGTTAACCTTTTTAAAACCAGCAGTGAATATCTTAGCAACCAATAATTCAAATACACCCCCCAAAGAATACAACACTAAGTAACCTGTATGCTGTTCTCTTAACATCCAAAACCCTTAACAAATCGCTAAACAAGAGCACATTAGCAGGAGCAACAGGGGCTGGTTTAGCACACTGGGCTAAATCGCTGGCTTTTAAAGCAGACCAAGGCAGGCCAGCAGCACGGTTTAATTCCCGTACCAGCCTCCCCGAACAGGCGCCGGAATGTGGCGACTAGGGGCTTTTCACAGTAACTTAATTGAAGCCTACCCGTGACAATAAGCGATTTTCATTTCATTTCATTTCATTCATTAGGTTTACATTCAATAATGTGACGTTTTACAATTCTGATTTCACGAAATGATCCATAGTGAATGTCAATTACCACAAAGACGAGAGTAGTGGAATAATCGAGGCTTTATTGAGCAAAGAAGCTGTGCCTCCTGTAGCTGCCACCAGAATGGCTGCAGCACCGGTGAGCACACACATTTATACGCCGCCTACTGGGCAGAGACAGCAGGCAGGGATTTACTCATGTACGTCTATTATACGTGTCTTACCGTAATACATATAATACTGCTATTGGTGACTACCACACATAGCTAGTCTTTGGATGGCAGAGATCAACGGTACAGCTCTTTGTTAAAACTTCAGATGCAGTTCACTGAAAAACACACACAACCAAGCTTTTTCTCAAACTGAAACTAAAAAGCAGAAGTAGAGCTCTGCTCCACCCACACTCTGACATCACTCCAGTAACATGAGCAGCTCCATTTCTTAAAGGTACATTTCTTAAACACCTATTTCTTAAAGGTACTTTCACATGACAGTGGGACTGCGCATGCGCGGGTTCGCGCCGGACCCACTGCGCATGTGCGCATACCTTGGCGCCCATTCCACGGCCGGACCTGCAGCTGGAGCGGTGTGAACCACTCCAGTGCCGTGCTGGCCTCCTATAGGTGCCAGAATTGCTGATCCTGGGGCCGTGTTGACTCCGTTGGGAAAGGCGACGGCGTTTCCGACGGCGTCGACACTTAGCCTCAGGATCAGATAATCCCGCCCCCGGTTCCTCTCATACTTCTAAACTTCAATGAGTGGGGGCCCAACTTATTTTCTTTTTAAATATTTTTTATTCTCCTCCTTTTTCACATTTTCACCCAAATTTACTCTCCCCAACAATAAACAATAATCAGTAACAAATATGTCAATCCCCATATCAATAACGATCCCATCCTCCCACCAAACCCCAAACAATAGCCCACATGTTCACACAAACAAATGACAAAAAGGAATCCGGAATCACCCATAGTCGCCATTAACACACACAGTCCCCTTCCACCAACCCTCCCACCCACACGCCCCAACTAATGTTCGATGTTATCCAGTTCTTGAAAGTGCACAATGAATAATGCCCATGAATTGTAGAACCCCTCCATCCTTCCCCTCAGTTCAAACTTAACCTTCTCAAGAGTCAGTAATTCCAACAGGTCCCCCCCCCCCCGCTATGCCAGGGCACAGGGTGGAGAGGCTGCTCTCCATCCCAACAGGATCCGCCTTCGGACGATCAATGATGCGAAGGCTACAACATCTGCCTCCGCACCCGTTTCCAACCCTGGCTGGTCCGACACCCCGAATATGGCCTCCCGGGGGCCCGGGCCCAGTTTCACATGTGGCACTTTAGAAATTACTCTAAAAACCTCCTTCCAGTAATCCTCTAGCTTTGGACAGGACCAAAACATATGAACGTGATTAGCGCCCCCCCCCCCCCCCCGCAACGTTCACACGCATCTTCTACTCCTTCAAAGAATTGGCTCATCCTCGCCCTCGTGAAGTGTGCGCTGTATACCACCTTCAGCTGTATCAGCCCCAACCTCGCGCACATGGTGGAGGCATTCACTCTCCGGTGCATCTCACACCAGAACCCCTCCTCCATATCCTCTCCCAACTCTTCCTTCCACTTTGCTTTGATCCCTTCCAGTGGTGCCTTTTCCTCTTCCAAAATAGCTCCGTAAACCGCTGACACTACCCCCTTCTCCAGTCCTCCTGTCGTCAGCACCTCCTCCAGCAATGTGGAGGCCGGCTCCACCGGGAAGCTCTGTATCTCCTTTCTGGCAAAATCTCGAACCTGCATGTATCTAAACATTTCCCCCTGCTCCAGCCCATACTTCACTTCCAGCTCCTCCAATCCTGCAAACCGACCCCTAAGAAACAAATCTTTTAGTGTCTTGATCCCTTTCGCCCCCCATTTCCGAAAATTTCCATCCCACCTCCCTGGCTCAAATCTGTTCCCCCGAATCGGCATTTTCCTTGACCCTGCCCCCAACCCGAAGTGTTGGCGAAACTGCCTCCAAATTCTCAATGAAGCTATTATTACCGGACTCACTGAGTATTTCCCCGGGGCTATCGTGAGCGGCGCTGTTGCTAGTTGCTTCAATCCCGACCCCCTGCACAAACTCTCGTCCATTCTGACCCATTGGGAATCAATCTCTCTGACCCAGCTCCGCACCTTCTCCACATTCGCCGCCCAGTAATAATACATCAGATTTGGACAATCCAAACCCCCTGCCTGTCTTCCCCTCTGTAGCAGCACCTTTCTAACTCTGGCCACCTTCCCTCCCCATATGAACGAAGTAATCCTTCCCTCAATCTCTCTGAAAAAAGCCTTTGGCAAGAAAATCGGCAGGCATTGAAAAATAAACAGAAATCATGGCAACACGTTCATTTTAACCGCCTGTACCCGACCCGCCAGTGACAGAGGGTGACTATCCCACCTTGCCAGATCAGCTTTCACTCTCCCCACCAAACTAGAAATGTTGTACCTGTGGAGCCACGTCCCATTCCCTGGCAACCTGCACCCCCAGGTACCTAAAGTGAGTCCCTGCCCTACGGA